>NC_140996.1:188574504-189900216 GCF_052327205.1 Somniosus microcephalus | reverse complement strand
CTCTCCCCGTCTCTCTCTCTCCCCCGTCTCTCTCTCTCTCCCCCGTCTCTCTCTCTCTCTCCCCGTCTCTCTCTCTCTCTCTCTCTCCCCCCGTCTCTCTCTTTCTCTCTCTCTCTCCCCCCGTCTCTCTCTCTCTCTCTCTCCCCCGTCTCTCTCTCTCTCTCTCCCCGTCTCTCTCTCTCTCTCTCTCCCCCGTCTCTCTCTCTCTCTCTCTCCCCCCCGTCTCTCTCTCTCTCCCCCCCGTCTCTCTCTCCCCCCGTCTCTCTCTCTCTCTCTCCCCCGTCTCTCTCTCTCTCCCCCCGTCTCTCTCTCTCTCTCTCTCCCCCCCGTCTCTCTCTCTCTCTCTCCCCCCGTCTCTCTCTCTCTCTCTCTCCCCCCCGTCTCTCTCTCTCTCCCCCCGTCTCTCTCTCCCCCCGTCTCTCTCTCTCTCTCTCCCCCCGTCTCTCTCTCTCTCCCCCCCGTCTCTCTCTCTCTCTCTCCCCCCGTCTCTCTCTCTCTCTCTCTCCCCCCCGTCTCTCTCTCTCTCTCTCTCTCCCCCCGTCTCTCTCTCTCTCTCCCCCCCCCGTCTCTCTCTCTCTCTCTCCCCCTCTCTCTCTCTCTCTCCCCCGTCTCGCTCTCTCTCTCTCCTCTCCGTCTCTCTCTCTCTCTCCCAATAAATAAGGCATACACTCCTCAGATAATGAAACAGTCTATGCTTGCATGCAGCAAGACCTGGCCAACATTCAGGCTTGTGCTGATAAGTGGCTAGTAACATTCACGCCACACAAGTGCCAGGCAATGACTATCTCCAACAAGAGAGAGTCTAACCACCTCTCCTTGAAATTCAATGGGATTACCATCACCGAATCACCCACCATCAACATCCTGGGGGTTATCATTGACCAGAACCTTAACTGGACCAGCCACATAAATACTGTGGCAACAAGAGCAGGTCAGAGGCTGAGTATACTGTGGCGGGTGTCTCACCTCCCGACTCCCAAAGCCTTTCCACCATCTACAAGGCACAAGTCAGGAGGGTGATGGAATACTCTCCTCGTGCAGCTCCAACAACACTCAAGAAGCTTCAAACCATCCAGGACAAAGCAGCCCGCTTGACTGGGATCCCATCCACCACTTAACCAACCATTCATTCCCTCCACCACCGGCACACCGTGGCTGCAGTGTATACCATCTGCAAGATGCACTGCAGCAACTCGCCAAGGCTTCTTCAACAGCACCTCCCAAACCCGCGACCTCTACCACCTAGAAGGACAAGGGCAGCAGGCACATGGGAACATCACCACCTCCAAGTCACACACCATCCTGACTAAATATATCGCTGTTCCTTCATCGTCGCTGGGTCACAATCCTGGAACTCCCTCCCGAACAGCACTGTGGGAGTACCTTCACCTCACGGACTGCAGCGGTTTAAGAAAGCGGCTCACCACCACCTTCGCAAGGGCAATAGCCAGCAACGCCCACATCCCTTGAACAAATCTATATATATAAATCAGTCCTTCTGTCTGTCTGCACGTGTGCATCTGGGCGGCTATGCGCTCGAAAGTTACAGGGCGTACCTACGCGTGCGTTACGTCGAAAGAAAGCTTACCTTTCCAAAACGGTTTTAAGCGTATTTACGTTTCGGCCGGGCTAAAATCGCGCCCGCGGTATCCGAAAAACCTTAACATTCCGCTCATTAGCATCTCATTATCCGCTCATTAGCGACAGAGTGACCTCGAGCTCGACCAATCGTACGCCGGGTTGCTGGCGTGTGCCGCCGGGCCAATCGGTGCGTGTGTGGGCGGGCCTTATCGTTCTGAACCGAGGTGAGTCGCCGCCATCTTGATTCCAAACTTTTCCTTTCTTTTTCCCGCTTTTTCTGCGTCTTTAAAAAAAACGTTGCTTTTAAAACACATATTGTTTTAAAAAAAAATGATTTAGAAAGTCATTAACTTATCTAATCTCATTAATTTTCCTACCTTTCCCCGTTTTTCCAGGTAGGCCTCGAAGCCTCGGCCTCTCCTCCGCACCCACACCCGAGCTAGGCACCTCCCGGCCCCACTCGAAGGCTGGAGGGTCGGGCCTCAGCCCAGTGCCGCTACCTTACTAAAGGGTGCACGCGCAGCAGGAGCAGCTGAGACGCGGCGTCTCTCTCTCTCTCTGGCTCGGCCGGGGGGCGGGGCTTGGTGAGCGTCAAGGGTTACCCTGGCAACCGGGCCCGCCGGCCGTCTCGCACAGCCGCAATCTTGAAGCCAGCTCGGGAGGCCGGTGCTCGGAAGATCGCGCCTCCGGAGTTCGGTGCTTGGTTGGGGGGGGGGCGAGTCTCGGGGGGGCCAACCAGGGGGCTCGGGAGTTTGGGGGGACGGGGATCTGGGGGGACGGGGATCAGGGGGCTCGGGGACTCTCCCCCCCACCCCCTCCTCTCTCCTCCTCCCCCCCCGCTCCCTCCTTCCCCCCTCCTCCTCCCCCCTCCTCTCTCCTCCTCCCCCCCTGCTCCCACTCCTCCCCCTCCCCTCCCTCCCACCCTCCCCCTCCCTCCCCCCCCCGCCCTCCCCCTCCGCCCTCCCCCCCCGCCCTCCCCCTCCCACCCCCTGCCCTCCCCCTCCCTCCCTCCCCTCCACCCCCCCTCCCTCCCTCCCCTCCACCCCCGCCCTCCCCTCCCCCCTCTCTCTTCCCTCCCCTCCCTCTCTTCCCTCCCCCCTCCCTCTCTTCCCTCCCCTCCCTCCTTCCCCCCCTCCCTCCTTCCCCCCAGTCACTCTCTCTCTTCCCCCCCAGTCACACTCTCTCTCTTCCCCCCCAGTCGCTCTCTCTCTTCCCCCCTTGTCGCTCTCTCTCTCTTCCCCCCCAGTCGCTCTCTCTCTTCCCCCCCAGTCGCTCTCTCTCTTCCCCCCCAGTCGCTCTCTCTCTTCCCCCCCAGTCGCTCTCTCTCTTCCCCCCAGTCGCTCTCTCTCTTCCCCCCCAGTCGCTCTCTCTCTTCCCCCCAGTCGCTCTCTCTCTTCCCCCCAGTCGCTCTCTCTCTCTCTTCCAACAACATGCCCTCAAAAGACCCTCGGCACTGCCGGGCACTTCAGTTAGTCTCTATATATATATATAAAGCGATGCTTCTGTCTGTCCTTCTGTCCTTCCATCCTCACGTGTGCGTCTGTCGGGCTATGCGCTCGAAAGTTACAGAGCGTACCTACACGTGCGTTACGTCGAAAGAAAGCTTACCTTTCCAAAACGGTCTTAAGCGTATTTACGTTTCGGCCAGACTAAAATCGCGCCCGCGGTATCCGAAAAACCTTCAAAATTCCGCTCATTACCATCTCATTATCCGCTCATAGCGACAGAGTGACCTCGAGGTCGACCAATCGTACGCCGGCTTGCTGCCGCGTGCGGCCGGGCCCTCCTACGGTCAAGTGACGGGACGATTGACCAATCCTACGCTTTGGTCATCTGACGGTCGACCAATCGGTGCGTATGTGGGCGGGCCTTATCGTTCTGAACCGAGGTGAGTAGCCGCCATCTTGCTTCCATTCTTTTTCCTGCTTTCTGCGTCTTTCTTTTCAAATATACATTTCCAGCAAAATAAAATTGAATTTATTAAATTGTTTTAAAAAAAAATCACTCATTTGTAAATATTTTCTCTAACCTGAAGATTCTTTTCCCTACCTTTCCCCGTTTTTTTCTTAGGCCTGAAAGCCTGGGCCTTTCTTGCCCAGCCAGGCCCGAGCTAGGTAATTGGGCTTCTGCTAAGCTCCTCACCACCCCACCCCCCCGTCATGTTACCCGGGGCAACGGCGTCAGCCAAGAGGGTCAGGGTGCGCACGCAGCAGGAGCAGGTGAGACGCGGCGTCTCTCTCTGTTCCACGCTCGGCTCGGGCGGGCGGGGGGCGGGGCTCTCGAGAGTGCGGATCTCGGCCTTGGTGAGCGGGAAGGGTTACCCCGGCAACCGGGCCTGCCGGCCGTCTCTCAGAGCCGCAATCGGCAGACTTCAAGCCGGCTCGGCCGGGCTCGGAGAGCAGGGCTCTCGGTAGTGCGGGGCGGGGTGGCTGGGGCTTGGAGAGCGGGGCTCTCGGCCGGGGGGGGGGCGGGGCTCGGAGAGCGGGGCTCTCGGGAGCGCGGGGCGGCTGGGGCTTGGAGAGCGGGGCTCTCGGGAGTGCGGGGCGGGCTCGGAGAGCGGGGCTCTCGGGAGTGCGGGGCGGGGCGGCTGGGGCTTCGAGAGCAGGGCTCTCGGGAGTGCGAGGCTCTCGGGAGTGCGGGGCGGGGCGGCGCGGCAGGGTTACCCCGGCAACCCGGCGTGGCCGTGGCTGTCTCTCAGCCTCAAGCCCTCCCTTCCTCCCTCCTTCCCCTCCCCCTTCTCTCCCCCCCGCCCTCCCTTCCCCCCCGCCCCCCCTCCGTTCCCCCCACCCGCCCTCTCTTGCCCCCACCCGCGCTCTCTCTCTTCCCCCCACCCGCGCTCTCTCTCTTCCCCCCAGTCTCTCTCTCTCTACCCCCCAGTCGCTCTCTCTCTTCCCCCCCCCAGTCGCGCTCGCTCTCTCTCTCTCTCTTCCCCCCCCCCCCCGCAGTCGCTCTCTCTCTCTTCCAACAACAACATGCCCTCGAAAAAGCCTCGGCACCGCCGGGCACTTCAGCTAGTAATAAATAAATAAAACCAAAGGGAGCAGGAGGAGGAGAAAAGTACAACACCACACAATTAATTCATAGTGAAACAAACATAAGCCTTGAAAATACTTATTACAGGTATTCACATTATTTACTAATGGGAATGTTTAAAAAGCATGTCATAGGTAAATTCCTCCTTCTTCCCTCACCCCCAAATGGTAAACTTAAAACATAATGCAATTTAAGATCTACTAATTATTGTTCCAAAATTTGAGTATTTTCTTCCAAGAGGAAGTATGGAATTCTTCAACACCAACTTTTGGCACACCTTAAACATTCACTCCCTCCACCACCGGTGCACCGTGGCTGCAGTGTGTACCATCTACAAGATGCACTGCAGCAACTCGCCAAGGCTTCTTTGGCAGCACCTCCCAAACCTGCAACCTCTACCATCTACCATCTAGAAGGACAAGGGCAGCAGGTGCATGGGAACACCATCACCTTCAAGTTCGCCTCCAAGTCACACACCATCCTGACTTGGAAATATATTGCCGTTCCTTTATTGTCGCTGGGCCAAAATCCTGGAACTACCCTTCCTAACAGCACTATGGGAGTACCTGCAGTGGGTCAAGGGCAATTAGGGATAGGCAATAAATGCTGGCCTTGCCAGCGAAGCGCACATCCCATGAATGAATAAAAAAAAAGTGCTGTCCAGTTGACATATCTCACGTCATACACTAGATGGAGGCAAAACAATAAAGAATGCAATGCAACCACAGAATTAAATCTAATATAGGTACACTGAGAGCAAAAAAAAAGTAACGTTTTAGAAGATACTAAATAATTGTAAGGAACTCAGAAAGACAGTTCATGTTTTGCCCTTTGTCAGGCAGATACAAACATTTGGCAGGTTTATAGTATTGAGTTGCCAGAGAGGAGAGTGAGCTGTCTGCTGAATTAGTCTACTCACTGTGTTATTAAAAAATAACGACAGTACAAATAAGTGCATTTGCCTGACCAGAAGAATTAAACGACTGCTATGACATTAAAAATGGATTAGGCTGTGCAAATTGTTGCCCACCTAAAGTTCAAATAAGACTCTCAAGTCATATCCCTGACACTCATTTTTATTAAGCTTTTCTCAGTGGTATACATACAGAAGTGTACAAAGCTTGTAGCTGCTAAGGAGGGCACTTTGAGGAATGCAGCTTTTTTTTAAAAAAAGAGAAACCACTGGCAGCTGGATTTATAGCCACTTCCTCTGCATCCCACGCACAAGATATTAAAATGCAAGCTATGGTTATAAAAGTCTCTACACCAAGGCAGATAGATATACAATAAAGTGGTCATAAAGTGCATCAGTGTACTAATGTGCTATGCCACAAAGTGATAGAAGATGGAATCTGCCATACAATCCCAAATTCCTAATCTCTGGTTAAGACTATGGGGGTGAAATTGGGTTTGGGGCGATAACTTTTAAAAGTTTGAAAAATTAGCGTCAGGGGCTATGTTTCTCTAGCTTTAAAAAAATGTGGTTTTCTCACTCCAAGAGGGAGGTGGAGCGCTGCACTTCCCTCTTGGAGCACGATCGGCAGCAGGCGGGGCGGTGAGTTCTGCAGCGCTGCACATTGGGCCATGCAGCGCTGCCGCATTGGAAGGCTCCTTCTCTCCCTGAAAGGGAAGGGCCATCGCTGCAGTCGAGAAAGGGCACCCACCTGGAAAATGCGCGATCAGCCTGGCACTCACTCAGAGTGCCGGGCTGATTGATCGTGGGCAGGAACCCACAAAAAAAAGGATCAAAAAAGGTAAGTTTTTTTTTTACTTACCTTGGCCACTTCGCCTTTAAGCATCACCCCCGAAGCTGGCATTGTTTTCGCCCAGCGATGTTTCAGGGGGCGGAAATGAATTTCGGGTCCGGGGCACTACCAGGGCGATGCGCGGCCGGAGACGTCACCATCTCTGGCCGCAGGCGGGCGTGGCAATGAGGGTTACTGCCATTGCAAACCGGCAGGTGAATTTCGCGGGCGGCGGTAACATCGCTGCGCCCGGGCGGTAAGACTTTAGTGTCCTGTGATCGCCCCCCGGATGCGATAACGGGAGGCACTAAGGCACCAAATTTCTAGCCCTATGTCTCTTAGTGAGGTTACAAGACATGAGGAGGAAAAAGGACAAACATCCTAAAGGTGAGTGAAAATAGGAAGGCCAAACATGGCAGGTGAAAATGTACATAACTGGGACAGAAATAGAGAGTAAATTAATAAGCATCATAAAAAATAATTGGCATGTGTATAGTTATCCCATTTAAACAAAACTGTCTAATGCAGTTGTCTTTCATGACTCACAGATGCCAGGAAATATTCAGTAACAAACACCAAGAAGATTATGACAACGTGCCAGTCCACTGATAGGTTTTCAGGAAAGTTGATAAAAATTGGAGAAATCTGAATGTTAATCCTGAACTACAAGTGTAGAGTAGTGATGATGGGGGAATTCAATTATCCTAATATAGACTGGGATAGTAACAGTGTAAAGGGCAAAGAGGTGGGAATTCCTGAAACGTGTACAAGAGAACTTCCTTGATCAATATGTTTCCAGCCCAACGAAGAAGAAAGCAGTGTTGGATCTCGTTCTCGGGAATTAAGTGGGGCAAGTGGAGCATGTTTCACTGGGGGAGCATTTGGGAAACAGTGATCACAATATCATTAGGTTTGCAGTAGTTATGGGATAGGAATAATGGCCTGTAATTTGCAGTCAGCAGCGAAGCAAAGGTGTACCGCTGACCCCGAATCATAGATATTTATGGCACAGAAGGAGGCCATTCGGCCCATCCTGTCTGTACCGGCCGAAAAAGAGCTATCCAGCCTAATCCCACTTTCCAGCTCTTGGTCCGTAGTCATGTAGGTTACAGCACTTCAAGTGCATATCCAAGTGCTTTTTAAATGGGATGAGGGTTTCTGCCTCTACCACCCTTTCAAGCAGTGAGTTCCAGACCCCAACCACACTCAAGGTAAAAAAAGTTCTCCTAAACTCCCTTCAAATCCTTCTACCTATTACTTTAAATCAATTCTTCCTAGTTATTGACCTCTCTGCTGATGGAAATAGTTCCTTCCTACCCACTCTATCTAGGCCTTTCGTAATTTAATACACCTCAATTAAATCTCCCTTCAGCCTCCTCTGTTCCAAAGAAAACCACCCCAGCCTATCCAATCTTTCCTCATAGCTAAAATTCTTCAGTCCTGGCACCATCCTTGTAAATCTCCTTTGTACCCTGTCTAGTGCAATCACATCTTTCCTGTAATGTGGTGAGCTGTACGCAGTACTCCAGCTGTGGCCTAATTAATGCTTTATACAGTTCAAGCATAACCTCCCTGCTCTTATATTCTGTGCCTCGGCTAATAAAGGAAAGTATCCCGTATGCCTTCTTAACCACCTTATCTACCTGTCCTGCTACCTTCAGGGATCTGTGGACATGTACTCCAAGGTCCCTCTGTTCCTCTACGCTACTCAGTATCCTACCAATTATTATGTATTGCATTGCCTTGTTAGCCCTCCCCAAATACATTACCTCACACTTCTCCAGATTGAATTCCATTTGCCACTTTTCTGCCCACCAGACCAGTCCATTGATATCTTCCTGCAGTCTATAGCTTTCTTCCTCACTATCAACCACACGACCAATTTTTGTATCATCTGCAAGTGTCGGAGCACTGAATGGCTGACCGCAACTTCAGGATTTCTGCGTTAGCATGCGCATGTGCTACATCCTGAAGTTATGGTCAATTTTAAAGGGGTAATAACAGCGAACGCTGTTTGTTTGCCGTTATTACCCACTGCAAATTTCGGGCCATTCAAACATGAAAATACTCAAATGTAGGAGGGCTAATTTCAGTGCGTTGAAAGGGGATCTGGCCCATGTGGATTGGAATCAAAGATTGCCAAGTAAAACAGTAAGGGGGAAAAATTCAGTTGTTTGCGCCTCCCGTTAGCGCCTTAAGAAGGCGCCAATTGGGGCGCAAAGCAACCAGAGGCCGGGCGTGGCGATGTTTGTGCCGCTCATGAAATGAACTAGACATTTTGCGGCGGCGCTAAACACTCCCGCCACGGTCTCCTGCGCCGGCAGATTATGACGTCAGTCGAGTGCGCAACGCCCCGTTAGCGCCCCGGACCGGATATTGAGTGGCGCCCCCTGCCTTATCGCCGGCCGCTAGCAACGACAGGTTGAGGGGAGCGTTATGCTGTCAGAAAGGGACTAGGGGAGCGCTATCTAAAGGCGACCGCTTCCTGCCTTTTTTTGTCGGTGACATTTTTGCACCATGCATTCTGAGAGAAAGAGAGAGACTTCTGGAGGGATTCAACGCTGTGTGAACGAGTTTTGAGTACTGAGCAGCACTTTGCAGGTTTATTTTGATTTGCCCTTCCTTGCTTCGCCAGCGCTCTGAGGTAGCGCCTCACTCCTCAGCCTTTGCGCCTCAAGTCAGGTGTGAAGCGCCTGATTTAACGCTCCAATCACCTCCAAGGGCGATAAAAGCCAAGTTTGCTGTCGGAGGCGATAATTAGCGCCAGGCGTTAAACTTTGCGCACCGCCAATAATGGCACCCCAAATGGGGCGATACCGAATTTTCCCCCCTAAATGAGCAATGGGAGGCCTTCAACGAGGAGATAGTTTGGGTACAGACTAGATGCATTCCCATGAGGGGGAAAGGAAGGGCATCCAAATCTAGAGCTCCTTGGATGACTAAAGATATAGGGGAGAAATTCATTATAGCCCCGTTTGGGGTGCTAAAAAGTTGAAAAATTAGCGCCAGGTGCTAATCATTCTTGCCTCCCACGAAATTCAGTTTTAGCACTCCAAGAGGGAAGTGGAGCGCTAAATCAAGTGTTAACCACTTCTCTTAAGGCGTTAAAAGTGTGTGAGATGGGTGGTAGCGGCAGAGCGCTGAAGAATGTGCTGTACAGTGCAGGCATCAGAGGCCCCTTCCCTCGCTTAAAGGGAAAGGCCAATGATAGTTTGCAACATTCTTCTTCTTAGTTCTGTGGGGCATGGGGACCTGCGCAACTTCCGTTACAGCCCCAATCACTCTCAAGAGAGTAGAGACCTTAGCATCGCGCGGCAAAGAGGCTTCAAAAACTTCAGCAGGCACCAGACTGGTGCAAAGAATAAAGTTTGGCCTATCTGACCATCACTGCCTTTAATTATCGCTCCCCAAGCGGCCAGCCGAGGGGACAACGCCTCCTGTTGCTGCCACTGTTGGCGCCTGGTGATGCAGCAACAATTTTCACATCCGGGGCAGTAACAGGGTGCTGCACACTTGATGGCGTCACGATTTACGGGGTGCAAGAGACCAAAGTGGTAAGTGTTTGCGCCAGCGCAAAACCGTCAGGGAAGTCTGCGGGCGTCGCTGAATTCACTTTGCCCAGTCGGTAATTCCTTAGCGCCCCGTTACTGCCCCGCGCAGGTGCTAACGGGAGGCGCAAAGCAGCCGAATTTCTAGCCCTCAGAAATTAAAATGGAACAGAAAAAAGTGGTTTATGAGAAAGGTCAGGCTCATAATACAGTAGAGAACCAAGCTGAATGCAGAAAGTACAGAGGAGAACTGAAAAAGGAAATAAGAGGGGCAAAGAGAGTATATGAGAATAGATTAGCGGGTAACATAAAAGGGAACCCAAAAGTCTTCTATTAAACATATAAATAGTAAACGGGTAGTCAAAGGAAGGATGGGGCCGATTAGGGACCAAAAGGAGATCTTCTCGTGGAGGCAGAGGGTATGGCTGATGTACTAAATGAGTACTTTGCATTTGTCTTCACTAAAGAGGATGCTGTCAGTGTGACAGTAAAGGAGGAGGTAGTAGAGAAATTGGATAGGATAAAAATAGAAAGAGGTACTTTAAAGGTTGGCAGTGCTCAAAGTAGCAAGTCACCCGGTCCAGATGGGATGCAGCTTAGGTTGCTGAGAGAAGCAAGGGTGGAAATTGCAGATGTTCTGGTCTCAATCTTCCAATCCTCCTTAGATATGGGAGCAGTGCCAGAGGACTGGAGGATTGCAACGGTTAAACCTTAGTTCATAAAAAGGAAGAGGGATAAACCCAGCAACTACAGACCAGTCAGCCCAATGGCGGCTTTGGGGAAACATTTAGACACAATAATCCGAGACAAAATTAGTTGGCACTTAGAAAAATAAACACCAGCCAGCAGAGATTTGTTAAAGGCAAAACATGTTTGACTAACTTGAGTTCTTGATGAAGTAATGGTGAGACATAACAGTATCCCCCGCAATGGTGGTCAGTGTGAAAGGAATGGCTTGGGCATTGTAGGGATGCTTTATAGTGTTGGTGTGGGGTGGTGCCAACCTGGCACATCATGTGGCAGCCAGGGTGTACAGCGTCAAGTGAAGTAAATCTGGCTATGGCGAGGCCATCTCTGGCCTCCCGGGCAGCAATGTGGTCGGATTTAATTATAAATGAAATTTAATTACATTTAATTAAATAAAACAAGGTCATATAGGGATGGCAATGCAGGTGGTGTGCCGCAACTGCAGCATGTGGAAGTTTGTGGAGACATTGTGATCCAAGACAACCAGGTTTGCAGTCAGTGCCTGCATCTTGAGGAACTTCAGCTCAGAGTTTTTGAGCTGGAGTCTGAGGTGCAGACATTGCGGGGCATCAGGGATAGGGAGAGTTACCTGGACTCTTGGTTAGGTAGTGGTACAGGTCTGGTTAGTGGTCAGGGACAGGAGGGTGTGACTGCAACTCAGGCAGGTAAGGGGACCCCAGGTGCAGTGCTGGAGGAGCCTCAGCCTTTGCCATTGTCCAACAGGTATGAGGTTCTTGCTGCCTGTCTGGATGAGGGAAAAGCCTGCAGGATGACTGAGCAAGCTGACCATGGCACCAGTGGAGGAGGCCATTCAAGTGGGGTGGGTGAAAGAGAATGTAGTTGTGGTAGGGAACAGTATAGTCAGGGGGATAGATACTGTTCTCTGCAGCTGCGACCGGGAGTTCTGAAGGCTGTGTTGCCTGCCCGGTGCCAGGGTTAAAGACATCTCCTTGTGGCTGGTGGAGAACTTGGAGTGGGAGGGGGAGGATCCAGTTGTCATGGTCCATGTAGGAACCAACGACATAGGTAGTATTAGGAATGAGGTTCTGCTGAGGGAGTTTGAGGAGCTAGGATCCAAATTAAAAAGCAGAACCTCAAAAGGTAACAATCTCTGAATTGTTACTTGAGCCACATGCAAATTGGCATAGGGACAAACAGATTAGAGGTTTAAATGCATGGCTCAAAGAGTGGCGTGGGAGGAAGGGGTTTCAGTTCATGGGGCACTGGCACCAGTACTGGGGAAAGAGGGAGCTGTTCTTTTGGGACAGTCTCCACTTAAACCGGGCTGGGACCAGTGTCCTGGCGAATCGAATAAGTAGGGCAGTAGACAGGGCTTTAAACTAATGAAGAGGGGGTGGGAGGATTCAGGAAAGAGTAAATTTAAAAGCAGCGAGAGAAATGTCAAGGCTTTAGAGCAGAGTAGAGTTTCGAGTAAAAATAAGCAGAGTGGGTCAGGAAGGGACATAGAGAGTAACAAAGGTAATAAGGCATCCGTGACTAAGGTGACATCAGGAAAACATAGAAATAAGTCAAAGCTAAAGGTTCTATATCTGAATGCGTGAAGCATTCGCAACTAAATAGATGAATTAATAGCGCAGATAGAAATTAATAGGTTTGATCTAATAGCCATTACAGAGATGTGGTTGCAATGTGGCCAAGGCTGGGAACTAAATATTCCAGGATGCTTAACATTTAGGAGAGATAGGCAAAATGGAAAAGGAAAAGGGGTAGCCCTGATAATAAAGGATGGGATAAAAACAGTAGAGAGAAAGGATCTTAGCTCCGATAATCAAGAAGTAGAATCAATTTGGGTGGAGCTAAGAAACAGCAAGGGGCAGAAAACATTAGTGGGAGTTGTTTATAGGCCCCCAAACAGTAGTTGTAATGTAGGGCAGTGTATAAATCAGGAAATTAGAGGCGCATGCAACAAGGGTAATACAGTACAGGAAACTTTGTGCTATCCGGCACCGATGGGACCGAGCTGCTGCCGTTCCCTCAAAACTGCCGTACACTCCAGAGCTAATGTTGAAACATCAACAAACCCAGCCTCTAAACAGTCGGCAAGCGTCTCTGTAGCGTCTGTAACTGAAGCTGTTGCTTAGCTACAGACGTTGCAGAGCTTGACAGTTCAAAAAAAGCAAAGAAAAGAAACGAAAAGAATAAAAAACGGCTCCTGATTTTTGCCGGTGGCTCGAGCTTGCTGGACGGTTCGCCTCTGGATAACACAAAGTTTCCTGTAATCATGGCGGACTTTAATCTACATATAGACTGGACAAACCAAATTTGCAGGTATAGTGTGGAGGATGAATTAATGGAATGTATGCAAGGTAGTTTTCTAGATCAGTATGTTGAGGAACCAACTAGGGAACAGGCTATTTTAGATCTAGTATTGCGCAACAAGAAAGGGTTAATTAATAACCTTGTAGTAAAGGGGCCTTAAGGGAAGAGTGACCATAATATGATAGAATTTTACATTGTGTTTGAAAGTGATTCAGTTAAATCCGAAACTAGGGTCTTAAATCTAAACAAAGCAAACTACGTAGGTATGAGGGGCGAGTTGGCTACGGTAGATTCAGAAACTACATTAAAAGGTATGACGTTAGACAAGCAATGGCTAGCATTTAAAGAATACATAATTTACAACAAATATACATTCCTTTAAGGCACAAAAACCACACAGGAAAAGTGGTCCAACCATGGCTAACAAAAGTTAAAGAAGAGATTAGATCAAAGGAAGAGGCTTATAAGGTTGCCAAAAAGAGTAGTAAGCCTGAGAATTCAGAATTCGGCAAAGGAGGACCAAGAAATTGATAAAGAAAGAGAAAATAGAATATGAAAGTAAACTAGTGAGAGACATAAAAACAGACTGTTAAAGCTTCTGTAGGTATGTAAAAAGGAAAAGATTAGCGAAAATAAATGTGGGTCCCTTCCAGGCTGAGACAGGAGAAATTATAATGGGGAATAAGGAAGTGGCAGAGAATTTAAATAAATACTTTGCATCTATCTTCATGGAAGAAGACGCAAAAAACTTCCCAGGAATATTGGAGAACCAAGGCTCTAGTGAGAATGAGGTATCTGAAAGAAATTAGTATTAGTAAAAAAATAGTACTAGAGAAATTAATGGGACTGAAAGCTGATAAATCCCCTGGACCTGATGGCCTACATCCTACAGTTTTGACAGAGGTGGTTATAGAGATAGTGGATGCATTGGTTGTCATTTTCCAAAATTCTATAGATTCTAAAACGGTTCCCGCGGATTGGAAGGTAGCAAATGTAACCCCACTATTTAAGAAAGGAGGGAGAGAGAAAACGGGGAACTACAGACCAGTTAGCCTGACATCAGTAGTAGGGAAAATGTTAGAATCTATTATTAAGGACGTGGTAACAGGGCACTTAGAAAATAATAATAGGCTTGGGCAGAGTCAATATGAATTTATTAAAGGGAAATCGTGTTTGACAAATCTGTTAAGAGTTTTTTGAGATTGTTACTAGCAGAATAGATAAGGGGGAACCAGTGGATGTGGTGTATTTGGATTTTCAGAAGGCATTTGATAAGGTGCCACACAAGAGGTTATTAAACAAAATTAGGGTTCATGGGATTGGGGGTAATATACTAGCATGGTGTGAGGATTGGTTACCAGACAGAAAACAGAGAGTAGGAATAAACGGGTCATTTTCAGGTTGGCAGGCTGTAACTAGTAGGGTACCGCAAGGATCAGTGCTTGGGCCTCAGCTATTCACAATCTATATCAATGATTTAGATGAGGGGACAAAATGTAATATATCCAAGTTTGCTGATGATACAAAGCTGGGTGGGAATGTAAGTTGTGAGGAGGATGCAAAGAGGCTTCAAGGGGATATAGACAAGCTGAGTGAGTGGGCAAGAACACGGCAAATGGAATATAATGGAGAAATGTGAAGTTATCCACTTTGGTAGGATAAATAGAAAAGCAGAGTATTTTTTAAATGGTGAGAGATTGGGAAATGTTGTTGTTCAGAGGGACCTGGGTGTCCTTGTACACAAATCACTGAAAGTTAACATGCAGGTACAGCAAGCAATTAGGAAAGCAAATGGTATGTTGGCATTTATTACAAGAGGATTTGAGTATAAGAGTAAAGACATCTTACTGCAATTATATAGGGCCCTGGTGGGATCACACCTGGAGTATTGTGTACAGTTTTGGTCTCCTGACCTAAGGAAGGATATACTTGCCATAGAGGGAGTGCAATGAAGGTTCACCAGACTGGTTCCTGGGATGGGGGGGTTGTCCTATGAGGAGAGATTGAGTAGACTAGGCCTATATTCTCTAGAGTTTAGAAGAATGAGAGGTGATCTCATTGAAACATACAAAATTCTTACAGGGCTTGACAGGGTAGATGCAAGGAGGATGTTTCCCCTGGCTGGGGAGTCGAGAACCAGGAGTTACAGTCTCAGAATAAGGGGTCAGCCATTTAGGAATGAGGTGGAGAAATTTCTTCACTCAGAGGGTTGTGAATCTTTGGAATTCTCTACCCCAGAGGGCTGTGGAGGCTCAGTCATTGAGTATATTCAAGGCAGTGATCGATAGATTTTGGAATATTAAGGAATGAAGGGATATGGGGATAGTGCGGGAAAGTGGAGATGAGGTAGAATATCTTGTTGAATGGCGGAGCAGGCTCGAAGGGCCAAATGGCCTACTCCTGCTCCTATTTCTTATGTACTTATGTGTCTAGTGACAGGGGGAGACCCAATAGCAAGCAATTACTAGTTAACAAGGAGAAAGAAGGGCATGTCTCTCCCAACCATATCCAGCCATTCTGGACATAAGCACAAGAAATCACCAGCAGCATGACTGGTCTGACCGTTCTAGAGGACCCAGTTCAGTGCTTGCTGGGCCTGCCTACTGGTTAGAAAAGTCCTCCCACCCAAACAACAAGCAGGCAAGCATGACTCTCGCTACTAAGAAATTACATGCTCCCTCTATGGCGGTGTGCAGCTCCAGCCACAACACATGGCTGAAGCACATGGATTTTTTCTTGATAATCAGAGCGAGTGATGCCTGGTCACCACCTGAAATTCTGGGTAAACACCATCTGGACCAACCGACGCTTCTGTGTGTACTCTGGCACCCAGAAGAGCAGATATAGGACATTAAACAATGGACTCCCACAGGGTTCTGTCCTGGCACCCATGTTATTCAACGTTTACACCAGTGACCTGCCTGAAACCGAGTCCCGCAAGTTTGTATACGATGATGACATTGCCTTGGCCACGCAAAACATGAATCTGTCCATCACTGAACAGACCCTAACCAGTGATTTACAGAGGATGGAGGCCTACTTCCGCCAATGGCGACTTCAGCCAAACCCGCAAAAGACCATCACCTCGACATTCCACCTCAACACCCATCAAGCAAACCAAGCTTTGAAAGTCTCCTTCTGCAGCGCAGAGGTAAACCATGCCAAAAAACCCTCCTATTTATCGCTTGATCGCACCCTGTCATACAGGCAACATCTCCAGAACCTTGGGGAGAAACTAAAAAGTAGGGTCAACTTGATCCAGAAACTCAGCGGGTCCACGTGGGGAGCAGACGCTCAAACCCTCCGTACAGCAGCACTCACCTCGGTGTACTCTACAGCGGAATACTGCTCTCCGGCATGGCCATCAAGTCCGCATGTCAAATCCGTTGACATCCAGCTGAATTCTAATATGAGAATTATCGGTATGCTTCTATCGACACCATCACCTTGGCTGCCCGTGCTTGCAAACATCGCACCACCACACCTACACCGCGAATATGCAGTCTCCAGAGAATACAACCGCGACACCAGCAAAGACATGCCGATCCAGGCCGACTTGAACAACCTACCACCAACCCGTCTCAAATCTAGGCAGCCATTTTGGACCATCGCTGAAGCCCTTCAGCGATCTCCCCTCAGCCTTGATGACCGATGGCGAAATGCTTGGAAGAACTGTGACATATGGAATGGATTCCTTATAGAGGACCCTACAGTACAACCTGAAGTATCAAACCTTCCTCGCAAACAATGGACAACCATCAACCGCCTCAGAACTGGTCATGGTAAATGCTGCCACCTTCTCCATAGATGCAAGGTTAAAGCATCCCCATCATGCGACTGTGGAGCTCCTGATCAGACCCTGGAGCACATCATTGAGCACTGTCCCCAGAGGAAATTTGCAGGCAGCCTCCAAGATATTCACGCTGTTACACCGGAAGCTTTGGCCTGGATATCCAACTTAGATATTGACATTTGATTTGCTTTGCTACTACCATACAAAAGAAGACGGCCACCTGGAATTGGGGAAATACCATAGAATCTGGTGCTCACTTGTGGAAAACCCCTCAAAGAAGCAACCCATCCATCAGCCATGAGGAGCACCAAATCTAAACTCCAGCATTCAGGATTTATTTGGTTGCCCTCAAATCTAACTAATCCCACAACCCAGGACCAAACAATCTGCTTCAGCCCTTCAAACTGCAATACTCAGAGTACTAGCAGATATGGCGATACATTTCTCCCAAAGGACCCATGCAGTCATGATGTGCAGTGACAAATAAATTACATATAGGAATGCATAGTCTCATAAAATGTGTGTAATTAAATACCTAAATATACAATAACCTCATAAAATATCTATAGAAATGTAACCTTAATCATGCAATGGCTTCTTATAAAATTCTGACAGAGCTAGACAGACTGGATGCAGGGAGGAGGTTTCCCCTGGCTAGGGGGTCTAGAATGAGGGGTCAGTCGTCTCAGGATACGGGGTAGGACATTTAGGACTGAGATGAGGAGAAATTTCTTCACTCAGAGAGTGGTGAACCTGTGGAATTCTCTACCACAGAAGGCTGTGGAGGCCAAGTCACTGAATATATTTAAGAAGGAGACAGAAAGGCATCAAGGGGTATGGGGAGAGAGCAGGAATATGATATTGAGATAGAGGATCAGCCTCATATTGAATGGCGGGGCAGGCTCGAAGGGCCGAATGGCCTACTCCTGCTCCTATTTTTCTATGTTTCTAAAATATTTGAATTGACACCTATTCATAAATTATATCTACAACTTCACAACTTACATATATGCGTACCTAAATGTATAAAAATGTCATAAAATATATGCATGAATGCTGCAGCTTCATAAAAAAGCAGAGAAAAAAGTTAGAATTGTAGATTTTAATTATCCAAAATAAACTGCGATATGGAAAATCTGAGATAAAATGTTTTCTGCAATGTGTTCTGTGCTGTTTTCTGTCATTATGTTCTGACTCCAACAAGGAAGGAAGATGTACTTGACCTACTTGCAAGTAATGAGGCAGAACAAGTAGGCGACCTAAAAGCAGCAGAACATTTGGAAAGCAGTGACCACAAATATAATTAGATTCAGTGTAAGAATAGAAAAGGAAAAAGTAAAGTCAAGGACAAAGATACATTACTGAAAAAAAATTACAGCGAGATTAAAAAAATCCTACACAGAAGGGAGGGAGGATGCAATTACATTGACAAGTTTATGTGGGCAGTTTCCACGTAGCAACTTAAGAACATAAGACGTAGGAGCTGGAGTAGGAGTAGGTTATTTGGCCCCTCGAGCCTGTTCCGCCATTCAATAAGATCATGGCTGATCTGATCTTGGCCTCAACTCCACTTCCCTGCCCGCTCTCCATAACCCTTGACTCCATTACCTTTCAAAAATCTGTCTATCTCCACCTTAAATATATTCAATGACCCAGCCTCTCTGGGGAAGAGCATGCCAAAGATTCACAACCCTCAGAGAAGAAATTCCTCCTCATTTCCGATTTAAAAGGGTGTCCCCCTTATTCTGAAATTATGCCCCCTAGTTCTAGATTCCCCGACGAGGGGAAACATCCTCTCTGCACCTACCCTGTCAAGCCCCTTCAGAATCTTATATATTTCAATAAGATCCCCTCTCATTCTTCTAAACTCCAATGAGTATAGGCCCAACCTGCTCAACCTTTCTTCATAAGACAACCCCTTCAATCTCTGGAATCAACCTTGTGAACCTTCTCTGAACTGCCTCCAGTGCAAGTATATCCTTCCTTAAATAACGAGACCAAAACTGTACGCAGTACTCCAGGTGTGGTCTCACCAACGCCCTGTACAGTTGTAACAGGACTTCCCTACTTTTATACTCCATTTCCTTTGCAATAAAGGCCAACATTTGCCTTCCTAATTACTTGCTGTACCTGCATGCTAATTTTTTGTGATGTAGTCTTCGGCCATGGTGCCTCCTTCCTTTGCTCCTCTTCCAGATCATCCATGACAATTAAGAACAGGGGAAAGCCCAGTTGATAGATCATTGTAATCCTTTCACCTTCTTAACACAGAGAGGGGTGGGTGTCCTAAAAGTATTGCTTTGAGTCACTCTCAGAAGGCAAATCTGGCACTACCAAAACTGAAACAAAATCTGAGAAAAGTTCCAAATTGCAGAGATGAGGCTCTACAGCTTTAATGGTCCCTTTGTTGTCCTCTCAGCCTGAGAGTCATGTGAGGGCCATAAATCACATCAGTACCAGGTCACCTGCGCCATTATTTTTCATTCCAAGCAACTGCAACGAGAATACAGGTGTAAATCCAGAACATTTGCAATCGCAGTCAACTGGTTGGAGCTATGATAATGAACTTTTCCAGATTTCAGTGAGGGCATCGGCAGAGGGGAGCTAAAGTCCGAGTAAATTATGGTGCAGCGTAAATAATAGCATAACCCATTTACGCATTATTTCCTGGAACTTCTACACTGGAATAATGGCGCATGCCGTTGATACAAGGGCAAAAACTCCTTAGCATCAAAGGATTGAGTTATGAAGAAAGACTGGAGAAACTGGAGCTCTTTATCCTTGGAAATAGGTGATTGAGAAGGACTTTTATAGAAGTATACAAGATGTTCAAAGGCATAGATACAGTTAACCCAGAGCGCCATGTTAAGGTATGCCAGGAGAAAAGAACAAGGGGGTCTGGATTAATCCTGGTGAATTGGAAGTTTGGACAGATATCAGGAAGAATTTCTTTATGCAACGACTGTACAACTGGTCTTCTGGGTAAAGTAGTGAAAGCAAAAACCTTAAAGTCTTCAAATGACAATTCATAACACGATGGAGAGAATGTAAGTTTTTTATTCTCAGCAGATGAGAGATCGGACAAATAGTTTCACTCATCTGTATCTATCTTGTGAACTTGTACCTTTAACATCATTATTGTAAATTTCACGTTCAAATTTCAGTAAATACACTGCATACACACAGTTAATATTACACAGTTAAAAAAAAACTTTAATTCTCGAGAAGCCATATAGACATACCTTGTATCCAGGTCCTAACTGATGTATTGCAAATATTTGTGCTGGGTTAAGTGCTTCAGTGAACACATACACTGCTCCAAGCTGGCCACAGAATACTCTATTTGCATCTGCAGTTTCTGATGAACCCAGAAAGCATTTGTCAAAACTCTACACAAAGAAAACAAGTAACACAATAATAAATGTTTATGCATTATGAACCAAGCATGGTATAACTTTATTTTGTAAGATTACATTTGGTATCAGTTAAAACAAACAGATCATAAACAAACATTTTCCAGCCGAACCAAAAGACTGCAGCTTAATCATACAGCACAAAAGGAGGCCATTCGGCCCATCATGCCTATGCCGGCTATTCAATTAGACCCACTCCCCTGCTCTTTACCCATAGCCCTGCATTTTTTTCCTTTTCAAATATATATCCAATTAATCTTTTGAAAATTACTAATGAATCTGCTTCCACCACCCTTTCAGACAGTGCATTCCGGATCATCATAACCCGCAATGTAAAAAAAATTCTTATCTCCCCTCTGGTTCTTTTGCCAATTAACTTAAATCTAGGTGCTCTGATTACTGACCCTCCTGCCAGTGGCAATTTTTTCTCCATATTTATTCTATCAAAACCCCTTTGATTGGATAGATAGGCATGAGAACAATCCCAGCTTCCCTAGTCTCTCTACATAACTGAAGTCCCCCATCTCTGGTACAATTCTAGTAAATCTCCTCTGCACCCCCTCCAAGGCTTGATTCGACATTGGCAACCCCGACACAACCAGCAGTGTTGTTGCACAAAGCCACAAAAATAAGAATTTAGGCATCAAAACATTAAACAACTGCAAACAGTCTATGCTCACTTTATCTTCCATTGCATAGCACCCCACTATGTTAAAAAAGTAAAAACGTTTTTTTTGGGCGTCAGATTTAGTATTATAGAATTTCTTCTGAAAACACTAACAAGTGGAAGTATGATAAATATAATAAGCTTAGTGTATCCTGATCCCTCATCTTCCAATCACCACCTGTACAAGTGCTTGCTCATTCAACCCAGCTATTTTGTTTATTCCCCAAGGCAAACATTGAACTTACATCATTAGTGTTGACATGCCAAGCCATATCTCCATAGGAAACCAGCTGACCATTGACATAACAACGAATCTCACTATTTCTCCAGCGATTGTAGATGTGCACAATGCTGATCATGTACCACTGCAAAATAAGAATATACACATAAATTATCTGTATCACCTACATTAGTGAAATCTGACAACTGCTCAATGCTAGGCATTCATTGTGCATCAAGTAAAGCAATCAGTTGCTGTAAATGAGTATTCCTCTTATCAATAACAAACATAAGTAGAATTTTGCCTGTCCTTTGAGGTTACTTTATATGCCTTAAAGAAAACCATTCTTTGGGTAATTATCTTTAATATTGATTCTATTTGACAGTAGATCAGCTTGGGCTCAGCTGTTTGAATAGTACACAAATATAGTCCTGCACTACTTTCATCTCTCAAAAGTAAAGAAAGAACTCCTATTCATATAGCGCCTTTCAGGACATCCGTCGTCTCAGGCTTTTATAGACAATTAAGTACTTTTGTAATGCAGAAATGCAGCAGCCAATTTGCACACAGCAAGGTTCCACAAAAGCAATGAGATAATGACCAATTAATCTGTTTTAGTGATGTTGGTTGAAAGATAAATATTGGCCAGACACCGGGGAGACCTCTTCTTTGAAAAGTGGCGTGAGATCTTTCACGGCCACCTTTGACAGTGCAGCACTCCCTCAATACTGCACTGAAGTATCTGCCCAGATTATGTGTTCAAGTCTCTGGAGTGGGACTTGAACCCACCACCTTCTGACTCAGAGGCAAGAGTGCTACCACTGAACCAAGGCGGGCACCCTGTCAGCTTGTTGTTGTATTCTATTACACGAAGTAAGAGAGTACAGCACAGGGTAAATTTGTATTGGAAACATTTGAAGCACAACTGTCTCATTATAAAAGTATGTAACTATATTTTAACTAAGATTTTTTAATAATCGTAGGCTATGTACAACAACTTATAACATACAAGTTTTGACATTTAATATAAATCAGGGAAGACAATGAGATACAAAAACCAGACCTACTACATTGACTAAGTAAAAAAAAACATACTTTTTGACTATTTATCATCTACAAAATGCATTCTTCAGTCTATAAATTTGTTAGTTGTATCATATATTTACCTTTCTGGGTTGAAAATCATACTTCACACAATGCTGGAAACCTTTTCCTTTTGACTTCAAGGATGTCACAATCAAACAGTTTCCAACAAAATGTGCTGAATAGCCAACTCCTTTGCTCGTTCGAAAGCTGCAAATTAAATAATGACAAAATTGTATCTCTTCAAAAAATATACAGGTTCATCGCAGATAAATCATGGCTCATTAGGTACACTTTTACATAACATTAAATTAATACTCATCAATTTTATAACCAGTAAGAAAATATCATTCCACACACTCTGGCTTCCCAATTTCATCTCTGAAAGATGCTGAGCAGAGGCCACTAGTTTCATTTTAGGTAAGGGAAGGGAAGACAGAGAAAGCGTCACCCAAATGGCTTTTGTGTGCATCCTAGTTTCAGACCAGTATTGGTTGAGGCCAGAGATCAGAAGGCTTACCCACCCAGTCAGGGATGGTATGTCATGTTGAATCCAAAAAAAAACATTAAAAAAGGGAGTCTCTATACTAAAAAAAACGACTATAATTTAGTCACGGAGTTTTGATGACATTAAAACCCTTTGTTACAATTTCATTCGATTCTCCTAACAGTTAAACAGCAGTCCCTGTAATTGGACATTTTCTCCTCCAATTCAGAATCTGTAGCTTTTTTATACTATGTCCTCACCGAGGTACACACCTCAGAGGGTAACAATTAACCTCCCCCCCTTATATCTAAAATGACTTAATTAAGCTTACACTACAGTACAAAACTCTTTTTACAATAGCAAATAATACCACAGAAGCATTGGGTAGATTTTCAACATGCCATCCTGGTGTTGCAGATCAGCTGATATCAGTGGACAGGAAAAACAGGCGATTTTTATAGTGGCCGGTCGATCCACAACACCAGTTTTACACCCAGTTGGCAAGTTAAAAACCTACCCCCATAGGTTTACAGTTCAATGCAACTAATATCCTTATTTATAATTAAACAGTACCAAAAAAATAGATTTTGAAACAAGGATTGAACCACTGAACTTTTAGGTAAATGAAACAGCAATTCAAATTTTGCCTCACTCTTGATCTTTGCTATTGCAGTTTGCCGCATCAGAAAAGAAACTCTTTGATTCAACTGATGTCCCATATCTCACTGGCCGTCACCAATTTTCTTACAGTTGCTGAAGCCCATATAAGTACCTCTCCAAGAATATCACTTTACATTTTAGATTGGACTACTGATCATAAAGAATATACTGTCTACTCCTATTAATTCAAAGTTGTTTTTGCTCAAAAAAAATCAAAATTATCCAATAGTTTGAATTAAGGAAATTTCATGAAACACCATAGCAAATTGCTATTGAAATATTAGAAAACTTCATAACACATCAAAGCAACAATTGAAACAATGTGATTGAAACTAGAGCACTGTATGAACAGCAAAATATAAAGTTCAGTCATTTTCCAAAATTTGCTGCTGATACCACATTGGTCCATAAGCTATTTAGTGCAGACAAAAGTTCTATTAGGACATCTGACTTAGTTGTCAGCTACTAACTGAGCAATAGGTAGGCATTTTCAATGGTGAGGGCTGGTTCCTCTACCTCTCTGTTTGCTCAGTAAATCCACTCACTTGAGCCTCTTCACTATCACTCAGAGTACCAACATCAAGACTTCCTTATCAACACTGAAAATGGATTCAAAGCTCATTTCTGCTGGCAGTTGCAACAGAGAACTCACGCATTCAAAGTGATTCACTGCTTCTGAGTCGGCCATTGGTGCCTGTGTGGGATCTTTGACTGCGTCAGATGCAGCTGCTTCCTCTGCTGATGGGATGAATTTACAGTGCCAAATATAGTTGCCAATGGATTCTGCTTTTAGGCAAAGAGACTTCATGAGTACCCCTAGTTATCAACCATCTAGGCAATGCTTCTGCCGTGCAAACCCATGCTTCAGCCGAAGTGACGCAGCCACTCCTCAAAATGAGAACCAGTTACCCACTCCTTTCTTTTTGGAGATGAAAACCAGCATTCGGCTTAGGTGCAACTTTTCAAAAAGGTCAATTTAAGCCAGATTAAAGACAACTTTAGTTCATAATAAGATAACATTTCAACAATGTTATCACACAACCAGTTGTCAGCAATTTCTGTCACTTGCCTCTTTATGTCAGGACCAAGATTTGACTGCATGGCAGTCTCTGAAGCAGTTGACCCACAATGCTAAACAGGGTTGGTTTTGTCAAATTCATTTACGTCCAGAGTCATTTGGAGTGGAAATTTGAATTGAAATTAGCCTATAATTCTAATTAAGAGGTTCAAGTGAAGGAACAATGTTTAATTTATTTTCAATGGGAGAAATTTTAATTTTAATTAACAGTTGATTTGAATGAAACAACTACAAATTAAGAGTAGACTGTACATTTAGATTTACCATCATTTACATTTGCATAGTTGTTATTGTTATTACTTCAAACAGCATTATGATTTTAAGCAAAATAATGCAACAACATTTTAATTCTATCTGCACAGCACTTAATAACTGGCAGTAAATCTAGCTATAGATTTTAAACAAAATAACCCAAGTTATCATAAATCTGCTTCGGCTGCACGCAATTTTCCCTTTGACTGCAATAAATATGTCATGGTAAACAAATTTAATTTAACTTAATAACATTACCATGAGACTAGTGCAAAAAACAACCAATAGCAAACATAACTTATCAAAGAACTTACTTTTGCTAATTTCTTCAAAGAAGTGCTCCAAACCTCTATCTAAAATCAAACCTTAGCAGTGATCCCTTCTAATTTTTATAATAAAAGCTATAATGAGTCTTTTTCTTTTCTAAATCAGAACCATTACTAAGCCTCTTGTAGACTACCATTATCCAGCCATCGTCACTGTTTCTCCCTACACACAAATCATCGCACTCAGAACCACTTACAAACTGGGATGGCATGCAATTTTACCTGTGGTTCCTCTCAGTTTATCGTTTAAAGCATGAAGTCCACTAAATCATTCTTTTTGATATAAAGAAATAAAATGCAATATTGATACAGTACTTTATAAAAATGAATTACACAACTAGTTTGTAACAAAACATGAACCTTATAAATAAGATGAGCAGGAAATCAACTAGATGCACAAAATGCTATGAATTTGTTGTTGATTAAGCAGTTGTATTCTATATATAGGTATAATAAAATAATCATTTTTACAGATGCATGGAAGTTTTCTATAAATATTCAGAATATAACTACCTGTCCAAGATTTTGACTCTCCCAATAAAATTAACCTCACAAGGAATATTCTTTGTGAGCAGCGTCTACGGCCATCTTTGCGATGATGTCTGCAGAGCAAAACTCAATCTTTTGTGGCAAGAGGAAGTTATTTCAAGTGCATTTGGAAGGAAGCTAAGCTTTGTAAGTTGCAGTATGTATGGACACAAATGCACTTGAAGATGAATATTTTTTGTAAACTTTACTCAGTAGGTAACATTTCAAAAGTATCCACCAAATTACTGCTCGAATACACGTATCAAAATTGTGTTCACATTGTTCAGCTAATGAATAAAGTTACTGATAATATTTTTATCTGTTAAAATAGCAAAATCACAAGCATCACCATGCCTGTTGTATATACAATATTCAGCATTAATTAAGTTACAGATACATTTTGTGAAACTGAGAGCTCAAGGAAGCAGTTGTCAAAATAAATGACAAGACTCCTTCACTATAAGAACACCAGTTTATAACAGGATTGCAACACTTACATTCTATATTGCAAAATAGACAGTTCATAATCCTTTCCAGTAGGGGGCAGCAGTGAAAGCAATACATCTTTTAAAAATAATACTGTACATAAGCTTATTAAAAAATTCTTATCTTAAACAAAATACCAAAACAAAAAATCACAGTCTCAAGTCAATTCAATTTACATGACAGCAAGGTATCATCATTAGCTTATTATCGTTATTATGTAACATAAGTCAGTTGAGGCTGAGAAATAAATTTGAGAGCACCGAATGGCTTTGTGGCTATTACTATTGTATATGCCTTGTAAGCAGTAGTAAATTAAGTTTTAAACACAAGTGTATCTAAGTATTGATGAAATACAAGACCAACAAGACGTGGTTAATAATTGTGTTTACTTCTGCAGCGCCAATCTGCTTAATCACACATTCATCTCCTTTTGATGGCCTTGTCCCCACAAAAACCTTTACTCGCTCCCATCCTGGTTGTTTTCCCTTATATGGCCCCCATCTTTGCTCCCTCAAGTACAAGGGATACAGACTGGAGCGTATCTGAAACAACTAGTTTGGTCATCCATCGTCTCATCTGGCTGGACCACATCAAGCGCCATTGGGCCTCATTCTCCTCTGCCAAAACCACCCACTACTCCAGGATCATACTGGAGAGCAAAGATAAGTCCCCCGCTTCTTTTCTCCATTATCAATCGTCTCGTCAAACCACTCTACCCTCACCTCCAACAATAGTAGCAAGGGAATCATGGACTTCTTTGTCACCAAGATTGAAACCACCCATTCAGCTGCCTCTGATGCTTCCCTTTTCCCCTTACCCACCAAGCCAAATCTCCCCCCTTGCCCTAGCCCTGATCCCACATCCTTCTCTAGTTTCTTTATCTCCCCTCATGCCCTCTCTGAGCTCCTCTTGTCCATGAGACGCATTCCACAAATATAAAATTAGATTTTCAGGGCCAGAACGATTGTTCAGCAATCAATACACTGTTAAAACCCCGCTATACCTCTTTCAACAAGGCTTAGCATTGTCGTGGGGGTTTAACAGCAATATTCCAGCGTAATGGGGAAGTTTTTGTCAGGAATTGTGATTTGAATTGATTGCCAGCTTTATGGAGTTCCACAGCACAATCTGTAGAGGAGCATTTTCGGGTTGGCAGGCTGCAACTAGTAGGGTATCGCAAGGATCAGTGCTTGCGCCTCAGCTATTTACAATCTATATCAATGACTTAGATGAGGGGATGGAGTGTAATGTATCCAAGTTTGATGACAATACAAAGAAGGATGGAAAATAAGTTGTGAGAAGGATGCAAAAAGACTGCAAAATGATATAGACAGGTTAAGTGAATGGGCAAGAACATGGCAGATGGAATACAATGTGGAGAAATGTGAAGTTATCCACTTTGGTAGGCAAAATAGAAAATAATAATTTTTTTTAAATGGCGAGAGATTGGGAAATGTTGGTATTCAAAGGGACCTGGGTGTCCTTGTACACGAATCACTGAAAGTTAACATGCAGGTACAGCAAGCAATTAAGAAAGCAAATGGTCTTAATTACAAAAAGATTGGAGTACAAGAGTAAAGAAGTCTTACTGCAATTATACAAGGCCTTGGTGAGACCACACCTGGAGCACTGTGTACAGTTTTGGTCTCCTTACCAAGGAAGGATATACTTGCCATAGAGGGAGTGCAACAAAGGTTCACCAGACTGATTCCTGGGATGGGGTGGGGGGATTGAACTCTGAGGAGAGATTGAGGGAACTAGACCTATATTACCTAGAATTTAGAAGAATGAGAGGTGATATTGAAATATATAAAATTCTTACAGGGCTCGACAAGGTAGATGCTAGGAGGATGTTTCCCCTGGCTGGGGAGTCTAGAACTAGGGGTCACAGGCTCAGAATAAGGGTTGTGAATCTTTGGAATTCTCTACCCCAGAGGGCTGTGGCTGCTCAGTCATTGAGCATATTCAAGCAAGAGATTGATAGATTTTAGGATATTAAAGGAATCAAGGAATATGGGGATAGTGTGGGAAGATGGAGTTGAGATAGAAGATCAGCCATGATCTTACTGAATGGCGGAGCAGGCTCAAAGGGCCAAATAGCCTATTCCTGCTCCTATTTCTTATGTTCTTATGACTAACAGCAACTTCTGGATTTCCGTGTGCTGACTCCAGAAGTTGATGTCACTTTCAGGAGTAATGATGGCGAACGCTGACAGTTTCACCGTCATTACCACCGCAAAGTCCGGGCCATTATCACTGTCCTCCTCAAAAAACTCAGTCAACCCCTCTGTTTTTGCAAACTACCATCCCATCTCCAACCTCCCTTTCCTCTCCAAAGTCACTGAACATGTTAATGTCTCCTAAATTCGTGCCCATCATTTCCTGCAACTCCACATTTGACTCTCTCCAACCAGGTTTCATCCACTGGGCAAGGCTGAGTCTGACTACTTCCTCATCTCCCTTACTACTCGCATCCCTCTATTTTTCATTACATCCACCATCTGCCCTCACTAATCAAATGGCATCCACTGTGACTGCGACAGTGATACAATTTTTGTCCTCCTCAACTTCCCTGTAGCCTTTGACAATGTATTCCACCATACTCCACCAATGTCTCTCCTCCATTATCCAGTTCAGTGCAAGTGCCCTCACTTGATTCCACTCTTACCTATCTATTCATAGCTGAAGCAGCTCAGCAATGGCTTCTCCTCCTGCCTCACTATTATTTGTAGGGTGACCCAAGGATCTATCCATGGCCTCCTCCTCTTCCTCACCTACAACACCTTGGCGACATCATCTGAAGACACAGGGTCAGATGACAACACCCAGCTCTATCCCCACCACTTTTCTCAACCTCGCTACTGCCTCTATGTTGTTAGATTGTTTGTCCGACATTCAGTCTTGGGCTGCAATTTCTTCCAGTTAAACATTGGGAAGACTGAAACCATCATCTTCGACTCCTGCCACAAACTCCATATCTTCACTACCAATCCTATCTTCCTCCTCAGCCACTACCTTAGGTTAAAGCAGACTGTTCCCAAACTAGGTGTCCTATTTGTCCCCAAGCTGAGGTTCCAAACCCATATCCTCTCCATCACAAAGACCATTTACCTCCACCTCCATAACACCTTTGTCTACTTCCAGCACCTCACCCCGTTTGATCCTTCTTGCATCTCACTTAAAGTGCTTGTTGTGTACTGTATTCCCAAGTCCCATGCCGACTTTCTCACCGAGATCTCCTCCTTTTGCCTATGCACCGAGTGACTTTGATCCTTAGTGATTACCACCTGCACCTAAACTGTCCTAGCTTTCTCTCTTCTGCCTTCACATCTTCATTCAATCTCACTCTTCACATAAACAATCCCACCCATAACCACCCCCTTGACCCGACCATCTCCTGGCCTCTATACTTCAGGAGTCTTGATCAGTTGCAAGGCCAAGTCTGACCACTTGCTCATCTCCTTTACTACTCACATTCCTCTACTTTCTACTACTTCCGCCCTCTGCCCATGGAAAAAAGTCTCCCCCTCAATTCCTTCACTAATTCAACCTCAAATTCTCACTCCTTTGGCCCTTCACTCATCATAACACCCCTTCCACTGTTGACCAGCTCAACTGTTACTTTGACACATTTGTCCCCACCAAATAACTCGCTGCTTTTCATCACTGCTTATTCCATAGTTACAGTCACCACCTTAACTCCCTTTAGTCCAAGGGTTACAAACTTGAGTGCACCTGCCACATAATTGCTCTAGTCATTCGTCAAATCTGGCTCAACCTAGTCATTCATCGTCAAATCTGGCTCAACCTAGTTAAACACTGCCATGTTTTGCTCTCCTCAGCCAAATCCTACTACTCCAAGATCATCCTGGAGGGCAAAGACAACCTTCAACTTCTTTTCTCCATGATGAATTGCCTCTTCCAACCTCTTTCCCCTGCTCCTCAACCCTCATTTGCAATACCAAATGTAAATAGCTCATGGATTCTCTATGATTTTGGCCACCATTGCAGCTGTCTCTGACACTATCCCTGCGTTACCCTTGATGCTCATTGACCTCCCCCCATGCTTCTTGACCTCCCCACAGCCTCTCACCCATCCTATCCCAAATTCCATTACCATACAGTTTCACTTCCATCTTCCCCTGCCCTCTCCAAGCTCATCTTTTTCATGATACCCACCTCCTGTTCCCTTGATCCCCTCCCTATTCAACCACTTCTTCTAACTCCAATGCTTGCTTATATTGTAAATGGCGCTTTACTCAGTCAGGGTCTGCCCAGGCACTGCCTTTCCCTTTCAATACCTCCCTCTTCTCAAAAAGATGCACCGTCCTTTCTAAATCTCACCGCTATCCTCCTTTTCCTCTATAAAGTACGCAAATGTGTCATCATCTCCCAGCTCCAACCCCATCTCTCTCCCAAAACTCCCTATTTGAATCCTTTCAATCCAGCTCCCTGGGCAAAGTCACAAATTATATCCTCCTTTATTTCTATTCTTAAAAAATAAGTAAAATAATTAAAACTCTCTTAGACCTTTGAAAGTTGTCCAGAGATAAGGGCCTGGATTTTGCGGTAAGAATAACGGTGAGGCTATCAGCACTCTCCGTTATTAAGAAATAAATCGACAGCAACTTCCAATGTCTGCACAAGCATAGTTAAACGCGGAAATCAGGAAGTTGCTGTCCGGTTCCTCCAGAAGCTGCGCTATACCAGAGACTCAGCATTGAAATACATGTAACGACGTGAAGTTCCGGTACTTATCCACTGGATACCTACTAAACATGCCAGAAAAAGTTAGGGCTTGTCCATTCAAGTGTAAGTGAATTTTTAACGGTGAGAAGTCTTAATTACTGCCAAACAACCTCTCTGGCACTGAAAATTAACTTTTAAAAGTATGGAGTCTCATTCCTTCAGATTTTAATTATTGTTGGAGATTTTTTAAAATTAAAAAAATAATTTTTAAAAAACTTTTTCTGTGTCTCTTATCTCTCTCTTAATCCCACCTTTATTTTGCTTTCTATACATGATTTGGTATTGAATTGTAACAATTGTAACAATTTGATATTGTAACTTACACTTCCTGGTTTAAAATCTGCATGGCTCAGTAAGGATACTTCAATCTGATTGGTTAAGGAGACACACCGTTGCTTGCCCTGTTCACACAGGTCCCAGGATCCCCTGTAAAGGGTGCCGCGCTGAAATGGATTTCTAAACTGCTCAAGTCGCAGTGCAAAAGCCCACAGAAAGTCTATGGGCAAGTGTAAGTGTAATGAATGGCTAGCACATTTCGTTCACTGCTGATCGGAAAATCCGGGCCAAGATCTTCTGCTGCCTCAATACAATAGTGCTCTGCCTGGTACAATATTGAGTCATGCAGGGCAGGAGGTTCCCAGGTTCATTGTATTGTGTTCAGGACAGTGATAGGGGCCCTACAACTGACCTCAGTATCCATAAACAAGAGATGGGAGGAAATAAGATCAGCCAGACTCCTACTAGTGAACACTGGAACATGGCAGCTGCTGTGAAAAGTGTGCAGGTTAGAACACATAGTGACATCAGCCATGTAGTGACCCTGTGGCTAAAAAGCTTACAAATACTTGTTGCTTAGGCTCACATGGCGGACTGCAAGAGCTGATTTTGCCTATGAAAACTGTACAAGAGAGGGTCAAATGGGGGGGGGGGGGGGGGGAATAACCATGCCAGAATTAAGACAAATTCCTCTTACTATTTGGCTAAAATTTGATTTTACATAGAGAAAAAAAGAAAAAAACTGCAAATTAGAAATAAAAACAGAAAATGGTGGATAAACACAGTAGTTCCACCAAGATCTGTGAAGAAAAAAGCATAAAGGAGTCAACTTATAAAGGAAAACAGAACATACTCCTTTAAAGGACTGTCCAAAAGAGAGGAGGCGAGAACAGATAAAAAACAAGAGTGCAGAAATGCTAACCACTACTACAAGGCGACCCATGAACACATTTTTAAAAACAACTAGAAAAAAGTGCTGAATGAAATACAACGGTTGCCTCATCAGACTGTACAAAGGTAATATAAAGACAGAAGATAGAAACATAGAAGATAGGAGCAGGAGTAGGCCATTCGGCCCCTCGAGCCTGCTCCGCCATTCAATGAGATCATGGCTGATCACCCAAATTCAGTACCCTGTCCCTGCATTCTCCCCATATCCCTTGATCCCTTTAGCCTTAAGAAATATATCTAACTCCTTCTTGAATATATTTAATGAATTGCCCTCTACTGCCTTCTGTGGTAGAGAATTCCACAGGTTCACCACTCTGGGTGAAAAAATTCCTCCTCATTTCTGTCCTAAATGGCTTACCCCTTATCCTTAGACTGTGACCCCTGGTTCTGGACTCCCCAACCATCGGGAACATCCTTCCTGCATCTAGTCTGTCCAGTCCTGTCAGAATTTTATAAGTTTCAATGAGATCCCCTCCCATTCTTCTAAACTCCAGCGAGTATAAGCCCAATCGACCCAATCTCTCCTCATACGTCATTCCTGCCATCCCAGGTATCAGCCTGGTGAATCTTCGCTGAACTCCCTCCATGGCAAGAACATCCTTCCTCAGATAAGGCGACCAAAACTGCACACAATACTCAAGGTGTGGTCTCACCAAGGCCCTGTACAACTGCAGCAAGACATCCTTGTTCCTGTACTCAAACCCTCTCGCTACGAAGGCCAACATACCATTTGCCTTCTTAACTGCCTGCTGCACCTGCATGCTTACCTTCAGCAACTGGTGCACAAGGACCCAGGTCTCGTTGCATTTCCCCTTCTCCCAATCTATTGCCATTCAGATAATAATCTGCCTTCCTGTTTTTGACACCAAAGTGGATAACCTCACATTTATCCACGTTATATTGCATCTGCCATGCTTCTGCCCAATCACCCAACCTGTCCAAATCATCCTGGAGTTTCTCAGCATCCTCCTCACAGCATACACGCCCACCCAGCTTTGTCACATCTGCAAACTTGGAGATATTACATCTAGTTCCTTCGTCTAGATCATTAATGTATACAGGAAACTTTCTGATATCCAGCACTGACGGGACCGAGCTGGTGCCGTACCATCAAAACTGCCGTACAAACCAGCGCTAATGTTAAAACATACGGAGCTTTTGAGCTCTAGGGCCACTTCTTTAAGTACCCTAGGATGTAGATTATCAGGCCCTGGGGATTTATCTTCCTTCAGTCCCATCAATTTCATTAACACCATTTCCTTACAAATACTGATTTATTTCAGTTCCTCCCTTTCATCAGACCCTATGTTCCCCGACATCTCTGGGGGGTTATTTGTGTCCTCCTTTGTGAAGACAGAACCAAAATATGTATTTAATTGGTCTGATGAGTAAAACAGCTTACAATGGAGGGGACCATAGTGGAATGTGAATGGGAGACACCAGCAGGGAACTACATGTAAATCTAGTATACCCTATTCATTGCATACAATATGGTCTACTGTGTATTACGAAGAACAAATGCAGATTGAGTGACCGTTTTGCTGAGCCTCTTTATTCTATCTGTAAGCACGATCCTGTGGTTTTCCACTTTAATTCTCCCTCACATTCCTACACCAATCTTTCCAGGTTTGTCATTCTATATTCTACATTGCTCCAACCAAGCTCAATGCAAAGTTCAGGAAGAGTTTCTCATCTGTCTCCTGAGCACTGTGAAGCCTTCCGGTCTGAATACTGACTTTAGCACCTTCAAACCTTAGCTGTCTTCTCCATTCTCCTACCAGTCCTTCCTATTCACATTTCATTGGGTTTCAATCCATTTTAGTATTTTTATTCATTTCTGACTTTCTAATGTTTTTTAACAGCATGACTGATAGGGTCTTTATGGCCGAGCTTTTCCGGGGGTCAGCAGGCACGATCAGTGATGGGTTGGGTGGGAAAGCATTTTTTTCCCCCAGCGGGTCGGGACCCCGCTGCCACGCACCTTTCCCAATGTCGGGTCTGGCAGTGCTGAGCAGACCAGATACGCAGCGGCAGGGGACCCACTTCAGGTAATTATGACCCTGTTTAGAGCTCATTAAGAATACATTTGAGCTCACCTTTTGATTTTACATGCTCGCCCACGGGGTCAACGCTGGTCGTGGACCACATCTGTCAAGCTGAGATGGGAGTTCAGTGGCCATTAAATCAGCTGTTGAGTTGACAGCTTCAAATGTACAGTAAAAGTTCCAACCTGACAGATCATCACTTTCCTCAGTCACAAGCTTTTCCTCACTGCATTTCCACAACAAATTCACCATGCTGTAAGTCTGACCTCATTACTTCTCTCATCATTGACAGATCGCTTCTGTCATCTCTACTTCACCTGCCATCTATTCCATCAGCATGGGTGCACTTTATACTCTCTCACCTTGGTCCTCAGAATCCCACCATGATCAGCCCAACACCAGCCGCCCCAGCAGCACCAACAACAACACCACCAACCTTCGCTGCAATCACCGGATGCTGCACAGAACACAGGGTACCAGCACCCGACCACGTTGCTGTCCAGGAAGCCAGGGATGACCTCACCATGGCCAGATTTACTTCACTTGGCGCTGTACACCCTGGCTGCCACATGATGCGCCAGGTTGGCACCACCATAAAGCATCCCTACAATGCCCAAGCCATTCCTTTCACACTCATCACCATTGTGGGGGGTACCTTTATGTTTCACCATTCACTGCAACTCACTAAGCCACTTCCAAAGGTGCACACAAATCTGTCGAAGAAGGCAAAGTATTGAAAATAAAGGTTTCAATGTTTGACACCACATTAACAGAAACTTTACATGAATATTGCATAAAACACCCAAGTGCCTACCTTTGTGTGCTGTTAGTTGGTATGATTGCACTAGGATGAGGGGGAGTGTGAGGGGTGGCTAGTGAGATGAGGATGTGATAATGTAGATAGAGATGCAAGGTAAGTTGGTGTGAGTAAGGATGTGCAGGAGTACAGTAGGGAAGGCGGAGTGATGGGGATGTGATGAGAGGCACAGCAGGATGAGGTTGAGTGTGGCTTTGTACTAATGTTTCGTGATCTACTGAGATCATTGAAACGTTTGCGGCACTGTCAGTCCTCCTGACCACATCCCTGCTTGTGCCCTCCTCTGGAACCAGGCTGTGTTACTGTATCTCCTGGGGAGGTCTCTTCCGCCCATGGGAAGGGAAGAGGACCTCCCTGCGTGCTGTGACTCCCTCCATTAGCATATGGAGGGAGTCATGGGAGAGTCTGGGTGCAGCCCTGTGCCTTTTGTACAGTCATTGTCAGTGTTTGCAGCACCTCAATGCTGTAGAACACTGACAGCATAAATGTCAAATTAAGGTTGGCCATGGTCCTTTTAAGGAAACCGGCTGATGACGCATCATCAAATGACGTCACCAGACCCGCTTCCTCTAATTGGCCGGGAAACGCACTGGGTGGGCTAAACAAGCCCAATCTTGGGAAATTAATTTCACAGCAGCAGGGTTGGGACCCGCCACCAACGTCGCCCACCACGGACCCGCCAAGGTTAGTAAAATCCCAGCCTAGGCATTTTATCCATAGCTTTTCATCACTTTCCAGTTCTTCCTTTTATAAATATCAGAAGTTATTAAATACATTAGCAGCTGCCTGTAACAGTACTTAAGCATTCTTAGACTTATCCTTTACCAGTTCCCCTCCCCCTCTTTGTTATATCAGTCCTGCAGAAGAATTGGTCTGCTTTCCTTTATTAATCTGATGATGGGTGTCAATCAGAAATATTAGCCTCCTTTCTTTCCAGGTGCTAATGAATCTGCTGTGTATTTGCACGATTTTCTGCTTTGATTTTTGGTTTTAATGTGCCTGTCTCATTCTTCGTAGCTATTACTATTTCAATATGCTGCACTTTGATCCAAATTAATTTTGAGGGTGTGAAGAACTGATTTAATTCTCTTAATTAAACCTACTATACAAGATATCTCCTTAACTGAATACAAGAGTTATTACAAGAGTGGCTGAAGAGCTCCTCCCAGAGTCGCAATGTGGATTTCGCCCACTGAGGGGCACAATGGACACGATCTTCACCGCGCGCCAATTACAAAAGAAATGCAGGGAACAGCACCAACCGCTGTACATGGCCTTCTTTGACCTCTCAAAGGCCTTCGACACTGTCAACCGTGAGGGATTATGGAGTGTCCTCCTCGAATTCGGCTGCCCTCAAAAGTTTGTCACCATCCTCCGCCTGCTTCATGACGACATGCAAGCCGTGATCCTTACCAACGGTTCCACCACAGACTCAATTCACGTACGGACCGGGGTCAAGCAAGGCTGCGTCATCGCACCAACGCTCTCCTCGATCTTCCTTGCTGCAATGCTCCATCTCTCCCTCAGTAAGCTCCCCACTGGAGTAGAGCTAATATATAGAACAAACAGGAAACTGTTCAACCTCCGTCACCTCCAATCCAGATCCAAGGTCGTCCCATCCTCTGTCGTCGAATTACAGTATGCAGACGGCGCTTGCGTCTGCGCACTCTCGGAGGTCGAACTCCAAACCATCGTTAACACCTTCACCGAAGCGTATGAGAGCATGGGCCTTACACTAAACATCCGTAAGACAAAGGTCCTCTACCAACCTGCCCCCGCCACACAGTACTGCTCCCCGATTATCAAAATCCACGACAAGGCCTTGGACAACATGGACCACTTTCCATACCTCGAGAGCCTACTGTCAACAAGGGCAGACGTTGATGACAAAGTCCAACACTGCCTTCAGTGTGCCAGTGCAGCCTTCGGTCGCCTGAGGAAGAGAGTGTTGGAAGACCAGGACCTCAAACCCGGCACCAAACTAATGGTCTACAGAGCAGTAGTAATATCAGCCCTCCTGTATGCCTCAGAGAAAAGGACCATGTACAGCAGGCACCTCAAAGCACTGGAGTGGTACCACCAACGCTGCCTCCGCAAAATCTTGCAAATCCATTGGCAGGATAGGCGCACCAACGTCAGTGTTCTCGCTCAGGCCAACATCCCCAGTATCGAAGCTTTGACCACACTCGATCAGCTCCGATGGACAGGTCACATCGTCCGCATGCCCAATACGAGACTCCCAAAACAAGCACTCTACTCTGAGCTCCGACACGGCAAGAGAGCCCCAGGTGGGCAGAGGAAATGCTTCAAGGACACCCTCAAAGCCCCCTTGAAAAACTGCAACATCCCCACCGACACCTGAGAATCCCTGGCCCAAGACCGCACAAAGTGGAGGAGAAGCATCCGGGAAGGCGCCGAATACCTCGAGTCTCTTCGCCGGGAGCAATTGGAAGCCAAGCGCAAGGAGTGCATGTCAACCCAAGCACCCCACCCACCTGCCCCTTCAACCACCATCTGCCCCACCTGTGTCAGAGACTGTAGGTCCCGCATTGGACTCAGCAGTCACCCGAGAACTCATTTTTAATGTGGAAGCAAGTCATCCTCGGTTCCAAGGGACTGCCTAAGAAGAAGACAGGAGCTAATTGAAGTTTGGAGTAAAAGAGAGGTAATGGATTTTAAATATTGCATTTATCACAGACTTTAAAAATGCTAAATTCAATGCAAAGAAATACGGAGCACAAACATGCCAATTCCATATAAACTGCTATTTCTACTACTTAAAATACAGTAATTTAATTAACAATATTGCCACTTGCATTCAGAGTAGGATAACCACAAGGCACTTACTGCTCAAACCATTTGCATAAATTTATCAAGTGCATTCTTACAAAACACCTATTCACACAATTACTATGCAGAAGTAAATTGTGAGTACATACCAGTAGAGATATGGCTTGTCTTTGTCCACATTTATATTATTTAGTGGATCCATGCGAAACCAGGTGTTTAAAGTAAAACCATTTTGGTAAGGCCACTTAGCAATAGGAGGCAAAGCGATGGCCTGGTGAAAAGTGAAAGGTAACAGATTTCAGAACCAAAAGCAGCTTTAGTGAAGCCTATAAACATACTCATTCATTACATGCTGCCACTGTGATGTAGTCTGCTGCAGTGCACATATACTCTGATGGTCAGCTAGTGTTGACAAGACCTGGATCAGCAATGGGAATATTTTAACAACTTCCATTTATATAGCAATTTTAATGTAGCAGAAAGTCCCAAGACACTTAACGAGAGCGTTAAATAATTTTGACACCGAGCCATAGAAGGATATATCAGGACAGATGACCAAAAGCTTGGTCAAAGAGGTAGGTTTTAAGTAGCATTTTAAAGGAGGAGAGAAAGGAAGAGAGGTGGAGAGTTTTAGGGATGGAGTTACAGAGCTTAGAGCCAAGTCAGCTGAAAGCATGACCAGCAACGGTGGAGCAATTAAAAATGGGGATGCGCAAGCTGCCAGAATTGGAGGCGCGCAGAGATCTCGAAGGCTTGTAGGGCTGGCGGAGATTACAAAGATAGGGAGGGGCGAGGCCATGGAGGGATTTGAAAACAAGGATGAGGATTTTAAAATTGAGGCGTTGCCGGACCGGGAGCCAATGTAGGTCACCAAGTACAGTGGTGATGGGTGAACGAGACTTGGTACGAGTTAAGATACAGGCAGCAAAGTTTTGGATGAACACGAGTTTATGTTTGGTGGAAGATGGGCCAACAGATCATTGGAATAGTCAAGTCTAGAGGTGGGGGCAGGAGTAACCTTATTTTTTATATGTTCTGACAGATCAATTGCAATGCTGCATCACAACATACATCCACTGGTGTTTGTTGAAAGTATCTGCTCAACTTTGCAATCCATTCACCGCTAAACTGCACCAGGATTTCAACCAGGCAGTCAGCATCCCCTTCTCCCTCCCCCCTGCCACCTCCATTTCTCCCTCCCTTCCCCACTGTATAGAAACACTTCAGCCATGACTAGATCGGATGTACTTTCCCCACTGTATAGAAACACTTCAGCCATGACTAGATCGGGTGTACTTTCCCCACTGTATAGAAACACTTCAGCCATGACTAGATCGGATGTACTTTCCCCACTGTACATAGACAACGCCTCAGTCATGACTTCGTCTTATGCCCTTATTTAATCGGGGGAGGGAAAAAGAAGGCAAGCAGGGAGGGAGTGAGAAGAGAAAAAGAGGGGCGAGGAAACTGAAGGAAGGGATGGAGGAATTAAAATGGGGGAAGGAGGAGAAAAAGTTGGAAAAGGGAAGTGGAGAGAAGAGAAAGAGGAGATAGCAAGATAAACAGAAGGGGAGCAAGAGAAACAAGTAGAAAGATTTTTGGGTAGATTCGACCAGCTGTAGTAAGTTTTCAAATCTACTAATTCAGATTATTATTGCAAGTATAAGATGATGCATCATTGAGTCAAGACCAAACATTTACTTTAAAAAAATCTGCAAATCAGCAGCAGTGACAGAGAAAGCTCAATAAAAATTTATGTAAAGTATTAAATAATGAAAGAAAAAATAAGCAAAATATATATTCTATGAATGCTCGCTAATGGGTGATGCTCCCTCAACATCAGCAAAAAAAAGATGATCGTGGACTACAGGAAGCGGCAGGGGGAAGGACACACCCCAATCTACATCGAAGGGGCTGAGGTGGAGAGGGTCAGCAGCTTCAAATTCCTGGGTGTAATCATTACGGAGGACTTAACGTGGTCCAATCACATCGACGTCATAACCAAGAAGGCATGCCAACACCTGTTCTTCCTCCGGAGACTTAAGAAATTTGGAATGGCCCCCCAGATTCTCACCAACTTCTACCGGTGCACCATCGAGAGTATCCTGTCCAGCTGCATCACTACCTGCTATGGCAACTGCACCGCCACAGACCGCAAGGCTCTACAGATGGTGGTGAAAGCTGCACAACATACTATAGGAATTAAACTACCTGCTGTCCAGGATATCTACCCCGAGGGGTGCCGGGGGAAGGCCCTGAGAATCATTAAAGACGCGAGCCACCCCAGCCACAACCTCTTCGCCCTGCTCCCGTCCGGTAAGAGATATCGAAGCATACGGTCTCGTACCAGCAGGTTTCGAAACAGCTTCTACCCCCAGGCCATAAGACTTATGAATGAATAATTTATTATTTATTACTGTTGTTTTATTTATTATTACTGTATTTCTATTAGTATTTTTATCATTGCTATGCCATATTTATTCCAACATTGGGAGGACTCGTAAAAATCAACATTTCATTGTGCAGTGCACACGTTTGCTGCATATATGACAAATAAAATTGAATTGAATTGAAAGAGATCAAAGGTTGAAGTTGAAAGCAGAGTGTTAGCATATTTGTTAGTAGAATTGATATTTAATATCCAGTTATCTCAGAGCAGCAAACAAAACAAACAGAATGTTGCATTATATTAAATCATTAGAATACAAGTCTGAGGATATCACGCTGAAACTATTCAGACTGCATCTTGAATACTGTGTCCAGTTTTAGTAACTTAGACACAAGGGGCATGTTCAAGCACTGGAGGCAGTCCAGAAGAGAACCATGGGGGTCATACCTGGTGTCAAAAGATTGAAACAGCCCTGAAAGGAGGTGACAGAGAGGAAATTATACATTTATACAAGAGATTAATGGCATAGAAAAGGTAAATCCAGAGCAAGCCACGCCATGGCAGTATGACAAGGTTTAAACTGGTAAAAGGAAAATTTAGGATCTACATCATTTGGTTATTTTCATGCAGAGCGAATAACACCTGCAATGGATTTGTGTACAGCGTAGCACAGGCAAAAATCTTGGTGATATTTAAAAGATAATTGGATGTCGTGATGGGAGCAGTGGGGGAGACATCACATTTTTCTACATGGCTGAGCCAAGTATCCTTCTGCATAAATATTTATCTTGCAATTAGCATTCGATATTAAAAGATTTTCCTTTTTTAAAAAAAACTGTCAAAAGTGTTTCTTTTAATATGTTGAAGGAGGTCCTGATATTGAGAAGCTATTTTCAAAAAAAACTTAGCAAGACAATGGCCCAGAAATTCGGGTCTCCACGGGTGAGTACGCACGGGGTACTCACCCGTAGGCCCAATGGAAGTGACGGTTTCCTGCATGCACTGCGCATGCGCGGGAAACCGGCACTTCCGTTTCCCTGAAAGCAGGGGTTCAGAGGTCGAACGCGTGCGCGGGAGAGGCTGCGCGTGCGCATCGAACTTACGTTTTTCTTGCAGGTTTTCCCGGGAGGGTAAGTCTCCAGAAGTTACACATTTAAAAAGCAGGCATAAGGCCTGCTTTTTACAAGGTAAGTGGTGAATTAATTAAAATTAAAACATTTTTTCCACAGGTTTATTATTTTTAAATACTTTAAAGAAAGGTAAGTTTATTTTTAGCCCCGTAAGAAAATAAAGTTACTTTTTTCAAAAATTTAAATTATTGTTTAAAAGTTATTTCATGTAATTTATATTTTATTTAAAAAATGTGATTTAAAAAAAAATTTATTTGAAGATTTAGTGATGTTTTGGGGCCCAAGTATTTCTAAGTTTTGACAGCACTTCCTGTCAAACTTATGAATGGAGCATTCCCTGCTCCGATTGGCTCCCCATGGCCCACGTGATCCCAGGGGACGCATCGAACTAACTGCGCCCCTGGGATACGCAAGCACTGCGCGCCAGCAGCTGGAGCAGGCCCAGGATCAGAATTCCACGGGGGCCCACAGCTCAACGGCCGATGCGCAAGGTAAGTGCAGGTCGGGGGCTTGCACCCGCGGGAAGCCCCCGACCTGAATTTCTGGGCCTATATAATTCTTAAAGGTGTTTATACAAAATAGCAAATAAAGGATTAAACAATATATAATTATAATAAACTTACTGCTGCACTCCGTCCAGGAAAGTTGAAGAAAGTATCTGGGCCTTGTCTTTGTGGCATCTGATTCAGAATTGACAGCAATTTAACTGCATGTCTTGGCTGTGAAAAAGATCAGGATTAAGCGCCTTCAACCTAGATGTGTATGATTGATCATGCATCTGTGGCAACATTTTACGATTGCAAGTTAGTTAATACATTTATTTTAAGCAAAAGATTGGTCACACCAGAAGATCTAAACACAAACAATTCAGATGGCCAAAATCAACGACTATATGCGACTACAATCAAGCTGGACTCCAGCTTCACTGATTTACATGCAATACTTAACTCTCAAAGCTGGAGCTTACCCAGAATCCATTTTCTCCACGCAGCATGCTAAAAAGCAGCTTGAGTTCCTTGACAGTAATGCTATAGCTTGCGAGAACACCCAACATATCAACCAGTAGATCTGCAAAGAAGAGTATTACACACTATAAATATGAAAGCTGTATACTGATACTTTTTATGTTACTACAGATGAAGAATGTAAACCAGGAAACAACACCTGAAAATAAACCAACAATGTTGGGTTACACAATTCGAAGTCCTATTAGGTATGAAAATGTTGTGTAGGTTCTGTCATAAGTGGCTTATATTTGATCTTTTTTACAACATCACTCCCGTACATTCAGGATATACTGCACCATGGCTTTAATGCTTGCTGACTTCTAATATTCTGCTACAATTTATATTAATTATGAAAAGAGCAGATATTATTAAGTAGTTTCATTTAAATGTTGATCTGAAATAAAATAAACATCCAAGTTCCCCTGATAACTCGGTGCCGTGTCGATCTGAGCCATGCAAATCTACCTAGGTTCACACTTGATAAAGAATGGTCACTTGGAACCTTTGGAGAAGGAGAGTAGTCAAGAAAATTGAAGGGAAAATATTGTTTATGTTCAGAGACCATCTAAACTGAAATTTTAACATTAAAAATGCTGGAACTACAAATAAATCCACAGAAGATCGCAGGCAGAGGTATCAACTCAAAAGTGAAAAATCTGTTTTAGAACGATTCAAGCTGGTAGCATTAAATTCCACTGCTAGTTCTGCATCATACTGTACTCAGTTGGTATGAAAAATAAGGTGGTCACATATTACTTGGAAAATAAGAATCTAAATGGGGTAGAAGAGCAAAGGGATTTCAGAGCACAAACACACAAATCACTAAAAGTAGCGACGCAGGTTAATAAGGCCAAAATAAAAAGCAAACCAAGCACTAGGGTTTATTTCTAGAGGGATAGAATTGAAAAGTAGAGAGGTTATGCTAAACGTGTATGGAACCATGGTTAGACCACACTTGGAGTAATGTGTACAATTCTGGTCGCCATATTATAAAAAGGATATAGAGGCACTTGAGAAGGTGCAAAAAAGATTTACAAGAATGATACCAGAAATGTAAGGTTATTCCTATCAAGAAAGGATTAACAGGCTGAGTCTCTTTTCTCTTGAAAAGAGAAGGCTGAGGGGTGACCTAATAGAGATCTTTAAAATTATGAAAGGTTTTAACATAAGAACATAAGAAGTAGGAGCAGGAGTCGGCCATACGGCCCCTCGGGCCTGCTCCGCCATTCAATAGGATCATGGCTGATCCGAACCTAGACTCACGTCCACTTCCCTGCCCGCTCCCCATAACCCTTAATTCCCTTATCAGCTAGGAAACTGTCTATCTCCGTTTTAAATTTATTTAATGTCGCAAAATATAGAAGATAGGAGCAGGAGTAGGCCATTCGGCCCCTCGAGCCTGCTCCGCCATTCAATAAGATCATGGCTGATCATCCAAATTCAGTACCCTGTCCCTGCTTTCTCCCCATATCCCTTGATCCTATTAGCCTTAAGAAATATATCTAACTCCTTCTTGAATATATTTAATAAATTGGCCTCAACTGCCTTCTGTGGTAGAGAATTCCACAGGTTCACCACTCTCTGGGTGAAGAAATTCCTCCTCATCTCTGTCCTAAATGGCTTACCCCTTATCCTTAGACTGTGACCCCTGGTTCTTGACTCCCCGCCATCGGGAACATCCTTCCTGCATCTAGTCTGTCTAGTCCTGTTAGAATTTTATAAGTTTCAATGAGATCCCCTCTCATTCTTCTAAACTCCAGCGAATATAAGCCCAATCGACCCAATCTCTCCTCATACGTCATTCCTGCCACCCCAGGTACCAGTCTGGTGAATCTTCGCTGCACTCCCTCCATGGCAAGAACATCTTTCCTCAGATAAGGCGACCAAAACTGCACACAATACTCAAGGTGTGGTCTCACCAAGGCCCTGTACAACTGCGGCAAGACATCCTTGTTACTGTACTCGAATCCTCTCGCTATGAAGGCCAACATACCATTTGCCTTCTTAATCGCCTGCTGCACCTGCATGCTTACCTTCAGCGACTGGTGCACAAGGACACCCAGGTCTCGTTGCACTTCCCCTTCTCCCAATCTATTGCCATTCAGATAATAATCTGTCTTCCTGTTTTTGCCACCAAAGTGGATAACCTCGCATTTATCCACATTATACTGCATCTGCCATGCATCTGCCCAATCACCCAACCTGTCCAAATCATACTGGAGTTTCTCTGCATCCTCCTCACAGCACACATGCCCACCCAGCTTTGTGTCATCTGCAAACTTGGAGATATTACATCTAGTTCCCTCGTCCAGATCATTAATATATATTGTGAATAGCTGGGGTCCTAGCACCGATCCCTGCGGTACCCCACTAGTCACTGCATGCCACTCGGAAAAAGACCCACTTATTCCAACTCTTTGCTTCCTGTCTGCCAACCATTTCTCTATCCAAGTCAGTACCTTAACTCCAATCCCATGTGCCTTAACTTTGCACGCTAATCTCTTATGCGGGACCTTATCGAAAGCCTTCTGAAAGTCCAAATACACCACATCCACTGGTTCTCCCTTATCTATTCTACCAGTTACATCCTCAAAAAATTCCAGTAGATTAGTCAAGCACGATTTACCTTTTGTAAATCCATGTTGACTTTGTCCGATCCTGTCACTGTTTTCCAAGTGCTCTGCTATTACATCTTTTATAATGGGCTCTAGCATTTTCCCCACTACCGATGTCAAGCTTACCCGTTTTTTCTCTACCACCTTTTTTAAATAGTGGGGTTACATTAGCTACCCTCCAATCCATGGGAACTGTGCCAGAATCTATAGAATTTTGGAAGATGACCAGCAATGCATCTACTATTTCTAGGGCCACTTCCTTAAGTTTTGATAGAGTAGACAGAGAGAGAGAGTTTCCACTTGTGGGGAAGGGCAAAACTAGAGGCCATCAATATAAGATAGTCACTAAGAAATCAAATGGGGAATTCAGAAGAAATTTCTTTACCCAGAGAGTGGCGAGAATGTGGAATTCGCTACCACAGGGAGTGGTTGAAACGAATTGTATAGATGCATTTAAGGGGAGGCTAGATAAGCATATGAGGGAGAAGGGAATAAAGGGTTATGCTGATAGAGTTAAATGGAGAAAGACGGGAGGAGGCTCGAGTGGAGCATAAACACCGGCATGGTTGGGCCGAATGGCCTGTTTCTGTGATGTATATCTTATGTAATCCTATGCAGTTAAAGTATATCGCTGTGTAGGCATACTTCAATGCATGAACAGTGATGCGCCCACCAGTTTAAGAATTGCAGAGAACTATTTGGTATTACGATATTCAGTGTTGCAGTAACTTTTGTTAAGTTAGTTCATTTTGTACCAGTTTCAGGTCTCCTGATGCCAAAGTGAACCCCAATCACTCTGAGACTACCTCCTTGAGATGGTGAGTGTTGCACCCTGGGGAAGGGCATCACACCCCAAAATGATCCTATCCTTGCTCATGGTAATGCATACCGACTGCAGGCATTACTGGATAGTGATCAAGAGCTGAAACCCTGCTTACCAAAATTCAAACTGCCCTCAGATCAGCAACTTCAACTCCAGTTATGTAGCTTTTGCACTGCATCAATACAGAAACTATAGTATAACTAGACTGCTACAAGCAAGATTATAATTGTTGCATGGCCCAACATGATCAATGAATCTACTGATCATTCTTTAATAGAAACCAACAATTTGTTTGACAAACATCAGTTCAGGCACATGTGCCATCACAAAGGCAAACCTTCTACAAGACTAAAAAAAATTCCCTCCAATTCTAAAGGAGGAAGCATAAACCACATGATCCGACAAGAGTTTTTCCTGCTGTTATTGTCCAACGTACTTATAATAGATATGTGCTAATATTTTCATACAACTGTGAACATTCATTCATATAAGTGGTTTAAATTGTACATCTTACTTGTGAAGAGACTGGCACTAAATAAAAATAAATTACATTGTTTTTGGTAATATTTTGTTAGGCGGAACTTAATTTTAATTTGTGATGATTTTCTGGCAAAACAGGCCAACTAGAATTGTTAATCTAGAAAAAGAGCAGTGAGAATACTCGCTTTACACCTTTGTAGTTACTGGTTTGATTCCAATGACGGACAATCAATCATTCCAGTCTTTCTGTATAAGCCATAGCGATGCATTCCACTAACTCTTGGTCGTCATTAAGTGGAATGCCTTCAACACAACGGCAACATTGAAAGGGGGGGGGGGGGGGGAGGAGAAAGGACAGTCGTCTACTTGTACTTTTGGTGGGAAAGTCAATTGTCATGGAAAGTACTAGACTCTATCCACTCAAAGATGTGACTAGAGTGACAAAACAATAAAAGTGAAAGTAAGATTAATCATGTTAATTGATTAATATACAAGAAAAAATTGTGAACTTTGATGCTTCTTTATGAAGTTGTCAAACAATCAATCTTACAACAGAGGCGCAACACCATCTTTGGGTCAAGAGATGAGAGAGAAATGCCATCATCAAGGAAATGTATCCCAACCCCACAAAAAACAGATTTTGGCAGCTAACACAGAGTTGCACCGAGAGTTATCATGGCAAATTTTGCAACTTACAACTGCTAAAAATAACGACAAATGGACAGAAGGTCAGAGGTAAGATTTTACAGTAATATGTTAACTGGAGTTTAACTTAACAAAAAATTGTTTAAATTAATTTTAAAATACTAGCAAATCTCCTATGACATTGCTTATAATGAATCAAAGAATATGTATTTTCATAACAGCAGTGTTATGCCATGTAGTGCATATTGTATTATGCAATACAAAATTTTAACTAAGTACCAATATCATACCTTAAATCTCCTAAATATTTAAAGAGCAATATTCTAAATACCAAGTAAAGATCCTTAGTTACCACAATAAGCTTAAAGAGCGAGGATGTTCACTCTATAACAGTGTAGACTTCAAGGAGAAATGACTGAGGTCTTTAAATAAGGAAAAGATTAGACTTGGTCCATGTGGATAGACCATTTGAATTAGATAGGAGAGAGGAGACCAGGAGGCACGAGTATAAGTTACATAAGCATTGCATTTAGTTAGATGCAGGAGGTATTTCTTTTCAGAGTCGTCGGCCTATAGAACAAAGTTACCAGTTCATGCAATGTGTGGATTTGCTGCAAACGTTAAAAAAAGGTGTCAGATGAGTTTCTGACTGAGGCCAACGTCACTATGTATAGAAGGTGAGATGTTGGGGGATGTATTTCTGAAACTTGTTTGATTGCCTTCGGGGGTCAGGGAGGAATTTTCCAGAGTTTTCTTTTTTCCTAAATTAGCCCTGGGTGATTCTTACATTTTTTTGCCTCTCCTACAAGATTGCACAGGTGGCTGGTTCGTGGGGTGGTGGATGGGGGGCAGTGTGTGCATACATTTCACCAAGACAGTGTGGAACAGGTCTGATGGACCAGCTGGTCTTTTCCTGTCCTTCATTTTCATATGTTTCCTATGTTTCCCTGTGTGACAACTGCAATTCTGTAGGAAGCATCAAGAAATAGGAGAAAGGTTAAGAGGAGAAAAGAAAAAAACAAGGAGGAAAGAAATATGAAAGTGAGGGAGGTGAAAAAGAGTAGAGAAGAAAGACAAAAGTGAGGGAGACAATGAAACAAATGCAAGAAAAACAGAAGTGGAGAAGGAGAGTGAAAAATACAAGTGGAAGAGAGTGAAAAACAATTGGAGGGAAACAGAAGCAGAAGAGAATGAAAAACAGGAATGGAGGAGTGTGAAAAGCAAAAGTGGAGGAGAGTGAAAAGCAGAAATGGAAGAGAGTAAGTAAGAGAAGTGAAGTTGGGGAGGGGAAGAGAGGGAGAGACACACACATAATAATTGCTTTATTATTTTCAGGATGCTCAAATTGACGTACTTGCTGATATTTATTGAAAAACAATAAATGCCTTAATCAAAATCACTGAAATTTATTCTGCCAATTTACTTCTTTTTACAGCAAAGTGTTTTCTGATTAAACATAAAAAGGCAAACACTACATTTGACTTTCTTCACAATAAGCATCAAGTGTGTCAAACTTTATGAATTCTGTATTTCAGCAGATACAGTGTTATCAACATGGCTTAAATAATCAATACCTGCTATCATGTCATCCACTTTGGTCATCTTTAGTAGCACTTGTTCAATGAGGCCAACTTCTGTGCTTGCTTGAAGGTTGCGTACACTCTTGCGCAGAATGGCTGTGAACATACTCCAAATCTCTGCCTGGCAGGTGACATCACAGTGTTCAAGAAGTTCTATCATACATGCTATACTCTCTGCATCCTGAATGATGAAGTTAATTTCCAAATCAAATTCTCCACCAACCAGCTGTCATGGGGGAAGAGGGAAAAGGAAAAAATGTTTAACAGTTTAATTTTTTTTTAAATCACATAATTTCAAAGCATTTAAATCTACTGTATTTCCACCTGCTTCACGCTATAATGTCCAACATCAGTGATTTTTACAAAGCTACTTTAAGTAAGCTCCCCCGTTGGCACAGCAAGTTCATCCAGTAAATAAGATGAGCTAAGAGGGTTCTGTTCTTGATCGCCACTCTATCCCGAGTTATCTAAATCAGCCATGGAAGCAGTAGGAGCACTACAATTATAGCCTTAGTGCCCATGCCTTAGGGAGGGCAAAATCAGCCACATCTCCCACTCCTGAACACTAACCAACAACCCTTGCTGCAAGAGCAAGTGAACCCTGGAGAAAAGAATAGGGCTCAGCTATGATGACCCTCAGTCAAATAACCTGTTGACTTTCACTGTTAAGACTCGCATAAGAATAATGGAACCATATCCCAACAAGGAAATAATGCATTCAGAGGAAGAGGGGAAGGAGAGGAAGGGAGAAAATTGACAAGAATATTTTTTTTAATGCAATTATAAGAAAAAACAACTTTTGTTCTTATTATGGAAAATATAGAATGCACTGCAGAAATCTTTATGCTAAACAAAATTCCCCAGAAATATAATAATGTAACTGAAGAACAGTTTAGGACTAATTCAAGTAACAATGCCACTGATTCATTCACTGCTCTCAGAAGGTGCCACATCATGTACATCACTTCCACATCTGTAATGTTGTCCATCTCCACCTCTGCCTCAGCAAATCTGCTGCTGAAACCCTCATCCATGTCTTTGTTACCTCCAGACTCTCCTGCCAGTCTCCCACCTTAAACTTGAGCTCATACAAAACACTGCTGCCCGTATCCTAGCTCGCACCAAGTCCCATTTCACCAATCACCCGTACTCGCTGACTTACAATGGCTACTGGTCCAGCAATAGCTCAATTTTAAAATTCTCAACCTTGTGTACAAATCCCTTCAAGGCCTTACCCCTCCCAATCTCTCTAGCTTCCTCTAGACCTACAACTCCCACCACTTCCTGCCCCGTACCACCGCCCTCCCACCTCGCACCACCTCCCCCCACCACACGCCCCCCTCCCCCCTACACGCCCCCCCCTCCCCCCAAAGATCTTTGCGCTCCTCCAATTCTGGTCTCGTGCACATCCCCAATTTTCATTGCTCCACCACTGGCGGTCGTGCCTGAGCCTTAAGCTCTGGAATTCGCGGGCTAAAGCTCTTGGCCTCTCTACCTCTCTCTCCTACTTTAAGACGCTCCTTAAAACCTACCTCTTTGACTTGGCTTTTGGTCACTGTTAGGATAAAATTTGGTTTAAGGGATATAAAGGGGTCCTCAATATTCGACCGGTATAAAACGATCTGAAAGGTACCATTTAGTCTTGTTAGCTGGAAAACGAAACGCAAAGCACCATGGGATACTTGAATATATTAACTCTTTTTAAACTAACAAATAAATTTAGATGACCAAGGACATTCCAAAGCTCCTCTCGTAAATTACTCCGAGTACATGTTTGGAGGAGGCCTCTTGAAAGAGATAAGGGCACAAAGGCACATTGATGAGGCCTTTGCAGGCAGGTCTCGGAGAATAGTCAGCTGGCCCTTTTTGACAAGGGCTTTGTTCAGTGAGACCATGTCATGCTGAAGATGCCTGCCTCCCTATTTTGATAACAAAAATAAGAGATAAGCTCATGAATGTGAAGTTAGAATGAAGCCTTTGCAGCCCATCAGCCACTCACTGACGTATTCAGGGGGTACTCGAGTTCGGAGGACAGACTTAGTAGTTGATTGATTAACCATGTAAACCAATGAAGTATCAATATTCCCATATATACACCCCATGAGTAATAAGTGGGTGTTGGCTAATAAAACTGTATAAACTAAGCTGTATTGTCATTTTTCCTCCGAGAACAATGCCTTTAGCTAAGCTAGTTCTCCCGTGTGCACTCGTAATAAAACTATTGATCTGGGTAACACCGGAGTCTGTTAGTTCTGTTTTACCATCCAGATTTTCCTCGCTTACAGCTACCTGTCCTAATATCTCTTTATGTCACTTATTTTGTCTGATAACTTGGGACATTTTTACTACATTGAAGGCGCTATATGAATGCAAGTTGTTGTTGCTGTAAATATACGTTCCATCATCTGTGCAGTTGTTTGAAAGTCGTGATTCATAACTTCCATTTTTGGCCTGCTGGGAAAACTCCATACAGACCACCAATTAGAATTCTATTTGGAGCAGTGTGAATGCCACACTCAAGGCATAGAAACATAGAAGATAGGAGCAGGAGTAGGCCATTCGGCCCCTCGAGCCCTGCTCCGCCATTCAATGCGATCATGGCTGATCATCCAGGTTCAGTATCCGGTCCCTGCTTTCTCCCCATATCCCTTGATCCCTTTAGCCTTAAGAAATATATCCAACTCCTTCTTGAATATATTTAATGAATTGGCCTCTACTGCCTTCTGTGCTAGAGAATTCCACAGGTTCACCACTCTCTGGGTGAAGAAATTCCTCCTCATTTCTGTCCTAAAAGGCCTACCCCTTATCCTTAGACTGTGACCCCTGGTTCTGGATTCCCCGACCATCGGGAACATCCTCCCTGCATCTAGTCTGTCCAGTCCTGCCAGAATTTTATAAGTTTCAATGAGATCCCCTCTCATTCTTCTAAACTTCAGCGAGTACAAGCCCAATCGACCCAATCTCTCCTCATACGTCATTCCTGCCATCCCAGGTATCAGCCTGGTGAATCTTCGCTGAACTCCTTCCATGGCAAGAATATCCTTCCTCAGATAAGGCGACCAAAACTGCACACAATACTCAAGATGTGGTCTCACCAAGGCCCTGTACAACTGCAGCAAGACATCCTTGTTCTTGTACTCAAACCCTCTCGCTATGAAGGCCAACATACCATTTGCCTTCTTAACCGCCTGCTGCACCTGCATGCTTACCTTCAGCGACTGGTGCACAAGGACACCCAGGTCTCGTTGCACTTCCCCTTCTCCCAATCTATTGCCATTCAGATAATAATCTGCCTTCCTGTTTTTGACACCAAAGTGGATAACCTCACATTTATCCACGTTATATTGCATCTGCCATGCTTCTGCCCAATCACCCAACCTGTCCAAATCATCCTGTAGTTTCTCGGCATCCTCCTCATAGCACACACGCCCACCCAGCTTTGTGTTGTCTGCAAATTTGGATATATTACATCTAGTTCCCTTGTCATAGAGTCATAGAGTTTTACAGCACAGAAAGAGGCCCTTCGGCCCATCGTGTCTGCGCCGCCCATCCATCCCTGTCCAGTCTAATCCCATTTTCCAGCATTTGGTCCATAGCCTTGTATGCAATGGCATTTCAAGTGCTCATCCAAATGCTTCTTGAATGTTGTGAGGGTTCCTGCCTCTACCACCCTTTTAGGCATTGAGTTCCACATTCCAACCACCCTCTGGGTGAAAAAGTTCCTCCTCAAATCCCCTCTAAATCTCCTGCCCCTTACCCTGAATCTATGCCCCCTTGTTATTGACCCCCCTACGAAGGGGAAAAGTTCCTCTTTGTCGACCCTATCTATGCCCCTCATCATTTTGTACACCTCAATCAGGTCCCCCCTCAGCCTTCTTTGCTCCAAGGAAAACAACCCCAGCCTGTTTAGTCTTTCTTCATAGCTGAGGCGCTCCATCCCAGGTAACATCCTGGTGAATCTTCTCTGCACCCTCTCCAAAGCAATCACATCCTTCCTATAGTGAGGTGACCAGAACTGCACACAGTACTCCAGCTGTGGCCGCACCAGCGTTTTGTACAGCTCCATCATAACCTCCCTGCTCTTATATTCTATGCCTCGGCTAATGAAGGCAAGTATCCCATATGCCTTTTTAACCACCTTATCTACCTGTTCCGCTGCCTTCAGGGATCTATGTACATGTACACCAAGGTCCCTCTGACCCTCTGTACTTCCTAGGGTCCTACCACTCATTGTGTATTCCCTTGCCTTATTTGTCTGTCCAAAATGCATCACCTCGCACTTTTCAGGGTTAAATTCCATTTGCCACTTTTCCGCCCATCTGACCAACCCGTTTATATCGTCCTGTAGCCTGAGGCTTTCCTCCTCGCAATTTACCACCCCACCAATTTTCGTGTCATCTGCGAACTTACTGATCATACCTTTCACATTCTCATCCAAATCATTTATGTAGATCACAAACAACAAGGGACCCAGCACCGATCCCCGAGGTACCCCACTGGACACAGGCTTCCAGTCACAAAAGCAACCTTCGACCATCACCCTCTGCCTCCTGCCACTCAGCCAGTTTAGGATCCAACGCGCCAAGGCACCCTGGATCCCATGGGCTCTTACCTTCTTGACCAGTCTCCTATGCGGGACTTTGTCAAAAGCTTTACTGAAGTCCATGTAAACCACATCCACAGCATTTCCCTCATCCACCCCCCTAGTCACCCCCTCAAAAAATTCAATCAGATTTGTCAGACATGATTTACCCTTGACAAAGCCATGCTGACTATCCCCGATTAATCCTTGCCTCTCCAAGTGGAGACTAATTTTGTCCCTCAGAATTTTTTCCAATAATTTCCCTACCACAGATGTTAGGCTCACTGGCCTGTAATTCCCTGGTTTATCCCTGCTACCCTTCTTGTATAATGGTACTACATTAGCTGTTCTCCAGTCCTCTGGTACATCCCCTGTGGCCAGAGAGGTTCTGAAAATTTGTGTCAGAGCCCCTGCAATCTCCTCCTTTGCCTCCCACAGCAGCCTGGGATACATCTCGTCCGGGCCTGGGGATTTATCCACTTTTTGGCCTGCTAAAACCGCTAGCACCTCCTCCCTCTCGATGCTAATATGTTCAAGTATGTCACAGTTCCCTTGCCCGATTTCTATGTCTGCATCGTCTTTCTCCATAGTGAACACAGATGCAAAAAATTCATTTAAAACCCCGCCTACATCATCTGGCTCTACACACAGATTGCCACTTTGGTCCCTAATGGGCCCTACCCTTTCCCTGGTTATCCTCTTGCCCTTAATATACTTATAAAACATCTTAGGATTTTCCTTTATTTTGCTCGCCAGTGTTATTTCATGGCCCCTGCTCGCCCTCCTAATTTCTTTTTTAAGTATGCCCCTGCACTTTTTATACTCCTCTAGGGCTTCTTCCGTCTTTAGTCTTTTGTAACTGCCAAAAGCTCCCCTTTTTTTCCTAATGCATTTTTGTATATCCCTTGTCATCCAAGGTTCCCTTTGCTTGTTGGTCCCACCCTTGACCTTTACAGGAACATGTTGGCGTTGTACTCTCTCTATTTCCCTTCTGAAAGTCTCCCACTGTTTTGATGTGGATTTTCCTATAAGTAGCTGCTCCCAGTCCACTTTGGCCAGATCCTGCCTTATCATATTAAAATCGGCCTTCCCCCAATTTAGAACCCTTATTTCCGGGCCGTCTTTGTCTTTTTCCATGACCACCTTAAATCTCACCGAGTTATGGTCACTGTCGCCAAAATGCTCTCCTACTGATACTTCCACCACTTGCCCGGCTACATTCCCCAGAATTAGGTCCAGTACCGCCCCCTCTCTTGTAGGACTTTCTACATGTTGGCTCAAAAAGCTCTCCTGGATGCACTTTAAGAATTCTGCACCCTCTAAGCCTTTCACACTCTGACTATCCCAATTTATATTGGGGAAGTTGAAATCCCCCACTATTATTACCCTATTATTTTCACACTTCTCTGAGATTTGCCTACATATCTGTTCCTCTATCTCCCCCTGACTGTTTGGGGGCCTATAGTACACTCCCAGCAAAGTGCTTGCCCCCTTTTTGTTTTGTCTAGATCATTAATATATATTGTGCATAGCTGGGGTCCAAGGACTGATCCCTACGGTACCACACTAGTCACTGCCTGCCACTCGGCAAAAGACCCGTTTTTTCCAACTCTTTGCTTTCTATCTGCCAACCAGTTCTCTATCCAAGTCAATACCTTGCCCCCAATCCCATGTGCCTTAACTTTACACGCTAATCTCTTATGTGGGACTTTGTCGAAAGCCTTCTGAAAGTCCAAATACACCACATCCACTGGTTCTCCCTTATCTATTTTACCAGTTACATCCTCAAAAAATTCCAGTAGATTAGTCAAGCACGATTTACCTTTTGTAAATCCATGTTGACTTTGTCCGATCCTGTCACTGTTTTCCAAGTGCTCTGCTATTACATCTTTTATAATGGACTTTAGCATTTTCCCCACTACCGATGTCAGGCTTACCGGTCTGTAATTCCCCGTTTTCTCTCTACCACCTTTTTTGAATAGTGGGGTAACATTAGCTACCCTCCAATCCATGGGTACTGTTCCAGATTCCAAACTACATACTTTCAGGCAGTAAACTAGTAATCCTTTGTTGCACATTTTTAGTGACCCCACTAAAAAAATATTTCAGTGTTTTACATCGACTGTACAGCACAGAAACAGGCCATTCGGCCCAACTGGTCTATGCTGGTGTTTATTCTCCACACAAGCCTCCTCCCACCCTACTTCATCTAACCCTATCAGCAAATCCTTCTATTCCTTTATCCCTCGTGCTTATCTTGCTTCCCCTTAAACGCAGCTGTGCTATTTGCTTCAACTGAGCAGTCTGCACAGAGCGGGATTAAACGGAGTGGGCTTGAACAGTGTTTTATTTGGGAATTTGGAAAGAGTGGGAATTTGGAGAAGAGGGGGAAGGAGTTGTTGCTTTTTGCCGACACTACTTGTAGTGCTTTGTGTTACAGGTAGATATTTAATTTCATTACCCTTAACTTAATCTCGATCAAGTAGGTAGTCAAGAAACTACACTGTAAACTAAGTTACCTAATAACAAATTTAATTAAATAAAACAAGGTCATATAGGGATGGTGTGCCGCAACTGCAGCATGTGGGAGTTTGTGGAGAGCATTGTGATCCCGGACAATCATGTTTGCAGTCAGTGCCTGCACCTTGAGGAACTTCAGCTCAGTTTTTGAGCTGGAATTTGAGGTGCAGGCATTGCGGAGCATAAGGGATGGGGAGAGTTACCTGGACACTTTGATCCAGGTGGCAGTCACACCCCTTAGGTTAGGTAGTGCTACAGGTCTGGTTAGTGGTCAGGGACAAGAGGGTGTGACTGCAACTCAGGCAGGTAAGCGGACCCCAGGTGCAGTGCTGGAGGAGGCTCAGCCTTTGCCCTTGTCCAACAGGTATGAGGTTCTTGCTGCCTGTGTGGATGAGGGAAAAGCCTGCAGGAAAAGCTGACCATGGCACCAGTGCAGGAGGCCATTCAAGTGAGGGGAGTGAAAGAGAATGTAGTTGTGGTAGGGAACAGTATAGTCAGGGGACAGATACTATTCTCTGCAGCCGCGACCGAGAGTTCCGAAGGTTGTGTTGCCTGTCCAGTGCCAGGGTTAAAGACATCTCCTCGCGGCTGGAGAAGAACTTGGAGTGGGAGGGGGGGGGATCCAGTTGTCTTGGTTCACGTAGGAACCAACGGCATAGGTGGAACTAGGAATGAGGTTCTTCTGAGGGAGTTTGAGGAGCTAGGATCCAAATTAAAAAGTAGAACCTCAAAGGTAATAATCTCTGGACTGTTACCTGAGCCACGTGCCAATTGGCATAGGGACAAACAGATTAGAGGTTTAAAGGCTTGGCTCAAAGAGTGGTGTGGGAGGAAGGAGTTTCAGTTCATGGGGCACTGGCACCAGTACTGGGGAAAGAGGGAGCTGTTCCGTTGGGACTGGCGCCACTTAAACCAGGCTGGAACCAGTCTCCTGGCGAACCGAATAACTAGGGCAGTAGACAGGGCTTTAAACTAATGAAATGGGGGTGCGAGGATTCAGGAAAGAGTAAATTTAAGAGCAGCAAGAGAAATGTCAAGTTTAGAGTTTCGGGTAAAAATAAGCAGATTGGGTCAGGAAGGGACAGAGAGAGTAACAAAGGTAATAAGGCATCAGTGACTAAGGTGACATCAGGGGAAAAATAGAAATAAGTCAAAGCTAAAGGCACTATATCTGAATGCGCGAAGCATTTGCAACAAAAATCGATGAATTAACAGCGCAGATAGAAATTAACAGCCATAATGGAGACGTGGTTGCAAAGTGGCCAAGTTTGGGAACTAAATATTCCAGGATACCTAACTTTTAGAAGAGATAGGCAAAATGGAAAAGGAGTAGGGGCAGCCCTGATAATAAAGGATGGGATAAAGACAGGAGAGAAAGGATCTTAGCTCCGAAAATCAAGAGGTAGAATCAGTTTGCGTGGAGCTAAGAAATAGCAAAGGGCAGAAAACATTGGTGGGAGTTGTTTATAGGCCCCCAAACAGTAGCTGTAATGTAGGGCAGAGTATAAATCAGGAAATTAGAGGCGCATGCAACAAGAGTAATACAGTGATCAGTGGGGGCTTTAATCTACATATAGACTGGGCAAACCAAATTTGCAGTAATAGTGTGGTGGACGAATTCATGGAATGTCTGCAAGATAGTTTTCTAGATCAGTATGTTGAGGGACCAACTAGGGAGCTAAGGAACAGGCTATTTTAGATCTAATATTGTGCAATGAGAAAGGGTTAATTAATAACCTTGTAGTAAAGTGGCCTTTAGGGATCACAGTCTCAGAATAAGGGGTCGGCCATTTAGGACTGAGATGAGGAGAAATTTCTTCACTCAGAGGGTAGTTAATCTTTGGAATTCTCTACCCCAGAGGGCTGTGGAGGCTCAGTCGTTGAGTACAGTATATTCAAGACAGAGATGGATAGATTTTTGAATATTAAGGGAATCAAGGGATATGGAGATAGTGCAGGAAAGTGGAGATGAGGTAGAAGATCAGCCATGATCTTATTGAATGGCAAGCAGGCTCGAAGGGCCAAATGCTTACTCCTGCTCCTATTTCTTATGTTCTTATTTTCTTAACTACTCCTTGTGGTAGCGCGTTTCACAGACTTACCAAGCTTTGAGTAAAGATGTTTCTCCTGAATTCCCTATTGGATTTATTAGTGACTATCTTATATTTATGGGTGGGGGAAATTCATCCCCTTTGCGCCGCCTGTTAGCGTTGGTAGATGGCGCTAATGCGGCATTGAGAGCAGCAATGGAAGCTCGTCAAATCGGGACCACGCCCCCCCCCCCCCCCATAGCGCTGCCTGTAACAGTGATCGCCGGGGACTTCAACGTCATGGAGATCGTGATGTATGTAATGCTCACTGAATGCATGATCTACCAAATTGCTTCTCTCCACTTACCTCATCGCCTGGAGTTAACAATGACCGGGAGAGCTGGCATGCAGCACCAGGAAGGCAGCTCCAGGGACGCTATTTAAAGGGATCATCCCCAATCACTCGCACCTGACAGGTTAGTGAATTTTCAGTGCCTGTGTGTTAGTTCCTGATACTGCAACAGTTTTATTTAGTGATTTGAAGGTTCTTTGGTATCAGGAGTGTTGTGGCAAGTAGAAAAGTGCAAATTTATTCATGAAAGATTCAACCTATAACACTCGCAGTCCACCTCACCCTCCAGGATCTACGGCGGAGGTAACGAGGAAGACAGGAACATGTGCGCAAAGTGAAGAGGAAGATGAGGAGGAGGAAGACGACGAGGAGGAAGAGGGGAGAGTGAGGAGGCAGCCGGTAAATCGGGCTTCCGGACAGACTGTCCGTGACCGGCTCATCAGACTCCGATTTGAATGAATGAAACCCCAGATCTTCGTTGCTCACCACATCCCCATCATACCATCCCTGTCTCATGCCATATCACAGCATCCTCCTGGGTGCAAAGGTGAAATGAGAGAGACCACAAAATATTCCAAACACCATTAATAAATTTATCTATAAACATATCACACGTATGACATGAATTCTAATAACCCTGTGCCTGCCATATTTGAATAGCTGTCATTGTGTGCAAGGTGTGAGATGTGGGTGTGAGTGTTGCTAGGTAGAGATTGTTGGTGGGTGACTGCTGGGGGTGTGTTACTTTGAGTAGTGTGTGAAGCTTGTGGTACAGATGGTGGCATTTGTTGAAAGCTTCACTCACCCTGACCACCTACGTGAGCTCGTTAAATTTCTTCCTACACTGGATGTGGGTCCTGGGGACCACAGGTCTGCCCATGACATGGTGTGCCACCTCCCTCCACATAGTTCAGCAGACTTGTGGTGTGGGCCTCCTGCCAGTTGGTACAGGACCGCCCGCCTTCTCTCCACCACTAAAACCAATGCCTCCAAAGCTTCCTCGGAAAACCCCCAGGCTCTCTCCCTGGGGCAGCAATCTGCAATCAGCATTTGTAAATAAGTGCTACTTCTCTTTGTCCTTTTTATGGTTATTGAAGCAGCTGTACACCCCACAATGCAGAGAATGAGGTGCTGCAGCATCAATGGGCCTCCCCTTTATACAGTGGAAAAAGCCTGTGGTAATCATTACTTGCGTTTAGACTACACTCGATATTGCTCCATCTTTTCAGTGTAACACCAATGAGCTTGGGTTTTTAGACTAGATTTATGGCGCCAATCATTTTAATGAGGACGACGAATTTTGCGTGCAGTCTAGATGATTTTCACCTGGCGCTAATTCACCATTTTTAGTCTAAACACTGCGCATTCCTTGGCTATAACGAATTTCTAAATGGAAGCATTTTTCTCTACATCCACCCTATCAAAACCTTTCATTATCTTAAAGACCTCTATCAGGCCACTCCTCAGTCTTCTCGTTTCTAGAGAAAACAGCCCCAGCTTGCTCAGCCTTTCCTGATAAGTATATCATCTCAGTTCTTGTATCATCCTTGTGAATCTGTTTTGCACCTTCTCCAATGCAATGAGGGTTTCTGCCTCTACCAACCTTTCAGGCAGTGAGTTCCAGACCCCACCACCCTCTGGGCGAAAAAAGTTCTCAACTCCTCTGTAATCCATCTACCAGTTACTTCATATCTATGCCCCCTGGTTATTGACCCCTCTGCTAAGAGAAATAGGTCCTTCCTATCCACTCTATCTAGGCCCCTCATAATTTTACACACCTCAATAAGAGTTCTCTTTTGCCAATTACCTTAAATCTGTGTCTGCTGGTTACCGACTCTTCTGCCACTGGAAACAGTTTCTCCTTTTTTACTCTTATCAAAACCGCTCATGATTTTGAACACCTCTATCAAATCACCCCTTAACCTTCTCTGCTCTAAGGAGAACATCCCCAACTTCTCCAGTCTCTCCAAGTAACTGAAGTCCCTCATTCCTGATATCAATTCGAGTAAATCTCTTCTGCATTCACTCCAAGGCCTCGACATCCTTCCTAAATTGTGGTGCCCAGAATTGGACACAATACTGCAGCTGAGGCCTAACCAGTGTTTTATAAAAGTTTAACATAACTTCCTTGCTTTTGTACGCTATGCCTCTATTATTAAAGCCAAGGATGCCATATGCTTTTTTAACAGCCTTCTCAACTTGTCCTGCCACCTTCAATGATTTATGTACGTACAACCCAATCTCTCTGTTCCTGCACCCCCTTTAAAATTGTACCATTTACTTCATATTGCCTCTTCCATTCTTCTGACCAAAATGCATCATTTCACAGTTCTGTGTTAAATTTCATCTACCATTGCTAACTGCCGACGTGACATCGGCCGTCTCAATTTCTCTGCTCCCCTCTCTCACTCCAACCTACCTCCCTCTGAACTTGCAGCACTCCGTTCTCTCTGATCCAACCCTAACATTATCATTAAACCTGCTGATAAGGGTGGTGCTGTTGTTGTTTGGCGAACCAACCTCTACCATGCGGAAGCTGAACGCCAACTCTCCAACACCTCCTCCTACCTCCACCTGGACCATGACCCTACTAGCAAACATCAAGCCATTGTTTCCAAGACTGTCACTGACCTCATCTCCTCTGGAGATCTTCCCTCCATGGCCGCCAACCTCATAGTCCCCCAACCCCGCACGGCCCGCTTCCACCTCCTTCCCAAGATCCACAAACAGGACTGCCCTGGTAGACCCATCGTTTCAGCCTGTTCTTGCCCCACGGAACTTATCTCTTCCTATCTCGACTCTCTTTTTTCTCCACGTGTCCAGTCTCTTCCCACCTACATGCACGACTCTTCCGACGCCCACCGTCACTGACAATTTCCAGTTTCCTGGCCCTGTCTCCTTTTCACGATGGATGTCCAATCCCTCTACACCTCCATCCCCCACCAGGATGGCCTGAGGGCGCTCCGCTTCTTCTTTGAACAGAGGCCCAACCAGTCCCCATCCACCACCACCCTCCTCCGCCTGGCTGAACTTGTTCTCACATTGAACAACTTCTCCTTTGACTCCACTCACTTCCTCCAAATTAAAGGTGTTGCTATGGGAACCCGCATGGGTCCTAGCTATGCCTGCCTGTTCATGGGATATGTGGAACATTCTTTGTTCCAGTCCTACTCAGGTTCCCTCCCTCACCTCTTTTTCATGTACATCGATGATTGTATTGGTGCCGTTTCCTGCTCTCGCCCTGAACTAGATAAGTTCATTCACTTTACTTCCAATTTCCACCCTTCCCTCACCTTCACATGGTCCATCTCCGAGTCTTCCCTTCCCTTCCTTGACTTTTCCGTCTCCATTTCTGGCGATCGGCTTTCGACAAACATCCACTACAAGCCGATAGCAAAATACTGCGGATGCTGGAAATCCGAAATAACAACAGAATGCTGGGAAAACTCAGCAGGCCAGGCAACATCCGTGGAGAAAAATAGAGTCAACATTTCGGGTCGAAACCCTTCCTGAAACAAAAGGCAGGAAATGAAACAAAAGGCAGTTTGGAGGGCTGGGAAATGGGGGAGGGGATGAAAGAAGAGACATTAAGAGATATTCAAGGTGAGACAAGATAGTAATAGGACAGGTAAAGAACAGACAATGGGGCTCTAAATGAAGTGTGAAATGCGCTGGCAGAGTGAGAGACAGCTGCCAAGTGGGAGAGCGAGGAAAAAAAGGAAAAAGTCAGAAACCAAAAGTGTGGATAAAATATAATAGGGGCCGAGGTTATGATCTGAAGTTGTTGAACTCGATATTGAGTCCGGAAGGCTGTAAAGTGCCTAATCGGAAGATGAGGTGCTGTTCGTCGAATTTACGGTGAGCTTCCGTGGAACAATGCAAGAGGCCGCAGACGGTGAGGTCCAAGTGGGAATGGAACGGTGAATTGAAATGACAGGCGACCGGAAGCTCGGTCACCCTTACGGACTGAACGGAGGTGTTCCGCAAAGCGGTCACCCAGTCTGCGTTTGGTCCCCCCAATGTAGAGGAGGCCACATCGTGAGCAGTGAATACAGTATACTAGAGGGCCGTGTCAACCACGGTAGAGGGGAATCCTCGGTTGAGGAAAAAGGAAGACATGTCGCAAGCACTGGTGTGGAAGGTGGCATCGTCGGAGCAGATGCGGTGGAGACGGAGAAACTGGGAGAATGGAAGAGTCCTTATAGGAGGCGGGGTGGGAGGAAGTGTAGTCCAGGTAGCTGTGGGAGTCAGTGGGCTTACTACAAGCCCACCAAACGCATCTTCCCCTCCCCTCCCCTTTCAGCATTCCGTAGGGACCGCTCCCTCCGAGACACCCTGGTCCACTCCTCTGTCACCCCCAGCACCCCTTCCCCTTCACCGGGCACCTTCCGTGCAAGCGCAGGAGATGCAACACCTGCCCATATACCTCCCCCCTTCCCACTGTCCGGGGCCCCAAACGCCCCTTCCAGGTGAAACAGCGATTTACTTGTACTTCTTGCAATCTAGTATACTGTATTCACTGCTCACGATGTGGTCTCCTCTACATTGGGGAGAGCAAACGCAGATTGGGTGACCACTTTGCGGAACACCTCCGTTCAGTCCGTAAGGGTGACCCCGAGCTTCCAGTCACCTGTCATTTCAATTCACCGTTCCATTCCCACTCAGACCTCACCGTCTGCGGCCTCTTGCATTGTTCCACAGAAGCTCACCGTAAACTCGAGGAACAGCACCTCATCTTCCGATTAGGCACTTTACAGCCTTCCGGACTCAATATCGAGTTCAACAATTTCAGATCATAACCTCGGCCCCTATTATATTTTTATATTTTTTATCCACACTTTTGGTTTGTGACTTTTCCTTTTTTCCTCTCTCTCCCACACGGCAGCTGTCTCTCACTCTGCCAGCGCATTTCACACTTCATTTAGAGCCATTGTTTGTCTCTTTACCTGTCCTATTACCATCTCGTCTCACCTTGAATATCTCTTAATGTCTCTTCTTTCATCCCCTCCCCCATTTCCCAGCCCCCCAAACTGCCTTATGTTTCATTTCCTGCCTTTTGTTTCAGGAAGGGTTTCGACCCGAAACATTGACTCTATTTCTCTCTCCACAGATGTTGCCTGGCCTGCTGAGTTTTTCCAGCATTTTCTGTTGTTAATCCACTACAAGCCCACTGACTCCCACAGCTACCTGGACTACACTTCCTCCCACCCCGCTTCCTGTAAGGACTCTATTCCATTCTCCCAGTTTCTCCATCTCCGCCGCGTCTGTTCCGACGATGCCACCTTCCATACCAGTGCTTCCGACATGTCTTCCTTTTTCCTCAACCGAGGATTCCCCTCGACTGTGGTTGACACGGCCATTGACTGTGTCCGTTCCATTTCCCACACTTCTGCTCTCACCCCTTCCCCTCCCTCCCAGAACCACAATAGGGTTCCCCTTGTCCTCACCTTTCACCCCACCAGCCTCCACATTCAACGTATTATCCTCCACCATTTCCGCCACCTCCAACGTGATCCCACCACCCAACACATCTTCCCCTCACCTCCCCTTTCAGCATTCCGAAGGGACCGCTCCCTCCGCAACACCCTGGTCCACTCCTCAATCAACCCCAACAGCCCTTCTCCTGGCACCTTCCCGTGCAAGCGCAGGAGATGCAACACATGCCCTTTTACCTCCCCCCTTCCCACTGTCCAGGGCCCCAAACACCCCTTCCAGGTGAAACAGTGATTTACTTGTACTTCTTGCAATTTAATATACTGTATTCGCTGCTCACGATGCGGTCTCCTCTACATTGGGGAGACCAAATGCAGTTTGGGCGACCGGTTTGCAGAATACCTCCGTTCTGTCTGTAAGGGTGACCCTGAGCTTCCAGTCGCCTGTCACTTTAATTCTCTGCTTCATTCCCATTCTGATCTCTCTGTCCTCGGCCTATTACATTGTTCCAATGAAGCTCAACGTAAGCTCAAGGAACAGCACCTCATCTTTCGATTAGGCACTTTACAGCCTGCCGGACTCAACATCGAGTTCAACAATTTCAGATATTAACCCCTGCCCCCATTTTTCATGCTGTATGATTTTTGCCATTCCCATTTGCAACATTTTATCTTTCCTGCCTCTTACAAAAGTACAATATATTCTTTCAATTCTTTCCTCCCCTCCTAAACCACCCCCGTCTCTGCACCTGCTTAATATCTGTTACATCTCCAGCTTTTTCCCGTTCTGATGAAGGATTCCAAACCTGAAACGTTAACTCTGTTTCTCTCTCCACGGATAGTGCCTGGCCTGCTGAGTATTTCCAGCATTTTCTGTTGTTATTTCAGATTGCCCATTTCACCAGTCTGTCTATGTCGTCCTGAAGTCTGTTACCATCCTCCTCATTGTTTACTACATTTCTGAGTTTTGTGACATCTGAAAACTTTGAAATTATGTCCTGCATACCCAAGTCCAGGTCAGTAATATATATCAAAAAGAGCAATGGGCCCAGCAAAACCACTGGGGAACACCACTGTACACGTCCCTCCAGTCTGAAAAACAACCGTTCACCACTCTCTACTTTCTGTCCCTTAGCCAATTTTGTATCCACGCTGCCACTGCCCCTTTAATCCCATGGGCTTTATAAGTGTGCTTACAAGTCTATTATATGGTACTTTGTCTAATGCCTTTTGAAAGTCCATATACACATCATCAACCGCACTACCTCCATCAACCTTCTCCGTTACTTCATCAAATAACTCAATCAAATTAATCAAACACAATTTACCTTTAATAAATCCATGCTGACTTTCATTTATTAGTGCATATTTTTCCAAGTGCCAATTAATTTTGTCCCGGATTTTTGTCTCTAAAAGTTTCCCCACCACCGACTGACTGGCCTGTAGTTGTCGGGTTTATCCCTCTCCCCTTTTTTGAACAGGGGTATAACATTTGCAATCCTCCAGTCCTCTGGCACCACCCCTACATCCAAGGAGGATTGGAAGATTGTGGCAATTTCCACCCTTACTTCCTTCAGTAACATAGGCTGCATCCCACCCAGACCAGGTGGCTTTTCTAGTTTGAGTACCGTCACCCTTTTAAGTACCTCCTCTTTATCCATTTTTATCCTATCCACTTTCACTACTCCCTCCTCCTGTACTGCTACATTGGCAGCAACCTCTGCTCTAGTGAAGACAGATGTGCACGCCCCTCTGCCAGATCTAGGTAACTGGGGCATGGTTAGCATAACATTTCATAGGATTACAGCCCCATTCTGGCTCTTAAAACCATAGAAATAGGCCACTTGGTCTATCGTGTCTTTATGTCTTTTAATACAAACCAGCTGAAATGTTCATAAGCTTACATTTTTATTGCGCTACTCATGCATGGAGACACATCCCAGATTATTAACATGGTGGTGGAGTGAGCAGGACAGAGAAAGGAGAGAGGGGCAAAAGTGTGTTCACAGTGGAGGGTCTTTCGGAGGCTTTTGAAGGTAGGGAAGGTGGCGACAAGGTAGAGATGCTGAGGAGGTATAGCAGTTGAAGGAGCAGCCATTAATGTTTGAGTGAAGGAGCAGAGGGTGCGCACAGATACATATGATGAGAATCTTAGTGCTGATTCTCCGGGGCATAGGGAGGCAGTGAAGCTTAGCGTGAATGAGGTGATGGGTTGACTTCGAGCAGGTGAGAACAAGGGCCAATGCATTGTCAATGAATTTTGGTTGATGGAGGGAGAAAGTGGAGAGGCCAGCTCAGACAGCATTGAAGAAGTGCAGCCTCAAAGTGAGAAAGGCATTGATTGGAGTTTTGGTAACAGAGTGGGGAACTGTTTCAGAGGTAAAATAAAATAGCCATGGTAATGCAGATGTGGAAAGGATGCCGGGTGCAAAAGGACTCCCAAGATTCCACACCTCTGGGCTTAGCCGGAGTGCAACCAGAAAGGATTAAATGGAGTCAAGACCAGTGGAACATAGGTTTTGAAAAGGATAGCTTCAGTTTAGCCTGACATTAAGCTACAGTGAGTTTTGGTTCATCTAGGACTGCTTATCGAACGGGCAATTGTAGTGAGAATGTGGAATTCACTACCACATGGTGTGATTGAGATGAATAGCACAGACGCATTTAAGAGAAAGCTAGATAAAGACACGAGGGAGAAAAGAATAGAGGGATTATGTTGATAGAGTGAGATGAAGTAAGATAGGAGGAGGCGCTTGTGAAGCATAAACACTGGCATAAGTCTGTTGGGTGGCCTGTTTCTGTGCTGTAAAGTTCTATGTAATTGGAAAGAGTTGTAACAGCCGTGGTCAATTGAGAAAGCAGAGAACAGGAGCTAGATGCCATTGATATACATGTGAAAGAGGGCCCTCATATTTCCAGAAGATATCACATAAAACAAACAAAAGACAGGAAGAGACCTGCTGGTCCCATCAAGCCGGACCCATCCTGACAACCTCCTGGGAGAGGCAAAAAAAAATTATGATGCCAATTTAAGAAAAAACTCTGGGAAATTACTCTGCAACCCTTGGTTCAGGTCAAGTATGAAGTGGATTTGTGGGGGAGCTATTAGAGGAGGATCGAATAGTCAATAGTGTCAAAAACACTAGGGGGAGGAGGGGTGGGAAGAATGAGAGCGCAAGAGATATGGTGGAGAGTATCGGAAGATGGGTGGGTGAAGGCAGAAAGATGGTGGAAAAGTTTCAGAAAAGGAGGAGGGGGCATGGAAGAGGGAGATTGAGAAATGTTCCCTTAACCACTAGCTTCTCTAAACTGCATTTCCACTACAGATTCAGGGTGCGGCAAGTCTTTAAACAAATCTCCATCCAGTCTGACCTCATTACCTCTCCCACCATTGACAGATCGCTTCGGTCATCTCTACTTCACCTGCTATCTATTCCATCAGCATGGGTGTCCTTGAAACTCTCTCACCTTGGTCCTCAGAATCCCACCACTATCAGCCCCAACACCAGCATCACCAGGAACACCAGCAGCACCAACCTTCTCTGCAATCAACTGATGCCCTGTGTCCTGTGCAGCATCAACACCCAACCACATTGCTGCCCGGGAGGCCAGGGATGGCCTCAGCATGGCCAGATTTACTTCACTTGATGCTGTACACCCTGGCTGCCACATGATGTGCCAGATTAGCATCACCCCACACCAACACCAGAAGGCATCCCTACAGTGTCCAAGCCATTCCTTTCACACTCATCACCATTGTGGGGGGGGGGGGGTAACCGTTATGTCTCACCATTCAGTGCAACTCACTAAGCCACTTCCAAAGGTGCACACAAATCTGTCCAGGAACTCAAAGTGTTGAAAATAAAGGTTTGAATGTTTGACACCACATTATCAGAAACTTTACATGAACATTGCATAAAACACCCAAGTGCCTACCCTTGTGTGTTGTTAGTTGGTATGATTGCACTAGGATGAGGGGTGGCTAATGAGATGGAGATGTGATAATGTAGATAGAGAGGGATGGGTGGAGGTGCAAGGTACGTTGGCGTAAGGATGTGCAGGAGTAGGGTAGGGAAGGCAGAGTGAGGGGGATGTGATGAGAGGTTGAGTGTGGCTTTGTACTAAGGTTTCGTGATCTACTGAGATCATTGAAACATTTACGGCATTGCACCCAGGTCCTCCTGACCACAACCCTGCTTGTGCCCTCCTCTGCAATGTGCAACCAGGCTGTGTTGATCTCCTAGGGAGGTCGCTTCCGCTCATGGGAAGGAAAGAGGACCTCCCTGTGTGCTGTGACTCCTTCCATATGCATATAAGCAGATATAAGTATATGGAGGGAGTCATGGGAGAGCATGGGTGCAGCCCTGAACCTCTGTGCAATGCCCGTCAGTGTTTGCAGCACCTCAATGCTGTAGCACACTGACAGCATAAATGTCAAAATAAAGTTGGCCATAGTCCCTTTAAGGAAACTGGCTGATGACACGTCATCAAATGACGTCACCAGACCCGCTTCCTCTAACTGGCCGGGAAACGTGCTGTACGGGCTTAACAAGCCCAGTCACAGTAAATTCATTTCAGAGGCCAGGATGGAGACAACAGCAGAGTCAGGACCTGCCACCAACGTCGCCCACCGCGGACCCGCCGAACTTCATAAAATCCAGCCCTGTTTCTGAAAAATGTGATGGTAATACCTCCTACACAGTTTCTAACAAAACTTTTTACTATAATAGCACAGAAATCTAAAATTAACAAAAAAGTTGTGTTTTTGACATGATACAATCACAACAGCACAATCACCTGCGTAACAACTAACTGACATCAGCGAAAAAACTGATCAGCACTGCAGCATAGAAGGAAATGGCACAGAACGGTGACCACCAGCAAATTAGTAAATTACGACAGCAATGGACAATAATCAAAATTAACACCAATGTGGACAGCAGTGAATTAATGGCCCGGATTTTGCGGTCAGTGGCGAAGGGACGGTGCTCGCTGTTGATCTTGGAAAAAAGCTGCTCGCAAAGATTTAGTGGGCTCTAAAGTGTAGATTTCCTCTTTTCCAACATCAGTTTCAATTTGGCGCCTTCTACAAGGGATCTGTGGCGTCCAGCAACAGGCAGCAGGGAGGTTGATCAGCCAATCAGATTGAAGCATTCTCAGACAGCAAAGCAGGAAGTAAAAAGCAGGGCATATAAATCACATTTAAATCACTGTACAGAAGCAATATAAAGATTGGGGCATACGCATGAGGTTAAGGGAGGTGTAAATATCAGAACAAAAACTTATTAAAAAATTTTTAATTAAAAATCTGCAATTTTTAAATATTCTTCTGAGGGAATGAGACTCCACACTTGTGAAATTAGTTGTACACAGCCAGCGAGGTTTTTCAGCAGTAATTATGATTTAGTGTACCATTAAAAACTCAGTTACTCCTGACTGAACAAGGCTTAACATTTTCATTGGTTTTTACAACAAGAATAGTGTGTAAATAGTTGAAGTTCACGACAAATCTGTGATTTCTAATGATTCCATCTGCAAAGGCTGCAACAACGCACCCTGTGGAGGAGCAGGGTGTCACAGACAGCAACTTCTGGATTTCCGCATTTAACTGCACAAGTGTAGACGCCAGAAATAGCTGCCAGTTCTACACAGTAATAACCGCGTGCGCTGGCAGCCTCGCCGTTATTACTACTGCAAATTCTGGGCCATTAAATTCATAGGCCAACAGACACACCTGCAAAACCAGTAAATAAATGGAGTAACAGACACACCAGCAAATTATTAAGGGGCATAACAAATTAGTAAATTAATGGTGTAGCAGACAGATTAATGGGCCAGAAATTCCAGGCCAGAAGCGTGAGTGCGCTCGGGGTACTCACGCTTCTGGCCGTTGGAAATGCCGGCGTTCAGCAGGAACAGCGCATGCGGGGAACGCCGGCATTTCCAGACCTCGAGCGCGTGCGACTGCACAGGCAGCGCTTGCGCAGTGAACTTCGTGGATTTCATTCATGAAATCCGTGAGGGTAAGTCCTCAGAACTTACACTGAAAAAAAGCAAGTGTAAAGTGGTTCATTGGCTGCGGAGGAAGATATATTTTATCGTGGAGCTTTTGAAATGCAATATTTTTGTTTGGGAAAGGGAGGGAAGTTATTTTAAGTAAGTTTTAAAGTTAAAAATTTTTTTTTTTTTTAAAGGGTTTTCAGAACGGTAGGTAGAAGGAGCAATTGTGGCTGTGTGAATGGAATGTGAGAATGAGTTATGTATGTATGTCCACATATATTCCTTTACGTACATGTATGTATGTTTTATATTCCTTTACTATGAATGTATGTTTTTAATTATGATTTTCCAATAAGTTACTTTCTCTGAAAGTCATAATTAAATAATACATTCATACACATAAGTAAAGGAATATATACATAACACGCAAAGGAATATATACAGACATACATACTTTCAGAAGCTCCACGATAAGAAGTATCTTCCTCCGCAGCCTCTGTAGCAACTGTACCCATGCTTTTTTCATGTGTAAGTTGTAATGACTGGACCTCACTGAAAGCATTAATGAAAGCGGCGAATTATACTGCGCACGCGCTGCATGTGCAGTCGCACGCGTTCTGCCTCTGAACCCCTTCGTTCAGAGGACAGGAAATGCCGGTTTTCCCCACATGCACTGTGCATGCTGAAAACCGGCATTTCATCCGGCCAGATGCGTAAGTACCCCGACCGTACTAGCGCATTTGGAAGGGAATTATTGGGCCAACATTTTACATGTCAAAATAAAAAATTTAACACTTGCACCACTTGCCCCCTCGCACCTGCGACTGAGGGTCCAAGGAGGTGCATTGCGCAAGAGGTCATCATCGGACGTATCCTCACACTGTTCCCTTTGGGGAACTGTATGAAGTGGTGGAAGGATTTATGGCCATGATTAACGCTCATTCCGTGACCGTAACCATCTTTGAACCAGCCATTAGGGTGGTTAGTCCTATGGCGGGAGGGTTTGGCGGGAGGGTTTTACGGGCTCCCACAACCCATCTGAGGGGGAGGGGGAGGGGTGGCGGCCACCACCAACACCCACGGACGCAAGTATCCCGCTGGATGTCCACCCAGAATTTAAAGTTGGAGCTCCGACTCCACTTGCCGGGACTGTCTGGAGTGGGGTTCAAAACCCTACTCCTTCTGGCCCAGCGGCGGGGATGGTTACTGCTACGCAAAAGGCACACTCCGCACAAAAGGTGACACCCATACGTTTCCTGCGCCTTTTCCCTCCCCGTGACTGGAGCCCTATGCTGCCATTTCACGTTGCTAATCGGATTGGGCCTTTGTCATAGTGGTAGGATCCCTGCCGCTGGGCCAGATCAGGGTAGGGTTTCGAACCCCGCTCCAGACAGTCCCGGCAAGTGGAGTCGGAGCTCCGGCTCTAAATTCTGGGTTGACATCCAGTGGGATATTTGCGTCCGTGGGTGTGGGTGGCCCCCCTCCTTGTATAGCTTGTGGGAGCCCGTAAAACCCTCCCGCCATAGGACTAACCGCCCTAATGGCTGGTTCAAAGATGGTTACGGTCACGGAATGAGCGTTAATCACGGCCATAAATCCTTCCACCACTTCATACAGTTCCCCAAAGGGAACAGTGTGAAGACACGTATGACGACGACATTGCTAAATAAATAAATGGAATTAAAAAAATTCTTTTAGGGCTTTTAAAAGTTTTTAAATTGCTTTAATTCTCTTTAAAACTACTTCAGATTACTCAAAATAATGTAAACATTTTAAAAAGTTTATAAAAGTTACCAAAATCTTCAAAAACCTTCCAAAAACCTATTTAAACTGCTGCTTTGCATGTAAAAAAGCAAAGCAGCTTGACAGAAACATTGGGGGCGTGTCCAGTGAAACTGAGACCTCAAGGGGCGTGTCTCACTTACACTGCACGCTCCTGGGTCCGCGCTGGCTGCGCTCCTGGGCGGCGTGACGTCATACGCTGCCCGGGATTCTTGCTTCAGTTTCTGGAAGTGCAGGCGTCCCTGGAGCTGATCGGCAGGAGCGCGGGGTAAGTGCAAATACGGGGCTTGCACGCGCTGCAAGCCCCGTTCTGGAATTTCTGGCCCAATATTGTGAATTAATATTCAAAGTCCACCAACAAACAAATTCATGGAGCAGTAAGTGATGAATAAATGAATGGAAGAAGAGCCAAGGGGTCGGGGGTCAGGTCAGAATGGGATCATGGTGAGATCAGAGGTAATGACTTGAGGTCAGGGATGACCCAATGTGGGGAGCAGCTTGTTGATGAAAGGAAAGATTGCAAGTTTGTCCAGCAGGCCAGATCATACCCTCTACTGAGCCTCTGCCATCCTTGTGCAAAAGGAATAAGAGGGACCGCTGCTAATCCAATCATTCCTACTCCTTCCTAGTCAACTCATCTCATAAATACTTACTTGGCAATATTTAATTATTTTATTGCTGACTCTTCCTTAGGTGATTTTTTTTTCCTGAATTGCTCAGTAAAGCAATAGATCTTACTGTCAGCTGTTACCTTCGGTTTCTCTCAGCATTCTCCAACCAGCCCATTATGGAAACCCAACAGTTAAAATGGTGGCTGGGCGAACGCGTCAGTAATGCAGTGGGAAGTTCAAACTACCATTTTAACCACCGCCCCACCCAGTTCTCGCCAGGTATTCAGGGTTAAAAATCAGTCATCAACTATTTTAAATGTGACATGGCAAACCAGTGCTGGTCTTTTGGAAATCCTGCAGGAAGCCATGCGAGCCCATAAGGTAAAAGACATCTAGTTGTACGAGATGACAGTAGATAGATTGACCCCTTACTGTCACCGAGAATGGGACACACTTTAAGAGGGTTGCAAGACACTGGCTGCTCATTTATGACATTAATTGGCAGCCTGTGAAGGACAACCATTAGGTAAATAGCAAAGTTGCCCAGATGTTGACCCCCTCCCCCTACCATCAACATCCTGGAGGTCACCATTGACCAGAAACTTAATTGGACCAGCCACATAAATAATGTGGTTACAAGAGCAAGTCAGAGGCTGGGTATTCTGCAGCGAGTGCCTCACCTGACTCCCCAAAGCCTTTCCACCATTTACAAGGCACAAGTCAGGAGTGTGATGGAATACTCTCCACTTGCCTGGATGAATACAGCTCCAACAACACTCAAGAAGCTCAACACCATCCAGGACAAAGCGGCCCACTTACCACCTTAAACATTCACTCCCTGCACCACCAGCGCACCGTGGCTGCAATATGTACGGTCTACAAGATGCACTGCAGCAACTTGCCAAGGCTTCTTCGACAGCACGTCCCATACCCACGAGCTCTACCACCTAGAAGGACAAGTGCAGCAGGCGCATGGGAACACCACCACCTCCACGTTCCCCTCCAAGTTGCACATCATCCTGACTTGGAAATATATCGCCATTCCTTCATCGTCACTGGGTCAACATCCTGGAGCTCCCTCCCTAACAGCACAGTGGGAGTGCCTTCACCACAAGGACTGCAGCGGTTCAAGGCAGCGGCTCACCACCACCTTCTCAAGGGCAATTAGGAATGGGCAATAAATGCTGGCCGTGCCAGCGAATACCCACATCCCAGGAACAAATTTTAAAAAATGTGGGGGCTGTGAATGACCACAGTTTGGCTGGAAAACTTTGGTTATGCAGCGGTCATAGAAATGAGAATAAATAAAGACTAGAAATGGCAGGGCAGGCTATGTGTCGGAAATGCAGTATGAGAGAGTTCGTCAACAGTGAGACTGTCCCGGATTCCTATATCTGCAGGAAATGTCTCTGCTTTGAGTCACTCCGGCTCAGAGTTTTTGAGCTGGAGTGCGAGTTAGAGACTATCCGAAACATAAGGGAGGGGGACGAATTTCTGGATGGTTTTATCCAGAAAACAGTCACACCCCATAGGAAAGCACAGGTTCAGGAAGGGGAGGGTATAGCTGTCAGGGAGCCTGCTAGCAGGGACTTAGGAGAGGTTGAGAAAGAGGTCCCGCAGACACTAGGCCTGTCGAACAGGTACGATGTATTCACTACCTGTGAGGTCAAGGAGAGAGACTGCAGGGAGGACAGCCAAAATGCAGACCAAGGCACCATGCCTTAGAAGGTCGTCTGGGGCGGGGTGGGAGGGGGTGGTGGCAGAACAAAATAGAAATGTGATGGTGATGGTTGGATAGGTCGCATCCTCTGTAGCGACGAAGGCAAGTCTCAAAAGGTGTGTTGCCTTCCCAGTGCCAGGGTAAGGGATATCTCGAGGTGGCTGGAGAGGAATTTGGAAAGGGAGGGGAAAAATCCAGTTGTCATGGTAAATGACATAAAAATCGACATAGGTAGGAACAACGAGAAAGTCCTACTGAGGGAATATCAGGAGTTAGGAGCTAAATTATAAAGCAAGAACTCAAGGGTAATAATCTCTGGATTATTGCCCGAGCCACATGCAAATTGGCATACAGACGATCAGATCAGGAGAATTAAAATGTGGCTAAAGGGCTGATGTGGGAAAGAGGGGTTCCTTTTCTTGAGGACACTGGCAACAGTACTGGGACAAGAAGGAGCTGTACAAATGGGACAGGCTCCATCTGAACAGGAATAGGACCAGTGTCCTAGCGGAAATGGTAAATCGGGAGGTGGCAAAGGCTTTAAACTAGTAAGACGGGGGAGGGATCTACAAGAAATGAAATAAGCCTAAATATAAACAAAACAAGAAAGGAGACCATAGGACAGACTAAACTAATGGAGGGCATAAATGGCCAGGGAATAAAGAGAGTTATAGAACAGGAGTGTAAAATGATGGTTAAAGTGAGAGGAACTGCTATTAAAAATGAGTTAAACTGTCTGTATAGCAATGCACACAGTGTCCATAATAAAACAGGGAAACTGGAGGCAATAATACGTAGTGAGGAACTAGATACAGTAGGGATTACTGAGACATGGCTACAGAAAAGTCAGGACTGGGAATTAAACATTGCAGGGCATAACATATTTAGAAAAGATAGAGAGGGGAAAGGGGGAGGTAGAGTAGCTGTACTTATTAGAGATAAGATAATGGCAATGGAAAAAAGTGACAACTATCAGTAAGACAGAAGTAGAATCCATGTGGATAGAGATAAAATATATTAAAGGATCAATCACACTAATAAGGGTAGTCTATAGACTATCTAATAGTGGAAGAACGGTGGAGGAAGAAATACACAAACAAATTAGGGAAATTAGTAAAAAACAGAATAATAATCATGGGGAAGTTCAACTACCCCAAAATTAATTGGTCAGAAGACATAGAAAGGGGATAAGGGAATGGAGTTCCTACAATGTGTACAGGTCTCTTTCTAACCCAGTATGTAAGAAGCTCAACAAGGGAGGATTTACTGGATCTAGTAATGGTGAATGAACTAGAGCAGGTAAGAGAAGTAAAAGTAGGGCAACATCTAAGCAATAGTGACCATAATATAATACACTTTAAGATAATAACTGAGAAAGACATAAGCATGACAAAGACCAGGGTAATACATTGGATAAAAGCCAATTTTGAACTTGGGAAAATAAAATTATAGACCAGTTAACCTAACATCTGTTGTTAGGAAATTACTAGAATCTATAATTAAGAATTGGGTGACTCAACACCTTGAAAATTTTCAGCCGATTAGAGAGAGCCAGCATGGATTTGTGAAAGGTAGGTAAGGACTAATTAGTTGGCAGGGGAATGTCTATGGATGTTATTTATATGGACTTCCAGAAGGCATCTGATAAAGTCCCACATAAGAGACTGTTAACTAAGTTTGAAGCCCATGGAATTGAAGGCAAATTATTGACCCGGTTAGGAAATTGGCTGACTGGCAGGAGACAGAGAGTAGGGATAATGGGCAGGTACTCTAATGGCAGGATGTGACTAGTGGTGTCTCGCAGGGATGTGTGTCGGGGCCTCAACTATTCGCAGCATTTATTAACGACTTAGATGATGGCATAGAAAGCCACATAACCAAATTTGCCGATGACACAAAGATAGGCGACATTGTAGGCAGTGTAGATGAAAGCATAACATTACAAAGGGATATTGATAGATTAAGTGAATGGACAAAACTGTGGCAAATGGATTTCAATGTAGGCAATTGTGAGGTCATCCACTTTGGACCTAAAAAGGCTGGAGCCGGGTACTTTCTAAACAGTGAAAAGCTAAATACAGTGGAGGTCCAAAGAGACTTGGGGTCCAGGTACATCGATCATTCAAATGTCATGAACAGGTACAGAAAATAATCAAAAGGCTAATGGAATGCTAGCCTTTATATCTAGAGCACTAGAATACAATGGGGTAGAAGTTATACTACAGCCATGCAAAGCCCTGGTTAAACCTAACCTGGAGTACTGTGAGCAGTTCTGGGCACCACACCTTAGGGATAGATTGGCCTTGGAGGGAGTGCAGCGTAGGTTTACCAGAATGATACCCGGATTCCAAGGATTAAATTATGAGGATTTTACACACATTAGGATTGTATTCCCTAGAATTTAGAAGGTTAAGGGGTGATTTGATCGAAGTTTTCAAGATATTAAAGGGAACAGATAGGGTAGAGACAAACTATTTCCACTGGTTGCGGAATCTAGGACTAGGGGGCATAGTCTAAAAATTAGAGCCAGACCTTTCAGGCAATTGATGATTTTAAATCTGATATTGATAACTAATGGTATTAAGGGATATGGGCCAAATGCAGGTATATGGAGTTTGGTCACAGATCAGCCATGATCTCATTGAATGACGGAACAGGCTCGAGGGGCTGAATGGCCGACTCCTGTTCCTAGATTCCTAAAATGGACAACATTATTGACAAACAATGATGTAGAACAGCAATGGGAAATGTTTATAACGGTGCTCAACAGAGTCCAGGAAAAATATATTCCATTAAAAAACAAGAACAAACTAAACACTAATGGGACACCATGAATGAATAAAGACATATGGGAAAAACTGAGTGTAAGGAAAGAGGCATACACTAAGTACATGGACAGCAGGGGAGAGCGTGACAAGGGCAAATACAAAGAGATTAGAAGTCAAAAAAACAATTAAAAAGGGAGAAAAGGATAGACTGAGTAATTACAGGCCAGTCAGCCTAACCTCGGTGGTGGGAAAATTATTGGAAAGAATTCTGAAGGACAGGAGAAATCTTCATTTAGAAAGACACGGATTAATCAAGGATAGTCAGCACGGATTTGTTAAGGGAAGGTTGTGTCTGACAAACTTGATTGAATTTTTTTGAGGAAGTAACAAGGAGGGTAGATAAGGGTAGTGCGTTTGATGTAGTGTATATGGACTTTAGCAAGGCTTTTGAGAAGGTTCCACATGGCAGACTGGTCACGAAGTTAAAAGTCCATGGGATCCAGGGCAAAGTTGGAGTCAAAACTGGCTCGGAGACAGGAAGCAGAGGGTAATGGTTGATGGGTGTTTTTGTGACTGGAAGGCTGTTTCCAGTGGGGTTACGCAGGGCTCAGTACTAGGTCCCTTGCTTTTTGTATATATCGATCTTGACTTGAATATAGGGGGTATAAGAAGTTTGCAGATGATACTAAACTCGGCTGTGTGGTTGATACTGAAGGAGGAAGCTGTAGACTGCAGGAAGATATCAATAAATTGGTCAGGTGGGCAGAACAGTGGCAAATGGAATTCAATCCGGAGAAGTGTAAGGTAATGCATTTGGGGAGGGCTGACAAGGAAAGGGAATACACATTAAATGGTAGGACACTGAGTAGTGTAGAGGAACAAAGGGACCTTGGAGTGCGTGTCCACAGATCCCTGAAGGTAGTAGGCCAAGTAGATAAGGTGGTTAAGAAGGCATACGGAATGCTTGCCTTTATTAGCCGTGGCATAGAATACAAGAGCAGGGGGGTTATGCTTCAACTGTATAAAACACTAGTTAGGCCTCAGCTGGAGTACTGCGTGCAGTTCTGGTCACTACATTACAGGAAAGATGTGATTGCACTAGAGAGGGTGCAGAGGAGATTTACAAGGATGTTGCCGGGAGTAGAGATTCTTAGCTATGAGGAAAGACTGGATAGGCTGGGTCTGTTTTCCTTGGAACAGAGGAGGCTGAGGGGAGACCTTATTGAAGTGTATAAAATTATGAGGGGCGTGGATAAAAGGACCTATTTCCCTTAGCAGAGGGGTCAAAAACCAGGGGGCAGAGATTTAAAGTAATTGGTGGAAGGTTTAGAGGGGATTTGAGGGGAAATGTCTTCACCCAGAGGGTTGTGGGGGTCTGGAACTCACTGCCTGAAAAAGGGTGGTAGAGGCAGGAACCCTAACCACATTTAAAAAGTACTTGGATGTGCATTTGGGATGCTCTAACCTGCAGGGCTACGGACCAAGAGCTGGGAAGTGGGATTAGGCTGGATAACTCTTTGTTGGCCGCGCGGACACAATGGGCCGAAATGACCTCCTTCCGTGCTGTAACTTTCTATGATTCTAATTAGGAAAGCAAAGAGGAACTATGAAATTAAATTATCAAGGAACATAAAACAAAAATTAGTAAAATATTCTACAGGCACATAAATTTAAAAAAAAAGGAAAATCAGGATGGGAATAGGGCCACTAAGGGATGGACAGGATAAAATCACAAGCAGAGATAGTGAAATGGCAAAGGTATTAAATAATTACTTAGCTTCAGTATTTACCAGGGAGACAGATCAGGAGGCCTACTCCTGCTCCTAATTCTTATGTTCTCATGTTCTGGTCGTCATATTATAAAAAGTACAGTATATAGAAGCACTGGAGAGGGTGCAAAAAAGATTTACAAGGATGATACCAGAAATGTGAGGTTATACCGGTCAAGAAAGGATTAACAGGCTGAGTCTCTTTTCTCTAGAAAAGAGAAGGCTGAGGGGTGACCTAATAGAGGTCTTTAAAATTATGAAAGGTTTTGATAGAGTAGACAGAGAGAGAGTTTCTACTTGTGGGGAAGAGCAAAACTAGAGGCCATCAATATGATAGTCACCAAGAAATCAAATAGGGAATTCAGAAGAAATGTCTTTACCCAAAGAGTGGTGAGAATGTGAGACTCATTACCACAGAGTGGCTGAGGTGAATGGTATAGATGCATTGAAGGGGAGGCTAGATAAGCATTTGAGGGAGAAGGAAATAGAGGGTTATGCTGATAGAGTTAGATGAGGATGAGAGGAAACTCGAGTGGAGCATAAATGGCGGAATAGACTGTTTCTGTGCTGTACATTCTATGTAATTCTATTGGTCCATGCCATTCGATGAATTCAGGAATTACATAGCTAGAGGAGGTTATAAACAAGCAGTTCAAGAAAGAGTAGATCAGAACAGTGCAGTGCAAAGTTGGCCTCATTAGTACAGTGCAGGCAGCTGCAGTAGTTGATGACCAAGTTGCACTTGGTCTGCTACACCCCACACCTGGAAATACTCTGAGCTCCTACGATGTCAGACATGCCTTACCAGATCAACTCCAAGCACTGCAAAGATAGGTGCAGCTACAGCAATCAGCGTTGCTAGGGGTTTCACAGTCCAGAGAGGCCTGGATAGTACTTACTGAGGGCGGCTGGAGAAGGTGCAACCTGCCAACCATGCCCAAGGGCTCAGACAGAAAGCTTACCTGTCACCTCACAAACTGAATTTAAGGCACCATACGCTCAGAATATGTGTTCAGCCAATCAGGACACGGTGTGTTCGGGAGGCAAATTTGCATCACACAATGTGCAGGTAACATAGGAACAAGAGTATGCCATTCAATGAGATCATGGCTGATCTGTATCTTACCTTCATCCACCTGCCTTGGCTAGATATCTTTTTATACCCTTGTCTAGCAAAAATCTATCAATCTCAGATTTTAAATTATTAATTGAGCTAGCATTTACTGCTTTTTGTGGGAGAGTGTTCCACACTTCTACCACACTTTGCGTGAAGAAGTGTTTCCGAACTTCGCTCCTGAATGGTCTGGTCTGGCTTCGATTTTAAGGTTATGTCCCCTTGTCCTAGACTCCCCCACCAGTGGAAAAAGTTTCTCTCTAACTACCCTACCAATTCCTTTCAAAATCCTGAACACCTCAATCAAATCACCCAATAACCGGCCTCGGGTGACTGTCTGTGTGGAGTTTGCACATTCTCCCCGTGTTTGCGTGGGTTTCCTCCGGGTGCTCCGGTTTCCTCCCACAGTCCAAAGATGTGCGGGTTAGGTTGATTGGCTATGATAAATTGACCCTTAGTGTTAGGGGGATTAAAAATGTGTGGGGTTACGGAGATAGGGTGGGATATGTGTTGAAGGGGTTACGGGGATCGGGTGGGATATGTGTCGGTGCAGGCTCGATGGGCCGAAATGGCCTCTATCTGCACTGTGGGGTTTCTGTGATTCCAGGGAATACAAGCCTGGTTTATGTAATCTCACCTCATAATCTAACTCTTGGAACCTGGGTAACATTCTGGTGAATCTCTGCTGCACTTCTTCCAAGGCCAATATATCCTTTCTACGGTGCAGTGCCCAGAACTGTACACAGTATTCCAGATGTGGTTTAACCAGGGCTTTATATAGCTGTAGCAAAGCTTCCTCTCCTTTTTATTCTAGCCCTCGTCTTATAAAGTCTAACGTTCAGTTAGCCGGTTTGATTTTTTTTTGTACCTGACTGCATTTTAGTGATTTGTATACATGGACCCCTAAATCTCTTTGGACCTCCATTGTTCCTAGCTTTTCACGATTTAAATACTCAGATCTCTCCTTCTTTGATCCAAAAAGGATGACCTCCCACTTGCCTGCATTGAAATCCATCTGTCCCAGTTTTGTCCACTCACTTAATTCTTTGTAATTTTATGCTCCCGTCTACACTACTTAATATACCACCAATCTTTGTGTCATTGGCAAACTTGAATACATGGCTCTCTATTGTGTTATCTAAGTCATTAATAAATATTGTGAATAGTTGAGACCCCAGCACAGATGCTTCTGGGACAACATGAGACACTTCCTTCCAATTCGAGTAGATACCCATTATCCATACTCTGTCTTCTACCGCCTAACCAACATCCAAACCAGATCAATAATTTTCCTTCAATTACATGGGGGAGAAATTCGGTATCGCCCCATTTGGGGCACAATTATCGACCGGGTGCAAAGTTTAGCGCCTGGCGCTAATTATCGCCTCCGATTGCAAACTTAGCTGCTATCGCCCCTGGAGGTGATTGGAGCGCTAAATCAGGCGCTACACACCTCTTAAGGCACTAACGCCAAGGAACGAGGCGCTACCTCAGAGCGCCGGTGAAGCTCATGTGATGTCAGTCAGCAATGGAACACAGACACACTGGCACCAGCCAGTTCTTAAAGGGGAGGGTCGATCTTGCTCTCCATCCACACCCTACTCATAGCAGCCTTCAATCTTGGCTTGGAGGGACCTGTACATCAATTCTGCTAGAAAGAACAATGGAGAGGTCCAGGGAAAGAGCTCAGAGTGCAACCCCCATTGTCTCTTCTAAATCGATGCAAGGAATGTCAAATCAAAATAAACCTGCAAAGTGCTGCTCAGTACCCAAAATTCCTTCACACAGCGTTGAATCTCTCCAGAAGTCTCTCTCTCTCTCTCTCTCGCAGAATGCGTGGTGCAAAAATGTCACCGACAAAAAAGGCAGGAAGTGGTCGCATTTAAATAGCGCTCCCCCAATCCCTTCCCGACTGCAAAACGCTCCCCTCAGCTTGTCGTTGCTAGCGGCAGGCGGTAAGGCTGGGGGCACCACTCAATATCCGGTCCAGGGCGCTACACGCTCGACTGATATCACGCTTTATAAATCCATGTTGGCTCTCTCTAAGTGCTCAGTCATTCTGTCCTTAGTTATAGATTCCAATAACTTGCCCACAACAGATGTTAGACTAACAGGTCTATAATTTCCTGCTTTCTCTCTCACCTTCAAGTAGAAATAGCTTTGTCTTACCTGCTCTAGAGGGAAACATGGGAGGCCGCGCGGTATAAAAGAACATAAGAAATAGGAGCAGGAGTAGGCCATTTGGCCCCTTGAACCTGCTCCGCCATTCAATAAGATCATGGCTGATCGTCGACCTCAACTCCACTTTCCTGCACTATCCCCATTGTAAGAAATAATAGTCTGTTACAGGTTCCCTAGCTCAGCAGTTTGCCGAAGTTGATGACACAGAAGGATTCCACACGTCATAAAAAGAGTTGTACAGGGAGCTGAATTACAAGGTCAGAACACAAAAACAAGCCTTCGAGTTTTCATAGCTAGGCCTGATAAGGGATGCAGCATGGAGCTGTAGGATCAACAAGCTGTCTACGAGAGGGCAACAAGACCTTTAGAAGAGAGATAAGGAGGAAAATTACCTCATTGGACAATGGGATAGGTAAAAATGATTGACACGAGGTATCCACCAGCCCATCGAAATAAGGTGTAAAAACAGGCGATCAACAGAGGAAAACAGGCAAAGGCTTCCCTGAGGTGGATGCATGCTGGCGGCGGCCCAACACCGTGGTCAAGATTAACCTTTGAGGTGGATCGATGCTGGCTATGGCCTAATACCTCCAACAGCTCGAGGGACGACCCAACGGAATTGACCGCTGCCGCAGACTGCAGGAATCTACCCAATCCAGGACCATCGTACTGCCTCACCATCCGTCCGGTCATTTCATTCCATTCCAGAGCTGTATATCGCCCTCATCTGTCACGCGTTCTATGTCTACTGTCTCTATTTCAATCTTATATGCTATCTGATTATGCTTAAACTGTAGCTCTTTAATAAAATGCCTTACAACTCCTAAGACCCTCTGGGTAATCTGTGTGTGACCTGTGATCCTAAATCTTACACCATATCCCTTGATTCCCTTAATATCCAAAAAATCTATCAATCGCTGTCCTGAATATACTCAATGACTGAGCCGCCACAGCCCTCTGGGGTAGAGAATTCCAAAGATTCACCAGCCTCTGAGTGAAGAAATTTCTCATTATCTCAGTTCTAAATGACCGACCCCTTATTCTGAGACTGTGCCCCCCCCCCCCGGTTCTAGAATTCCCAGCCAGGGGAAACATCCTCCTTGCATCTACCCTGTCGAGCCCTGTAAGAATTTTGTATGTTTCAATGAGATCACCTCTCATTCTTCTAAACGCTAGAGAATATAGACCTAGTCTACTCAATCTCTCCTCATAGGACAATCCCCCCCCATCCCAGGAACCAGTCTGGTGAACCTTCGTTGCACTCCCTCTATGGCAAGTGTATCCTTCCTTAAGTAAGGAGACCAAAACTGTACACAATACTCCAGGTGTGGTCTCACCGGGGCTCTATACAACAGCAGTAAGACGTCTTTACTCTTATACTCAAATCCTCTTGTAATAAAGCCCAAGTTACCATTTGCTTTTCTAATTGCTTGCTGTGCCTGCATGTTAACTTTCAGTGACTCATGTACAAGGACACCAAGGTCCCTCTGAACACCAACTTAAAAAATACGTTTCTGTTTTTCCTACCAAAGTGGATAACTTCACATTTCTCCACATTATATTCCATTTGCCATGTTCTTGCCCACTCACTTAGCCTGTCTGTATCCCCTTGAAGCCTCTTTGCATCCTCCTCACAACTTACATTCCCACCTAGCTTTGTATCATCAGCAAACTTGGATATATTACATTTGGTCCCCTCATCCAAATCATTGATATAGATTGTGAATAGCTGAGGCCCAAGCACTGATCCTTGCAGTACCCAACTAGTTACAGCCTGCCAACCTGAAAATGACCCGCTTATTCCCACTCTGTTTTCTGTCCATCAACCAATCCTCAATCCATGCTAGTATATTACCCCTAATCCCATGAGCCCTAATTTTGTTCAATAACCTCTTGTGTGGCACCTTATCGAATGCATTCTGAAAATCCAAATACACCACATCCAGTGGTTCCCCCTTATCTATTCTGCTAGTTACAACCTCAAAAAACTAACAGATTTGTCAAACACGATTTCCCTTTTATAAATCTGTGTTGACTCTGCCCAATCCTATTATTATTTTCTAATTGCCCTGTTACCACGTCCTTAATAAAAGATTCTAGCATTTTCCCTACTACTGATGCTAGGCCAACTGGTCTGTAGTTCCCCGTTTTCTCTCTCCCTCCTTTTTTAAATAGCGGGGTTACATTTGCTACCTTCCAATCCACGGGAACTGTTCTAGAATCTATGGAATTTTGGAAGATGACAACCAATGCAACCACTATCTCTATAGCCACCTCTTTCAAAACCCTAGGATGTAGGCCATCAAGTCCAGGGAATTTATCGGATTTCAGTCCCATTAATTTCTCCAGTACTTTTTTTTTCACGAATACTAATTTCTTTCAGTTCCCCATTCTCACTAGACCCTTGATTCTCCACTATTTCTGGGAGGTTTTTTGCATCTTCTTCCGTGAAGAAAGACACAAAGTATTTGTTTAATTTCTCAGCCATTTCCTTATTCCCCATTATAATTTCTCCTGTCTCAGCCTGTAAGGGACCTACATTTACTTTCGCTAATCTTTTCCTTTTTACATACCTATAGAAGCTTTTAGTCTGTTTTTATGTCTCTCACGAGTTTACTCTCATATTCTAGTTTCCCTTTCTTTATCAATTTCTTGGTCCTCCTTTGCTGAATTCCAAAATCCTTCCAATCCTCATGTTTACTACTCTTTTTGGCAACAATATAAGCCTCTTCCTTTGATCTAATATCTTTAACTTCTCTTGTTAGCCACGGTTGGACTACCTTTCCTTTGGGGTTTTTGTGCCTTAAAGGAATGTATATTTGTTGTAAATTATGTATTAATTCTTTAAATGCTAGCCATTGCTTGTCTACCGTCATTCCTTTTAATGTAGTTTCTGAATCTACCGTAGCCAACTCGCCCCTCATACCTACGTAGTTTGCTTTGTTTACATTTAAGATCCTAGTTTCGGATTTAACTAATTCTCTTTCGAACTTAATATAAAATTCTATCATATTATGTTCACTCTTCCCTAAAGGCCCCTTTACTACAAGGTTATTAATTAACCCTTTCTCATTGCACAATACTAGATCTAAAATAGCCTGTTCCCTAGTTGGTTCCTCAACATACTGATCTAGAAAACTATCTTGCATACATTCCATGAATTCATCCTCCACACTATTACTGCAAATTTAGTTTGCTCAGTCTACATGTAGATTAAAGTCCCCCATGATCACTGTATTACCCTTGTTACATACGCCTCCAATTTCCTGATTTACACTCTGCCCTACATTAGAACTGCTGTTTGGGGGCCTATAAACAACTTCCACCAATGTTTTCTGCCCCTTGCTGCTTGTTAGCTTCACCCAAACTGATTCTACTTAATTTTTGGAGCTAAGATCCTGTCTTTATCCTGTATCAGGGTTGCTCCTCCTCCTTTTCCATTTTGTCTATCTCGTCTAAAAGTTAAGTATCCTAAGATATTTAGTTCCCAACCTTGGTCACATTGCAACCACTTCTCTGTAATAACTATTAATCTCTATCTGTGCTTTTAAACTATCTATTTTTTAAAAAATTTTTATTCATTGATGGGATGTGGGCGTCGCTGGCTAGGCCTGCATTTAGTACCCATCCCTAATTGCCCTTGAGAAGATGGTGGTGAGCCGCCTTCTTGAACCGCTGCAGTCAATATGGTGTAGGTACACCCACAATGCTGTTAGGAAGGGAGTTCCAGGATTTTGGCCCAGCGACAGTGAAGGAACGGCGATACAGGTCCAAGTCAGGATGGTGTGTGGCTTGGAGGGGAACTTGTAGGTGGTGATGTTCCCATGCATCTGCTACCCTTGTCCTTCTAAGTGGTAGAGGTCGCGGGTTTGGAAGGTGCTGTTGAAGGAGCTCTGGCGAGTTGCTGCAGTGCATCTTGTAGATGGTACACACTGCAGCCACAGTGTGCCGGTGGTGGAGGGAGTGAATGTTGAAGGTGGTGGATGGAGTGCCAATCAAGCGGGCTGCTTTATCCTAAATGGTGTCGAGCTTCTTGAGTGTTGTTGGAGCTGCACTCATCCAGGCAAGTGGAGAGTATTCCATCACACTCCTGACTTGTGCCTTGTAGATGGTGGAAAGGCTTTGGGGAGTCAGGAGGTGAGACACTCGCCGCAGAATTCCCAGCCTCTGGCCTGCTCTTGTAGCCACAGTATTTATATGGCTGGTCCAGTTCAGTTTCTGATCAATGGTAACCCCCAGGATGTTGATAGTGGGGGATTCAGCGATGGTAATGCCATTGAATGTCAAGGGGAGATGGTTAGAGTCTCGCTTGTTGGAGATGGTCATTGCCTGGCTCTTGTGTGGTGCGAATGTTACTTGCCACTTGTCAGCCCAAGTCTGAATGTTGTCCAGGTCTTGCTGCATATGGACACGGACTGCGTCAGTATCTGACGAGTCTCGAATGGTGCTGAACAGTGTGCAATCATCAGCGAACATCCCCACTTCTGACCTTATGATATAGTGCCTTTAGCTTTGACTTTTTTCTATTTTTCCCCTGATGTCACCTTAGTCACTGATACCCTATTACCTTTGTTACTCTCTCTGTCCCTTCCTGACCCATTCTGCTTATTTTTACCCAAACCTCTGCTCTGCTCTTGAGTCTTGACATTTCTCTTGCTGCTTTTAAATTTACTCTTTCCTGAATCCTCCCAACCACCCCCCCCCCCCTTCATTAGTTTAAAGCCCTGTCTACTGTCCTAGTTATTTGATTCGCCAGGACACTGGCCCCAGCCCGGTTTAAGTGGAGCCCATCCCAACGGAACAGCTCCCTTTTTCCCCAGTACTGGTGCCAGTGCCCCATGAAGCAAAACCCTTGCCTCCCACATCACTCTTTGAGCCACGCATTTAACCTTCTAATCTGCTTATCCCTATGTCAATTGGCACGTGGCTTAGGTAACAATCCAGAGATTATTACCTTTGAGGGTCTGCGTTTTAATTTGGACCCCAACTCCTTAAACTCTCTCAGCAGAACTTCATTCCTAGTTCTACCTATGTTCTTGGTTCCTACGTGGACCATGACTACTGGATCCTCCCCTTCCCACTCCAAGTTCTTTTGCAGCCGCGAGGAGATGTCTTTAACCCTGGCAGGCAACACAACCTTTGGAACTCCCGGTCGCGGCTGCAGAGAACAGTATCTATCCCTGACTATACTGTCCCCTACCACAACTACATTCTCTTTCACACCCCCACTTGAATGGCCTCCTGCACCATGGTGCCATGGTCAGCTTGCTCATCCATCCTGCAGGCTTTTCCCTCATCCACACAGGCAGCAAGAACCTCATACCTGTTGGACAAGGGCAAAGGCTGAGCCTCCTCCAGCACTGCACCTGGGGTCCGCTTACCTGCCTGAGTTGCAGTCACACCCTCCTGTCCCTGACCACTAACCAGACCTGTAGCACTACCTAACCTAAGGGGTGTGACTGCCACCTGGATCAAAGTGTCCAGGTAACTCTCCCCCTCCCTGATGCCCTGCAATGTCTGCACCTCAGACTCCAGCTCAAAAACTCTGAGCTGAAGTTCAAGATGCAGGCAAACACGGTTGTCCAGGATCACAATGCTCTCCACAAACTCCCACATGCTGCAGTTGTGGCACACCACCTGCACTGCCATCCCTATATGACCTTGCTCCATTTAATTAAATGTAATTAAATTTGTATTTAAGTAACTTAGTTTACTGTTTAGTTTCTTAACTAGTTTCTTGACTATTACTCGATCTAGATTAAGTTATGGGTTATGAAATTAAGTATCAACCTGTAACACAAAGCACTACAAGTAGTGTAGGCAAAAATCGGCAACTCCTTCCCCCTTTCTCCGAATTCCCAGTGTGTCCAAATTCCCAAATAAAACACGCTGTTTACATGCACTCCATTTAATACCGCTCTGTGCTCTGCAGAACTGTTTACCTTTATACTCTGGGAGCCTCACCCAATTTACAGGTGTTGACTCAGCTCCCCTGCTCCCTGTGATTAGCACTTATTCAAGACAGACACTTACAGCTGACTGTCAGTTAACTGCCACTGGCAGGCAGCTTCTGATAACTACAGTTTTTTAAGTTCTAGGTCTAAACCAAAATGTTACACTAAATTTCACTTTTTACAGCTTCTACTTACCCAACTTACCAGAAATTCCCACTCTTTCAAAGTTCCCAAATAAAACACTCTGTTTACGAGCACTCCGTTTACATAAGAAATAGGAGCAGGAGTAGGCCATTTAGCCCTTCGAGCCTGCTCTGCCATTCAATAAGATCATGGCTGATCTTCTACCTCATCGCCACTTTCCTGAACTATTCCCATATCCCTCGATTCCCTTAATATTCAAAAATCTATCGATCTCTGTCTTGAATATACTCAGTTTAATGCCGCTCCGTGCAGACTACTGTCCAGCTGGGAACAGTGCGTGCCATTAATGAGGTATGGCTACCTTGTCGAAGTGATGTACCTACAAGCAGAGACAGCCTGTGGCTGATGCCAGGTTCAGCACCAGTTACCATCTTGGGAAGAATCTGAAGGTGCACTGGCAATTCAGGACCCATCATTGATGTGGGCATACCCTGGCACACAATACAATACAATACAAATCGCTTTATTGGCATAAGGTACATCTTATGTTGCCAAAGCATCAAAATACATTTATGGTTGAACACATAAACGCGGTTCCATTCATACAGTGTATAAACAGGTATATCCCTGAGTTTATAAATATACATTCGCCTTGTTTATATATACTCTTGTCTTAGTTTACTGGTTGTCCCTCTGTTCATGGCAAGCTGTAACATAGTGTGCCGCCAGTGTTACACAGCTTCTCTCCTCCCCCAGTAGGAATGGGAGTTTTTGGTTGTCAGTCAGATTTCTGAATTCAGGGCATATTTGTGAGAATTTTTGGTAGAAATTCTCTCTGATGCCCTGATATTTTCCACAGGCTGTGAGGAAATGCATCTCTGTCTCAACTACTCCCTGACTGCAGTGAGAGCATATCCTGTCTTCTCTTGGCAGCCTGGTCTGCCTGTGTCTGCCTTTTTCGATCGCTAGGCTAAGTCTGTACCTTGTCAAGGTTCTTCTCAGTTTGTTATCCTTTACCATGGTCAGGTAATCAGCTATGTTGTATTGTCTGTTTAGGGCCAAGTAGCAATTGAGTTTGCTTTGGGTTTTTGTTGTTTCTGCCCAATATGACAGATATTTTTCCTTTTGCTTAGCGACGATTGTGTTGGGTCGAATTCTTTGTGTTACCCTGTCACTGTCCTGGGACTGGTTATTGTTAGTATTGTTATTAGTTACTTTATTGAGTCCCAGGACTAGTTGACTGAGGGTATTCTTCTTTATGGTCAGCTCTTGGCATTTCAGGGCGTCGTAGTGATAGCATTGGGGGTTGCTCATTTGTAGGTGATTCCAAAATTTGGTGGCTCTTTTTTGGATAGTGATTATTAATGGGTATTGGCCTAGTTCCGCCCTGCATGCGTTGTTTACTGTTTTCCTTTGAGTCCGGAGGATACTTTTACAGAATTCCGCATGTAGGATCTCAATTGGGTGTTTGTCCCATTTTGCAAAATCTTGTTGTGTTAGTGGTCCCCAGACCTCACTGCCATAGAGTGCAATTGGTTCAATTACTGATTTGAAAATTTTGAGCCAAATGCTAATTGGGATTTCTATTTGGATTGATTTTTTGATGGCATAGAAAGCCCTTCTTGCTTTCTCTTTCAGTTCATTCACAGCCAGTTTGAAGTTTCCCGTAGAACTGATTTTTAAGCCCAAGTATGTGTAGTGAGTGGTTTGTTCCTACTGTGAGATTTATTGTGGGTCCATGTTGTTTGGATCTTTGCTGGAACACAAGGACTTTGGTTTTTTGGGGATTTATTGTCAGGGCCCAAGTCTGGCAGTACGACTCCAGCAGGTCCAGGTTCTGCTGTAGACCCTCCTTAGTTGGTGACAGCAGAACCAGGTCGTCGGCATAGAGGAGGAATTTAACCTTGGATTCATATAGGGTGAGGCCGGGTGCTGTAGATTGTTCAAGTAGTTTTGCCAATCCATTAATGTAAATATTAAAGAGTGTCGGTGAGATTGGCGAGCCCTGCGTCACCCCCCGCCCCTGTGGGAAGTATTTTGTTTGTTTGTCTCCAATTTTAACTGCACATTTATTGTTTGTATACATTGATTTAATTACATCATATGTTTTCCCTCCTACCCCGCTTTCGATAAGTTTCAGGAATAAACCGTCATGCCAGATGGAGTCGAAAGCCTTCTGGAAATCTACAAAGCATGCGTAGATTTTGCTTTTGTTATGGTGAACGTGTTTGTCAATTAGGGTCTGTAGGGTGAAGATATGATCGGATGTTCTATAGTTTGGCAGGAATCCAATTTGGCTTTTACTCAAGACATTGTGCTCTTCAAGGAAGTTTATAAGTCTTTTGTTTATGATGCTACAGAATACCTTCCCCAGGTTACTGTTTACACAGATGCCTCGATAGTTGTTTGGGTCGATTTTGTCCCCACTTTTGTATATGGGTGTTATGAGTCCTTTGTTCCAGATGTCAGGGAAATAACCGACACTCAGAACCAAGTTGAAGAGTTTTAGGATAGCCAGTTTCATTTTGTCGTCTGCGTGTTTAATCATCTCGTTTAGTATGCCGTCTGTCCCGCAAGCTTTTCCTGGTCGCAGGTCCTTGAGTTTTTCAAGAAGTTCTTTTTCTGTTATTATGGCGTCTAGCGGGTTTTGGTTATCTTTTATGGCCATTTCAAGCTTTTCCAGTTTTTTGCGTATTTGGTGTTGCTCTGGTCTTAGTGTGTTTTTCTGGTATAATTTTTCAAAGTGGTTTACCCATGTGTCCCCATTTTGAATAGACAAATCGTCGTGTTGTTTTTTGTGTAGTGTTTTCAAGTTGTCCCAGAAACAATTCGACTCAATGGATTCCTCCATGGAGCTGAGTGTATTCTTAATAAATTGCTCTTTTTTGGTCCTGAGTGTGTTTCTGTATTGTGTTAGCGTCTGACAATAAGTAAGGCGTAATTCCTCATTTTCTGGATGTCTGTGTTTTTGGTTTGATAGTTTTCTAAGTTTTTTCCTCATGTTATGGCAATCATGGTCAAACCATTTTTCATAGTTTTTTGTTTTGGGTTTGTTCTTGCGAGCTTTCAAGTTTGCATTTGTTGCCAAATTATCAAAAATATTGTTTAGTTTACTAACTGCCCGGTTTACGCCTTCTTTATTGTGAGTGTATATGTTATCCAGAAAGGTGTCTAAGAGAGCTTGAGTTGATGCATTGCTAATTGTTTTCTGGTATTTTTCCGTGTCATTTTTGGCCCATCTGTACGATTTTTTTGGTGTTGTACAGTTTACTGGGTTGTGTTTCTATGTTGTTTGTTTCTGTCTTTTTGAGAAACATAGTAATTTGGCTGTGATCTGACAGTGTTGTTTGTGGTTTGACTGTGAATGCTCTGAAAGAGGATGGGTCCAAGTCTGTAATCATATAGTCTACTGTGCTGCAGCCAAGAGGTGAGCAGTAGGTCGATCTTCCTAGGAGGTCTCCTATGAACCTACCATTGACAATGTACAGACCCAGGTTTCGACAGAGCTGTAGTAGCTGTTTACCGTTGGTATTTGACTGCTTGTCGCAGTTATGCCTGTATGGAAGGGATGTCAAAGTGGTTATTCCCGAATACGTAATTGTTTCCCTGATTATTGGTGAAGTCTGGTTCTTCGCCCGTTCTTGAATTGAGGTCCCCACAGATCAACACGTTCCCCTGGGCCTGGTATTGGATAATTTCCCCCTCCATGTTGGAGAAGGTGTCCTCTTTGTAGTACGGGGAATCGATTGGAGGGATATAAAGTGCGCAAATGTAAACATCTTGGGTGTTTGAGATAATCTCCCTCTCAAGTTTGAGCCACATATGGTTTTCGCCCTTTTTTATAAATTTGATGTAATTCTTAAGTTCTGTTTTAAACCAGATCAGTATGCCTCCGGAGTCTCTGCCTTGGGTTACACTTGGTAATTTATTGGAGGGGACCACCAGCTCAGTGTACCCTTGGGGACAGCCGGTGTGTCCTTTTCCTTTATACCAAGTTTCCTGTAAAATGATAATATCTAGATCTTTAGTTTCCTCTATGAACTCTGGGGTCCTACTCTTCACTTCTCGCACTGAAGAGCGTAGACCTTGGATATTCCAGGTCGAAATATATAAGGATTTCATGTTAAGTTTTATCTTTTTCTATGATAGGTTAAAGAGTGGTACGTGTTTGTCGTGTCTAAGTGTGGGGAAAAAAAAAAGATCACCCCAGTTGTCTACAAAAGTTAATACAATTTGGTTACAGTTCTTTCTATTAATTAGTCCTTGATCCATAAGGCGGAAGTAGATGCTGCTGCACATCTGCTTATTGTCTCTTAATGGATTGTTTCTGTCTGAGGTATTGCGTACGTCCTGTGCATCTCTCCCTCTGTCTGGCTGGTAGCGGTCCTATTCCCCTGTGGGACAGGAGTGGTGCAGGTCTGATAATGTTGTTTTGCATGGGGATCCTCTCCGGTCTCGGTTGGTGTGGTGGTGGTCTTTGTAGTGTTCCTGATCTCTGGTGGTCGGGGGGGGGGGGGGGGGGGGTCCTCTTGGAGTCTGGGTATGGACCCGGTTAAAAGCGACGTCCTTCAGGGCTTTAGCAAAGATCGATATTTTTTGCCTTTGGATGTGGACGTGGTCGTAAAGACATTCTTCATCGAGGGTGGGGTGTTGGGCCAGGTGTACGTTGTGGTTTGATTCGCATTCTGTTGCTATGCTGGCATTTATCTCATGAATTGTGTTGTTGTTGAAGTCTGTTCTCGGCAATATTGTGGAAACAGTGATTCTAGTGTTTGGAAATGTACTGCTTGCCTTCCTAATCATTGCTCTGAGCGATGTTGCTACCTCTTTCTGTTTGGCCTTTAGGTCATTTGTGCCCGTGTGTATTATTATGTGTTGGGGGGAGCCTAATCTGGCTTTGGTCAGCCATCCCATGGCTCTGTCTGTTGTTGGGCACCAAATCTTTTCTACTTTACTTCTAGGGAAGAGCTTTTTCTCCCATAGAAATTTCCCATTTGAGGCACACAATGCACAAAATTGTAGTTGGTGCAAGAGGTCAGAGGTGCCAAGTATAGGGGTTACACACCTCCTGGACAGGTTTCCATGCAGCATGTGGGTTCCCAGAGGATGGGGGCAGGGGTGGGGGGCAATGGCAGGCATGTTGTTGCACCTAGTGAAAAGTACAGTCTTCACAAACAACCTGCCTGGAGGAACGGAGATCTGTCATGGTTCAGGATTCTGTGGCATTTTTTTCAATAAAAAAAGACAAACATTTTTAACACATGGTTTGGGCAGAAGGTGGCCTGAAAGAGAGAGTAGTTCTCCCAGACAGCCCCATGCTGAGTTAGCCATTCACAGGCAAGAGGTAATTTAATTGCAGTATTCATTTCAACTCTAATGAATAGTTCTTACTATAGAATAGCTTCAGGGGTTCAGACAGAAAGAGACTTTCAAAAGATAAATTAAGTAAAAATAAGTTAGAGTAAATAGAAATACTTAAATAAATAACTTATTGCAGTAAACAATAAAAATAATTTCTAGGATAAATGCACAGCTTCAGTATGACAGCCTCATACTTAAACTCTACTGCTATTGCAATATAACACAGCATTCTGTTTGCTTTATTGATTGATGCTCTGCAGTGTGTTGAGTCCACAATCATTCCCAAACCTCTTAACCTCTCCCATAGCAGGATGAAATCTTTAATTAAGAACAGCCTCTACTTTCTTTCTTCTAACGTGTTACACCTGGCCTTAACTGTGTTGAATTTGATTTGCCATAATTCTACCAACTTGCAAATTATTTTTACGATAGGTTCATTACTATTATAATTCCTTAGTCAAGCAACTCTGTAACTGTTATTTGTTCCAAAAATAGAAATCCACTGATACCGTCTTTGTGCAGGAGGGCTTGGGGAACTTGAGAAACTTTACAGTCATCCACAGTTTAGCGGGGTAGAGAGCATCAAGTCATGTTCATCGAAATCTCCTTATTGTGACTGAGCGTACTTTGGTGGACAAGCTGGGTCATACATTGTGTTTCTTGCCCATCTCACCAATGTACCCATTTTTCTTTGTGTGTGCTGCTAACATTGATTTTCCCTCTTTTGTATTGGATTTTTTTCTAGATTGGACTAATAAAGGAGGCAGCACATTTTTTGAAGGGAAAATCATGTTTAACCAACTTGATTGAGTTTTTTGATGAGGTAACAGAGATGGTGGATGAGGGCAGTGCAGTTGATGTTGTGTACAAGAACTTTCAAAAGGCATTTGATAAAATACCACATACTAGGCTTGTTAGCAAAATTTAAGCCCATGGGATTAAAGGGGCAGTAGCAGCATGGATACAAAATTGGCTATGGGATAGAAAACAGAGAGTTGAGATGAATGGCTCTCTTTCAGACTGGAGGGAGGTATACAGTGGTGTTCCCCAAGGTTCTGGACTAGGACCACTGCTGTTTTTGATATCCATTAGTGACTTTTACTTGGGGGTACAGGGCACAATTTCAAAATTTGCAGCTGACACAAAACTTCGAAGTGTAGTAAACAGTGAGGACTTCAGAAGACAGACAGACTGGTGGAATGGCCGGACACATGACTGATGAATTTCAACGCAGAGAAGGGTGAGGTGATACATTTTGGTAGGAAGAATGAGGAGAGACCATACATACTAAATGGTACAATTTTAAAGGGGGTGCAAGGAGAGAGAGACCTGGGGTGCTTGTGCACAAATCTTTGACGGTGGCAGGACAGGTTAACAAAGCAGTTAATAAGGCATATGGGATCCTGGGCTTTATAAATAGAAGCATAGAATACAAAAGCCAGGAAGTTATGCTAAATGTACGTATATAAAACACTAGTTTGATCCCAGCTGGAGTATTGTGTCCAATTCTGGGCACCACACTTTCGGAAGGACGTGAAGGCTTTGGAGAGGGTACGGAAGAGATTTATTAGAATGGTTCCAGGAATGAGGGAATACAGTTACGTGGATGGACTAGAGAAGTGAGGGTTGTTCTCCTTGGAGCAGAGATGGCTAAGAGGAGACTTGATAGAGGTGTTTAAAATCTTGAAGGGTTTAGATAGAGTAAATAAAGAGAAACTGTTTCCAATGGCCGAAGGGTCGATAATGAGAAGGCACAGATTTAAGGTGATTGGCAAAAGAACCAGAGGCAACATGAGGAAAAACTTATTTACACGAGTGGTTAGAATTTGGAATGCACTTCCTGATAGGGTGGTGGATACAGAGTTAATAGTAGCCTTCAAAAAGGAATTGGATAAATACTTGAAGGAGAAGTTTGTGGAATAATCAAGTCCAGAAACAACAAAGGCATACATGCTTTTCTTATTGTTATTGATGTAAAGTAGTCTTGTGTTGAATGCAAGAGTAGCAGTATAACTCGGAACAAAGCCTTCAGGTGTAAAATTCCACCTTGGAGGCTGTATCACTGATTTGAGTTCCAAAAGCATGCAGCCTAGTGGAGCTTCCAGGAAGAATTAATAGATGGTACCTTAACATGTCCTTTCTCAGGGATCTGCAGTTTCTGGATGAGACTTGGAACTGCCTGTCTTTTGGGGATATATCCCATCCTTCTCAGTGAGAATGCATTGGCAACTTTGCTTGGGAACATTATTGTTTTTGTTTCCAATAAGTGGTGGAAAAATTTCACTTCCCAAGCTCAGTTGAGCACGCTACTTCCCAGGTTGGAATCGATCTAAACTCAGCCTCGAGGTTCTTGGTGATCTTCAGCAGTAACCTAGATTTTCTCTTGGACTTTAAGGTAGAATATCCACTTTTAAGAATTTGGAGAGAGAGGTTGGATGACTCTTGCTGAGATAGCTCTAAGAGATTGTTCAAAACTCCACCACTGAAATAAATTTAGAGTTTCATCAGTTCTAAATTTGAGCTATGTAACTTGCAAGGTGCAGTTCATTTTGTATTAATGAATACCTTACTGGCTTGTCACTTTCATATTTGGATGAGGACAATGCTCTATTGGATTCTCCCATCATCTTGGCAGAGATCCTTACAAACTGGCCAGCTTCAGGCCAAAGTGAATACATGGCTGACTTAGTTTTTGAAAAAAAACCTTTGCAAATTGTCTGCCCTCTGCTATGTTTAAGTATGTTACTAAGAACTTATTAACCCCCATTAGTTGGAAGGATGCACTGATCTTCTACTGAAGAAAGGAAGCACCCTCTAGGCAATTCCTCCTATATCACCACTAAATTGATTGCAACATTTTTACCACGGTATTTTTCACAGAAGCATGTGATTGCAAAATGTAATGCTAGGATAACCATAGAAAACTACTGAAAAAGTTGGTGGAACTCAAAGTGGAAAAAGCACTGGACCCTGATGACATCTATCATAGAATGCTGAGGGAAGACAGAGGGAAACTAGCAGATGCTCTGAAACTCTCCTACATGCTTGTGTTACTTCCAGTCCTGACTATTCCAATGCTCTTCTGGCCAGCCTCCCATCTTCCACGCACCGTAAACTTAAGTTCATCCAAATATCCTACCCCACTCAAAGATCCACTCATCCATCACCCCTGTGCTCACTGACGCACATTGGCTCCCTGTCGCCCGATGCCTCAAATTTAAACATGATTGTGTTCAAATGCCTTCACTTCTGTCACCCCTCCCTATCTCTGTAACCTTCTCCAGCCCAAAACTATTCAAGAACTCCTCGTTCCGAGAACTCTGGGGTCCTATGCATATCCCTTTGCCCCACCATTGGCAGCTGTGCCTTCAGTCGTGTAGGGCCCAAGCTCTGGAACGTCCATAGCTCTGGAAGGTCCTTATCCTCTCCACTTTTACAACTGCCTCTCCTCCTTTAAGATCCTCCTTAAAACCAACCTCATTAATCAAGCTTTGAGTCACCTCCCAATATCTCCTTCTTTGGCTTGCTGTCAACTGTTGTCTTGTTATGCATCTATGAAGCACTTTGGGATGATTTTCTACATTAAAGGAACTATATAAATGCAAGTTGTTGTAAAAACATTAATTTAAGGTACGGGGGACGTGGCATATAGTTCTTTCAGAGAGCCGACACAGGCATGATAGGTCAGATTGGCCTCCTTCTGTGCTGTAAAATACTATGAATCTATACTGGCAAACAGATAAAACCTAACACAAAAGCAAAATACTGCAGATGCTGGAAATCTGAAATAAAAACAGAAAATGCTGGAAATGCTCAGCAGGTCAGGCAGCATCTGTGGAGAGAGAAACAGAGTTAACGTTTCAGGTCAATGACCCTTCGTCAGAACTGGAAAAAGCTGGAGATGGAACAGGTTTGTAAGCAAGTGCAGGGGCAGGGAAAGGGGGGAGGGGAGAAAAGAACATAAGGGAAGGTCTGTGATAGGATGGAAGGCAGGAGAGATTAAGAGACAATAAGAGATGGTGCAAAGCAAAAGGAGATGGTAATGGGACAAGTTAAGAAACAAAAGATGGCTCTAGATGAAATGGAAATGGCACTGGCAGAATGAAAGACAGCTGCCATGTGGGAGAGGGGGGAAAAAAATATAATAAATAAAATAAATGGAAAAAAAAAAATAGGGGCAGAGGTTATGGTCTGAAATTGTTGAACTCTATGTTGAGTCCAGAAGGCTGTAAAGTGCCTAATCGAAAGATGAAGTGCTGTTCCTCGAGCTTACGTTGAGCTTCATTGGAACAGAGTAAGAGGCCGAGGACGGTGAGGTCAGCGTGGGAGTGGAGCGGAGAATTAAAGTGACAGGCGACCGGAAGCGTGGCGTCACCCTTACGGACTGAACGGAGGTGTTCCGCAAAGCGGTCACCCAATCTGCGTTTGGTCTCCACAATGTAGAGGAGACCACATCGTGAGCAGCAAATACAGTATACTAAATTGCAAGCAGTACAAGTAAATTGCTGTTTCACCTAGAAAGTGTGTTTGGGGCCCTGGACAGTGGGAAGGGTGGAGGAAAAAGGGCATGTGTTGCATCGCCTGCGCTTGTACGGGAAGGTGCCGGGCGAAGGGGAAGGGGTGTTGGGGGTGATAGAGGAGTGGACCAGGGTGTCGCGGAGGGAGCGGTCCCTTCGGAATGCTGAAAGGGGAGGTGAGGGATTGATGTGTTTGGTGTTGGGATCATACTGGAGGTGGCGGAAATGGTGGAGGATGAGCCGTTGAATGTGGAGGCTGGTGGGGTGAAAGGTGAGGGCCAGGGGAACCCTATTGTGGTTCCGGTAGGGAGGGGGAGGGGTGAGAGCAGAAGTGTGGGAAATAGAACGGACACGGTCAAGGGCCGTGTCAACCACAGTAGAGGGGAATCCTCGGTTGAGGAAAAAAGGAAGACACGACGGAAGCACTGGTGTGGAAGGTGGCATCGGCAGAGCAGATGCGGCGGAGACGGAGAAACTGGGAGAATGGAATAGAGTCCTTACAAGAAGCGGGGTGGGAGGAAGTGTAGTCCAGGTAGCTGTGGGAGTCAGTGGGCTTGTAGTGAATAGCAAAATACTGCGGATGCTGGAAATCCAAAATAACAGCAGAAAATGCCGGAAAAACTCAGCAGGCCAGGCAACATCCGTGGAGAGAGAAATAGAGTCAATGTTTCAGGTCGAAACCCTGAAGGGTCCTGACGAAGGGTTTCGACCTGAAACATTGACTCTATTTCTCTCTCCACGGATGTTGCCTGGCCTGCTGAGTTTTTCCAGCATTTTCTGTTGTTATTTCGGCTTGTAGTGAATGTCTGTCAATAGCCTATCCCCAGAGATGGAAACAGAGAAGTCGAGGAAGGGAAGGGAAGAGTCGGAGATGGACCATGTGAAGGTGAGGGAAGGGTGGAAACTGGAAGCAAAGTGAATGAAATTTTCTAGTTCTAGATAAAACCTAATACTGGGATCTTTACTCCCTTCAAAACAAACCATTAGATTGGAATTGGCTTCCCATCACAGTCAATTTACTGTAGTTGTGGCTCTCGTTAAATCTGATATTTCAATAACCTGCGAATCTCCTCAATCTAAAGTATGCCATTACTACTTAAAAGACACATATATAAACATGTTCAACTTTTAAAAATGCATACATTTTATGCATGTAAATTGGTCCAAAAGGTTGGGCCTGCTTCACTGCTACACGACTCCGATGTCATTGATGAAAAGCTTTCTCTTGCATCTCAGGGCAGCTGAATTGCAGATAACAACCGGAGATAAACTAGAGTCTCCCTACCCCAGGAAGTCATGCTGGTGATGAAAAGTGTCTGATCTGGCAGTCTTCTCTGCTGGTAAGAAAACTGACCGATTTTCCAAAAAAAAGTCAAACAAAATTATGTGTGTCTCTTTTTCTTAAAATAGGAAAGTACTTGAATTTTTTTTTAAATCCAGTAGACTAGGCTTTTTTAGGGGAAATAAATCAGCTGTCAATGCATTATCAATTTATAGTGGCATAACAGGTAATAAAATTGAGAATTAGATTTTTTAATAAAAGCTTTATTTTAAACTTCACACTGGTGTGAATCGGATAGGTGCCGAGGGCTCTCCTGACACCCTAGTGAATAAAGACAATGCCCAGCATATCAATAAGCCTTACAGACCAAAAAGTTGCAAACTTGATTTGCAGTCTGTGCTGAATTAGCGGATTTCAGTGCCTTAAGTTAGAGAGAAAAAAATCACCTACTCCTGATCATTACCTAAAGCCCTCACCCGAAAGAGTGTATTGGGAAAGTCAGCATGCACAGGCTCAGGCTAAGCTGAGTTGTCCACCATAATCCAACTGCTTGCCAACTCTACGATCTAGGCTTACTATGAAGAAACGCCACTTGGGCAAAGTACTGAAGGGCAATAGTTCCTGCAGAACCATGTGTGAGAATGGAAGGGGAGAAAATTGGAAGGGGAAAACAAATGCTCAACAAGATTTTAAAAAAACACAGCTTAACTAGTATTCTAGTGAAGACAAATTACTCAAACACTTAATTTCACGTTAAAAGATTAATCTAAATACTAGTTTAATTTTGCTTTCTTTACTGAAGCTACCAAAATCTTGCAAAAATTTCCTTTCCACGACTCATGATTTGGGTATTACTGCCATCGCCAGGAATACACCAAAGTGGATTTTCATTCCTGAAATGATAAAGATCTCCTCAAAACTGCACTCCATCTGCGGTGTTTGCCAAGGGAACACCAACCGTCTGTAGCCGAAATAGGACCTGCGGGTATCCCACTGCATATCCATCTCCATCAGTGCAGAGAATGCATTACAGTCATGCAGGACAGATGTATTTATAGTTTAGTTACAGCTCAAAAAGGAGCTTTGCTTACACCAATACCCATGTATACAGGGCAAGGCAATCATACTTAGACATGTCCAAAAAGATCTACATGCAGAGTCTTTAATTTATGAGGAAAACCGTAAGAGAGTCTTAAACTTAAATAAAGGCAATTACAGAGGTATGAGGGGCGAGTTGGCTAAGGTAGATTGGAAAAATAGATTAAAAGGTATTGCGGTGGATAAGCAGTGGCTAGCATTTAAAGAAATATTTCATAATTCTCAACAAAAATACATTCCATTGAGAAACAAAAACTCCACAGGAAAAGTGATCCAACCGTGGCTAACTAATGAAGTTAAGGATAGCATTAGATTGAAAGAAGAAGCTTATAATGTTGAAAAGAATAATAGTAAGCCTGAGAATTGGGAGAGTTTCAGAAACCAGCAAAGGTTGACCAAAAAAATTGATAAAAAGGAAAAAAATAGAATGAGAGAGAAAACTAGCAAGAAATATAAAAGCAGATTGTAAGAGCTTCTACAAGTATGTAAAAAGGAAGAGAGTAGCAAAAGTAAACATTGGTCCCTTAGAGGCTGAGACAGGAGAAATTATTATGGGGAATAAGGAAATGGCAGAAACGTTAAACAAATATTTTGTATCTGTCTTCACAGTAGAAGACACAAAAAGCATACCAAAAATGGTGGGGAACCCAGGGTCTAATGAGGGTGAGGAACTTAATGTAATTTAATATAAGTGGAGAAAAAGTACGAGAGAAACTAATCGGACTAAAAGCCGACAAATCCCCTGGACCTGACGGCCTACATCCTAGGGTTCTAAAAGAGGTGGCTGAAGAGGTAGCGGATGCATTGGTTTTGATCTTCCAAAATTCCCTAGATTCTGGAATGGTCCCAGTGGATTGGAAGGTCGAAAATATAACACCGCTTTTCAAGAAAGGAGGGAGAGAAAAAACGGAACTACAGGCCAGTTAGCCTGACATCAGTCGTTCGGAAAATGCTGGAATTAATTGTTAAGGAAGTGGTACCCAGTCACTTAGAAAATCATAACATGATTAGGCAGAGTCAACATGGTTTTATGAAAGGGAAATCGTGTTTGACAAATTTAGAGTTTTTTGAGGATGTAACTAACAGGGTAGATAAAGAGGAACCAGTGGATGTAGTATATTTGGATTTCCAAAGGACATTCGATAAGGTGCCACATAAAAGGTTATTACACAAGATTAGGGCTCATGGGGTTGGGGGTAATATAGTAGCATGGCTAGAGGATTGGTTAACGGACAGAAAACAGAGAGTAGGGATAAACGGATCTTTTTCAGGTTGGCAAGCTGCAACTAGTGGGGTGCCGCAAGGATCAGTGTTGGGGCCTCAGCTATTTACAATCTATATTAATGACCTAGATGGAGTATAATGTAGGGAAATGTGAGGTTATTCACTTTGGTAGGAATAGAAGAAAAACAGAATATTTTTTAAATGGTGAGAAACTTTCAAATGTTGGTGTTCAGAGGGATTTGGGTGTCCTCGTGCAAGAAACACAGAAAGCTAGCATGCAGGTACAGCAAACAATAAGGAAGGCAAATGGCACGTTGGCCTTTATTGCAAGGGGGTTGGAGTATAAGAGTAAGGAAGTCTTGCTCCAACTGTACAGGGCCTTGGTGAGACCACACCTGGAGTACTGTGCACAGTTTTGGGCTCCTTATCTAAGGAAGGATATACTTGCCTTGGAGGCGGTGCAACAAAGGTTCACTAGATTGATTCCTGGGACGAGAGGGCTGTCCTACGATGAGAGATTGTGTAGAATGGGCCTATACGCTCTGGAGTTTAGAATGAGAGGTGATCTCATTGAAACACACAAGATTCTGAGGGGGATTAACAGGGTAGACGCTGAGAGGTTGCTTCCCCTGGCTGGAGTGTCTAGAACTAGGGGGCATAGTCTCAGGATAAGGGGTAGACCATTTAAGACTGAGATGAGGAGGAATTTCTTCACTCAGAGGGATGTGAATCTTTGGAATTCTCTGCCCCAGAGGGCTGTGAATGCTGAGTCTTTGAGTATATTCAAGGCTGAGAGAGATAGATTTTTGGACTCTAGGGGAATCAAGAGATATGGAGATCGGGCCGGGAAAGTAGAGTTGAGGTCGATGATCAGCCATGATCTTACTGAATGGCGGAACAGGCTCTCGAGGGGCAGTAAGGCCTACTCCTGCTCTTATTTCTTATGTTCTTAGAACTGCACAATCTCCTGCAGACAGACCCTGAAATTGCTTAGAGGACAGGAAGCTCTGTTAGTGATTGCCCTTGATTCCTTCCAAGCAAGTAGGTTTCTTCAATCTCACAACCAGTAGTGCATAGCTGCATTACACAGGTAAAAAGAAAGACTTGCATATTTATAGCACGCTTCACGGCCACCGGACCGCCCAAAGCGCTTTACAACCAATGAAGTACTTTTGATATATATTCACTGTTGTAATGTAGGAAACGCTGCAGCCAATTTCAGCACAGCAAGCTCCCACAAACAGCAACGGGATAATGACCAGATAATCTGTTTTAGTGATGTTGATTGAGGGATAAATATTGTCCGGAACACCAGGGATAACTCACCTGCTCTTCTTCAAAATAATGCCATGGGATCTTTTCCTCTCCACCTGCAAGAGTAGATGGGGCCTCGGTTTAATGTCTCATCCAAAAGACGGCACCTTTGACAGTGCAGCACTCCCTCAGTACTGCACTGGAGTGTCAGCCTAGATTTTTGTGTTCAAGTCTCTGGAGTGGGGATTGAACCAACAACCTGAGCCACAGGCTGACGATGATGGATGCATTCTTTGTCTGTACCACATATTTCAGCAACTTTCCTAAGCACATTTCCACAATGCAAAATAGCTCTGCGCTTTTTCTGCCTGATTGCATTTCCCAAGTACAGCCTATTTTTGATGGTCATATGGTCCTTTACCTTCAATGCCATCTTCCATCATAAATACAAAGTGGTTTCACTCTATGCTTGTGCAGCTGATCTCTAATCATAAGTACAGGTGCTTGCTACCCTTGTACTGTTAGGATTTCATCTGTGTGGGGCCAACATTAGCTACTGGAGTCCTCGGTCATTAATCCTTTGAGACACCAACAGCCAAGAGTGAAAGGGAGATATAGTGAGGCACATGCAGCTACCATGGTCTTGGTGCAACAGAACATCAGGATGTTAAAGCAAAGGTTCTGATACACTGACCAATCAGAAGAATCTTGCAGTGCAATCCGAGCAATGTATTTGTCATAATGTATGGGTTTTTACACTAGATATTCTCTCAGGTTCAGCATCAACGGACACTCCTGTAAATGTACCTCAAATCCTCTACAATCCAAAATGCACATTTTTCTGGTAAATATCCAGGTAAATGATTACATATCCGTAACAGAAATCCCTTACGCCATATACCAGATAGTAGAATATAACATGTGCCACCAAATGCTTTCTTCTCTTTACAGAGACGGACTGCAAAAGCACTCTACCACGTGAATACACAGGCTTTGAGCCAATAACTGATTTGTTAACATAAAAATACATGAATGGACAGTATACAGTATTGCCAACCCCACCGCCTCGTATATCAGGAGACAAACTCTTAAAAATCATTAGATTTGGTATAGAAATCATGAGTTGCTATTTTTTCCCCCGACCTGACCACCTCGCTGACCTTAACTTCCCGGATAGGAAGCTCATTCAACAACCTTTGCTCCCAGACAGGAAGCGCATTCTGCCGTCACTAACTGATTACTGACATAAGAACATAAGAAATAGGAGCAGGAGTAGGTGGATCGGTGGCCCCAGTGTCACTTCACTTGCAGGCCGGCCTCGCTCTGCTTTTGACCATTACTTTGCTCTGGTGCCAGGTTGGATTCTGACTCGGGACATAGGCTGCTTTTACACTATAACTGCAGTTATTGTGCAAATGCACCCTTTGAATTTCCTCTACCAAGCCCAGAGACGATCCTGGTCGAGATTTCCATAACTTACGATAAATCTTTACCCCATAATTCACTGCTTGTCACGTATCTGTTATTTTCATAAATATGCATTACCTCATTCTAATTAACTAGGGATTCTCACTTGCTAACATGTTTGCTAATGACTTTATATTTATCAATTTTGGGAATAACAAATCAATACTATAGATAGAACTCCATATAAAACAGTTAAAGGATATGATAAGTTCAGGGAGAACAGGTCCCATCTTCCTCTTACGCATCTCCTCATTCCACTGGCAGACCTCTTCTAGTAAGGAATTCTGGGACATGTAAAAAATTTGTCACTTTGAAAATACTCCAGGTTAAAAAAAAAAGACACACAATATGTACACTTCAGCTAGAGAAGTCACAAATAAACTGCAAATATCTGACATTTCAGCAATGGATGGAGATCCACAACAAGGCTTGGTCCTAGGACCAACACCATGGGGCAATTACACCAGCAGCACCCGCCACCAGTTTCTGTGGAAACCAATAAACCTGCCATCAATTTCAACACGGCCCCTGCTTTTTTTCTGACTTTTTCCAGAGAAGCCTTGCGCCTGCTCATCGTTTTATATGTAACTGCAGTATGCCAAGTGAGGGCTCAGTCACGCTAGTCCAGCCGGCTGAAACAATTTCTCCCACAGCCGGGCTTCCCTCCACCGCGGTCAAATGTTTATTCTCAGCAGCCTCTGTGACTAATGACAGCAGGAGCCAAAAGAAAGCTACCGTGCACATGCGCAGACTGGCGGGCATTCTCGCCAATCGGCCTCTTCTGTATTGCGCATGTGCAAAACAATCCCTTGTAAACTCCCTGGTCCATACCCGCCCCCACCCCCCATATAACCTTCAGTGGGCAGTTGGTTTGCTGAAGTAGACATTTTCAGGGATACTAGTGACTTGGCAAAATAGTGAAGGGAGTGATAGTGAGAACAGGAAACCTGGCGAAGATAAGTAGAAAACATCATGACTTTTCAGATTTGAATCGTGAGTTGGGCTAAATTTTCATTAAAAATCGCATGTCTCACGATTAAATCGCGAGAGTTGGCAATACTGAGTATACATCTTTCAGTGTGAACAGTATAATTTCTTACACTCCTCAGTTATGAAAACAATAAAACCTCAACTTGCTATTTCTCTCTAAATATGGGCTGTTAGACAGAAATCCACTTACTCTAGCTTAACCCTTGGAAGCTAAGCTCACTTATGTTTGAAAATGTAGAGCCTTTTGTGGCTGGTTGTGAACCTAATTAACTTTGACCAACAACTACCAATCTCATCTCAAAGCATTACCCCTTACATGGATACAATAGTTACAGTACTGGACGAGCAACCCAGAAGTGTTCAAATCCTACCGTGGCAAATTGTGATATCGAATTCAATAAACCTAGTCATTTTAGAGCTAGCGCAAGATAAAATGACCATGAAAGATGCCAGATTGTTGTAAAAACCCAACTGGTTCACTAATATCCTTGAGCGAAGGGACTTGCCATCCCTAGCTGATCTGGCCTATGCGTGTCCAGCCCCACACTACACTCTGCTCCACTCCCACGCTGACCTCACCGTCCTCGGCCTCTTACACTGTTCCAATGAAGCTCAACGTAAGCTCGAGGAACAGCACGTCATCTTTCGATTAGGCACTTTACAGCCTTCTGGACTCAACATAGAGTTCAACAATTTCAGACCATAACCTCTGCCCCTATTTTTTTTTTCCATTTATTTTATTTATTATATATTTTTCTCTCTCCCACACGGCAGCTGTCTTTCATTCTGCCAATTACACTTCATCTAGAGTCATCTTTTGTTTCTTAACTTGTCCCATTACCATCTCCTTTTGCCTTGCACCATCTCTTAATCTCTCCAGCCTTCCATCCTATCACAGACCTTCCCTTTTGTTCTTTCCTCCCCTCCCCCCTTTCCCTGCCCCTGCACTTGCTTAAAAACCTGTTCCATCTCCAGCTTTTTCCAGTTCTGACAAAAGGTCATCGACCGGAAACGTTAACTCTGTTTCTCTCTCCACAGATGCTGCCTGACCTGCTGAGTATTTCCAGCATTTTCTGTTTTTATCCCGCACTACATGGTTGATTCTTAATGCCCTCAAGGACAACTAGGAATGAGCAATAAATACAAAACATCCCAAGAACAAATGAATAAAACAAGCCAACAAGTTGAGATGTCTGCCCACTGAGCTTTCAACTACAGAAGGCTCCAGACTATGGCATGACCTCAGAACTGTGGGCAGGAAATATAACTCTTAATTTAATTAACCCAGAAGAGCTATTCATAAATATTGAATAGGGGCAAACTTGTTTGATGGCCTAAGATGCTTAATAATGAATGTAACCATCGCAGACAAGTGATCCCTGGGGGTTTCTCAATGTCCACAACCTTATCAAGCTGAATAGGGAAGGAACATCAATGCCAGCCTGTCTGTCTAACATTTCAAATCAGTGTTGTGTAATCCTAAACAAACTTGCATCTTGAGGAAAGTCTAATAATGGTCAAACAGTCTCGTTTCAATCAGATAACATTTTTTTTTTTTAAGGAATACCCCTTGCATCTAAAGAGGGTTGGAATAAATAGGGGAAGAAGTTAGCTTCAATTGCACAGAGCATTGGTGGGTCTTGATGTAAATTCCGAGTATTGCGTTTTGTTCTCGGCATCACACCTCAGGAAGGATGTATTGGCCTTGGAGGGGGTGCAGCACAGGGTTAACAGAATAATACTGGGACTTAAAGGGCTACATTACTAGGACAGGTTGTATAAACTTGGAACAAAATCAGAAACGCTGGAAACACTCAACAGGCCAGGCAGCATCCGTGGAGAGAGAAACAGAGTTAATGTTTCAGGTCTGTGTGACCCTTCGTCAGAACTAGAAAAGGTTAGAGATGTAACAGTTTTAAACGAGGTGCAGGGGCAGGGAAAGGGGGGAGGGGAGGAAAGAACAAAAGGAACGGTCTGTGATAGGGTGGAAGGCAGGAGTGGTTAAATGTTGCCATGGGGATGGCAGAATCATCGACAGCTGCCGCCTGAAAAAATAGGGGCAGAGGTTATTGTAAAGTCTGTGGTGCAGTTAATTACGACACAGACTTCAGGAGTAACATACAACAGGACTTTACTATTCGAAGGTCAGGGCGAATCTGCCCTATAAATCATGCCACAGCACTTATATACCGGTGTGGTCACCGTCGGTATTACCGTATACAGAAGCCAAACAAGTAGTGCCACACCTAAAATAGTTCTCTTAAAGGTAGACGGTTACATACACTACAATCCTCCCTTTTTAGCTTACAACATACTATTTCTCATTAACATACATATATTCAACTTCAGGTAAACAATTTACAGATATAGTCTCTGTGGGAAACAGTTCACAGGTTCAGTGGAACAGTGTATAGATTCAGTCTCTAGTCTTGACTCGGTCCGAACAACATCGCTGTGGTGTAGCCGGTTCACATTGCTAGCGTGACTCCTCCACTAGTCTTCCCCTTGACGTAACAGCTTGAACTTTCGTCCTGCTGAACCAGCAATGCTGACTTTTACAAACAGCTGTATTGCCTTGGTAATTTTTCTTACTTTCCAACTGATTTATCTCCCTTTGTAGGGCCCACGTGCATGATCTGGTAGGAGTGATAATGATTTTGATGGTTATCATCTTCTGCTTCTTTTTCTTTTCTGCTTCTTGGAGACTCTCGGGGCTCCCTTATCAGCTGCCAGCTGTAGTGCCACCATCTCTCTATGTTCCTTAGACTTTAAGTGCTTCATCCTGATTTCTGCACTTTGGGAGTTTTCAATCACAAGCTGGGCAGACCAGATCCTCGTAATATTCAGTGTCACTCAACAGGTCATGGTAATATTCGGTGTCGTCCTGAGCTAGTCTAGCGAGAGGGCCTGCTACTTCTTCCGTACCCAACTGGACGTTAGCCGACTGTTGTTCCCTCCCTAGACATCTTTCCTGAAGAGACTTCTTCATGCGTTCATATTCATCCCGCTCTTCCTGGGTTTCCTGCCAATCCTTCACTAATGACCTCGTTTGTGATTTCAATACTTCCCCTTCCCTCGGGGATTGATTGATCAGGCTAGTCAATCCTTCTACTGGAGCAGCTGTTTCCACATTCTGCTTTTCACATTGACGTGATTCAGCGTACTTTTGGCATCCCTGTAAAATCTGTGTTGCAACCTCAGCTATTTCCATAACTCTTGAGAGCTCCGAACTCCTTCCCTTTGAAGATTGAAGCTCGTGTTCAGATTGTTCCCATTGTAGAGTCTTGTCCTTCAGCATATGAAGGAGTTGGCTGACCGTTAACTCTTCCACGGGAACACTGTGGGTCAGAGTCTTCTCCATTTCATCCACCTTTTCCTCCAATGCTTTCACCTTCTTTTCCTCTTGTACTTTGGCTTCCAGCGCTCGGAGAAGTTGCGCCTTGATGCTCTCTAGCTCATGTTCAGAGGCCATTCTTACAGTCTCTGTGTTTCTTACAGTTCCCTTTTCTTCCACTGAACGGATTCCCAGTTGAACCTGTTCTTCAAGTTGTTGAATCTCGGTCATTGCCGCCCCATATTTGTCTTGGGTTTCCTTTAATATTTTTATGAGTTCTTGTACATCTTGTCTTTCATGTTCTGCCATGTCTTTCACCTCTAATTTCTCATCTATGGATGGAACTTCTACCGATGAGTCTGTCTTGGCCTTGAGCTCATCAAGAATTTCCTGCAGCCTTTGGACTTCTTGCTCATGTTCAACCTTCAGTTGCTCATATGCTTCCACTGAAACTAGTTTTTCGGAGGTTGCCGAGTTAACCCCTTCCAGAATTGTAGCCTGGGCCTGTTCATACTGTTCTTTCAACTTCTCACACTCTGCTTGTAAGGAGTCGTAGAGAAGAACTGGAATAAAATCCTGGCTTCCTGCAGATTCCTCTTCATTTGCTTCTTCCTGCAAATATTCTAACTCCTGAACAGCATAAGGGAGATGTGATCGGTAATTGGTCACGATGGCTCTATGGTCGCTCTCTGCTTGAGCTAGCTGCTTCTGTTGTCTTTCCAGATTCTCCCATTCGGTGTCATAGAACTTTTTCATTGTTTTCATCTCTTGTACGAGACGGTAACTCAATTGTTCTAATTGTTGTCGTAATTTGAAATAAGTTTGAGTCCGAGCTCGGTGTTCTTCCGTCATGGATATGTCCGTAACTTGAACAGGCTCAGAATTTTCTGTCAAACTAGGTTGTCGTTGTTCGGTGGAGTTCTGTTCTGAAACTTTGTTCTTCTCTGGAGCATAAGCCTTTATGCATGCCTTTGTTTTTCCAACCTTCGTCGGCAAGTCCATTTCAGCCTTGTCTTTCATATTTGGGTTGGTCTTATCGTCATCCGTTTCAGAATCTGAGCTGATTGTCTGCACCGAGTCCTCACTCGTTATGGCTTTTAGATAGTGCCATTCCATGTCTATTTTCTTGATCCACTCCCGTCCTAGAAGTGGTGGTCCTCCCTCATGTAGTACGTATAAGTTCATTCTTGGGTGTTCTTTACCCCTATCTCTCACTTTGACTCTTATCTTTCCCATGGGGTATACTTTATGCCCCGTGTATGTCTGCAATACGAACTTGGTATCTCTTAAGGGTATATGTGAGAATAGCCGGTGGTAATCCCTTCGATTTATGACTGATAGAGCTGATCCAGTGTCCAACTCCATTTTCACTTGGATTCCAGCTATTTTTAGCATGACCCAGATAGTTTGTAGGTCAGCTTCCTTACTCACATTGTGAATTCTCAGACTACCCAGCTCCTGGCCGTTTGGGTCTGAGTCTGAATTCTGTTCGTCTGAACTCTTCTCAGCCACCTTGTGTACCTTGTTGTACTTTTCCTGTGATGGCTTCCTTTGGTTGTTGGCATTCTTCCCTGACCGGCATACCTTAGCTATGTGACCAAGCTTGCCACATTTCCTACATTCTTGGTTTTTAAACCAGCATTGGTTCTGGTCGTGTGTTGTCTTTCCACAACGATAGCATTTCGTTGTACCCGAAGTAATTTGTTGTACCCTGAGTGCCGCTGCCTTTAGCTGCATTTCCGCAGTTCCTTTCACTGCGGCTTCGCTTGATGCTGCGATAAGGACAGCCTTATCAAGTGGAAGATCGTTCTCTTCAAGCAGTCGTTTTTGTGTTTCTTCCTTCAACATTCCGCACACGAATTTGTCTCTCAGTGCCTCTTCCAGGTTGTCCCTAAACTGACAGTCTTTCGCTAGCCTCCGCAGTTCAACCAAGTATTCCGCGTTGCTTTCGTCTTTCCGTTGCGTTCTCGCATAGAATTTGAATCGTTCAGCCAACATCAACGGTGTAGGGTTCAAGTGGTCCTTCAGGACAGCCACAATATCATCAAAAGTCTGATCCGCCGGTTTAGCTGGTGCTAGTAGATGCTTCAAGAGCCCGTATGTCTTTGCGCCCATCGAGTTCAGCAAGGTTATAGTTTTGTCATCTTCTATTTTATTGGCCTCACAATAGATCTCAATGCGTTCCACGTACGTGGCCCAGTCTTCTACTTCGGAATTAAAATCGTTGATGTTACCACGCTTAGGCATCTTCCTCTCTTTGGGAACAACACAAGTATTTCTTTAAATTATTATTTCTTTTTTTTTCCTAAGATGGCGGTTTTCCCGCGAAAATGGCGGTTTCCCGCTCTTATCTTCTCTCCCCGCCCACTTCAATGGCGGTTTCCCGCTTCTGTCTTCTTCCCCGCCTAATAGCGGCTTCCCGCGTTTCTTCCCTGGCGGGAGGGGTACACTTTCCCCACGGGCGACGGCCGCTGGCTTTCAGGTTCACAGCCTGCGCGTCGGCTTCAAGGCTTTCCCTTTTTTTTTATGGCAGGGCGACCGGCTCTGGGTACCCCGTTGACGGCGAACAGGTTCAGCCGCTGGGCTGGCTCTCGCACAGTTCCCCTTGCTCGGCTCTGTCTCTCTCCCGCTCGCTCGGCTCTACCGGCGCTGGGTACACCCCGTTGACGGAGGACAGTTCAGCCACTGGACTGGCTCTCGCGCAGTCTCTCTTGGTCGGCTCTGCCTCTCCCGCTCGCTCGGACCCCAATCACGCCTCCCAGCCCTCTCGCAGTCCGGTGCTTCTCTCCCCGGCTGCGGCTGAGTTTCTCTTCCCGCGCCTACGCTCCCGGTCGCAGCGCTTCGTGGCTTCGGTCACCGCCCGGCTTTTCCCGCCGGTCGCGGTCTCTCACGACGCCGTTGGACCCGACTTTTTGTCCGGCTCCTTTTCCCCCCTCGACCGTGGTCGAGTGCCCAGCCCTTATCCTCCGGCTATTCTTTTCACTTTCCCTTACTCACAGTCACCGTGGCAGAAGGGACAGTCAGTGCCTGTTGCTGATGGAAGTTTTTGTCGCTAAAGTCTTCCTCCTTTCTATTGCTGCAGCCTTGAGTTTTCTCCCAGCCGAATGACGAGGGCGGTTGCCTCTTTTCGACGCTCTTTCGTTGCTTTGAAATTATTGTTGCCGCAGGGTACGATCGGACTCGTCGCCACTGTAAAGTCTGTGGGTTGTGCAGTTAATTACGACACAGACTTCAGGAGTAACATACAACAGGACTTTACTATTCGAAGGTCAGGGCGAATCTGCCCTATAAATCATGCCACAGCACTTATATACCGGTGTGGTCACCGTCGGTATTACCGTATACAGAAGCCAAACAAGTAGTGCCACACCTAAAATAATTCTCTTAAAGGTGAACGGTTACATACAATAGTCTCTTAAAGGTAGACAGTTACATACACTACAGTTATGGTCTGAAATTGAACTCGATGTTAAGTCCAGAAGGCTGTAAAGTGCCTAACTGAAAGATGAGGTGCTGTACCTTGCGCTTACGTTGAGTTTCATTGGAACAGTGTAGGAGGCCGAGAACAGAGGGGTAAGAGTGGGAGTGGAGCGGGGAATTAAAGTGACAGGCAACCGGAAGCTCGGGGTCACCCTTACGGACTGAACAGAGGTGTTCCGCAAAGCGGTCACTCAATCTGCGTTTGCTCTCCCCAATGTGGAGGAGACCGCATCGTGAGCAGCGAATACAGTATACTAGATTGCAAGAAGTACAAGTAAGTCGTTGTTTCACCTGAAAAGTGTGTTTGGGGCCCTGGACAGTGGGAAGGGAGGACTTAAAAGGGCAGGTGCTGCATCTCCTGTGCTTGCACAGGAAGGTGCCATGGGGAGGGGAGGAGCTGTTGGGGGTGATAGAGTGGACAAGGGTGTCGCAGAGGGAGCGGTCCCTTCGGAATGCTGAAAGGAATGGGGAAGGTGTGTTTGGCGGTGGGATCACGCTGAAGGTGGCGGAAATGGCGGAGGATGATCCGTTGAATATGGAGGTTGGTGGGGTGAAAGGTGAGGACAAGGGGAACCCTATCGTGGTTTTGGAAGGGAGGGGAAGCTGTGAGAGCAAAAGTGCAGGAACATAAGAACAAAAGAAATAGGAGCAGGAGTAGGACATTCGACCCTTCGAGCCTGCTCCACCATTCAATGAGATCATGGCTGATCTTCTGCCTCAACTCCATTCACCGGTCCTATCGCCATATCCCTTGATGCCCTTACTAGTCAGAAATCTATTGACTTCTGTTTTGAATATACCCAATGACTGAGCCTCCACAGCCCTCTGGGGTAGAGAATTCCAAAGATTCAACAACCTCTGTGTGAAGAAATTTCTTCTCATCTCAGTCCTGAATAGCCTACCCTTTATCCTGAGACTGTGGCCCCTGGTTCTAGACTCCCCAGCCAAGGGAAACATTCTCGCAGCATCCACCCTATCAAGCCCTGTAATAATTTTGTATGCTTCAATGAGATCCCCTCTCATTCTTCTGAATTCAAGAGAATACAGGCCTAGTTTACTCAATCTCTTCACATACGACAGTCCCGCCATCCCAGGAATCAATTTCGTGAACCTTCGGTGCACTCCCTCTATGGCAAGTATATCCTTCCTTAAGTAAGGAGACCAAAATTGTACACAGTACTCCAGGTGTGGTCTCACCAAGGCCCTATATAATTGGAGTAAGACTTCTTTACTCCTGTACTCAAATCCTCTTGTAATGAAGGCCAGCATACCATTTGCCTTCCTAATAGCTTGCTGCACATTCACTTTCAGTGACTCATGTACAAGGACACCCAGGTCCCTTTGAGCAGCTGCATTCCCCAATCTTTCACCATTTAGGAAATACTCTGCCTTTCTGTTTTTTCTACCACATTATATTCCATTTGCCATGTTCTCGCCCACTCACTGAGCCTGTCGAGATCCCCTTGATGCCTCTTCCCATTAACTTTGCAACTGACACTGCCACCTAGCTTTGTATCAGCAGCAAATTTGGAAATGTTACATTTAGTCCCCTCATCCAAATCATTGATATAGATTGTGAATAGCTGGGGCCCAAGTACCGATCTTTGCGGTACCCCACTAGTCACAGCCTGCCATCCGGAAATGGAACGGACACGGTCGAGGGCCAGGTCAACCACGGTAGAGGGGAATCCTCGGTTGAGGAAAAAGTAAGACATATCGGAAGCACTAGTATGGAAGGTGGCATCGTCAGAACAGATGCGGCGGAGACGGAGAAACTGGGAGAATGGAATAGAGTCCTTACAGGAAGCGGGGTGGGAGGAAGTGTAGTCCAGGTAGCTGTGGGAGTCAGTGGGCTTATCGTGGATGTTCGTCAATAGCTTATCCCCAGAAATGGAGACAGAGAAGTCGAGGAAGGGAACGGAAGAGTCGGAGATGGACCATGTGAAGGTGAGGGAAGGGTGGAAATTGGAAGCAAAGTGAATGAAATTTTCTAGTTCAGGATGAGAGCAGGAAACACGACCAATACAGTCGTCAATGTACCAGAAATAGAGGTGAGGGAGGGGGCCTGAGTGGGACTGGAACAAAGAGTGCTTTGTGCATTGAGTGCTGCTGGAGTTTTGCTAAGTGGGAGAGTTCGGATATGTGGGAGGTGAGGGTGTGTTATTTGCTCTGTTTTGTTCCCCACTCCCAGGCTTAGACAGCACTGCGGAGGCAGAGCAGCGAGACGAGTCAACCAAACAGAAGGTTGGTGATCAGCTGGTTGGTTGGTTTTCTTCCTTCTCTTCTCTTTTATACCTTTAAGTTGGTAAGTCCTATTGAATAGTGGTGTGACATTATCATCTATATCCGGGCAGGGTCTTCATAACTAATAATAAGAAATTTAATTAATTATATAGAATGGAGCAGGTGATGTGTTACTGTTGCGAGATGTGGGAGCCGGTGGTCCCCATTGAGGCTCACGGTGATTACATCTGCAACAAGTGTTTGCTGCTAGAGGAACTCAAGTTCCATGTTCTGGAGCTTGAGACCGAGCTTCAGACACTGCGACACATCAGGGAGGGGGAGAAGTTCCTGGACTCTGTTTCAGGAGATGGTCACACCTATGAAGTTAATTACTGCAGATGTAGTCCGTGGTCAGGGACAGGACGGTGTGACTACGAGTGAGGAAGGTACAGGGATCCAGGATGTAGTGTTGAAGGAGACGCAGCCCTTGTTCTTGTCCAGCAGGATCGAGGTTCTTACTCCCTGTGAGGGCGGGAGCGGGGACTGCAGGGAGGATGAGCAACCTGGCCACAGCACTGTGGTACAGGGGGCCATTCAAGTGGAGGGAGTAAAAAGAAATGTTGTAGTGGTAGGGGATAGTATCATTAGGGGGATAGATAGGGTTCTCTGCAGTCAAGAGCGGGAGTCCCGAAGGCTGTGTTGCCTGCCCGGTGCCAGGGTTAAGGACATCTCTTCTGGGCTGGAAAGAAACTTGGAGTGGGAGGGGGAGGATCCAGTTGTCGTGGTCCATGTTGGTACAAACGACGTAGATAGGACAAGGAAGACGGTTCTGTTAAAGGAGTATGAGCAGCTAGGGGTCAAATTAAAAAACAGAACCTCAAGGGTAATAATCTCTGGGTTATTACCTGAGCCACGAGCGAATTTGGCTAGGATAAATAAAATTAAAGAGTTAAATGCATGGTTCAAAGACTGGTGTGGGAGAAATGGGTTTTGCTTCTTGGGACACTGGCACCAGTACTGGGACAGCAGGGAGCTGTTCTGTTGGGACGGACTCCACTTGGCCAGTGCTGGGACTAGAGTCCTGGCGAATCATATAACTAGGGCTGTAGAGAGGGCTTTAAACTAATTAGTGGGGGGGAGGTTTCTAGAGAGCAAATAATAGAAATGACAACAGAGAAGGTCATAGACTTAGGTAGCAGTGGGGGAATTAAAAAACAGAATGTGTCAGGAAGGGACAGAAGGTATGGAGTAAAAAGTAAAGTACTAAAAAGGGAAAAAACAGGAACTAAGTGTTACAAAACATATTTGAAAGTTCTTTATCTGAATGCACGTAGCATTCGTAACAAAATGAATGAGTTAACGGCACAAATAATGACATATGGGTATGATCTTGTGGCCATTACAGAAACATGGCTGCAGGGTGACCATGACTGGGAATTAAACATACCAGGTTATTTAACAATCAGGAAGGACAGGCAGGAAGGGAGAGGAGGTGGGGTGGCTATGTTAATAAAGGAAGGAATCACTATAATACAGAGAAATGATATTGGGTCAAAGGAGCAGGATAGTGAAACAGTTTGGGTGGAGATAAGGAATAATAAGGGGAGAAAAACACTAGTGGGTGTAGTCTATAGGCCTCCGAACAGTTGCAACTCTGTTGGACGGAGTATTAATCAGGAAATAGTTGAGGCTTGTAATAAGGGAACAGCTATAATTATGGGGGATTTTAATTATCATATTAACTGGACAAATCAAATTGGGCAGAGCAGCCTTGAGGATGAGTTCATTGAGTGTATTAGGGATGGGTTTCTTGAGCAGTATGTAACTGAACCGACCAGGGGGCAAGCAACCTTAGATTTGGTCCTGTGTAATGAGACAGGATTAATTAAAAATGTCCTAGTGAAGGATCCCCTTGGAATGAGTGACCATAACATGGTTGAGTTCCATATTCAATTAGAGGGTGAGAAGGTTGGATCTCAAACAAGCGTGCCGAGCTTGAATAAAGGAGACTATGAAGGTATGAGAGCGGAATTAATTAGAGTGGACTGGGAAAATAGATTAAAGGGTAAGACGGTACATGATCAGTGGTGTACATTTAAGGAGTTATTTTACAACTTCCAAAAAAAATATATTCCACTGAGGAAAAAAGGGTGTAAAAGAAAAGACAGCCATCCGTGGCTAAGTAAAGTAATTAAGGATAGTATCCGACTAAAAACAAGGGCATATAAGGTAGCCAAATCTAGTGGGAGGATGGAAGATTGGGAAGTCTTTAAAAGACAGCAAAAAATAACTAAAAGATTGATTAAGAAAGGGAAGATAGATTATGAAAGTAAATTAGCAAAAAATATAAAAACAGACAGTAAAAGTTTCTATAGTTATATAAAAAGAAAAAGGGTGGCTAAAGTAAATGTTGGTCCCTTAGAGGATGAGACCGGGAAATTAATGGTGGGAAACATGGAGATGGCAAAAACACTGAACAATTATTTTGTATCAGTCTTTACAGTAGAGGACACTAAGAATATCCCAACACTGGACAAACAGGGGGCTCTAGGGGAGGAGGAACTAAATACGATTAAAATCACTAAGGAAGTGGTACTTGGTAAAATAATGGGACTCAAGGCGGATAAATCCCCTGGACTTGATGGCTTGCATCCTAGAGTCTTGAGGGAAGTAGCGGTAGGGATTGTGGATGCATTGGTAATAATTTTCCAAAACTCACTGGATTCAGCAAAGGTCCCAGCAGATTGGAAAACTGCTAGTGTAACACCCTTATTTAAAAAGGGTAGTAGGCAGAAGGCTGGAAACTATAGACCTGTTAGCCTAACATCTGTGGTTGGTAAAATGTTAGGGTCCATTATTAAGGAGACAGTAACGGGACATTTGGATAAACATAATTTAATAGGGCAAACTCAGCATGGTTTCATGAAGGGGAAGTCATGTTTAACAAATTTGCTTGAGTTTTTTGAGGAAGTAACATACAGGGTGGATAAAGGGGAACCAGTGGACGTAGTGTATTTAGACTTCCAAAAGGCATTTGACAAGGTGCCACACAAAAGATTATTGCTCAAGATAAAAAATCACGGGATTGGGGGTAATATTCTGGCGTGGGTGGAGGATTGGCTCTCTAACAGAAAGCAGAGAGTTGGGATAAATGGTTCGTTCTCAGATTGGCAACCAGTAACTAGTGGTGTTCCGCAGGGGTCAGTGCTGGGTCCCCAACTCTTTACAATCTATATTAACGATTTGGAGGAGGGGACCGAGTGTAACATATCAAAGTTTGCAGATGATACAAAGATGGGACGGAAAGTAGTGAGTGAGGAGGACATAAAAAACCTGCAAAAGGACATAGACAGGGTAAGTAAGTGGGCAGAGATTTGGCAGATGGAATACAATACTGGAAAGTGTGAGGTTATGCACTTTGGCAGGAAAAATCATAGAGCAAGTTATTATCTTAATGGCAAGAAACTGGAAAGTACTGAAGTACAAAGGGATCTGGGGGTCCTGGTGCACGAAACTCAAAAAGTTAGTATGCAGGTGCAGCAAGTGATCAAGAAGGCCAATGGAATGTTGGCTTTTATTGCTAGGGGGATGGAATATAAAAACAGGGAGGTATTGCTGCAGTTGTACAAGGTATTGGTGAGACCGCACCTGGAATACTGCATACAGTTTTGGTGTCCATACTTAAGAAAAGACATACTTGCTCTCGAGTCAGTACAAAGAAGGTTCACTCGGTTAATCCCGGGGATGAGGGGGTGGTCATATGAGGAGAGGTTGAGTAGATTGGGACTCTACTCATTGGAGTTTAGAAGAATGAGAGGCGATCTTATTGAAACATATAAGATTGTGAAGGGGCTTGATCGGGTGGATGCGGTGAGGATGTTCCCAATGATGGGTGAAACTAGAACTAGGGGGCATAATCTTAAAATAAGGGGCTGCTCTTTCAAAACTGAGATGAGGATAAACTTCTTCACTCAGAGGGTGGTAGGTTTGTGGAATTTGCTGCCCCAGAAAGCTGTGGAAGCTGCATCATTAAATGCATTTAAAACAGAAATAGATAGTTTCCTAGAAGTAAAGGGAATTAAGGGTTACGGGGAGCGGGCAGGAAATTGGACATGAGTCTCGGTTCGGAATGGTCATGGCCCTGTGGGTAGTGGAGTGGGCCCAGGGGCCGTGTAGCCTGGTTCTGCTCCTACTGTGTTCTAATTCTGTGTTAGATTTCAGGAGATGGTTTTATTCCTGTTCCTGGCTGGGGTGGAGATCGCCTTTACAGAAGGTAAGTACTGTAGAAAATATAGGGACAGAGTGATCTCCTGGAAGAATTTCGATCGCCTAGATGGGTCGGAGAGGAATTTCCCAGATTTTTTTCTCCCAAATTGGCCATTGGGTCTTTATCTGGTTTTTCGCCTCTCCCGGGAGATCACATGGGTTCGGGTGGATGCAGAGTGATAGAAGATTTGAGGTTAGGATCAGATCAGCCATGATCTTATTGAATGGTGGAGCAGGCTCGAGGGGCCGATTGGCCTACTCCTGCTCCTATTTCTTATGTTCTTATGTAATGTTCCACATATCCCACGAAAAGGTAGGCATAGCTAGGGCCCATGTGGGTTCCCATAGCAACATCTTTAATTTGGAAGAAGTGAGTGGAGTCAAAGGAGAAGTTGTTCAATGTGAGAACAAGTTCAGCCAGGTGGAGGAGGGTGGTGGCGGATGGGGATTGGTTGGGCCTCTGTTCAAGGAAGAATCGAAGCGCCCTCAGGCCATCATGGTGGGAATGGAGGTGCAGAAGGATTGGACGTCCAGTGAAAAGGAGACGGTTGGGGCCGGGAAACTGGAAACTGTTAAAGTGGCGGAGGGCGTCGGAAGAGTCGCGAAGGTAGGTGGGAAGAGATTGGACAAGGGGAGGAAAAAAGAGTCGAGATAGGAGGAAATCAGTTCCGTGGGGCAAGAACAGGCTGAAACGATGGGTCTACCAGGGCAGCCCTGTTTGTGGATCTTGAGATGGAGGTAGAAGCGGGCTGTGCGGGGTTGGGGGACTATGAAGTTGACAGCCGTGGACGATCTCCAGAGGAGATGAGGTCAGTGACAGTATAAACCTGGGTTGTATTCCCTTGAGTTTAGAAGTTTGATGGGTGATCTAACTGAGATGTTTAAAATCATAAAGGGATTCGATAGAGGAGAAAAGGAGAAGCTATTTCCTTGGGTGGGGGAATCCAGAACAAGGGGGCACAATCTTAAAATTAGAGTGAGGCCATTCAGGATTTGTCACACAAAGGGTAGTGGAAATGTGGAATTCTTTCCCACAAAAGGCTGTGGATACTGGGTCAATTGAAATTTTTAGGACTGCGATGAACATATATTTATTAGGTAAGAGCATCAAGGGATATTGATCAAAGGCGAGAAAATGGAGTTGAGGTACAGATCAGCCTTGATCTAATTGAATGGTGGAATAGGATTGAGGGGCTAAATAGCCTACTCCTTTCCTATGTTGCATGCTGTATACCAATATAGAAATATAAGCAAACAAAAAAGCAAAAAATGCATTTTGCTACATTATTGAATATTATTATAATCTGCTATGCCTTACACAACATTGCCCTACAAAGAGGTGCTGCCCTGGGGCAAATTGAAGTAGAGGCAGCTCCAAAATACAACAACATCTTGTATTTATATAGCGCCTTTAACATAGTAAAACATCCCAAGGCGCTTCACAGGAATATTATAAAGGTAAAAAATTTGACACCGAGCCACATAAGGAGAAATTAGGGCAGGTGACCAAAAGCTTGGTCAAAGAGGTAGGTTTTAAGGAGCGTCTTAAAGGAGGAAAGAGAGGTAGCGAGGTGGAGAGGTTTAGGCAGGGAATTCCAGAGCTTAGGGCCTAGGCAACAGAAGGCACGGCCACCAACGGTGGAGTGATTATAATCAGGGATGCTCAAGAGGGCAGGATTAGAGAAGCGCAGATATCTCGGGGGGGGGGGGGGGGGGGTCGTGGGGCTGAAGGAGATTACAGAGATAGGGAGGGGTGAGCCCATGGAGGGATTTGAAAATAAGGATGACAATTTTGAAATCGAGGCGCTGCTTAACCGGGAACCAATGTAGGTCAGCGAGCACAGGGGTGATGGGCGAACGGGACTTGGTGCAAGTTAGGACACGGGCAGCCGAGTTTTGGATCACCTCAAGTTTACGTAGGGTGGAATGTGGGAGGTCAGCCAGCAGTGCGTTGGAAGTCAAATCTAGAGGTAACAAAGGCATAGGTGAGGGTTTCAGCAGCGGATGAGCTGAGGCAAGGGCGGAGACGGGCAATGTTACGGAGGTGGAAATAGGCAGTCTCAATTATGCTGCGATGTGATCGGAAGCTCATTTAAGGGTCAAATATGACACCAAGGTTACGAACAGTGTGGTTCAGCCTCAGACAGGTGTTAGGGAGAGGGATGGAATCAGTAGCTAGGGAACGGAGTTTGTGGCGGGGACCAAAAACAATGGCTTCAGTCTTCCCAATATTTAATTGGAGAAAATTTCTGCTATCCAGAACTGGATGTCGGACAAGCAGTCTGACAATTTAGAGACCGTGGAGGGGTCGAGGGAAGTGGTAGTGAGGTTGAGCTGGGTGTCGTCAGCGTACATGTGGAAACTGACGCTGTGTTTTCGGATGATGTCGCCAAGGGGCAACATGTAGATGAGAAATAGAAGGGGGCCAAGGATAGAGATAACGATGCGGGAGCGGGAAGAGAAGCTGTTGCAGTTGATTCTCTGGCTATGATTAGATAGATAAGAATGGAACCAGGCAAGTGCAGTTCCATCCAGCTGGACGTCGGTAGAGAGGCATTGGAGAAGGCTGGAGTGCTCAACCGCGTCAAAAGCTGCAGACAAGTCAAGAAGGACAAGGAGGGATAGTTTACCTTGGTCACAGTCACAAAGGATGACATTTGTGACTTTGACGAGAGCTGTTTCGGTACTGTGGCAAGGGCGGAAACCTGATTGGAGGGATTCAAAAATGGAATTGTGGAAAAGATGGGCAAGGATTTTGGAGGCGGCAACACGTTCAAGGACTTGAGAGGAAAGGGAGGTTTGAGATGGGGCGGTAGTTTGCAAGGACGGAGGGGGTTAAGGGTTTGTTTTTTTGAGGGGTGATGACAGCAGATTTGAGGGAGAGGGGGACAGTACCTGAGGAGAGCGAACCGTTAACAATATCAGCTAACATGGGAGCCAGAAAAGGAAGTTGGGTGGTCAGCAGTTTGTTGGGAATAGGGTCGAGGGAGCAGGAAGTGGGTCTCATGGACAAGATGAGCGTGGAGAGGTCATGAGTGGAGATCGGAGAGAAACTGGAGAAAGTTGCGAGTTCAGGGCTAGGGCAGGGGGGAACCTTGGAGGAAGTTTGGCCCAGTGGGCTAGGGGAAGGAAGGGAAGTGGCAGAGGCAGCTGAATGGATGGTCTCAATCTTAGAGACAAAGAAGTCCATGAGCTCCTCACACCGGTTGTCAGAAGTGGCGGTGGAGGAGACAGGGGGGAGGGGTTTAAGAAGACTGTTTGCAGTAGAGAATAAGAGCCGGGGTTTATCTTTGCGTTCCAGAATGATTCGGGAATAGTGAGCAATTTTGGCAGACGAGAGCAGGACCCAATAATGCTTTGTGTGGTCCAGCCAGATCTGGCGGTGAATTGCTAAACCAGTTGTCCGCCATATCCGTTCAATCAGGACACAAAAGATATCCCGAACCAACCACTCAGCAGCAGTAAACACTTGACTTAATGGCCCTTTCCATCCACTGCACGTCATCTGCAATTTCCACCATTGCCCTCAGTGTTACATCAAGGCCCACAAACAGAATCTTAAAACATTACAGTACAGTAGCAGGCCATTACATCTCTGTTGGCGCTCCAAAAAAGCTACCCACTTAGAGGTAAATGAATATGATTTGATTGGGATTACGGAAACATGGCTCCAGGGTGGCCAAGGCTGGGAACTCAACATCCAGGGGTATTCAATATTTAGGAAAGATGGACAAAAAGGAAAGGGAGGTGGGGTAGCATTACTGGTTAAAGAAGGGATTAACACAATTGTAAGGAAGGATATTAGCTCTGATGATGTGGAATCTGTATGGGTAGAACTGAGAAATACCATGGGGCAGAAAACGTTAGTGGGAGTGGTATATTGATCTCCAAACAGTAATGCAGAGGTTGGGGATGGCATTAAAAGGGAAATTAGAGAAGCGTGCAATAAGGGCACAGCAGTCAACATGGATGACTTTAATCTACATATAGATTGGGCTAACCAAATTAGTAACAATACTGTGGAGGAGTTGTTCCTGGAGTGTTTAAGGGATGGTTTCCTGGACCAATATGTCGAGGAACCAACCAGAGAGCAGGCCATCTTAGACTGGGTATTATGTAATGAGAAAGGATTAATTAGCAATCTTGTTGTACGAGGCCCCTTGGGTCGGAGCGATCATAATATGATCGAATTCTTCATTAAGATGGAGAATGAAGTAGTTGACTCAGAGACAAGGGTCCTCAATTTAAATAAAGGAAACTACGATGGTCTGAGGAGCGAGTTGGGTAGGATTGATTGGGGAATGTTACTCAAAGGGTTGATGGTGGATAGGCAATGGCAAGCATTCAAAGACCGAATGGATGAGCTACAGAAATTGTTCATCCCAGTTTGGCATAAAAATAAAACAAAAAAGGTGACTCAACTGTGGCTAACAAGGGAAATAGGGACAGCATATGATCCAAGGAGAGGACATATAAATTGGCCAGAAAAAGCAGTAAACCTGAGGACTGGGAGCAGTTTAGGATTCAACAAAAGAGGACAAAGGGATTAATTAAGAAAGGGTAAATAGAATATGAGAGTAAGCTTGCAAGGAACATAAAAACTGACTGTAAAAGCTTTTATCGGGCCTGTGAGGGAGCAGTGACCGGCGGCAGTTTAAAAGCGGCGGCTGATTCAGCGAGGCGAGGCCCGACCAGAGCATCGGACCTGTGAGGGAGCAGTGACCAGCGGCAGTTTAAAAGCGGCGGCTGATTCAGCGAGGCGAGGCGTACCAATTCAACAGCAGGGGAGAGAGGTAAAAAGTGATCCAAGTGTGACGTCACCAGGAAGCAGGTAAGTGATTGGTTGGTGAGTATTTCTTTCTCCTTTTCATTACAAGCTTAAATTCTGCGGTTTATATTTTCTTGGGTCTCTGTGTAGTGGGGACCGTTGGTAAATAAGCGCCCTAGAGTATATCTTTAACTGGTGGTGTTGAATTAATTTAAATTAATTAAAGGGTTAAGTCATGCCAGGAGAGCCCAGCCCCGTGTTATGTTCCTCTTGCTCTATGTGGGAATTCAGGGACGCTGCCAGTGTCCCTGACGACCACGTGTGCCAGAAATGCATCCAGCTGCAGCTACTAACGGGCCGTATTGAGGCGCTGGAGCTGCGGATGGATGGGTTGTGGCGCATTCACGATGCTGAGAGGGTCGTGGATTACACGTTTGATGAGTTGGTCACACCGCAGGGTAGGACTGCACAGGCAGAAGGGAAATGGGTGACCACCAGGCGGAGCAATAGAAGCAGGCAGGTAGTGCAGGGGACCCCTGTGGCCATCCCCCTTTTAAACAGGTATACCAATTTGGATACTGTTGAGGGGGATGACTTACCAGGGGGAGGCAGCAGCAGCCAACTTCCTGGCATCAGGGGTGCTTCTGCTGCTCAGGAAGGGAGGAAAGAGTGGGAGAGCAATAGTGGTAGGGGATTCTATCGTAAGGGGAACAGATAGGCGTTTCTGTGGCCGTAGACGTGACTCCAGGATGGTTTGTTGCCTCCCTGGTGCCAGGGTCAAGGATGTCACTGAACGGCTGTAGGGCATTCTGAAGGGGGAGGGTGAACAGGCAGAGGTCGTGGTTCACATTGGGACCAACGACATAGGTAGGAAGAGGGATGAGGTCCTGCAACAAGAATTTAGGGAGCTAGGTAGCAGATTAAAGAGTAGGACCTCAAAGGTTGTAATCTCTGGATTACTCCCGGTGCCACGTGCTAGTGAGTATAGGAATAGGCGGATAGAGCAGATGAATGCATGGCTAAAGAGTTGGTGCAGGAGGGAGGGCTTTAGTTTCCTGGATCACTGGACCTGCTTCTGGGGAAGGTGGGGCTTGTACAAGTCAGACGGGTTGCACCTGAACCAGAGCGGGACAAATATCCTTGCGGGGAGGTTTGCTAGCACTGTTCGGGGGGGGTTTAAACTAAAATGGCAGGGGGTTGGGAACCTGAGCAGGGAGACAGAGGAAAGGAAAACAGGGATAAAAGCAAAAGATAGGAAGGAGAAAAACATAAGTGGCAGTCAGAGAAATCAACAGTTTAAATCAAACGTGGCCACAGTAAATAATAATTCTAATAGGTCTAAGAGCGTTAAAAAAACAAGCCTGAAGGCTTTGTGTCTTAATGCGAGGAGCATTTGTAATAAGATGGATGAATTGGCTGCGCAAATAGAGGGAAACGAATATGATTTGGTTGGGATTACGGAAACGTGGCTCAAGGATGGCCAAGACTGGGAACTCAACATCCAGGGGTATTCGATATTCAGGAAAGATAGCCAAAAAGGAAAGGGAGGTGGGGTAGCATTACTGGTTAAAGAAGGGATTAATACAATTGTAATGAAGGATAATAGCTCTGATGATGTGGAATCTGTATGGGTAGAATTGAGAAATACTAAGGGGAAAAAAACATTAGTGGGAGTGGTATATAGACCTCCAAACAGTAAGGCGGAGGTTGGGGATGGCATTAAAAGGGAAATTAGAGAAGCGTGCAATAAGGGCACAGCAGTCATCATGGGTGACTTTAATCTACATATAGATTGGGCCAACCAAATTAGTAACAATACTGTGGAGGAGGAATTCCTGGAATGTTTACGGGATGGTTTGCTGGACTAATATGTCGAGGAACCAACCAGAGGCCATCTTAGACTGGGTATTATGCAACGAGAAAGGATTAATTAGCAATCTTGTTGTACGAGGCCCCTTGGGTCGGAGCGATCATAATATGATCGAATTCTTCATTAAGATGGAGAATGAAGTAGTTGACTCAGAGACAAGGGTCCTCAATTTAAATAAAGGAAACTACAATGGTCTGAGGAGCGAGTTGGGTAGGATTGATTGGGGAATGGCACTCAAAGGGTTGACGGTGGATAGGCAATGGCAAACATTCAAAGACCGAATGGATGAGCTACAGAAATTGTTCATCCCAGTTTGGCATAAAAATAAAACAAAAAAGGTGACTCAACCGTGGCTAACAAGGGAAATTAGGGATAGCATAAGATCCAAGGAGAGTACATATAAATTGGCTAGAAAAAGCAATAATCCTGAGGATTGGGAGCAGTTTAGGAGTCAACAAAGGAGGACAAAGGGATTAATTAAGAAAGGGAAAATAGAATATGAGAGTAAGCTAGCAGGTAGCATAAAAAGTGACTGTAAAAGCTTTTATAGATATGTGAAGAAAAAAAGATTGGTGAAGTCAAGCGTAGGTCCCTTACAGTCAGAATCAGGGGAATTTATAAATGGGAAACAAGGAAATGGCAGACCAACTAAATACATATTTTGGTTCTGTCTTCACAAAAGAGGACACAAAACCTCCCAGAAATGTCAGGGAACATAGGGTCTGATGAAAGGGAGGAACTGAAAGAAATCAGTATTTGTAGGGAAATGGTGTTAGGAAATTTGATGGGACTGAAGGCCGATAAATCCCCAGGGCCTGATGGTCTACATCCCAGGGTACTTAAGGAAGTGGCCCTAGAGATCGTAGATGCATTGCTGGTCATCTTCCAGAACTCGATAGGCTTTGGAACGGTACCCATGGATTGGAGGGTGGCTAATGTTACCCCACTATTCAAAAAAGGTGGTAGAGAAAAAGCGGGGAATTATAGACCGGTAAGCCTGACATCGGTAGTGGGGAAAATGCTAGAGTCTATTACAAAAGATGTAATAGCAGAGCACTTGGAAAGCAGTGACAGGATTGGACAAAGTCTACATGGGTTTACAAAAGGTAAATCATGCTTGACTAATCTACTGGAATTTTTTGAGGATGTAACTGGTAAAATAGATAAGGGAGAACCAGTGGATGTGGTGTATTTGGACTTTCAGAATGCTTTCGATAAGGTCCCACATAAGAGATTAGCGTGCAAAATTAAGGCACATGGGATTGGGGGCAAGGTATTGACTTGGATAGAGAACTGGTTGGCGGACAGAAAGCAAAGAGTTGGAATAAACGGGTCGCTTTCCGAGTGGCAGGCAGTGACTAGTGGGGTACCGCAAGGATCGGTCCTAGGACCCCAGCTGTTCACATTATATATTAATGATCTGGATGAGGGAATTGGATGTAATATCTCCAAATTTGCAGACGACACAAAGCTGGGTGGGAGGGTAAGCTGTGAGGAGGATGTCGTGAAACTCCAGTACGATTTGGACAGGTGGGGTGATTGGGCAGAAAAATGGCAAATGCACTATAATGTGGATAAATGTGAGGTTATCCACTTTGGTGGCAAAAACAGGAAGGCAGATTATCTGAATGGCAATAGATTGGGAGAAGGGGAAGTGCAAAGAGACCTGGGTGTTATTGTGCACCAGTCGCTGAAGGTAAGCATGCAGGTGCAGCAGGCGGTTAAGAAGGCAAATGGTATGTTGGCCTTCGTAGCAAGAGGGTTCGAGTACAGGAACAAGGATGTCTTGCTACAGTTGTACAGGGCCTTGGTGAGACCGCACCTTGAGTATTGTGTGCAGTTTCGGTCACCTTACCTGAGGAAGGACGTTCTTGCCATGGAGGGAGTGCAGCGAAGATTCACCAGGCTGATACCTGGGATGGCAGGAATGACGTATGAGGAGAGATTGTGTCGATTGGGCTTATACTCACTGGAGTTTAGAAGATTGAGAGGGGATCTCATCCAAACCTATAAAATTCTGTCAGGTCTGGACAGACTAGATGCAGGAAGGATGTTTCGGATGGCCGGGGAGTCCAGAACCAGGGGTCATAGTCTAAGGATAAGGGGTAAGCCATTTAGGACTGAAAATGAGGAGGAATTTCTTCACCCAGAGTGGTGAACCTGTGGAATTCTCTGCCACAGAGGGCGGTGGAGGCCAGTTCATTAAAAATATTCAAGAAAGAGTTGGATATATTTCTTGAGGCTAAAGGGATCAAGGGATATGGGGAGAAAGCAGGGACCGGGTACTGAATTTGGATGATCAGCCATGATCTCATTGAATGGCGGAGCAGGCTCGAAGGGCCGAATGGCCTACTCCTGCTCCTATCTTCTATGTTTCTATGTTTATAGATATGTGAAGAGAAAAAGATTGGTGAAGTCAAGCGTAGGTCCCTTGCAGTCAGAATCAGGGGAATTTATAATGGAGAACAAAGAAATGGCAGACCAATTAAATACATATTTTGGTTCTGTCTTCACAAAGGAGGACACAAATAACCTGCCATATGTGTCAGGGAACATAGGGTCTGATGAAAGGGAGGAACTGAAAGAAATCAGTATTTGTAGGGAAATTGATGGAATTGAAGGCTGATAAATCCCCAGGACCTGATAATCTACATCCTAGGGTACTTATGGAAGTGGCCCTAGAAATAGTAGATGCTTTGCTGATCATCTTCCAGCAGTTGATGGAATCTGGAACAGTACCCATGGATTGGAGGGTAGCTAATGTTACCCCACTATTCAAAAAAAGGGGAGAGAAAAAAACAAGGAATTACAGACCGGTAAGCCGGACATCGGTAGTGGGGAAAATGCTAGAGTCTATTATAAAAGATGTAATAGCAGAGCACTTGGAAAACAGTAACAGGATCGGACAAAGTCAACATGGATTTACAAAAGGTAAATCGTGCTTGACTAATCTACTGGAATTTTTTGAGGATATAACTGGTAAAATAGATAAGGGAGAACCAGTGGATGTGGTGTATTTGGATTTTTAGAAGGCTTTCGATAAGGTCCCGCATAAGAGACTAGCGTGTAAAGTTAAGGCACATGGGATTGGGGGCAAGGTATTGACTTGGATAGAGAACTGGTTGGCAGACAGAAAGCAATGAGTTGGAATAAACGGGTCTTTTTCCGAGTGGCAGGCAGTGACTAGTGGGGTACCGCAGGGATCGGTCCTTGGACCCCAGCTATTCACAATATATATTAATAATCTAGACAAGGGAACTAGATGTAATATCTCCAAATTTGCAGACGACACAAAGCTGGGTGGGCGTGTGTGCTGTGAGGAGAATGCCGAGAAACTCCAGGATGATTTGCACAGGTTGGGTGATTGGGCAAAAGCATGGCAGATGCAATATAACGTGGATAAATGTGACGTTATCCACTTTGGTGGCAAAAACAGGAAGGCAGATTATTATCTGAATGGCAATAGATTGGGAGAAGGGGAAGTGCAACGAGACCTGGGTGTCCTTGTGCACCAGTCGCTGAAGGTAAGCATGCAGGTGCAGCAGGCGGTTAAGAAGGCAAATGGCATGTTGGCCTTCATAGCGAGAAGGTTTGAGTACAGGAACAAGGATGTCTTGCTACAGTTGCACAGGGCCTTGGTGAGACCACATCTTGAGTATTGTGTGCAGTTTTGGTCGCCTTATCTGAGGAAGGATGTTTTTGCCATGGAAGGAGTGTAGTGAAGATTCACCAGGCTGATACCTGGGATGGCAGGAATGACGCATGAGGAGAGATTGGGTCGACTGGGCTTGTACTCGCTGGAGTTTAGAAGAATGAGGGGATCTCATTGAAACTTATAAAATTCTGACAGGACTGGACAGACTAGATGCAGGAAGGATGTTCCCGATGGTTGGGGAGTCCAGAACCAGGGGTCACAGTCTAAGGATAAGGGGTAGGCCATTTAGGACAGAAATGAGGAGGAATTTCTTCACCCAGAGAGTGGTGAACCTGTGGAATTCTCTGCCACAGAAGGCAGTAGAGGCCAATACATTAAATATATTCAAGAAGGAGTTGGATATATTTCTTATAGCTAAAGGGATCAAGGGGTATGGGGAGAAAGCAGGGACCGGGTACTGAATTTGGATGATCAGCCATGATCGCATTGAATGGCAGAGCAGGCTCGAGGGGCCGAATGGCCTACTCCTGCTCCTATCTTCTATGTCCCATTCCCCATACCGTTTTGAATTTTATTTTTCAAATAATTATTCACTTCCATTTTAAAGGCTATTATGGATTCAGCTTTCAGCACTGTTTCTGGTACAGAATTCCACATCCATACAGCCTGCTGTGTAAAAAAACTCTCCTAACCTTTCCTTTTGTTTTCTTGGCAATGATCTTAAATTTATGCTCTCTACCTACCAACTCACTGACCAGTGGAAATAGTTTTTCCTGATTTACCTCATCAAAACCCTTCATAATTTTAAATGTTTCTATCTGATCTCCTCCTAACCTTCTAATTTCATTTTTAAAAAGCCCCAGTTTCTGCTGTCTCTACTCATACCTAAAGCCTCTCAACTCTGATACATTCTTTGCCAATCACTTCTGCACCATCTCCACTGACCTAACATCCCTCCTGATGTACTTCACCCAAAAGCAGAAACAATACCCCAACCAATAATTTGCAGAGATTTAGCTAATTACCTCTTTCCTTTTTTTATTCTATACCCCTATTTACAAGTAGGGTTGCCATCCATCCCGATTTCATCTGGACAATCCTAATTTAGGACCTCGAGTCCTGTGTCTCGGTCGAATATTGTAGGGATGCTCATGGTCAAAAGTACTATCCTCCAAAGTTTACTTACTCTGTTGCATGTCAAAGATCCCAAGGCACTATTCAAAGAACATCTCATACTGGACAACATTCTTCTCCTAAACAAACAAAGCAGATAAACTGATCATCCATCAATTTCAGTGAGTTGAAAAGGGATCTGGGCCAGGTGGAATAGACTCAAAGATTGGCAGGTAAAAGAGCAAATGAGCAATGGGAGGCCTTATGAAACATGCAAAATTAAGGGTAGATGCTAGGAGGATGTTTCCCCCGGCTGGGGAGTCTAGAACTCGGGGTCACAGTCTCAGAATAAGGGGTCGGCCATTTAGGACTGAGATGATGAGAAATTTCTTCACTTGAAAACAATGTTCCCCATAATTATTTTTGGGCGTGCGGCCCCTTTAAAAGGGCCTGTGCGGCCCATTCACAGGTTTTGCACATTAAAAAAGCTGATGCCGGGCTGCGTTAGTTGTGAATCTTTGAAATTCTCTACCCCAAAGGGCTATGGATGCTCAGTCGTTGAGTATATTCAAGACAGGGATCAATAGATTTTTGGAGACTAAGGGAATCAAGGGATATGGGGATAGTGCGAGACGGTGGAGTTGAGGTAAAAGATCAGCCATGATCTTATTGAATGGCAGAGCAAGCTCAAAGGGCCGAATGGCCTAATCCACTTTTTTTTTTTTTAATTCGTTTTTATGGGATGTGGGCGTCGCTGGCAAGGCCAGCATTTATTGCCTATCCCTAATTGCCCTCGAGAAGGTGGTGGTGAGCAGCCTTCTTGAACTGCTGCAGCAGTCCGTGTGGTGAAGGTACTCCCACAGTGCTGTTAGGTAGGGAGTTCCAGGATTTTGACCCAGCGACGATGAAGGATCGGCGATATACCTCTAAGTCAGGATGGTGTGTGACTTGGAGGGGAACTTGGAGGTGGTGGTGTTCCCATGCGCATGTTGCCCTTGTCCTTCTAGGTGGAAGAGGTCGTGGGTTTGGGAGGTGCTGCTGAAGGAGTCTCCTATTTCTCATGTTCTAGTGTTCAAAGAGGAGATAGTTCGGTACAGACTAGACAAATTCCCACAAGGGGGAAAGGAAGGGCATCCAAAGCTAGAGCTCCCTGGATGACTAAAAATATACGGATTAAATTGAAACAGATTCATAATTGAGTAGAGAACAAAGCTGAATACAAAAAGTAGAAGGGAGAACTGAAAAATGAAATAAGAGGGGCAAAAAGAGTATGAGAATACATTAGTGGGTAACATAAATGGAATTACAAAAGTCTCTTATAAACATATAAATAGTAAAAGATAGTCAAAGGAAAAGTGAGGATGAGTAGGGACCAAAAAGGATACCTTCTTCTGCAGGTAGAGGAGATAGCCGAGATACTAAATAAGTACTTGGCATCTGTCTTCATTAAAGAATATGATGCTGTCAATGTCACAGTAAAGGAGGTGTTAGAGCAATTGGATAGGATAAAAATAGAAGAGGAGGTGCTTAAAAGGTTGGCGTCACTCAAAGTAGAGAAGTCACCCAATCCAGATGAGATGCATCCAATGTCGCTGAGGGAATTAAGTGTGGACACTGCGGAGGCTCTGGCCACAATCTGGGCCTGCGACAGGTGCTGAGAGAACCAACACGAGGGAAAAACCTACTTGGCCTCGTCCTCACCAATCTACCTGTCGCAGATGCATCTGTCCATAACAATATTGGTAGCAGTGATTGTGGAGACGAAGTCCCGTCTTCATACTGAGGATACCCTCCATTGTGTTGTGTGGCACTACCACCGTGCTAAATGGGATAGCTTCAGAACAGATCTAGCAACTCAAAACTGGGCATCCATGAGGTGCTGTGGGCCATCAGCAGCAGCAGAATTGTATTCCACCACAATCTGTAACCTAACCTGACATATCCCTCACTCTAACATTACCATCAAGCCAGGGGAACAACCCTGGTTCAATAAGGAGTGTAGAAGAGCATGCCAGGAGCAGCACCAGGCGTACCTAAAAATGAAGTGCCAAACTGGAGAAGCTGCAACACAGAACTACATGCATGCTAAAAAGCAGAAGTAGCATGCTATAGACAGGGCTAAGCGATCCCACAATCAACGGATCAGATCAAAGCGCTGCAGTCCTGCCACACCCAGTCATGAATGGTGGTGGACCATTAAACAACTAATGGGAGGAGGAGGCTCCATGAATATCCCCATCCTCAATGATGGTGGAGCCCAGCACGTGAGTGCAAAAGACGAGGCTGAAGCGTTTGCAACCATCTTCAGCCAGAAGTGTCGAGTGGATGATCCAAATCGGCCTCCCCCGAGGTCACCACCATCACAGAAGCTAGTCTTCAGCCAATTCGATTCACTCCACGTGATATCAAGAAACGGCTGAGCGCACTGGATACAGCAAAGGCTATGGGCCCAGACAACATCCCGACTGCCGTGCTGAAGACTCGAGTCTCCAGAACTAGCCACACCTCGAGCCAAGCTGTTCCAATGTGGAAAACTGCCCAGGTATGTCCTATCCACAAAAAGCAGGACAAATCCAATCTGGCCAATTACCGCCCATCAGTCAACTCTCAATCATCAGTAAAGTGTTGGAAGGTGTCATTGACAGTGCTATCAAGCGGCGCTTACTCACTAATAACCTGTTCGCTGATGCCCAGTTTGGGTTCCACCAAGATCACTCAGCTCCCAACCTCATTACAGCCTTGGTCCAAACATAGACAAAGGAGCTGAATTCCAGAGGTGAGGCGAGAGTGACTGCCCTCGACATCAAAGCAGCATTTAACCAAGTGTGGCATCAAGGAGCCCTAGTAAAACTGAAGTAAATGGAAATCGGGGGGGCAAACTCTCCACAAGCTGGAGTTATACCTAGCACAAAGGAAGATGGTTGTGGTGGCTAAAGGTCAATCATCACAGCCCCAGGACATCACTGCAGGCGTTCCTCAGGGCAGTCTCCTAGGCCCGACCATCTTCAGCTGCTTCATCAATAACCTTGCCTCCAACATAAGGTCAGAAGTGGGAATGTTCGCTGATGACTGCCCAGTGTTCAGTGCCGGTCACAACTCCTGAGATAATGAAGCAGTCCATGCCCGCATGCAACAAGACCTGGTGACGTTCAGGCTTGGGCTGATAAGTGGCAGGTAACATTCATGCCACACAAATGCCAGGCAACGACTATCTCCAACAAGCGAGAGTCTAACCACCGCCTCTTGACATTCAACAGCATTACCATCACCAAATCCCCCACCATCATTATCCTGGGGGTCACCATTGACCAGAAACTTAACTAGTCCAGCTACAAAAATTCTGTGGCAACAAGAGCAGGTCAGAGGCTAGGTATTCTGCGGCGAGTGTCTCACCTCCTGACTCCCCAAAGCCTTTCCACAATCTACAAGGCACAAGTAAGGAGTGTGATGGAATACTCTCCGTTTGCCTGGATGAGTGCAGCTCCAACAACACTCAGGAAGCTCGACACCATCCACGACAAAGCAGCCCATTTGATTGGCACCCCATCCACCACCTTAAACATTCACTCCCTCCACCACCGGTGTACCGTGGCTGCAGTGTACACCAGCTACAAGATGCACTGCAGCGACTCGCCAAGGCTTCTTCGGTAGCACCTCCCAAACTCGCGACCTCTTCCACCTAGAAGGACAAGGGCAGCAGACACATGGGAACACCACCACCTCCAAGTTCTCCTCCAAGTCACACACCATCCTGACTTAGAAGTATATTGCCGATCCTTCATCGTCACTGGGTCAACATCCTGGAACTCCCAACCTAACAGCACTGTGCGAGTACCTTCACCACGCGGACTGCTGCGGTTCAAGAAGGCAGCTCACCACCACCTTCTCAAGGGCAACTCGGGATGGGCAATAAATACTGGCCTTGCCAGTGATGCCACAGCCCCGAGACCGAAGAAGCAGCGGACCTGCGCGGGAGCAGCCCGAGGCGGCGGAGTATAAGAGGGAGCAACCAGAGGCACCGAGGCCCACAGCCCCGAGACCGAAGAAGCAGCGGACCTGCGCGGGAGCAGCCCGAGGCGGCGGAGTATAAGAGGGAGCAACCAGAGGCACCGAGGCCCACAGCCCCGAGACCGGAGAAGCAGCGGACCTGCGCGGGAGCAACCCGAGGCGGCGGAGTATAAGAGGGAGCAACCAGAGGCACCGAGGCCCACAGCCCAGAGACCGGAGAAGCAGCGGACCTGCGCGGGAGCAGCCCGAGGCGGCGGAGTATAAGAGGGAGCAACCAGAGGCACCGAGGCCCACAGCCGAGACCGGAGAAGCAGCGGACCTGCGCGGGAGCAGCCCGAGGCGGCGGAGTATAAGAGGGAGCAACCAGAGGCACCGAGGCCCACAGCCCCAAGACCAGAGAAGCAGCGGACCTGCGCAGGAGCAGCCCGAGGCGGCGGAGTATAAGAGGGAGCAACCAGATGCATACCAATCCAGGTTCCGGGAGAGAGGTAAAAAGTAATCCAAGTGTGACGTCAGCAGGAAGCAGGTAAGTGATTGGTTGGTGAGTATTTCTCTCTTTTCAATACAAGCTTGAATTCTGTGGTGTTAAATTTCTAGGGTCTCTGTGTTGTAGTGGGGACAGTTGGTAAATAAAGCGCCCTAGAGTATACCTGTAACTGGGGTGTTGAATAAATTTTTAAATTAATTAAAGGAGTAAGTCATGGCAGGAGAGCTCAGACCCGTGTTCTGCTCCTCTTGCTCCATGTGGGAAGTCAGGGACGCTGCCAGTGTCCCTGACGACCATGTGTGCGGGAAATGCATCCAGCTGCAGCTACTTGTAGACCGCATTGCGGCGCTCGAGCTGCGGGTGGATGAGTTTTGGAGCATGCGCGATGCCGAGAGGGTCGTGGATAGCACGTTTAGCGAGTTGTTCATGCCGCAGAGTAGGGCTGCACAGGCAGAAAGAAATTGGGTGACCATCAGGCGGAGCAACAGAGGCAGGCAGGAAGTGCAGGGAACCCCTGCGGACATCCCACTTTCAAACAGGTATACCAAGTTGGATACTGTTGAGGGGGATGACTCACCAGGGGAAGGCAGCAGCAGCCAGCTTCCTGGCACCAGGGACGCTTCTGCTGCTCAGAAAGGGAGGAAAAACAGTGGGAGAGCAATAGTGGTAGGGGATTCTATCGTAAGGGGAACAGATAGGCATTTCTGTGGCCGCAAACGTGACTCCAGGATGGTTTGTTGCCTCCCTGGGGCCAGGGTCATGGATGTCACTGAGCGGCTACAGGGCATTCTTAAGGGGGAGGGGGAGCAGGCAGAGGTCGTGGTCCACATTGGGACCAACGACATAGGTAGGAAGGGGGATGAGGTCCTGCATCAAGAATTTAGGGAGCTAGGTAACAGATTAAAGAGCAGGACCTCAAAGGTTGTAATCTCTGGATTACTCCCAGTGCCACGTGCTAGTGAGTATAGGAATAGGAGGATAGAGCAGATGAATGCGTGGCTAAAGAGTTGGTGTAGGGGGGAGGGTTTTACTTTCCTGGATCACTGGGCCTGCTTCTGGGAAAGGTGGGACTTGTACAAGTCGGACGGGTTGCACCTGAACGGGACAAATATCCTTGCGGGGAGGTTTGCTAGCACTGTTGGGGGTGGGGGGGGGGGTGGGGGTTTAAACTAACTTGGCAGGGGGATGGGATACAGAGGGGAGCTGAAATAGGGGGGATGTGCTGCCAATTATAGAGAAAAAAACAAGTCAGCTTGGTAGACAGGACAAATATATAAGGGCAAGGCTGGATGGCATCTATTTTAATGCAAGGAGTCTTGCAAATAAGGTGGATGAACTGAAGGTGTTGATAAACACATGGGAGTATGATATTGTTGCTATCACGGAGACATGGTTGAGGGAGGGGCAAGACTGGCAGCTCAATATTCCGGGGTACAGAATCTTCAGGCGAGACAGAGGGGGTGGTATAAGAGGAGGGGGTGTTGCAATATTAATTAAGGAGTCAATTACTGCAGTAAGGAGGGATGATATATTGGCAGGTTCCTCTAATGAGGCCATATGGGTGGAGCTTAAAAACAAAAAGGGGGCAAGCACTTTGCTGGGAGTGTACTATAGGCCTCCAAACAGTCAGGGGGAGATAGAGGAACAGACATGTAGGCAAATCTCAGAGAAATGTGCAAATAATAGGGTAATAATAATGGGGGATTTCAACTTCCCCAATATTAACTGGGATAGTCAGAGTGTGAAAGGCTCAGAGGGTGTAGAATTCTTAAAGTGCATCCAGGAGAGCTTTTTGAGCTAGCATGTAGAAAGTCCTACAAGAGAGGGGGCGGTACTGGACCTAATTCTAGGGAATGTGGCCGGCCAAGTGGAAAAAGTGCTAGTAGGTGAGCACTTTGGTGACAGTGACCATAATATGGTGAGGTTTAAGGTGGTCATGGAAAAGGACAGGGATGGGCCGGAAATAAGGGTTCTAAATTGGGGGAAGGCCGATTTTAATAGGATAAGGCAGGATCTGGCCAAAATGGTCTGGGATCAGCTACTTGTAGGAAAATCCGCATCGGAGCAATGGGAGGCTTTCAGCAGGGAGATTGAGATCATACAATGGCAACATGTTCCCGTAAAGGTCAAGGGTGGTTCCAAAAACCACAGGGAACCTTGGATGTCAGGGGATATACGAGAATGGATTAGGAAAAAAAGGAGGGCTTTTGGCAGATACAAAAGGCTAAAGACGGAGGAAGCCCTAGAGGAGTACAAAAAGTGCAGGGGGATACTTAAAAAAGAAATTAGGAGATCAAGGAGGGGCCATGAAATAACACTGGCGAGCAAAATAAAGGAAAATCCTAAGATGTTTTATAAGTATATTAAGGGTAAGAGGATAACTAGGGAAAAAATAGGGCCCATTAGGGACAAAAGTGGCAATCTGTGTGTGGAGCCGGAAGATGTAGGAGGGGTTCTAAATGAATTTTTTGCATCTGTTTTCACTATGGAGAAGGACGATGTAGACATAGAAATAGGGCGGGGGGACTGTGATATGCTCGAACATATTAACATCGAGGGGGAGGAGGTATTGGCGGTTTTAGCTGGCCTAAAAATGGATAAATCCCCAGGCCCAGACGAAATGTATCCCAGGCTGCTGTGTGAGGCAAAGGAAGAGATTGCGGGGGCTCTAACACATATATTCAGGACCTCTCTGGCCACAGGGGATGTGCCAGAGGACTGGAGAACCGCTAATGTAGTACCATTATTCAAGAAGGGAAGTAGGGAAAAACCGGGGAACTACAGGCCAGTGAGCCTAACATCAGTGGTAGGAAAATTATTGGAAAAAATTCTGAGGGACAAAATTTGTCTCCACTTGGAGAGGCAAGGATTAATCAGGGATAGTCAACATGGCTTTGTCAAGGGAAGATCATGTCTGACTAATTTGATTGAATTTTTTGAGGGGGTGACTAGGTGTGTGGATGAGGGTAACGCAGTGGATGTGGTATACATGGATTTCAGTAAGGCCTTCGATAAAGTCCCACACAGGAGACTGGTCAAGAAGGTAAGAGCCCATGGAATCCAGGGTGCCTTGGCACATTGGATACAAAACTGGCTTAGTGGCAGAAGGCAGAGGGTGATGGTCGAAGGTTGTTTTTGTGACTGGAAGCCTGTGGCCAGTGGGGTACCACAGGGATCAGTGCTGGGTCCCTTGCTGTTTGTGGTCTACATTAAGGACTTGGATATGAATGTAAAAGGTATGATCAGTAAGTTCGCGGATGATACAAAAATTGGTAGGGTGGTAAATAGCGAGGAGGGTAGCCTCAGTCTGCAGGACGATATAGATGGGTTGGTCAGATGGGCGGAACAGTGGCAAATGGAATTTAACCCGGAAAAGTGCGAGGTGATGCACTTTGGGGGGGACTAACAAGGCAAGGGAATACACAATGAATGGTAAGACCCTAGGCAAGACGGAGGGTCAGAGGGATCTGGGTGTGCAAGTACACAGATCCCTGAAGGCGGCGGAACAGGTGGATAAGGTGGTAAAAAAGGCATATGGGATACTTGCCTTCATTAGCCGAGGCATAGAATATAAGAGCAAGGAGGTTATGATGGAGCTGTATAAAACACTGGTTAGGCCACAGCTGGAATACTGTGTGCAGTTCTGGTCGCCACACTACAGGAAGGATGTGAACGCTTTGGAGAGGGTGCAGAGGAGATTCACCAGGATGTTACCAGGGCTGGAGCGCTTCAGCTATGAAGAGAGACTGGGCAGATTAGGTTTGTTTTCCTTGGAGCAGAGGAGGCTGAGGGGGGACATGATTGAGGTGTACAAAATTATGAGGGGCATAGATAGGATGGATACTAAGGAGCTTTTTCCCCTTAGTAGAAGGGTCAATAACTAGGGGGCATAGATTCAAGGTAAAGGGCGGGAGGTTTAGAGGGGATTTGAGAAAGAACTTTTTCACCCAGAGGGTGGTTGGAGTCTGGAACTCACTGCCTGAAAGGGTTGTGGAGGCAGGAACCCTCAACATTTAAGAAGCATTTGGATGAGCACTTGAAATGCCATAGCATACAAGGCTACGGACCAAATGCTGGAATATGGGATTAGATTAGACAGGGCTTGATGGCCGGCGCGGACACGATGGGCCGAAGGGCCTCTATCCGTGCTGTATGACTCTATGGGCTGGATTTTGCTACGGGGGCGGGTTGGAGGTGGGAAACCCACATTCGGGCTTGTTGTCCCGCCTCCATGGAGATGTGGCCAACCCACTGGATTTTCCTCTGATTGACCTTGTTGAGCCCGCCCTGTGGGCTCAGCAGGCCAATTAAGGGCCACCCGGCAACAGGTGACGTCAGAGATCGACATTTCATCTGTCAAAAGCTTTTGGCAGATGAAATATCAGTGTTTAGCAGCTGTTTGAAGCTGTCAAGCACTGAAAAACTGCTAATTCAGACTCAGCCCTTTCTCAGGATAACTTTAAAATCATTTTGCTGCAGAAACCAAGAAGCTGATTTTTTTTTAAAAATCGGAGCTTCTGTGGTTCTTGCAGCCGACTCCCGACACCAGAATGCAGGACTCCTGTAAAGGTAAGTAAAAGTAAGTTAAACTTATTTAAACACTTGCCAAACACTTTACCTTTGCACTCCTGCACCCCTCACTCACCTGAACACTGTGCATCTCGACCCCTCCAAGACCTCAGACCCACGTCCCGCCTCTCAAACTTTTCGTGGTTTGGAGCTGTCGGGAAGCCCACAAACCAGCAATAAAAATCGCGAATAGGCAAAAAACTACCTGTTAACAGGCAGTTTAATTGCCTTTAATCCCTTCCCGCCTCTGGGAGTCTGGTTCCAGCACTTGTTGGCAACCCGACTCCTATGAAATTGACATGGAGGCGGGATGGGGTCGGGACCCCCGGATCTCCGATTTTTATCACCCACACGCCTCCAACCCGACTCCAGGGGCTTAGGAAAATCCAGCCCTTTGACTCTAAAAATGAATTAAAAAAAAAAAATCTCTCAATCCTGCTTAGATATGGTGGTACCAGAAGACTGGAGGATTGCAAATGCTAATCCCCTGTTTAAAAAGGGGCGAGGGATACAGCCGGTAATTACAGGCGAGTCAGCCTAACATCAGTGGTGGGGAAACATTGAGAGACATTTCATTCAGAATAAAATTCATTGGCACTTGGAAAAATATGGGTTAATAAATGACAGCCAGCACAGATTTGTAAAGGAAAGTTTTGTTTGAATAACTTGATTTAGTTCTTTGATGAAGTAAGAGGGTTGATGAGAGTAGTGCAGTTGATGTTACGTATACGGACTTTCAAAAGGTATTTGATAAAGTACCATATAATTGACTTGTTAGCAAAATTAAAGCCGATGGGATTAAAGGAGCAGTGGCTGCGTGGATACGAAATTGGCTAAGAGACAGAAAGCAGAGAGTAATGGTTGTTTATCAGACTGGAGGGAAGTTTGCAGTGGTGTTCCCCAGGGGTCGGTGTTGGGATCACTGCTCTTTTTAATATATATTAATGATCTGGACTTGGGTATACAGGGCATAATTTCAAAGTTTGCAGATGACACGAAACTCAAATGTAGCAAACAGTGAAGAGGATAGTAACAGATTTCAGGAGGACATAGATAAACTAGTGAAATGGGCAGACATATGGTAGATGTAATTTAACACATAGAAGTGTGACGTGATTCATTTTGGTAGGAAGAATGAGGAGAGGATATATGGTACAATTTCACAGGGGTGCAGGAAGAGAGACACCTGGGGATGTACATACACAAATCTTTGAAGGTGGCAGGACAAGTTGAGAAGTTTGTTAAAAAGGCATACAGGATCCTTGGCTTTATAAACAGAGGCACGGGGCAGGATTTTCACTGAGCCGTGGAGGCGGGATTGGAGGCATGTGGGGGGTTAAAATCTTGAAATCGGGGGGCACGAACCCATCCTGCTCCTAACCCGCCTCCATGCCAGTTTCAAAGGAGGCGGGTACCCGACCCGCGCTGGGTTCCGCCTCCCCGAGGCGGGAAGGGGATTAGTGCCAATTAACTGCCTGTTAACAGTTAGTTAACAGGCAGTTTTTAGCCTAATCCCTATTTTTATTGGTGAAGTGTGGGATTCCCGACGGCTCCAAACCACGCCAAGTTAGCGAGGCGGGCATGAGTGCAGAGGTAAGTGTGTTTGGTGTGTGTAAAGTGTTTAAAGAAGTTTTACTTACATGTACTTACCTTTACAGCCTTCCTTCCTTCAGGTCTCAGGAGTCCCTCATCTCACCGGCACAGAAAGCAGAATGGCAGCGAGCTGTCAAAATCTGCAGCATTCAGCTTTCTGTTCCGGAGAGATCTCTAAATCATCCTGAGAGGAAGGAATTAACCTGGAGTACAGATTGTCAGTGTTTGACAGCTTCAAACAGCTGTGAAACGCTGATATTTCATCTGTCAAAAGCTCTTGACAGATGAAATGTCTGTCTGTGACGTCATCTGTTGCTGGGTGGCCCTGAATTGGCCTGCTGAGCCCGCTGGGCGGGCTCAACAAGGTCAATCAAGTGAAAATCGCGTGGGTTGGCCACAACTCGATGGAGGCGGGACTACAACCCTGAAAGTTGTAGTCCCGCCTCCTACACACCTCCTCAATGAAAATCCAGCCCATAGAGTACAAAAGCAAGGAAATTATGCTAAACCTTTATAAAACACTGATTAAGCCTTAGCTGGAGTATTCTGGGGACCACACTTTAAGGATGTCAAGGCCTTAGAGAGGATGCAGAAGAGAATTACAAGAATGGTACCAGGGATAAAAGATTTCAGTTACGTGGAGAGACTGGAGAAACTGGGGTTGTTCTCCTTAGAAGGTTAAGGGGAGATTTGATAGAGGCCTTCAAAATCTTGAAGTGTTTTAAAAGAGTAAATAATGATAAACTGTCTCCAGTGGCAGAAAGGTCGCTTAGCAGAGGACACAGATTTAAGATGATTTACAAAAGAACCAGACGCGACATGAGGAAACTTTTTTTACGCAGCAAGTTGCGATGATCTGGAATGCATTGCCTGATAGGGTAGTGGAAGCAGATTCAATAATAACTTTCAAAAGGGAATTGGATATATACTTGAAAAGGAAAAATTTGCTGGCTACAGGGAAAGAGCAGGGGAGTGGGACTAATTGGATAGCTCTTTCAAAGAGCTGGCACAAACACGATGGGCCAAATGGCCTTGCTGTGCTGTATCCTTTTAGGACGTAAACCTTTGAAGCTGAGAGAACAGGAAGGAGATATATCCTCTTTGGAGGAAAAAAAATCATACTGTATTGAATACATCTGTTAAAAAGAAAATGATTTTTTTTTTAAATCACTTCCAATGGAGACATATCCGATTCAGATTTTCACAAAAACCTTTCCCTCGACACCATTCTTGCAGAATATCGACAACCTTTTAACATTTTACACAAAAGAGACACTGAATTGTTTTTAACAATCCATTCACTACAGAAGCTCTCTGGGGTGTATTTTCTAGTCTCTCAGACACTGCATTAGTTGTCGATTACAAAGAACCTGTCTGCATTCAGCTACATGTGGATTTGGGTTTTTTTGTTTTATGAAAACTACACACTTGATAAGAAAGGAACACACACAAAAGTGCACTATCCAATGCACAAATAATCGTACAAAAATATATATAAATTGATCCAAATTGACATTATATCTCCATTCTGTTTTAACAGATACGCTGCTCTACAGTACTACTGCTTTTATTTTCATTTTTCCACAAATAAAATATTAAATTTCATTTCATACTGACTTTAATGAACATGCATAACATTCGGCAAGCTGTTAGATTGAATGTTACAATCAAATGGCAAGAACTAAGCAAAGTATCATCCATTTTGGTGGAGAAAGTATACATTAAAATTCAGATTCGCACTGACAATGAAAATAATGGGCCGGATATTCCGACCCCCCACGGGTGCGTACGTACCTGTAATGGCCTCGCAAGTGCGGGTTTCAGGCATGTGCTAAAAACCCGGGAAAAAGGCCTCTGTAGGAAAAGAGTTCCACTTTCTGCACAACCTCCGCCTGCTGAAAACCTTTAAAAATCTTACGCCTGGTAAAAGCATGCACAGGGCCTGCTTTTACCAGCATAAGAGTTTAAAAAAAAAAAAAAATTTCCACTCATTTATAATTTTAAAATACTTTTAAAAAAGGTAAGTTTATTTTTAGCCCCGTAAAAAACGAATTATTTTTTTCAAAAAATTAATTTTTAAAAAAATATTTAATTTAATGTCATTTTAACTAATACGTGATTTAAAAAAAACATTTAATGTTTAACTGTGCTTTTTTAAGTGATCCCCATTCATACTTTTGACAGATTTACACGTAGAGAACTGTCAAGAGTGTGAAGGGGGATTCCCTTCTTTGATTGGTTCCCCATGGCCCATGTGATCCCAGGGACGCTTGCGAACCGTCTGCGCTCCTGGGATACCTGGGCCTCTGCGCGCGCTGACCAGGATAGGAAGTCTTGGGACCTAGGGAGCCAGCAGGTAAGTGCGTAGATTTTTACCGATTGGAGGCATCCGCACGCAGGAAGCCTCTGATCAGAAAATCCAGCCCAATATTGTAGGTTTGTAGGTCTCCCAATCTTTAATGTACTTCATTATAATCAAAAATATATGATGAATGACTCAAATGCAATACCTATAAGGGGAAGATAGATTATTAAAATTAAAAAGGGATTATTTGTAAATTGTGTGGATGGAAGAAGGAAGTTGGAAAGGGATATAAACAGACCCTGAGTGAGCAAAACTATGGCAGATCGAGTTCAATGTGGGGAAGTGTGAATTTGGATCTGAGAAAACAAATCAAAATATTTTCTTAATGATGAGAGACTAGGAGCTGTGGAGGAGCAAGGGTGTTCATGTACACAAATCACTAAATGTTAGCACACAGGTACAAAAAGTATCAAAAAGACTAATGAAATGTTGGCCTTCATCTGATTGGAACGATTCAAACAGAGTTGAAGGAACTTAGCATTCTGACGGTTGTAGAACTGGAGAAAGTTAAAAATGAAGAGATAGGGAGGGACAAAGCCAAGAACTCATTTAAATATGAGAATGACAATTTTAAACTAGAGGTGTTGGGAGACCGAGAGCCAATGCAGATCAACAAGCACAGATGTGACGAGTGAATAGGACAGGATATGGGTAGGAGAGTTTTGAATGAGCTGAAGTTTAAGGGCGATGGAGGATCGGAGGCCAGCCAGGAAAACATTGAGAGAAAAAAAAGAGTCTGAAGCGAACAAAGGTATGGATGAGGCTTTCTGCAGCAGATGGACTGAGGGGTGGAGATGGGTGATATTATGGAGGTGGACTTAGGCGGTCTTGGTCAAATATGACACCACAGTTGTGAACAGTTTGGTTCAATCTAAGACAGTGCTGGGGAGGAGGATGGAATCAGTGGCAAGGGTACAGAGATTGTGCTGGGGGCCGAAGACAATGGCTTCAGTCTTCCCAAAGTTTACCTGAAGGAATTTGCGAATCAATCATTCAGGACTGCATGTCAGACAGGCTGACAACAGAAAGGCAATGGAAGGGAAGGGGTGCAGGGAGAGGTGGTGTAGAGGGTGTGGCCAGCTTATATGTAGAACTTGATGCCATATCTTCAGATGATGTCGTCAAGGAGCAGCATGCAGATGAGGAAGAGCGTGGGGCTAAGAATAGATCCTTGGGGGACTTGAGAGTTAACGGTGCAGGGCTGGAAAGAGAAGCCATTACTGGAGATGCTCTAGCTACGGTTGGATACGCAAGAGTGGAACCAAGCTCGACAAAGGAGGAGAGGTGTTGGAAGAGGATGATGTGGTCGACTGTGTCAAAGACTGCAGACAGGTGGAAGAGGGAAAATGCGCCATGGGCACAGTCACAGAGGATGTCGTTTAGGGCTACTTCTGTGCAGTATCAGGGATGGAAACCTGCTTGGAGCGATTCAAACTCAAGTTGCAGGAAAGATGGGCACAGATTTGGGAGGCAGCAACATCTTCAAGGACTTTGGAGAGGAAAGGAAGGTTGGAGGAGGGACAATAATTTGCGAGGCCAGGGGGGTAGAGGGTAGGATTTTTTTTTTTTTTTTTTTTTTTTTTTTTTTGAGAGCTGATGACAGCGGTTTTACAAGAAATGGGGGACAACATCTAAAGGGAACAATTTACAATGCCAGGTAACATGAGGACCAAGTTGGAGGCCAGCAATTTAGTATGAATGGTGTCGAGAGAGCAGGATGTGGGTTTCATGGACAAGATGAGCCCGATGAAGGACTCATGATCAGTACTAGAGTAGGGGGAGTCTGCAGGGAGGCTTAGCTTAATGAGCAAGGGGATGGGAAGGAATCATCAAGGTAGCTGAATGGATGGTCTCCGTCTTAGAGCAAAGAAGTTCATGAGCTCCTCGCATTTTGTTGGAGGTTGAGAGTGAAGCGGGCAAGGGAGAGGCGTTTAACAAGATGGTTGGTAATGGAAAAAATATATCAGTGGTTATCTCTGCTCTTCACCATGATCCTGGAGTACTAGGCAGGTTGGCGAAAGAGAATGCGGCACAATAGCACTTCATGTTGTCTGGTGATGGATGGTTAAACCAGTTTTGCACCAGATACACCAAGTCTGCACCCCTTGAACTTGAGGGAGTGAAGATAGGGGCCATACAGAAGTATCGTGGCAAATACAAGGTCAAAAGCTAAGCATGTTGAGAGATTGAAAGTGTAGTTGTAAGTGACTTGGGGAGTAAAGTGTGGTTGAAAGGGGGTAGGGCCATACGGGTGGTGAGAGATACAAGGAAGTCGTCAAAAATGGTCCTGTCTATGATCAACACCATGGGAGTGGAGAGGCCACAGGAGATGGCAAAATCAAGGGGAGTGGTCGTGAATGTAGGGAGCTTATCCTTTTCCCCTCAAAGTTTATGCAACCACTAGTTGCAAGTACTGTCCTGGTATCATTATACACATTCAAACACAATCTTTATCACTTCTGCTTATGAGGAGTTTTATTATGATATTCAGCAGCTTTACGAATTGTGCTGCTCATCAATTATCATGGCCTGGAAAATGCTAGAATGGTGCATGTGGCCACGAACCCCATATGTTAAACTGCTGTGCATTCTCCAGTGGTGAATTTACATCAAAATTTGCTGGGCAACAGGTTAAAATACGCCAGTGAGAACAGTGACAAGTCAGAAGCGGCACAGCCAATGGCCAGTGTACTGATCCCTTCTCACTAATGGTCAAGAAATTGTGGCAACCTCCAACTAGGATACCATAAGACAGAGATCAATAGATTTTTGGATACTAAGGGAATCATGGGAATTGGGGATAGTGCGGGTAAGGTGGAGTTGAGGTAAAAGATCAGCCATGATCTTACTGAATGGCGGAGCAGGCTCAAGGGGCCGAATTGCCTATTCCTAGTTCTTATGTTCGAATGCTGTATTAAATTAATTATTTGGGTGTTGATTCAAAGTTAAATGTTAAAGCATAAGTGATTAGAGAGAGCTGAATGATGGAGGATCTGCCATAAACTGCAATAATCCAATCACAAAGAGCGACAAGGAAGCAGTCAAGAGATACCTGGAGGCCTACTACCAACGCATTTTATATTCTGTGTTCCAAGATAGTGTGAATGAACTATTAAGCTAAAGCAAATATAGTAGTCTTTTAAAAAGTTATTGTCAAAGGCCTCAATATTTTTAGACGGTAAAATTCTGCTTCAGGTCGGCCATTATCTTCAACTACAGGGTATGACCAGCTCCATTATTTGCACATACACATCTCAATTTGTGTTTCTTAAACTAACTTAACGGCAATTATATTTAGTATAACACTTGCCAAGCCAGTGCCTTTTCCAGCTTGTTGAAATTCTCCAATTAAATTTTTCAGTCCTCTTCCTTCAATACAAATCACATCATTGCCAGGTCACCAGTGCCATTCTAGATCAGTCGAAGTGGCAATGGCAATCAAATCAGCAAATTGGACATTGTCACTGGTATTATGGAGGGATGGGGCTATGATAATGGAATTCTCACTATTTCAGTGAGGGACACAGTGGAGAGGGTCCCAGGAAAATTTTGGCATGGAGCAAATAATGGCTTAAGTCACCTACAACACAATTTCATGGAAAATCTGAGCCATAGTAATGGTGTTTGCCATAGATGCACCATTATTATGGCACAAGTTTCCAGCAAATTCCATGTCTTTGATATGAGTGTATCTATGAATTTCTCAATTATCTGTTTTTAGTTAGGTAGCTGATTATTCCAGGTTGCTGGGTTTAAAAAAAAAGTAATTTGATTAGCTTTGTGTTTCTGTTTGTTGTTGATTGGAAGCTTTCCTATCTAGTGAATAGGGCTGTTTTTTGATTGTTTTGCATTCAATGTATGGAACATTTGAGCCAAGTGCTTACTTAAGCCAACCACGATTTCTTTGGGCGAATGGCTGCGATACTTCTGAATTATGTTGTTTTTGAGCTACACTTTGTGCGTTACTTTTGAGGTGTGTGATATTATGGGCACTCCCCAGACACAAGATTTAATTACATAGTTGTTTTTTGCCTTAACTGCCACAGCGAGTTTACAATGTTTGCTGAAGATGCAAGTAGCCTTAATTATTTGTCCATTCTTCTGTCCAGTCTTTCCAAAACGTTATCAATTATTTAGAAAATATATTTGTTTCTCCCCATTGAAAAGCATATTCCTGCTTCTAACTTTGAAAGAGCTTTTGAAATGCCAGGACAGGATTCCAAATAGGAAAGACTATGCAATGGAGTGGCAAGCAAATCTCCACCAAGGGAGCCAGAGGCAATGGCAGCATTCAGTTGCCACCACAAAGATTAGGCACTGGAACAAATGGCTGCAGTTCTAGTGGCAGAAAACAGAAGAGAGACTGCATGTGGGAAGGCCTGAAGTCAGGATGGAGGCAGACAGCGGACATCTTGGGTTAACCTCTCCGCCATTCTCTCCTCCTTTAAGGCCCTCCTTAAAACCCACTTCTTTGATCAAGCTTTCGGTCACCTAATATCTCCTTATTTGACTCGGTCAATTTTTGTCCGATTACTCTTCTGTGAAGTGCTTTGAGACATTTTTCTACACTAAAAGCACTATAAAAATGCCAGTTATTGTTGTTTTTTATTGTAATTGAGTGGGCCTCTGCTGGGGTTAGGAAAGCAGAATGGCCAACAGAGAGAAGGACTGAGCAGCAAGAGGTTAAGGAGGTGGGCGACGAGGTGAGGTGGCATAGCAGAGTATCTGGAGACATTTATTTACAGCAAGTGCATGCAAGACTTTAAAGATATTAGTAATTCATTATTGGCTTTTCTCACCATCAGTTAATGAATAAAAGTTTTTTTTATATAAGACAGCAACAGAGTATCCTATCCCTCACTTTTAATGCATCCCTTCATTCCACCAAGGGCGTGGCCACAGGCTTCTTCACCCACCTCGCCATTACCCTCAAAGAGGCTTTGTTTGCTGTCAAATTCAACTTGTGATTTTATATAGTAAAGGTCTCAAATGAGGATGAGGAAAGACACTCAGCTTGTTCTGCTTTCTGAAATTTATAGAACACAAAACAAAAGATACTTTACTTCTCTCTCTCACACACACATTTTTTTAACTAAAACTTTACTTGAATAAAGCTTTTGAAATTTGTCCTCTAGCTTTTCTTCAAATTACTTTGAAACACAGCTGAGCAGAAAGTGCTAAAAGCTAAAGAGAAATATTAAGCAGTTCACCTGGACGTGCTGATCCATCCTGATAAATTAGATACACTGCACATGCTTAGACTGCACAATCTTCATTCAACTAACATATTCATAGCTCTGAGCTGTGAAGTCCAAGCCCAGTCTTTTGAGAAAGACTCAGACCTTCAAGTAAAAATTTTAATGATGTCATTAAAAGGCACAAAAGAGAAAATCCAATGAATAAATGTAATCACGTTGCAATAAAATAATGTAATTTTCCATTAAAAAAAAATTGTTTAAAACCTGATTTTGGCCATTAGAAATTTCAGTTATTGAGGTAAAAATAACAGACAATTTTTTCCCTCAGAAAGCAGTTTGAGTGATTTGTGGGCAAAAGATCATATAGTACCACGTGGTGGAGTTACAGGGAGCCATGAAAGGAGAGTCTGAAGATGAACATTGGATCTCCTATTGTAGCACCACCTACTGGCATTACAGTGAACTGCAACAGATATATCATCTTCTTCGGCAATCCCTCGGAACCGAGGATGGATTGCTTCCACATTAAAAATGAGTTCGCAGGTGACTGATGAGTCCAATGCGGGACCTACAGTCTCTGTCACAGGTGGGGCAGATGGTGGTTGAAGAGGCGGGTGGGTGGGGTGCTTGGGTTGACGTGCGCTCCTTGTGCTGCCTGCACTTGGCTTCCGCTTGCTCCCAGCGAAGAGACTCGAGGTGTTCGGCGCCTTCCCGGATGCTTCTCCTCCACTTTGTGCGGTCTTGGGCCAGGGATTCTCAGGTGTCGGTGAGGATGTTACACTTTTTCAAGGAGGCTTTGAGGGTGTCCTTGAAGCGTTTCCTCTGCCCACCTGGGGCTCTCTTGCCGTGCCGGAGCTCCGAGTAGAGCGCATGTTTTAGGAGTCTCGTATCGGGCATGTGGACAATGTGACCCGTCCATCGGAGCTGATCTAGGCTGTTGTAGCAGAGCCTGGTCTCCAATCGTCTTGGATCCCCTTGCCATTGGACCAAGACCTTGCTCTGTCAAGCCCGTGTGGTAACTGGTGTGCGACGGCCACCCCACGTTAAAAGAATTCACGCACAGGCACCTTCCATCCTTTAAAATGAAGTTCGGGACCTGGAATGTCAGGACCCTCATGGACAACCCCAACAGTGACAGACCGGAACGCCATACTGCTATCGTTGCCCGGGAGCTCAGACGCTTCGACATTGACATCGCCGCCCTAAGTGAGACCCGGCAGGCAGGGGAAGGCCAGCTCAAGGAGCAAGGCGGTGGTTACACCTTCTTCTGGAAAGGCAAACCTGAAGAACGCCGCCTCCATGGGGTAGGCTTCGCCACAAAAAATTAACTGGTTGGGCGTCTCAGAGACTCCCCTAGCGGTATAAACGAGCACCTCATGACTCAGATATATAAGCACATTTTAACACTGGAATTTACTTAGGAAATACTCACATTGTAGTTTTCAAAGGAACGTACAACCTACTTCTGAATTTCAATGCACAAAAAAAATTGCACAATTTAGCCAGTTTTCAGAGCACTTGCTGGTTTGAGATTGTTACTTTAAAAGAATCATTAGTTTGGTTAATTTTGTGGTGGGTCGGTTTTTGATTCTTAGCTTTTCCTGTCCAGCCAGTAAATGCAAATGAGGTAACCAACCCTCAATCCATGTTAGTATATTACCCCCAATCCCATGAGCCCTAATTTTGTTTAATAACCTCTTGTGTGGCACCTTATCGAATGCCTTCTGAAAATCCAAATGCACCACATCCACTGGTTCCCCCTTATCTATTCTGCTAGTTACAGCCTCAAAATAACAAATTTGTCAAACACAATTTCCCTTTCATAAATCCATGTTGACTCTGCCCAATCCTATTATTATTTTCTAAGTGCCCTGGTACCACGTCCTTAATAATAGATTCTAGCATTTTCCCTACTACTGATGCCAGGCTAACTGGTCTGTAGTTCTCCGTTTCTCTCTCCCTCCTTTCTTAAATAGTGGGGTTACATTTGCTACCTTCCAATCTGCAGGAACCGTTCTAGAATCTATGGAATTTTGGAAGATGTCAACCAATGCATCCACTATCTCGATAGCCACCTCTTTCAAAACCCTAGGATGTAGGCCATCAGGTCCAGAGGATTTATCGGCTTTCAGTCCCATTAATTTCTTCAGTACTACTTTTTTTTTTACTAATACTAATTTCTTTCAGTTCCTCATTCTCGCTAGATCCTTGGTTCTCCACCATTTCCGAGAGGTTTTTTGCATCTTACTCCGTGAAGACAGACACAAAGGGCTCGATTTTCATTGAGCCGTGGAGTCGGAGCTTGGAGGCGTGCGGGGGGGGTTAAAAATCGCAAAAACTGGTGGGCGGGACCCCCCCCCCCCCTCCCCCCTCCCTGGGCCTGGTTCCCGACTCCGAGCACTTTTAACTCAGGCGTGTCTGATGGTTCCAAATCCGTCCTGCATCCAACAGGTGGGACTGGTCTTTAAGGCCCTCAATAACCACCAAATGGCCTCTATAATCCTATTTTAACAGGCCCTTACAAATTTAACCCTTTTCCCACGTAAAACACGCCTGGTGGGAAACACGAATGTGAAACCTGGCGGGAGCACTATTGGATTGCTGACTATCAACTGCAGGTCAACCATTAAAGAGATTTGATCAGCCATGATTTGCAGGCGGCAGAACTTAGTGGTCTCAGGTCTGGGGCAACTTTTAGAAGGCTTAACCACATCTGTGGAAGGTTGGAGCCTCACACCCATCTCCAGTGTGACCTCCTGGGAAACCCCTCTCGCCACCTTCACTCAGCGCGTCCTCAACGGAGGCATATACCAGAAGCATGGGAGCCATTTATTTCCTTCCCATCTGGGCATTAGAGGAGCTCGAGCACCAGCCGCGGCAGCAGCAGAACCAGGAACAACAGCAGCACCAACAGCAGGAGCATCAACACAAGTGGCAAGCTGCTAGTCACCCACCTGAAGATGAACAGGCCAGAAGGCGCCAGCGCGCGACAACATTGCTGCCCGGGATGCAAGGGACGCATTCATCCTGGCCAAATTTGCTTAGCCTAGTCAAACAAACACTTTTGCCTCGCAGCTTCTTACCAGAGCATTGACAATGGCCAAGAACCAGAGGATTCCTAGCACTCTGACCATCATACTGATAGTTGCAAGTATGCCTAAGCCCTCAATGTGGAAGTCCCACTAGCGAGATGACAGACGATATAACTGCACCATTTGCCATCAGAAATTTTTTGTACATTACCGAAGTGATGGCATTTTTGCAGTAAACACAAAATTGCACCCAAGTGACTACTCTTGTGACTATTTGTGCAGAATTTTCCTCTTACGCGTGCTCCTACGTGGTGCCTCCCCTGTGGCTTCAGCAGATGTGGAGGCCCCTGGCTCACTTTGCTGCTGCTCATGTCTCGACACCTTTGGCGGGCATCCTCTGGGGTGGCGAGCCTGTGAGGGCTCGTCAACAGTCTGCTGCTCCTACAGCTGTGCAGGGATTGAGGCGCCTTTCTTACTTAGGTGTGGACTTCGGTGGGGCTCTGACCGAGGGCTCTGCAGTGGCATGGAAGTGTGAGCACTTGGAGAGGAGCCCCCACTTCCTTGAGGTCTTCCACCAACCTCCCTCTCATGGGTCAGGTCCCCCTCAGTGCCTGCAAGTGGCTGGAGAGCACCTTGCTGCACATCAGGGGGGCCATGGGGACCCGTATCTGCAATGGCAGTCCTACTCAGAAGGACTTCCATGAAGGTCTGGTTTCTCTGTTCAATAGATGCCCATCGCTCCTCAAGAGATGTCATTCTATTCTGAACAATGACCAGATTTTCCATACCCTGGCGACTAAGCTCCTCCATGGCCGTAGCCATCATCTCCTCTACGGTAGCCATCCTTTCCACAGAGGGTGCCATCCTTTCTGTGGTAATGCATTCATGCACCAATGACTCCACAAAGGCTCTGCTCATGTTCGCTATGGACTCCTCCATTCGCTCCACACTTGCAGCGACCCGAGACAAAACCTGCCAGAGACTCCTGCATCTGTGCCTGGAGTTCCATCACCGCTGATCTCATGGATGGACCCAGAGGCAGAAGATAGACATGCTGCTGAGCCGAGCTGGCAGAGTCCTGCGCCCTCAGACTAGGACTCTCCACTGCTGTCCCTGTCTCCACAATCTGCTGATGCTCACTTGTGAGCTGTGATACACCAGGTGACAACACTACTCTATGTCCCGAAGGTCCCACCGAGGTGAGAGTGTCTGCACTGAATTCTGCTGATGCTGCGCCCTTAGAGGTTGCAGCTTCCTCTGGGGAGTCTGGCTGCTCAGCCTCTTCTTCTTGGCTAGGGGGGACAGATGCTTGTGATGGACCTGTGGGGGAGTAAAGGAAAGAGTCAGAGATGTGATGCAAAGGCTACATGCACATAGCTTTTTGCAGATGCTCATAAGTCCATCTGTTACAGCTTCACAATCATTATCAGCAACTCATGCAATGTCAAAGAGAGAGATGGGAAACTTTTCTGTCACCAGCTTGCTGTGTTACACCCGTCTGTCCGTCCCCCACGCGCGAATCATCTTCAATGCCCATGATTTCCAGGACGGCCTCCTCCCAGGGGGTCAGGTGGGCTAATGAGGCTGTCCCGGCTCGCTCTCTTTTCCTGCAATGAGGGAGACAAGTGGAGGTTGAGTGAGAATGAAGGAGTGCAGAGATTGCATAGCATAGATACTTAGAAGGAGACAAAGATGGAGTGAGATTTCAAGACCAAGGGCCCTCCCTGTGTGTTGTCAGTTGTGTTCAAAGCATCAGAGTGATAGGGAGTGTGAGGGCTGCATGGTGGAATAGTTACGTGAATGTGAGCATAGAGAGAGGGAATGGGTAAGGGTGCATGGATGTCAGTGTCAAGTGGAATGTGGAGGAAGAGATTGCTGAAGCCGAGTGCTGGTGAGGAAAGGCAATGGGGATCAGATTGAGGGTGATGGGAAATTCATACCCACTTTTCCAGTGCGTTAAAGGTCATGAAATCTTTTCCTGCATTGTATCCAGGTTCTGCGGGTGACTCCCAAGGAGTTGACCTCCTCAGCCACCTGCATCCACACTGCCTTGGTCCGAGTGGGAGGCCTCTTCCGCCCTGATGAAGGGAACAGCACCTCCCTGTTGGCCCTAGCCCCATCGACTTAATGCTTGCAGTGTCGCCTTGTCAAAGTGAGGAGCTGATCTTGCCCTCCCACTTGTCATTTTTCCTGCAGCTCCCTCACACTGCACAGTCAAGAAGCTTGGCAGTCTGCAGAAGAAGCAAGGCTTGCTGTGGACCTTAAATGCAGCAGCAATGATGATGTCATCGGAGGGGACTTTGTCATGTAAAGCCCATTTGCAAAGGCTTCCCACACGCTGGAAAACAATTGGCCACTTAAGTTAAAACTGCATCAATCTCCCACATCCATTTAGATTCATGTGGGAAACACGAAATTTGGATAACACGACACCATCCCGCACCCGAGTTAAAATCCCCCCCAAAGTATTTGTTTAATTTCGCTGCCAATTCCTTATTCCCCATTATAATTTCTCCTGTCTCAGCCTGTAATGGACCCAAATTTACTTTCGCTAATCTTTTCCTTTTTACATACCTATAGAAGCTTTTACAGTCTGTTTTTATGTCTCTCGCTAGTTTACTCTCATATTCTATTTTCCCTTTCTTTATCAATTTCTTGGTCCTCCTTTGTTTACTCTATCTAAACCCTTCATGATTTTAAACATCTCTATCAAATCTCCTCTTAACCTTCTATGATCTAAGGCGAACAATCCCAGCTTCTCTAGTCTATCCAGGTAACTGTAATCCCTCATCCCTGGAGCCATTCTAATAAATCTCTTCTGTACCCTCACCAAAGCCTTCACGTCCTTCCTAAAGTGTGGTGCCCAAAATTGGACACAATACTCTAACTAGTGTTTTATATAAGTTTAGCATAACTTCCTGGCTTTTGTACTCTTATGCCTCTATTTATAAAGCCCAGGATCCCATATGTTTTATTAACTGCTTTGTTAACCTATCCTGCAACTTTCAAAGATTTGTGCACAGCACCCCCAGGTCTCTCTCTTCTTGCACCCCTTTTAAAATTGTACCATTTAGCATGAATTGTCTCTCCTCATTCTTCCTACCAAAATGCATCACCTCACACTTTTCTGCATTGAATTTCATCTGCCATGTGTCCACCCATTCCACCAGCCTGTCCATGTCCTTTGAAGTCTATTACTATCTTCCTCAGTGTTTGCTACACTTCCATGTTTTGTGCCATCTGCAGATTTCTAAATTGTGCCCTATACCCCCAAGTCCAAGTCATTAATGTAAATCAAAAACAGCAGTACTGAACCTTGGGCAACTCCACTGCATACCTCCCCCCAGTCTGAAAAACAGCCATTCACCACAACTGTTTTCTATCACTTCGCTAATTTTGTATCCATGCTGCTACTGCCCCTTTTTATCCCATGGGCTTCAATTCTGCTCACAAGCCTAATATGTGGCACCATATCAAACTCCTTTTGAAAGTCCATATACACATCAACTGCACTGCCTTCATCCACCATCTGTTACCCCATCAAAAAACTCAATCAAGTTAGTCAAACACGATTTGCCCTTAACAAATTCATGATGGCTCTCCTTTATTAGTCCATGCTTGTCCAAATGGCTGTCAATTTTTTCCTGGATTATTGTTTCTAAAAGCTTCCCCTCCATCGACATCAAACTGACTGGCCTGTAATTGCTAGGTTTATCCTTCTCCCCTTTTTTTGAATAAGAGTGTAACATTTGCAATCCTCCAGTCCTTTGGCACTACCCTGTATCCAAGGAAGATTGGAAGATTGTGGTCAACACCTCTGTAATTTCTACCCTTACTTCTCTCAGCAACCTAGGATGCATCCCATCTGGACCGGGTGACTTATCTATAAGTACTGCCAGTCTTTCTAGTACCTCATTTTTATCTCATCCAGTATCCCGGCAACCTCCTCGTTTACCATAGTTTTGGCAAAGTCCTTTCCCTTGGTAAACACCGATGCAAAGTACTGTTTAGTATCTCAGCCGCCTTCTGCCTCCACCAACAGATCTCCATTTTGGTCCCTAATCGGCCCCACCGCTCCTCTGACAACACTTTTACTGTTAATATGCCTATAAAAGATCTTTGGATTCTCCTTTATGTTAGCCACCAATCTCTTCTCATACTGTCTCGTACTGGCAGAAAACTGTAAATTTCATGATTGCATAGAGAAAGCCTGCCTTTTGATTATAAAGTGAATGCTTTTGGAAAAATTTGATCTCAGGATGTGGGCAGCACTGGCAAGACCTCACTTGTTGCCCATCCTTACTTGCCTTGAAAAGGTGGCGGTGGGCCTTCTCCTTAAACTTCTCAATCCTTGTCGTGATGGTACTTCCAAACAGTGTTAGGTAGGGAATTCTGGTGGCAGGGGTACCAATCAAGTGAATTGCTTTGTCCTGGATGGTGTCAAAATTTGTGTGTTGTTGTGGCTGCACCCATCCAGAAGAGTGGTGAGTATTCCATCACAGAATGGAGAGACTGATAGGTCAGAGGTGAGCCACTCATCGCTGAGTAGCCAGCCTGCTCTTGTAGCCAAGGTGTTGATATGACTGGCGAGTTCAGCTTCTGGTGACCGCAAATGTTAATAGTCAGGGACTTGCCGGTGGCGATGCCAGAGAAGGGCAGCAGGAGATGACAAGTGGCAGCCATGGCTCAGTTGATAGCCCCCTTGCCTCGGAGTCAGAAGGTTGTAGATTCAAGACCCACTCCAAGGGCTTCAGCACAAAAATCTAGGCTGACATTTCAGTGCAGTACTGAAGGAGTGCTGCACTGTTGGAGGTACCATCTTTCGATGAGACATTAAACCGAGGCCCCATCTGCTCTCTCAGGTGGACATAAACGATCCTATGGCATTATTTCGAAGAGCAGGGGAGTTCTCCTTGGTGTCCTAGCCAATATTTATCCCTCAATCAACGTCACTAAAACAGATTATCTGGTCATTATCACATTGCTGTTTGTGGGAGCTTGCTGTGCGCAAATTGGCTGCTGCATTTCCTACATTACAAGTGATTACACCAACAAAAATTACTTAATTGGCTGTAAAGCACTTTGGGATGTCCGGTGGTCATGAAAGGTGCTATATAAATGCAAGTCTTTGTTCGAGGTGGTCATTAACTGGTATTTGTGGCGCAAATTTTACCTGCCACTTGTCAGTCCAAGCCGGGATATGGCATGAACGGCTTCATTATCGGAGGAGTTGTGAATAGATCTGACCACTGAGAAATTATCGGCAAACCGCCCCATCCTAACCATATGATGAAGGAAAGGTCAATAACGGAAGCTGGTTGAGTCGAGGACATTTCCCTGAGGAACTCTTGCAGAGATGTCCTGGAGCTGCAATTATTGGTCTCAGACAACCATAACCATCTTCCTTTGAGTGTGTCAGGGGTATCCCCAGCCATTGAAAAAGTTTTTCCTTTGATTCCCATTGACCTCAGTTTTGGTGCCGCGCTCAGTGGAATGCTGCCTTGATGTAGGGGACAGTTACTTACACCTCTCATCTGGCATTCAGCTCATGTGTCCATGTCTGAATAAAAGCAGTGATGTGATCACGAGCCAAGTGGCCCTGGCAGAAACCAAACTAAGGGTCAACAAGGAGGTTATTGGTGAGCAGACATTGCTTGACGGCACTTTTAATAATTCCTTCCATCACGGTAATCGGCCAGGTTAGATTTATCCTGAGATTTGTGGATAGGACATATCTGGGCAATTTTCCACATTGTCAGATGCCATTGATGGTGTCAATGTACTGTAACAAATCTTCAGCACCTCTTTTTGTGATGTTGTCAGGGCCCACAGATTTTGTGGTATCCAATGCACTTATTTATTCCTTAAGGTCACACGGAGTGTACAAAATTTACTGGACACTGACATCAATGATGGTGGAGACATCAGGAGGAAGGCAAATAGCACGTCACAGCATTTTTAGCTGCAGATGCTTGTAAACACTTCAGCTTTTTCTCGCACTCAAGTGCTGGGCTCCACCACGATTGAGGATGAGGATGTTCATCAAGCCCTCTCTATCTGTTAGTTGCCTGGCTGTCCACCACCATGCTTAATTGGAAATGCAAGGGCTACAGAGCTTTGCTCTGATCCACTGGTTGTGGAACCGATTAAATTTGTCTATAGCCTGCTGCTTTTGGTGTTTAACATTCAGATCGCCCTATGCAGGAACTTTAGTAGGTTTGTACCTCATTCTAAGTGCATCTGGTGCTGCTCCTAGCACACCCTTCTAACATTCCATATTGAACCACAGTTGGTTTCCTGAATTATGGTGATCAAGGAGTGAGGGATGTGCCAGGCTATGAAGTTACAGACTGTGGTGGTATACAATACCGCTGCTGCTTATAGCCCACAGAGCCTCATGAATGCCCAGTTTGCTATTACTAAATCTGTCCTTAGTCTCTCCTACTTAACATGGTGGTAGTGCCACACTGTACAATGGAGGATGTCCTTGCAGTGGAGATGCATCTTTACCTTCATAAGGAGTGCGGTGGTCATTTCTGCCATAATGGACAGACGTGTCTGCATCAGATTGACTGATGACAAGGTCAAATATGTTACATCCTTGTGTTGGTTTCCTCATCACCTGATGCAGGTCCAGTCCAGCAGTAAAATCCTTTGGGACTCTGCCAGCTTAGTATTATCAAGCCCCTCTTGGTGATGAACACTGAAGTCACTCACCCGGAGTACTATCTGTTCCCTTGCTTCCATCAGCGTTTCCTCCAAGTGATGTTTAATTTTGAGGAGTACGGATTCATCGGTTGAGGGGGGAGGGCATAGGAGGTTTCCTTGACCTTCTTTCACTTGAAGCCAAGTGACTTCAAGGGATCTGGAGTCAATGTTGAGGACTCACAGGATCACTCCCACCTGAATGTATATCACTGTGAATCCACCTCTGATGGGTCTATCCTGCTGGGGAGACAGGAGATACCCAGGGATGGCGATGAAGGAATCTGAAATGGTGGCTGATAGTAATCATATCTATGTCAAGTTGGTGCTTGACTAGTCTGCAGGACAGCTCTCCCAACCAGGGCATGAGCTTACAGATGTTAGTGAGAAAATCTTTGCAGGGTCGACTGGACCGAGACCACCTTAGTGCTATCCTGAAACAATGCCCGAGTCAGTGAACAAATAAATAAAAAAGATATCAAGATGGTGCAAGCACAGCAAGAGGACTTGAGAATTACCTACAGAAAATCCATTGTAAATATCAATATTCTCTGGTACATTTTTATCCCTGGTTTTCAGTCAGCTGCTCAAACAGTACTTAAACTTCAAATAAAAGTTTTTTAAAATCCCACTAATTAAATGAACTATTAATAACTGTAAAAAAACTATTTTAAACAATTATTCAAATTTCTGCAAAAAAATTTTTTTCAAGAAATCGGGTCCAAAAATACACTTACCTTACTGTAAATTCTTTAAAAATAATAAACCTGTGGAAAAAAAATTCTAACTTTAATTATTAGACCACTTACCTTTTAAAACTAAGTCCTTACGTCTGCTTTTTTCATTCGTAAAAAGTGGAGGCCTTCACGCACGGACAAACCTGTCAAAACCCTTGGTTCAGAGGAGAGGAAATGCCGGTTTTCCGCGCATGCGCTGTGCATGCTGAAATCCGGCACTTCCAACGGGCCCACGCGCGAGTACCCCGTCCGTACTCACGCGTTGGGACCCGAATTACTGGGCCATTGTAATTTTTTAAGCCAGCTTCAATTGGTGAGTTTTTAATCCATATCACTTATAATAGATTCTTTTACTGCAAAATAGCTATCTTTGGTACAGACTTGGAGGAAATCTATTTGATGTTTTTTAGATTTGGAAAGGGACTGAAAGTTAATCCAAGCAAATTGTTTACTATACTGAAAGGTTTAAATACCAAGAAATACCGAGGAGGGCGAAGGAGGGCAAAGGGAAACAAGGAATGAAAGGGGAAATCAAGGAGGAACTCTTCACACACTATAAATAGACTTGTTGAGCAGGTTACTGGAAGACAGTGCAAGAGAAATGCCCTGTAAATTGTCTGGGATGTGTCCCCAAAACGGAGTTTAAAGCTTAAAGGTGTCCTCAAAATGGAATCAGTCATTATATTGAATGTTGGGAAATTAAGAGACTAAAACTACTTAAAACTATGAAGGCTTGTGTATGTATAAACAAAATACCGTTTAAAAAGAGATTGCAGGCCAGCTTCAAGGACACATGCCTAGAGATAGCTTGTTTGTGCGATATAAATATATCGTGCCTTATGTGGACCTGCATTAAAACCCGAAACGTCGGCTCAAATTTCTCTCCACGGATGTTGCCTGACTTGCTGAGTTTTTCCAGCATTTTCTGTTGTTATTTCGGATTTCCAACATCTGCAGTATTTTGCTATTGCATTAAGACCCTTTGTTAGAGAAAGATTGAGTAGCTAAGGCTAAGAATGTGATCTGGCATGCCTAGATACCAATGCCTCATTAACTTGGATGTCTTCAAGGGTACATACATGGCTATTTGAAGTGAATGACATCAAAAGAGGTGAACCCTTTGACATGTGTCACTCAGATTGATCAATTCAATGAAAAGGGGGCTTTTCTTTGAAAACTAAGGTATATAAGAGGGTGCCTGACACACCTCTTGGCAGATTCTCATTGCTCTCTTTAATCTTCTTCCTCTTCTGTTTGTTTTTGCCTTTGCCTAGCATATATAGAAGGGTGCCTTTAAAAGGGCCAAAGTGTATCCAGGACATAAAAGGAGGTTATGGAAGTCAAATTGTATGGCTATTGCAGGAGAGATAAGTGTGTCACTTAAATGTGCATGTTTCTTGAGATCAAGGAAGGTAAGATTTAAATCAGCTAGTTCAAATACAGTTACTAGTAGATTGGATTTAGCATGGAGCAAAGGATGCTAAGTAGAATTCTATAATTAAGCTAAATCGTAGTAAATAAAAGGCTATTGTAAGGGTTAAGTCATGGAAGGGCAGCTCGGACCCGTGTCATGCTCCTCCTGTGCCATGTGGGAAATCAGGGACACTGTCCCTGACAACTGTGTGTGCAGGAAGTGTGTCCAGCTGCAGCTCCTAGCGGACCGCATGGCGGCGCTGGAGCTGCGAATGGACTCACTCTGGAGCATACGCGATGCTGAGGATGTTGTGGATAGCACATTCAGTGAGTTGGTCACACCGCAGGTAAAGGCTAGCTCAGACAGTAAATGGGTGACCAAAAGGCAGGGTAAAGGCAGGAAGGTAGTGCAGGAGTCACCTGCGGTCATCTCCCTCCAAAACAGGTTTACCGTTTTGGGTACTGTTGGGGGAGATGACTTATCAGGGGAAGGCACCAGCAGCCAGGTTCAGGGCACCATGACTGGCTCTGCTGTACAGAAGGGCGGGAAAAAGAGGGATAGGGCTATAGTGATAGGGGATTCAATTGTAAGGGGGATAGATAGGAGTTTCTGTGGCCGAGACCGAGACTCCAAGATGGTATGTTGCCTCCCTGGTGCAAGGGTCAAGGATGTCTCGGAGCGGGTGCAGAGCATTCTGAAGGGGGAGGGGGATCAGCCAGTTGTCGTGGTACATGTAGGTACCAACGATGTAGGTAAAAAGAGGGAGGAGGTCCTACAAGCTGAATTTAGGGAGTTAGGAGCTAAATTGAAAAGTAGGACCTCAAAGGTAGTAATCTCTGGATTGCTACCAGTGCCACGAGCTAATAAGTTTAGAGAGAGTAAGATAGATAAGCTAAATACGTGGCTTGAGCAGTGGTGCAAGGGAGAGGGATTTAAATTCTTGAGGCATTGGAACCAGTTCTTGGGGAGGAGTGACCTGTACCAAGGGGACGGTCTACACCTGAACTGTGAGGGAGCCGATGTCCTCGGGGTAATATTTTCTAGGGCGGTTCGGGAGGATTTAAACTAATTTGGCAGGGGGATGGGAACCTAGGTAGTGGAAAAGAGGGAAGTCATATGAAGTCAGAAATAGATGGTAGAAAGGTGAGAAGCAATAAGCAAAGGAGAGAAACACAAAGGGCCAAACTAATTCATAATGAGAGTGTGAAAAAAGCAAGCCTGAAGGCTTTGTATCTTAATGCTAGAAGCATTAGGAACAAGGTGGATGAATTAGTTGTGGAAATAGAGGTAAACAAGTATGATTTGATTGGGATTACAGAAACGTGGCTGCAGGGTGGGCAAGGCTGGGAACTTAACATCCAGGGATATACAATATTTAGGAAGGATCGGCAAAAAGGTAGGGGAGGTGGGGTAGCATTGCTGGTAAAGGAGGGGATTAATGCAATGGAAAGGAAGGATATTAACTCGGATGAAACGGAATCTGTATGGGTAGAAATGAGAAATAGCAAGGGGAGGAAAACGTTAGTGGGTGTGATATATAGGCCTCCAAATAGTAATATGGAGGTGAGGGAAGGCATAAAAAGGGAAATTAGAGAAGCGTGCGATAAGAGCACAGCTGTCATCATGGGTGACTTTAATTTACATATTGATTGGACTACCCAAATTAGTAAAAATTCTGAGGAGGAGGAATTCCTGGAATGTTTTCGGGACGGTTATCTGGACCAATATGTCGAGGAGCCGACTCGAGATGAGGCCATTTTAGACTGGGTATTGTGCAATGAGAAGGGACTTATCAGCAATCTTCTTGTACGAGGCCCCTTGGGTCAGAACGATCATAATATGATCGAGCTCTCAGTCGAGATGGAGAGTGAGGAAATTGAATCAGAGACTAAGGTCCAGAACTTAAATAAAGGGAATTACGAGGGTATGAGACGGGAATTGGGTAAGATTGATTGGGTGGTGTTTCTGGGGGGATTGACAGTGGATAGACAATGGCAAGCATTCAAAGATAGAATGGAAGAATTCCAGAACATGTTTATACCGGTTTGGCATAAAAATAAACCTAAAAAGGTGACTCAACCGTGGATAACGAGGGAAATTAGGGACAGCATAAAATCAAAAAAAAGGGCATATCAACTGGCAAAAAAAAGCACCAGACCGGAAGATTGGGGGCAGTACAGGATACAGCAAAAGAGGACAAAGGGATTAATCAGGAAGGGGAAAATAGAATACGAAAGTAAACTTGCAGCAAACATAAAGACAGACTGCAAAAGCTTTTATCGGTATATCAGGAGGAAAAGACTGGTAAAATCCCAAGTCGGTCCCTTGCAGTCCGATTCGGGAGAATATATAATGGAGAATAAGGAAATGGCAGACCAATTAAACTCATACTTTGGTTCTGTATTCACAAAGGAGGACACAAATAACCTCCCAGGAATATCGGCAAACATAGGGACTAATGAGAGGGAGGAGCTGACAGAAATTAGTATCTCTAGGGATATGGTGTTGGGTAAGTTGAGGGGACTGAAGGCCGACAAATCCCCGGGGCCTGATAAACTACATCCTAGGGTACTTAAGGAGGTGGCCCTGGAGATAGCAGATGCTCTAAGGATCATCTTCCGGAACTCCATTGACTCGGGAACAGTACCCGTGGATTGGAGGGTAGCTAATGTTACCCCAATATTTAAAAAGGGGGGTAGAGAGAAAGCAGGGAATTATAGACCAGTAAGCCTTACATCGGTTGTGGGCAAAATGCTAGAGTCCATTATTAAGGATAAAATAGCGGAGCACTTGACAAATGGGGAAAGGATCGGACAGAGTCAACATGGATTTACAAAGGGTAAATCGTGTTTGACTAATCTGCTGGAATTTTTTGAGGAAGTAACTGGTAAAATAGATGGGGGAGAGCCAGTGGATGTGGTGTACCTTGACTTCCAGAAAGCCTTCGATAAGGTTCCACACAAAAGATTATCATGCAAAATTAAGGCTCATGGGATTGGGGGCAAAGTATTAACGTGGATAGAGAACTGGCTGGCGGATAGAAAACAGAGAGTTGGAATAAACGGCTCGTTTTCGGAGTGGCAGGCAGTGACCAGCGGGGTGCCGCAAGGATCTGTCCTGGGACCCCAGCTGTTCACAATATATATAAATGATCTGGATCAGGGAATTGGATGCAATATTTCCAAATTCGCTGACGACACTAAACTAGGAGGAGGGGTGGGCTCTGATGAGGATGTCAGGAGGCTACAGTGCGATTTGGACAGGTTGGGGGAATGGGCGGATACGTGGCAGATGCACTATAATGTGGATAAATGCGAGGTTATCCACTTTGGGGGTAAAAACAGGAGGGTAGATTATTATCTAAATGGCAATAGATTGGGAGATGGGGAAGTGCAGAGGGACCTGGGTGTTCTTGTGCACCAGTCACTGAAGGAGAGCATGCAGGTGCAACAGGCGATTAAGAAGGCAAATGGTATGTTGGCCTTCATATCAAGGGGGTTCGAGTATAGGAATAGGGATACCTTACTACAGCTGTACAAGGTGCTGGTGAGACCGCATCTGGAGTATTGTGTACAGTTTTGGTCGCCCCATCTGCGGAAGGATGTTCTTGCCATGGAAAGAGTGCAACGGCGATTCACCAGGCTGATACCTGGAATGGCGGGAATGACCTACGAAGAGAGATTAAATAGTTTGGGCTTGTACTCACTGGAGTTTAAAAGATTGAGAGGGGATCTCATCGAAACATATAAAATTATGGCAGGCCTGGACAGGCTGAATTCAGAGAGAATGTTTCCAATGGCCGGGGAGCACAGAACCAGGGGCCACAGTCTAAAAATAGCGGGCAAATCATTTAAAACAGAGATGAGGAAGAATTTCTTCACTCAAAGAGTGGTGAGCCTGTGGAATTCCCTGCCACAGAGGGCTGTGAAGGCTAATTCAATAAATATTTTCAAGAGAGAATTGGATATATTTCTGAAGGCTAAGGGGATTAAGGGTTACGGAGAAAAGGCGGGGACGGGGTACTGAACTGGTAAGATCAGCTGTGATCTCAGACGAAGATCAGCCATGATCTCATTGAATGGCGGAGCAGGCTCGAAGGGCCGAATGGCCTACTCCTGTTCCTATCTCTATGTTTCTATGAATGGATAACCCCACTACAGAAGGAGGCTCATCAATCCACATCCCAAAAGTTATCATCCCAGAAGGCGCCGAACAATTAGTTCAATCACGATAGCAAAATACTGCGGATGCTGGAAATCCGAAATAACAGAAAACGCTGGAAAAACTCAGCAGGCCAGGCAACATCTCGCCTTGAATATCTCTTAATGTCTCTTCACCTCTCAGACCTTCCCTTTTGTTCTTTCACCCCTCCCCCATTTCCCAGCCCCCAAACTCGCTTTTCAATCTGTCTCATTTCCAGCTTTTTTTTCCCTCAGTTCTGAAGAAGGGTTTCGACCTGAAACGTTAACTCTGTTTCTCTCTCCACGGATGTTGCCTGGCCTGCTGAGTTTTTCCAGCGTTTTCTGTTATTAGTTCAATCATGCAGCTTATCAGGACACGGTTGTATAAATTCTGGAAACATTGCTAACCACCAGCACATAAACACTAAGCTATTCAATAGACTGGCTGATTAAAGCTGTCAGCTATCTACACAGTTTAATCTCACCAATTGATATCAGTCTCAGACAATGATCTTAACTAGAATTTGATAATCAGCAATTTAGTTAATGCTGATTTACTGTGACACCGTTGAATTGCTTTTATAACCTGCTATATTCAAATTGCTAGGTGGCGCAGTCTAAAACTATTTAGATCTTAATGCTTAGTGTTATTCATGATATCGAAGTTAATAAACAATTGTTTGTTGCATGACTTGTTGCCTGATTTCTTCTTTGCTGGTTGGTAAAAAAGGGTTCATTAATTCACTCAGTTGTGGGTATCCCAATTGGAGTTGGTAAGGTAAACGCAAATTCACTCCAAACTAGGTGAGGAGACAGTTCAGCAAGCCAAACCTAGGCATCATTCACTCCTAGACTAAAGCTGGACGGTAACTCCTTGTCAAGGAACCATCTGGGTTTAAGATGAAAGGGTTATTCGTCTGGTTCCTTCACAAATATTTGCTGGGATACCTAACCCAGTGTTCCTGCAGACTATTAAAAGGTAAATAGTATAAATAGTTTAAGAAGACAATGAAGGAAATAAGGGATATACGAGAAGGTTTGAGATCCATCAAAAAGGTTTCTCTTCAAACTCTTCAGTGTCTCATGTAATGTTCCCATTTGAAGCATTCATATGTATATTGAGATTGAATTATGAAATAATGTGGAAAATTATATCTATGGTATGTAATTCAACAATTTTCTTTTGTTTGTTTAAAACTTTGTTGCATTGCAGTGACCGTGCAGCAAGACAAATTGCCTTTTATAGTTGTGCATCATCAAGGTGCCTTTGAATTGGTGGCAGTTATGTAATAGGAAAACTTTAAAAACACAAATAACATCAGAACAAAATGGTTATGCCATCTGTGATAAGGGTTTTGATGAGAAATAACTGTTTTTAAAAGGGGAAAAATATATTACAATGCACTTATAGAAACTGTATTTTCAACATTACACCACATTGCCTGACATTCTATAACATTTCTTAAATAATTAGCTGAAATTGTTTACATTACAGTTCTAGAATTATTGATTGAAAATGATGGCAATATTAGACACACTGTACTAATGTTCCTTTTATACTTTAATTAAGTGATTTGTAATACATTGTTGAGTTAGTGATGCTTTAATCAATAATAATAGCATTATTCATGAAACTTACTGTTAGCCAGTGAGTACATACTGCATTAACTATGGCATCCAACCTAAATGACACCATACAAAAGTATTTTAAAAAGCCCAAAAACTGAAACAGGCTTTTTTATTGTTTCAATTAGGATTTACATTCCCCAGATTGATGAGCGTTTTAGTACATTTTCCTAAATGGGATTAAACCCTTAAGTCGAAAAATACCATTTAAGATTCTGAATATCTCACAATATTAAGAGTGTAAATCGTCCAAAAAATACCTGGTAAGGATTATCCAAATGCTTGAACAAGCTGTTTTATTGTGTTGTATTAATTAATGATCAATTTTAGTTGCCAGTCTTTTCACTTAAAGCTATCTTGTTTCCTAATCGTATCACTGCTTTTTTTCTATGCAAAATATTTGGGACAAGTTGACCATTATTTGTATTAAATAATATTCTGTAATTGGATCCAAGAATTTAGTTATTATGGGGTAATATTTTCCCTCCATTTTAGATAACTTATGAAACCTATATTAAATCATAAATTTATTAAATTTAAGTTATGTGCTAGATTTCAGAAAACTTGGCTGTTTACAAAAGATGGTCATCTACTATATTAAAAATGTTATGTTTGCATGTAGTTATAATAGAAACTGCCTATGTAAACTTAACGCACTGTAATTAAACTCTCCCATATTGGAGGCTCTGCAGGCCTTCCACTTTCGGTGAACTGGGGGGTGGGAGGGGTTTATCTAGGCAATTTCCATTATACATTTACACATACACATTTATAGCTGAAATATATAAAAATAAGAACAGAATGTATGTCTTTAAAATAGTGACTGAATTATGTCTACACACTCTGGTCCAATTATCCTATTCCCCCAAATCCCACTTAATCCAGGAACTACACTTGGGGCTAGATTTTCGGGGAGCCGTCAGGCGAGGTTTCAGGCATGGGGGGGGGGGGGAAATCCTGAATTTGGGGGTCCCGACACCATTCCGCCCAAAATCCCGCCCCACGTAAGTTTCAAGGGCGGCTGGGACCCGCCGAAACCAGGCGGGAAGGGATTAGTGCCAGGCAGTTTTTAGCCTCATCCCTATTTTGAGGGGTTGTGTGTGGGTTTCCCGATGGCTCCAAACCACGCCAGGTTGGAGCGGCGGGCCGTCGGGTTGAAGGAGTTGGAGGGGTCGCGATGTCGGCGCTCAGGTGAGTGATGGGTGCATGAGTGTAAAGGTAAGTGTGTTTGGTGTGTCTAAAGTGTGTAAAGAACTTTTACTTACCTGTACTTACCTTCACAGCCTTTCTTCCTGTAGCCGTTGGGAGCCCATCACTCAGCCGGCACTTAAAGCTGAACGGCTGCGATCTGTTAAAAGTGACCGCCTCAGCTTTGAGTGCCGGTGAGAGTTCTAACTGAGTCTATGGAGAAGGACTCATGTCAGAACTCAGACTGTCAGTGTTTCACAGCTTCAAACAGCTGTGAGACACTGATATTTCATCTGTCAAGAACTCTTGACAGATGAAATTGCAGTCTGTGACTTCACCTGTTGCCGGGTGGCCCTTAATTGGCCTGCTGAGCCCGCCCAGCGGGCTCAACAAGGTCAATCAAGGGAAAATCGCGCGGATTGGCCGGACGTCGAAGTAGGCGGGTCAAAAACCCGAAAGGGGAAGTCCTGCCTTCTTCCCGACAGGTTCGGGAAAATCTACCCCTTGGTCTTTATTCCCATGTACAACACCATGGGAGATCAACAAGTTGTAAATGAATTTCTAGTAACAGGAGAAGGTACTTTGGCCCAACCATTTCATATTGGCCCAAGTGGCCACAGCTTAAATAGGATGACGTCCAACTTTCTCCAACTAGATGCATTTGCTAACCCAATTAGCAACCTTTTTTAATCTGCTAAGTTTTCATTATCAACCCATCACCTTTGGTTGGTAAATATCTGTCCAGCTAACCAGAATTCCAAAACTCTCTGAAAATCAATGAAAATATTTTTATCTAAAATTTGATATTTCTATGCAACAAGTGATCCGTAAAAATTCAAATGTACCACTGTATTTTGAAGCCACTGTGCCGAGTGTCTAAACAAAGTAAAGAGGGAAAATTGACATTGGGAATAAAGGATTTGTATGTTACGGTTGACCAAGAATCAAAAGCACCTATATAAATGCGGATCTCAACTCTTGCACTGTTACTTGGTAACCTTATTTGCATCTTAAGTGGCAAAAGAGAGCGAGCTTGATATTCACTTGCTTCGTCCAGTGTTAATGGGCGGTAAAGGCCTCCAAATGGGGTTGGTAGCCTTACCATAGGAACATTAGGAATAGGAGGATGAGGAGGCCCTTTAGTCTCTCGGGCCTGCTCCGCCATTCAATTAGATCATGGTTGATCGGCCCCTCAACTCCATTTCGCTGCCTTTGATTCACATACCTTGATATCCTTGCCTAACAATAATCTATCTCAGTCTTGAATGCTCCAATTGTCCTGGCATCCACAGCTTTTTGGGGAAGAGAATTCCAAAATGTTTACTATCCTTTGTGTGGAAAAAGTGCTTCTTGATTTCGCTTCTGAATGGCCTAGCTCTAATTTTAAGATTACGTCCTCTTGTTCTTAATTCCCCCACCAGAGGAAATAGTTTCTCCGTGTCCACCCTATCAAATCCTTTTAACATTTTAAACACTAATCAGATCACCCCTCGATCTCCCATACTCAAGGGAATGCAAACCAAGTTTATGCAACTTGTCCTCATAAATTAACCCGCTAAGCCCCAGTATCACTCTGGTGAATCTGTGCTGCACCCCCTCCAAGGCCAATATATACTTCCTGAGGTGCGGTGCCCAAAAGTGATCACAGTACTCCAGACAGGGTCTGACCATGGCTCTATATAACTGAAGCATAATTTACTCCCCTTTGTATTACAGCCCCGAACAATAAGGCCAGCGTCATTCCTTAAAGGGGCTTACCACTGGTCATCTAAAGCCCCTGCCTGTTTCTGGCTGTAAAAAGGAAAGACTTGCAATTATATAGCGCCTTTCACGGCCACCAGACATCCCAAAGCGCTTTACAGCCAATGAAGTACTTTTTTTTTTAAACGTGTAGTCACTGTTGTAATGTTTTAATATGCAAATCAGGAGTGTATGACATAACTAAGACCTCAATTGTCATTTCAGGTTGGAACTGTTTGGAGTGTGTATCATGCAGGCTGCGATCAGTTCCACAGGCGATGGAACTGAAAAGGCCCAGCAAAGATAACTTTGAAATTATTTTTGTCAGACCCGAAGGAGCAGGTATGCTCCTCTGGGCTGCGCAAAAATTATGTTGGCCACTGACACCCTGGGATACCCAACCCAACCCACCAACCGCAACTGTGGCTTTGGCCCAAATTTACCTTGCTGGCAGTGCTCCCAATATTGGTAGGCCTTAATTTGCCAAGCTGCATCCGGACGCTCATTTGGCACCTGGGCGTAAATGAGGCCGGGGTCTCAAAATCGCAGCCGCTTCTTTGCATCGAATATGGGCGACCAGCCAGCGCACTCCACAGTTCAGTCGCAATAACGTAACTCATGAATCCAAGTCTGATGGTTGTAGAGAACACAAAAAAATAAGCTTGGAAAAGTTATTACTGAGGTGTCAACAGACAAAGCAGAAACTTCAGACAGCTCAGCGCATACTGCAACAACTTAGTAAATGATGGTTAACTAGTTTTGAATTTCTGAAGGGCAAATTATGGGATAAAATTTAAACAACAGCGAGTGTTTCACAGGAACTAAAAAGTGATGTGTAAAGTTTCACAGCTGACAGTGCAAGCTGACTCTTTTGATTGATTATACAGGAAACTTTGTGCTATCCGGCACCGACGGGACCGAGCTGTTGCCGTTCCCTCAAAACTGCCGGGCACTCCAGCGCTAATGTTGAAAGATACAGAAGCTTTTGAGCTCCGTATCTGTCAACAAACCCTGTTGCTTAGCAACAGCTTCGAATCAGTCCAAGCATCTCTGTAACGTCTCTGTAGCTTAGCAACAGCTTCAGCAGACCTTGCAGAGCTTGACTGTTGAGGAAAAAAGCAACGAGAAGAAAAAGAAACTAACGAAAACAGCTCCTGATTTTTGCTGGTGGCAACACAAAGTTTCCTGTACTTTGTTGAGGTGCATTTATAACAGGGGGACCATACGTCCCCGTTTTCCAGGGACAGTCCCTGGATAACAATGTCCCCGAGTCCCTGGTTCACAAAACTCGGCCCCAAAGTGTACCCCTGGGCAAGTGAGTGTATGCCCTTGAGCCGCCAGTTTGCAGTTCTAAGGCTAAATTAAACAAAACTTGTACAATGGCCAGAGTGACTCACTGCACATGCTCAACTGGGCGGTCTTTCTGCACATGTGCCGGTGGTTGTTGCTGAGTTTCCGGCCGGGCTCATGCTGCTGGATTGTCGGCGCCGGAAGTGCCTGGGCGCACGGCAACCAGAGCAGATGAGGGAGAGGCCGCAGGAGAGGGCCCGTCCACAGCCGCCGGGGTTTAAGGTCGGGGGGGGGGGGGGTGTCAGGTATCTGAATGTGCTTCAACAGTGTGACGTCACATCCGCGATAATTATATGCACATTTGTTTTGCAAATTGTAGTGTACATGTGCAACTGTTAAAATACAGGCTGCTAAAAAATTTAGCCACACTACGTTGCGCAACCTACATTTTCCAACCTGGCTACTTTGCTGTGCTCCCACCCTGTGTGTTCCCGAATTCAGTTTAGAAAATATGGTCACCCTAATTTATAGAAACATTTTTGGCATAAACTTCCATGTCTGACTTACTGTTTGGGTGCTGTTCAGGCCATAACTCTTCAATGCTGTACAGAATTAACTTCAGCATGAAGCGACAACCCTCATCCAGGAACTCTACCATAAAATTAGGAATTCTCAGGCTGGATATACCATGATAACTTGCAGGAGAAATTCTTGATAGAATAAGTCTGTTGGCATCGGACTGCTTTGTTGGTAGTGAACAGAAGACAGGTAATTTAAAATGCAAGTTAGATGTCTTAATAGGAGCATTAAAGCACGAGAGATTTGGCTCAACAAAGCTTCTCAGAGCAGTTAAAATACCATCACTGAATTTTGAATCAAAACAAGAAACAGAAAAGGGCCACATATTTATTCAAAGGATCCCAATATAGGCACTACTATAGGATAACAGCATGCACTAACCCAGTGTTTGCCTCATCTTTTTGGAATCATATACCTAGTTCAATAGATACACCACAAGAAGCCAGAATAGCATTCTTATGACACCTCAAACAAATGGGAAATTAGTTCAAATGGGACCAAAAGTCTAACTCCTTACCAATGCATTTTAAGGATTGAGAAACAGGAACTGGAGATGGAAATAGGGTGAATTGGAGGCAAATTAGGTACGGAAACAGAATTAGAATCATAGGATGGTTACAGGACAGGAGGAGGCCATTCGGCCAATGGACCAGTAAGAAGAAAACTTTTAATTTTAAATGTTTAAGTCTTCATATTTTCTGTTATTTAAACTGTTTTAAACCTAACCAATCTGATAAATGCCATAAAACACACAGCTCAGTTAGTTTCATCTGGGAGTTTGAGATTATCCCTGTTGTCTTTAGCCAATGACACCTGCAAAGGAGCATTAACTCTGCAGCACGCAGTTCCCAAATAGAGCCACTGAATCATACCAAGCAAACCTCAATTGCTGTTTGCACAAGTTTTTCTATAATTGGCAGAACCGTATCCTTTGTGAGTGCTTGCATTATCATGGTTACTTCACATCTATTGTTATTAATAGGTATACAAGTACACATGGCAGGTTGTCACCTTTTATGTGTGCTGCTCATCAAGGTTGTGTAGAACCCAACACCTTTTGACTCAGAATTCAGACATTTTCATGTTCCCACTGTGTTATAATCTATACCATTTTCCTCATATTCCATAAACGAGGCACAAATTTATCTAATCGTGTTTCTCATTACCAAACTTGCTTATCCCATAGCTTCTCAGTGTCGCACAGGTCCTGTGATGATTTTGTTTTGCAATCTGTCTCATATGATTTCTCACTCAGTCACGTGCTCATACCCAATTATGTTGTCAGCAGTGGTTCAGTGGTTAGCACTCTCGCCCGAGTCAGAAAGTTGTGGGTTTAAGTCCCACTCCAGAGACTTGAGCACAAAAGTCTAGGCTGACACTCCAGTGCAGTACTGAGGGATTGTAGCACTGTCGGAGGTGACGTCTTTCGGATGAAACATTAAACTGAGGCCCCGTCTGCTCACTCAGGTGGACGTAAAAGATCCCATGGTACTATTTTGAAGAAGAGTAGGCGAGTTATCCCTGGTGTCCTGGCCAATATTTATCCCTCAATCAATATAAAAAAAAAGATTATTTGGTCATTATCACATTGCTGTTTGTGGGAGCTTGCTGTGTGCAAATCGGCTGCCATGTTTCCTACATTACAACAGTGACTAAACTTCAAAAGTACTTCATTGGCTGTAAAGCGCATTGGGACACCCTGAGGTCATGAAAGGCGCTATAGAAATGCAAGTCTTTCTTTCTTGTCCCAAGGCATTTTACTAATATTCCCATGCTAATAACCTACGTCTTTCAGTTGCCTACTAATAATCATTCAATAATCTCTTATCCCACATCTTTCATTAAAGGAAACTCACAGATTGATCTCAAAACCTATGCCAAAAACCAACATTAGCAAGAAACTATGGGATGGGGACATTTGAGGATTAATGTTGGACCACACATGATAAACATTAAAAAAAAACTCTCCAAAGTCACCCAATAAACACTTAAAATGCAATTGCATTATCTTAGATCAGCATACCATACCTACCACTGGAAATACTTGGTCAGTGCCGTAACTAATGTAATTTCCTGATTTACTAACATTCAGTTTTTCAGAAACAGAGTATTTTCAAGGATTTCCTATTCTACAACTGCTGATCATGCCTTTTAAAAAAAAATTAATTCACAGGATGTGGGCATCACTGGTCAGGCGTCCCTAACTGCCCTCGAGTGGCTAGGCCATTTCAGAGGGCAGTCAACCATTTCTGTGGGTCTGGAGTCACATATAGGCCAGACCAGGTAAGGACGGCAGATTTCCTTCCCTAAAGGACATTAGTGAACCAGATGGGTTTTTACGACAATCCGATAGTTTCATGGTCGCTGTTACTGATGCTAGCTTTTTATTCCAGATTTATTTAATTAACTGAATTCAAATTCCACAGTTGCCGTGGTGGGATTTGAACTCATCTCTCTGATTACTGGCCTCTGGATTACTTAAAGTTACTCCTTAGATTGAGAGCTACAATAAGCACAACAACTGTACTTCATGCATATTTTACCTGTTTCTTTAAAGTTCAGCTAAAAGAAGGTGCATTGAATCAAATGTGCTCGAATATCAGCAAAATATTCGACATGAACTTGTCTGTAATGTTCAGGAAAAAAAATTCAAAACTGATCACGGAGCAGTTTGCGGAATCAAAGGTACTTTATATTATCTAAAATCGACAAGCATATAATCTTTAATATATCAATGCCAAACTCAAGAAAAACAAAAGCACATCGGAAAATGCTTTATGTTGCTTGGCAAAGTTAAAACTTAACGAATTACTACTGTGTCAACATATTCAAAGAGTAAAACAAGACATTTGTAGTAACACAACGCTGAGAACAAAGAGCTGGTTGTTACAAAGTTGCTCAAGAAGTTGAGATATCATCAAAACTATAAGAACAAAACGACAATGATTTATACAGTCATTCCCAGTCATAGGAGTACATTGCAGTCGTTTTTTTGTGTGGGAGGGGAAGGAAATCGAAGCACATTTTTGCAGTCATCAAGGCGAGCAATGTCAGTGCTAGAAACTGAACAGTTCTTTCCACCTAGTGTTACCAGGTTCTCCAAGGTCAAGTTATGATCTAGTACAAAGTAATGTTCTTTCCATACTGCTCCATCAATGTATCTCAAATCTAACCTCAAGATCTTTACTATATTTCCCCCACCAAATATTGGCCATTAAGAATACTCATCTATTGCCCAATTATTGGCAGTTTAGCAGATAAACTCAGCTATTCGGGACAACATTCGGAATGTCCACTCATTTCATTTAGACCCCTGGCTGCAAAAGTGAGTGAAAACCCTTCTATCCTATCGGTTCAAGCTGGACTTGTATCCAAGTGTGAAAGCATGACCTGCAACCACTGTGCCAACCTTCCCATCATCTTTTTTGTAATTTAAATGACCTATTAAAGCTATCATCCTTCTCAATTCTTGAAACAACTTTCAACCTCTACATACAAATAAAAAAAGCTGTAATTCTTGGGGGAAAATCACCTGGAACAAGCTTCCTTTAAGTAACTCACACTTCGGTTGGTGAGGTGATCGTGCCCAATCTCATGAAAGGCCTATGTTATGGAATACACTTAATTTTTCCCTTCAAGGAGCCAGCGCCAAGATTCCAATGACAGCACTGAAATAAAACAGCAACAAAAGATTCCAAAGCCACACCCAGTCAGAATGGTAAACTAAAAGTAGGCGAAGAAACTTTTGTTTTAAAGGCTAGTGCTTTTTTTTTCAAAATATGAGGAAGACTTATCTACGACTGGCAATCTTAAACATTCTAAATCATGCGACCTCCACGTACAAATGGGGACTGTCAGTTTGGCTTAGTTGATAGTAATCTCGTCTCCTAATCAGAAATTTTGGGTTCAAGTTATTGAGCACATAATCTAGGCTAACTCTTAACTGCAGTACTGAGGGAGTACTGCATTGTCAGAGGTGCCATCTTTCAGAATGTACCATTAAACTAAGGCCCTATTTGCCTGTTCAAGCGGATTCAAAAGAGCAGGGAATTCTCCTAAAGTCCTGCCTAACATTCCGCCCTTAGACAACACAACCAAAAACAAAATAGCTGTTCATTCATTCATTTGCTGTTTGCAGGATCTTGCTGTGCACAAATGAGCTGTTATTTTTACTTACATGACAAAAGTGAATATAAATTAATGATAATTAATTGACTCTGAAGTACTATGGGACGTCCTGAATGAAAAGTCCCATATACAAACATACGAAAACAACGGGCAGAAAAAGACCAGCTGGTCCATCAAGCCTGCCTCACACTTCCGCGTCACGACTAGGCACTTCCTACCCACCTTCCACTCACAGCAACCCCCGGCCATGTAATCTCCTGGGAGAGACAAAAAAATATAATGGCCCAGAAATTCGGGTCGGGGGCTTCCCGCGGGTGCAAGCCCCCGACCTGCACTTACCTAGCGCGCCGGCCACTGAGCTGTGGGCCCGCGTGGGATTCCGATCCTGGGCCTCCTCCGACTGCCGGCGCACAGTGCTTGCGTATCCCAGGGGCGCAGTTAGTTCGATGCGTCCCCTGGGATCACATGGGCCATGGAGAGCCAATGGTAGCAGGGAATGCTTCATTCATAAGTTTGACAGGAAGAGCTGTCAAACCTATAAATACTATAAGCCCCAAAACATCACTAAAACTTCAAATAAATTTTAAAAACATCACATTTTAAAAATAACATAAATTACATGAAATAACTATTTTAAACAATAATTTAAATTTTTGAAAAAATTAATTACATTTTCTAACAGGGCTAAAAATAAACTTACCTTTCTTTAAAGTATTTAAAAATAATAAACCTGTGGAAAAAATGTTTTAATTTTAATTAATTCACCACTTACCTTGTTAAAAGCAGGCCTTGCGCCTGCTTTTTTAAAGTGTAACTGCTGGAGACTTACCCTCCCGGAAAAACCTGGAAAAAAAAATGTAAGTTCGATGCGCACGCGCCACCTCTCCGGATATATTTCTTAAGGCTAAAGGGATCAAGGGACATGGCGAGAAGGCAGGAACAGGGTACTGAATTTGGATGATCAGCCATGATCTCATTGAATGGTGGAGCAGGCTCGAGGGGCCTAATCCTGATCCTATCTTCTATGTTTCTATGTTTCTACCTCTCAACCCCTTCTTTCAGGGGAACGGAAGTGCCGGTTTCCCACGCATGTGCAGTGCATGCACGAAACCGGCACTTCCATTGGGTCTACGGGTGAGTACCTCGTGCGTACTCACCCGTGGAGACCTGAATTTCTGGGCCATGGTGTTCTCCAGGGGTCGGCACAAGGACCACTGCTTTTCTTTATATATACACAATTTCAAAATTTGCAGATGACACAAAACTTGGCAGTACAGGGAACAGTGAGGACGACAGTGATAGACTTCAAGAAGACATAGACAGGCTGGCCCAATGGGCGGACACATGGTAGATGAAATTTAATGCAGAAAGTGCAAAGTGATACATTGCCTCTCCTCGTTCTTCCTACCAAAATGTAAGTTAAAGGGTACAATTCTAAAGCGGGTGCATGAACAGAGAGATCTGCGGGTATATGTGCACAAATCATTGCAGGTTAAGAAAGCGGTTAAAAAAGCATACGGGATTCCTGGGCTTCATAAATAGAGGCATAGAGTACAAAAGCAAGAAAGTTATGATGAACCATTATAAAACACTGGTTCGGCCTCAACTGGCATATTGTGTTCAATTCTGGTCACCGCACTTTAGGAAGGATGTGAAGGTCTTAGAGAGGGTGCAGAAAAGATTTACAAGAATGGTTCCAGGGATGAGGGACTTCAGTTACGTGGATAGACCAGAGTTGTTCTCCTTGGAGCAGAGAAAGCTGAGAGAAGGTTTGATAGAGATGTTCAAAATCATGAGGGGTCTAGACAGAGTAGATAGAGAGAAACTGTTCCCATTGGCAGAAGGGTCGAGAACCAGAGGACACACATTTAATGTGATTGGCAGAAGAACCAAAGGTGACATGAGGAAAAAAAAATTTACACAGTGAGTAGTTAGGATCTGGAAGTCACTGCCTGAAGGGTGGTGGAGCCAGATTCAATTGTGGCTTTCAAAAGGGAATTGGATAAGTATTTGAAGGAAAAAAAATTGCAGGGCTACAGGGAAAGGGCGGGAGAGTGGGACTAGCTGAAGTGCTCTTGCAGCGAGCTGGCATGGGCTCGACAGGCCGAATGGCCTCCTTCTGTGCTGTAACCATTCTATGATTCTATATAAAAGCAAGTTCTTTCTTACACTAAGATGGTGGTAAAGTTCTCTCACATCTTCAGGTTGGCTTGCAACAGAACAGGACAGAAGCATTTTCAACTTGAGCTGTCAAGTCACAGGGTCCAGGATAAGTCAAATCCTTTGGGATCGCAAGTCATAGCAGAGAACCCCAAATTTTTCTCACCTGACAGAACCTTCTTCTATGGTGCCAGCAAGGAACAGGGTTCAGACCAAATATGTGCAGGGTTCAGACCAAATATGTGCCCTTAAAGAAAAACGGTGGGACTAACAAATCTAGAGCCCCCTGGATGTCTGGGGACATGCAGGGTAGAATAAAGAAAAAAAGGGAGGCGTATGACAGATACCGAGGGCTAAATACTCCAGAATCTTTAGAGGAGTACAGAAAGTACAGGGGTGCAATTAAAAAGGATATTAGGAAAGCAAAGAGAGAGCATGAAAAATTCTTCACAAGTAAAATCAAGGAAAACCCAAAGATGTTTTATAAATATATTAAGAGTAAGAGGATAACTAAAGAAAGGGTAGGTCCTATTAGAGATCATGAGGGTAATCTGTGTGTGGAGGCGGGAGACGTCGGTAGGGTTCTTAATGAATACTTTGCGCCTGTTTTCACAAAGGAGATGGGTGAAGCAGACATTGCTATCGGGGGAGGAGTGTGAAATATTAGATGAAATAAACAGAGAGGAAATATTAAGGGGTTTAGCAGCTTTAAAAGCGGATAAATCCCCAGGCCCAGATGAAATGTATCCAAGGCTGTTAAGCGAAGCAAAAGAGGAAATAGCAGAGGCCCTAACCATCATTTTCCAATCCTCTCTGGCTTCAAGTGTGGTGTCGGAGGACTGGAGGACTGCTAATGTGGTACCCTTGTTTAAAAAGGGAGAAAAGGATAGACCGAGTAATTACAGGTAGACTATCCTTTATCCGAACTTCCGAAAACCGAAACCCTCTAAAAACCGAAAGTTTTTTCGTTCAGCGTAAGTCATGTGCACGACATGACCAGAGTGGCGCACGACTTACGCTGAGCAGGGCAGAGGGTCACTGAGTTCCCTCCTGGGTAGGAGATTGCAGGCCGAGCCGGGCAGTGTGAAGGAGTTATACCGGGAGAGTGAACCCAACAATACAGTGGCCCGTCTGATAGCTGCAGCGGCCTGTCCAATATTCTTTTCTCCCCCCCACCCCCCCCCCCACCCTTTCGGATAAGGGATAGTGTATCCTTTATCCGCACTTCCGAAAACCGAAATCCTCTGAAAACCGAAAGTTTTTTCGTTCAGCGCAAGTCGTGCGCACGACCCCGACCCCCGCCGACGCCGACCCCCGCCCCCGACAAATTTCCCAGTCTTATAAAATACCTTCTGAATTCCAAAATTTTCCGAAAACCGAAACACGGCTGGTCCCGAGGTTTTCGGATAAAGGATAGTCTACCTGTACAGGCCAGTCAGCCTAACCTCGGTGGTGGGAAAATTATTGGAAAGAATTCTGAAGGACAGGAGAAATCTTCATTTAGAAAGACACGGATTAATCAAGGATAGTCAGCACGGATTTGTTAAGGGAAGGTCGTGTCTGACAAACTTGATTAATTTTTTGAGGAGGTAACAAGGAGAGTAGGTGAGGGTAGTGCGTTTGATGTAGTGTATATGGACTTCAGCAAGGCTTTTGATAAGGTTCCACATGGCAGACTGGTCACGAAGTTAAAAGCCCATGGGATCCAGGGCAAGTATCAAGTTGGATTCAAAATTGGCTCGGAGACGGGAAGCAGAGGGTAATGGTTGATGGGTGTTTTTGTGACTGGAAGGCTGTTTCCAGTGGGGTTCCGCAGGGCTCAGTACTAGGTCCCTTGCTTTTTGTGGTACATATCAATGATCTAGGCTTGAATATATGGGGTATGATTAAGAAGTTTGCAGAGGATACTAAAATCGGCTGTGTGGTTGATACTGAAGAAGGAAGCTGTAGACTGCAGGAAGATATCAATAAATTGGTCAGGTGGGCAGAACAGTGGCAAATGGAATTCAATCAGGAGAAGTGTGAGGTAATGAATTTGGGGTGGGCTAACAAGGAAAGGGAATACACATTAAATGGTAGGACACTGAGTAGTGTAGAGGAACAAAGGGACCTTGGAGTGCATGCCCACAGATCCCTGAAGGTAGCAGGCCAGGTAGATAAGGTGATTAAGGCGGCCTATGGAATGCTTGCCTTTATTAGCCGTGGCATAGAATACAAGAGCAGGGGGGTTATGCTTCAACTGTATAAAACACTAGTTAGGCCTCAGCTAGAGTACTGAGTGCAGTTCTGGTCACCACATTACAGGAAAGATGTGATTGCACTAGAGAGGGTGCAGAGGAGATTTACAAGGATGTTGCCGGGAGTAGAGAATCTTAGCTATGAGGAAAGACTGGATAGGCTGGGTCTGTTTTCCTTGGAACAGAGGAGGCTGAGGGGAGACCTTATTGAGGTGTACAAAATTATGAGGGGCTTAGATAAAGTGGATAGAAAGGACCTATTTCCCTTAGCAGAGGGGTCAAAAACCAGGGGGCACAGATTTAAAGTAATTGGTGGAAGGTTTAGAGGGGATATTTCTTCACCCAGAGGGTTGTGGGGGTCTGGAACTCACTGCCTGAAAGGGTGGTAGAGACAGAAACCCTAACCACATTTAAAAAGTACTTGGATGTGCACTTGGGATGCTCTAACCTGCAGGGCTACGGACCAAGAGCTGGGAAGTGGGATTAGGCTGGATAGCTCTTTGTTGGCCGGCACGGACACGATGGGCCAAAATGGCCTCCTTCCGTGTTCTAACTTTCTATGATTCTATTCTATGATTCTATGAACAGTATCTACAATACATTGCAATACATCTACAATATATTCCTTGCCCATCTTCAGACTTTTCTAAACTCCAATGAGTATAGGCCCAACCTGCTCAACCTTTCTTCATAAGACAACCCCTTCATCTCTGGAATCAACTTCGTGAACCTTCTCCAATGCAAGTATATCCTTCCTTAAATAAGGAGACCAAAACTGTACACAGTACTCCAGGTGTGGTCTCACCAACGCCCTGTACAGTTGTAACAGGACTTTCCTACTTATATACTCCATTTCTTTCGCAATAAAGGCCAACATTCCATTTGCCTTCCTAATTACTTGCTGTACATGCATGCTAACTTTTTGTGATCCATGTACAAGGACCCCCAGATCTGTCTGTACCTCAGCATTTTGTAATCTCCCCCCATTTAAATAATAATTTGCTTTTTTATTTTTCCTACCAAAGTGGATAACCTCGCATTTTCCCACATTGGGCAAAAATCTGGTAGATTTTTGCCCACTCATTTATATCCCTTTGGAGATTCTTTGCGTCCTCCACACAATTTGCTTTCCCACCTACCTTTGTATCATCAGCAAATTTGGCTACATTACACTCGGTCATTACATTCAAGTCATTAATATAGATTGTAAATAGTCGAGACCCCAGCACGGATCCCTGCGGCACCCCACTAGTTACTGTTTGCGAACCTGAAAATGACCCATTTATCTCAACTCTCTGTTTTCTGTTAGTTAGCCAATCCTCTATCCATGCTAATATATTACCCCCAACCTCGTGAGCTCTTATCTTGTGCAGTAACCTTTTATGTGGCACCTTATCGAATGCCTTCTGGAAATCCAAATACATGACATCTACTGGTTCCCCTTTATCCACCCTGCCCGTTACATCCTCAAAGAAACCCAGCAAATTTGTCAAACATGATTTCCTTTTCATAAAACTATGCTGACTCTACTTGACTATATTATGATTTTCTAAATGTCCTGCTACCACTTCCTTAATGATGGAGTCCAGCATTTTCCCAATGACAGATGTTTGGCTAACTGGTCTATAGTTGCCTGTTTTCGGTCTCCCTCCTTTCTTAAATAGGGGCGTTACATTTGCGGTTTTCCAGTCCGCTGGGACCTCCAGAATCCAGGGAATTTTGGTAGATTACAACCAACGCATCCACTACCTCTGCAGCCACCTCTTAAGACTCTAGGATGCAGGCCATCGGGTCATGGGGACTTGTCCACCTTTAGTCCCATTAGTTTGCCTAGTACTTTCTCTCTAGTGATAGTGATTGTTTTAAGTTTCCCCCACCCCCCCCACTAGCCCCTTGATTATCTACTATTGGGATGCTTTTAATGTCTTCTACCATGAAATATTTGTTGAAAGTCTCCGCCATTTCCCATGATTAATTCCCCAGACTCATCCTCTAGGGGACCAACATTTCTTTTAGCTACTCTCTTCCTTTTTATATACCTGTAGAAGCTCTTACTGTCTGTTTTTATATTTCTTGCTAGCTTACTCTCATAAGCTATCTTCTCTCTCTATAATTTTTTTAGTCACTCTTTGCTGGTTTTTAAAAGTTTCCCAATCCTCTGGCCTTCCACTATTCTTCGCAACTTCGTATGCCTTTCTTTTCAATTTGATACCATCCTTTACATCCTAGGGTCTTGAGAAGTAGCGGTAGAGATTGCGGATGCATTGGTGGTAAACTGCTAATGTAACGCCCTTATTTAAAAAGGGAGGTAGACAAAAGGCTGGAAACTATAGACCAGTTAGCCTAACATCTGTGGTTGGAGTCCATTATTAAGGAAGCAGTAACAGGACATTTGGATAAGCATAATTTAAATCGGACAGAGTCAGCGTGGTTTTATGAAGGGGAAGTCATGTTTGACAAATTTGCTCGAATTCTTTGAGGACGTAACAAACAGGGTGGATAAAGGGGAACCAGTGGATGTGGTGTATTTGGACTTCCAAAAGGCATTCGACAAGGTGCCACACAAAAGATTACTGCACAAGATAAAAAATCACGGGATTGGGGGTAATATACTGGCATGGGTGGAAGATTGGCTATCTAACAGAAAACAGAGAGTTGGGATAAATGGTTCACTCTCGGGTTGGCAATCAGTAACTAGTGGTGATGTAATCACACAGAATCACAGAAACCCCACAGTGCAGATAGAGGCCATTTCGGCCCATCGAGCCTGCACCGACACATATCCCACCCGATCCCCGTAACCCCTACACCAACACATATCCCACCCTATCCCTGTAGCCCCACGTATTTAATCCCCCTAACACTAAGGGTCAATTTATCATAGCCAATCAACCTAACCCGCACATCTTTGGAGTGTGGGAGGAAACCGGAGCACCCGGAGAAAACCCACGCAAACACGGGGAGAATGTGCAAACTCCACACAGACAGTCAAAGACTCTCACATCAAGGAACTTTAAAGTAAGCTTTAAGCAACTTATAATTAAACTATATACAAGAGCGGTCTTCACCATGCCTCTGGGTGAAGCCCTTTTACAATACTGAGCAGTTCAGTATTTATAGTAGTCCAAACACAGGAAGTGACGTATGCACAGGAAGTGATGTATGCAGAGTTCACAGTTCACAGGAAGTGATGTGCACATAACTTCCCGGAACTTATCACATTCTTCCCTCCTGCGAGATGAGAAGGCTGTGGTCTTCCTTTTGTTCTGCAGCCGCCGAACGAGGAAGAGTCGCACCCGTTTGGGTTCCCGTCGTAGAGGGTCGCTGGTCCGCTTACACGCTGTTGGCCATTGGTCAGAGTCTGTGTGGCCTGGATTACCCTGTGAAGGGTCGGGGAGATCATGGCTTCGTGTACGAGTCCCAATAGGTGCAGAGTCGGTCTGTCTCTGTTCAGAGGGAGGTGCAGAGCTGGTCTGTGGCGGATCAGTACTTTGGTGCGCGGTACTGGGAGGGTCGCAACTTTGAGTACGGGGTTCTACCGGTACCACGCTAGTTGGTGTCAGATCAGGATCCTGGAGAGGGGTACCTGGTAGGTTCCAAGAGGCTCCTGGTAAAATACCATCACTCGATGCCCCACTAGGTCCTGGTGGGCAGGGAGCCAGATCCCGTAATGATACGGTAGATTCTCGGCCGTCGGGATATCGTATGTATGCATAGTTGGGGTTGGCATCGGTTAGTTCGACCTAGTCTACGAGAGGGTCATTTTTAGACGTCCGAACGTATCTTCGGAGTAGTACAGGTCCAGGAGTAGTTAGCCATGACGGGAGGGATGTCCCATAAGATGAGCGACGCTGGAATCCAAAGAACCGCTCATGAGGTGTAGTATTTGTGGCTGTAGAAAGAAGGGACCGTATAGAGTGCAATGCATCCGGAAGCACTGTTTCCCATTGCTGGTTTGGTAGGCCCCGAGATCTTAAAGCAAGATGTACGGAATTCCAGATGATACCGTTATACCTCTCTACCTGCCCATTTCTGATGGGATGATATGGCGTCGTTTTGCTTGTAGCAATTCCCCGTTCCGAGAGGTAGTCCTCGAGTTCCCTTGACATAAAGGATGGACCCCGATCCAAGTGAATGTAAGCCGGCATGCCACAGAGAGAAAATACCTGCTCAAGGCAGCAGATTACTGTGGACGCCAGCATATTGGAGCAGGGGAAGGCAAACGGAAAACGTGAATATTCATCAATCATGGTGAGCAAAATATGTGTTCCGAGTTGAAGAGGGCACTGGGCCCTTAAAATCGATGCTAAGTTGTTGCATCGGTTGGGTTGCATGTATGAGCATACCATCTGAGGGGCGGAAGAACTGAGGTTTTAATTCCGCACAAAGCCGGCATTCTGAGCACATTTTCTTTACATCTCCAGTAGAAAAAGGGAGATTCCGTGATCGTACGAAATGTAGCATGCGCGTAACGCCAGGATGACACAATCCATTATGGACATCTATGAGAGTAGAGGACGACATAGTGGAGCAGAATGCTCGCGTGAGGGTATCCGGGGCCACATTCTCCTTGCCAGGTCGATAGTGAATGGTGTAACCAAAAGAGACCAGTTCCATCCTCCAAAGCTGTATTTTATTATTCTTAATTTTGGTTCGTTTTCGATTATCGAGCATGAAGGCGACTGATCGTTGGTCCGTGATCAATGTAAAATGCTGGCGAGCTAGAAAATGGTTCCACTTCCGTACTGCCTCTATGATGGCTGTGGCTTCTTTCTCAACCGGAGGATAATGTAGCTCGGCAACTTGTAAGGTCCTGGACATAAATGCTACAGGACGGCCTTCCTGATTCAGAGTAGCCGAGATCGCCACCTCCAAGGCATCACATTCAACCACGAAAGGGAGATTCTCATCGATGGAGTGAAGAGCCGCTTTCTCCAACTGTTTTTTGAGAAGATTAAAGGCTGCAACAGCCGCTGTTCCCAGTGGAAATGATCTAGCATGCAGCAAGGGTTGGATTTTGTCCGAAAAATGAGGAATCCATTTAGCGTAGTATGCAAACAGACCGAGAGCCCGACGTAAAGAAGCCGGATTCTTAGGTGACGGGAGCTCTTGGAGCGGGCGAAGTCTTTCTGGGTCTGGCTTAATGATACCATTGCCTACGCAGTAGCCAAGGCTGTTGATGGTCGGTTGCGACTCAACAGATTTGGATTCATTCAGGGTCAAATTACGGTGATGGAGGGCATCCCGAAATTTTTGGAGGTTGGCGTCGTGTTCCTGTTGATCGTGACCTGCAATGGTAATGTTATCAAGATAGGGAAAAGTGTCCCTTAGGTTTTCCTGCTTAACCAGGCCATCCATTGCCCGTTGGAAGACAGCCACTCCATTAGTAACCCCGAATAGGAGGCGACAAAATTGGTACAGCCGTCCATTAGCCTCAAAGGCCGTGTACTGCTTATCTGAGACCTTCAAGGGTACCTGATGATAGGCACTTTTTAAATCGTAAGTTGAGAACACTTTGTATTCGGCCAGTTTATTAACCATATCATCAATGCGTGGCAATGGGTAGGCGTCCAAGTCGGTATATTGATTGATGGTTTGCGAATAATCGATGCATAGTCGCTGTTTGTGAGGTTTTAGAGGGTTCTTGACAATGACGACTTGAGCCCGCCAGGGCGACGAACATGGTTCGATGATATCCTCTGCTAGAAGTCGAGAGATTTCAGCCGCAATAAAAGATTGGTCTTCCTGATTAAAGCGCCGCGATTTCGTTATTATTGGTTTGCATTGAGGCGGAATACTGGCAAATAATGAGGGTTCATCAAGTGAAGCTGCTGACAATGCACAAAACAGTAATTTAGACGGTATATTAGAAATAGTAAGTCCGGGTTTGGATCCACCAAACTCAATGGTGAGTTTCTTATGCTGTTTTTGGAAGTCCAGCCCTAAGAGGAGATCACTACATAAGTCCTTGAGCACCGAAAGTCGGGTGGAGGGATACATACGACCATGAAGTGTCATATCAACAACACAAAAGCCGGAGATTCTGGTATTAAGTGATGACTGAGCCATCGCAATTGCCTGGTCCGATGGGAAGACATGTAGTTTCAATTTCGCAACAATCTGTTCCTTAATGAAACGATCAGTACTTCCTGAGTCAATTAAGGCATCTAAGGTATGCCCTTTAATTGAAATTTTTGTGGCTGCATGAGACCGGTTCTGTGGGCAAGCAGCTGTAATTGGTGTCGTTGCACAGAGAGTGGCTAAAACTCTCGGTGTGCTTCTTCGGGAGAGAGCTCGAGAGGAAGCTTGATAGGTCCTAGCTGGAGCATCTTGATAGGCCCTAATTGGGGCAGTTCGGTAGGCCTTAGCTGGATTGGCCCTCGTAGAGGCCCTTGATAGGCAAACTTTAGCAAAGTGTCCTTTTTTTGTTGTTGCAATAACTGCACATTGCATTGCGAGCAGGGCAGGTTTTCCTAGGGTGAAAAGCATCTCCACAAAAGAAGCACTCCTTCCTAGATTGCCAAGTGGCTGCTAAAGTGGGGTCATCCTCCTCTTCTTCATCAGAATTAGATTCCATGATAGGGTTCACCTAAGACCGCTTGAATTGTCTGGTTGCAGCTACAGCAGCAGATCGAGATCTGGGCAACTTATAGAGGTCTGCATTTCTCTTTGCCAAATCCAGAGAACAAGCTAGGTCAAAAGCTTTTTGTAGCTCAAGTGTTTTACTTTCTAGTAGACGCTGGCGTATAAATGGAGAGGCAATCCCGCAGATGAAAGCATCACGAATCATTTCATTGCGGTACAGCTCAGCTGAGGCTGCCTGAAAGTTACAATCTATGCTGAGCCTGCGAAGTTCTTGCAGGAATTCATCAATTGATTCCCCTGGCCCTTGTTGGGCTGTGGCCAGTAGATGTCTAGCATAGACCTCATTTGGGGTCTTGGCATACAGTTTCTTAAGTGCCCGAATCACCTCATCGTAATTATCCCATTCATCAACATATTCGAGAACTTTTGGGGTCACATAATTGATAAGTATCCTCAATCTAGCAGGAGCATCCGCTTCACATTCATCCAGAAAATTCTCAAAAGTACGGTACCAATGCTTCCATACCCTGCCAGCTGCTGGTGTATTCGGGTCCAAGTCCAGACGAATAGGTCTAAGGATTCTCTCCATGATGGGTGGTTCCCTGGATCCTTAACTCCGAGTTTGTCCGAAGGTCTAGTATTGAGAGTGTAAATACTAAGTTACTTAAATTGATGTAAGAAAAAGGAGTCTTACCATCAAGTAACTTTAAAGTAAGCTTTAAGTAACTTATAAACACACTATATACAAGAGAGGTCTTTACCATGCCTCTGGTAGAAGCCTCTTACAATACTGAACAGACCAGTATTTATACCAGTCCAACAGGAAGTGACATATGACAGGAAGTGAGGTATGTACACAGTTCACAGGAAGTGATGACATAACTTCCCAGAAGTTATTATCATCACACCCTTTACATCCTATTCCTCCCTTAATTTCATTGCATCACAGAAGTAATTCATGAGCTTCACGGTAAAACAAATACCCCTGCCAATCTTCCCAAATGTTAATGTCCAAAACATGGGTTACATTTTCATTTTCACCACCTGGGCAGTAATCTGGAAGAGCGGATCAGCTACACATTATAGAATATACTAATTTAAATGCAATGAAAATTGTGTGGGCTCTATAAAAAGCAGCCAATCTACTATTCTCTTTCCATTCCCTGAATGGGGGTAGTTGAACAACCAAATTAACATTCTAACTAACGAGTTTCCTCCCACCCATTTCCCCCCAATGAGTACTCACTGTGAACTCTCTAATAAATAAAGCCAAGTCCAAACTTCAAAAAACAGAGGGGGAGAAATTGGGTGAGTAGCGCCACTTGTTAGCGCCTAAAGAGGCAGGCAGTGGCTGTAGCGCCACTGGCTACGCCTCCCGCGATATTGAGTTGGGGCGATAATGGTGGCGTTAGCCTTTTGCGCTGCGCCGCCACCGATGACGTCATCGGCGTACGCAGCGCCCCATTCGCGATATTTGGTAGCGAACGGCGCAGTTGCACCGTTCGCTACCCACGCCCGGTTCACGGGGCCTTACTGTGCCGGCAGCGGCGCAGGTTAAGGTGGAGGTGCGGGGTGGCCGCCTGCCAGCACCTCTGTCCCCGGCCTCCTGGTCCCCCCCCCCCCCCCGCGGCATTGCCGGCTGTTTCCCGAGAGCCTGGCACTTCTCCTTGGTGCCGGGCTCGTTTGCTGGCACTCGCGATCGGGGCTTGCGCTGTTGCAGGCACCTCCCCCTTAACAGTGGGAGGAAGGCCTGCAGTACCGCAGCGTGCCGTGCCGCAGCGTGTGGCGCTGCGGCACATTGCGCTGTGATATTCAGTTTCAGCGCCCTAAGAGGGATGCGGAGCGCCTCGAGCCTCGCCCCGTGTCCCTCGAGGGGCAATGAAACTGAATATCTGACGATCGCTGAAGCCTCAAACGCTGCGCTAAATCCTGCGCTCAGGCGACTTTTGCGCCCCAACCCAATTTCTAGGCCAGAATCTTTAGTGTACCTTACAATAGTGACTACACTTCAAAAGTATTTCATTGGCTGTAAAGTGCTTTGGGACATCTCGTTAAAGGCACTATAGAAATGTAGGGCTTTCTTTACTTGCACAAATTCCAACATCTTCAGGATTTTTTAAAGCTTAAATACTTTGACCATGAATTAGAAAGATTTTGTAAGAGCCCTAAGATACAATATCAGTTAGGTTTCAAAAGTTACAAGAATTTCTGTATTTCATGTTTTGATATGAATTTACAGGTAGACCTAGGCATTGGGATTGTTAAAATGGAACCACAACTGCTGTGTCTGTTGAAAATTACTTTGACATTATGTGAGGGCCTGAGCATAATGTAAACCACTCCACAATTGCCTGTTCAGAGTGAACTTTGATACTCAAAAGAGGACATCCTGCCTCTGTTTATAATGATTATACAGTCCCCTGTCAGATCAAAATTGGTTTGATTGCTTCCTGAGACAATGTCTGAAGCAGACATCAGTTCATTAATTGGATAAGGAACAGGCATCTGGTCAGCAAGATTCACCTGTTGTGGCAGTTTTGCTTTGTCCTGAACGTCTGAACTGCATGTGTCAGGTAGCTCAGATACAGCCTGTGGGTCTTTGAAATCTGACTAGGAATAAATATGCCAAAACTTTCATCTTTGCTTTAGTTCCATTAGTTCTGAAGTAAAATTAGAAAATGCTGGAAATACATTGCATCAACATCTGAAGAGAGAATATACAGTTTAAACATTTCACGTAGAAACCCTTTGGCAGAACAATTATGACACAAGATGCCTACCTACAATGTTTACCTCCTTTATTTCTATATTATATATTTTTTCTTTCCATTGTTCCTCCTGAAGTGACATTATCCAGGTATTAATTAAGATCTTTTTCAGCATGTCACTCTTCTTTTAAGTCAATCTCTTAACTGCCTTCCATACCAGACAGCCATTCCTCCAAGTTTGTAATCCTTATTCTGTTCTCGGTCAGTTTCTGTTCAAAAAGCCTTATCCTGTTTTGCCTCAACAGATCCTTTGACACTTTTATATCTCGCATTCCTGTAGATCAAGGTGCAGGAGAGCAATGTCCGTGCGTTGGTTCGCTACATTTCATTGCCAAAATTGGTTCCCTTTAGACAGCAAAATCATAGATCTACACCAGAGCCTAGTGTGAAGGAAAGGCAGAGTCTGTTACAAGTAAGTAGCTGATGTGGACTTAGGGGGCTAAATTGGATACGGCCCGAAAACGGGCGAGGGGATCGCAATATGCCCGTTGAAAGTAGTGCAGGCAGCACACAAAATTTGTGCTGCCTGCTCATTACTATGATTGCAGCGCCGAGCCCAGCGCTAAATGTGCTGCTGGTTGGCTCAACGCTCACCAGGGGGCCCAATATAGTGTGGAGCCTGCTCTCTATTTAAAGGTTGTCTGCAGAGTGAAAGGCTGTCTGCACTTCTTAAAGGGAAGGTGCTTTGTGAGAAAAGTACCTCATTATGATTGGAGCTGGAGCAATGGTCTCAACAGGGCATAGAAAGGGCACCTCAATTCTCCGATGCAGCACAGGAGGCCTTGGTGCAGGGGGTCTATAGGAGACAGTTCCTCTACCCGCAGGGGGACAGGAGGTCCTCCAGACTCACTGCAAGGCGGCAGTGAGAGCAGTTAGCTGAAGCAGTCACTGCCAACAGTCTTGTCCCCAGGAACTGGATCCAGTGCCAAAAGAAGTTTAATGGCCTCACACGAGTGGTCAAGGTCAATGAATGCACCTTCAAATGCTATATTCCCACCAACTGTACCACTTCCCCCCCTCCTGCCTCCCGCCCCCAGCCTGCGAGGTGGTCACAGAACCTGTGGTGGCAAGCACCACGCCATCATGATGTCCAAGTTGTGGAGGGTGCAAAAGACCACCACGAATTAGGACACCTGTGCTGGTGAGTACTGGAGAGCTCCTCCCGAGCGGTCAAGGCAACGGAACCATTCCTTGAGCACCCCGATGGTCTGCTCTATCAGGTTCCTCGTAGCAGCATGGCTGTTATTATAGGATTGCTGGCCACAAGTGGTGGAGTTACGGAAGGAGTCATCAGCCAGCTGTAGAGCGGATAGCCCTGGTCTCTGAGCAGCCACCCTCAGGTCCAACGTGGTGGCTGGAAGATTGCTGGCACAGTGGACTGGAGCAGGATGAAGGCATCATGGCGTGGTCTCACACCTACTGCACATTAAGAGAGTGGTAGCCTTTGCGGTTACGGTACATCTCAGCATTGATAGGCGGCGCCCGCAAAGTCACGTGTGCAGTCGATGGCACCTGCACCATTGTAAAGCCCGATATCCTGGCAAAGTCACGTGCGCGCTCCTCCTGCTTCTATTTAGAGAAAAGACAATGAAGTCCCTTCTCTTGGGAGTACAGAGCCACTGTGACCTCCCGGATGCAGCGATGGACGGCAAACTGCAAGATGTTAGTTATGTCACCTGTTCCAGCTTGGAAGGATCTGCTGGCGAAAGAATTCAGGGCCACGGTCACATTGAGGGCCACTGGCAGAACCGTCGTCGCCCTGCTCTGAGGTTGCAGATCTGGTTCCAAGAGGTGGCAGAGATCTGTGACCACCTCCTTGGTGACCTCCGAATACACTGCTCCTGGCTTAGATGCAGGTAGAAGACGTGCCCTCTGAAGACCTTAGGTGGGGAAGGCCTCCTGCTAAGAGCCTTTCTCCTCCCTCTGCAAGTGGCTTGTCTTTGCTGCCTCTGCTCCATCTCCCCATCATGCTGCAGCGCGAGGGAGACTGCAAGTAGAGCCCCCATGACTGGGAGCAAGTGGTGTAGTCAGAGTCCTTCCAGTAGCAGCCAACACCCTTCCAACGTCCAGCAGCACTCCCTGCACACTTTAATTTTATAAATTTCTTCCAGCAAGCCAGTACAGATATAAATTCTGCAAGAGCCAGTACAAGAGAAATAATCAGCTTACCTGCAAATTGGATGTATCCCTTTAAATAGCACTGATGGGGGGGGGGGGGGGGGTCCCTCGTGCAGCTGAACGCATATTCAGCTGTGCATGTTTAGGAGAGCGTGTTGATTAAAATGATGACATCGAAAATGGCAGGTCGTGTGGCAAATCAGCGTTGCACGCTGACTGATGTCACGATCTGCTTACTCTGTATACTGCCAGCGCACGTACGTCCCGCCTACACTATTGCCCTCACCATGATGGCGACCAGCATGGGCTGCGTCGGAAGTGGGCCATTTTCTTCTGAAACCGAACTTCCGGCGCGAAGGTGCCGAATTTCGCGGCCATAGACTTCTCACCTAGATTTATTTCCCCATTACTTTGCTTGAACTACAAAAGGCGTAAGTGGTTTCAGAAGGAGAAATCCTGCAGTACAACTGTCTCAACTTAAACTCTTCTGACTCATTCACCTTAACAAAAGAATTTTTTCAGAAAAGACAAGCTGACTTCAACTCTAAGAGAGCAAGCACGAGGTCATTTGTCTACTCCTTTATGTGGAGAGTACTTACAAAAATCACTGACATCCTCTCAACGATCTATTGTAATTAGGTCACCTTAGAGACTATGCAGTGGAGATTTACTGGACTAGTACCAGGGATGCGGGACTTCAGTTACATGGAGAGACTAGAGAAACTGGGGTTGTTCTCCTTAGAGCAAAGAAGAGTTAAGGGGAGATTTAAGAGGTGTTCAAAATCTTGAAGAGTTTTGATATAGTAAATAAGGAGAAACTGTTTAAGTGGCAGAAGGGTCAGTAACTAGAGGACACAGAATTAAAGGTAAATGGCAAAAGAACCAGAGGGGAGTTGAGGAGAAATTCTTTTACACAGCGAGTTATGATCAGGAATGCACTGCCTGTAAGGGTTGTGGAAGCAGATTCAATAATAAATAATAACTTTCAAAAGGGAATTGGATAAATACTTGCAAAGGAGAAATTTGCAGGGCAATGGGGAAAGAGCAGGGCAGTGGGTCTAATTGGAATACTCGTTGAAGAGCCGGCACAGGCACGATGGGTCAAATTATCTCCTTCTGTGCTGTATCATTCTATGATTCTATAAATCAACTATTCATATTTATGAATTATTATGCATAACTCCATCTTATCACCTAAACATTTTGCAGCAATAATTACATAAAGCCTACTTTTAAAAACATGAGACAATAGCAACAACAACGATTTGCACCTTTAAAATCATAAAACGTCCCAAAGCGCTTCACAGGAGCGTTATAAAACAAACTTTGGCACCGAGTCACATAACGAGATATTAGGGCAGATCACCAAAAGCTTGGTCAAAGAGATATGTATTAAGGAGCGTCTTAAAGGAGTAAAGAGAGGTAGCGAGGCTGAGAGGTTTAGGGAGGGAATTTCAGAACTTGGAGCCTTGGCAGCTGAAGGCACAGCCACCAATGGTGGAGCAACTGAATTCGGAGATGCTCAAGAGGTCAGAATTAGAGGAGCGCAGGTATCTCAGGGGGTTGTGGGGCTGTAGAGAGAGAGGGAGGGGAGAAGCCATGGAGGGATTTGAAAACAAGGATGAGAATTCTAAAATTGAGGCGTTGCTTAACCGGAAGCCAATGTAGGTCAGCGAGCACAGGGGTGATGGGTGAGCGGGACTTGGTGCAAGTTAGGACACGGACAGCAGAGTTTCGGATGACCTCAAGTTTATGGAGGTTACAATTACAAGAGAGTATTATGATGTGGTTAAAGCTGAACTGCAGGAAGATGTTTATCAATCACAAGGTGTGATAATTTGGCAGTTGCAACCCAAACCTTGAGGCCATCTCTTGGGAGCAGACCGCATTATTGCCAAATAGTGGCCTAGACCGCCAGATGTCACAGCCAGGATTACATGCAGGAGCAATTCAGTCTGTGTTTGACTGCAGATATCGAATTTTATCTTAAAACGTTTAGATAAAAAATATGTATCCTATTGAACCATACAATAGTTCATTTTGCTAATCTCTTGCCTTTCTTGAAACTACTAGTTTAATAAAATATATCCAAGAGCAGCCCTATGCTTGTTAGCTGTATAATGCTGAAATCTTCCTGCTACGCTCTGCTTTTTAATAATAATTACTCCAAGTCTTTACACCTGCTTCTGCTGACAGCTGCCCTCAAATCATGCTATCAACCACTAACAAAAGAGTCCCCTTATATCCCAGAGGCAACCCTGTGTCACTGCTCGATCCATGCTCCAGATGACCTTGCTGTAATGAGACTGCACAAAGACACAATGGTGTTGTTGCATGTTGCCAGCTGGCATGACTCAAGTTCCATTTCAGAACAGTAGTATAACAGCATCGTTGTGAAAGCTCAACAACTTGAATGAAACATTGCCACAATCTTGTGGACCATGAAACAGTTTTATAAGTAAAACATGATGCATTACCAAAGTTTTTACTGTAAATATTTATTTTAGCTAAAGTATAAAGTGGGAATGACATGCACATACAGAATAAAAAACAAAAGAAAAGTTACAATGTAGCCCCTCCTATAACCATTTCATTCTTAAAGAGTAAGATTCTTCAGATGTCATTGTCATTTTCACAGTTTCATGTCAGGTAAGCTCACGTGCCATGCTCCAGATTTCCGCTGCCCTTTGCTTCCTGATTTCACTCCTAAATCGCCTAGCTCTAATTTTAAGAAAATGCCCCCTTGCTCTGGATTCCCACAACAGTGGAATAATTTCTCTGTATCTACCCTATCAGATCTGTTTATAGGCCTAAAGATGTCAGAGTCAGATGCTCAATTTCAAAAGCTGCAGAAACTGCAAGGTTAGTTTGTATATTAAGAGTAAACAGAGAACATAATTGCAACGATTTAGAATCTGGCAGTTTAGAAACATAGAAGATAGGAGCAGGAGTAGGCAATTCGGCCCCTCGAGCCTGCTCCGCCATTCAATGTGATCATGGCTGATCATCCAAATTCAGTACCCGGTCCCTGCTTTCTCCCCATACCCCTTGATCCCTTTAACCTTGAGAAATATATCCAACTCCTTCTTGAATATATTTAATTAATGAATTGGCCTCTACTGCCTTCTGTGGTAGAGAATTCCACAGGTTCACCACTCTCTGGTTGAAGAAATTCCTCCTCATTTCTGTCCTAAATGGCCTACCGCTTATCCTTAGACCCCTGGTTCTGGACTCCCCGACCATCGGGAACATCCTTCCAGCATCTAGTCTGTCTAGTCCTGTTAGAAATTTATAAGTTTCGATGAGATCTCCTCTCCTTCTAAACTCCAGCGAGTACAAGCCCAATTGATCCAATCTCTCCTCATACCTGCCATCCCAGGTATCAGCCTGGTGAATCTTCGCTGAACTCCTTCCATGGCAGAACATTCTTCCTCAGATAAGGCGACCAAAACTGCACACAATACTCAAGGTGCGGTCTCACCAAGGCCCTGTACAACTGCAGCAAGACATCCTTGTTCCTGTATTCAAACCCTCTCGCTGTGAAGGCCAACATACCATTTGCCTTCTTAACCGCCTGCTGCACCTGCATGCTTACCTTCAGCGACTGGTGCACAAGGATACCCAGGTCTCGTTGCACTTCCTCTTCTCCCAATCTATTGCCATTCAGATAATAATCTGCCTTCCTGTTTTTGCTACCAAAGTGGATAACCTCACATTTATCCACGTTATATTGCATCTGCCATGCTTCTGCCCAATCACCCAACCTGTCCAAATCATCCCGAGTTTCTCGGCATCCTCCTCACAGCACACACGCCCACCCAGCTTTGTGTCGTCTGCAAATTTGGAGATATTACATCTAGTTCCCTTGTCTAGATCATTAATATATATTGTGAATAGCTGGGGTCTAAGGACCGATCCCTGCGGTACCCCACTAGTCACTGCCCGCCACTCGGAAAAAGACCCGTTTATTCCAACTCTTTGCTTTCTGTCTGCCAACCAGTTCTCTATCCAAGTCAGTACCTTGCCCCCAATCCCATGTGCCTTAACTTTACACGCTAATCTCTTATGCGGGACCTTATCGAAAGCCTTCTGAAAGTCCAAATACACCACATCCACTGGTTCTCCCTTATCTGTTCTACCAGTTACAACCTCAAAAAATTCCAGTAGATTCGTCAAGCACGATTTACCTTTTGTAAATCCATGTTGACTTTGTCCGATCCTGTCACTGTTTTCCAAGTGCTCTGCTATTACATCTTTTATAATGGACTCTAGCATTTTCCCCACTACCGATGTCAGGCTTACCGGTCTGTAATTCCCCGTTTTCTCTCTACCACCTTTTTTGAATAGTGGGGTAACATTAGCTACCCTCCAATCCATGGGTACTGTTCCAGATTCCATCAAATGTTTATAATAATCTATTGTTCATTACAAGTGTAAAGTGCTTGACTTTGGAAAAGTATGCCTTCAAGCAAAAATGTTAATAAATGTGGTTATGGCATCATCATTTTTTCTGATTGTATGTACTGTATTATTTTTCAGGATTCAAAGAGAATGTTTGTGGCCTAGTGCAAAGAACTGTATCCAGTATATTTATTCCAGTATAAAGGATATTAAAATCTTCAATAGCATACAACATAATATACCAGAAACATAATATATATATTTATCTCTTTATTCTTCGATACTATATTATCAAAAAATAAAGTGATAAATATCATAATTATGCTGCCCTTCACATGCAGAGCATTAAATACTTCAATTTCAAAGCAAAACTGTGGAGACATTGATTAAAAACTAGTGAGTATTTATGTGCAAGTTTTTCACCAAAGCAGGGAGTGATTTCCTTTGTTGCAGATATTTGGTAAAAAAGGAAATTATTTTTTTTACATGTTTTAGGATTTAATGTACATAAAAAGTCACATTTAAAGCAGATGGAAGTACAGAGCTGCTTACCTCAACTTACATTTATCTACTGCAACCGAGGTATTTAATGTTCTTCAGTAAGAAAAATATTTTTTCGGGTCGGGGGCATCCCGCGAGTGTAAGCCCCCGACCTGCACCTACCTTGCGCGCCGGCCGTTGAGCTGTGGGCCTCCTCCAACTGCCGGCGCGCAGTGCTTGCGTATCCCAGGGCGCAGTTAGTTCGATGCGTCCCCTGGGATCACATGGGCCATGGAGAGCCAATGGTAGCAGGGAATGCTTCATTCATAAGTTTGACAGGAAGAGCTGTCAAACTTATAAATACTATAAGCCCCAAAACATCACTAAATCTTCAAATAATTTTTTTTTAAATCACATATTTTAAATAAACTATAAATTTAATGAAATAACTATTTTAAACCATAATTTAAATTTTTGAAAAAAATAATTTTATTTTCTAACGGGGCTTAAATAAACTTATCTTTCTTTAAAATATTTAAAAATAATAAACCTGTGAAAAAAATGTTTTAATTTTAATTAATTCATCACTTACCTTGTAAAAAGCAGGCCTTGCGACTGCTTTTTACATATCTAACTTCTGGAGACTTACCCTCCCGGGAAAATCTGCAAAAATAACATAAGCTCGATGCGCATGCGCAGCCTCTCCTGCGCACGCGTTTGACCTCTGAACCCCTTCTTTCAGTGGGACGAAGTGCCGGTTTCCCACGCATGCGCAATGCATGCATGAAACCAGCACTTCCATTGGGCTTACGGGTGAGTACCCCGTGCGTACTCACCTGTGGAGACCCGAATTTCTGGGCCATTATTTTTCAGGAATCAATCAGAAAACATTTGCTTTGCTGCCTCCTCTGGGGAGATCTGAGAAACTTTCCAAATTTTTCACAGTGGAGGTGTGAAACCACTCCACCCCTCCCCTGCCAACCCCAGCCCTCCCCAGGCAACATCTTAACCTCGGAATCAACGTGGACAATGCTACATCGTCGGTGACCTACCCTCCGTCACAAGATTAGGATTGCTCACTGACAATTTCAGTGTTCAGTGCCCAGATACTTCACTGTAGTACTGAGATAGTTAAACCAAGGACCCATCTGCTCCCTCAGGTGGACATAAAATATCCATGGCACTATTCAAAGAAGCTCTTGATGTCCTGGCCACTATCAATCCCTAAACACAACTAAAACAGATTATCTGTTCATTTATCTCATTCTTGTTTGTGGAATCTTGCTGCATGCAAATGACTGCCGCCTTTCCCTATATTGACTACAGTTCAAAAGTACTTAATTGGCTGTGAAGCACTGTGTCCTGAAGTCATGAAAATTCATTCTTTCTTTCAGCTCCATTCACAACAGCTTCGATAACGAAGCAATCTTTACCAGCCTACAGCAGAATGTGAATACCAACCAAGTTTGGGATGACAAGAGGCAGGTAACATTTGCACCATTTGGCAAGTATGACCATCTTAATTAAAGAGAAAACTCAGCCATCTCCACTTGACCTTCAAGGGTACCATCATCAATGAGATTTCCTCACCTCCCCCTCCACCCCCCACCACAACAATCATCAATATATTGTAGGTCACTATTGACCATAAACTTAACTGGGCCAACTATATCAACACCGCAGCTACAAGCAGGGCAGGGGTTGGGTGAGTAAAGAAAGAAAAGACTTGCATTTACATAACGCCATTCACGACCACCGGACGTCCCAAAGCGCTTTACAGCCAATGAAGTACTTTTTGAAGTGTAGTCACTGTTGCAATGTAAGAAATGTGGCAGCCAATTTGCACATAGCAAGTTCCTACAAACAGCAATGTGATCATGGCCAGATGATCTGTTTTAGTGGTGCTGATTGAGGGATAAATATTGACCAGAACACCAGAGATAACACCCCTGCTCTTCTTCAAAATAATGCCATGGAATCTTTTATGTCCACCTGAGAGAGCAGACAATGCGATGCATGGCTCATCTCCGGACACCTAGCTCAAATCAGGAGTGTGATAGAATATTCACCACTCGCTTGGATGAGTGCAGCAGCAACAGCTCTCAAGAAGCTCAACACCATACTCGACAAAGCAGATCGTTTCATCAGCCCCATTCCACTAGACTTAGTATCAACCTCTTTCACCACCCGTGACTGCAATATGTACAGGAAACTCTTTGGTATCTGGCACCGACTGGACCGGCGTGCTGCCGGTTGATCAAAAATTCCGGATGATGGAGAGCGTTATCTACCGAGGCTATTTTTAAACAAAGAAAAATTAAAAAATCAAGAAATGTGCAGTATACAGCAATTGGGTACTCACCTACAGAATGTTGTGTTAAATGGATGGTGGAAGATGCTTGATTAAGTACAGTACTGCCAGTTGAGGGTAATCCATAACTCTTTAATTACTTAACAGTAAAACAAAACTTATAAACGACTGTACAGTACAGTATAAAGTACTGTAGTTGACTGTACACTTATTCCAAGTCAGCTGGTTCATCAGGAATATCCATGCCAGCTGGGTCATCAGGATCATGCACTTCAACAGATTCTTCAGGCACTTCCACTGCTTCAACTCTTTTGGAAGCTTTCCTAAACATGTCCCGGATGTCTGCTTGCTTAGTGGACTCTTACCTTTTTTGTAGAAAGGGGGAATGCAGAATATGGAGGTGCATAACTTCTTGGGCAGAGTAGCAAGGATGCCTTTCAGCAAATTTGAGGAATAAAGCAAATCCTTCTGCAGCTTTAGCCCAAGAAATCTTCTTCTCTTCAGAAATCTCATCCTCTTCACTTTCCAATCTCACTTTCCTTTTCTTTCTCTGGATTCAAAACATTCTCCATTATTTCATCATCACTTAGCACAACAGCAACTTCTCTATCTGCATCAACACACTGCTTTATCACTTTCACTGAGGTGACGTAGAGGGTTTGCTGGGCCTACATTTTTCACCATGCCAGCCATTTCCATTATTGTACTCCTCTTGGGACGAACATTGAACCCATGAAATTCCTCCTCTGAAGAACCTTCAGCAAACATTACAGAAGGCCACAATTTGCACCAGGCTTGTCTCAAAGTGTGGCCTTTCACCAAGTTCCAGGAACATGCAGCATAAAAGATGGCATCTTTAAGATTGTATTGCTTCTGAAATGCGTGAATACTGTCATTTTGGCTTATCAGTTTACATAGGAAGTGTTTCTTGTAATGATACTTGAGATTTTGGATAACACCCTGGTCCATTGGTTGTATGAGAGAAGTTACATTTGGTGACAAATAAATGGTGAAAATATTTCCCGAAACCAACTCGGATTCATGCGGATGGGCTCTACAATTATCAAGCAATAAAATGCATTTGCTATCTACAGGTTTTCCTATTCTACGGAAATGTTCCCTCACAGATGGAACAAAAATATGACGGAACCAATTCGAAAAGATTTCCTTATCCATCCAAGCATTTCTTTGAGCTTTGTACTCAACAGGTAAGTGCCTCACATTTTTAAATGCACGGGGATTTTTATACTTCCCAATGACAAGAAGTTTAACCCGGTGTGATCCAGCAGCGTTCGCACATGTTAGCACGGTTACACAATCTTTATTTTTCTTGTAACCTGAAGCATTAGCCTCACTAGCCCCAGCAAGCGTTGGTTCTGGCAAAAACCTCCAATATAAGCCAGTTTCATCGGCATTGTATAGCTGTGCTGGCGACAAATCATGTTGCTGCACAATCCGATTGAAATAATCGCAGTATTCTTCTGCGGCGTCGTGATCAGCTAATTTCTTCTCCCCCAAAAATATCAAGTCATCGTATCCCGTGCCATAACTTGAAGTACGTTAGCCATCCCTCGGAGAAAGGACACTTGTCAGTGAGCTCCATCTTTACGTAGAAATCCTTCGTTTTCTCAATTAGCATGGGTCCGGAAAGTGGAACACCCTCTGAACGATCAAGAGAAAACCACTCAAAGCACGGTATCCAGCTCTTCAAGCTTAGGCTTACGAAGCGTAAGCCGTTTCTCTACACTCTTAGATGTCTCCGAGCTTGAATAAAACTTGAGCAGCTTATCCTTCTGCGATTTGATGTCGTAGATTGTTGACGAACCGATTTTGAATTCATTCATAATGTTGATACACTTCTCTCCCCTTTCTAGTTGTTGGCATATGTCGATTTTCTGTTTTAAAGTTACATAGAAACATAGAGATAGGAACAGGAGTTGGCCATTCGGCCCTTCGAGCCTGCTCCGCCATTCAATGAGATCATGGCTGATCTTTGTCTGAGATCATAGCTGATCTTACCAGTTCAGTACCCCGTCCCCGCCTTTTCTCCGTAACCCTTAATCCCCTTAGCCTTCAGAAATATATCCAATTCTCTCTTGAAAATATTTATTGAATTAGCCTTCACAGCCCTCTGTGGCAGGGAATTCCACAGGCTCACCACTCTTTGAGTGAAGAAATTCTTCCTCATCTCTGTTTTAAATGATTTGCCCGCTATTTTTAGACTGTGGCCCCTGGTTCTGTGCTCCCCGGCCATTGGAAACATTCTCTCTGAATTCAGCCTGTCCAGGCCTGCCATAATTTTATATGTTTCGATGAGATCCCCTCTCAATCTTCTAAACTCCAGTGAGTACAAGCCCAAACTATTCAATCTCTCCTCGTAGGTCATTCCCGCCATTCCAGGTATCAGCCTGGTGAATCGCCGTTGCACTCTTTCCATGGCAAGAACATCCTTCCGCAGATGGGGCGACCAAAACTGTACACAATACTCCAGATGCGGTCTCACCAGCACCTTGTACAGCTGTAGTAAGGTATCCCTATTCCTATACTCGAACCCCCTTGATATGAAGGCCAACATACCATTTGCCTTCTTAATCGCCTGTTGCACCTGCATGCTCTCCTTCAGTGACTGGTGCACAAGAACACCCAGGTCCCTCTGCACTTCCCCATCTCCCAATCTATTGCCATTTAGATAATAATCTACCCTCCTGTTTTTACCCCCAAAGTGGATAACCTCGCATTTATCCACATTATAGTGCATCTGCCACGTATCCGCCCATTCCCCCAACCTGTCCAAATCGCACTGTAGCCTCCTGACATCCTCATCAGAGCCCACCCCTCCTAGTTTAGTGTCGTCAGCGAATTTGGAAATATTGCATCCAATTCCCTGATCCAGATCATTTATATATATTGTGAACAGCTGGGGTCCCAGGACAGATCCTTGCGGCACCCCGCTGGTCACTGCCTGCCACTCCGAAAACGAGCCGTTTATTCCAACTCTGTTTTCTATCCGCCAGCCAGTTCTCTATCCACGTTAATACTTTGCCCCCAATCCCATGAGCCTTAATTTTGCATGATAATCTTTTGTGTGGAACCTTATCGAAGGCTTTCTGGAAGTCAAGGTACACCACATCCACTGGCTCTCCCCCATCTATTTTACCAGTTACTTCCTCAAAAAATTCCAGCAGATTAGTCAAACACGATTTACCCTTTGTAAATCCATGTTGACTCTGTCCGATCCTTTCCCCATTTGTCAAGTGCTCCGCTATTTTATCCTTAATAATGGACTCTAGCATTTTGCCCACAACCGATGTAAGGCTTACTGGTCTATAATTCCCTGCTTTCTCTCTACCCCCCTTTTTAAATATTGGGGTAACATTAGCTACCCTCCAATCCACGGGTACTGTTCCCGAGTCAATGGAGTTCCGGAAGATGATCCTTAGAGCATCTGCTATCTCCAGGGCCACCTCCTTAAGTACCCTAGGATGTAGTTTATCAGGCCCCGGGGATTTGTCAGCCTTCAGTCCCCTCAACTTACCCAACACCATATCCCTAGAGATACTAATTTCTGTCAGCTCCTCCCTCTCATTAGTCCCTATGTTTGCCGATATTCCTGGGAGGTTATTTGTGTCCTCCTTTGTGAATACAGAACCAAAGTATGAGTTTAATTGGTCTGCCATTTCCTTATTCTCCATTATATATTCTCCCGAATCGGACTGCAAGGGACCGACTTGGGATTTTACCAGTCTTTTCCTCCTGATATACCGATAAAAGCTTTTGCAGTCTGTCTTTATGTTTGCTGCAAGTTTACTTTCGTATTCTATTTTCCCCTTCCTGATTAATCCCTTTGTCCTCTTTTGCTGTATCCTGTACTGCCCCCAATCTTCCGGTCTGGTGCTTTTTTTTGCCAGTTGATATGCCCTTTTTTTTGATTTTATGCTGTCCCTAATTTCCCTCGTTATCCACGGTTGAGTCACCTTTTTAGGTTTATTTTTATGCCAAACCGGTATAAACATGTTCTGGAATTCTTCCATTCTATCTTTGAATGCTTGCCATTGTCTATCCACTGTCAATCCCCCCAGAAACACCACCCAATCAATCTTACCCAATTCCCGTCTCATACCCTCGTAATTCCCTTTATTTAAGTTCTGGACCTTAGTCTCTGATTCAATTTCCTCACTCTCCATCTCGACTGAGAGCTCGATCATATTATGATCGTTCTGACCCAAGGGGCCTCGTACAAGAAGATTGCTGATAAGTCCCTTCTCATTGCACAATACCCAGTCTAAAATGGCCTCATCTCGAGTCGGCTCCTCGACATATTGGTCCAGATAACCGTCCCGAAAACATTCCAGGAATTCCTCCTCCTCAGAATTTTTACTAATTTGGGTAGTCCAATCAATATGTAAATTAAAGTCACCCATGATGACAGCTGTGCTCTTATCGCACGCTTCTCTAATTTCCCTTTTTATGCCTTCCCTCACCTCCATATTACTATTTGGAGGCCTATATATCACACCCACTAACGTTTTCCTCCCCTTGCTATTTCTCATTTCTACCCATACAGATTCCGTTTCATCCGAGTTAATATCCTTCCTTTCCATTGCATTAATCCCCTCCTTTACCAGCAATGCTACCCCACCTCCCCTACCTTTTTGCCGATCCTTCCTAAATATTGTATATCCCTGGATGTTAAGTTCCCAGCCTTGCCCACCCTGCAGCCACGTTTCTGTAATCCCAATCAAATCATACTTGTTTACCTCTATTTCCACAACTAATTCATCCACCTTGTTCCTAATGCTTCTAGCATTAAGATACAAAGCCTTCAGGCTTGCTTTTTTCACACTCTCATTATGAATTAGTTTGGCCCTTTGTGTTTCTCTCCTTTGCTTATTGCTTCTCACCTTTCTACCATCTATTTCTGACTTCATATGACTTCCCTCTTTTCCACTACCTAGGTTCCCATCCCCCTGCCAAATTAGTTTAAATCCTCCCGAACCGCCCTAGAAAATATTACCCCGAGGACATCGGCTCCCTCACAGTTCAGGTGTAGACCGTCCCCTTGGTACAGGTCACTCCTCCCCAAGAACTGGTTCCAATGCCTCAAGAATTTAAATCCCTCTCCCTTGCACCACTGCTCAAGCCACGTATTTAGCTTATCTATCTTACTCTCTCTAAACTTATTAGCTCGTGGCACTGGTAGCAATCCAGAGATTACTACCTTTGAGGTCCTACTTTTCAATTTAGCTCCTAACTCCCTAAATTCAGCTTGTAGGACCTCCTCCCTCTTTTTACCTACATCGTTGGTACCTACATGTACCACGACAACTGGCTGATCCCCCTCCCCCTTCAGAATGCTCTGCACCCGCTCCGAGACATCCTTGACCCTTGCACCAGGGAGGCAACATACCATCTTGGAGTCTCGGTCTCGGCCACAGAAACTCCTATCTATCCCCCTTACAATTGAATCCCCTATCACTATAGCCCTATCCCTCTTTTTCCCGCCCTTCTGTGCAGCAGAGCCAGTCATGGTGCCCTGAACCTGGCTGCTGGTGCCTTCCCCTGATAAGTCATCTCCCCCAACAGTACCCAAAACGGTAAACCTGTTTTGGAGGGAGATGACCGCAGGTGACTCCTGCACTACCTTCCTGCCTTTACCCTGCCTTTTGGTCACCCATTTACTGTCTGAGCTAGCCTTTACCTGCGGTGTGACCAACTCACTGAATGTGCTATCCACAACATCCTCAGCATCGCGTATGCTCCAGAGTGAGTCCATTCGCAGCTCCAGCGCCGCCATGCGGTCTGCTAGGAGCTGCAGCTGGACACACTTCCTGCACACATAGTTGTCAGGGACAGTGTCCCTGATTTCCCACATGGCACAGGAGAAGCATGACACGGGTCCGAGCTGCCCTTCCATGACTTAACCCTTACAATACCCTTACCACTCTCTTCCTTTTGCTTGGACCAACTTTTGGGATTTCCATAATGCAATGCAATGACTACCAGCAGCGTGGGAGACACACAGTACCCCTGTAAAATGGCAGATCAGAAGAGACTACCGGCAGCGCGGGAGAGTCAGACTCCTGTTACAGGGGTTTTGAGGTATTCCGACTTCCGACAGCGCCAAGAAGCGGAGTAGTGGCAGTTTGGAGAACTACCCCACTGACTAACTCGGCCACCGCAGGAGACACTGACTCGGCAACATTGCTGGTTATTGAGGTGGTGTTTTCGGAGCGAGAATTTTGCCGGTTGGTAGAGAATTCCAGATATTTATGTGCCGTTTAAACGAGTTTCCTGTACAAGCTACAGGATGCAATGCGGCAACTTAGCAAGCTTACTTTGACAGCACTTTTCATCTGCTACATTACATGTGCAGTCAATCAAAATATATGCCTTGATCTCAAAAGGCATATTATAAATTCTAAATAGGATCAATATATTCATTCCTCATCTCTCCCTTACTCTAACAGGTGTGTCTTATAGAGCATTCAACTCTAGGGCGAATCGACCCAAAGAATATGGATTTTTTTTTTAAATAAAAAAAGAGCTGAACTTTTAAACGGATAATACAACCTTAGATGGACATGTCTGTGGTTATACTAAGATTCAACAAAATATATAACATTCTATGCTGCCCCTATTGCCAACAGTATTGCAGTATACAAGCCTGCTGAATACTTATATTTCTCAAGAAAAGAAAAAGATTTAATACAGAGTTCTAATCAAGGGTTACTACCTAAATGTTAACCTATCCTTTGCAGGGCATGCAGCATCTACGGAGAGGACAGAAAGTTAATGTTTTGGATAGGGATGCTTCTTAAAAACTGGCAGACAGGCATATTAATAGAATCAGGAAAAAAAGGGTGGGGAAATTTTTTATAGAAAAAAAACTCCGACAAACCCAGGGAAGAATCATGAGTGGGATGGTGTAACATCAAATCACTGCAAGTAATGGAACAAAGCATTAAAACATGAGACACAGAGAATAGCATGAAGGTACAGAGCAAAGGAAAGCACGCATACGTATACACACACACGACCTGCAAAGTGGTAAACAGGAAATAGTTAAATGACAGATGTGACATTAAAATGAGAGAAATGAAAGACATTTTTGGGACACACAGAATGTGCGAATACCTGAGGAGATGGGGGATGAGGCAGGTGGAAATGGAAGTGCGACAAATGCACACGAAACTGGCAAAGTGGAGGAGGTGCCAGCAGCGAGCGAGCACATACACGCACACACACTCAATCTAATAATACAACTATCAGCTCTTATTTTTCAATTTTGAAGGGTCTGCATCCAAAACTTTAACTTGCCTGTTCTCTCCACAGATGCTGCCTGTCCTGCTGTTTCTAACACTCTTGCCGAGATTTTCCGGGATGTCAGCGGGCAGGATCGGTGGCAGGTCGGGTGGGAAAATGTTTTTTTTTTTTTTTTTTGACAGCGGGTCGGGAACCCGCCGCAACGTGCCTTTCCCAATGTCAGGTCTGTCAACGCGGAGCAGACCCAACAGGCAGCGGCGGGTGACCCAATTAAACTCATTAACATCTAGTTGACAGATGATTAACACTTTTTTTTAAAACTTACCTTTTGACTTTAACTTCATGGCCACGGGAACCACACTGTTCGGGGACCACAGCTGTCAACCGGAGGCGGGAATTCAGTGACCACTGCTCCATCTGATTATTTGACAGCTACAAATGTACAGTAAAAGCTCCCACCTGACAAATCATCACTTTCCTCAGGCACAAGCTGTTTCTCAGTCCATTTCCAGCACAGATTCTACAGGCTTTCCACTCTCCATCCAGTCTCACCTCATTGGAAGAACTCTCTTACCACTGACAGAATGCTTCTGTCATCTCTACTTCACCTGCCATCTATTCCATCAACATGGGTGCCCTTGAAACTCTTTCACCTTGGTCCTCAGAATCCTACCACGATGAGCCCCAACACCAGCAGCACCAGGCACACCAGCAGCATGAACAACACCAATCTTCTCTGCAATCACCGGATGCTGCACAGAACATAGGGCATCAGCACCCAACCACATTGCTGCCCGGGAAGCCAGGGATGGCCTCACCATGGCCAGATTTACTTCACTTGACGCTGTACACCCTGGCTGCTACATGATGCGCCAGGTTAGCACCACCCCACACCAACACCATAAAGCATCCTTACAATAGCCAAGCCATTTCTTTCACACTCACCACCATTGTGGGGAGTACCGTTGTGTCTCACCATTCACTGCAACTCACTAAGCCACTTCCAAAGGTGCATACAAATCTGTCCAAGAACACAAAGTGTTGAAAATAAAGGTTTCAATGTTTGACACCACATTTACAGAAACTTAACATGAACACTGGATAAAACACCCAAGTGGCTACCCTTGTGTGTTATTAGTTGGTATGATTGCACTAGAATGACAGAGAGTGAGAGGGGTGGCTAGTGAGATGGGGATGTGATAATGTAGCTGGAGAGAAAGATGGGTGGACGTGCAAGGTAAGTTGGTCTGAGTAAGGATGTGCCGGGATAGGGTAGGAAAGGCAGAGTGATGGGGATGTGATGAGAGGCACAGCAGGATGAAGGGGAGTGTGGCTTTGTACTAACGTTTCATGATCTAATAAGATCATTGAAAGGTTTACACCACTGCACCTAGGCCCTCCCGACGACATCCTTGCTTGTGACCTCCTCTGCAATGTGCAACCAGGCTGTGTTGGTCTCGTGGGGAGGTCTCTTCCACCCATCGGAAGAGAAGAGGACCAGGACCTCCCTGCGTGCTCTGACTCCCTCCATAAGCATAGAGGGAGTCATGGGAGCACCTGGGTGCAGCCCTGCACCTCTGTGCAGTCATTGTCAGTGTTTGCAGCACTTTAATACTGTAGAACACTGACAGCACAAATGTCAAAAAAAAGTTGGCCATGGTCCCTTTAAGGAAACCGGCTGATGACGCCTCATGAATGACGTCACCAGACCCGCTTCCTCTAAGTGGACTGGGAAACGCTCTGGTCAGGCTTAACAAGCCCCATCAATGGAAATTCATTTTCCAGAGCGGGATGGAGCCAGCAGCGGGGCCGTGACCTATCGCACCAGACCCGCTGAGGTGAGCAAAATCTCGGCCTCTATTTTTGTTTCAGATTTCTAGCATTTGCAGTTTTTTGCTTTATATCAACGCTTTTCAGATACTGATAGACTGGCTATGCCTTTCTAGTATTTTTAGTTCTTAGTTCAGATTTTCAGTATATGTAATTTTTTTCTTAGCACTTTTAAGTATTCTTTCTGTGACAAAAATGTAGTATTTCTGTTTGCCTGGATTTGACTTGGTGGCTGTCCCTTTAATCCAGTCACGATATGAATTTGAAGCCAGCTGCAGTTCAAAAATCATGTCATAGCCAAATTCAATGCAAATATGAGAATGGTTTGAACTGGTTCTCGAACATTAGGCTTGAGGGGGTGGAACAAACACACAGCATGATTTGTTTAGCTAAATGCATGACAGCAAATTATTTTTGAAATCACAGCTGTAATGTATATATACCTTAAGGGAGAGAACTACTTTTTACAGCTCCTGTATACTGTAGTACCGGCAGTGACCACACCTGTATATAAACCCTGAGTAGTGATCTGCATAGTTAGTTCTAGAGTGACCCTCATTTAGTAAACACCTGTTGAATCGTTCCCTGCAGTCTGATTATTGAAGGACACAACATTAAGATACACGGATCTAACATTGGCAACGACGCAGATTCGAACCTACCTGCAATTCTGCATCACCTCCCAGGGATTCGCTCCTGGAGAACAGTGGAAGGAGGTCGAGTCCAGAAACACGGGCGTCGACCACGGGCAACCGCCCAGTCATCCAGCGGAGATTTGAGCATCGCAGGGGAGGCTGTCAAGAGCCAGGCTTGGCTTTCCAGTCACGGTGGTCCAGCAAAACGGGCTGGGAACAGGTACTGCGCAGACCCTTCCCGGACAGCGGCGGCTAGAGCCCGACCGAGCGGCACAGAAAAAGGCCGAGCAGCGTCGACAGGGGAGAGAGAGGGCAGAGCGCACAGCCGGTGTTCAGGACCGAGCGGCGTCAACGGGGGAGAGACGAGAGAGAGCAGAGCGCAGCCGGTGTTCAGGACCGAGCGGCGTCAACGGGGGAGAGACGAGAGAGAGCAGAGCGCAGCCGGTGTTCAAGGGCCGAGCAGCGTCAACAGGGGAGAGAGCGGCGCGCAGGAAAACGCAAGGCGCTGCCATTGCCACGAGGACCGCAGAAAGCGGCATTGGCAGCAGCGCAGGAGCAGCACACGAAACCCACAGGGCGTCGCCATTTGCCACGAGGGCCGCCAAAAGCGGCGTTGGCAGCAGCGCGGGAGACGCCATTTTAAGCCGCAGCGGGGAAAAAAGGAAAGCGCGGGAGACGCCATTTTAAGCCGCAGCGGGGATGAAAGGAAAGCGTGGGAGACGCCATTTTAAGCCAGTCTAACCACACCCAAAAATGCCGGAGTGGCAGTATCACAGCGTTCGACAATGAAGTCGAAGATTGGACAACATATGTCGAACGCATAGAAGTATACTGCAAGGCGAATGAAGTGCCAGATGACAAGAAAGCGCTGGTATTGTTGAATTCAATGGGTGCAATAACGTATGGCTTACTACGAAACCTAGTAACCCCAGAGAAGCCAGTAGAAAAGGATTTCGAAAACAGTGTCAATCCTACAGAACCACTTAAACCCCACACCGCTGCTGATAGCAGAAAGATTTAAGTTTCACAAAAGGAACCAGCATAAAGATGAAAGTAATGCTGAGTATTTAACGGAACTGCGCAAGCTATCGAAACACTGCCAGTTTGGAACGGGACTAGCAGGTGTGTGGGCTTCAAAGTGAAGGAACCCAGAAACGGCTTCTATCAGAAAAGGATCTTACGCTGGACAAGGCTTTCAGCATTGCAGCATCACACGAAGCAGCCGCACGGGGTGCTGCAGAGATACAACGGAGACCGCAAGAATATGGCACAAATGAAATGTCATACAGAACAGTGAAGTGCTATCGCTGCGGCAGAACAACACATGACCATAATGATTGCTGGTTCAAGGACAAAGTGTGCAGACAGTGTGGAAAAGTAGGACACATAGCAAGAGTCTGCAGGTCGGGAAAGAAAACCAGCAGCAAGAAATCTCCACAGGAGAAGTACAAGAAGGTACATAAGGTGGCGGAGAGTAGTTCAGACGAACAGAAAAGTGATACAGACTCCGGAAGCAAGAAGCTGGGTTGTCTGAAACTACATAATGTGATCCAAATGGAGGATCACCAAACTATCTGGGTCACGCTCAAGATAGCCGGAGTCCAAGTGAAAATGGAATTGGACACAGGATCAGCCCTAACAGTCATAAACCGAAGGGACTACAAGCAGCTATTCTCACATATACCCTTGAGAGATACAAAGATTGTCTTGAAGACGTACACGGGGCAAAAAGTCTACCCCAAAGGAAAAATAAGGGTGAACGTTATATATAACGGCAAGGAAACACCAAAAATGGACCTATATGTATTGCCAGATGGAGGACCACCACTACTAGGACGTGAATGGATCCGGAAGATACAGCTAGATTGGCATTCCATACAAGCACTGACTGCAGATGCCAAAAAGGATGACGACGTCACACCTGGACGACTGTCAAAAATGCTAACTGACGCACAAGAAGTGTTCCAGCAGGGACTCGGAACACAAAGGCATAACAGCAACGATCAAAATAGAGGAAAATGCAAGCCCAAAGTTTTTTAGGTCAGACCGGTACCTTATGCGATCCGCCCAGCCGTCGAAGCAGAGCTGGAAGGTTTGGAACGTTCAGGAGTACTGTCCAAAGTGGACTGGAGCGAGTGGGCTACACCCATTGTTCCTGTAATGAAGAGGTCGTTGAGTAATACGCCTGGGGAACCAAAGAAGGTTCGCATCTGTGGGGACTTTAAGGTGACAGTGAACCCAGTCCTTCACACTGTACAATATCCGCTTCCGCGGATTGAAGATATTTTTGCATCGCTATTTGGAGGGAAACGCTTCACTAAGATTGCTCTGGCCCAGGCATACCTGCAAATGGAGGTAGAAGAAGCCTCGAAACAGTACCTCACGATCAACACTCAAAGGTCTCTACCAATACAACCGGCTGGTGTTCGGGGTAGCATCAGCTCCGGCTATTTGGCAAAGGGCAATGGAACAAGTCCTGCAAGGGATTCCAGGGACCCAGTGTTATTTGGACGACATCCTGGTCACGGGCGAAAATGACAGTGATCACCTCGCCAACCTGGAGCAGGTGCTCACTAGATTGAAGGAATATGGGCTCCGAGCTAATCGCCACAAATGCGAGTTTTTCCAGAAGCAGATCTCGTATTGTGGCCACGTTATTGATAAAGAGGGGTTACATAAGTCCCCTGAAAAGATTGAGGCAGTAGTCAAGGCTCCAGCACCGGAAAATGTGTCACAACTGAGGTCGTTCCTCAGGCTGGTGAACTACTACCATAAGTTCTTGCCGAATTTGTCTACTGTACTACACCCACTGAACACCCTACTGCAAACGGGGGTACCGGAAGTGGAGTGACGAATGTAAACGAGCTTTCCAGAAGAGCAAAGCATTGATCACATCAAAAGAGGTGTTGGCTCATTTCAACCCAGCACTACCAATTCGGTTGGCGTGTGATGCATCACCCTATGGCATTGGAGTGGTGCTGTCGCACAAATTCCCGGACGGCTCGGAGAGGCCAGTAGCCTTTGCGTCTCGGTCACTAACCTCAGCCGAGCGTAACTACGCCCAGATTGACAGGGAGGCCCTCAGCCTAGTGTGGGGAGTGAAAAAGTTCAATCACTATCTGCACGGGCAGAAGTTCACCTTGCTGACTGACCACCAACCACTTGTCTCCATCTTTAATCCAAAGAAGGGCGCAACGGCTGCAAAGATGGTCCCTTTTTCTAGGGGCGCACCAATATGAAATAGAGTATAAGGGCACGAAACAGCATGGAAATGCTGATGGGCTATCACGCCTGCCACTGCCTACTGCGGAGGAAGCACCAGCAGTGGATCCTGTCGAAATATTTCATTCGACTATAATTGAATGCTTGCCAGTAACTAACGCTGGTATAGAGGAGACCTGAAATGACCCGACACTGTCTCGGGTATATGATTTGACGGTGAAGGGATGGCCAGCACATGGCGACTCACTGTTGCCAGCATTCTCATCCAGAAGAGAACAGCTGTCAGTATGCCAGGGGACCTTGATGTGTGGATCCCGAGTGGTAATTCCACCCAAGTTAAGGGAGAGAGTGCTCAATGAGCTTCACGAAGGTCATCTGGGAGGGTTGAAAATGAAAAGCCTTGCTAGGGCTTGTGTGGTGGCCGGGGATCGATCAGCAAATTGAGGACCTGACAAAGAGCTGCTCAGGATGCCAGAAGGTCCAAAATGCACCACCACATGCCCCTCTACACCCTTGGGAGTGGCCCTCATCTCCATGGCTACAGGTGTATATTGATTTTGCTGGTCCATTCATGGACTCAATGTTTTTAATAGCCGTGGATGCGCACTCGAAATGGCCTGTGATCAAAATGTCCTCTACCACCGCGGAGAAAACTATTGCAGTCCTACGGACCATTTTTGCTAGGAACGGCTTGCCAGAGCAGATTTGCTCCGATAACGGACCACAGTTTGTGTCCGAAGAGTTTCGAAGATTTATGAAAAGGAATGGGGTACGGCATTACACATCCGCCCCGTATCATCCAGCCACAAATGGATTGGCTGAGAGGTTCGTACAAACCTTTAAAAAAGCAGTAAAGGCCATGTGCGATGACGACATTCCACTGCAGCATAAGGTGGACAATTTCCTGTTAGCCTACAGAAATGCGATACATGCAGTCACCAACCAGGCCCCAGCCATGATGTTCTTTAACCGAAGGTTGAGTTCTCGTCTGGATTGGCTCAGACCAAATGTACGAAGAGATGTTGAGAGTAAGCAATTCCAGCACATCAATGAGAAGCCGACAAGGAGCTTCAATGTAGGGCAACCAGTCTTGGCCCGCGACTACCGAACAGAGAAATGGCAACCAGGAACGATATGCACACGGCAGGGGCCACTAATGTACACAGTGGATGTTGGGGAGAACATTGTGAGATGCCATGCTGACCAGATCCTAGAGTCACAGGAACGAGTCAACCCCATGTCTCGGCCATACGTACCTGGTGAGGAACCAGACGTACAGGTCGCATCTACCTCAGAAACAATAGCATTGGAAGCTGATGAATCAACTGACGACAGGGTGCTAGAATCGCCTCCGCACCAAGAGCGAGACACTCGGGAAAGACGTTATCCAGAAAGAATCAGGAAGCCTCCCCAGAGACTGAATATATGAATGGACTATTTTCATATAACATTGTATATTAAAAATGTTAATTGTTAAATGAGTATTATGGTACTGTTAATCTAAAAGGGGAGGAATTGTAATGTATGTAAATGTATATATACCTTAAGGGAGAGAACTACTTTTTACAGCTCCTGTATACTGTAGTACCGGCAGTGACCACACCTGTATATAAACCCTGAGTAGTGATCTGTACAATTAGTTCTAGAGTAACCCTCATTCAGTAAACACCTGTTGAGTCGTTCCCTGCAGTCTGATTATTGAAGGACACAACATTAAGATACACAGATCTAACAACAGCGACAGTTTTGAAAATCCACATAAATCACAGCAACTGGTGAAGGGTATAAGTGGCTGGTTCTGCTCATTAAGCCAAGCAAGAAGATAGTTAAATTGACTGAAAAAGACAAGTTAAAAAAGGTAGTCAGAAAAGAGGACAAGAAAAGGATGTGTATATATAAAAGTTATCTATAAAAGAATAGCTCAGCATTAGATTGTGATTCTTTTATTTTTTTTCCACTCAAGGAGTTGATAATAAACTTTCTGTACTAAATATATAATTATAGTATGTCACTCTTAAATTATTTGCTTGTTTAATAAACTCAATTAATATTTTTAACTTAAAACAATGACAATTCAAATACAAAAGTTCCTTTCAGGAACTTGCACATATAATTCAGCTCACAAGAGGAACAGACTACTCAGTGAAAGGTTTTGCCATTATGGGTACAGTTTGGCAACTAGAGCATCTTCCACTCTAAAGACAAGTACCACCAAATGGAAAAAATTAATTTGGTGATGTTACACAATTACTTTACAGCTTACAACCTGTGCTTATACAGTGCTTTTAATGTACCAAAAGATACAAAAGCACATGACTAAAAATGATAATATCCATGCAATTTTAACTTTGTTTGGCACCTCAAACCTAGCTTTGTTAGAATTAATTTCTATTGTTTATCCCCTTATTAAAAAAAAATATTCATAGACAAGCCTTGATTCAGTCTTTTCATTATACCAGACTAGCTGAAGTGCCCGGCGGTGCCGCGGCTTTTTCGAGGGCATGTGGTTGTTGGGAGAGAGAGAGAGCGCGACTGGGGGGGGGAAGAAGAGAGCGCGCGACTGGGGGGAAGAGAGAGCGCGCGACTGGGGGGAAGAGAGAGCGCGCGACTGGGGGGAAGAGAGCGCGCGACTGGGGGGAAGAGAGAGCGCGACTGGGGGGGGAAGAGAGAGCGCGACTGGGGGGAAGAGAGAGCGCGACTGGGGGGGAAGAGAGAGCGCGACTGGGGGGGAAGAGAGAGCGCGACTGGGGGGGAAGAGAGAGCGCGACTGGGGGGGAAGAGAGAGCGCGACTGGGGGGGAAGAGAGCGCGCGACTGGGGGGGAAGAGAGAGCGCGACTGGGGGGGGAAGAGAGAGCGCGACTGGGGGGGAAGAGAGAGCGCGACTGGGGGGGAAGAGAGAGCGCGACTGGGGGGGAAGAGAGAGCGCGACTGGGGGGGAAGAGAGAGCGCGACTGGGGGGGGAAGAGAGAGCGCGACTGGGGGGGAAGAGAGAGCGCGACTGGGGGGGAAGAGAGAGCGCGACTGGGGGGGAAGAGAGAGCGCGACTGGGGGGGAAGAGAGAGCGCGACTGGGGGGGAAGAGAGAGCGCGACTGGGGGGGAAGAGAGAGCGCGACTGGGGGGGGAAGAGAGAGCGCGACTGGGGGGGGGAAGAGAGCGCGACTGGGGGGGAAGAGAGAGCGCGACTGGGGGGGAAGAGAGAGCGCGACTGGGGGGGAAGAGAGAGCGCGACTGGGGGGGAAGAGAGAGCGCGACTGGGGGGGAAGAGAGAGCGCGACTGGGGGGGAAGAGAGAGCGCGACTGGGGGGGAAGAGAGAGCGCGACTGGGGGGGAAGAGAGAGCGCGACTGGGGGGGAAGAGAGAGCGCGACTGGGGGGGAAGAGAGAGCGCGACTGGGGGGGAAGAGAGAGCGCGACTGGGGGGGAAGAGAGAGCGCGACTGGGGGGGAAGAGAGAGCGCGACTGGGGGGGAAGAGAGAGCGCGACTGGGGGGGAAGAGAGAGCGCGACTGGGGGGGAAGAGAGAGCGCGACTGGGGGGGAAGAGAGAGCGCGACTGGGGGGGAAGAGAGAGCGCGACTGGGGGGGAAGAGAGAGCGCGACTGGGGGGGAAGAGAGAGCGCGACTGGGGGGGAAGAGAGAGCGCGACTGGGGGGGAAGAGAGAGCGCGACTGGGGGGGGAAGAGAGAGCGCGACTGGGGGGGAAGAGAGAGCGCGACTGGGGGGGAAGAGAGAGCGCGACTGGGGGGGAAGAGAGAGCGCGACTGGGGGGGAAGAGAGAGCGCGACTGGGGGGGAAGAGAGAGCGCGACTGGGGGGGAAGAGAGAGCGCGACTGGGGGGGAAGAGAGAGCGCGACTGGGGGGGAAGAGAGAGCGCGACTGGGGGGGAAGAGAGAGCGCGACTGGGGGGGAAGAGAGAGCGCGACTGGGGGGGAAGAGAGAGCGCGACTGGGGGGGAAGAGAGAGCGCGACTGGGGGGGAAGAGAGAGCGCGACTGGGGGGGAAGAGAGAGCGCGACTGGGGGGGAAGAGAGAGCGCGACTGGGGGGGAAGAGAGAGCGCGACTGGGGGGGAAGAGAGAGCGCGACTGGGGGGGAAGAGAGAGCGCGACTGGGGGGGGGAAGAGAGAGCGCGACTGGGGGGGAAGAGAGAGCGCGACTGGGGGGGAAGAGAGAGCGCGACTGGGGGGGAAGAGAGAGCGCGACTGGGGGGGAAGAGAGAGCGCGACTGGGGGGGAAGAGAGAGCGCGACTGGGGGGGAAGAGAGAGCGCGACTGGGGGGGAAGAGAGAGCGCGACTGGGGGGGAAGAGAGAGCGCGACTGGGGGGGAAGAGAGAGCGCGACTGGGGGGGAAGAGAGAGCGCGACTGGGGGGGAAGAGAGAGCGCGACTGGGGGGGAAGAGAGAGCGCGACTGGGGGGGAAGAGAGAGCGCGACTGGGGGGGAAGAGAGAGCGCGACTGGGGGGGAAGAGAGAGCGCGACTGGGGGGGAAGAGAGAGCGCGACTGGGGGGGAAGAGAGAGCGCGACTGGGGGGGAAGAGAGAGCGCGACTGGGGGGGAAGAGAGAGCGCGACTGGGGGGGAAGAGAGAGCGCGACTGGGGGGGAAGAGAGAGCGCGACTGGGGGGGGAAGAGAGAGCGCGACTGGGGGGGAAGAGAGATCGCGACTGGGGGGGAAGAGAGAGCGCGACTGGGGGGGGGAAGAGAGAGCGCGACTGGGGGGGGAAGAGAGAGCGCGACTGGGGGGGAAGAGAGAGCGCGACTGGGGGGGAAGAGAGAGCGCGACTGGGGGGGAAGAGAGAGCGCGACTGGGGGGGAAGAGAGAGCGCGACTGGGGGGAAGAGAGAGCGCGACTGGGGGGGAAGAGAGAGCGCGACTGGGGGGGAAGAGAGAGCGCGACTGGGGGGGAAGAGAGAGCGCGACTGGGGGGGAAGAGAGAGCGCGACTGGGGGGGAAGAGAGAGCGCGACTGGGGGGGGAAGAGAGAGCGCGACTGGGGGGGAAGAGAGAGCGCGACTGGGGGGGGAAGAGAGAGCGCGACTGGGGGGGGGAAGAGAGAGCGCGACTGGGGGGGGAAGAGAGAGCGCGACTGGGGGGGAAGAGAGAGCGCGACTGGGGGGGAAGAGAGAGCGCGACTGGGGGGGAAGAGAGAGCGCGACTGGGGGGGAAGAGAGAGCGCGACTGGGGGGGGAAGAGAGAGCGCGACTGGGGGGAAGAGAGGGAGGGGAGGGGTGGGGGGGAAGAGAGGGAGGGGAGGGGAGAGCAGGGGAGGGGGAGGGAGGGCAGGGGGAGGGAGAGGGAGGGCAGGGGGAGGGAGGGCAGGGGGAGGGGGAGGGGGGGGAAAGGGGGGGAGGGCGGGGAAGGGGAAGGGGGGGGAGGGCGGGGAAGGGGAGGGGGAAGGAAGGGAGGGAGGGAGGGGGGGGGGAAGGGAGGGCAGGGGAGGGCGGGGGGGGGGGAGGGAGGGGAGGGGGGGATGGAGGGCGGAGGGGAGGGAGTGCGGCGGGCGCCCCCCCCCCCCCCCGAGGGTCGCGCCACCCCCCCCCCGGGAGGTGAAGACCGCCGATTGCGTGCGCAGCAGGAGCTGAGACGCGGCGTCTCTCTCGGCCGGCGGGCCCGGTTGCCAGGGCAACTGTGACGCTGACCAAGCCAGAGAGACGCCGCGTCGCAGCTGCTCCTGCTGCGCGCACGGCTCCCACCCCCCCCCGCCCGCCCCCCCCCCCCCGCCCCCCGCGCCCCGCCCCCCCCGGGAGGTGAAGACCGCCAATTGCACCCGTTGCCAGGGTAACGCTGGACGCTCAGCAAGCCCCGGCAGAGAGAGACGTCTCAGCTCCTGCTGCGCGCGCACCCTCGCGGCGCTGGGCTGAGGCTCGGCCCTCCAGCCTTCGAGTGGGGCCGGGAGGTGCCTAGCTCGGGCGTGGGTGCGGAGGAGACGCCGCGGCTTCTAGGCCTACCTGGAAAAACGGGGAAAGGTAGGAAAATTAATGAGATTAGATAAGTTAATTACTTTCTAAATCATTTTTTTTTTAAATGTGTGTTTTAAAAGCAACGTTTTTTTTTTAAGACGCAGAAAGCGGGAAAAAGGAAAAGTTTGGAATCAAGATGGCGGCGACTCACCTCGGTTCAGAACGATAAAGCCCGGCCACACGCACACCGATTGGCCCGGCGGCACACGCCAGCAACCCGGCGTACGATTGGTCGAGCTCGAGGTCACTCTGTCGCTAATGAGCGGATAATGAGATGCTAATGAGCGGAATGTTGAAGGTTTTTGGGATACCACGGGCGCAATTTTAGCCCGGCCGAAACGTAAATACGCTTAAAACCGTCTCGGAAGCGTAAGCTTTCTTTGGAGGTAACGCGCGCATAGGTACGCCCTGTAACTTTCGAGTGCATACCCGCAACGCACACGCGATGACAGACAGACAGAAGTACCGATTTATAGAAGATATCATCCTTTCATTCCATTTCCACAATGGAATCTTTAATACTGCTGCATTTTTATCCGGATAAATGGGTCATTTTCAGGATGGCAATCTGTAACTGGTGGGGTGCCACAGGGATCAGTGCTGGAGTCTCAACTATTTTCAATCTATATCAATGACTTGGATAAAGGAAGCAAGTGTATAGTGTATTGTAGCCAAATTTGCAGACGATACAAAGATAGAAAGACTTGCATTTATATAGCGCCTTTCACGACCACTGGACGTCTCAAAGCGCTTTACAATGAAGTACTTTTGAAGTGGAGTCACTGTTGTAATGTAGGAAATGCGGCAGCCAATTTGCGCACAGCAAGCTCCCACAAACACCAATGTGATAATGATCAGTTAATCTGGTTTTGTTATGTTGAGGGATAAATATTGGCCAGGACACCGGGGATAACTCCCCTGCTCTGCTTCTAAATAGTGCCATGGGATCTTTTACGTACACCTGAGAGAGCAGACGAGACCTCGGTTTAACGTCTCATCCGAAAGACAGCACCTCCAACAGCACTCCCTCAGCGCTGCACTGGAGTGTCAGCCTAGCTATATGTGCTCAAGTCCCTGGAGTGGGACATGAACCCACAACATTATGACTCAGAGGCGAGTGTGCTACCAACTGAGCCACAGCTGACACTGCTGTGTCAAGTGGGGAAGCAAGTTGTGAGGAGGACATAAAGGGCAGGATTTTCATTGGGCCGTGGAAGCGGGATTGGAGGGTTAAAATCTCAAAATCGGGGGGGCACGAACCCATTCCCACCCCCATGCCAGTTTCAAAGGAGGCGGATACCCGACTGGGAGCCGCCTCCCCGAGGCGGGAAGGGGTTAGTGTCAATTAACTGCCTGTTAACAGGTAGTTAACAGGCAGTTTTTAGCCTAATCCCTATTTTTATTCCTGAAGTGTGGGATTCCCGATGGCTCCAAACCACGCCAAGTTAGCGAGGCGGACCATCGGGCTGAAGGGTTCGAGATGTCCGGTGTTCAGGTGAGTGATGGGTGCATGAGTGCAGAGGTAAGTGTGTTTGGTGTGTGTAAAGTGTTTAAAGAAGTTTAATTACATTTACTTACCTTTACAGCCTTCCTTCCTTCAGGTCTCGGGAGTCCCTCATCTCACGGGCACAGAAAGCAGAATGACCGCGAGCTGTCAAAAGCTGCAGCATTCAGCTTTCTGTTCTGGAGCGATCTCTAAATCAGCCTGAGAGGAAGGAATTAACGTAGTGTACAGATCGTCAGTGTTTGACAGCGTCAAAGAGCTGTCAAACGCTGATATTTCATCTGTCAAAAGCTTTTGACAGATGAAATTTCAGTCTGTGACGTCACCTGTTGCCGGGTGGCCCTTAATTGGCCTGCTGAGCCCGCTGGGTGGGCTCAACAAGGTCAATCAAGTGAAAATGAAGTGGGTTGGCCACAACGCGATGGAGGCGGGACTACAACACCGAAAGTTGTAGTCCCGCCTCCTACACGCCTCCAGTATCAAAGTCCAGCCCAAAGAGTCTGCAGGGCGGCACGGTGGCATAGTGGTTAGCACTGTTGCCTCACAGCGCCAGGGACCCGGGTTCGAATCCGGCCTCGGGCGACTGTGTGTGGAGTTTGCACATTCTCCCCGTGTTTGCGTGGGTTTTCTCCGGGTGCTCCGGTTTCCTCCCACAGTCCAAAGATGTGCGGGTTAAGTTGATTGGCTATGATAAATTGACCCTTAGTGTTAGGGGGATTAAATACGTGGGGTTACAGGGATAGGGTGGGATATGTGTTGGTGTAGGGGTTACGGGGATCGGGTGGGATGTGTGTCGGTGCAGGCTCGATGGGCCGAAATGGCCTCTATCTGCACTGTGGGGTTTCTGTGATTCTGTGAAAGGGAAATAGATAAGTTAAGTGAGTGGGCAAGAATTTGGCAGATGGAGTATAATGTGGGACAATGTGAAGTTATCCACTTTGGTAGGAAGAATAGAAAAGAAAATTATTTAAATGGAGCAAGACTACAAAATGCAGCGGTACGGAGGGATTTGGGTATCCGCGTACATGAAACACAAAAGGTAAACATGGAGGCGCAGCAAGTAATTATGAAGGCAAATGGAATGTTGGCCTTTGTTTCAAGGGGGATGGAGTATAAAAGTAGGGAAGTCTTGCTACAACTGTACAGGGCACTGGTGAGACCACACCTGGAGTACTGCGTACAGTTTTGGTCTCCTTATTTAAGGAGGGATATACTTGCATTGGAGGCAGTTCAGAGAAGGTTCACTAGGTTGATTCCTGGGATGGAAGGGTTGTCTTATGAGGAAAGGTTGAGCCTATACTCATTGGAGCTTAGAAGAATGAAAATCTTATTGAAACATACAAGATTCTGAGGGGGTTCGACGTATGCCGAGAGGATGTTTCCCCTCGTGGGGGAATCTAGAACGAGGGGGCATAGTCTCAGAATAAGGGGTCACCCATTTAAGAGGGAGATGAGGAGGAATTTCTTCTCTCAGAGGGTCGTGAATCTTTGGAATTCTTTACCCAGAGAGCTGTGGAAGCTGAGTCATTGAATATATTCAAGGCTGAGAGAGACAGATTTTTGAGCAACAGGGGAGTCAAGGGTTATGGGGAGCGGGCGGGAAAGTGGAGTTGAGGCCAAAATCTGATCAGCCATGATCTCATTAAATGGTGGAGCAGGCTCAAGGGGCCGAATGACCTGCTCCTATTTCTTATGTTCTTATCCTACTCTACCCCTGCTGAATATTTTACAACCAGGAAATATTTCGCGCCTAGTCCTGCTTAAGGTTGCAAAATTCTGGGAATTTTTTAAAGAGGAAACTTTCCATGGGAATTTTCGGGAATTTAGAGTTTTTTTGCACACTGATGGTTTTTGTCTCTGACCCTTATATTATCTTTGTCGTCAAAATAGACATACTGTTCCATACAAATAAAAACAGGCTTTCAAAACTTTATTTAGGTTATAATTTTGAACTTTATTGAACCCCCACAAAAAAGACCCATCTAAAATAAAATAAAAAGAGCGTCAGCTTATTTAGCCTGTAATTTGTCCTTATTTTGTCCCTTTGAGTCTTCTACTCATGAGTCTTCTGAGTCTTCTACTCCTCATTGCTCCCCCTGATTCTCTGACTCTGGCGTGTCCATTTCCTCCTCTGTGTCAGTGTCTAGCTGTGTGGTGGACACTTCTGTATCTGGCTCAATAAGTTGTAGGTTCGCCCGGATAGCCACCAGTTTCTCCACTCTCTTGTTAGTCAGCCTGTTGCGCACCTTTGTATGCGTATTCCCAAAAAGTGACCAGTTTCGTTCAGAGGCCGCTGATGAAGATGGGATTTGGAGTATCACCGATGCAATAGGTGACAGGGCCTCAGATGCACAAAGTCCCTTCCACCAGGTATGTGCACTGATATGCTTGCATGATTCCCATATCCCATCCCCATTCCAAAGACCTTGCTTGGTAGAGAACTTTGCCAGACTTCCCAGAACTTTGCCCACATCCAGATTGAGATGGTGTGAGAGAGGGTAGAAATCACACTAAGCGCTGTTGATCTGTTCTCCAGAAAGTATTGGTCTCCCAACATGCTTTGGGTCCAGCATATATGCTGCAGCATGAATCGGCTTGACACAAAATTCTTGACGCGTCTGTATGAATTGAACAATTGCCTTCTCCTCTGCTTTGAGCAGCAGGGATGTGGGTAGGGCAATGCTGATTTGTTCTTTTAAAATCAGTAAAAAGCCTGAGAATATCTGACAAGACAGCGTCATCTCCTTCAATCTGAGCAATTGCAGATGCTACTGGTGAGAGTAGTTTAAGGCTGCTAACCACTCTCTCCCAAAACACATCACCCAGCAGTATTTTCTTGATGGTGGTTTCCATATCCCCAGACTGGGATATTGCCATTTCTTGCAGCGACTCCTTACCCTCCAGAAGGCTGTTGTACATTATGACACCACCCCATCTAGTGTTGTTGGGCAGCTTCAGTGTGGTGTTCTTGTTCTTTGTCATTTGCTTGGAGTTGTAGGTTGCTGCAACTACCTGTTTTCCCCTGACATACTTAACAACTTGCTTGGCTCTCTTGTACAGTGCTTCCATGGTTCTCAAACCCATGATGTCCTTGAGGAACAGGTTAAGCCCATGAGCTGCGCACCCAATAGACGTAATATGAGGGTAGGCCTCCTCCACTTGAGCCCAAGCAGCCTTCATATTCGCAGCATTGTCAGTAACTACTGCAAAAACCTTTTGTGATCCAAGATCGTTGATGACCGCTTTCAGCTCATCAGCAATGTATGTGCCTGTTGTCCTTCGTGTCTGTGCTCTTGAAGAACACTGGGAGAGGAGTGGAGACGATGTAGTTTATGATGCCCTCCCCTCGTACATTTGGCCACCCATCTGGGATAACTGCACCACAGTCTGCCATCGCTATCGTTTCTTTGAGCTTTCCTTGGACTCTGTTATACTCAGCCTCCAGCAAATAAGTAGACAAAGCATGTCTGGTGGGAGGACAGTATGCAGGGCGAATAACATTGAAAAATCTCTTCCAGTACACATTGGCTGTGAGCATGAGGGGTGAGCCTGTTGCATATACAGCTCGAGCAAGGCACTCATCTGCATTCTTCTGGCTATGGTTATCCATTGTATCAAAGAACCTTCCAAGTGGGCCAGGAGTTGCTGATGATAAGGAGCCTGATGCTGAATGAGAACCATCATCTTCTTGAATGGAAGCAGAGGAACTCTGGGCTGACTGCTGTGAGCTTTGAGTGAAGTTGTTGCATTTGGATAAATGCTGCTGCATCTTTGTGGCATTCTTTACATATGGCTTTCTACAGTGTTTGCACATGTACGCAGTCTTTCCATCTTTAATGCCTGGGGTAAAATGCTTCCACACATCCGACGGTAAACGTGGCATTGTTCTATGCAGAGAAATAAAGGGCATTCATCTCTGTGTCGAACTGCGGTCGATCAGCACGATTGCAACAGGGTGAGTACATTTTTGCTGATGCTCCATGTGATGGAAGCATGACCTGTACACACACGACGCTACATCACCAATAGTGTATTATTTTGTATATTTTAAATTGAAGGACAACAGAGTTCAACAAGTAACTGGTTTATTTGGTATAAAGTCTGATTTACTTACTGTATCATCACAACATCAGCAGAAAACAAAATGACTTCCCTCAGGACCCCTAACCTGGATCTTAAAAAAACTATAGCAGTCTTACAGATGCCTGCAGGCCAATCACAATTCGATATGCAAATATTACAAATAGAGGGAGCTAATCGCTCATCCACCCAATCAGGACACATTTGTTCACAGTCACACACAAAACTTGTAATTATTAAAACAAGCCAAGTAAGATAAACATATATTGATTAAGAAATTCCTTAATAATTAAGATTCCATCTCTGTTAGTAATTTTAAGAGAGGACCTGTGGGGAAAAAAAAAGAAAGAAATACAAAAAAAACAATATTATGCTAGCATGTGCTTTTTTGGGCAAAATTCCCAAGCTAAACTTCCCGTGGAAAATTTCCGGAAATTTACCGGAAACTTTCCACCCCTTTGCAACCCTAGTCCTGCTCTAGCCTAAGTTTATCTGCTTAGTATTTTCAGTCTTCTCTCCAATATACTGTAGCATCAGAAAGCATACCCCTCATCAATTTGTGCCTCTAGTTCATAATTTTATTCAGAATATACTTTGTGCATTTAGATACAAACCCAAACCTGCCTGTTTGCAATTTTATTTTTTAATCCCACCTCCTCTCCATCTGTTCTTTATTACTTTCTTAATTTTCTCCTTTATCTCTCCTACACTTCTTGCCACATTTTTTTTCTTTTCTGTTTCCTCATGTTTTCTACCTCACTCTGCCTCATTAGTTTAAACACTCTCCCACAACACTAGATACATTTGTCACAGCTCTGTTCAGACCACTCGTGTCCCAGAATTAAGCTCAATGTACCAGGAATCAGAATTATTCCCTCCTATGCTATCTCTCCATTCACATATTTAAACCCCTTATTTTACTACTCCTATATCAAGTAACATATGGCACCAGAAATAATCCTGAGATTACTATTCGCTGTCCTGATTTTCACTTTATCTCTTAATTCCTTTGCATGACCTCAGACCTATTCTTTTCTATGTCACTGTCTCCAACATGAACCACAATTTCTGACTGTTCCCCTTGTCTCTTCAAAGTCCTGTCACCTGGGAGGAAACACCCATTCCCAAATTATGGATACCCTATTACTACTGCACTTCTCCACTTCATTTTCCACTCTTTGGCAACTACTTACTCCCCAGTGCAGTGGCGTTGCTCGTGGCTGTCCTCAGTTGTTGCCAGTGTCATAGGTATTCGCTGCTGAATATATTTGTCAATTTAATGTTTGCATATTCCTGCACTAACACCTGTCTGGTCACCTCTTATCCCAATGGATGGTCACCACAGCCCTTCCGCAATAATGCTTGTAGAGTGACCACCTCCTGGAATGTGCATTGCAGGAACCATCCAGCCTCCTACAGGTAATGGAATGACCCCAGTTGCTCAAGCTCGGTAACTTTGATCTTGAGCACAAGCAGTCCTTCGCTGGCCTCTCACAGCTCAAAACTCTGAGTTTTAAAAATATCTATGCTTTCTGATGCTACAGTATATTGGAGAGAAGACTGAAAATACTACAGAACATGCCTGAAATTGATGAATAGAACCAAAGCACAAAAAAAACAAATTTTCAGGATATCATGTAGATTGTCAAATCAGCAAAGTTTTCAAGGTGGATCATAAATCAGCAAAAATATAAAACAAAGAGTTTTAAAGATGTAGTAGCAATCGTATAAATGCTAAACATTCATGTTGCAAAAACAAGGTATTCTCAGTAAAAGTGCAATACTGCAATAGCATTCTTTACAACACATCTAAGCATTATCAGAATCCATCAATTAGATCACAGCTTCCTCAGAGTTTTTTTTACTTCACTTGTAAATATTAGATTGGGAAATGGAGTCATGCAAAATTGTTACTTCTGTGCAACACTATGTCAGGTATAGTGATAAGACAAATTCTGTTTGGTGAAAGAAATAGATCCAACAAGAGTTTAACAATGCATCAATTCTATAGAATCCAATGCATTTCTCAAGCGAATTTATCTCACTAGAGATGGACAGATCTGAGTTCTAAGGCACTCCAAAAAGGTTTTACGTCTCCCTCATCGCAGCTGGGCAACCAAAAAAAAGACTTGCACTTACGTAGCATTGCGGGTCTCTCAAAAATGTCTCACACACTTCATGTACAATGAATTACTTTAAAGTGCATCAAGTGTTATGTAGGCTATAAAATCCTTGTACTGTAATACAATGCACTTCCTTGAATTATTAGTTCAAGGAAAAGTTGATGAGACAGGGGCACAGTCCTTGTGGACACGAAGTTCCGTCTTCACACTGAGGACACCCTCCATCGTGTTGTGTGGCACTACCACCGTGCTAAATGGGATAGATTCAGAACAGATCTAGCAGCTCAAAACTGGGCATCCAGGAGACACTGTGTGACATCAGCAGCAGCAGAATTGTATTCCACCACAATCTGTAACCTCATGGTCCGGCATATCCCTCACTCGACCATTACCATCGAGCCAGGGGACCAACCTTGGTTCAATGAGGAGTGTAGGAGAGCATGCCAGAAGCAGCACCAGGCGTACCTAAAAATGAGGTGCCAACCTGGGGAAGCTGCAACACAGGAGTTTATGCGTGCTAAACAGCGGAAGCAGCATGCTATAGACAAAGCTAAGCGATGCAAAACAAACAGGTCAGATCAAAGCTCTGCAGTCCTGCCACATCCAGTCGTGAATGGTGGTGGACAATTAAACAACTAACAGGAGGAGGAGGCTCCACGAATATCCCCATCCTCAATGAAGGCGGGGCCAGCACATCTCCATCCAGAAGTGCTGAGTGGGTGATCCATCTCGGCCTCCTCCCGAGGTCCCCACCATTACAGCAGCCAGTCTTCAGCCAATTCTTTTCACTCCAAGTGATATTAAGAAATGGTTGAGCGCACTGAATATTGCAAAGGTTAAGGGCCCCGACAACATCCCGGCTGTCGTGCTGAAGACTTGTGCTCCAGAACTAGCCGCGCCTCTAGCCAAGCTGTTCCAGTACAGCTACAACACCGGCATCTACCCGACAATGTGGGAAACTGCCCAGGTATGTCCTGTCCACAAAAAGCAGGACAAATCCAATCTGGCCAATTACCACCCCATCATTCTACTCTCAATCATCAGTAAAGTGATGGACGGTGTCATCAACAGTGCTATCAATTGGCACTTACTTACCAATAACCTGCTCACTGATGCTCACATTTGGGTTCCGCCAGAACCACACGGCTCCAGACCTCACTACAGCCTTGGTCCAAACATGGACAAAAGAGCTGAATTCCAGAGGAGAGGTGAGAGTGCCTGCCCTTGACATCAAGGCAGCATTTGACCGAGTGTAGCATTAAAGAGCCCTAGTAAAATTGAAGTCAATAGTAAGCAGGGGAAAACTCTCCACTGGCTGAAGTCATACCTAGCACAAAGGAAGATGGTTGTGGCTGTTGGAGGTCAATTATCACAGCCCCAGGACATCGCTGCAGGAGTTCTTCAGGGCCGTATCCTAGGCCCAACCATCTTCAGCTGCTTCATCAAAGGTCTTCCCTCTGTCATAAGGTCAGAAGTAGAGATGTTCGCTGATGACTGCAGTGCTCAGTGCCATTCGCAACTCCTCACTCAGATAATGAAGCAGTCCATGCCCGCATGCAGCAAGACCTGGACAACGTTCAGGCTTCGGCTGATAAGTGGCAAGTAACATTCGCGCCACACAAGTGCCAGGCAATGACTATCGCCAACAAGAGTGTCTAACCACCGACCCTTGGCATTCAACGACATAACCATCGCTGAATCCCCCACTATCAACATCACCATTAACCAGCAACATAACAGGTCCAGCCACATAAATAGTGTGGCTACAAAGCCTTTCCACCATCTACAAGGCACAAGTCAAGAGTGTGATGGAATACTCCCCACTTGCCTGGATGAGTGCAGCTCCAACAACACTCAAGAAGCTCAACACCATCCAGGACAAAGCAGCCCAATTGATTGGCACCCCATCCACCACCTTAAATATTCACTCCCTCCACCACGGGAAAAGTGATCCAACCGTGGCTAACTAAAGAAGTTAAGGATAGCATTAGATTGAAAGAGAAATAGTACTAAGCCTGAGGATTGGGAGAGTTTCAGAAACCAGCAAAGGATGACCAAAAAATTGATAAAAAGGGAAAAAATAGAATGAGAGAAAACTAGCAAGAAATATAAAAGCAGATTGTAAGAGCTTCTACACATATGTAAAAAGGAAGAGAGTAGCAAAAGTAAACATTGGACCCTTAGAGGTTGAGACAGGAGAAACTATTATGGAGAATAAGGAAATAGCAGAAACGTTAAACAAATATTTTGTATCTGTCTTCACAGTAGAAGACACAAAAAGCATACCAAAAATGGAGGGGCACCAAGGGTCTAATGAGGGTGAGGAACTTAATGTAATTTAATATAAGTAGAGAAAAAGTACTAGAGAAACTAATGGGACTAAAAGCCAACAAATCCCCTGGACCTGATGGCCTACATCCTAGGATTCTAAAAGAGGTGGCTGAAGAGATAGTGGCTGCATTGGTTTTGATCTTCCAATATTCCCTCGACTCTAGAACGGTCCCAGCGGATTGGAAGGTCGCGAATGTAACACCGCTATTCAAGAAAGTAGCAAAAGAGAAAACAGGGAACTACAGGCCAGTTAGCCTGACATCAGTCGTCGGGAAAATTCTGGAATTCATTGTTAAGGAAGTGGTATCAGGGCACTTAGAAAATCATAACATGATTAGGCAGAGTCAACATGGTTTTATGAAAGGGAAATCGTGTTTGACAAATGTATTAGAGTTTTTTGAGGATGTAACTAGCAGGGTAGATAAAGGGGAACCAGTGGATGTAGTATATTTGGATTTCCAAAAGGCATTCGATAAGGTGCCACATAAAAGGTTATTACACAAGATTAAGGCTCATGGGGTTGGGGGTAATATAGTAGCATGGATAGAGGATTGGTTAACAGACAGAAAACAGAGAGTAGGGATAAACAGATCTTTTTCAGGTTGGCAGGCTGTAACTAGTGGGTACCGCAAGGATCAGTGTTGGGGCCTCGGCTATTTACAATCTATATTAATGACCTAGATGAAGGGACCGAGTGTAATGTATCCAAGTTTGCTGACGATACAAAGCTAGGTGGGACAGTAAGCTGTGAGGAGAACAGAGTCTGCAATGGGATATAGATAGACTAAGTGAGTAGGCAGTAAGGTGGCAGATGGAGTATAATGTAGGGAAATGTGAGGTTATTCACTTTGGTAGGAAGAATAGAAAAACAGAATATTTTTTTAATGGTGAGAAACTTTCAAATGTTGGTGCTCAGAGAGATTTGGGTGTCCTGGTGCAAGAAACACAGAAAGCTAGCATGCAGGTACAGCAAGCAATAAGGAAGGCAAATGGCATGTTGGCCTTTTATTGCAAGGGGGTTGGAGTATAAGAGTAAGGAAGTCTTGCTACAATTGTACAGGGCCTTGGTGAGACCACACCTGGAGTACTGTGCACAGATTTGGTCTCCTTATCTAAGGAAGGATATACTTGCCTTGGAGGCGGTGCAACGAAGGTTCACTAGATTGATTCCTGGGATGAGAGGGCTGTCCTATGATGAGAGATTGTGAAGAATGGGCCTATACTCTCTGGAGTTTAGAAGAATGAGAGGTGATCTCATTGAGTCATACAAGATTCTGAAGGGGATTGACAGGGTAGATGCTGAGAGGCTGTTTCCACTGGCTGGAGTGTCTAGAACTACAGGGCATAGTCTCAGGATAAGGGGTAGACCATTTAAGACTGAGATGAGGAGGAATTTCTTCACTCAGAGGGTTGTGAATCTTTGGAATTCCCTGCCCCAGAGGGCTGTGAATGCTGAGTCTTTGAGTATATTCAAGGCTGAGAGAGATAGATTTTTGGACTCGTGGAGAATCAAGGGATATGGAGATCGGGTGGGAAAGTGGAGTTGAGGTCGATGATCAGCCATGATCTTATTGGATGGCGGAGCAGGCTTGAGGGGCTGTATGGCCCATTCCTCCTCCTATTTCTTATGTTCTTACCACCAGCGCACCGTGGCTGCAGTGTGTACCATCTACAAGATGCACTGTAGCAACTCGCCAAGGCTTCTTCAACAGCACCTCCCAAACCCGCGACCTCTACCACCTAGAAGGACAAGGGCAGCAGGCACATGGGAACATCACCACCTCCAAGTCACACACCATCCTGACTTGGAAATATATCACCATTCCTTCATCGTCGCTGGGTCAAAATCCTGGAACTCCCTCCCTAACAGCTCTATGGGAGTACCTTCACCGCACGGACTGCAGCGGTTCAAGAAGGCAGCTCACCACCACCTTCTCAAGGACAATTAGGGATGGGCAATAAATGCTGGCCTTGCCAGCGACGCCCACATCCAAGGAACGAATAAAAAAAAAATTTGGACACATGAGTTCAAACCCCACCATGGCAGTTGGGGAATTTTAATTCAGTTAATTAAATAAATTTGGAATAAAAAGCTAGTAGCAGTAATGGTGACCCAATGTAAAAACCCAACTAGTGCACTAATGTCCTTTAGGGAAGGAACCCTGCCATCCTTACTCGGTCCGGCCTATATGTGACTCCAGACCCACAGCAATGCAGTTGACTCTTAACTGCCCTCTGAAATGGCCACTAGCAAGCCACGCAGTCATATCAAAAAACTGCTAGTGGACTGCACCACCTTCTCGAGGGCAATTAGGGATGGGCAATAAATGCTGGTCTTGCCAGTGATGCCCACATCCCATTAATAAGTTTAAATAAAAGACAAAGGAGTTCCAAATTTTGCCCTAGGAGCAAATCAATCAATAGTTAAAATAATTGAAGGTACAGGAAACTTTCTGGTATCCGGCACTGACGGGACCAAGTTGGTGCCGTCCCATCAAAACTGCCGTATAAACCAGCGCTAATGTTAAAACATACGAAGTTTCTCAGCTCCATATGAAACAAACCCTGTTGCTTCAAAACAGTCAGCCACAGCTTAAAAGCATCTCTGTAGCTAAGCAACAGCTTCAGCTAGACGCTTGGGAGCCACGACTGGAAAAAAAAAAGCAACAAGAAGTAAAAAAACTTATAGGAAACGGCTCCTGAATTTTGCCGGTAGATAGAGCTTTCTGGATATTTAAGCTCCGGTTAAACGAAAGTTTCCTGTAATGCATTTTTCTAGCAACCACACTTTAAGATAATACAAATATCCTAAGTAAGGCCAACTTGCATAATATTTCATTCCAAAAATAATTAATTTTCAACCCCATTCCAGCAGCACACCAGCATCAATGCAATATTTTACACAACATGAATACTTCCCCAAACAAGGAGGCACGCTGGGGGAATTCACGCCCCTCTCATCCACCTCGATAAAGTAGCCATGGTGTGGAGATGCCTGAGTTGGACTGGGGTGGACAAATGTAAGAAGTCACACAACACCAGGTTATAGTCCAACAGTTTTATTTGAAATCACAAGCTTTCAGAGCGCTGCTCCTTCGTCAGGTGAAGTGGAGATCCAGACTCGAGTCGTCGTTGGCTTGTTCTCTCCACACAGATGCGGCCGGACCTGCTGTGATTTCCAGCAAAAAAAATGTTTTTTGTCTGTTTTTTTGTTTTTTCATACAGACCCCAGCATCTGCAACATTTGACCCCACCTCATTGTTCTTTGATGTAATGTTTTCCTGACTAACCTGTTTGGACACCATTCACACCTTTGATTGCTGTGATTATCTCTGCCGAGGTGTGATAAATGGCAGTTAGAAAGATTACCTGTAATCATCTGGCATTATTCTCTGACTATATAAGCTGTGTTTTTATGCATCTCTCCACTTCGCCTGACGAAGGAGCAGCGCTCCAAAAGCTTGTGATTTCAAATAAAACTGTTGGACTATAACCTGGTGTTGTGTGACTTCTTACACTCGATAAAGTAGCCAGCATGGTTTTCAAAAGTGACAACTGTGCTTGTCAAACCTCAAAGAATTCTTTGAGGAGGTAACAGATATGGTAGATGGGGGAAATGCAGTGGCTATAGTGATGATGGACTTTAGGAAAGCCTTTGACCATGTACCACATGGGAGATTATTAGAGAAGATTAATAGGAATGAATTAGTGGAAGGGTAGCAAACTGGATTAAAAATTGGTTAGAAGGAAGAAAACAGAGAGTAAGAGTAAAGGGCAGTTTTTCCAGAGTGGTTGGAAATGCATACTGGTGTCCCACATGATTCAGTTCTGCAGCCACTCTCTTCACTATTTATATGAATCATTTGGATGTAGGCTTACAGGGAGTGGTGTCGAGATTTGCAGATGATACCAATGTAGAAGATATAGTTCATTCTTTAGAATTCCAAAGGAAGCTGCAAAGGGATATTGATTAGATGGGCAAATGGACAAAAAATGGCAGATGGAATTCAATGTCAGCAAGCATAAGGGGATACATTTTGGTAAAAGAAATAACAGCAGTAATTATACCCTGAATAGGAATAGGTTTCGTGCTGTGAAAGAGCACAGGGATTTGGGGTACAGGTTGATAAAAAGACATTTTAAAAAAACTAATGGAATTCTAGGTTTGATAACAATAGGTACAAAATATAAAAGCAAAGAGGTTATGATTAGTCTATGTAAAACCTTAATAAGACCTCAGTTAGAGTACGGCGTTCAGCATTGGATTCCACAATGTAGAAAAGTTAGAGGCTATAGAGAGTACAATGTAGATTCACTGGAATGGTATGAAATTAGCGGAAGGGTTGCAAACTGGATTGAAATTGGTTAGAAGGAAGAAAACAAGGAAAGACTAGAAAAATTGGATGTATTTTGTTAGAACAATGCAGATTATAATCAATATGACAGATATCTAAAATTATGAAATGGTGGGACCAGGTAGATAAAAGCACACTGTTCTCAGTAGTTGATAGTCTAGATGGAGGGGCTGAAAGATACAAGATTAAATGTAAAAGATATAAAACAGAGAGTGCAAGTGAAACGTCTTTACATAGAGTTGTGAGACTGTGGAATTCACTTCCAGGGTTACTGGATGAGGCTGAAACTCTGTCAATTTTCAAGATTAGATTGGATAGGTAGATAAAGGAAGAGGGTGAAGGGATGTGAGAACAGGGTAGGTAAATGTGATTAGGACTATTTACTTGCTTGCAGGGTAAATGCCAACATGAACTGGTTGGGCAGAATGGCCTGTTTGTGGTGCAACTTCTATTAGTTCTACGTAGTCAATAATATTGGAGTCTGCAACATCAAATTGATCAGACCGAATGTGGTTGAGAGTCTAGAGAATAGTCAGTACAACAGAATGCTTCGTCAACATTGCAAGATTTTATGTCCCATGACAATCCAAAAAACCAGTAACACAGCAGAGAGCAAACAAATGGAATAAACCCTCTTGCAGCAGTCCAGAGACAGAAAAAATCAGGAACACTGTAATGACCAAAAACTTTTTAAACATTTAAGCAGCTTCATTCAGCAAATTCTATTGGGTACTCTCATAATTTTATTCTAAATTGCATAATCATTGATTCAAGTAATAGGTTTATGTAGTACTATACTTTCTGAATAACAGTTTACCTTTGAAAATGCAAAAGTTTACATTTACTTTTGCTAAGAATGACAGAAAGCAGAAACCCCTCCCTGCGAAATAAAGAGACTCATTACAGTTACCATATTTTGCAGCTAGAGATTTAAACAGTAAACATGATTGACTGAACATTGTCATGGGCAAAGATGTCAATGAAATGAAAATCTACAATAACATGGTGAGCGACCACATCAGACTTCTCAGCTTTATAACCTTTATAAATATGTAGTCTAATAAATAAATGTCAAAAGCAAGCAGACACATGGCAGATGAAATTTAATTCAGAGAAGTGTGAAGTGATGCATTTTGAAAAATAAGGACAGGCAATATAAATTAAAATGGTACAATTTTAAAGGAGTGCAGGAACAGAGAGACCTAAGGGTTTGCAAGCAGAAACCTTTGATGGCGGCAGGACAATATTTTTTAATTATTTGTGATGTGGGCGTCACTGGCAAAGCCTTAGCCAACATTTATTGCCCATTCCTATTGCCCTTGAGAAGGGTCTGGTGACCGCTTTCTTGAACCGCTGCAGTCCTTGTGGTGAATATACTCCCACAGTGCTGTTAGGGAGGGAGTTCCAGGATTTTGACCCAGCGACGATGAAGGAACGGCGATATATTTCCAGGTCAGGATTGTGTGAGACTTGCAGGGGAACTTGGAGGTGATGGTGCTCCCATGCGCCTGCTGCCCTTGTCCTTCTAGGTAGTAGAGGTTGGAGGTTTGGGAGATGTTATAGAAGAATGTAGTGTATGTACCTTGAAGAAGGAACTATATTCTGCAGCCCCTGTATACTGCAGTACCAGTAGTGACCACCCCCATATATAAGCCTGTGTAGTAACTTTGTATAGTAGTTCCAGTTTTGTCTCCATTCAGTAAACACCTGTTATAACCAACTTCTGCAGTCTGTGTCTCAATTACACACGGACGTTACAAAGAAGCCTTGGCAAGTTGCTGCAGTGCATCTTGTAGATGGTACATGCTGCAGCCACAGTACGCCGGTGGTGGAGGGAGTGAATGTTTAAGGTGCTGGATGGGGCGCCAATCAAGCAGGCTGCTTTGTCATGTTTGGTGTCGAGCTTCTTGAGTGTTGTTGGAGCTACACTCATCCAAGCAAGTGGAGAGCATTCCATCACACTCTTGACTTGTGCCTTGTAGATGGTGGAAAGGCTTTGGGGGGGGGGGGGGGGGGTCAGGAGGTGAGACACTCGCCGCAGAATACCCAGCCTCTGACCTGCTCTTGTTGCCACAGTATTTATGTGGCTGGTCCAGTTAAGTTTCTGGTCAATGGTGACCCCCAGGATGTTGATGGTGGGGGATTCAGCGATGGTAATACCACTGAATGTCAAGGATCAGTAGTTAGACTCTGTCTTGTCGGAGATAGTCATTGCCTAGCACTTGTGTGGTGTGAATGTTACTTGTCACTTATCAGCCCAAGCCTGAATGTCTTCCAGGTCTTGCTGCATGCGGGAATGGACAGCTTCATTTTCTGAGGAGTTGCAAATGGAACTGAACATCAGCGAATATCCCCACTTTTGACCTTATGATGGAGGGAATATCATTGATGAAGCAGCTGAAGATGGTTGGACCTAGGACACTGCCCTGAGGAACTCCTGCAGCGATGTCCTGGGGCTGAGATGATTGACCTTCAACCACCAACAACCATCTTCCTTTGTGCTAGGTATGACTCCAGCCTGTGGAGAGTTTGCCCCCGATTTCCATTTACTTCAGTTTTACTAGGCCTCCTTGACGCCACAATCAACTTCCTTTTGTGCTAGGTATGACTCTAGCCAGTCAAAAGCTCCCCCCACCCTCCCCCAATTCCCATGGACTTCAATTTTACTAGGGCTCCTTGATGCCACACTCGGTCAAATACTGCCTTGATGTCAAGGGCAGTCATTCTCACTTCACCTCTTCAAGTTAATAAGGCTGTTTAAAAAAAGGCATACGGGGTCCTTGGCTTTATAAATAGAGGCATAACGTACAAAAGCAAGGAAGTTATGATAAACCTTTATAAATCACTGGTCAGGCCTCAGCTAGAGTTTGTGTCCAACTCTCTGCACCACATTTTAGAAAGGATGTCAAGGGTGCAGAGGAGATTTACTAAAATGGTAACAGGGATGAGGAATTTCAGTTATGTGGAGAGACTAGATAAGCTAGGATTGTTCTCCTTAGAGCAGAGAAGGTTAAGGGGAAATTAAAGAGGTGTTCAAAATTATATGGGGTTTTGAGAGTAGATAGGGAGAAAGTGTGTAAACTGGCAGGAGGATAGGTAACCAGAGAACACAGATTTAAGATAATTGGCAAAAAAACCAGAGGGGAGATGAGGAGAATTTTTTTTAATTTTTTCCCCCCCCCCCCCCACAGTAAGTTGTTACGATCGGGAATATACAGCTTGAAATGGTAGTGAAAGCACATTCAATAGTAACTTTCAAAAAGGAATTGGATATATTCTTGAAAAGGAGACATTTGTAGGGCTATGGGAAAGAACAGGGGAGTGGGGCTAATTGGATAGCTCTTCAAAGAGCTGGCAGACACGATGGGCTGAATGGCCTGTTTGATTCTATGATCTTTAGTTTTTTGAGAACTTCAATAAGGTCAATGAAACGAGAAGAGTCTGCACAGCAACTAGAATCACAGCATTCACTCTAGGGGCTGATTTTGTCAGTGTGGGCGGGCTGGGGCGTGTCAGGTGGAAATCGTGTCAGGACCCCGACTCCGAAGTGATGTGTTGAAAAAGTGGGATTTTCCCCTAATTGGGTAATTGATTTCCTGCGTGTGGGAACTCTTGCCCAATGAGTCTTTTCCATACAGAAAGTCGCCTCCAGTGACGTCATCAATGCTGTTAGATTTAAAGCCTGCAAGCAGCCTTGATTCTTCTGGAAACTGCAAAGGCTCTGAAATTTAAATGAAGGAGTTCAATTGTGGAAAATGTCAACAATCAAGCAAAAGTGTGCTCCTCGATTTGATGAGCCCTCCCTCCAAGCTCTGGTGCACGGAGACAGCTGTAAAAAGGGGATGCTGTTCCCTTCCTCAGGGAGGAAAAAACCACCCCAGCAGACAAAAGCTGTGTGGCTACAAGTGGCCCAGGAGGTCAATGCCATCTCTATGTGCCGCAGAACCTGGCTGCAATGCAGGAAGAGGTTTCATGACCTTCTCTGCACAGGAAAAGTGAGTATGACTTGCCCATCACCCTCAATCTGATCCCCATCGTCTCTCCTCACCAGCACTCAGCTTTGCCAACCTCTTCCTCCACATGCCACTTCCATCCCTGCACCCTTACCCATTCCCTCTCTCTCTATGGTCACATTCACTTAACTATTCAACCATGCAGCCCTCTCACTCCCGATCACTGTGATGCCATGACAACAACAACTTACAACACACGGAGGGTCCTTTGTATCCTTCTAAGCATCTATGCTATGGATTCTCTACACTCACTCCTTCATTCTCACTCAAACTCCACTTGTGTCCCTCACTGCAGGAAAAGAGAGCCCACAATAAGAGGGAAAGAGCCATGACAGGAGGAGGGCCGCCCTCAGTAGCCCAGCTCACCCCCTGGGAGGAGACGGCCCTGGAAATTGCTAGGATCGAGGAGGATATCCAAGTGGGGGACGGACAGACGGGCGCTTCACAGCAAGCTGGTGACAGAATAGTTTGGAATCTCTCTCATTGACATAGCATGAGTCACTGATAATGATTCTGATGCTCTAACAAATTGACTTATGATCATCTGCAATATTCAATGTGCATGTAATCTTGGCCTCACATCTCTAACTCTTTCCTTTATTCCCCCACAGGACCATCGAAAGCCCCCGTCCCCACTATCCAAGAGGAACAGCCTGAGCCTCCAGACTCCACAGAGAAAGCTGCAACCTCTGAGGGCGCAGCGTCAGCAGAATTCAGCGCACCCAGCACCAGCGCAGACACTCACACCTCGGTGGGACCTTCGCGAGATAGAAGTGTTGTCACCTGGTGTATCACAGCTCACAAGTGAGCATCAGCAGATGGTGGAGACAGGGACAGCAGTGGAGAGTCCTCGTCAGAGGGCGCAGGACTCTGCCAGCTCGGCCCCGCTGCATGTCGACCCTGTGCCTCCAGGTCCATCCAGAAGGAGCACGGTGCTGGAACTCCAGGAACAGGTGCAAGAGTCTCGGGCAGGTTTTGTCGCCAAGGTCGTTGCGAGTGTGGAGCAAATGGAGGAGTCCATCGCGAACATGAGCAGCGCCTTTGTGGAAGCATTGGTGCATGAACGCATCACCGCGGAAAGGATGGCAACCTACGTGGAAAGGATGGCTACCTCCATGGTAAGGCTGGCTACCATAGAGGAGAGGATGGCTGTGTCATGGAGGAGCTTAGTCGCCAGGGTATTGAAAACATGGTCATTGTTCAGAATAGAATGACATCTCTTGAGGAGCGACGGTCAGCTATTGAGCAAACAAACTGTTATAAATCTCATCATTCATCAAGAAACTACTCGTGAAATAACGCTGGACGGCCAGCTGGTGGCGCCGTCCAAGGAGTATAAATACTCGGGCGTGGGCCCAGCTTGCCAGGGACATCTTGTAAGACAAGGAACTAGTGAAGTACAACTAGACCTCCATGTTCTGAAACAAGTTGATTAAAGCCTTGCTTTATGCTCAAACCAAGTGCGTAGTGAGTTCTATTATGTCACAAACCAGACCTTCCTGTAAGTCCTCTGGAGTAGGACTTCCAGTGCAGAAATGGGTCCTCATGGTCCCCCTGCAGTACAGCAAGGTGCTGTCAAGCCACTTGCTAGCTCTGAAGTGGGGCTGACCCATGAGAGGGATGTTGGTGGCAGACAACAAGGAAGTGGGGGCTCCTCTCCAAGCGCTCACACTCCCATGCCACAGCAAAGCCCTCGGCCAGAGCCCCACCAGAGTCCTCACCCAACTGAGATGGGCGTCTCAGCCCCTGCACAGCCGCAGGAGCCCATACAGGTTCGCCACCCCAGAGGCACGCCAAAGGTGCCAAGACAGGAGCAGTAAGGGTGAGCAAGGGGCCTCCACATCTGCTGAAGCCACAGGGGAAGCACCACGTAAGAGCACACTAAGAGGAATATAAAGCACAAGTAGTCACAAGGGTAGTCACTTGGGTGCTTTGTTGTTTTGTTTTTGGACCAGCCATCATTGTGATTGTATTATAAAAAGTGTTTTGATGGCAAACTGTTGAAGTTGTGGCCTGTGTCATTTCGCAAATGGGACTTTTACAGCGAGGGCTTAGGGCGCATTGCAATTATCAGAATGGTAGTCAGAGTGATTGGAGAAGAACCTGCGGAATCCTTTGTCGATGCTCTGGTAAGAAGGAGCGAGACTGAAGTATTTGATTGTGCAGGCTAAGCAAATCTGGCCAGGATGAGTGCATCCCTTGCTATCTGGGCAGCAATGTTGTCGCGCGCTGGTACCTTCTGGCCTGTGCATCTTCAGGTGGGTGACTTTCAGAAGGGAATTAGAGAGAGTACAACGCCAACATGTTCCTGTAAAGGTCAAGGGTGGGACCAACAAGCAAAGGGAACCTTGGATGACAAGGGATATACAAAAATGCATTAGAAATAAGAGGGGGGCTTTTGGCAGTTACAAAAGACTAAAGACAGAAGAAGCCCTAGAGGAGTATAAAAAGTGCAGGGGCATACTTAAAAAAGAAATTAGGAGGGGCCATGAAATAACACTGGCGAGCAAAATAAAGGAAAATCCTAAGATGTTTTATAAGTATATTAAGGGCAAGAGGATAACCAGGGAAAGGGTAGGGCCCATTAGGGACCAAAGTGGCAATCTGTGTGTAGAGCCAGAGGATGTAGGCGGGGTTTTAAATGAATTTTTTGCATCTGTGTTCACTATGGAGAAAGACGATGCAGACATAGAAATCGGGCAAGGGGACTGTGACATACTTGAACATATTAGCATCGAGAGGGAGGAGGTGCTAGCGGTTTTAGCGGGCCAAAAAGTGGATAAATCCCCAGGCCCGGACGAGATGTATCCCAGGCTGCTGTGGGAGGCAAGGGAGGAGATTGCAGGGGCTCTGACACTAATTTTCAGAACCTCTCTGGCCACAGGGGATGTACCAGAGGACTGGAGAACAGCTAACGTAGTACCATTATTCAAGAAGGGTAGCAGGGATAAACCAGGGAATTACAGGCCAGTGAGTCTAACATCTGTGGTGGGGAAATTATTGGAAAAAATTCTGAGGGACAAAATTAATCTCCACTTGGAGAGGCAAGGATTAATCGGGGATAGTCAGCATGGCTTTGTTAAGGGTAAATCATGTCTAACAAATCTGATCGAATTTTTCGAGGGGGTGACTAGTGGGGTGGATGAGGGAAATGCTGTGGATGTGGTGTACATGGACTTCAGTAAAGCTTTTGACAAAGTCCCGCATAGGAGACTGGTCAAGAAGGTAAGAGCCCATGGGATCCAGGGTGCCTTGGCGCGTTGGATCCTAAACTGGCTGAGTGGCAGGAGGCAGAGGGTGATGGTCGAAGGTTGCTTTTGTGACTGGAAGCCTGTGTCCAGTGGGGTACCTCAGGGATCGGTGCTGGGTCCCTTATTGTTTGTGATCTACATAAATGATTTGGATGAAAATGTAAAAGGTATGATCAGTAAGTTCGCAGATGACACGAAAATTGGTGGGGTGGTAAATTGCGAGGAGGAAAGCCTCCGGCTACAGGAAGATATAAACGGGTTGGTCAGATGGGCGGAAAAGTGGCAAATGGAATTTAACCCTGAAAAGTGCGAGGTGATGCATTTTGGACGGACAAATAAGGCAAGGGAATACACAATGAGTGGTAGGACCCTAGGAAGTACAGAGGGTCAGAGGGACCTTGGTGTACATGTACATAGATCCCTGAAGGCAGCGGAGCAGGTAGATAAGGTGGTTAAAAAGGCATATGGGATACTTGCCTTCATTAGCCGAGGCATAGAATATAAGAGCAGGGAGGTTATGATGGAGCTGTACAAAACGCTGGTGAGGCCACAGCTGGAGTACTGTGTGCAGTTCTGGTCGCCTCACTATAGGAAGGATGTGATTGCTTTGGAGAGGGTGCAGAGAAGATTCACCAGGATGTTACCTGGGATGGAGCGCCTCAGCTATGAAGAGAGGCTGGACAGGCTGGGGTTGTTTTCCTTGGAGCAGAGAAGGCTGAGGGGGGACCTGATTGAGGTGTACAAAATAATGAGGGGCATAGATAGGGTAGATAAAGAGGAACTTTTCCCCTTAGTGGGGGGGTCAATAACAAGGGGGCATAGATTCAGGGTAAGGGGCAGGAGATTTAGAGGGGATTTGAGGAGGAACTTTTTCACCCAGAGGGTGGTTGGAATGTGGAACTCAATGCCTGAAAGGGTGGTGGAGGCAGGAACCCTCACAACATTCAAGAAGCATTTGGATGAGCACTTGAAATGCCATTGCATACAAGGCTATGGACCAAATGCTGGAAAATGGGATTAGACTGGACAGGGATGGATGGGCGGCGCAGACACGATGGGCCGAAGGGCCTCTTTCTGTGCTGTAAAACTCTATGACTCTATGACTAGCAGCTTGGCGCTCCTGTTGATGCTCCTGCTGTTGCTCATGGTTCTGCTGATGTCCAGGAGGAAAGGAATTAAATGTTTGCCATGCTTCTGGAATATGCCTCAGTTGAGGAAGTGTTTAGTCAAGGTGGGGAGAGGGGTTTCCCAGGAGGTCACACTGGAGATGGGTGTCAGGCTCCAAACTTCCAACACTGAGTATGCCTGCTAAAAGTTCCCCCAGACCTGAAACAACAAAGTTCTGCCACCTGCAAATGATCATTGGTGAAAACTCCTTTGTAATGGTGGAGCTGCAGCTGTGAGTAAGCAAGCCACTTGAGGCTGCCAGCATTGCCTGGCGTGTTCCAGAGGAGGCGTGTAGGATGGGGGGGGGGGGGGCGGGGGGGAAATGTCTAAAAATTGGAAAGGCCTCTCAAAATGGGATTATAGAGGCTATTAAGTGGTTGTTAAGGGCCTATCCCACCTCTTGGAGGTAGGATGGAGGCGGGATCGGGTCCACCGCCATTTTTGGCGATTTTAACAACTCACACGCCTCCAATCCTGCCTCCTCGGGCCTGGCAAAATCGAGCCCTAGATGTTAGCATGTATTGTACAACAATATTTAATGGCAGAAAATTAGCAATGTAACTGACATCAATATGTAATAAGTAAAGGCCATTGGGCCCATCAAGTCTGCTCTTTCCATAATCTGCAGAGTCATGAACTGTCACAATTTAATCAACTGGCTAAACGTCTACAAATGTCATTGATTAAAAAAAAAAAACTGCATTTGAACCCAAAATAGATTGTTATTCTGCTAGAGTTAAAGGGATAATCGCTCCCACACTTTTCTCTCCAAAAAGCTAGAGTTGTATGGTAAATAGCTAGAAACAGAACACTGAATTATTATGCATCAAAAAAACAACTGCTTAGTATGTTTCTTTTTGAAAGTACTAATAAAGTCATGCTATATAGGTTTTTTAATTAAACTACCATCTCTAAAATAATCTTGTGGAATAAATAAATTAAATATATATAATGAAATATAAATTCTTATCAATTCAAATACATGAAATGGGATGCATTTCTTAGTTTAAGATGATGGCGTACCATATCAACTTTGCAGTGTTCCTGAATTTTTCCTGTCTGGACTGTGCAAGAGGGTTAGTTGGTTTATTCCATTTGGTTCCATACCTGCTGTATTTTTTTTGGGACATAAAATCTTGCCATGTTGATAAAGCATTCGGTCACCATTCTGTTGTCCTGACTCGATTCTCCAGACTCTCAACCACAACTCCAAGGTTGATATTATTGACTATTGGTCGTCATTAGAAATATGGCCTTCATAGAAATACATAGAAGTCACAACACGGAAATAGGCCATTCTACCCAACCAGTTCATGTGGAGATTTACTCTTCAAGCAAGCAAGTAGTCCTAATCACATTTACCTACCCTGTTCCTACATCCCTTCACCCTCTTCCTTTATCTACCTATCCAATCTAATCTTGAATATTGACAGTGTTTCAGCCTCATCCACTAACCTTGGAAGTGAATTTCACAGCCTCACAACTCAATGTAAAGAAATTTCTTTTGCTCTCTGTTCTATATCTTTTACATTTAATCTGTAAGTTTTTGCCCCTCCATGTAGACCTTCAACTACTGAGAACAGTGTGTTTTTATCTACATGGTCCTACCATTTCAGAATTTTAAATATTTCTATCATAATCGATGATAAATGTTTTTCTAGTCTTTCTTTGTATTTTCACAATACGAGATCAGAATATTACACAGTACTGCACGTAACAAGAATAGAATAAGAACCAAAACAATAACTGTCAAACATCAATCACGGTCAAATAAAATGAAAAAAGCCAGTAGTCACCCCATTTTTAAAGGACTTATACCTCAACACAATCTTCCAGGTTGGTATGGAATAGTAACTCGAGAGATGCATTCCTATCAAAGGAAGAAGATTGGTGTCTCTAGACTGTCCAATAATTATTTGGCTGTAGGTTGCCTTTCTGTTCACGTCCTACAACACACAGGATATCACTGCATGGTTCAGAAACATTGTAGCTTTTTTATCCATAAGATTATGACCTTATCATTCCCATCCATGTTCGTGCACAGTTGCAGTCACTTTCTCCTTACTTATATTGCCACTATATATGTGTTTAGAGAAGAGTATCCTTCTTCATCTTCCTCCACCACTGTACACAATTTAACTTGTAATGTGGTCTCCAAGTCAGACAATATCTCACTGACAACATGCATTTATATAGCACCTTTTACATACTAAAATGTCCCAAGGCGCTTCACGAGTGTTATCAGACAAAATTTGACGCATAGGGAGATATTAAGGCAGGTGACCAAAAGCTTGGTCAAAGAGGTAGGTTTTAAGGAGCATCTTAAAGAAGAGAGCAGTAGAGAGGTGGAGCAATTATTTCAGAGCTTAGGGCCTAGACAACTGAAGGAACGGCCGCCATTGCCGGGGCGAAGGAAATCGGGGATACACAAGAGGCTAGAATTGAAGGAACGCAGAGATCTCGAAGAGTTGTAGGGCTGGAGGTTACAGGAATGGGGAGGGACGAGGCCATGGAGGGATTTGAACACAAAGATGAGAATTTTAAATTTGTGGTGTTGCTGGACTAGAGCCAATGTAGGTCAGTGAGCACAGGGGTGATGGGTGAACAGGACTTGGTGCGACTCAGGATATGGGCAGCAGAACTTTGGATGAGCTGAAGTTTACTGAGGGTGGAAGATGGGAGGCTAGCCAGGAGAGTATTGGAACAGTTGAGTCTGGAGATAACAAAAGCATGGATGAGGGTTTCAACAGCAGATGGACTGAGACAGGGACAGACTGGCGATATTACGGAGGTGGAAGTAAGAGGTCTTGGTGATGGGAGAGGCTATGGAGTCGGAGCTCAGCTCAGGGTCAAATAGGACACCAAGGTTGCGAACATTCTGGTTCAGCCTCAGACAATGGCCAGGGAGGGGGATGGAAACGGTGTCTAGGGAACGGAGTTTGCGGTGGGAGCTTTGGTCTTCCCAATATTAAATTGAAGGAAGGTTCTGCTTATCCAATACTGGATATCGGACAAGCAGTGTGACAAATCAGATGCGGTGGCATGGTCAAGAGAGATGGTGGCGAGGTAGAGCTGGGTGTCGTCAGCGAACATGTGGAATTTGACATTGTGCTTTCGGAAGATGTTGCCAAGGGGCAGCGTGTAGATGAGAAATAGGAGGGGGCCAGAATAGATCCTCGAGGGACTAGCACTCCAAACAGGTGTGATACGTTCATTTAAAATTTCTGATGATGCTTTTATCACAAAACTACAGAATTCGGGTAATGTTGTGGGACAGAAGAAAAAAAATACTGCATCAAATGGACAACTCAGAAGAAGGGCCAATACAATCATCAAGCAGAAGGAAATTTGATGCCCTGTTGCATGCATTGTTGTTCACATGCTTCACCCAGGCCTGAGGTAATCCACACCTTCCTGTTTACATCCTAACCCACAAGAAATTGCTGCAAGGAATGATAAGGATTTTTTTTTTTAACTCCTGAACTATGAAGAGTGTGATTTCATCATTACCATCCATGTTTGCACGCAATAGCAGTCACTCTCTTACTTACCCTGCCACTATACCTATGTCTATAGAGAACTGTATAGTAAATCAGGCAGCATATACCAAATATCTAACAGCTCATACACAGAAGTAGGAGATCCTCTTCTGAGCCAATCCACAACTTCTAAGTCCCCAACACTTGTTTCACTAGATATCTAATAGCTTGATGTTGTAACTTTTCTTGCACTTCCTCATCCACCAGTTGGTGGCCTTGAAGTCTTCAAAGTTGAATTGTTGGTACAAGGCAGTTATGTTCTCAGCTAGTAGTAGGATGCCAAAGGAAGACTTTACATGCAGTCCACAACAACGCCTTGTTAAATCTTTGAGTGTGCTGCCAAATATATGCTCTGATATGCATGTCATTCTTAAGGAACATCAAGACTCTAGAACCATACAAGTTGACAGCACAGATGGAGGCCATTCAATCCATTATGTTTTTGCTGCCAATTCAGAACTAATCCCACTGCCTTGATCTCTCCCCACAGACCTCTATCTTCCTTGGCTTCAAACATTTATCCAATTATCCCTCAAATGATGCAATGGTCTCTACCTTAACTACTCCCTGTGGCAAAGCATGACATACTCCAACAACCCTCTGCATAAAGAAATGTCTCCTACCCTCTCTCCCCATTCTCTTAGTGACAATATTGTATTGATGCCTCCTTGTCACCGACACCCCAGCCAGAGCATAGTCATTTCCTAGTCACCATATTTAAACCCTTCATTCTTTTTAAAAACCTCAAGTCTCCTCAGCCTTCTCTGCTCCAATGGAAATAGCCCCAGTATCTCAGGTCTCTCTCTAAAACAATAATTTCTCATCTTTTGTATTATCCTTTTGAATCTATGCACATATTCTATATCGCTTTAATGTACATTCTATGATGGAGTGCCCGAAACTACACACAATCCTCCAATTGTTATCTCAATATTACCTTCAACAAATTTATTCCTTCTTTACCCCTACTTATAAAACCCAACATGCTATTCATATTTACGGTTTTATCAATTTGTACTCGCACTTTGAACCCCAAGGTTCATCCACACGCTACAGCATCTTTCCATTGGGCATATACTCCAATTCCTCATTTCTCCTCCCAAAATGTATTATCTGACATTTCTCCACATTGAATTGCATCTGGCACCTGTCTGCCTATTCCACTTGCTTTACAAACCACCGCCTCAGTTTCCAAACCCCTTTTTCTATCTCTTCATGGGTCTGACCCCACCTTATTTCCATAATCTCCTCTTTTAACATTCCTTCCCGACCTTTCTAGTCCTCTGATTCTAGCCTCTTGTGCATTCTCACTCCATTTGCCCCACCACTGGCAGCTATGCCTTCAGTCCCAAACTCCAGAATTCCATTGTTGAACCTCTCCACCTCTCTCCCCAACTTTAAGATCCTCCTTTGAAGCCCACCATTTTTACCAAGCCTTTGTTCATCCCTCAATCTCATTCTTCAGCTCAGCAGAGTGGGTGTTACTGGACTAGTAATCCAGAGCAGCACTAGGCCAGATAAAATTCAGTACCATGCAAAGTTAGGCACATCAGAAGAAAAAAAAATAAGAAATGTACATAGTCACTGAACTAGCTAGAGAACAGGCAAAAAGAGATCTAGAGTAATATAGGTTTAGCATTCACCTTGTCCAATTATTGCAGAGCAAACAAAATGCTGAGCTATATTGCCAAATCAGTAGATTATAAATCTGAGGACCTCATTCTGAATCTGCAAAATAGTGTTGTCACCTGCTATATCACAGCTCACAAGTGAGCATCAGCAGATGGTGGAGACAGGGACAGCAGAGGAGAGTCCTCATCGGAGGGCGCTGGACGCTCCTAGCTCTGCTCAGCTGCATGTGGACGCTGTGTCTCTGGGGCCATCCAGAAAGAGAGTGGTGCTGGAACTTCAGGAACAAGTGCAGGAGTCTCTGACAGGGTTTGCAATCACTGTAACTGCGAGTGTGCAGAGAATGGAGGATTCCATCTCAAACATGAGCAATGCCGTGGTGCATGCAATGGCGAATGTAGGTGCCGCCATGGAAAGGATGGCAACCTCCATGGAGAATATAAATCGCCAGACTCAAATGAACATGGTGGACTCTTCTAAATAGATGGTCTGCCACGGAGAATAGATGGGCATTCTTTGAGAGGAACCAGAGGTACATGGACGTCCCCGTTATGATGACTGTCAGTACAGAAACGGGCCCTCATGGCCCCACTGATGTGCAGCAAGGTGCTCTTCAGCTACTTGCTAGCAGTGAAGTGCGGGTGACCCATGAGAGGGATGTTGGTGGTCGACAACAAGGAAATGTGGGCTCCTCTCCAAGCGCTCACACTCCCATGCCACTGCGGAGCCCTCGGTCAGAGCCCCAGATTCCTCAACCAACTGAGATGGCTGTTTCAGCCCCTGCACAGCCACAGAAGGAGCAGACTGTTGCGGAGCCCTCCCAGGCTCCCAAATCCAAAGGACGCCAGCCAAAGGCGCCAAAGCAGACGCAGCATAGAAGTGAGCAAGGTGCCTCTACATCTGCTGAAGCCACAGGGGAAGCACCATGTAGAAGCACACGTAAGAGAAAGTTAACACACAAATAGTCACAAGGGTAGTCACTTGAGTGTTTTGATCGAATACAAAGTTACGTTTCTCATCGTTATTTCAATTGTATTAAAGAAATGCGATGGCAAAGATTTGACCTGCGTGTGCTCAGAAATGGAAGTTGCACAGTGAGTGGTCAGGGCGCCTTTCATCTGTAACGATGGTGGTGAGAGTGATAGGAAACCACAGGTTATTGTACAGATGCTAGATGGTGTGTTAAGAAGGTCAGCCATACACTCATTTCCATGTGCCAGCCACATGTGTTTGCTGCGTAAACTTACGCGCATCTGGCATGGATTAGTGTATCCCTTGCCTCACGGCCAGCAATGTGCTCGTGTGCTGGTGGAACTGGCACATCCGCCTCCGCAACGTCTTCCTCATCTGTCGCCTCCTCCTCCTCTTCGGAGGAGACTGTGCGCTGAGCCACTTGTTCCTCAGGCAACAATAAGCCATGCTGCAGTACGATGTTGTGCAGGGCACAGCAGACCACGATGATTCTAGAGACCCTGGCTGGTGCGTACTGTAGGGCTCCACCAGATCTGTCCAGGCATCTGAAATCACATTTTGAGCAAGCTGCTGGTTTGCTCTATGATGCTCTGGTGGAAATGTGGTTCACATTGTTGCGCTCCTCAGCTTCGTTTAATGGCCTCCTCATCGGTGTCATTAGCTACGTCTTCAGGGGATAACCCTCGTCTCCAAGCCATCCGGAAAGTTGGGTTGGCGGATTGAACAGCTGAGGCATAGTAGACTGCCGCAGGATGAATGAGTCATGGCAACTGCCAGGGAACTTGGCGCAAACATGCATAATGTTCTTCCTGTGGTTACACACCAGCTGGACGTTAAGGGAGTGGAAGCCCTTGCGGTTCACAAATACAGCTGGGTTGTGATGGGGTGCCCTAATGGCCACATGGTCTACGATGCCCTGCACCCTTGGGAAGCCTGCCATATTTGCAAAGCGAACCGCACGCACAGTTACACTTGCTTCATCTGTGGAGAAGTGGATGTAATTGTGCGACTTTGCAACGAGGGCATCGGTAACCTGCGTGATGAAAGTGTGTGCAGCCGACTAGGAGATGCCGCTGATGTCTGCTGCTGATCCCTGGAAGGAGCCTGAAGCAAAGAAGTTGAGTGTGGTGGTGACTTTGACTAGCCACTAGACATTGTGCAGATGTCAGCGACTACCTCTCGCGAAAGTCTCAGCCTCCTTTTGCACTGCTGCTCACTCATGTTGAGGAAGCTCAACCTCTGCCTGTAAATCCTGTGTTGGGGGTATCTCCTGCGGCGCGGTGCAGCCCAGCGGTGGGTGACGCCCTCTGCAGCATCAGGTGGCTGGGGAGAAGGTTGGCACTCCTGTTGTTGTTGCTGCTGTTGTTGTCCCTAGTTCTGCTGCTGCCACGGCTGCTCTTCCTCCGATTCTGAGGACCAGGAGGAGAGAGTATAAATGGTTCCCATTCCGCAGGTATATATCTCAGTTGAGAATATATGTTATAAGCGCTAAGTCAATGTGGGGAAAGGGTTTTCCAAGGAGATCACAGTGCATATGGATCTCAACTTAAACACTTACAACCTCAATAGACCTGCAAAATGTGTTCCAAGATCTCAAAACAGAAAGTTCTGGCATCGGAAAGTGAACTGGTGTTGCAGGTCAGCTTTTATGCTGCAGTTGCAGCTGTCAACTATTCAACTAGTTGCTGAACCCGGCACAATCAGCTGGCGTGTTTGTTGCACGACAGGGAACACGTTGAAAATGCTGCAAAGCCTTGCAAAATAGGATTATCCTGGCAGTTAACAAGGCTACGGACCAAGTGCTGGAAAATGGGATTAGAATAGACAGGGCTTGATGGCTGGCGTGGACACAATGGGCCGAAGGGCCTTTTTCTGTGCTGTATATCACTAATGACTATGATTCTAACAAGCTGTTAACTGCCTTAAGTGGCTCTCCGTCCACTTGGTCTGATCGGCACTCACAGACCCGACACTTTGTAAAGTTGCGTGGAGGCAGGATTGCGGCAGATTCGCAACCCGCCATCAATCATTTTGATTTTAACTCAAGACCCGCCTCCAAACCCGCCCTCTGAGCGCCAGCAAAATCGCAGCCTTTGTGTCAGATGACTTGAGTTATAAGAAAGGGTGAGATAAACTCAGACTCTTCAGTTTTGAAAGAGCGCAAATGAAAGGGGACCTCAAAAGTTATTGGATACTAACTGGAACAGAAAAGATTAATTAAATACTGTGATGGGAAGACCATACAATAATTTTCTATGGAAAGGGGAGCTAGTTGTTCTGAATGTTGTCCCTGATCAGTACATATGATGATGATCTTAACCAAATTAATTTCAAGAATATTTTAACAGTTTCTAAATAACACAGAAAGCCATTGTACTTGGAAATAATTTTGATATGTGGGAAACTTAAAAAAAAAGCCTGGCATGCTCAAGTACAACAAAAGGCTGCAACAACTATAATTCTGTAATTAATCAGAACTGGAGGTCAAAGTTGTTTGCAAGAGCAATCATAACTGGAAGTTTCTCATACAGGCTCAATTCAGGAAATTCAGAAACAACTGGCTGAGATTCTGCGCAACAGGTGCTTCAGCTAAAATTTGAAGTCTGAACATTTTGAGCAATTACTTTTTGGAACACTATACACACCCATGTCCAGAAACCTTAAGTATTCTTGCAAGATACGGTCAAGCAGCAATTCTGCCAAAAATGTCACTTCGGAGTTTTGAAATATCTAGTTATTTAGATTTTTAGTTAACTTTTGCAAATTTAAAACTATCCAGTCAATTATTCATTAAAATAATTATACAATTGAGCTGATGAAGTCATCTATCTGATTTGTAAATTGAGCTAAAAACAAGGCGGCAAAAGTTGTAAGTTAGTCCTGTCTCATACAGACCACCTGAAAATTGATATTGTCCATCACAAAAGTAAAAGTGCCAATTTTCCCTTTGCTCTTTTATCTACACTCAGTAACATAGAATGCAATGGCTTCAGCCATTGTAACCTTGACAGGATCTTTCAGTAATGTACAAAAAAAAGTAAATTTGGCTTTCAATTTTCATTTCCTTGGGTGAAGATCAGGATTGCTTATGGGAAAAAATGTTTAAGAACACACTGTAGTGCTAGATATTTGTGCAATAACATGTTCTTTCATATGTCTGCTTATAACTTTCTAACTTTTACAATCAATTGGAAAGTACTTTTTGGTGCTATTCGAATGTGATGTTTTATATAAATGATTTATTGCAGAACTTCACTGAAATGCTTTGCGAATCATTAAACCAATCTGGCAAAAAACAGAAAATTGTGATTACAATTTTGTTTTTAAATCAGTTTGAACACAAATACAACACCATTAATAACTTGTGACATCTGGGGACTTGTGCCAAAATTGGGACAGCTGTCCCACAGACTAGTCAAGCAACAGCCTGACATAGTCATACTCACAGAATCATATCTTTGAGCCAACGTCCCAGACGCCTCCATCACCATACCTGGCTATGTCCTGTCCCACCAGGAGGACAGACACACCAGAGGAGGGTGTACAGTCAGGACAGAGTGGCCCTAGGAGACCTCAACAAGGACTACAGACCCCATGAAGTCTCATGGCACCTACCGCCCTCCCTCAGCTGATGAATCAGTCCTCCTCCATGTTGAACACCACTTGGAAGAAGCACTGAGGATAGCAAGGGCACAGAATGTACTCTGGGTGGAGACGAAGGACCGTCTTCACACTGAGGACACTCTCCATTGTGTTGTGTGGCACTACCAGCGTGCTAAATGGGATAGCTTCAGAACAGATCTAGCAACTCAAAACTGGGCATCCATGACACGTTGGGGACCATCAGCAGCAGCAGAATTGTATTCCATCACAATCTGTAACCTCATGGCCCGCCATGTCCCTCACTCTACCATTACCATCAAGCCAGGGGACCAACCCTGGTTCAATGAGGAGTGTAAAAGAGCATGCCAGGAGCAGCGCCAGGCATACCTAAAAATGAAGTGCCAACCTGGGGAAGTTGCAACACAGGACTACATACATAAGAAATAGGAGCAGGAGTAGGCCAGTCGGCCCTTCGAGCCTGCTCCGCCATTCAACGAGATCATGGCTGATCTTCTGCCTCAATTCCATTCACTGGCCTTATCGCCATATCCCTTGATGCCCTTACTAGTCAGAAATCTATCGACTTCTGTTTTGAATATACCCAATGACTGAGCCTCCACAGCCCTCTGGGGAAGAGGATTCCAAAAATTCATCACCCTCTGTGTGAAGAAATTTCTTCTCATCTCAGTCCTGAATGGCCTACCCTTTATCCTGAGGCTGTGGCCCCTGGTTCTAGACTACCCAGTCAAGGGAAACATTCTCCCAGCATCCACCCTATCAAGCCCTGTAATAGTTTTGTATGCTTCAATGAGATCCCCTCTCATTCTTCTGAATTCAAGATAATACAGACCTAGTTTACTCAATCTTGTCTCATCCAACAGTCCCGCCATCCCAGGAATCAATCTCGTGAACCTTCGTTGCCCTCCCTCTATGGCAAGTATATCCTTCCTTAGGTAAAGAGACAAAATTGTACACAGTACTCCAGGTGTGGTCTCACCAAGGCCCTATATAATGGGAGTAAGACTTCTTTACTCCTGTACTCAAATCCTCTTGTTATGAAGGACAGCATACCATTTGCCTTCCTAATGACTTGCTGCACCTGCACATTCACTTTCAGTGACTCATGTACAAGGACACCCAGGTCCCTTTGAGCATCTGCATTCCCCAATCTTTCACCATTTAGGAAATACTCTGACTTTCTGTTTTTTCTACCAAAGTGGATAACTTCACATGTATCCACATTATATTGCATCTGCCATGTTCTCGCCCACTCACTGAGCCTGTCGAGATCCCCTTGAGGCCTTTTCACATCCTCTTCGCAACTGACACTGCCACCTAGCTTTGTGTCATCAGCAAATTTGAAAATGTTACATGCTAAACAGCAGAAACAGCATGCGATAGACAGAGCTAAGCGATCCCACAACCAACGGATCAGATCGAAGCTCTACGGTACTGCCACATCCAGTTATTAAAGGTGGTGGTCAATTAAACAGCTAACGGGAACATCCCCATCCTCAATGATGGCGGAGCCCAGCACGCGAATGCAAAAGTCAAGGCTGAAGCATTTGCAACCATCTTCAGCCAGAAGTGCTTAGTGGATAAGCCTTCTCGGCCTCCTCCTGGAGGTCCCCACCATCACAGAAGCCAGTCTTCAGCCAATTCGATTCACTCCACGTGATATCAAAAAAGGCTGAGCACACTGGATACAGCAAAGACTATGAGCCTCGACAACATCCTGGCTGTTGAGCTGAAGGCTTGTGCCCCCGAACTAGCTGCGCCTCTAACCAAGCTGTTCCAGTACAGCTACAACACTGGCATCTACCAGACAATGTAGAAAATTGTCCAGGTATGTCCTGTCCACAAAAAGCAGGACAAATCCAATCCGGCAAACTACCATCCCATCAAGCTACTCTCAATCAGCAAAGAGATGGAAGATGTCGTCGAGGACCCTCGAGCCTGCTCCAACATTGAATAAGATCATGGCTAATCTTCGACCTCAACTCCAGATTCCCACTCGATCCCCATATCCCTTGATTCCCCTAGAGTCCAAAAATCTATTTATCTCAGCCTTGAATATACTCAACAATTCAGCATTCACAGCCCTTTGGGGTACAAAATTCCAAAGAATCACAACCCTCTGAGTGAAGGAATTTCTCATCTCAGTCATAAATGGCCGACTCCTTATCCCTAGACTATACCTGCTAGTTCTGGACTCTCCAGCCAGGGGAAACAACCTCTCAGCATCTACCCGGTCAATCCCACTTAGAATCTTATATGTTTCAATGAGATCACCTCTCATCTTCTAAACTCCAGAGAGTATAGGCCCAATCTACTCAATCATTTCTCATAGGGCAGCCCTCTCATCCCAGGAATCAATCTAGTGAACCTTTGTTGCACCGCCTCCAAGACAAGTATATCCTTCCTCAGATAAGGAGACCAAAACTGTGCACAATCCTCCAGGTGTGGTCTCACCAAAGCCCTGTACAATTCTATTAAGACTTCCTTACTCTTGTACTCCAACCCCCTTGCAATAAAGGCCAACATGCCATTTGCCTTCCTAATTGCTTGCTGTACCTGCATGCTAACTATGTTACCTGTACCAGGACACCGAAATCTCTCTGAACACCAACATTTAATAGTTTCTCACCATTTAAAAAATATTCTGTTTTTCTATTCTTCCTACCAAAGTGAATAACCTCACATTTCCCCACATTATACTCCATCTACCACCTTATTGCCCATTCATTTAACCTGTCTATATCCCTTTGCAGGCTCTTTGTGTCCTCCTCAGAGCTTACTTTCCCACCTAGCTTTGTATTGTCAGCAAACTTGGATACATTACACTCGATGTGTTTGATGTGTGTTTAGTCAACTGGATTTTAACTGATAAGACAGTAGTTGTTTAAATCAAATGTATACTGTACATGAATTTCTTGCACTGTAGATTCGGTATTTGCTTAGAACCGGATTCTTTCACCTCCTTAGATTTAATGGCTTCACCGATGATGAGGTCACATCAAATGTGAGATCAGTGACTCCAAATGCACATTTTTCCTCAAGTTTCGGGTTCATTTCTAGTTATTTCAAATACACTTTACAAAGTCAGATGTAGCACATTTCACATCCTAAGAACATCTCAATATAGTTTGCAGCCAATGAATTACCTTTGAAGTTATTTTGTAGGTAAAACACAAGTCAATTTGCACACGAAAGGTCCCACGGACAGCAATGAGATAAATATGGGGTTAAACTATTTCTGGAGGTGTTGATTGAGGAATAAACTTTTGGCCAGGTTATCCAAAAGTCAGCACCTGCAATAATGCAGCTTCTATCAGTAGTGCACTGAAATGCAGCCTAGATTATGTGCTCATGTCCCTCAAGCAGTGCTTGAACCAAATTACCTACTGACTCAGAGGAAAGAGTACCGAGGCTGATATTTGCATAGCATCACAAAATGTTGCAGCACAGAAATAGGCCCATCTGGTAATGTTGCTGTTTTTCCATCCAGTCTAATCCCACTCTCCACTTCACCCTTACCGTTTAATATTCCTTTTCAGTTGCTTTTCTATCTAATTGCTTTTAAAGGATTTATGGACTCTGCTTCAACAACAGTTTAAGACAGAGAAGGGATTAAAATAATCTTGTTCTCTACCCCTTCCACTTTGCACTACACAGTCAATCCCTGTATCCTCTTTCCCTCCACTTCTTCTCTCACCCTCCCTCTTCCTCTCCAATTACCCCTGCTAAACCCACTTGACCCAAGAATTATGCTTGGGGGGATTGATTGACTGACTCCCTGTTTCCGATACCACATGAGATCAACTAGTAAAGTGAAAAAATACAGAAGGTAAACTAGTGAAATGCTGCAGTCCTAAAAATATTTACTTTGAAAATCCAAAAATAGATAAATAAAAGCAATAACCACTAAATTATATGTTTTGGGAGTGGGGGATATCAGCCTAAACAAGAATTCACAGTCTTGTCAGTAGCTTACTCCCAGTTGCAATATCAAAGCCTGATCTCATGGAGTTCCACTCACAGATACATTATTCCTTTCCACTGAAGCAAAATTCTACAAAACACAGTGGAATAATGATGCATCTACTCTCTGCACTCTGTTCCAAATCATACTCAATGAATTACCATTTCATTTTCTCAGTTTTACCATATATTTACATAAAATATACTGCAGGATATGTAAATTACAATATTTGTAAAATATTCAAGTATTTAGATGATATTCATAACCAGCGTTAACATTTCACCTACAGTGCTAAAATCTACTGGTTACCAACGTGGAAGTGCTCGATTTTTCTTCACTTTTATGTCAATATTCTAACCAAGGTGTTATCATAGAAATTTACAGCACAGAAGGAGGCCATTCAGCCTATCGTGTCTGCACCGGTCGAAAAAGAGCAATCCAGCCTAATCCCACTTTCCAGTTCCTGGTCCGTAGCCTCGCAGGTTACGGCACTTCAAGTGCATATCCAAGTACTTTTTAAATGTGATACGGGTTTCTGCCTCTACCGCCCTTACATCTCGGCCCTAAACTCTGGAATTCCCTCCCTAAACCTTAATCATCCTTCTTAATGGTGCCTCCTTTAGCTCAGCCTGGATTTTTGTCTGGTTACACTCTTGGGACGAATTTTTCAATGTTAAAGATGCTGTATAGAATGCAAGGTTCCTTTCCTCGACATACAGGATGTTTAATACATGTGCTCTACCACTGGAGGTAAAATACTGACATATTTAATTGCTTGATTTCCCCGCTTGCCTGCACCTTGCAAAGCTGGGAGAAGGAATCCTGCAGCCACTCATTGCACTTTACACCCCGGTAACACCGAGCTCGCCAAGACCGCAAATAAAGATTATTTTATGGGAGTGAAGAGGAAACCATAAAAAGGTCAAAAATGTGCTATTATCTCTGGCCCCAAACACCATCTTGTAATTCATTATTTCCCCGCCCCTCCCCTCTTAACCTGTTCCAAAAATTATTAAAGAATAGGCGACTGATTATTTTCCAGCCTTTCACTCTCTTTTGGCCACTACCTGTGTCTACTCTACTCTTCTCTCCTCCTCCTCCCCCTCCGCACCCCCGGGAGAGCCGATCCGGCCTTTGGTGAAAAATCGATGCCGGGGCTTGCAGGCCTGGCAGCTCGGACTTGCTCTGTTGCTTACAAGTTTCCCAGCACTCAATTTGTCATCCTATTCATCAATACCCGCTCCCCATTCCAGATAGTCTAGTATCAACTACCCAATATGTGTTAAGTATAACAAATTAAATGCAATCCCTTTCATTTTTTGCTCAATTATTTTATTAAAAAGCTATTACGTGTCTTTCATGAAATGACAGTAACATTTCAAATCTAAACCTAAACAGGAGAATACATTACATACTGTATAAAATAACTGTCTAATCAATTCAGAGTCTTAATTATTCTCAAAGCATTACACTATACAGTCAACTCCAGGAATCTGATCTAAGCATAAAAGTTCAGTGAAATTAGACCTCTTCATGTCTGTTGTATAAAATTCCTGATCCAATCAAACCATTATCTTCAACTTAATGCCGAGATATAAACATGCAATTCAATTCCAAATATAATCCAAAGTCAGCAGTTCACTCAATGAAATGACCAATTACCACAACCTATTTACAAAGATTTGCAAATTAGTGATTTTTATTTGCGTGACATTTCCTGACACAAGAGATTTGTAAAATAATTTCAAAAGTTATTAAAATTTGAATCTCCTTCCATGTGATTACAAAGTAAGATCCAAATGTGGCATTGCTCACTTTGCTGTGACATATTTTGCTAGAATTCACACGGCACCATTCAAATCCCAAAACCAGTTGCAGCATATATTCTGCAATTACTAATCACAAAGACTTTTGCACTGGGAAACCAAATTATACAACACTTTAAATGAGAATTACTATATACTATTACTGAAATTATTGTCTGTTGTAACATTTTAGCAATTCCACAGTGACCTTAATACTGTACATCCTTTTGATATGTGAGATAATTGTGAGTTGGAGTCTCAGTAATTACTTCTAAAGAAAGAACATTTTATTTCCTGTTAAAGTAATGCAAGGTACATACATGTGAACTTAGGAGTGTTTATATGGAAAATGATTTTATACAACAAAAATTATTCAAGTCAGGAGGAATGTCATTTGCATCTGAACAAAGGAGTTTTAAAATATGTGGTGTTGACAGCATATTTGAATGAATTTATTCATGCTGCGCTGGCAAGAATTTAAACACAAGAAACTAAGTAGTAGAGGTATGGTACTTCTTTAGTCCCAATATCATTAAGTGGGTAGGAATTTTCCAAAGCAAACATTTCACATGGAAAGAAATTTCTTGTTTAAGTTGATTGGTTGTCATTTGTACAGAAAGTGCAACAAAAATTGTTCTCCATAATTAGATCACCATATTTGATGAAAAAGACACAAATTTAATGCTGTTCTTCAAAATGAAACATTATAAATGGTAACATGATATTGATAGTTATTGTAAACAGAACTATTAACATGTTGTTACACTGCAGAAACTTGCCATTTGTATAAGACACGTGCAAAATTAAACCTAATTTTACAGACTCTTAATTCTTAAGTAGAATATTTATAAATACATAATATGGGTATTTCAGGACAATATGTGTGTGAAGTTTTGTCCTCATCAAGGTGACGGTTTTAATGTTGGAGAGCATCCCGGGAGCCCACGGAGGATATATACAGCACAGGTGCGGCTTGAGCGGCAGAGAGCATTGCGGGAGGCCCAAGAAGCACGAATATAGTACAGACACAGCTAGAGCAGCAGAGAGCATCGTGGGATGCCAGAGGAGCACAAATACAGCAAAGGTGCGGCGAGAGTGCACAGAGTTTCGCAGGTAGCCCAAATACAGTGTGGCAGAGAGCATACCAAAAGAACCACGGAGAGAAAACTAAAGAAGTGGTGTCACAACGAGTGCAGAGGATGGAGTCCAAGGAATTACAGATAAGTATTTAGGATAAGTGTTTAGGATAAGTATCTAAGGGGATAAAATAAACTAAGTAGGGGATACTAACACTAAAGGGATTCAAAATTGTATTAAGAAAGAATCTGGTATACACAAATATTAAATAAAGAAATAATAAATAGGAGTTAAAGGGATACCAAGGTAAAACATATAAATAACATAAGAGGCACAAATAAATGTAGACACTAAATAGAATGGCGGGACACCCGAGACCCATTGCCAGCAATTCCTGCACCATGTGGGAACTCCAAACACTTCAGGTGTTCTGGATAACATGTGCAACAACTGCCTCCAGCTGCTCAAGCTCGAAGTTTCTGAGCTTGAGGAGCAGTTGGAATCCCTGCAGGGCATATGGGAAGCTGAGAATTTCCTGGATCGTACGTTCCAGGAGGTTGTCACCCCACAGCCACAAGGTGTTCATGACAGTAAATGAGTGGCCATCAGGCAGGAAGAGACAGGCAATGCAGGAATCCTCCGGGAGTGTGGCACTCACTAACCAGTTCTCAGTACTGAATATCGGTGAGGGTGATGACATCTCGAAGGAGTGCAGTCCGGAGCATGGCACCGTGGGGCAAAGGACTGCAGAGACAGGCATTTCTGCAACTGCCAATTTGAGTCCCGCATGGTGTATTGCCTCCCTGGTGCCAAGGTAAAGGACATCACTGGTCTCAAAAGTTAGTGATCTCTGGATTACTCCCAGTGCCACGCGCTAGGGAGTACAGGAATAGCAGGATAAGACAGGTTAACCCGTGGCTGAAGAAATGGTGCAGGAGAGAGTGCTTCAGATTCCTGGGGCATTGGGACCAGTTCTGGGGCAGGAAGGACCGGTCAATGATGGGCGGGTTGCACCTCAACAAAGCTGGGACCAATGTGGTCGCGGAAAGATTAACTGGTGCTGTGGGGGAAGGTTTCAACTAATTTGGCAGGGGGATGAGCACCAGGAACAAACATTAGAGAGGAGAAACAAGGTGCACACAGGACTGGAAGAGAAATAGCACTAGAGTAAAGAATAGTTCAGAAATAGTAGGGATCAGATGAGGGGAAAATGCAAGGCAGTCTAAGTTGAGTTTGCATTGCATGTGCATAAATGCACGTAGTGTGGTAAATAAGGTTGGTGAGCTGCAGGCACAAGTCACCACATGGGACAATGATACAGTGGCAATTAGAGAGACCTGGCTCAAAAAAGGGGAGGATTGGGAACATAATATTCCTGGTTACAAGGTATTCAGGAAAGATAGGGAAGGAAAGTAAAGAGGGAGGGTGGCAGTGTTGATCAAAGAAACTATTTCAACACTGGAAAGGGATGATATAGTTGAGGGGTTAAAGACAGAATCTATTTGGTTAGAATTAAGGAACAATAGAGGAGCGGTTATGTTATTGGGTATATACCATAAGCCACCAAATAGTGGGAAGGAGATAGAGGAGCAAATTTGCAGGCAAATTACAGAAAGGTGCAAGAACTATATACTGTAGTAGTGATAATGGCGACTTCAATTAGCCTAATTTAGACTGGGATAGTAACAGTGTAAAGGGCAAAGTGGGGGAATGTCCTGAAATGTATACAAAAAAAATGTATTGATCAGTGTGTTTCCAGCCCAAGAAAGGAAGCAGTGCTGGATCTAATTCTGGGGAATGAAGTGGGGCAAGTGGAGCATGTTTCAGTGGGAGAGCATTTGGGGGAAAATGATCATATCATCAGATTTAGAATAGTTATGGAAAAGGACAGGGATCAATCAAGCAAAAAAATACTTAACTAGAGGAGGGCTATCTGCAATGAGTTAAAAAGGGATCTGGCCCAGGTGAACTGGAATCAAAAATTGGTAGGCAAAACAGTAATTGAACCTTCAAAAACAAGATGGTTCCAGTATAGAGTAGACACATTCCCACGGGGTGGGGTAAGGTAGGGCATCCAAAGCTAGAGCTCCCTGGATGACTAAAGATATAGAGATTGAAACAGAAAATGGAGGCTTATGACAAATATAAGGTACAGAATACAAGTTGAATACAGCAAGTACAGAGATCTAAAAAATGGAATAAGAACAGCAAAGAGAGAATATGAGAATAGATTAGTGGGTAACATAAAAGGGAACCCAAAAGTCTTTATAAACATATAAATAATAAACGGGTAGTCAAAGGAAGGCTGGGGTCAATTAGGGACCAGAAAGGAGAGCTTCTTGCGGAGGCAGAGAGCACGGCTGAGGTACTAAATGAGTACTGCCTTCACTAGAGAAGAGGATGTTGCCAATGTTGCAGTAAAGGAGGAGATAGTAGCGATATTGGAAAGAATAAAAATTGATAAAGAGAAAGTATCGGAAAAGCTGGCAGTACTCAAAGTAGAGAGCATCGTGGGAGGCCCAATTTTCCAATCCTTCTTAGATATGGGGGAGGTGCCAGAGGACTGGAGGTTTGGAAATGTTACACCCCTGTTCAAAAAGAGGGAGAGGAATAAACCGGCAACTACAGGCTAGTCAGTCGAACATAGGTGATGGGGAAACTTTTAGAGACAATAACCCAAGACAGAATTAATTAGCACTTGGAAAAGTATGGGCTAATAAATTAAAGTCAGCATGGATTTGTCAAAGGTAAATAGTGTTTGACTAACTTAATTGAGTTCTTTGATGAAGTAGCGGAGAGGGTTGATGAGGGTAGTGCAGTTGATGCTTTGTATATGGACTTTCAAAAGGCGTTTGTCGCATAATAGGCTTGTTGGCAAAATTAATGCCCATGGGATTAAAGGGACAGTGGCAGCGTGGATACAAAATTAGCTAAGGGGCAAAGAGTAGTGGTGAACGGTTGTTTTACAGACTAAAGGAAAGTATACAGTGGCGTTCCCCTGGGGTCGGTATTAGGTTCTTTTTGATTATATATTAAATGACCTGTACTTGGATATGCAGGGCATAATTTCAAAGTTTGCAGAGGACACAAAACTCAGAAATATAGTAAACAGTGAGGAGTATAATAACAGGCTTCAGGAGGACACAGATAAACTGGTGAAATGGACAGACTCATGGCAGATGAAATTTATTGCAGGGAAGTGTCAAATTATTCATTTTGGTAGGAAGAATGAGGAGAGGCAATATAAACTAAATAGTACAATTTTGAAGGGGGTGCAGGAACAGAGACCTGGGGGTGTACATACACAAGTCTTTGAAGATGGCAGGACAAGTTGCAAAGGCTATTTAAAAGGCAAACGGGATCCTTGGCTTTAGAAATAGAGGCATTGAATACAAAAACAAAGAAGTTATGCTCAACCTTTATAAAATACTGGTTAGGCCCCAGCTGGAGAACTGTGTCCAATTCTGGGCACCACACTTTAGGAAGGATGTCAAGGCCTTAGAGAGGGTGTAGAGGAGATTTACAAGAATGGTGCCAGGAATGAAAGACTTCAGTTACGTCGAGAGATAGAGAAACTGGGGTTGTTCTCCAGAGCAGAGAAGGTTAAGGGAAGATTTGATAGAGGTGTTAAAAATCATGAAGGATTTTGATAGAGTAAATGAGGAGAAACTGTTTCCAGTGGCTTACGGATTGGTAACCAGAGCACACAGATTTAAGGTAATTGGCAAAACAACCAGAGGTGATATGAGGGGGGAAAAATTTACACAGCGAATTGTTATGATCTGGCATGCACTGCCCAAAAGGGTGGTGGAAGTAAATTCAATAATAACTTTCAAAAGGGAATTGTATAAATACTTGAAGTGGGAATAATTGTACAGCTCTTACAAAGAGCCAGCACAGGCATGATAAGCCAAATGACCTCCTTCTGTGTTGTATCATTCTATGATTCTATAATTCTTCAGTCACCATAGCAGTAACATCAAAATCAGAACTGCAAAGTAGTTAATTGTGCAATCTACTGTGCTAATCATTCTACACAAGTTCAGACTTGTTCTTTTTGTACGTAATTTAACTTTGGAAAATGTCTAAGCGTAACCCTGCACAGAAAATTAAGCTTTTCATGTTTAACACTTCTGGAAAGCACTTCACACAAATCAATAACACAGTAGTCAATTTGTGGTTTCTAGGACGTTGGCATATCTCTCAATCATTACCTTCACAATTGACAAGTTTCAGATTAAGTTGAGGTGAATAGTATAGCAGTCATTTGTCAATTTCAAACAAGTCTGGTAGTTTTCCAAAATGTACAGTGGTCCTCCTGCCCATCTGCTCAGGATTGAGGAAGTGTGCTACTGCACTATCTTCCAAACGCTGATTTGTTATTCAAACCAGTTCACTGCCAAAGGCGCTACTATCATCATGATCTGTATATTCGTGTGCATTCGAAACTCGGGGAGTATATATTTGAGACCGATATAGCGTAGAAATATTTTATTTAAAAATAGTCCTGGAAATGTCATCGAGATCATTTTCAGATGTTAAAACAGCTGCGTGTGCGCCTCAATACGATATACTTTGCAATTATCCTAACCATCCCCATAAAGAGTCAAATAATGCTAATCTGACCCATTGGTCAGGTGGGACCAGGACCTTCGGGACTCAAACCGCAACTTGTCAAAGACCAACAACGACTGTGATCGATGGTAGACAGCGCTAACGTCTTACACTGCAAGGAAAACATTTTCAAATATTTTAAGGGGAAAGTAAATCAGAGGCTTTGGGTGTCATTCACGCAGGAAAGACGTACAGACCATACCCACAGTGTACCGTAGTGTGGCTGCTTCGGATTGAAAATATCAAATTCAATAAAGCTGCCCCCCCCCCCGGTGATTTGGAAGCGAGAGTCCGCTGGTAACTTGCTGCTCTCCCTATCGCAGGTTTACGGCACACGAATTGGGCACGACCCGGATTTCTGCGTGCGTACGGAATCTGGTTATTTAAAATAAACCTTTCCCCTTTCAGCCAGGTGCAACACAACCAATGGCAATAAACCTCTCACGCTGCATTTGACTCCACATCAGTTTGCCAAAAGAACATTTCATGTATCACACCTACGACAAAAACCGTCCACGCTTTGCGTTTATAAAATACGACGATTCTCCCTCCTCCCCTCCCCAAGATGATGTATTTTTTTCCCAATCACAGTTCTCAAGGACACACGTTTTATTCCCACACGTTATAATAATTAAAAAAAGGCTCACCAGGTTGAGCACCGTCTCCACGATATCCCTGTTGCTGACCTCTCCGACTTGGATGAGCCCGATGACAACGGCGAATTTCATCTTTATATTCCTGATGGGCACCGACGGGTTAATGCCGGAGATGGACACCATCGAACCCACCATCTCCGCCGGCGGTTGCGGCTGCGGTTGCGGTTTAGTGCCGAGCTCCAGCCCACCAGCTCCAGCCGGAGCCGGGGGCGGGATGTTTACCGGCAGCGCCGGTTTGTCGCTCGCCATGTCCTCCGACCCGAGCGATTCCTGCTACTCACATTCACCGGCACCAGAGAAAGAGAGAGAGAGACACACACACAGACAGAGGGGGGCAGAATATTCTGGAAAAAAAGCTCAGCACAAATCAACCCACACCAAAAAAAAATTCAGAGAGAAATAAATAACCCGCCTTTTTGTTTAAATAATTACAAGACTTGATCCTTTTTTTGTTGCTGCTCCCTTCCCCTTGGATTTTACAGAGAATGATTCAGGTTTGTTTTGCTGCCGCTGGCTCTCCTATCACTTTCTCCGCCATCTTCTGCCCCCTCGCTGCAGTCGGCTCTTCTGCGCATGCGCACTGGGGGTCCGGCGAGGCCCCGTTAGACAAGTCTCAGGTGTCCAGGTGACAAGTGCACATGGTGCCAGCTCCAAGCAGTCAGCGGAACAGATCAGCTTGTTCCAAGAAAGGGGGCAATAAGCTGCTTCAGCAGCTGCACCAGAATCAACAAAGCACAAGTGGAAATCATGAAACCAGTGCCCCCGTTTATTACTCTTTGTCTAAAACCCTTCCTTATTCTGCTGTACTTTTTTTTCCATTAACAGTCGAAGTGATGAAAATTGTTGTAATTGTCTACAACTATAACAGTGTCATTATGATGCATATTTCATTTTAAGGATCTCAAAAGCAGTACTTTGGAGGACTTTTCAAACGGATCATTGTGAATAATATACGACTGGAAATATCTGCAATAGCGTCACGATCCCCGAAAGGGATATGCAATAAACAGGGTTGTCTGCAAATATATGTTTCGGTATATTTATTATTAAGAGTGGAAGTTTTATTATGACCAAATGATGAAGCATCAAGATATTCTATGTAGGGATCAAACTACAACTGTTTTAGTTTTTTTGTCTTTTGTTAACATTTAGGCCCTTTTAAAATCGCCTCTAAAATACTATGCTTAAATGAATTATGTATGAGCCATTTCCCCGTTCATATGTCAGGGTTTGACTATGTAGAAGTGTTTGAAATTAAGGAGCTACAAGGACGATTTTTTCAAGTATTTCAAGAACGCACATTCCCTACTTTCATCCTGGAAATCCAATTGACTTCACAGAAGATCACTGAACCATATTGACTCATCACGACATCCCCGCAACGTAGCAGAAAACATTAGCATAGCACCAAGTCAATTTGTGCCCATCCAGTTCTTGTGAACAACAGAAATGATGAGGAAGAGTCTCGGTGTTCTACAACCGATCAACCAAAATAAACGTTTTCAAAATAACCGCTAGTCAAAACAATTGCTTTCTCTCTATTTATCTCCTTCTAACCATTACATTTGAGGAATTGCAGTGACTTTCATATGGATCATTTCAGAAAGCAACCACAGTAATCTGGATATAAATGCAAGATCGCCTTTCGATGTATTTATATTTAGAACTGGATGAAGTTAGATCTTCCCTCTCAGTGGTTACCTATTCTGAGAAAATTGAAAGGTCGACACGTAAAATCAACCAAACACAATATTTAACAAAGCAGTTATGGATCATTAAATGACAACATTTATTTTTGTTAAATGAGGCAGAAATGAGGAAACGAAGAGCTGGAACAAGCAAATCCAGCTGAAAAATTTCTCAGAATATCGTGAGATGAATTTATTTCAGGTTTCTGTGTGAATGGTTTAGTATTATGGAGAAAAAGGCTGCCCAACCAGGGGGGGGGGGTGGAATCACCTATAAAAGGCGTTGTACTGTTTTGTATCAAAAATAGTCATTTCTATGAAAGGCCTTGGCTTCGTGGGCAGCTGAGGTTTATGCCGTTTTACATTGGGAATTGTACAATCTTAGACGATAAAATTTCAATATTCGTAATGAACCTGAATGAAACTAACTTCATCCCGCTCTAAATGTCTCCATAATACAAGCCTCAATACCCAACAGTCACAAATTACAGCAGCAGCATGCGATCTTTATTGTCATCAGATTTAATCTTTTCATAATTACTTTATTCGGTCGTATTTACATGGCTACACTTCCAAATAAAATAGTCCCGGCGAGAAAAGATTATGAAATGAACAGGCGTGCTCGCACATTTCATAAAGATAACCAAATGTGTTTGTGCTCTCACTTCTTTCATTTTACAGACCGACGCACATTATGCCTCCTGGCTGGAAACTTTTTCAGTCATGTTGTAGCTCCGTGCCATAAATACATTTGAAAACGGTACTGACGTTGCTTTTGTCTTATTTTAAATACTTACCAATACATACATACATACAAGACGAGTCTTTTTATTTCTGATTTCCAGCATCCGCAGTATTTTACTTTTGTTTGAGATGTATCAGCGTTTATGCCAGATTTATGGCTAGCTCTCCCACAATTACTTAAAATTGATCTTTAAGATAATAATTATTACATTTGAACAATTTCTAGCAGATCTTCCGTGGCATTGCTCACAGACTATTTATTTTTAATGGAATACATACACAAACTGGGGAGGGCCTGGCCCACACTGGGTGGAGTGAGGAGAGAACAGGGACACGACGAGTAGAGGGGAGCCGCTGCCATTTTTTTCAGAAATGTTCTTCGTTTCTTTCCCTTGGCTCTTTCCCCATTTCCTTTGCCCTCCTTTCTTACATAATATTTTACAGCACAGAATCAGGCCATTCGGCCCAACAGACCTATGCCGGTGTTTATGCTCCGAAGGAACCTCCTCCCACCCTACTTCATCTCACCCCATCAACATATCATTCTATTCCTTTCTCCCTCGTGTACTTGTCTAGCTTCCCCATAAATGCATCCCCTTAAAGGCATTCTTTCCTGGTTCCCATTCATCTTTTCTCCACCATTTTTCCACTCTTCCCTTTTCTCTTTTTAATTCTCACTCTTCTCGTTCTTCTGTCTTTATGCTGCCTGCATTTATGTTTTTCTCTCTCGTTTGCTTTTCTGCAATGCTTAGTGACACCAGTCTTTGCTGCTTTTGCTGTGATGGGGGGTGGCGGTGGGGGGGGGGGGGGGGTGGAGTTGAAGCTGTCCAAGTTCTGGAGCATTTATGTTCACTACGCTGAACCTTAGGTGCAGTTCAAAGGGAACAATCACCTCCAGCTCTACCAAGGAGGGATATGGAGGGCAGGGAGAGATGGGAAGGGAGCACTAGATGAAGAGTGAGGTGTGGAGCACTGGCGAGTGTCCTTAAGTCTAGAGGTTTGGGGCCATCTTGCAAAAGCTGCTTTGTAAGCTTACTGGAATGTGATAGGCAAGCATCGAAGGAGTAGGCTTTTAATGTAGGTGTGTCTTGGTCAAACATTTCCTTGGCAACTTTAGAAATGAACACGTCAGTTGATACAATCTGGATAAAATCTGGCGTATTTTTTCTACTTTTTTTGTTTTAGGGGCACATTATAACACACGGGGTATGAGTTCTCAATTATATATTGAGAAGAAGTTTACTTACCTCATTCATCGTGCTTATTGATGTTTGGATATGGAAACTAGTTCAATCATTTTTACAGGGTTAATAAAAGTATCTCTCTCTGTTAATCTCTTTCTGAGGCTGAAATATTTTTAATTGATTTTAGCAAAAAATATACCATTATGGATCCGTTTTTCTGATAATCAATACAAGAAATTTGAGCCCCTTCCATGTCTTAGTGTACTCTCCCAGTATATCCCTAGCTCTCCGACTCGCTGTGTGTTTCTCTGTTACTCTTTTCCTCTGTTACTGTCAATCTCCGTCTTTCTCTCTGTTAGGCTCTGTGTGTTCCTCACTTTGTTACTGTATGATTGCTCTTGGTATATTTTTATATTACTTCAACAATCTGTCTGAACTCTGTTCCTTTGAATGACTCAACAATGAGCTTTAAAAGAAACACTTCCGCTATTCAGGTATCCAAACAGCTGATCAATGAGCTGTATAAGATGCTTTCCCACTACTCATGTCTATGAACAGCTCGTCAAAATTGAAAAAGTAAACCAGAGCTGCAAAACACTTACACGACTCAGCATTGGGACCTTCCTCTAAACACTGGATTCGCGGGTGCCTTAAGCCAGGCTTGGGGATTTTATGTGCCTTCACACCAGGCCTCAGCTGAGCTGGAGAATGAAATACAGGTATTTGGCTGGACTTGGTGCTATCTGCTGGAGGAGGAAAGTATATCCAAGATCAAGGCTGTTAGACACCTGATGGGCTGGGACAGGCCTTGCGTGGGTTGGTTGTTGCAGCGATTAGAAGATGGATGAGGTGGTCTTTGTTTCTAAGTTGTCGATTTTCTATATGCTTATATAGTTATTAATGTTATACTTTAGGAATATATAGTGGAGTGGGTTTGGAACTCTCATGAGAACTCTATTCCAAAAAGATTGGGCGAAGGTGATTAGTTCAGTCACGGAAATGACAGAACAGAGACGGTTGTGGGGTGTAATTTGAAGGGAGGGACAGGCTGAAGGAGAAGTTCGACTGACTCGTTCTGAAGTATGACTGATTCTGCAATCCGATTGGTTAAGAGAGTCTCTAACAACGGTCTTCAAACTTTGCTGTGTGGGGAGCATTGTTAATATTGACACAATCACAGAACCACCGTCCAACTACCCAAAGGAAAACAGTGCTATCGTTGCAAATAAAAGTAAAAAGCAACAGAAATCGTGTACTGGTAACTCGAAAATTGCAGAAATCTGATGACATACAGAAATCTAATGAATAACAGGCCAGCTAGGATCAGGGGACCTCTGTTCGAGGGTCAATGCTCTACAGCATTACAGCACACACAGACAAGCCAGCCTAATAAGAAGGAAACCTCTATTTTCTCATATACTGTATCTCATATGATTTCAGCAGTCCACGAATAACGACACATCCGGACTTATTAAACCATTTAAGTCAGTAGATTCCGCCTCAACGTCTGGCATACTTTATTATTGCCTTTCGCATAACCTTTGTATTTTCCTGGCTACGCAGTGCATGGAAAAAATAGCGCATCGGTGCTATTCTGTGCAAAGTCTGAGCAAAACAAGCGTGTCAAAACATGCCGAGCCGTTACATCAGCTCCAGTAGCATCAGTTATTGTGGTCACTGATGAGCAGATCGCTTTCTGCTTGTGATGCTGAAATGTGGGATGTCAGGAATGTTGATGGTGTAACTAAATGCGAGTAAGGAATAAGTTCGTGTTTATACATTTCTAATTTGAACTCAAAAGCAAATGGATATGTTTGGATAACTTTGTATTGCGGGCTATGTCAACATGTCACACGATGTACATTACACAACACGCTTAGCTACAATGATTAGTTTCGCTTGGCGTAATTGTAGTTCTGGTTAAATTTGTATGTTTTAACTAGGAACCATGTTCACAAGTGACGAAACACGAATTATTGAATGTAGAAGTAGCTCTTTAAAAAACAGTACTGATATCAACATTTAAGGGTTAAAAGGCTCAAAAACTCGACTATTATTTTCTTAGAAGCCCTAAAGATGGAGAAGAAAAATAACGATGGTGCATAATGACTGCAACGTTTTCCGTGGTGTAATGCAGCCATATTCAATTCGTAATGCAGTAAAGCCCTCTTAATTTCAGTACATACAAGACGAAATCCCGTCGACGATCAGCAATTTCAAAAACGTTCCGAAATTGAAAGGTATTACAATTTCGATTTAATGTCTGGCAGGACCATTTTGTTTCTGGTAAATTGCAGTCTTTCTTGGCAAAGGTTTTAATATATGAAGTACCCAAATAAACTACAAAAGTGTTGATTAAAAAAAATGTGTTTTTCATTATAATCTGATTAATACACCCAATCTGATCATTTCCTATTTCGTGCATAAAGAGACAAATGGGCAATGAGATGCTGCTGCCTTGTGTCCTCAGGTGGAGAATACTAGCACTGCAAGAGCCAATCATACATACAAATGAATGCCTTTCTTTTCATGATAGCAATTAGATACAATTTTGTCTTTTTAAAATAGCAGCATTAAAATAACAGAAAATACAACAATAATATAAAATATACTATTTTTGGTACGCTCAGGGCAAGTCTTTCACATTCCGGAAGATGGAACGATTCAGCCACGAGCCCCTCCAATTTGTGTTTGGGTATTTTCCATTACCTCCAGGTATACCATTGTCTTACCAAACCTGACATTTTCACTAGAATGACAACATTCATCACACCTTTCTACATTGGGGAGACCAAATGCAGATTGGGTGACCGCTTTGCGGAACACCTCCGTTCAGTCCGTAAGGGTGACCCCGAGCTTCCGGTCGCCCGTCATTTTAATTCACCATTCCATTCCCACTCGGACCTCACCGTCCTTGGCCTGTTGTATTGTTCCACGGAAGCTCAACGTAAACTCGAGGAACAGCACCTCATCTTCCGATTAGGCACTTTACAGTCTTCCGGACTCAATATCGAGTTCAACAATTTCAGATCATAACCTCGGCCCCTATTACTTTTTTACTTATAATTTTTTCCACCCCTTTGTTTTGGGTCTTCCTTTCCCCCCCCCCCCCCCCGTTTCCTTTTGTTTCTCTCTCCCACCTGGCAGCTGTCTCTTATCTGCCAGTACACTTCACACCTAATCTCAGCTGCCTTTGTCTCCACCAGCCTATTACCATCTCGTCTGGTTTCGAAAAGCTTTTATTGTCTCTTTTACTTCTTTTGTTCGATCGCAACCCTGCCTTCGATCTATTTTCTTTTCTTTCCAGTTTTGAAAAAGGGTTTCCACCCGAAACGTCAACTCAAATTTCTCTCCACGGATGTTGCCTGACCTGCTGAGTTTTTCCAGCATTTTCTGTTGTTATTTCGGATTTCCAGCATCTGCAGTATTTTGCTATCGTCGTCGTGGTAGAGAAGCATTCTGAGATGCAACCTTCAAGGTTCCTATATACAGTTGCCTACAGGAAAGTCAACGAACGTATGCATAATTGACAGGAAGCGATGTAGAGGACTGATACTGTTATACTACTGTTCTGAACCTACCCAACACTGTGGGGTAATTGGCAGCGAATTTTGAAGTGGACTATGGATATTCTGGTATGAAAGTTAAGCTAGATCTATACCACTGTTTGCTCAGCCCTCGGGTACTTTTGAACCTTTTGATTTGTACGTTCTTGAAATGCCTGCTGTTTGCAGCAAGGTTGGTGCCTTGGCATCAGGCTGCAGTGTCCACTGGTGATGTGCGGGTGGCCTTGCATTTGAAATTGGCCATTTCATAGAAAGTTTTGTTTTCTTCCCGATCAGAGAAGCATACACTTTAGAAAGTTAGGTCACAGAGTGGGTCTAGGAATTCGACAAGGATGGCGCAAGATAGAAGAGTAATGTTGAATAATTGCCCAAATGCTCGATGTCTTAGAGCAATAATAATTTAGCTGCTGCCAAATATGTCGAGGCACACTCAGCCAATGGATCAAGATATTACAACATTGTCTGCCTGTACTACACAATGAGCAACATGGAAATTATGGAAACTATGACGTGTGACACAATTACATCACTACTGCCGTATTGCACTAAAAATGACCATCAAGAATGACAACGGTAAATGGCTTGGACGCTAAGGTGGACGGAATTACAGCAAGATTGAACCCTGGCCAATTTTCCAATTTGGACCGTCCAATTTAAAGCACGATAATGGGTGGTCCCTTACGGAAAATCTAAACTGAGAGCATTAAATGCCCCTATTAACCTAGGAATTACTTTTGTACTAATCGAAGGTTATCTGTGCGTTGGGTAAGGTTTGGATTTTAACAAAACACATTAATTAATCTCTGATTTGACTTGATTGTTCTCCGTAACACACATATTGTGGGCAATCCATTGGGAATACATTAATAATGAACAGTAGAACTTAATAGACGCAATGAAAGGCACTTGAATCTATTAATTGGTGCAAAGGAGCCCAGAACAGCTGCTAACACAGCAATTTGGATGAACAATGAAGCCATGCTTCAGGGAACACTGGGTTTACGCAAGCCCTCTTTGAAGGAGTGAGGAAGAGGGGCATACTCTATGCGACAAATAGGCGCCGTGCAAAAGCACTTGCTTCAGCAGATATGGGGCTAAGCATTGAAAGGGCTAGCGTTATCTCCTGAACCAACCACCAGGAAATATACCAAGAAGAATATGTCAGATTTGAAGAAATCCATTGCACATGACCATCATCTGCCATAAGTAGACCTTTAAGAGAGTCTTCTCTGCTAATCATCTCATCCTTTCATGCAGTAAGATACTAAGATGAAACAAGACGCTACCCAGATTTAGTCTAGCACAATAAAAGTAGCCTGAGGAACACTTTGTATGAATGGGGACACTCGAGATGTATGAGCTCCTTAAAATTGCCAAGCGCTTATGATGAAACTAATATACAAACATGCCGTAGCGCACTACAGACTATTCAAAGGATAATTGAACAAAAGACTGCCCGAAGATCAGCAAGGATAATTGACTTTTTTGATTAGAGTCTAACCTACTGTAAATACAATGCAGTATATTGTAAATGTTTAGATTACATTACATAGGATATACAGCATAGAAACAGGCCATTCGGCCCAGCCAGTCCATGCCAGCGTTTATTCTCGAGCCTCCTCCTGTCTTTCCTCATCTAAATCTATCAGCATAACCCCCTATTCCCTTCTTCCTCATATGCTTGTCTAGCCTCCCCTTAAATGCATCTATACTATTCGCTTCAACCACTCCCTGTGGTAATGAGTACCACATTCTCACCACTCTTTGGGTAAAGAAGTTTCTTCTGAATTCCCTACTGGATTTCTTGGTGACTATCTTATATTGATGGCTTCTAGTTATGCTCTTCCCCACAAGTGGAAACATTCTCTCTGTATCCACTCTATTAAAACCTTTCATAATTTTAAAGACCTCTGTTAGGTCACCCCTCAGCCTTCTTTTTTCAACAGAAGAGACCCAGCCTGTTCATCCTTCCCTGATAGGTGTACCCTCGCATCATACCCTTGATTCATCAGCTGAGGGTGGGTGGTAAGTGGTAATCAGCAGGAAGTTACTTTGCCCATGTCTGACTGGAAGCCATGAGACTTCATTATGTCCTTAGGCAATGTTGAGGACTCGCAGGATCTCTCCCACCGGACTGCATAGCACTGTGTCCCCACCTCTGGTGGGTCTGTCCTGCCGGTGGAACAGGATATCAAATCAAATCAACTTTTATTGTCATTGTTAGTGCACAAGTGCAGTACAACGAAATGTAGGCTTGCGGCTCCCGAGAGTGTACATTTAGATTAAGACATTTAAACATTCAACATACATTTGGCTTGTAATACATTAACATAAACATAACCATAATAAAGTGAATTGGCAGATGTGCAGGCTTTAGAGTTTATTTGTGGAGTTCAGTAGGATGACAGCCCTGGGAAAGAAGCTGTTCCTAAATCTGGTCGTACGGGTACGATTTGCATCTGTAGCATCTCCCAGATGGCAGGAGGGCGAACAGACTGTGGCTGGGGTGGGTAGGGTCTTTGATGATGGACCGTGACCTCCTTAAACAGCGTTTCTGGTATATGTGCTCTATGGTCGGTAGCCGGGTGCCGGTAATGCGTTGGGCAGTTTTGACTACCCGCTGCAGGGCTTTCTGGTCATAGTAGCTACAGCTGCCATACCATACTGTGATACAGTTCGTCAGGATGCTCTCTATTGTGCAGCGGTAAAAGTTAGACAGGATCAGGGGTGACAGGTTACATCCCTTCAGCCTCCTTAGGAAATATAGGCGCTGCTGGGCCTTCTTCACCAGAGAGGAGGTATTGAGGGACCAGGAGAGGTCTTCCATGATGTGGACTCCGAGGAACTTAAAGCTGTCCACCCTTTCCACCACAGCCCCATTGATGTGGATGGGGGTGCGACTTCCGCCTTTAGACTTCCTGAAGTCCGCAATGATTTCTTTCGTTTTCTTGATGTTAAGGGCCAGGTTGTTATCGGCGCACCACTTCACGAGATGCTGGACCTCCTCCCTGTAGGCTGACTCATCATTGTTGGTGATCTGGCCTACTACCGTGGTATCATCCACAAACTTGATGATGGTGTTGGAACCATGAACAGCCACACAGTCGTGGGTGAAGAGGGAGTAGAGGAGGGGGCTCAGCACACATCCTTGTGGGGCCCCCGTGTTCAGGGTCGGGGGGGGGGAGGTGTGGTTACCTAATTTGACAGACTGGGGTCTGTTTGTTAGGAAGTCCAGGGTCCAGTTGCAGAGGGGAGTGTTCAGGCCAAGAGTTTGGAGTTTGGTGGCCAGCTTGTTGGGGACGATAGTGTTGAATGCTGAGCTGTAGTCTATGAACAGCATTCTGATGTAGGTCTCTTTACCATCTAAGTGATTCAGTGCCGAGTGTAGAGCAGTTGTGATTGCATCCTCCGTTGATCTGTTTGCACGATAGGCAAACTGGTGTTGGTCAAGAGAGGCAGGATGCTTGTCCTGCTACTGTACTGTTTTAATCTGTTCCTATCTGTTCCTTTATGTTATAAAAACAGAAAATACTGGAAATACGCAGCAGGTCAGGCAGCATCTGGGAAGAAAAAACAGAATTAACGTTTCAGGTCAATGACCTTTCGTCAGAACTGGTAAAGTTAGAGATGTAATGGTTTTTAAGCAGGTACAGAGGCAGGGCAAGTGGGGGGGAAGAAAAAACAAAAGGGAAGATCTGTGATAGGGTGGAAGGAAGGAGTAATTAATTGACAAAGGGGATGATGGTGCAAGCCGAAAGTGGGTGGTGTGTAGAGGAGCTGGAAATGGTAATAGCAGAAGAATTACCAGCACATTTTGTCCAGAAAAAAAGGGAGCAATGGTTATGGTACTGGGCTAGCAACCCAGATGTTATGTGTTCAAATTCCAGCATAGGAAGTTGTGAAATTGAATTCAATAAAGTCTGGTAATTTGTGGGCTAGCACGAGGAATAAAAAACCACGAAGGCTGCAAGATTGTTGTTAAATCCCAACTGGTTCACTGGTGTCTTTCATGGAAGGGAACCTACCAGCCCCAGTCTAGCCTACATGTGACTCCAATCCCACACTATGTGGTTGACTCAATGGACTCGATTTTGTCAATGGGGAGCTTTTGGAGGCGGGACTCCCACTTTTTGGGTTGTAGTCCAGCCTCCATCGACTTGTGGCCAACCCACGCTATTTTCCCTTGATTGACCTTGTTAAGCCCGCCCAGTGGGCTCAGCAGGCCAATTAAGGGACACCTGGTTACTGGTGACATCAGTGATTGACATTTCATCTGTCAAGAGCTTTTGACAGATGAAAAATCAGCGTTTGACAGCTCTGTGAAGCTGTCAAACTCTGACAATCTGTCTTCTAACTTGAGTCCTTCTACTCAGACTCAGTTAGAGAGCTCTCCAGACCAGAAAGCAGAGGCTGCAGCTTTTGACAGTTCAGCGGCCATTCTGCTTTCTGTGCCGGTGAGCTGAGGGACTCCTGAGAACTGAAGGAAGGAAGCCTGCAGGAGAAAGTAAAGGTAAGTAAAACTTATTAAAACACTTTACACTTACCTCACACACTTACCTCTGCACACATGCACCCATCACTCACCTGCGCAACAGACATCTCGACCCCTCCAACCCCTGCAGACCGATGGTCCACCTTGCTAACTTGGCGTGGTTCGAAGCCATCGGACAGCCCACACTTCAGAGCTAAAAATAGGGATTAGGCAAAAAACTGCCTGTTAACTACCTGTTAACTGGCAGTTAATTGGCATTAATCCCCTTCCTGCCTCGGAGAGGCAGCTCCCAGCACAAGTCAGGTACCCGTCTCCTGGAACATTGGCACGGAGGCGGGTTGGGGGCGGGATGGGTTCCTGCCCCCCGATTCTGCAATTTTCCCACGACTCCTGCCTCCAAACCCGCCTCCTCGGGGCTTGGAAAATCGAGCCCAATGCAATCAAAGCAGCTAGGGATGGGCAATACATGTTGCTTTGCTGTTCTTGCACCTCCATTTAGTTCTGGCTCTAACAAAGCTAAGGTCTCCATGCCAGCAATATCAAAGTCTAGCCCTTTTTGAATGGCTAAGTTGTGAATTGCATATTGGCTACCACTATGTTTGACACAGAAGCTGGAGCATACTGTAGAGCACCCTCCAACCTGTCCAGGCAGGGAAAGCTGCCTTTAAGATCGTGATGGCCCTCTCAATGACCAATCTAGTAGAGGCATGTGAAGTAGAAACAGAAAATGCTGGAAATACTCAGCAGGTCAGGCAGCATCTGTGGAGAGAGAAACAGAGTTAACGTTTCAGGTCGATGACCTTTCAATGACCTCTATTTCTCTCTCCACAGATGCTGCCTGACCTACTGAGTATTTCCAGCATTTTCTGTTTCTATTTCAGATTTCAAGCATCTGCAGTTTTTGCTTTTGTAGTAGAAGCATGTGCTTGGTTGTGGTGCTCCTCTGCTGCTGTTCAGGCTACTCAGTGGGGCCATTATACATGAGAGCAGAGGATTGGCTTTCCCACCCTGAAGCTATCCATAGACTTGATTTTCTTCCCCTGAAAAACATGGGTTCTTTTGATTTTACGGAATTTACGGTCAGCAACGAAGCAAGGGCATTTGCCACTTGCCCCGAAGTAAGCTTCGCGCAAAAATCTTTTGATCTCTGTGTGGAGAAGGTTGGGTTTTCCGATGCGTAATGCAAATCAATGGAGTATCGTGGGAATCTCCTAATGCGAGCTGCTGTGACATCAACAAGCTGTCTAAGCAACCAATCAAACCAGCAAATAAGACTTATAAGCGCAAATAAGTGTGGGCTTCCTGAACTGGAGGGCTCAGAGGCTGAAAGTGGCCGCAGGGCTGCAGGTTGGTGCCACGGTCCTATGTCACTGAGTTCCCAATTTGAGTATGTCGGCGATGTTGAATGTAGGCTAGACTTTTACCACAGGAAGAAGGGCAAATTTGAGGAAGATATCTCGCTGGGCTGCTCTCACTCACCTCTGATGGCCAAGTTCATAACAGCAATGCAAGCAGCTCATTCAACTGCACTTTCCACAGCAGTTGACAGAAGTCCTGGGAGGACAAGAGGAGAAAAAAATGAAGTCTTTGATACATAGATACTCCTACAGGCTATCTTTTTTGAAAAGTACACATAGTCGACTTGGTTGCAGATATAAAGGTCATGCATGGTACAGGGGAATGTATAATAAAAATAATAAAAACTCAGAATAATGTATGTGTGGATTGAAGGGTCAATTTGTGGAACTGAAAGCTACATTTTATACAATGATGTCGATAATGTGAACAGTATTACCAAAAACAGATTTTTGGGAATAAAAGGAACAGTTGCAATAAACATAATCATTGCAATCTTTGGAAGAAGTTGAAAGGCACAAATTCAGTGCACTTAGAGGAACGCGAAGAAAGGCTGAGCCTTTCTAGTCATAAGTTTTTTTATTGCTATGCTGTTATATATCTCACAAAATAGAGAGTATGAAAGCAGTGCAGGAAACAAGAGACCTCATAAATAGATAATAAAGTTGTATTCTTTCATGATGACTATACCTCTTGTTGATGTTAAATTAAGTTGAACCTTTTGAAGTGAAGGATAATTTTATAAAAATCAAGGGCCTTGAAATTCTTGCGCCAGCAGAAGTGCAGCAAGGTTGGACTTCTGGCCATTGATATCCAAGGACACCGACCTTGACAGAAATCCTGGGGTTATTTGTTTTGCATAATGCTGGCAGGACAAGGTAAGGGCTCATTTAAAGGGGCGAGCAGGCTCTGGTAAGAGGGCACACATATTGTAGTGGTGGCTGGTGATCTTTTGTGACAGGTGAGGCAGAGCGATATATGCCTAACAAAGCTAGCGTGTTATCAAGGCAATGGGCCCTTTGCGCAGGCGCAATGCATTTTATTTTCTTGTCAATAGCCAGCTTTCTTTATTTAAAAAAAACATGGTCAAAGAAAAGAGAGGAAACAGTAAACAGATGGCAAGTGAGGAAGTCAATAGTCACTTTGGCAAAGCCAGCTCCTTTTTTTGGAAATAGTCCTTCCCGATATGCACATTGTAAACTTCCATCCCTTGCTCTAATCTCACAGCCCAGGCCTTTCTCTCACTTTGCCATCCCTGGCTCTGACTCTGAGCCAGCCTCTGCTCACCTGGCTGCTCCTCTTATGGAATCATGCCACCACGTTGTGGAGCATGGTCCCACCGCTCGGCTGTATCCTGTTCACCTGGGGCTTGAGCTACTGCTGACAGATACATCAACTCCCGACTTGCGTGTGCACACAGAATAGGGGAAGGTCATTGAATTCTGCTGTTGATATTTGACAGTGTGCTAAAAACACATATGTCGGACAACTCCACCATCACCTGTGCCATCATTTCCCTGTAAGAGATAAATATGCTTTGGTTTCCTACCTGTCAATTAAGAATGATTTACGAATAGATAGTATATTTCAATACTGTCTTGAAGGGCACAAATGTTTCTTTAATGTCACAAAAAATTACAATTCAAAGCAGAAGTAGCTGTCAGCTGCTAACAGATATGCGACCCTTCTCTTAGATCAGATCCTACAACTGGACATAATTGGACTGCTCTCTTGACTACAGTACAACATGCGGTGTTAGAATCAGAAACCTGGAGAAAGGTTCTAGGAGTGCATGCGAGTACTAAAATCCCCATTACTATCATTGCCAATTCTGAAAGAGATTTCTTCTTATCTGACCAGGCTGGAAGGCTTGTGTTTAGCTGATTCTTTATCACCTGTTGTGAAGCGCTTAATGAGGATCATAGAAGCTGTCTGTTCCACTTGTGGCCAAAAGATACACCTGAAATCCTCCTGCTATCCTACTCCTGCAAACTCAGTTTGATTCTGTGATGAACCCCTGTGGCAATCTGTTGGATCCTCTCCGGTGCAGTGCAGGTGTTTTGCTTCGCTGATATGTTAGTTGCAGCCTCGGGGACTATTTTGACTCTTGGACAGCCGTCCAATGGAGCGCGCTGGGCGACCACCCGTTCTGATGGCGAAGCAGTCCCCGTGACTTTGAGGCCCTGGGCCTCATTTGCATTTGCCAGGTGAGCTGCAGGGCCTCAAACAGGCGTCCTGGTGCAACTCGCTCGATTCGACAAAGGAAAGCGGGCCGGACCTGCCACCAGGAATGCAATTTCCGGTGGTGGAGATCAGTGATCACAGAGGGTGGGGGTCCCAAGCTGGCAGAGGCCCAAAATATTTTTGTGGGCCCCGGAGGAGCATTCCTGATCCTCCGAAGCCCAGAAAATGAATTCAAGACTTACCTTTGCTGGGCCTCTTCTCTTCCATCGCCTGTGGAACTGGTCAAAGCCTGCAATGCACAGGCTCTGACCAGTTACTATCTAAAATGGCAATTTGCGTCCTATTTACATCATAGGAATCCAATTTCCATATTAAGAGGGGCCTATCAATCTGGAAATAAAAAGCTGGTATCAGTAAAAGTGACCATGAAGCTGTCAGATTGTCGCAAAAGCCCAACTGGTTCACTAATGTCCTTTAGGGAAGGAAACCTGCTGTCCTTACCTGGTCTGGCCTATCTGTGACTTCAGTCTCACACCAACTTGGTTGAATCTTAACTGCCCTGTGATCCAATAAACCACTCTGTTGTATAAAATTGCTACAAAGAAGAAGGCCCATAACCTTCTCAAAGACAACAAGGGGTGGACAATACATGCTGGTCTTGGTAGCGATACCCACCTCCTGAATGGATAAATATAAAACATGGCGGGCACTTTGGGCACCCAGAGATAAGCCCCTTTTAAAGTGGCACTTGCCCCATTGGTGATGTTAATGTTACAGTATGGCTATTGACCTCATTTTGAGGCTGTTACCAGCCCGTTAACTCCAGGCGAAGGGAATGAAATTCGACCCGTTTGTGTGTATTTGCATAAGTATTATCATGTTTGAACACAGATATATTATCAGAGTAATGGATTACACTTGATTCAAGGACTCAAGTTTTATGTTTTAGTTAAAGTTTTATTTTACCTGTTTCCTTGTTTTCTTTCCTGAATTAGCATCAATATGTTTCAAACTGTACAGCCCAAAACATCACTACTGATCCTGTCAATTATTCTTTTTGGTCAGTCCTCAAGAAGGCAGATTTCAGACAAGCTTTTATTTTTTGTGAAGATGATATGGCAAAAACTAGCAAAACTTACTTCCCACAAAGCCCAAATACAAATATTTGTTCTCACTGAGATGCACACTTGAGTTTTGTAGATGGGAGGCTTGGTTAAACTTATATTTTTGGGGAGTTGTTTTCATTTTACTGTCTGCTTGGCTCATCAGCTATCAGTTTTTTTGAATTCATTCTCGGGATGTGGGCATCATTGGCATTTACTGCCCATCCCTGATTGCCCTGAGAAAGTGCTCTTCTTGAACCACTGCAGTTCATGTCATGAAGGTACTACCACAATGCTGTTAGGTCGAGATTTCCAGCGGTAATGAAGGAATGGCAATCTATGTCCAAGTCAGGATGGCATATGATTTGGAGGTGAACTTGAGGATGATGATGTTCCCATGCACCTGTTGCCCTTGTCCTTCTAGGTGATGGGGGTCGCGGGTTTGGGAAGTGCTGCCAAAGAAGCCTTGATGCGTTGCTACACTTAAAACATCACATATTTTATGCCATTTAGTAACTTCAAATTTTGTACACCGTATATTGTTGCTGAACTGAATGGCAATAAAGAAATGTACAGAAAAATGAATAAATCAATTCTTAGTATACTGGAAATTAACAAAAGAGTTAAAGTTTGTTGCAGCAAATTCATCAGCTCTCACTTTAGTAACTTCAGATCTTAGCTATAGAATCATAGAATCATACAATAGTACAGAAGGGGGCCATTCGGCCCATCGAGTCTGCGGCAGCTCTTTCGAAGAGCAACCCAGATAGTCCCACTCCCCCACTCTTTCCCCATATCCCTATCAGGCAGTGCATTCCAAATCCTAACCACTCGTTGCGTAAAAAAGTTTTTTCTCATGTCGCCTCTTCTGCCAATCTTAAATCACCTTAAATCTGTGCTCTCTCATTATCAATCCTGCAGCTATTGGAAACAGTTTCTCTTTATTTACTCTATCTAAATCCTTCATTATTTTAAACACATCTATTAAATCTCCTCTTCACCTTCTCTGCTCCAAGGAGAACAACCTTAGCTTCTCTAGTCTATCCATGTAACTATATTCCCTCATCCCTGGAACCATTCTAGTAAATATCTTCTGTATCCTCTCCAAAGCCTTCACGTCCTTCCTAAAGTGTGGTGCCCAGAATTAGACACTATATGCTCCATTTTCTTTACATCAAGGGGTGCTTGTGATATGGTGGGTCTGTCAGAGGGAGGGGAATCAGGTTGAAACTTGGGATGGAGCCTTTTCATCAGAACACAGTGTTGGAGGGCGTCTGAGCCTGTTTCTTACCCTTCTCAGAATTGGTGGCATTTTTATGTTTTGCTAGCACTTTTCATTTGAATTTCAGATCTGCTGCATTTGTAGCCTCCCCCTTTTTCCCTTTCTCTATTTTCCCCCATTTTCTCACATTTTTGTTTGTGTGGACTTTTCCCATGTCTTCATCCTACACTATTTATACATTTAATTATCCTTTTAATGTCCCTCCATTACTTCACTGATGATCTCTTCTATCGTCTGTTTTATATTAAGCAGTTTACAGGTAATTCAATCCATTGCTTCCTCTTTGGTTGATATATCTGTTAATTCTCTCCCTCTTACCCCCTCCCTTTCTCTCAATTTTTTCCAACTTTACTGTAGTAACTGTTCATTTTTCATCTTCAGTTCTGATAAAGGGTGCTGTAAGAACACAAATTTACCCAAATAAAACTTGACTGTAATAATGAACAAAGAGTACCAGACAAATCTATAACTCCTTCAGCATACCTGCTCATCAAAGAACCATCAGGAAATTCACTGCCCTTGTGTGGGAAGGGTTAGGTGCCTTAATTTGACTAATCAAACTGTTATACATCAACAGTTTTGATTATATTATCATCGACACTACCAACCCCCATTAAGCTACTGAATGAATGAATTAACCCCTTCTTGCCAAATCAACAAATAAGAAGTCAGACCATAAAGTCATGAACTAATATTTCTTTATTAACACCTTATAATCACAATTAGAAGCATTTAAGCTTTAAATATCAAAGTATGTACAATTATTATGTAGATATGGTTAACTGACAGAATTAATAATGGAGGTTACAATGGCAGTTCAGTAAGTCACAATAATTATTAACCGGTTGGATGATTATAAATTGATATTAAGCTCAGTGTCCGAGACTGATATAAATTGGTGAGGTTATTTTATGATTAGAATCCTTATATATAGCAGACAAGTTAATATGATTAGTTAGCAAGTCTGTGGGACACATGCAAAATCTAATGAGTCCACCTTGTTACTGATGTTGACAGCTTTAGCAGCGATTCCAAGAACTTGTGCAACTGTGTCCTTCTGAGTTGTCAGAGTGCAGTTGGTTGCCTCAAAATTCTCTCTGACGATAGTGTTAGCCTCCTGGGATGTTAGAGGGATGAACTTCTGTCAGTGATATCCATTCTAGCTGTGATATCCATTCCCTCCTGGCTCTTCTGCTCTTGGTAGTGATATTTGGACTAGCTGGCTCAAAGATAACTAACAGCAATGACAATGTGCATTTATATAGTGCCTTCAACATAGAAAAACGTCTCAAGGCACTTCACAGAGGCAAAATCAGAAAACAACTGACGCTGAGCCAAAAAGGATTGGTCTTAGGATGGTTTTAAAGGAGGTGGAGAAGCGGAGAGGTATATGGAAGGAATTCCAGTGCTTGGCCTAGACGACTAAAGACATGGTTGCCAATGGTGGGGCAAAAAGAGTGGTGGATGCACAAGAATAGAGAGTTAGAGGAATTCAGTGTTCTTGGAGGGTTTTAGGGCTGGAGAGGATTACAGAGATAGGGATTTGAACACAAATATGAGAATTTAAAATTTGAGGCATTGGGCGATTGAAGACAATTATGTCAGCAAGCACAGGGGTGATGGGTGTAATGATATCAGCAAATAGCGATGTTATTTGCCTGTTTGATTATCATGCCTTACCAGCATATTTGCCTGTTTGATTATTTATGCCTGACCAGCAGAGGGCATGTGAGAGAGGCAGTTTAGTTTAGTTTTAGTTTAGTTTTAGATGGATCTCTAAGATGGTGTCTCCTGTAATGCTGATAACAGAGTTGAAAATACTTTAGATTAAAAGACATTCTCTTTCATAAATGTCTCATCATTGAACCCACAAAGAAATCAATACATGGTGTCAGAAGTGATTGAAAGAGATGAAGAGGAAAAATCTGAAGTTAAATCAGCTCTCCACATATTAGCAAGCCAAAAGAGAACATCGTTACTTACCATTGGAGAATAGCTAACGAAGTGAAAAATGGAAGGTTTGCACCCACCGGCGAAGCTTCAGTTGACAGGTAATGTGGCTGAAAATTGGAGGAGATTCAAACAACGTTTGGAGTTATATATAGCAGCAATCGGAGCTGACGAGAAAAGTGATAAAATGAAAGCGTCAGTGTTCTTACATGTCGTGGGTGATGAAGCGCTGGAGGTGTATAATAACTTCACATTCGCTGCTGATGGAGACAAAATGAAGCTGGATAAAATAATGGAACAGTTTGAGGACTACTGCATACCTAAACGTAACGTGATGTTTGAGAGGCACAGATTTTTCACATGTGTACAGAAAACGGGTGAGACTATTGATCAGTATGTGACTGAACTGAGAAACTGAAGCAAAACATGTGAATTTGGGGGACTGACAGACTCGCTGATAAAAGACAGACTGGTGTGTGGTATTCCAGATAATGGTCTAAGGGAAAGACTGCTAAGAGAGCAAGATCTAGACCTGGGAAAAGCCATAGCACTGTGTAGGGCTACAGAGACTGTGAAGTCGCAGGCAAAGGAGCTGTTCAGTGACAGTAGCTGCAACGTGGATGCAGTGAGAATGAACGGACACAAACCGTTTAACGAAAAGAGCGCCAATGTGAAAAAAGAGGCGTGGCCAGCGAACAAAAATGAAAGGGGCAATCGAAAGTCATGTAGTCGATGCGGTACACAGCATACACCAAAAAAGTGTCCAGCATATGGTAAAACATGCAATAGTTGCAACAAAAACAACCATTATGCCCGTTGCTGCAAGAACCAAGCGCAACAAAGCAAGGTCCATGCAGTAGATGAAAGCGAGATAGAGGAGTTCTATGTAGATGTTGTGTCTGAAAACAAAGAAGAAAAAAGAGACTGGATGTTGACACTAAAAGTGAATGACATACACATTCCATTTAAATTGGATACTGGAGCACAAGTTAATGTGATACCAGAGACTGATTTTAAGAAAATTAGACCCAGACCAAAGATACATGGAATAAAAGTCAAAGTGACAGGATACTCAGGTACTGATATACCAGTGAAAGGAAGATGCATTGTCAAAGTGACACACAAGGACAGAGAGCACATGCTAGCATTAATCGTGGTGCCAAAGGATGTGCAAGCCATACTAGGTTTAAAAGCCTGTGAGAGACTGAACCTGGTAAAGAGAGTCCTCGTTGTGGAAAGCGAAGGAGAGACAGTCTATGATGAACTCATGAAAGAGTACAACGACCTATTTCAGGGTCTAGGCTGCCTTCCAGGAGAACACACGATCAGAGTAGATAAAAGTATACCAACAGTCATACATCCATGCAGAAAAGTTCCGTTTGCTCTTCAAAAGCAATTGAAGGCAGAGTTGGACAGGATGGAAAGCCTGAACATGATTCGGAAGATAGATGAGCCAACTGAGTGGGTGAGTTCCCTCGTCGTTGTGGACAAAAAGAATGGAAAGCTCAGAATTTGCCTGGATCCAAGAGATCTAAACAGAGCAATAAAGAGAGAGCACTTCAAGCTTCCTACACGTGAGGAAATCATGTCACAGTTTGCAAATGCAAAGTATTTCAGCAAGTTAGATGCATCATCAGGATTTTGGCAGATGAAACTGGACGAGGCAAGTTCAAGACTGTGCACGTTCAACAGTCCATTTGGCAGATACAGATTCCTAAGGTTACCATTTGGCATTGCCTCAGCTCCTGAAGTGTATCACAAAACTATCCATATGATCTATGAGCACCTGGAGGGAGTTGATACATCAATGGATGACATCATAGTATGGGGAACCACGAGAACTGAGCATGACGAGAGACTGAAAAAAGTGCTGGAAGCAACAAGGAAAACAAACCTGAAGCTGAATAGAGAGAAATGCCAGCTCGGGGTGACAGAACAGACATTCGTGGGAGATATCCTTAGCAGTGAGGGCATCAGACCAGATCCCAGAAAGGTGTCCGCCATTGAGAATATGCCAAAGCCACAATGCAAAAAGGACGTGCAGAGGTTTAATGGAATGACCAACTACATGGGTAAATTCATATCCAACCTCTCAGAAAAGATGGCGCCACTGAGAAGACTAACTGAAAAGAACATAGAATGGGAATGGAATCATGAGCATGAGAAGTCATGGAGCGATCTAAAGAAACTGCTCACAGAGGAACCAGTTCTGAGGTTTTATGACCCAGCGAGACCCATCAAGATATCATCAGATGCATCACAGAGTGGGCTCGGTGCCATTCTTCTGCAAAAATATGACTACTGGCAACCTATTGCATATGCATCGTGCTCAATGACAGACGCGGAGACGCGATATGCTCAAATAGAAAAGGAGCTGCTCAGCATCACATACGCCTGTGAAAGATTTCACCAGTTTGTGGCAGGACAAGCAATCAGTGTAGAGACTGACCATAAGCCCTTGATTGCATTGTTCCAAAAGCCACTAAATAGCTGTCCGCTTAGAATACAAAGAATGATGATCAGGCTGCAACGCTATACACTGAATGTTGCATACACACCGGGTAAGCTGATGTATACAGCAGACACGTTGTCCAGAGCTGTTGACCCAAGTGAGCCCGCAAACACCAAAATGGATGAAAAAGTGAACGCCTACGTGGACATGATCACAAGTGCACTGCCCATAGCAGATGCAAAAATGGAGCTCATAAAGACTGAGACAAACAAAGATGAAACAATGAGACGACTGAGGAAAAGCATCTTGGATGGATGGCCCAACATGAAGCAAGACTGCTCACCTGACATGGCAGAGTACTGGAACTGCAGGGTGGAACTATCAGTGGTCGAAGACATCATCTACAATGGAAGTAAAATAGTTATCCCAAAGAGTCTGAGAAAAGAGATGCTAAAAAGGATCCATGGAGGACATCTGGGAATCGAAAAGTGTAAGAAAAGAGCACGAGAGGTGATGTACTGGCCACGAATCAACCAAGATGTGACAAATGAGGTGTCAAACTGCACAATATGCCTGAAATATCGAGCAAGCAATCCGGTAGAACCACTAAAGCCACACCCAGCGCCGGACAGACCTTACCAGAAGGTAGGCGCTGACCTATTTGTATGTCAAGGGAAGGACTATCTTGTAGTCACAGACTATTACTCCCTGTATCCAGAGGTTTGTAGACTGTACACCACCACTGCAGATGCTGTGATAACATGTATGAAAGCCATATTCTCCAGACATGGCGTGGCAAGCGAGGTCTTCACAGACAACGGACCCCAGTTTTACAATGCAAGTTTCCGACACTTTGCCAAAGAGTGGGACTTTGTCCACACAACGTCAAGTCCTTACTTTCCACAGTCCAATGGACTAGTGGAAAAATCGGTCCAGACAGTGAAAAGACTGATGTACAAGGCAAAAGACAGTGGAACTGACTTCTACCAGAGCATGCTTGTATACCGCACAACGCCACTCGAGTGTGGTAAGTCACCAGCCCAACTCCTTATGGGACGTCTGCTAAGGTCAAACCTACCCATCCCGGAGAACCTCCTGAAAACAAAAGAGGGGGAGAAAGTGAGGAAGTTCAAAGAACAACAGAAAGAAAAGCAAAAGTACTAATATGACAGAGGAACACAAAACCTACCTGAACTCCACACTGGTGACCAAGTAAGGTTCAAAGACAAAACAAACAGATGGACTCAGAAGGGAACTGTCCTGAGTGAAGTTCAACCAAGATCATACACCATTCAGACAGATGAGGGTGCTGTTCTGAGAAGAAATCGTTGGGATCTTCTCATGGGATCAGCCACAGCAAGTCAAAAGACTGATACTGTTGGACAACCTGATCACACAGCAGGTCAAAAGACTGATACTGTTGAACAACCTGATCACACAGCTGAGAAATCATCATCTGAGGCAACAACTCAGATTCAAGGACAATCAATCAGAAAATCCTCAAGACACGTGAAGCCTCCTGAGAGACTCATTGAGCAAGTTTAACGACTCTTGTTATAGAAGGAAGTAATGTTATCTTATTCTTTCTTCAAGTTCTAGGTATTTACATATTTCATGTGAACACACAAAACAAGGTTAAAAAACCTTGATCATGATAATGATAATGTAAGTTCATTAAGTGTTAAAGTTAAAATGCAGAGTAATACAAAGAAAACATGTTGTTAGATAAAAGTAAAATACTTTTGTTTTAAGAAAGGGAGATGTAATGATATCAGCAAATAGTGATGTTATTTGCCTGTTTGATTATCATGCCTTACCAGCATATTTGCCTGTTTGATTATTTATGCCTGACCAGCAGAGGGCATGTGAGAGAGGCAGTTTAGTTTAGTTTTAGTTTAGTTTTAGATGGATCTCTAAGATGGTGTCTCCTGTAATGCTGATAACAGAGTTGAAAATACTTTAGATTAAAAGACATTCTCTTTCATAAATGTCTCATCATTGAACCCACAAAGAAATCAATACAATGGGTGAGTGGGACTTTGTGCAAGATAGAATGTGAGCAGCAAAGTTTAGCATGAGCTGATGTTTATGGAAGGTAGAAGATGGGAGGCCGGCTAAGACAGCATTTGAATAGTTGAGTCTGGAGGTGATAAAGGCATAGATGAGGGTTTCAGCAGCAGATGGGCTGAGATGGGTCGGAGACGGGTGGTGTTATGGAGGTGGACGTAGGTGGTCTTTGTGATGGAGAGATATGGGGTTGGTAGCTCAGCTCAGGGTCAAATAGGATGCCAAGGCTCAAACAGAAGCAGTGGTTGGAAAGGAGGATAGAATCGATGACAAGGGTACGGAGTTTGTGGTAGGGCTACATCCAGTGTTCAACTGGAGGAAGTTGTGGCTCAGCTAGGAGTTGGTGTCTGAGCAGCAGGCTGCCAACAAAGAGGCAATGGAAGTGGTGCAGAGATAGAGCTGGGTGTCATCAACGTACATAGAAACATAGAAGATAGGAGCAGGAGTAGGCCATTTGGCCCCTCGAGCCTGCTCCGCCATTCAATGAGATCATGGCTGATCATCCAAATTCAGTACCCTGTCCCTGCCTTCTCCCCATATCCCTTGATCCCTTTAGCCTTAAGAAATATATCCAACTCCTTCTTGAATATATTTAATGAATTGGCCTCCACTGCTTTCTGTGGTAGAGAATTCCACAGGTTCACCACTCTCTGGGTGAAGAAATTCCTCCTCATCTCTGTCCTAAATGGCTTACCCCTTATCCTTAGACTGTGACCCCTGGTTCTGGACTCCCCAGCCATCGGGAACATCCTTCCTGCATCCAGTCTGTACAGTCCTGTTAGAATTTTATAAGTTTCAATGAGATCCCCTCTCATTCTTCTGAACTCCAGCGAGTATAAGCCCATGTGGAGCCTGACCGCATATCTTTGAAGGACGTCGTCAAGAGGCAGCGTGTGGATGAGGAAGAGGGAGGGCCAAGGATAGATCCTTGGGAGACTCCAAAGGTAACAGTGTAGGGTGTGAAGAGCAGCTATTGCTGGAGATTCTCTGGCTATGATTGGATAGGTAAGAATGGAACCAAGTGAGGACAGTCCCAATGAACTAGATAATGGAAGAGAGGTGTTGGAGCAGGATGGAGTTGTTGAGTATGTCAAAGGCTGCACCGAGGTTGAGAAGGACGAGGAGGGATAGTGCAGCATAGTCACAGTAACAGAGGATGTAATTTGTGACTTTGATTAGAGTCGTCTTTTAACAGCTGCTGAATGACCTGCTGTGCAGTTGCAGCATTTTCTGTTTTTATTTCAGCTACCTGCATGAGTTTGCTTGAAAAAGTGTTGAATTTTGCAATATAAATTAGAAAAAAATGGATTTTAAAAATGTTCTCCAAGATAAAAAGGAGATGTATGGTTATTCAGGTTGGAGGGTTCTACTAAAATTTGCATGTTCAGGGGCCCCAGAGAATAAAGGAGTTGACTCCCTTCTCTAGACTGCATGGAGCCAGCAGCAGACAGGCATGAAGCTGTCATTTACCGCATGAGTAAAATGTCTACATGTTAATTAATACCCACTTGTACGTTACTTTGTGTATCTGAGTCTGATTAGAAGAACCCACAACACCACAAATAGTATTGTGATGGGAATACACGTCCCTATTTTAACATCAGAGATGTGCCCCAGAATATACAAATACAGGATGTACATTTGATTTTAGAAATGCGTTACAGCTTTGTGTAATATTTTCCACCTCACAATACCTGTTATGTATTAAACTTGGTATGTGGGGCACGTGTTTCATTGAAAACTTTAATATGAAGCTTACCCCTATGGGAAAACCCATTACAGTATTTGTAGTACCTACTACACCTGTAGGTGGTGCCATCATAGGAGTTTTCAATGTTAAGGGTATCGCACCCTGTCAGTTACAGATCCAGTCAGCCTACTGTCTCAAACAGTATGTGTTATTGTACAGCTATATGCCCTTTTAATGTTTTGGAGCTTCTTTCCACTTAAAATTTTTATTTGGAAAGTTAAAATAATTTGTTTGAAGCTTTAATTTTTTTGAGCCATTTCTCATAATGACAAAACTTCTGTACCCTTGTGACCTACTGAGCTAATACTTTCCCTGGTGCCAGAATGCAAGCTGGGTTAGACTGCCCTGGCAGATACCAAGATGCCGCAATCATAACAGGCCTCTCAAACTCGAGCTCCCAGAGGTCACTGACCATGAACATTCCACAAGCTTTTCATAGAATTATAGCATGATACAGTGCAGAAGGAGGCCATTCGGCCCATTGTGTCTGTGCCGGCTCTTTTAAAGAGCTATACAATTAGTCCCACTCCCCTGATCTTTCCCCATAGCCCTGCAATTTTTTCCCCTTCAAGTATTTATACAATTCCCTTTTGAAAGTTTCTACTGAATCTGCTTCCACTGCCCTTTCAGGTAGTGCATTCCAGATCATAACAGCTTGCTGCATAAATTTTTTCCCCTCAGGTCACCTCTGGTTCTTTTGCCAATTACCTTAAATCTGTGTCCTCTGGTTACTGACCCTTCTGCTACTAAAAACAGTTTCACCTTATTTACTCTATCAAAATCCTTCATGATTTTGAACACATCTGTCAACTCTCCCGTTAACCTTCTCTGCTCTAAGGGGAACAACCTCAGCTTCTCTAGTCTTACCACATAACTGAAGTGCCACATCCCTGTTACCATTCTAGTAAATCTCCCCTGCACCCTCTCCAAGGCCAAGACATCTTTCCTAAAGTGTGGTGCCCAGAATTTGGCCACAATACTCCAGCTGGGGCCTAACCAGTGTTTTATAAAGGTTTAGTGTAACTTCCTTGCTTTTGTACTCTATTATGCCTCTATTTATAAAGCCAAGGATCCTGTTTGCACTTTTAACAGACTTCTCAACTTGTCCTGGCACCTTCAAAGATTTGTGTACATACACCCCCAGGTGTCTCTGTTCCTGTTGTAGAGCCACCACAACCTCCCTCCTCCCACCTCATAGAAGCATTAGGGTAGGTAAAAGAGCACTTTAGACAGACACTAGAAACTTGCAGTTGGGTGACAAATAGTTTGTAGGTCTTGTTAATGCAAGGGAGCATGGATTGTTCAGCTGACGTTCTCTTCGATGAGCTCCTGCCAAACAGCTCTGGCTGCAGACAACCTTTAGAGCTGTCAAACTTTCTTGCTATTGTCTATGTCATCACTGTCCTTTTGTTCATCATGCAGAAGGCCCTCCTCCAATGGTGGCTCCATGTGTTGTCCCCATTGCAAAGCAAAATTATACAGCATACAGTAAACACAATCATACACGACACTCTTTCTGGGCTCTATTGCAGGAAGCCACCGGGTATCTGAATTGACGTTTGAGGACTTCAGTGGCCTGCTTTGATAAGGGCTCTAGTTAATCCATGGATTGGATTGTAGTGGAGTTCTGTTGCAGAGTGTGGATTCCTAAGAGGAATCATAAGCCAGGTGTGCAGGGGATAGTCTTTGTCTCCAAGGTGCCAACCTTTAACTTGCTGTACAGGGAAAATCATGGGGATGGATGATTGATGCAATATAAAATGATCATGGCAGCTGCTAGGAAAGCAAGCACAGATCCATATGACTCGCATACCCTTTGTACATTAATAGAGTGGAACCCTTCATGATTCGTGAAGGCAGTGGTGTTGTGTGAAGGAACCTTCAGGATGATATGGGAGCAGACTCCCTGGATTCCCAATCTGTGTCAACCCCACAGTCATAACCCAATGCTTTTGGATGTCCTTGGGGAAGTGATGAATGTGTTCAGGCATTAGATCTGTTTAACATCAGCATGGACTGCAGAAAAAATGATGTTGCTGATATCCTCTGTGGCAACCTGGAAGGAGTCAGGAGGCAAAAAGTTGAATGCTGCAGTGAATTGGCGGACAATTGACAATGCTGTTGTAGCTGCAGCAGTTGGTTGCAGTCTTCTTGCAAGATGCGAAACAACTCTGTCACTGTCTTTCTGGAGAATCCAAGCCCCCGTAAGCAATACTCCTCTGAGAACAGCAGCTATATTGCTCATATACTATGAACTCTGTTGGGAGGGTAAGGATTCCCATGAGCATGTTCTCACTCCTGCTGCAGCTCTTTTCTTCCTCTTGCTCCTCCATCCAGAGTGGGATTCCAAGAAGGACCCCCATCAAGAAATAACTGCAATACCAGAAGCCCCTTAACAGGTCAGAGCATACAACAGCAACTACAAGCACTTTCAAATCCTTCAAGGTGAAGCATCCCACAAGTTACTGTAAGAAAAATGTGTCCAAAACCTCTGTACAGCTTTACATGAGAACAAGCGAGGATCCCTTTAAATAGAGTTTGAAATGGTCGTATCCAAACTTGTATCCTCCATGGTTGGCAGGCAGGAGCAGGAAATGGCAATAGTCAGGTGGTAAGGTCGAAAAATGGCAGCGATGTTGTAATGATGTCATTTGATCTCGATTTGAATATATTCATGAGGCCCCCACTATTTTAGCGAGAGCTCTGGCACCAGGAATTATGCCCTCTGGCAAATCAGGCAAGCTGTAAAATCAGCATCAACTGGGCAGGTGGAACAGACACTTTTGGGGAGGGGGGAATTTTAACCCCCAGCCCCAAAGAGGGACCAGATTGGGGGGGAGAGGTGTAAAAATTTCAAAAATCGGAAACCCAACCCTAACCCGTCTCCAACGTGTCTGGTTTTAACAGAGGCAGGTTTGGGAGCAGGCGACTAAACTACTCGTGAGATGAGGGTCAGTCATTTAGATATGCTAATGAGGTTGCATGCCTCAAATTTTTACAGACTTTCAGGTTTAACTGCTGTGATCCGGGTTTCCCAGGGTTCAGGAACCCTGGCAGCGGAAGGGAGGTGAGAAAGGCCAGAGCCAGGAGCTAACTGTCCTTACAGCACTGGTGTGGGCCAGAAGGAGCAGGAGTGCTTCCCCCCAGCCTCCCAAGCTAAACTGCTTCCCTCCCCGCAAACCCCACCCATCCCACCCGGCCTCTATAATGTCCCCCCCCCCGCCGGCCTCCAGTCTCCTCCACAATGTCCCCCACCCCCTGGGACTCCGATCTCCTACACAATGTACCCCGCAGCCTATGACCACCTCCACGATGTCCAACCCCCGGCCTCTGATCACCTCCATGATTTCCCCTCCCCCCGGCCACCGATCTCTTCGACGATGTACCCCTTGGCCTCCAATCGTCTCCACGATGTCCGCCCTCCCCAGCCTCCGGTATCCCCGCTCCCCCCGCAACCCCACCACCTTCCTCCTCTCTGCACTCAGGCTGCGGCCTACCAGCACAAGCCTTCCTGCCCGATAGCCAACCAGCCTCTGAATCTGGTTGGCTGCTAGCCGGGAAATGGAGAACAAAATGTAAATGAGGTCTTGCCATTTAATCCAACAGGACCTCCAGGTTTCATGCATTTCCATGTTTCCCGGACGCATTGACCCCCTCCCCGTAAATTTTGGGGCCTTGATTTTCTGCTAGCCACCACCCATTTTCAAATGCAAGCAGGATAGTCCCTCCAGGCAATTGCTTGGAGGCTGTCAGTTTCTTGCGTCTGATGACGCGTTGTTTGAAAGAAAATTTAAAGGGCTCGATTTTGCCATTGGGGTCGGGCTGGGGCGTATCAGGTGGTTTTCGTGTCAGGACCCCGACTCCTAAGTGAAGTGTTGAAAAATTGCAATTTTCTCCTAATTGGGCAACTCATTTCCTGCGTGTGGGAACCACTGGCCCAATGAGTCTTTTCATACAGAAAGTCACCTCCGATGATGTCATCAATGCTGTTGGATTTAAGGCCTGCAAGCAGCCTTGATTCTTCTGGAGACTGGAAACGCTTTGGACATTGTATGAAGGAATTCATTTACCGACCATGTCCACCAGCAAGCAGAAGTGTGCACCTCGATTTGATGAGCCCTCCCTCCAAGCTCTGGTGCAGGGAGCAAGATCTAATAAGGAGGTGCTCTTCCCTTCCTCAGGGAGAAAAAAGCCACCACAACAGACTAAAGCTGTGTGGCTGCAAGTGGCCCAGGAGGTCAATGCCATCTCTATGTGCCGCAGAACCTGGCTGCAGTGCAGGAAGAGGTTTCATGACCTTCTCCGCACAGGAAAAGTGAGTATGACTTTCCCATCACCCTCAATCTGATCCCCATTGCCTCTCCTCACCAGCACTCAGCTTTGCCAACCTCTTCCTCCACATCCCACTTGACACTGACATCCCTGCACCCTTACCCATTCCCTCTCTCTCTCTATGGTCACATTCACTTAACTATTCGGCCATGCAGCCCTCACACTCCCTATCACTGTGACGCAATGACAACAACTTACAACACACAGGGAGGGCCCTTTGTCTCCTTCTAAGCATCTATGCTATAGATTCTCTACACTCACTCCTTCATTCTCATTCAAACTCCACTTGTGTCCCTCATTGCAGGAAAAGAGAGCCCACAATAAGAGGGAAAGAGCGAGGACAGGAGGAGGGCCACCCTCAGTAGCCCAGCTCACCACCTCGGAGGCGGCGGCCCTGGAAATTGTCGGGATTGAGGAGGATTCCCAAGTGTGGGATGGATAGGCGGGCGGATCACAGCAAGCTGGTGACAGAATAGTTTGGCATCACTCTCATTGACATTGCATGAGTGACTGATAATGATTCTGATGCTCTAACAGATTGACTTATGATCATCTGCACAATTCAATGTGCATGCAACCTTTACCTCACATCTCTAACTCTTCCTTTTACTCCCCCACAGGACCATCGAGAACCCCCGTCCCCACTGTCCAGGAGGAAGAGCCTGAGCTTCCAGACTCCTCAGAGGAAGCTGCAATCTCTGAGGGCGCTCCGTCAGCAGAATTAAGCGCACCCTGCACCAGCGCACTCACACCTCGGTGGGACCTTCGGGACATAGAGTAGAGTTGTCACCTGGTGTATTACAGCTCACAAGTGAGCATCAGCAGATGGTGGAGACAGGGACAGCAGTGGAAAGTCCACGTTGCAGTGGAGAAGATGCTCCCAGCTCGGCTCCGCTGCATGTCGACCCTGTCTCCTGGTCCATCCAGAAGGAGAGCGGTGCTGGAACTCCAGGAAGAGGTGCAAGAGTCTCTGGCAGGTTTTATCTCCAGGGTCGCTAAGAGTGTGGAGCGAATGGAGGAGTCCATCGATAACATGAGCAGAGCCTTTGTGGAGGCGTTGGCGCATGAATGCATCACCACGGAAAGGATGGCAACCTCCTTGGAAAGGATGGCTACCTCCATGGTAAGGCTGGCTACCTCCATGGTAAGGCTGGCTACCGTAGTCACTTGGGTGTAATGTTGTGTTTAATTTTGAAAAGCCATCAGTTGCTTATTGTCATAAAAAATTCTGATGGCAAACTGTTGCAGTTGTGGCGTGTGTCATTTCGCTAATGGGACTTCCACATTGAGGGCTTAGGGCGACTTGCAATTGTCAGTATTGTGGTCAGAGTGATAAGAATCCGCAGGTTCTTGGCCATTGTTGATGGTCTGATAAGAAGGTGCGAGGCAAAATTGTTTGATTGTGCAGGCTAAGCAAATCTGGCCAAGATGAGTGCATCCCTTGCATCCCAGGCAGCAATGTGGTCGCACGCTGGCGCCTTCTGGCCTGTGCAGCTTCAGGTGGGTGAGCAGCAGCTCGGCGCTCCTGTTGCTGCTGCTGCTGTTGGTGGTGCTGTTGTTCATGGTTCTGCTGCTGCCACGGCTGGTCTTCGTCCGAATCTGATGTCCAGGAAGAAAGGAAATAAATTGTTCCAATGCTTCTGGTATATGCCTCAGTTGAGGAAGCGCTCAGTCAAGGTGGTGAGAGGGGTTTCCCAGGAGGTCACACTGGAGATGGGTGTCAGGCTCCAAACGTATGGCTGCTAAAAGTTCCCCCAGACCTGAGACACCAAAGTTCTGCCATCTGCAAATGATGATTGTTGAAAACTCCTTTTTAATGGTGGAGCTGCAGCTATTAGTAAGCAGTCCACTTGTGAGGCCAGCAGGATTCACTGGCGTGTTCCAGAGGAGACGTGCAGGACGTGGGAAAAGTGGTAAAATCAGAAAGGCCTCTCAAAATGGGATTATAGAGGCACTTAACTGGTTGTTAAGGGCCTATCCTGCCTCTTGGAGGCAGGATGGAAACGGGGTCAGAAAACACGCATTTGGGAAAATTGATCGGAGGCGGGATGGAGGCGGGATCGGGCCCACCCGCCATTTTTTGTGATTTTACCACGTCACCCACCTCCAATCCCGCCTCCTCGGGCCTGACAAAATCGAGCCCGAAGTGTCTGTGTCCCGTTTGGGAAAAAGTCAACGTGATGGTTTGGTGCTGTAATATATAGAAAGGGGAGTTAACAGCGTCTGTTCTGAACAAAATTTAGGGAATGAAATTGCTGGTCATATTTTTCCAGAAAGATTTTTATGATTTTTTGTATATATCAATTTATAATCTGACTGTGAAACAAATTGGGCATCTTTTTCATTTTAATCATTGGCTTAGTGATATTAATGCTTTTTTCTATTAAAGGTGCTGGTTGCTGCAGGAATGGCAACCCCAATAACTAAGGCTGCACCCAGGTTCAATGAGGGCTCTCTCCATGCTCTTGTTGAGGGAGTTAGAGGACACCAGGAGCTCCTCTTCCCTGGAAACGGAAGGAGGAGGCCTTTTTAGCAAACCAAGGCAGCTTGGCTGCAAATTGCTGAGGAGGTGAGCTCGAGGTATGCAGACGCACATGGGTTCAGTGTGGAGAAAGGTTTAATGATCTGCTGAGATCACCTAAAGTGTGGCCTCTGTGTCTGGGAAATGGAAGTTCAAGAGTGAGGGCTCAGGGTGATTTCCATGTAGAATGTTGGTGGTGACACTGAGCGCAAACTGTAGTGTATGTAACCGTTCCACCTTTAAGAGAACTATTTTAAGGGTTGCACTACTTTATCTTGGCTGCTGTATACTGTAATACCGGCTGTGACCACACCGGTATATAAGTGCTGTGTAATGATTTATTGGGCAGTTCCGCCCTGACCTTCAACTAGTAAAGACCTGTTTAAGTTTACTCTTGTGGTCTGTGTAGTAATTCTCAATATAACACACAGACTTAACACAAACCACCATTTGTTTATTGGACAGATGATGCCTGGGGTTTTGAGAATGTCGGACTTATATTCATCTCCATGTGCCAGCCACCTGTGGTTGAAGCGTAAGCTTACGCTAATCTGGCCTGGATGAGTGCATCCCTTGCCTGACGGCCAGCAATGTGGTCGCCTGCTGCTGGATTTGCCACATCCAGCCCCGCAAGGCGTCGCGCCCCATCCTCCGCCTCATCCTCTTCATCTTCCTCTTCATTTTCCTCCAAGGAGGCTGTGTGCTGAACCACTTGTTCATCTGGCAGCACTAAGCCGCGCTGCTCTTCCTCCGAATCTGGCGACCAGGATGCGAGGATGTAAATGGTTCCCATCCCGTTGTTACAGATTTCAGTTGAGTCAAGAATCTTGCAAGCGCACACTCAAAGTGGCCTGAAATTATTCCAATCAGTTCAAACAGCAGATGTGTGTCAGCTTGACCAGTCACAAGGTCAGTAGAGTTGCAAAATCTTCTCCCAAACCTCCAACAACAAAGTTGTTGTATTTGAATGCCAGCCATGTTACAGGAGCACTTTTAAAGTTCTGCACCAATAATGACTACAGATCATGTCCTCCACCAACTCGTCTCCTTGCAGCAGGACTGTTTCTGACACGACGGGAAACAGGAACCAGAGGCAGGAAAATGGGAAATCTCTCTCAAAATAGGATTATCAAGGTAGTCCCACCGCTTGGAGTCAGATCAGTTTGGGAGCAGCTGAACATACACTCAGGAAAATTGTGTGGGGGTGGGATGGAGGCGGGTTGGGTGTCTGAAGCCATTTTTTCCAATTTTAGCAGCTGACACACCTCCAAACCCGCCTCAGGGCTGGTAAAATCGAGCCCAATGTCTCTGAACTGGGCCAGGAGCGGGTAGAGTGCCTCTGTGAACTGGGGTGATGGAGGGTTGGATAGGGAAGGGTGACTGTTGGGGCAACATGTGATGGTTTGGTTGGTCTATTAAAAATCCAAATCTCGCTTTGTTTTTCCTTTTTTAAATAAAAATATATTAATACCAAAGTATAAAAATGTTTAAAATGAACAAGAATGCTTAACTTTTAATTAAAAACTCAGAATTTCCCACAATAGCACGCCCCCCCTCCCCTCCCCCACCTCCCTCCCTCCCCCTCCCCTTACCAAGGCAACCGGGGCTCAGGAGGGGAGGGGAGGGGAGGGGGAGCAGAGAGAGTTACCCCGGCAACCGGGCTCGCCAGCCGCAATCGGCCGCTCAGGCCCAGGCCCGGAGATCGGGAGGCGGAGAGGGGAGGAGGGTTACCAAGGCAACCGGGCCCGGCCAGCCGCAATCGGCCGTCTCAGAACCCCCCCCTCTTCCCCCCCCACTCCACCCCTCCACCCCTCCCCCCACCCCTCCTGCACCCCTCCCTCCTCCACCCCCCTCCCTCTCCCCCTCTTCCCCCCCCCTCCCTTCCGGACTGCGGCGGGCTCAAGCTCGATTGAGCGGCTCTACAAATCGGGCCATGCAGCGTCGCCGGGAAAAGAAAACAAGAGAGAGAGGGTGGAGCGCACAGGGCGCGGTCGGTGCTCGACAACAGGACAGCGGAGAGAAACTAAACGGGGGGGGGGGAAGGAAAGCGAGACGCGCCGAAGCTGCGGGTCGCCGCCATTACCCCGTAGAACGCTAGGAGCAGCGTGGCAGTAAGGGGAAGAAGCAAAAGCGTGGGAGGCGCCATTTTATCCCATTGGGGAAGAAGCAAAAGCGCAGGAGGCACCATTTTATTCCATTGGGGAAGAAGCAAAAGCGCGGGAGGCGCCATTTTAAATCGGCCAAGATGCCGAAAAGTGGCAGTATCACTGCTTTTGACAACGAGGTAGAAGACTGGACCACGTATGTGGAAAGAATTGAAGTGTACTGCAAGGCAAATGAGGTGGCTGATGGAAAGAGGGCGTCGGTATTATTAAATCTGATGGGTGCGAGTATGTACGGCCTATTGCGGAATTTAATTACCCCAGCTAAACCAATGGAGAAAAGTTTTGAGGAGATTGTTCATATCTTACAGGAACATCTAAGCCCTACACCACTGCTGATAGCAGAAAGATTCAAGTTCCATAAAAGAAACCAGCACAAAGATGAGAGCAATGCTGACTATCTTACGGAACTACGCAAGTTATCGAAGCACTGCCAGTTCGGAGCAGGACTGGCAGACACCTTACGGGATAAGTTTGTCTGCGGGCTCCAGAGTGAAGGAACCCAGAAACGGCAACTTTCAAAAAAGGACCCGACGCTAGAACAGGCTTTCAGCATGGCAGTATCCTACGAAGCAGCAGCACGGGGAGCTGCGGAAATACAACAGAAACCACAAGAATACAGCGCTAACGAAATGGCGTATGGAGCCGAAAAGTGCTATCGCTGCGGCAGAACAACCCATGAGCAGAAGGACTGCTGGTTTAAAGACAAAATATGCAGGCAATGCGGGAAAATGGGACATATAGCAAGAGTCTGCAGGTCGGGAAAGAAGACCAACACGACAAGAACTACTAAGGAACAGTACAGGAAAGTAAAGAAACTGACAGATAGTAGTTCAGAAGATCAGGAGAGTGATAAGGACTCCGGGAGCAGGCGACTAAGTTGTTTAAAGTTACACAACGTGATCGCAAAAGAAGATCACCGAACCATTTGGGTCACCCTCATGATAGCAGGGTCCCCAGTGAAGATGGAATTGGACACAGGATAAGCCCTAACTGTCATGAATCATCGAGACTATGAGCGGCTATTCTCACACATACCCTTAAAGGACACGTCCATTGTATTGAAGACATACACGGGGCAAAGGGTCTACCCCAGAGGAAAAATAAGGGTGCCAGTTGAATATAACGGAAAGGAAACACAGAAACTATACATGTATATACTACGAGATGGAGGACCACCATTGTTGGGACGTGAATGGATCCGAAGACTACAATTGGATTGGCATTCCATTTTGGCATTAACTGTGACTGACAAAAAAAGATGATGACGTCGCACCTGGACGTCTGTCACAAATTCTATCTGACGCGGAAGAGGTGTTCCAACAAGGACTTGGGACTCTAAAAGGAGTAAAGGCAACCATAAAGATTGAGGATAACGCAACCCCAAAATTTTTCACGGCCAGACCGGTGCCATACTCGATACACCCAGCTGTGTAAGCTGAACTGGAGAGTCTGGAGCGTTCGGGGGTGCTGTCTAAGGTGGACTGGAGCGAGTGGGCCACACCCATCGTTCCTGTAATGAAGAAAGCATTGAGCAGCACGCCTGGGGAGCCAAGGAAGGTTCGCATCTGTGGGGACTTCAAGGTGACTGTGAACCCAGTCCTGCACACAGTACAGTATCCGCTTCCGCGGATAGAAGATATTTTCGCCTCACTATCTGGAGGGAAATGTTTTACAAAGATTGACCTGGCTCAAGCGTATCTACAAATGGAGGTGGAAGAAGCATCTAGGAAATACCTCACGATAAACACTCACAAAGGCCTTCACCAGTACAATCGACTGGTATTTGGGGTAGCATCGGCCCCGGCTATGTGGCAGAGGGCAATAGAACAAGTCCTGCAAGGGATCCCGGGGACACTGTTATTTGGACGACATCCTGGTTACGGGCGAAAATGACAATGAACACCTTGCCAACCTGGAACAGGTGCTCACGAGATTGCAGGAATATGGGCTACGAGCCAACCGTCCCAAATGCGAGTTCTTCAGGAGGCAAATCTCGTATTGTGGCCACATGATTGATGAGGAAGGGTTGCATAAGTCGCCGGACAAGATTGAGGCTGTAGTCAAGGCTCCAGCACCAGAAAATGTGTCGCAACTGAGGTCGTTCCTCGGGTTGGTGAACTACTACCATAAGTTCTTGCCGAATTTATCTACAATTCTGCACCCACTGAACGCCCTCCTTCAAACTGGTGCAACATGGAAATGGAGTGATGAGTGTAAGCGTGCCTTTCAGGAATGTAAATGCCAAATCACTTCAAAAGAAGTATTGGCCCACTACAACCCAACACTACCGATTCGGTTGGCATGTGATGCGTCACCTTACGGCATTGGAGCAGTGCTGTCACACAAATTCCATGACGGCTCAGAGAGGCCAATAGCCTTTGCATCGCGCTCGCTAACCTCAGCTGAGCGTAACTACGCTCAGATTGACAAGGAGGCCCTCAGCCTGGTGTGGGGGGTGAAGAAGTTCAATCACTATCTGCACGGGCAGAAATTCACCCTACTGACTGATCATCAACCACTGGTCTCAATTTTTAACCCAAAGAAGGGCGTTCCGGTGATGACGGCGCAACGGCTGCAAAGATGGTCACTTTTTCTAGGAGCACATCAGTATGACATAGAGTACAAAGGTACGAAACAACATGGAAACGCTGATGGGTTGTCGCGCCTACTGTTGCCTACGGCGGAAGAAGCACCTGCAGTGGACCCGGTGGAGATATTCCATGCGACCATAGTCGAATGTTTGCCTGTTACAAACGCAAGTATTGAGAAGGAAACCCGAAATGACCCGACACTCTCTCGGGTCTATGATTTGACGGTGAAGGGATGGCCAGCATATGGCGACTCACTGTTGCCAGCATTCTCGCCAAGGAGGGAATAGCTGTCAGTGTGCCGGGGAACCTTGATGTGTGGATCCCGAGTGGTAATTCCACCCAAGTTGAGAGATAGAGTACTCAATGAGCTTCACGAGGGTCATCTGGGAGGGGTAAAAATGAAGAGCCCAGCCAGGGCATTTGTGTGGTGGCCGGGAATCGATAAAGAAATCGAGGATATGACCAAGAGATGCACAGGATGCCAGAAGGTCCAAAACGCTCCACCACAGGCCCCGCTACATCCATGGGAGTGGCCCTCATCTCCATGGCAACGGGTACACATTGATTTCGATGGTCCATTTATGGACTCTATGTTTCTAATCGCTGTGGACGCCCATTCGAAATGGCCAGAGGTCATTAAAATGTCCTCCACCACCACGGAGAAAACTATTGCAGTCCTAAGGACCATCTTCGCCAGGAATGGGTTGCCAGATCTGTTCCGACAATGGCCCACAGTTTGTGTCTGAGGATTTCCGGAGGTTCCTGAAGAATAATGGGGTGAAACATTACACATCTGCCCCATATCATCCAGCCACAAATGGATTGGCTGAAGAGGTTTGTTCAGACCTTTAAAAAGGCCATAAAGGCAATGTATAATGATGACATACCACTGCAACACAAGGTGGATAACTTCCTGTTTGCTTACCGGAATGCGACACATGCAGTAACCAACCAAACTCCAGCCGTACTGTTTTTCAACCGGAGACTAAGATGTCGCTTGGATTTGCTCAAACCAAACATAAGACGAGATGTTGAGGATAAGCAGTTCCAGCACATAAATGAGAAGCCAACCAGGAGCTTCAAGATAGAGCACCCAGTCTTGGCCCGCGACTACCGAACAGAAAAATGGCAGCCAGGCACGATATGCACACAGCAGGGACCACTAATGTACACAGTGGACGTTGGAGAGAGCATCGTGAGACGCCATGCTGACCAGATTCTAGAGTCACAGGAACAAGCCAAACCTGTACCACAAGCATGTGCACCTGGTAATGAGCCCGAAGTACAGATTGCGTCTACCTCAGAAGCAGGGGTATTGGAAGCTGACGAACCAACCAATGACAATGAGCCAGAATTGACTCCACCGCCAGAACAGGATACTCGAGAAAGGCGCTATCCAGTCCGGATCAGGAAGCCTCCTCAAAGACTGAACTTATAAATGACTATTTCAGTTGATGTATATATTACTGAGAAAATTGTAATTGTAATTAATTATTATTTAGTTGTTAAATGAATGTTATGCACTGTTTATCTAAAAGGGGAGGAATTGTTGTGTATGTCCCTTTAAGGGAATAACTGGTCTTAGACTGCAGTACCGGCAGTGACCACCCCTGTATAAAAGGCCCTAGCAGGCTTCTGTAGTTTCAGTTTCAAGCTGCCTCTTGTTCAGTAAAGGTCCTGTTAGTCTTCGGGAGAACAGCTTGTGTATTATTGAGGCGCGGACTTTACAGAAATGAAGGAATATTGGAGGCAAAATTGGGTCATGCCCCCTTTGGAGCGTTATTTCGCTACTTTTAGCACCCCAAAAAGTTAGTGCCCCCCTGCGCCCGAAATTCACTGGCAGTGCCCCAAGAGGGAGGTGGGACGCTATTGGAAGCGCCCCGCCTCCCTCTTGGGGCGCTGCCAGTGAATATCGCGGTGCTACGTGCAGCAACACCATGCGCTGTGGCACGTTGCGCCGGGGTACTGCAGGCCTTCCTCCTCAGAGGCTAATAGGTCTGTGGAATTTGCTGTCCCAGAAAGCTGTGGAAGCTACATCATTAAATAAATTTAAAACAGAAATAGACTGTTTCTTAGAAGTAAAGGGAATTAGGGGTTACGTGGAGCGGGCAGGAAATTGGACATGAGTCTATGTTCGGAACGGTCATGGCCCTGTGGGTAACGGAGCGGGCCCAGGGGCCATGTAGCTTGGTTCTGCTCCTACTTCTTGTGTTCTAATTATGTGTTAGATTTCAGGAGATGGTTTCATTCCTGTTCCTGGCTGGGGTGGAGATCACCTTTTACAGGAGGTAAGTACTGTAGAAAATATAGGGACAGTGATCTCCTGGACGAGTTTCGATCGCCTAGATGGGTCGGAGAGGAATTTCCCAGATTTTTTTTCTCCCAAATTGGCCATTGGGTTTTTTATCTGGTTTTTCGCCTCTCCCAGGAGATCACATGGGTTCGGGAGGGATGTAGAGTGATAGTAGATTTGAGGTTAGGATCAGATCAGCCATGATCTTATTGAATGGTGGAGCAGGCTCGAGGGGCCGATTGGCCTACTCCTGCTCCTATTTCTTATGTTCTTATTAAAGGGGAGGGGCCTAGTGCAACACGACCTGGGGCCTAGCTGGGCCACCAGGGATCGGAGTGCCGGCAAAGAGCCTGGCACTCAAGAGAAGTGCCGGGCGCACGGAGTGCAGCCAGCACCCCATGACGGGGGGGCGGGGGGGGGGGGCTGCACAAGAAGCCGGGGACAGCAACAGGGGCAGGTGCTGGCAGGTGGCCAGCAACAAAAATGGCCACCCGACACCTCCCCTTTTATTTGCGCTGCCCTGGCCGAAGGTAGGCCCCCTTGACCCTGTCGGACATAGCATCTGGCGGTAAGTCAGGGGGCGCTACCGAAGATCGCGGCCTGGGCTTGAGCGGGGCGCTGCACACGGGGATGACGTCATCGCCGGAGGTGCAGTGCCACAGGGTGCCAACGGTTACTGCCGTCGCTAACCTCCCACTGAATTTCGTGGGAGGCGTAAGCAGCGCTGCGCCCAGGCGCTAGTTGCTTTGCGGCCCGTTAGATGGGAGGCGCAAATCAACCAAATTTTTCCCCCATTGTGTATACAGTAACAGAGTCATAGAATCATAGAGTTATACAGCACAGAAAGAGGCCCTTTGGCCCATCGTGTCCACGCCGGCCATCAAGCCCTGTCTATTCTAATCCCATTTTCCAGCACTTGGTCCATAGCCTTGTATGTTATGGCGTTTCAAGTGCACATCTAAATGCATCTTGAATGTTGTGAGGGTTCCTATCTCTACCACCCTTTCAGGCAGTGAGTTCCAGATTCCAACCACCCTCTGGGTGAAAAAGTTTTTCCTCAAATCCCCTCTAAACCTCCTGCCCCTTACCTTGAAACTATGCCCCCTGGTTATTGACCCCTCTACTAAGGGGAAAAGTTCCTTTCTATCTACCCTATCTATGCTCCTCATAATTTTGTACACCAAAATCAGGTCCCCCCTCAGCCTTCTCTGCTCTAAGGAAAACAACCCCAGCCTGTCCAGCCTCTCTTCATAGCTGAAGCGCTCCAGCCCAGGTAACATCCTGGTGAATCTCCTTTGCACCCTCTCCAATGCAATCACATCCTTCCTATAGTGTGGCGACCAGAACTGCACACAGTATTCCAGCTGTGGCCTAACTAGCATTTTGTACAGCTCCATCATAACCTCCCTGCTCTTATATTCTATGCCTCGGCTAATGAAGGCAAGTATCCCATATGCCTTTTTAACCACCTTATCTACCTGTCCTGCTGCCTTCAGGGATCTGTGTCCATGCACACCAAGGTCCCTCTGATCCTCTGTTCTTCCTAGGGTCCTACCATTCATTGTGTATTCCCTTGCCTTGTTAGTCCTCCCAAAATGCTTCACCTCACACTTTTCAGGGTTAAATTCCATTTGCCACTGTTCTGCCCATCTAACCAACTCATCTATATCATCCTGTAGCCTGAGGCTTCCCTCCTCGCTATTTACCCCACTCCACCAATTTTCGTGTCATCTGCAAACTTACTGATCATACCTCCTACATTCATATCTAAATCATTAATATACACGACAAACAGCAAAGTACCCAGCACCAATCCCTGCGGTACACCACTGGGCACAGGCTTCCAGTCACAAAAACAACCTTCGACCATCACCCTCTGCCTCCTGCCACTAAGCCAATTTTGGATCCAATGTGATGTAAGAAAAAGGAGTCTTACCATCAAGTAACTTTAAAGTAAGCTTTAAGTAACTTATAAACACACAATATACAAGAGAGGTCTTTACCATGCCTCTGGTAGAAGCCTCTTACAATACTGAACAGACCAGTATTTATACCAGTCCAACAGGAAGTGACATATGACAGGAAGTGAGGTATGTACACAGTTCATAGTTCACAGGAAGTGATGACATAACTTCCCGGAAGTTATTATTATTATCACATTCTTCCCTCCTGCAGGATTAGGAGGCTGTGGTCGACCTTTTGGTCCGCAGCCGCCGAACAAGGAAGAGTCGCACCCGTTTGGATTCCCGTCGTAGAGGGTCGCTGGTCCGCTTACATGCGGTTGGCCATTGGTCAGAGTCTGTGTGGCCTGGATTGCCCTCTGAAGGGTTGGGGAGATCATGGCTTCGAGTACGAGCCCCAATAGGTTCAAAGTCGGACTGCCTCTGTTCAGAGGGAGGTGCAGAGCTGGTCTGTGGTGGATCAGTACTTTCATGCGCGGTACTGGGAGGGTCGCAACCTTGAGTACGGGGTTCTACCGGCCCCAAGCTAGTTGGTGTCCGATCAGGATCCTGGAGAGGGGTACCCGATAGGTCCCAAGAGTTTCCTGGAGAAATGCCATCACCCGATGTCCCACTAGGTCCTGGTGGGCAGGGAGCCAGATCCCGTAATGATACGGTAGATTCTCGGCCGTCGGAATATCGTATGTTTGCATAGGTGGGGTTGGCATCGGTTAGTTCGACCTCGTCTACGAGAGGGTCATTTTTAGACGTCCGAACGTATCTTCGGAGTAATACAGGTCCAGGAGTAGTTAGCCATGACGGGAGTGATGTCCCATGAGATGAGCGACGCTGGAATCCAAAGAACCGCTCATGAGGTGTAGTATTTGTGGCTGTAGAAAGCAGGGACCGTATAGAGTGCAATGCATCCGGAAGCACTGTTTCCCATTGCTGGTCTGGTAGGCCCCGAGATCTTAAAGCGAGACGTACGGAATTCCAGATGATACCGTTATACCTCTCTACCTGCCCATTTCCGATGGGATGGTATGGTGTTGTTTTGCTTGTAGCAATTCCCCGTTCTGAGAGGTAGTCCTTGAGTTCCCTTGACATAAAGGATGGACCCCGATCTGAGTGAATATAAGCCGGCATGCCACAGAGAGAAAATACCTGCTCAAGGCAGCAGATTACTGTGGACGCCAGCATATTGGAGCAGGGGAAGGCAAACAGAAAAAGTGAATATTCGTCGATCATGGTGAGCAAATATGTGTTCCGAGTTGAAGAGGGCACTGGGCCCTTAAAATCGATGCTAAGTCGTTGCATCGGTTGGGTTGCATGTATGAGTATACCATCTGAGGGGCGGAAGAACTGAGGTTTTAATTCCGCACAAAGCCGGCATTCTGAGCATATTTTCTTTACATCTCCAGTGGAAAAAGGGAGATTCCGTGATAGTACGAAATGTAGCATGCGCGTAACGCCAGGATGACACAATCCATTGTGGACATCCATGAGAGTAGAGGATGACATAGTGGAGCAGAATGCCCGTGTGAGGGTGTCCGGTGCCACATTCTCCTTGCCAGGCCGATAGAGAATGGTATAACCAAAAGAGGCCAGTTCCAACCTCCAAAGCTGTATTTTATTATTCTTAATTTTGGTTCGTTTCCGATTATCGAGCATGAAGGCGACTGATCGTTGGTCCGTGATCAATGTAAAGTGCTGGCGAGCTAGAAAATGGTTCCACTTCCGTACTGCCTCTATGATGGCTGTGGCTTCTTTCTCAACCGGAGGATAATGTAGCTCGGCACCTTGTAAGGTCCTGGACATAAATGCTACAGGACGACCTTCCTGATTCAGAGTAGCCGAGATCGCCACCTCCGAGGCATCACATTCAACCACGAAAGGGAGATTCTCATCAATGGAGTGAAGAGCCGCTTTCTCCAACTGTTTTTTGAGAAGGTTAAAGGCTGCAACAGCCGCTGTTCCCAGTGGAAATGATCTAGCATGCAGCAAGGGTTGGATTTTGTCCGAAAAATGAGGAATCCATTTAGCGTAGTATGCAAACAGACCGAGAGCCCGACGTAAAGAAGCCGGATTCTTAGGTGACGGGAGCTCTTGGAGCGGGCGAAGTCTTTCTGGGTCTGGCTTAATGATACCATTGCCTACGCAGTAGCCAAGGATGTTGATGGTCGGTTGCGACTCAACAGATTTGGATTCATTCAGGGTCAAATTACGGCGATGGAGGGCATCCCGAAATTTTTGGAGGTTGGCGTCGTGTTCCTGTTGATCGTGACCTGCAATGGTAATGTTATCAAGATAGGGAAAAGTGTCCCTTAGGTTTTCCTGCTTAACCAGGCCATCCATTGCCCGTTGGAAGACAGCCACTCCATTAGTAACCCCGAATGGGAGGCGACGAAATTGGTACAGCCGTCCATTAGCCTCAAAGGCCGTGTACTGCTTATCTGAGACCTTCAAGGGTACCTGATGATAGGCACTTTTTAAATCGTAAGTTGAGAACACTTTGTATTCGGCCAGTTTATTAACCATATCATCAATGCGTGGCAATGGGTAGGCGTCCAAGTCGGTATATTGATTGATGGTTTGCGAATAATCGATGCATAGTCGCTGTTTGTGAGGTTTTAGAGGGTTCTTGACAATGACGACTTGAGCCCGCCAGGGCGACGAACATGGTTCGATGATATCCTCTGCTAGAAGTCGAGAGATCTCAGCCGCAATAAAAGATTGGTCTTCCTGATTAAAACGCCGCGATTTCGTTATTATTGGTTTGCATTGAGGCGGAATACTGGCAAATAATGAGGGTTCATCAAGTGAAGTTGCTGACAATGCACAAAACGGTAATTTAGACGGTATATTAGAAATAGTAAGTCCGGGTTTGGATCCACCAAACTCAATGGTGAGTTTCTTATGCTGTTTTTGGAAGTCCAGCCCTAAGAGGAGATCACTACATAAGTCCTTGAGCACCGAAAGTCGGGTGGAGGGATACATACGACCATGAAGTGTCATATCAACAACACAAAAGCCGGAGATTCTGGTATTAAGTGATGACTGAGCCATCGCAATTGCCTGGTCCGATGGGAAGACATGTAGTTTCAATTTTGCAACAATCTGTTCCTTAATGAAACTATCAGTACTTCCTGAGTCAATTAAGGCATCTAAGGTATGCCCTTTAATTGAAATTTTTGTGGCTGCATGAGACAGGTTCTGTGGGCAAGCAGCTGTAATTGGTGTCGTTGCACAGAGAGTGGCTAAAACTCTCGGTGTGCTTCTTCGGGAGAGAGCTCGAGAGGAAGCTTGATAGGTCCTAGCTGGAGCATCTTGATAGGCCCTAATTGGGGCAGTTTGGTAGGCCTTAGCTGGATTGGCCCTCGTAGAGGCCCTTGATAGGCAAACTTTAGCAAAGTGTCCTTTTTTCTTGCAATAACTGCAGATTGCATTGCGAGCAGGGCAGGTTTTCCTAGGGTGAAAAGCATCTCCACAAAAGAAGCACTCCTTCCTAGATTGCCAAGAGGCTGCTAAAGTGGGGTCATCCTCCTCTTCTTCATCAGAATTATCAGTATTAGATTCCCCCATGATAGGGTTCACCTGAGACCGCTTGAATTGTCTGGTTGCAGCTACAGCAGCAGATCGAGATCTGGGCAGCTGATAGAGGTCTGCATTTCTCTTTGCCAAATCCAGAGAACAAGCTAGGTCAAAAGCTTTTTGTAGCTCAAGTGTTTTACTTTCTAGTAGACGCTGGCGTATAAATGGAGAGGCAATCCCGCAGATGAAAGCATCACGAATCATTTCATTGCGGTACAGCTCAGCTGAGGCTGCCTGAAAGTTACAATCTATGCTGAGCCTGCGAAGTTCTTGCAGGAATTCGTCAATTGATTCCCCTGGCCCTTGTTGGGCTGTGGCCAGTAGATGTCTAGCATAGACCTCATTTGGGGTCTTGGCATACAGTTTCTTAAGTGCCCGAATCACCTCATCGTAATTATCCCATTCATCAACATATTCGAGAACTTTTGGGGTCACATAATTGATAAGTATCCTCAATCTAGCAGGAGCATCCGCTTCACATTCATCCAGAAAATTCTCAAAAGTACGGTACCAATGCTTCCATACCCTGCCAGCTGCTGGTGTATTCGGGTCCAAGTCCAGACGAATAGGTCTAAGGATTCTCTCCATGATGGGTGGTTCCCTGGATCCTTAACTCCGAGTTTGTCCGAAGGTCTAGTATTGAGAGTGTAAATACTAAGTTACTTAAATTGATGTAAGAAAAAGGAGTCTTACCATCAAGTAACTTTAAAGTAAGCTTTAAGTAACTTATAAACACACTATATACAAGAGAGGTCTTTACCATGCCTCTGGTAGAAGCCTCTTACAATACTGAACAGACCAGTATTTATACCAGTCCAACAGGAAGTGACATATGACAGGAAGTGAGGTATGTACACAGTTCATAGGTCACAGTTCACAGGAAGTGATGACATAACTTCCCGGAAGTTATTATTATTATCACACAATGTGCCAAGTTGCTCTGGATCCCATGGGCTCTTACCTTCTTGACCAGTCTCCCATGCGTGACTTTGTCAAAAGCCTTACTGAAGTCCATGTAGACCACGTCAACTGCACCACCCTCATCCACACACCTAGTCACCCCCTCGAAAAATTCAATCAAATTGGTCAGACATGATCTCCCCCTGACAAAGCCATGCTGAGTATCCTTGATTAATCCTTGCCTCTCCAAGTGGAGACTAATTCTCTCCCTCAGAATTTTTTCCAATAATTTCCCTACCACTGATGTTAGGCTCACTGGCCTATAATTCCCTGGTTTATCCCTACTACCCTTCTTGAATAATGGTACTACATTAGCTGTTCTCCAGTCCTCTGGCACCTCCCCTGTGGCCAGAGAGGTTCTGAAAATTTGTGTCAGAGCCCCTGCAATCTCCTCCCTTGCCTCACACAGCAGCCTGCGATAGATCGTGTCTGGGCCTGGGGATTTATCCACTTTTAAGCCCGTGAAAACCGCTAGTACCTCCTCCCTCTCAATACTAATTTGTTCAAGTATATCACAATCCCCCTGCCTGATTTCTATGCCTATATCGTCCTTCTCCAGTGAACACAGATGCAAAATATTCATTTAAAACCTCACCTACATCTTCTGGCTCTACACACAGATTGCCACTTTGGTCCCTAAAGGGCCCTACTCTTTCCCTGGTTATCCTCTTGCCCTTAATATACTTATAAAACACCTTGGGATTTTCCTTTATTTTGCCCGTCGGTGTTTTTTCATGCCCCCTCTTCGCTCTCCTTATTTTTTAATTTTTTTTTTTTTTTTTTTTTTTTTTTTTTTTTAAGTACCCCCCTGCATTTTCTAAACTCCTCTAGGGCTTCCACTGTTTTTAGTCCTTTGTATCTGCCAAAAGCCTCCCTTTTTTCCCTAATCCATTCTCGTATATCCTTTGACATCCAGGGTTCCCTGGGCTTGTTGGTCCCACCCTTGACCTTTACGGGAACATGTTGGCATTGTACTCTCTCTATTTCCTTTCTGAAAGACTCCCACTGCTCTGATGTGGATTTTCCTACAAGTAGCTGATCTCAGTCCACTTTGGCCAGATCCTGCCTTATCATATTAAAATCAGCCTTCCCCCAATTTAGAACCTTTATTTCTGGTCCATCTTTGTCCTTTTCCATGACTACCTTAAGTCTCACCGAATTATGGTCACTGTCACCAAAATGCTCTCCTACTAACAGTTCTACCACTTGCCCGGCTACATTCCCTAGAATTCGGTCCAGTACTGCCCCTCCCTTGTAGGACTTTCTATATGCTGGCTCAAAAAGCACTCCTGGATGCACTTTAAGAATTCCGCACCCTCCAAGTCTTTCACGCTCTGACTATCCCAGTTAATATTGGGGAAGTTGAAATCCCCTACTATTATTCCCCTATTATTTCTACACTTCTCTGAGGTTTGCCTACATATCTGTTCCTCTATCTCCCCCTGACTGTTTGGGGCCTATCGTACACTCCCAGCAAAGTGCTTGCCCCCTTTTTGTTTTTAAGTTCTACCCATATGGCCTCATTAGAGGAACCTGCTAAGATATCATCCCTCCTTACATCAGTACTTACTGCTTAATTTACAAAGCCCGTGTAAATACTAGATATCATATTTCAAGGCCATTCTTAGGTTTTTTGGGGGTGTATCAGCATTTTTTCAACCTCTTGATCAGCTTTGCTATTTTTTTAGGTTGGCAAATGTAAATTGTAAGAATTGATTCTTGACTTTTATCATGCAATGGGCTCTAGCCATCAGGGAAGTCAGAAAATAAATAATTCACCATGGGCAATTATTTTAAGTATATTCACTTTTTCAAGGAGGCAAGGGTACCATTTTCATTAGTCTAGTACCCTCCCAGTATTGATCAGCAACCTGTTTAAATTAATATCCATTAGTTTGTCCAGACTACACACCTATTGAATGCTCAGGACTGCTAATACAGATGCAACGACTCTTTGGGTGCTTCACGGCCCAGCCATCACTGAGCCATACTGCAAGTACACCTTATTAATAGTCATGCAGGATTCTGGCACATCGTGCTTGATGTACTGGGACTACACCAGAGCCAGGATATCGAGCACAGCACTACTACTCAACATTAAAGTTGCCCTGGGGAGGAAATAGCTGAAGCCAAACTGCTTCTTTCAATGATTCATTTTTGGAGGTGGTGCTGCAAGAAGATCTGGAAAGGAGGGGGGGTCAACTTAGATATATTCATTGGGGTGGGGGAGCAAAGGATGGGGTTAGTTTGCGAGTTGCAGAATGGAGCATTTGATGAAGCACAAAGTATGAGCGAGAATCATTCTTGAAGTTCCTTTCACAGTTCAGTAAATTTGCCCATGTACTGTTTTGTGGTTGCCTCCCAACAGTGTCATGTAGTGATTTCAAGGCAGAAAAATGTGCCAAATTACTCTGGGGAAGTTGCTTCTCCCACAGCTGAAGCTTCATCTCAAAGGCCCGAACGTTGTCATAGTATTCTGTCACTACTTGATTGTGCCCCTGCATTCTTCTATTGAGCGAGTTCATGTGCTCCATAATATCCACTGTGAAAGCAAGGTCTTGAAGCCATTCATTGTCCTGTAGGTCAGTAACATCTTTCCCTTTCTGATCCAAGATGGGTTGGATCTCACCACACAATTCAAAAAAAATGCTTCATCACAGCTCCCAACCTAGCCACCAAACTATAGCCTGATATGGCAGTCCATGGTGAATTTCACATTCTGAACTGCCAGTGGTCAAGAGCTGCACCTTGAATAAAAATTTCAGTTTTAATAACCACATCCACAACATGATTCATTTTCAACTTTCTACTGTGCAGAGTAAAATGCAATGAAAACTACTAAACTGCTGGTTGGGTTGTTACTTTACAATGTGGCCTTTAATTTTGTCACAACTTCAGCTTTCTTGCCCACCATTGTAGGAGCCCCACCTGTGGCCACACCTGACAGCTCTTGTCCAGTTCATATCCAAATTTGTCCAGCACTCCCACCAAACTGTTGAAGTGTTCATTTGTTGTTGTCTTTCATTGACACCAATTCTACAAGCTCCTCTATTGTGCACATCTTCTCATCAACTCCATGAATGAATTAGCTGAGCTACATCAATTACATCAGCACTTTCAACAATTGTAATTGTAAAAGCAGAAAAGGGCTTTTCTTTGTTGACTGTTCAAATTTTCTGCTAAAGCATTCATTCTCTCAGCAATTGTGTTTCTTGAGAAGCTGATATGCCGCTATCTGGGCACAATGGCCCAGATATTACTCAGGGCCGTGAAGAGAGTGGGGGTGAGTGGAGGGGGAGGGGGGTGGTGTGTGGGGGGAAGGAAGGATTTCCAGGTGGGACACCGGGATGCCCTGCTGAAATTAACCACAGGATGTCTTTTACATGTTTTCAGCAGGCTTCCCACTTGACAGGCAGCCTGATTGACAGGCTGGTTGACTGTTGGGCAGGAAAACAGGTAAGTAGGAGCGTGGGGACTGGGAGGCGGAGATCGCGGGTGGTGGTGGGGGAGTCAGAGATCGCGGAGGGGGTGGAGGAGTTGGAGATCGCGGGGGAGTTGGAGATCGCGGGGGGCATGGGGGAGTTGGAGATCGGGGAAATTGGATGGGGAGAGTCGGAGTTCAGGGGAGATTGAGTGGCGGCGTCGGTTATCAGGGGGTTGGGGGTGTCGGAGATGGGGGGGTTGGTGGGATTTGGAGATCGTGGGGGGAGTCAGAGGTCATGGGAAGGAGTCGGAGATCACAGGGGGAGTCAGAGATCACGGGGGGGGGGGGGGAGGAGTGCGAGGAAATCGGCCGATTGTGGTGTGCAGACTTGGGCCCTGACAATAAATCCCCAAAAAACCAAAGTCCTTGTGTTCCAGCAAAGATCCAAACATCAGGGACCCAAAATAAATTTCACAGTAGGAACAACCAAAATTGAACAAACCACTAACTACACATACTTGGGCTTAAAAATCAGTTCTACGGGAAACTTCAAACTGGCTGTGAATGAACTGAAAGAGAAAGCAAGAAGGGCTTTCTATGCCATCAAAAAATCAATCCAAATAGAAATCCCAATTAGCATTTGGCTCAAAATTTTCAAATCAGTAATTGAACCAATTGCACTCTATGGCAGTGAGGTATGGGGACCGCTAACTCAACAAGAATTTGCAAAATGGGACAAACACCCAATTGAGATCCTACATGCAGAATTCTGTAAAAGTATCCTCCGGACTCAAAGGAAAACAGTAAACAATGCATGCAGGGCGGAACTAGGCCAATATCCATTAATAATCACTATCCAAAAAAGAGCCACCAAATTTTGGAATCACCTACAAATGAGCAATCCCCAATGCTATCACTACGACGCCCTGAAATGCCAAGAGCTGACCATAAAGAAGAATACCCTCAGTCAACTAGTCCTGGGACTCAGTGAAGTAACTACTAACAATACTAACAATAACCAGCCCCAGGACAGTGACAGGGTAACACAAAGAATTCGACCCAACACAATCGTCGCTAAGCAAAAGGAAAAATATCTGACATATTGGGCAGAAACAACAAAAACCCAAAGCAAACTCAATTGCTACTTGGCCCTAAACAGACAATACAACATAGCTGATTACCTGACCATGGTAAAGGATAACAAACTGAGAAGAACCTTGACAAGGTACAGACTTAGCGAACATAGCCTAGCGATCGAAAAAGGCAGACACAGGCAGACCAGGCTGCCAAGGGAGGACAGGATATGCTCTCACTGCAGTCAGGGAGTGGTGGAGACAGAGATGCACTTCCTCACAGCTTGTGGAAAATATCAGGGCATCAGGGAGAATTTCTACCAAAATTTCTCACAAATATGCCCTGATTTCAGAAATCTGAATGACAACCAAAAACTCCCATTCCTACTGGGAGAGGAGAGAAGCTGTATAACACTGGCGGCACACTATGTTACAGCTTGCCATGAACAGAGGGACAACCAGTAAACTAAGAAAAGAATATATATAAACAATGCGAATGTATATTTATACACTCAGGGATATACCTGTTTATACAATGTATGAATAGAACTGCGTTTATGTGCTAAACCATAAATGTATTTTGATGCTTTGGCAACATAAGATGTAACTTATCATGCCAATAAAGCGATTTGAATTGTGAATTGTGAATTGTGAGCTAGCTTATTGGGCCTGGGGGAAACATTCCTGCTCCTCCTGGCGCACAAGCAGTGCTGTAAATATACTTATCTCATTGATCCGGTCCTTCTCATCTCCTTTTACCTGAGCCCCAGGATATCTGCCCTTCATGGGTTAAAAATTAAAATCCTGTTAGAATGGAGGCACGCAGCCTCAGTAAAAGCTTTTATTGACCTACCCGCCTCCTGAGAGCGGATTGATAGCCCACCTCCCTGACCCACTACTGTTAAAACCAGAAGTGGGCAGGTTGGAGGCAGTTTGAGGTTGAGTTTGAGATTTAAATTTTTTTTTACTTCCCACCCGCCCCCAACCCACCCATCCTTGGGGGTTAAAATTCCCCCCCCCCCCCCCTTCGCCACCCACTATATCTGCAGCTTTTAGCAAGCAGTTCTTCAAAAATTCTCCCTCAGAAAATGGTTTTGTGGACACAGCTATTTCATAACATGCCTTAACAGTATCATCAGTTACCTAACGAGTATTAGTAAATATTGATTGCTGCTTTCTCAATGACAGTGCTATTTCAGAAAATTTATCATCCTGTAACTTTCCTGTGTACTTAACATATTTCTCACCATGGTGTGCTACATAGGGCTCGATTTTGCCAGGCCCGAGGAGGCGGGATTGGAGGCGTGTGAGGTGTTAAAATCGCAAAAAATGGCGGGCGGCTCCGATCCCGCCTCTGAGCAATTTTCCCAGAATCGGGGTTTCAGACCCCATTTCCAACCTGCCAAGAGGCAGGATAGGCCCTTAAGGCCCTTAACAACCAGTTAAGTGCCTCTATAATCCCATTTTGAGAGGCCTTTCTGAATTTAACACTTTTCCCCCGTGCTGCACGTCTCCTCTGGAACACGCCAGTTAATCCTGGCGACCTCACAAGTGGATTGCTTACTAACAGCTGCAGCTCCACCATTAAAAAGGAGTTTTCAGCAATCATCATTTGCAGGTGGCAGAACTTTGTTGTCTCAGGTCTGGGGAAACTTTTAGCGGGCCTACTCGTTGTTGTGGAAGTTTGGAGCCTGAGACCCATCTCCAGTGTGACCTCCCGGGAAACCCCTCTCGCCACCTTCACTGGGCGTTTCCTCAACTGAGGCATATACCAGAAGAATGGGAACCATTTATTTCCTTTCTTCCTGGACATCAGATTCGGATGAAGACCAGCCGCGGCAGCAGCAGAACCCTGAACAACAGCAGCACCAACAGCAGCAGCAACAACAGGAGCGCCAACCTGCTGCTCACCTACCTGAAGCTGCACAGGCAAGACGGCACCAGCGAATGGAAGCATGTCGCCGCAGGAGATACCCCCAAAACAGGGTCTACAGACAGATTAGCTACCTCAACATGACTGAGCAGCAGTGCCAAAGGAGGCTCAGACTTTTGTGAGAGGTAGTGGGTGACATCTGCGCAATGCTGCAGCAAGACCTGGAGCCCAGAGGAGTGGATGGACACACCTTACCAGCGGCTGTCAAAGTCACCATCGCACTCAACTTTTTTGTTTCAGGCTCATTCCAGGGATCAGCAGCAGACATCAGCGGCATCTCCCAGGTGGCCGCACACACTTGTATCATGCAGGTAACTGATGCCCTCTTTGCCATCGCGCACAATTATATCAACTTCTCCAAGGATCAAGCAAGTGTATGCGCGCGTGCGGTTGGATTCGCTAATCTGGCAGGCTTTCCAAGGGTACAGGGCGTCGCTGACTGCACACATCACAATCCAGGTATTTTTGTCAACCGCAAGGGCTTCCACTCCCTCAACGTGCAGCTGGTGTGTGACCAGAAGAAGGAAATTTTGCATGTTTGCGCCAAGTACCCTGGCAGTTGCCATGACTCCTTCATCCTGCGCCAGTCTAGTGTGCCTCCGCTCTTCAGTCCGCCAGACCAACTTTTCGGATGGCTACTTGGAACAAGGGCTATCTCCTGAAGATGTGGCTAATGACGCCGTTGAGGAGCCCATCCAAAGAAGCTGAGGAGCACTACAACTCCAGCCACATTTCCACCAGATCCATAATCAAACAAACCATCGGCTTGCTGAAGATGCGCTTCTGATGCCTTGATAGATCAGGTGGAGCCCTGCAGTACTCAACAGCCAGGGTCTCCAGAATCATCGTGGTCTGCTGTGCACGTCACAACATCTCACAGCATCGTGGCTTGCAGATGGCTGAGGAACAAGTGGCTCATCGCATCGCCTCCTCAGATGAGGAGGAGGAGGAGGAAGAGGAGAGCGACAATGAACAGCTTGCGGAGGCGCATCAACCAATGGCAGCAGCATGCGAGCACATTGCTGCCCGGGATGCACTCAACTTGGCCAGATTTGCTTAGCCTAGCCAATCAAACACTTTTGCCTTGCACCTTCGTACCAGAGAATTGACAATGGCCAAGAACCTACGGATTCCTATCACTCTGACCACCATACTGACAATTGCAAATCACCCTAAGCCCTCAATGTGGAAGTCCCATTTGTGGAATGACACAAGCCACAACTTCCAGTTTGTCATCAGAATTTTTTATCATAACAAGCAACTGATGGCATTTCAAAAATAAACACAACATAACACCCAAGTGACTACCCTTGTGACTACTTGTGCATTATCTTCCTCTTACTCGTGCTCCTACATGGTGCTTGCCCTGTGGCTTCAGCAGATGTGGAGGCTCCTTGCTCACTTTCTTGCTGCTCCTGTCTCAACACCTTTGGCGGCCGTCCTCTGGGGTTGCGAACCTGTGAGGGCTCAGCAACAGTCTGCTGCTCCTGTGGCTGTGCAGGGGCTGAGACGCCGATCTCAGTTGGGTGAGGACTCTGGCGGGGTGCTAACCGAGGGCTCTGCAGTGGCATGGTTGTGTGAGCGCTTGGAGAGGAGCCCCCAGTTCCTTGTTCTCTGCCACCAACATCCCTCGCACGGGTCAGCCCCACTTCAAAGCTAGCAAGTGGTTTGACAGCACCTTGCTGCTCTTCAGGGGGGCTACGAGGACCCGTTTCTGCACTGGAAGTCCTACTCCAGAGGACTTCCATGAAGGTCTGGTTTCTCTGCTCAATAGCTGACCATCGCTCTTCAAGAGATGTTAGTCTATTCTGAACAATGACCATGTTTTCAAGACCCTGGCGACTAAGCTCCTCCATGGCCATAGCCATCCTCTCCTCTGCTGTAGCTATCCTCTCCTCTATAGTAGCCAGCCTTACCACGGAGGTTGCCATCCTTTCCATGAAGGTTGGCATCCTTTCCGTGGTGATGCGGTCATGCGCCAACACCTCCACCTCCACAAAGGCTCTGCTCATGTTAGCGATGGACTCCTCCATTCGCTTCACACTCACAGCGACCCTGGAGACAAAATCTGCAGAGACTCCTGTACCTGTTCCTGGAGTTCCAGCACTGCTCTCCTTCTGGATGGACCCGGAGGCACAGGGTTGACATGCAGCGGAGCCGAGCTAGCAGAGTCCTGCACCCTCTGATGAGGGCTCTCCACTGTCCCTGTCTCCACCATCTGCTGATGCTCACTTGTGAGCTGTGATACACCAGGTGACAACTCTACTCTATGTCCCGAAGGTCCCACCGAGGTGTGAGTGTCTGCGCTGGTGCTGGGTGCGCTTAATTCTGGTGATGCTACGTCCTCAGAAGTTGCAGCTTCCTCTGAGGAGTCTGGGGGCTCAGGCTCTTCCTCCTGGACAGTGGGGAGGAGGTCTGTCGATGGTCCTGTGGGGGAGTAAAGGAAAGAGTTAGACATGTGAGATAAACGTTGCATGCACATTGAATTGTGCAGATGATCATAAATCAATCTGTTAGAGCATCAGAAACAAGATCAGTCACTCATGCAATGTCAATGAGAGACAACTATTCTATCACCAGCTTGCTCTGCCCGTCTGTCCGACCCCACTTGCGCATCCTCCTCCACACCCATGAGCTCCAGGGCGCCTCCTCCAAAGTGGCGAGCTGGGCTATTGAGGGTGGTCCTCCTCCTGTCCTCGCCCTCCCCCTCTTTTCCTGCAATGAGGGGGTCAATTGGAGTTTGAGTGTGAATGAAGGAGTGAGTGTAGAGAATCCATAGCATAGATGCTTAGAAGGACACAAAGACGCTGTGTGTTGTAAGTTGTTTTCATAGCATCACAGTGATAGGGAGTGTGAGGGCTGCATAGTCGAATAGTTAAGTGAATGGGAACATACAGAGAGAGGGAACGGGTAAGGGTGCAGGGATGCAAGGGTGAAGTGGGATGTGGAGGAGGAGGTTGACAAAGCAGAGTGCTGGTGATGAGAGGCGATGGGGATCAGATTGAGGATCATGGGGATGGAATACTCACTTTTCCTGTGCGAAGGTGGTCATGAAACCTCTTTCGGCACTGCAGCCAGATTCTGCTGCACATTGAAATGGCATTCACCTCCTGTGCCAATTGAAGCCACACAGCTTTGGTCTGCTGTGGAGGCTTTTTCCTCCCTGAGGAAGGAAAGAGCACTTCCTTGTTTGCTTTTGCTCCCTCCACCAGAGCTTGGAGGGAGGCCTCATCATAGTAGCATTAGTAATCTCTCAGAAGTATGGTCATAAAGTTGTAAGGCTGAAAAAGAACCAAGGCTGCTTGCAGGCCTTAAATCCAGTTGCATTGATGACATTGTGGGGGACTGCGTAAAGAAATAGGCAACACAGCGAGCTACAAGAAATAGGTCTTTACTCCAACTCTCACAATACAGTACTGAATTCGTACAGTACAGGAAGTCGCCTGGCACTCTGAGCGGTTGGCCGTAGACCATCTCGGCCGTGGAGGCACGGAGGTCCTCTTTGGGCGCGGTGCGCAATCCCAGAAGAACCCAGGGTAGTTTGTCGATCCAGCTGGTGTCGGCCAGGCTGGCGTGGAGGGAGGCTTTCAAAGAACGATGAAAGTGCTCGCAGAGCCCGTTGGCCTGCGGGTGGTAGGCTGTTGTCCTGTGCAACTTGGTGCCGAGGCCGGCGATGATGGCATTCCACAAGTGGGAGGTGAACTGGGGGCCTCTGTCCGAGGATATGTCGGTCGGCTCGCCGAACCGGGCCACCCATGTCGAGACGAATGCTCGCGTGACGTCGGTCGTGGTGGTGGAGGCGAGGGGAACCACCTCGGGCCATCTGGTGGTGCGGTCGACGATCATGAGCAGATGTGTAAAACCGTGCGACGGCGGCAAGGGGCCTACCAGATCGACGTGGACGTGGTCGAAATGCCTCTCGGGCACCGGGAAACACTCCAATGGCGCCTTGGTGTGCTGCTGGACCTTAGCGCGCTGACACGCCACGCACGTGTTGGTCCAGTCTCTCACATCCTTGTGGAGTCCAGGCCAGACGAACTTGGCGGACATAAGTTTCTGAGATGCACGCATCCCTGGATGTGAGAGGCCGTGGATGATGTCGAAAACTCGCTTGCGCCAGGCGGATGGGACGACCGGCCTAGGCGAGGGAACTGAGACGTCGCACAAGAGGGTTGTGCCGGCTGCGTGGAAGTGGATGTCGGCCAGGGTGAGGCTGGTAGTTGACGTCCTGAGGGCCTGGATCTCCGCGTCGGCAGCCTGGTCTCTCGCCATGCTGGCGTAGTCGACGCCCAGGTGCACTGTGTGGAGCGAGGGTCTTGAGAGGCAGTCGGCCACCAAATTGTCCTTGCCGGCGACGTGGCGGATGTCCGTGGTGAACTCCGAGATGAAGTTGAGTTGGCGCTGTTGGCGCGCGGACCAGGGTTCGGTTACTTTGGCCATGGCGAAAGTGAGCGGCTTGTGGTCCACGAATGCGGTGAACGGCCGGCCTTCCAGGAGGAAATGGAAGTGCCGGATTGCCAGAAACAGGGCCAGGAGCTCTCTGTCGAACGTGCTGTAGGCCTGCTCGTTCTTGCGCAGCTGTCGGCTGAAAAATGCCAGTGGCTGCCACGCGCCTTCGACCCACTGTTGATGGACGGCGCCGACGGTGTAATCCGAGGCGTCCGTGGTGAAGGCGGTCTTGGCGCCCGGGATGGGGTGGGCCAGTAGTGTGGCGTTGGCCAAGGTGCTTTTGGTCTGGTGGAAGGCTGTCGCCATCTCGCTGGACCAGGTGAGTTGCTCTTTGCCCGTTTTGCCCCTGGTGGCTTCGTAGAGGGGTGCATGAGTGCGGCGGCCTTGGGCACGAACCGGTGATAGAAATTGACCATCCCCAAAAATTCCTGCAGCGCCTTGACCGAGGTGGGCTGGGGAAAGTCCGCCACCGCCTGCACCTTGGAAGGTAGGGGAATGGCTCCCCTTGGCGAGATTCTGTGGCCGAGAAAGTCAATTTGGGCTGCTCCGAACTGGCATTTGGCCGGGTTGACGATTAGCCCGTGTTGGCTGAGGCGCTGGAAAAGGGAGTGCAAATGCACGATGTGCTCAGCCTTGCTGCTGCTGGCCACGAGGATATCATCCAGATAGATGAACAGGAAGCTCAGGTCCCGTAGGACGGAGTCCATGAGCCGTTGGAAGGCCTGTGCGGCGTTCTTAAGCCCGAAGGGCATGCGCAGGAACTCCAACAGTCCGAAGGGGGTGATGACCGCCGTCTTCTGGACGTCTGCGTGGTGGACGGGGACCTGATGGTAGCCGCGAATCAGGTCGACCTTGGAAAAGACAGACTTTCCTGCTAGGTGTGCCGAGAAGTCTTGGATGTGCGGAATGGGGTATCTATCGGGCGTGGTGGCGTCGTTGAGCCGTCTGTAGTCGCCGCAGGGGCGCCAGCCACTGCCCGGCTTGGGCACAATGTGGAGGGGGGACGACCAAGGGCTGTTCAAGCGGCGGATGATGCCCAGTTTTTCCATCGTGGCGAATTCTTCCTTGGCCACCGCCATCTTGTCTGGGTCCAGGCGTCTGGCTCGAGCGAACACTGGCGGTCCCGTAGTGGCGATGTGGTGCTCGACCCCATGCTTGGCTGCCACGGCTGAGAAGGTCGGTTGTGTGAGCCTCGGGAAATCTGCGAGTAGGCGGGCGTAGTCGTCATGCGCCGGGGCGGAGCAGGACCCGACGAGGGCCGGGCTGTTGCTCTGCTGGCAGGCCAGTGAAGTGAAAGTTGCTGCATCGATCAGGCGCCTGTCGCGGACGTCGACCAGGAGTCCGTGGGCGCAAAGAAAATCGGCGCCCAGCAAGGGATGTGCCACCGAGGCCGTCACGAAATCCCACGTAAATCGCTGGCCGTTGAAACAGACCTCGGCCCGTCGCTTTCCGAAAGTAGCGATGGCTGCGCCATTTGCCGCCACGAGGGGTGGGCCGCTGCGGCCTGCCTGGATGTCGAGCTGGGAGGCAGGAATTATGCTGCATTGGGCTCCGGTGTCGTAAAGGAATCTGCGCCCTGAAAGAGAGTCGATTATGTACAGCAGTTTACCTGCGGTGCCGATGGCCATCGTGGCGGCGGGGGTGCGGTCGAGCGGGCCTAGGCAGCGGCGCGGGGCTGGTGCGTTGGGCCAGGCGGCCATCTTGGTTTGATCGAAAGAGCAGGGTGCTCTGCAGCGTTGGGCCTTGTGGCTGAAACGCGCGTGGTAGTAGCATAGTTCTGCGGCCTGGCGTGGCGGCGCGCGCTCGGTGGTGTCGGGGAGCCTCACGGCTGCACAGCCGAGTTGGGCGACGGCGAAGACTTTGTCCGCGGCGGCTGCCAGTTGTACGCAGTCCGTGATCGGGGACCCCGCGAGGGCAGTCTGTACCTGCTGAGGAAGCAGGCTGAGGAAAAGGGCCCGAAACAAGAAGCACTGCGGTTCAGAGCCCAGGAGCACAAGCATCCGGCTCATCAACTAGGTCGGGGTAGAATCGCCGAGGCCTGGTAGTGAGAGAAGCCTGCGGGCCCTCTCCTCCCTGGACAGGCCGTAAGCCTGCAGCAAGCGGCCCTTAATGGTTGAGTACTTGCCGGTCTATGGTAGGTTCCCCAGCAGGTCGAGAACTTCGGCGGCGGTAGAGCTTGCTAGTGCTGAGACTACGTGGAGGTACCTTTCTTCATCGTCTTGAACCCTGCGAAGGGTGAATTGGGCCTCCGAGTGCGCGAACCAAGCTGGTGCTTGGTGTTCCCAGAAGGTGGGGAGCTTCAAGGACGCGGCGCCGGCTGACATCAGGCTGCTGCTGGTTGCCATCGGGTCGTTGCTGGCCTCTGTAGGGCTGCGTGAGTCGGGGGCTTCGGCCGCCGACATTCGGGGTCACCAATGTGGGGGACTACGGTCTCCCGCGTAAAGAAATAGGCAACACAGCGAGCTACAAGAAATAGGTCTTTACTCCAACTCTCACAATACAGTACTGAATTCGTGAAGCCCGCGAACCTGTGATGACTCACGGATTGGTCACCTGCTGGAACCTGATTGGTTTTCCTTCTCTAAGCAGCAGGCAAGTCTGAACGTGCCTTATTCCTCTCAGCTTGCAACTGTCTTGCGGGGGGAGGGGAATACAGCAGTTAAAAGGGGATTATACAGGTTTATCTACATACACACAGTGTTTCCCCAATGTGGCAACGCCGCAACATCATCGGAGGCGAGTTTCAGTATCAAAAGATTAATTGGGCCAGGGGTTCCTACACGCTGGAAATCAATTGCCCAATTAGGGCAAAATCGCACATCGGAGGCGGGGTCTTGACACACCGACCACCTGACACGCCCCCAGCCCGCCCCCAATGACAAAATCCAGCCTGTGGTGCCTTTGAACGCTGTATTCTTTCAGCACAGCTACTTGTTTGTTAAAATCAAGCATGTGGGCTTTCCCTTCATGTCCACAAAGAGATACAAAATTTTCCAATTCTCTTGAAATGCACAGCACGCTTGATCTACCTTTCTCTTCATGGATGAAGACATGACAGTTACTTGTCACTACACAACTTAAAAATCAGGGGTCAATGTTCCGAGATGTTGAATAAATAAAGGAATGAAGATTCATGGGGGATCAACTGTCACTTTAAGCAGATCCAGTAGAATAATTTCCTTAAATAACAACAGAAAATGCTGGAAACACTCAGCAGGTCAGGCAGCATCGAGGAGAGAGAAACAGAGTTAACGTTTCGGGTCGAGGACCCGTCATCAGAACTGGGAAAGGTTAGAGAAATAACAGATTTTTAAGCAAGTGTGGGGCAGGGGTATAATTTCCTTGTTAAGTATTAACAATACAAATTTATGCATCAATATATCTTTATTTTCTTTTACACTGGTAAGTCAGTCCTGAGTCTGTAAAAATCCAAATGTTTTGGTACGGGGTAAACCTGGTGAATCTATGTGGGGGACAGCTGATCAGAATTTGGGATTTAAAGGGCTGGATTATCGCAATGGAGACGAGTTGGAGGCAGGACTGCTGCTTGTCGGGTTAATGTCCCGCCTCCATCATCTTCTGACCAACCAGAGGGATTTTCCCCTGATTGACCTTGTGAGCTGTGATACACCAGGTGACAACTCTACTCTATGTCCCGAAGGTCCCACTGAGGTGTGAGTGTCTGCACTGGTGCTGGGTGCGCGGGCTCAGCAGGCCAATTTGGGGTGAAGTCACTGACAGAGTACATCAACATCTGACGTGCTATCTGTCAAGACTTCTTAAAAGAAGAAATGTCAGTGTTTGACAGCTCTGTGAAGCCATCAAGCACTGACATTCTCTGTAGTTTCATGAGTCCTTGTGTTCAGGACTCATCAAACCTTTCAACTTTGTAGATTTCAGATGGCTGTTGGGTCAGAGGATCCAACAGCCAGTCTGTGAAATCGACAAGGAAGATGTCGAGTCTCCCGATCTAGGATGGATGAAGGCTGTAGGCAGAAAACAAGGTAAGTGAACATTTTTTAACACTTAGCACTCACCTTCCATACTTACCACTCTACACTTGCACCCATCACTCATCTCTACATTTTACTTTCAGGTGCCTCCGACTCCCGCAGACCTCCAAACTGGCGGAGTTCTCCGAGGTCGGGAAGCCTTCACCTGAGAAGGTAAAATGGCACTAATCCTTTTTTCTGCCTGTTAATTTACTGTTAACAGGCAGTTAAAAGGATTGAATTCCTTTCCCGCCTCCAGGAGACGGGACCCGAAGCAGCACATCTTCCCGCCTCCTGGCAAAAGGGCACGGAGGCGGGATGGGGCGGGTTTGCCATCTGCCCCCACTTTCTGCTACTTTACCGGCAGTCCTGCCTCCATGCCCGCCTCCTCAGGGCTGAGAAAATCCAGCCCCATGAACATACACTGGTTTTACACTCTATTTAAGTTCTTCCCTAAATTCCACCTGAAGTGAGGGAGGATGTAAGATATGCTTGCCCTATTAAATGATAATGATGTAAGTAATGGATTTAGGCCAAGGTGGCATCATTGGTCCTAAATTCCATTAGTTCCACTCTAGGATCTGCTGATCTAACTTATGTCACTATAAAACAGGGGTAATTTATCACAGGCAAATAGAAATCAAAGTTTTTTTCAACACAGCGGGTGAGAGCTGTTTTCTGATTACCCAAAGAAGCTAACAAATTGCTTACCGTTTAGTCTCTGGTAAAAATAACTTTTAGTTGGCATATTAAATAAGCTGCGGAAACCCCGGAAAAATGGCATAAATGGCATTTACACCAATTTTCCAGGGTTCCCGTGACTTTTCTGCCAAAGTTACGATGCACGAGCAGGAGAACCCCAGCAGAAATTCACTCCAGTTGTTTTTAAAAACCCAGCATTAAAAGCGACTCTTTTTCCAAATCCTTTCTGTAGAAAAATGGTCAAAAAATCCTAAAATGTGACTCAGGTGATAATCACTTTTTGCTTTATGACTGTCACAAATCAAAGTGTTTAATCTTTCAAACCAATTCCTTGAACACAGTCGAAGGAGATTTATTGGTTGCAAAATTATAGCATTTGTAAGCAACATTTTTTAAAAAAGTGCACATAACACAGGCAGAAAGATTTGAATATACCAGTTGAAAGTGTGACATGATAAGCTCTGTAGACAACACACGCTCCCATTGTTTTTAATTAAAAAGTCAGTCAGTTAAGTAATAAGATTAATGAATGTGCACCTGCTCCCTGCCTGTGGGTTTGGAGATATACTGAATCCTCAAATAGGATATAATTACCAAGTTATCTGCAGGGCCTAATATTAATTCCATAATCGTTATCTAAATACTTGGCAAACACTTGAAATAATTGTGCTATTTTATATTTCTATATTGTGAACCTTAGCTGCAATTACGCTGTTTGATTTAATACTGGATGACATCTAATTTTTTTCACTGTTGCTGCCGATCCTGATATTCAATGCCTTTATTAACTCTGAAAGCATTAGCTGATATGTATGTACTGTCTCTCACATTTTCAGAAGAATTTAAGTAGGCACATTAATAACTTGTGTCATATACACAGACACCGAACATTTATAACCAGTGATATGCTTTGACTCGTTATTCCCACATTGCAACTCATTGCATTGCAATTGCTGTACACTGACTAATGTGAGCAGCATTTTACATTTTATGTTATAAATCAAATCCAGCCTAATATTTTGTTAAAGTGTTGCAAAGGTGACTTGGCAATGATTGCAAAAACAAGCACAGACAAAGGTGGTCATTCCCTCCATCATGCTCATTCTGCCATATCTCCCCATCACAGCATCTTGAATGATTTCAGGGTATTGCCTTTACTTTCCTAACCAGAAGATAAATCCAGGTATTAATCACTGTATGAAGAATTGTTTCCTTATTTCAATCCTGAAATTGCCTTTTACCAGTCAATATCTCTTTGTCCTGCAGTCAAGGCTAAATTTAGAATATTGCTCTGGATTTATCTTTCCTACTATGCTTCACACCTTATCAAAGTGTCAGCCTTGGTTCAGTGGTAGTAGCCCCCTTGCCTCTGAGTTAGGCGGTTGTGGACTCAAGCCCCACTCCAGATACTTGAGCATATTATCTGGGCTGACACTTCAGTGTAGTATTGAGGGAGTGCTGCACCATTAGAGGTGCCATCTTTTGGCTGAGGTATTACTCTGAGGCCTTGTCTTACCTCTCACATAGTAAAAGATCCAGAGGCACTATTGAAGAAGAGCAGGGTGTTCTCCTGGTTTCCCTTTAATACAACAGTAACTACACTTCAAAAGTACTTCATTGGCTGTGAAGCCCTTTAGGACATCCTGAAGGGTCTGACAGATGTTTATATAAATGCAAGTTCTTTTTTGTATATACCTAAAACTCTCAAGGTGGAAGTGTAACTTTCTGTATGTAAATGCTTTAAAGGAATTCCCCCTAGTTTTATGTATTATTTTCTCTCTGCCTCATTAGGTTCTCCACTCCACATTCTGTAATTAAAAGAATGGATGGGTGACAAAGAACATTGTCAATGCTACTCTTCACTCATTTGTAAAAAGATGCACAAGACCTTCGAGGGGAGTTGAGGAGAATTCTTTTCACCCAGAGGGCAGGGTGCTGGGGGTCTGGAACTCACTGCCTGAAAGGGTGGTAGAGGCAGAGACCCTCATCACATTTAAAAAGTACTTGGATGTGCACTTGAAATGCTGCAACCTACAAGGCTACGGACCAAGAGTTAGAAAGTGGGATTAGGCTGGATAGGTCTTTTTCGAACGGAATAGAGAAGATGTACTGAATATCCTCCTTCTGTGCCGTAAATTTATATGATTTGTGTGTTAACTCACCTTCTAAGTTTCTCAGCTTACCTTTTAAGAAGTACTTTATTTTGGTACTTGGTAACTTCCTGAGATGGCATGATTGATGTTGCCAACTTACTGGGGGTAATTTTAACCCCCAAAAAGGGATGTGTTTGGGCCGGGTGGAACGTTAAAATGAAAAAACCTCAAACCCGAACCCAACCCACCTCGAACCTGCCCACTTCCGGTTTTAACTGTAACAGTTCGATTCTGACACCAGAATATGGTTTGCAACTACTTTCGTTTATTGTATTCGACCAAGTCCAGATACACACAATAACCAGAATTTGAATCTGGAGGCGGGTTGGGAGTGGGGGGTTGGGGTGTGCTAGAAAGCGGTTGGGAAACCTGGGGGAACAGGTTTGCCGCAGGCCCTGCCGAATTTAATGGCAGGGCCTGATTAACATTTGAAAGCTTTGTTTCCCGCCCGCAGCCGGCCAGATTTAGAGGGGGCCGGAGGAGCATTGGGGGCCGGAGTAGCATCGGGGCTGAAGAGGGGAGGCCGGGAAGACGATCGGGATTGGTGGCCTTGGGCGGGGGAGGTCCCGGGGGGAGATCGCAGGCATCGGGGGGGATGATCACAGGGGGTGGGTGAGGCAGGGACGCTGGATCCAGCAGGCAAGTGGAAAGGCACTTACCTCCTGGATTCAGCAGTCCTTGCCTTCCTTTAGCTGATGGGTTCCCCGAGGCATGGGAAACCCGACCAGCCAGAGTTAAATTTGTAATGGTGGATCACCATGAGGCACGCCAGCCTCATTATAATATTTAAATAAACGACCCACCTCCTGGGAGCGGGCTGGCTGCCCGCCCCCTGTCCCGTCTCCGTTAAAACCAGGAGTGGACGGGTTGGTGTCGGGATTCAGTTTTTTAACTCTTTAACCTCCCACCCAACCCCAACCCACCCATTTTTTGGGTTTAAAATTCCCCCAATATCATTAAGCAGTAGACATACAGAGAAATAAACAATATTACCCGCTCATCTTCCTGGATATAAACATAACCATCGTTGTTCCTTTACGAACCAACTCTCTCTCTACAACTTATTAAGAAAAGCTTAGGATCTTTATAGTGATAATTAATTATGGCATGACAAGTGTTATTGTGAACAAGACCCTCAGAAAGGAAGTGCTTCCTTCAAACCAACAGATGCCAATTGTTTTCATCCTGTCTTCCATTGTTCCACTTCTTATCTCAAAACTGTCTTGGCTAACTCATTTCACAATGTGGCCATAAAAGCAAGTCAACAGACATAAATCTTACACATCCTGTCATTTCAGCAAACAATTAAACCACCGTATCAGCTAAATTGTACCCCGACAAATCAAACCCTAAAGCATCCTGGGAATGAACAGCTTTTAACCATTTCATTAAGTAAAAAGAAACCAAAAACTTTAATCATATGAGATTAAACCAAATCCTAATCCTACATATATATATGTATATACAACTAAGGTATCTTACATAACAGAACTGGGCGGGGGCGGGCAGGCAATCAACCTGCTCCTAGGAGGCTGGTCGCTCATTTAAATATTTTAATAAGGCTGCATGCCTCAGATTTTACCTGTATTTCAGGCTTAATGCTGGCTGGCCGGGTTTCCCGTGCCTTGGGAAAACCCATCAGCTAAAGGGAGGCGAGGACTGCTGCATGGAAGAGGTAAGTACTTTTCCAGCACTGTTTGTGGGCCAGGAGGAGCAGGAGTACTTGCCCCCAGCCCCGCAAATAAACCTGTTTCCCACTCCAGGGATTTGGACTCCCCCGCAATCACCGACCTCCTGCAATCACCGACTCTCCCCTGACCTCCCACGTCCAAACCATGCTGTACAACATCCCTCCCCAACCCCCTCGCGATCTCTACCCGGAAAAGCAGGAAACTACCTGTTCCTGAGCTACCGCTGTTCTGCAGCATTCCGCCCCCCCCCCACAAGGAGGCAAGTCTGTCAATCAGAAACTGTTTTAAAAAAACACACCGCCATGGAATTAATACTCCACGGCGTTCAAGGAAACCCGGACCTGAAGTCCTCCCCTGTTTGGAAATCCTGCCCCAGTAAATATCGGGGCCATTGTGTAGGAAATTGCAACCCCTCTTCCCACGTGGCAGATCAGGTTAATGCATTGGGCCACTATACCACTTTAGTCATTCTCCAACCATAAATGGTCATCACCTGCATTCCTTTGTTTGCAGGATGTGCGCATGGGTAAATCTCTGATATTCAATGTACCATGGAAGTACATAATACAACGGGAGATTTATTTGTGAAACATAATCTCCCTTCCCTTTTTCAGATAACCTTTCCATAAATTTGACAGAATTGATGAATCTGGTCCTTCATTGATTGGTCCTGAAATTCAACAACAACTTGCATTTATATATCAGTCCCCACAAGCAACAAGACAAGCCGGAATTTTTACCTTCGAGTCAGGTCAGGTGCGTGTGAGCCGCGTAGCGGGTCGGGAACGAGATGTTCTGAGCAGCGCGTTGCTCAGAGCGACTTTAACTTAATGGCCCCAATTGAAAGACTTATGCGCGTTTCCCGGCCCGATGTAATGGTGTGGGTCTGATGGCGTCATTAATGACTCGTTTTCAGCGCCTTGCACTCAACTCATTTGAAGGTTGCTAGAGGAGGGTGGAACCTGACAAACAAAGGCCACAGTACTCTTGCAAAGTTGAAAGGATGGTTAGCCAAAGGCAGAGGGCTGCACCTCGCTTTTCAGACTCACTGCTGCGTACTGTGGTGGAGGCTGTCAGAGCACGCAGGAGGTTCCTCTTGCCTGCTGATAGGCGAAGGAGACCGCTGCAAGAAACAAAAAGAGCCTGGCTGGATATAGCTGAGGAGGTCAGCAACAAGGATGTGGTGAGTCGCACCTGGATACTGTGCAGGAAACACTTCAATAATCTCATGAGGTCAGGAAAGGTGAGTGTAATGTCACACTCACCTTCATCCTGATGTGCCTATCAACACATCACCATCACTCTGCCTTCCCAAGCCTACTCCTGCACATCATTCCTCACACCAACTTACCTGCCAGGTCCACCCATTCCTCTCTCTCTATGTACATACTCACATCCCCATCTGACTAACCACTGCTCACACTCACCCTCATCCTGATGCAATCATAGCAAATAACACCACAGAAGGAGGCCATTTGGCATTGGCACCCCACTTGCTCATAGTCACCCTCTACAAACGTAACCCACCAAAAGAGTACACACATTCCAACACTCTCACTCAAACTTCTCTTCTTTCCCTCCTTAGAGGAGAAAAGAGCCCAGAACAACAGAGAGAGGGAGAGAACCAGAGGCGGCCCTTCAGTCTTCGCACAACTAACAGCAGCGAAGGAGGGGGCTCTGGAGATCTCGGGAGTTTGAAAGACATTGGCGGTGGGAGATGGAGAGAGGGGGACATCCCAGCAACTTGGTGACAGAATCACATCTCATAAAGCCAGATGACATACAACAGTCACTCATATGGTGACTGATGTCAGCAGCCAGTGAAATATCATCATGTGCAATATGGTAACGCTACCCATTCTTATTATAACACTTCTAACTCATCTCTTTATCTCCCTCAGGTCCATCAACTGCCCCCCACCCCCCCCCCCACCCCCACCCCACTGTCCAGCCGGAGGAGTAAGACAACTCCTCAGAGGAACCTCCAGCCTCTGAGGGTGTAGCATCAGCAGACCCAAGCGTAGCCAACACCAGCGCAGATACGGACAGCTCAGTAGAGTTGTCACCTGATGTCTCACAATTCACGTGAGCAAGAGCAGATGGTGTTGACAGGGACAGTAGTGGAGACTCCTCACCGGAAGGCGCAGGGGACGCTCCAAGTTCAGCTGAACTGCATGCAGATGCTGAGCCTCGGGGTCCTTCGAGAAAGAGGGTGATCTTGGAAGGGCAGCAACAATTGTACGAGGCTCTGGCATCTTTTGCAGCCGCAATGTCTGCAAATGTTCAGAGAATGGAGGAGTCCATCTCGAACATGAGTACCACCGTGTCACAGGTGATGGCGATGATGTGCTGTTCCATGGAAAGGATGGCCACCTGCATGGAGCAGCAAATGCGTCTCTCAGATTAGCACATGCTAGTTGTGGACAACAGATGGCAGACGCTCATAGACCTTCTCTCTAGGAGGGATATAAACGTAGATGTGGGTCCTGATCGCCCCACTGCTGTGCAGCAAAGTGCTGTCCAGTTCCTTGCTAGCAGGGAAGTGCGGGTGGCCCATGAGAGGGATGATGGTGAAAGGGGACATGGAAGTGGGGGCTCTGCTGAAAGCACTCCCACTCCTCCTCCGTTGCCTCCCCCTCAGTCAGAGCCCCACATGCTGCCTCGGATCCCGATGGCTGAGTCTGCCCAGGCACAGTCACAGGAGGAGCAGACTTTAAAGGCGGGGACCTCACAGGCTCCTGTTGTGGTGAAAATAAATTCACATCTAAACCGTGTAAAAGTAAAAAGATGCAGTTTATTATCAGAGCTCTGGGAGAAACGTCTCAGACCCCGCGGTCTGTGCGAGCACCTTCTCGTTCTCTCTTGGTTGGTACAGCTTTTTATTCTATTTTCATCCAATCACATTGTATTACAATAATCACCTGATCACATATGGATTCTTTTCAGTATTAGAAAAGGTTAGTTACATCTTACTATGCCTTTGGTCACAGGTCAAATTCCCATGACCCCTATATTCTGCTGTGTCTACAATTTTTAGCTAAAGCAGCATATTCCTTATCGCTTACGCAAATGCACATATTTTGTCTTGTCCCACGACTGCATCTTATCTTGGTTTTTCGAAGCTTCTCACATTGTTCTTTGTTTAGTTTCGCCTCTTTACGTAAGTCAATTTTTATTGTGATATTTCTTATCTTATTCACTTTCACATGACCCCACTCCTTTGTTCTGAGTTTAATTTTGCTGGCATCACTTAAGTAGTGGTCACCTCGGCTGTCCGAATTCTGAGAGGGTTCAATGTAACCCCTTCAATACAATAGCTAATTAATCCTCCCCTGCAATGATTCTGGCGGTTAGGCCCTCGTGACCCTTCTTGGTCTGCAATACTGGGCTGCAGGTCATAGGTTACAGTATCAACAACTCGTTTGTAACTGAGCCCATTCTTTCTGTTCTATTTCTTATCTCTGCCACCTGGATTATGACGTCTGGTTCTACAGGCTGCCAGACCATATTTGCTAGGCTGAGGCTTCTTTAATAATCTACGCAAGCCATTTTGTTTTTTTATGTTACTACTTTAAGTTTAGCTGATTTTATTAAATCTTTCTCACAGTTCAGCATTAGCTGTGTGTAGCTTGGTGGCTATGCCTTATCTTATTCTTGCAAGGCTCCATTGTATAAAGTCCTTGAGCTGGGCAGACATTTTATCTAGCCACCTGGCTTCTCCTCAGCTCTTAGTGATTTCGCACATAACCCCTTTCTCTTGCCCTGCATTTTAAACACTGAGAGGGTTTGCTTTTAACCCTTTCACTCCAAAACCCAGAGGATGTCTGCCAAAAGTCTCTGACGAGTCGCAGCAGGGAAGTGAGCAGCCTGCCTCTACCTCTGCTGAAGTTACAGGGGTTGCACCTCATAGAAGCAATCAGAAAAGAAAAATGACGCAAAAATGGGTGTATCAAAAAATGTTAGTGTTAAGTTTCAGTTATTTTGATGACACACATAAATGTTTTTCTTTGCACCACTTTCAGGTCTTGTCCATTTTAGCCTCAAACCTTGGAAGTGGCTTTGTCACTTAGAGTGAATGGCGAGACATGATGAGGCCCTCGTGGGCAACAATGTGTGCCACTGCTGGTGCCATCTGCGCTTCAGGTTCCTCCCCCTCTGAAGAAGAAGCTGTGTGCTGTACGCTATGCTCCTCCGGCAACTCCAATCCTCACTGCTGTGCTATGTTGTGCAGCGCACAGCAGACAACGATCATTCTGGAGATCCTGGCTGGTGCATACTGAAGGGCTCCTACAGATCTGTCAAGGCATCTGAAGTGCATCTTCAGCATACCTATTGCTTGCTCTATGACACACCTAATGGAGCTGAGGCTCTCATTATAACGCTGCTCTGCCTCAGTACTTGGCCTCCTCAGGGGTGTCGTGAGCCATGTCATCAGTGTATAACCCTTGTCTCCAAGCAGCCAGCTGGTAAGTCTGTTTGGAGGTGCGAAGAGCTGAGGGAGGGTGGACTGACGCAGCACCAAAGAGTCATGACAGCTGCCAGGGAATCTGGCACACATGCATTATCATTTTTTTATGGTTGCAGACATGGAGGGAGTGGAAGCCCTTGTGATGGGAAGCCAGCCAGAGCCGTAAAGCTGAGTAGTGCATGCTCAGTAACACTGGCCTCATCAGTGGCAAATTTGATATAATTGGCTGACTTGTGAAACATGGCATCGGTCACCTGGGTGATGCACCTATGGGCGGCCGACTGCGAGGTCCTACAAATATCTGCTGCAGATCCCTGGAAGGAGCCTGAGGCGAAGAAGTTGAGGGCAGTGGTGACTTTGACAGCCACTGGTAAGGAGTGTCCATCAGGACTTCTGGGCTTCAGGTCTTGTTCCAGCAAGCTACAAATGTCTGCAATGACCTGACATGATAGCCTGATCCTCCTGAAGCACTGTTGCTCAGTCATGTCCAGGAAGCTCATCCTCTGCCTTTATGCCCTGTGTTGGGGGTATCGCTTCTGGTGTGGTGCAGCCCTGTGCTGACCCCCTCTCTCCTGTGGAGCATCAGGTTGTTGAGGAGAAGGCTGCTGTTGTGGTTGCTGCTGGTGTGGATGGTGGAGCTCATCTTGGTTCGATTCTGAGGACCAAGGTGAGACAGTATAAGTGGGACCCATCCTGATGTAGTAGATGGCAGGTAAAGTGGAGATCAGAGGGCCAATACCTCAATGTTGTGATAGTGAGTAGCAATGTAGTGAGAGTGGCTTCCGAGGTTTCAAAAATGACCTGCAAGCTGCAGACACTGAAATCTGTGGACAAAATGGAGTTAGCAAGAGGCTTTCCATGAGGCAAGTAATGAGGTGTAATGTTGCAGTATTTATGTGCTTTTCCCAGCTTTCAATGAACGTACTCGCCAATGACCACTGAGCTTCCGCCTCCCCTTCACAGGCGAGGTACCCGACCTCCGTGAATCCCGTGCTCCTGAAGTTAAACTCAAAAGCTGGTGTTAAAATCACTCTTAAAGGTCTCTCAACGAGCACTTAATGATTTCAATTAGGTCGCCTACCTCTGCCGATCGGGTCCATGTTGAGCCCTCAAAGCTGCCCGAGCTAAATGCGTGAGGCAGCGGATGACAGCGGGTTCCCGACACGCTCGTTGTTTCTGGGATTTTTACTGCCGACTCGCCCCCAAACCCACATGCTCGACAACGGGAAAATTCCAGTCAGAATGCTTTGCAATAAGAAAGAAAACGATCCACACTGAGCATGTAAGGGTAAAAAAATGGGGAGGGTAAGATGGGAAATTGAAGACACGGTGAAGTAGGCTTTTGTAGAGGTTTTGAAAGCAGGGACGGACGTGGCAACGTGGAGGGAATTTAAGAGAAAGCGCAAAAGCGAGAGATGTGGAAAAGTCAGATATAAAAGGAACAGAGGGAATGCGTGTGGACATGAGACAGGAAGGGCTCATTAAGGTTGGGATGATTTGAGAATTTTTAGATCAACACAGTGGGACAAAAGGAGCCATTGGAGCTTGGAGATGAAAGGGGTGGTGGGAGCATGGAACTTAACATCGGTGGAAACTAAAGCATGAAACTGCACTTCTCTTCTAAAAGCCTTTTCTATAAAATGTTAATAGTGGAGGGGGATTCTGGAGGGAGAGGGTGAACAGCCAGTTGTCGTGGTGCATACAGGTATCAGTGATATAGGTAAAAAATGGGATGAGGTCCTAAAAGCTGAATATAGGGAGTTAGGAGGTAAATTTAAAAAAATAGGACCTCAAAGGTAGTAATCTCAGGATTGCTACCAGTGGCACGTGCTAGTCAGAGTAGAAATAGAAGGATATTTCAGATGAATACGTGGCTAGAGGAATGGTGCAAGGGGGAGGGATTCAAATTCTTGGGACATTGGAATCGGTTCTGGGGAAGGTGGGACCAGTACAAACTGGACGGTTTGCACCTGGGCAGGACCGGGACCGATGTCCTCAGGGGAGTGTTTGCTGGGGCTGTTGGGGAGGGTTTAAACTAAAATGGCAGGGGGTTGGGAACCTGTGCAGGGAGACAGAGGAAAGGGAAGCAAGGATAGAAGCAAAAGACAGGAAGGAGAAAAGCAAAAGTGGAAGGCAGAGAAATCAAGTGTATAAATCAAACATGGCCACAGTAAATACTAATTCTAAAAGGACTAAGAGTGTTAAAAAAACAAGCCTGAAGGCTTTGCGTCTTAATGCGAGGAGCATTCGTAATAAGGTTGATGAATTAGCTGCGCAAATAGATGTATTGGGATTACAGAGACATGGCTCCAGGGTGACCAAGGCTGGGAATTCAACATCCAGGGGTATTCAATATTCAGGAAGGACAGGCAAAAAGGAAAAGGAGGTGGGGTAGCATTGCTGGTTAAAGAGGAGATTAACACAATAGTAAGGAAGGATATTAGCTCTGATGATGTGGAATCTGTATGGGTAGAGCTGAGAAATACCAAGGGGCAGAAAACGTTAGTGGGAGTTGTATATAGACCCCCAAACAGTAATGCTGAGATTGGGGATGGCATTAAACGGGAAATTAGAGACGCGTGCAATAAGGGCACAGCAGTTATCATGGGTGACTTTAATCTACATATAGATTGGGCTAACCAAATTAGTAACAATACTGTGGAGGAGGAATTCCTAGAGTGTATACGGGATGGTTTCCTGGACCAATATGTTGAGGAACCAACTAGAGATCAGGCCATCTTAGACTGGGTATTATGTAATGAAAAAGGATTGATTAGCAATCTTGTTGTGCGAGGCCCCTTGGGTCGGAGCGATCATAATATGATAGAATTCTTCATTAAGGTGGAGAGTGAAGTAGTTGACCCAGACACTAGAGTCCTGAATTTAAATAAAGGAAACTATGATGGTATGAGGCGTGACTTGGTTAGGATGGATTGGGGAATGTTACTTAAAGAGTTGACGGTGGATAGGCAATGGCAAACATTTAAAGATCGCATAGATGAACTACAGAATTTGTTCATCCCTGTCTGGCATAAAAATAAAACAAAATTATAGACCGGTAAGCCTGACATCAGTAATGGGGAAAATGCTAGAGTCCATTATAAAAGATATAATAGCAGAGCACTTGGAAAACAGTGACAGGATCGGACAAAATCAACATGGATTTACAAAAGGTAAATCGTGCTTGACTAATCTACTGGAATTTTTTGAGGATGTAACTGGTAGAATAGATAAGGGAGAACCAGTGGATGTGGTGTATTTGGACTTTCAGAAGGCTTTCGATAAGGTCCCGCATAAGAGATTAGTGTGTAAAGTTAAAGCACATGGGATTGGGGGTAAGGTACTGACTTGGATAGAGAACTGGTTGGCAGACAGGAAGCAAAGAGTTGGAATAAACGGGTCTTTTTCCGAGTGGCAGGCAGTGACTAGTGGGGTACCGCAGGGATCGGTGCTAGGACCCCAGCTATTCACAATATATATTAATGATCTAGACGAGGGAACTAGATGTAATATCTCCAAGTTTGCAGATGACACAAAGCTGGGTGGGCGTGTGTGCTGTGAGGAGGATGGCGAGAAACTCCAGTATGATTTGGACAGTTTGGGTGATTGGGCAGTTGCATGTCAGATGCAGTATAATGTGGATAAATGCGAGGTTATCCACTTTGGTGGCAAAAACAGGAAGGCAGATTATTATCTGAATGGCAATAGATTGGGAGAAGGGGAAGTGCAACGAGACCTGGGTGTCCTTGTGCACCAGTCGCTGAAGGTAAGCATGCAGGTGCAGCAGGTGGTTAAGAAGGCAAATGGTATGTTGGCCTTCATAGCGAGAGGATTTGAGTACAGGAGCAAGGATGTCTTGCTGCAGTAGTACAGGGCCTTGGTGAGACCACACCTTGAGTATTGTGTGCAGTTTTGGTCGCTTTATCTGAGGAAGGATGTTCTTGCCATGCAGGGAGTGCAGTGAAGATTCACCAGACTGATACCTGGGATGGCAGGAATGACGTATGAGGAGAGATTGGGTCGATTGGGCTTATATTCGCTGGAGTTTAGAAGAATGAGAGGGGATCTCATTGAAATTTATAAAATTCTAACAGGACTAGACAGACTAGGTGCAGGAAGGATGTTCCCAATGGCGGGGGTGTCCAGAACCAGGGGTCACCGTCTAAGGATAAGGGGTAAGCCTTTTAGGACAGAGATGAGGAGGAATTTCTTCACCCAGAGAGAATTCTCTACCACAGAAGGCAGTTGAGGCCAACTAATTAACTATATTCAAGAAGGAGTTAGATATATTTCTTAAGGCTAAAGGGATCAAGGGATATGGGGAGAAAGCAGGGACGGGGTACTGAATTTGGATGATCAGCCATGATCTCATTAAATGGCAGAGCAGGCTCGAGGGGCCGAATGGCCTACTCCTGCTCCTATCTTCTATGTTTCTATCAAATCAAATCAAATCAAATCAACTTTTATTGTCATTGTTAGTGCACAACTGCAGTACAACGAAATGTAGGCTTGCGGCTCCCGAGAGTGTACAATTTGGATTAGGACACTTAAACATTTCAACATACATTTGTACATATATATTAGCATAAATATGACCGTAATAAAGTGCATCGGCAGATGTGCAGGCTTTAGTGTTTATTTGTGGAGTTCAGTAGGATGACAGCCCTGGGAAAGAAGCTGTTCCTAAATCTGGTCGTACGGGTGCGAATGCATCTGTAGCGTCTTCCAGATGGTAGGAGGGCGAACAGACTGTGGCTGGGGTGGGTAGGGTCTTTGATGATGGACCGTGCCCTCCGTAGGCAGCGTTTCTGATATATATGTTCTATGGTCGGTAGCCGGGTGCCGGTAATGCGTTGGGCAGTTTTGACTACCCGCTGCAGGGCTTTCCGGTCATGGGAGCTACAGCTGCCGTACCATACCGTGATACAGTTTGTCAGGGTGTTTCTATGTTAACTAGGTCATTTCATTAATCAATGACTATTACTGTACAAAAAAAGATTGTAATGCATCTTTCGGGAACCAAAAGATTTTGAAGTAACGAATTTTGGAATGATTTACATGTCTGGTTAATACACAGTTACCAGAATATGCAATTTCCTTAGCAACCCAGAAACTGCTAAGATTCTAAGGGGGCGAAATTCAGTTGCTTTGCCCCCGGGGGGCGCTAACGGGGTGCAAATCTCCTGGCGCCCAGGCCTGGCGCCGTTAATGTCTCACGCGAGATTCAGCAGGAGGTTAGTGGTGGCGGTACCCGATAGCGCCCCACGGCACTGCGCCGCTGGCGATGACATCATCACCATGCGCAGCGCCCCAGCCGCAAACTTCGGTTGCACCCCCTGACATATCGCCGGACGATATGTCCGACAGGGTCAGCGTAGCATTTTTGCAGCCGTGGCGGAGCTAGTTAAAGGGCTGGTGTCGGGTGGCCATATTTTTTTTGGCCAACTGCCAGTACCTGCCCCCTTCCCCTTTTTTCTTCGGGGTGCCGGCCACGATCGCTCAGCCCGGCACTCCTCTTGAGTGCTGAGCTTTTTTCCCTTCACTCCACTCCCCGGTGGTCCAGCAGGGCCCCGGTGCGCACTGCGCTAGGCCCCTCTCCTTTAATCAGGGGAGGATGCCTGCAATGACGTGGCGCTATGTGTCGACGCGCGTGGCGCTGTTGCACGTAATGCCACGAAATTGACTGGTAGTGCCCCAAGAGGGAAGGGGAGCTCTTCCAGTAGTACCCTGCCTCCTGCTTGGGGTGCTACCACTGAATTTACGGCGCAGGGACGCTAATGTTTTCGAGGTGTTACAAGTAGTGCCCTGGTGAAGTTAACACCCCAAAGGGGGCACCACCTAATTTCTCCCCCAAGACTATTGTTAATAGTCTAATCTGTTTGCTGCCAGCAGCACGAGTCCCTTAAGAGTTTGTACATTAAGGAGTGGAATATCTATGATGGCCAATTTGCACCAACCTGAAGTAGGCATGTCCCACTGAGCCCCAACTTTACAATTGGGTCGATTTGAGATTACCACTGGCAGCTTGCAAAGTTGGTGGGGCCCGATTTCTGGTGCAGCTGCAGCAATTTAAAGGATGCCGTTGCATTTAAAGCTAAGTTAATTTGTTACATGTATTTACGTGTATTTAAAGCTAAGTTAATTTGTTACATGAACAAAGAGGCTACAGGCTGCAATCTTTCATGCAAAGCTGCGATGGAACCACATGAAGGAAAAGCTGCACGGTTTACAGATTCTACACTGGCGCTATTGCTGCAAAAGATGCACCAATTAAGATTTGCCCTGTGCGACACGCTCCACAGGTGAGAATTGCAGAGTACCTGGAAGGACTTGTCAGCTATTCTTAATGCCAATAGCTCGACATAGCACATACGGAGGCAGATGTACAAAAAGTTTTCAGTAATTAAAATATCTGCCAAATTAACTGTACCAAATACATGGGGAAATTATGCATGCTACAAAGAGTTTCCTCTCAACCTGTTAAATGCTGCCTGTGGTTGCTTACAAGGCACTAAGACAACTGTGTAGCTTCTTCATTGCTTAATATGCTTCCTAATAATGCAGCAAGGCATACTTTCTGTCTGCAAATTAAACAGAGGTTTATCATGCTTACATTTTTAAAGGTTTGCCCTGAGAAAAATCTTACAACAAAACCAAGCTGCAGGATGCATGCTCATTTACCAACACACACACACACACACACACACACACACACACACTGGTATGTACAACAGGCCACTGCTCTTCAAACTATCAACATCAAAACACTACTTCTTTGTTTACAGGACAAGTCAGCAACAAAAGGAGTGAGCAAAAGTGCACAGAAAGAGGCCCCCTCAATTTTAAGCCTTTGAATGACTTTTAGGAGATATCTGTCAAAATCATTGAGAACAAAAGCATAGAGGGAGTAGAGGGGAGTAAAGCGAGAGGCTTCCCCCAAACTAAGGAATAGAAGCATTATTCTCCCGACGCTCACTTATTTGCTTTCACAGAGATATATACTCAAGTATTATGCCATGAGAGACAGTATATTGCCATGTAGGTAATACTTGAAGGAGTGTCATGCAGCCAACTTTCTTCTGTTTCTATAGGCATTTCCCAAGAACCAGCCACAGCTCCCTGGGTAACAGAAGAACCCAGAACTTCACAGCGCCACTTGCTCTTGTCAATGCTCAGAGTGCTACTATTGAGGCTTTAAGAAATGTACTGCAGGCTCTCTTGCCTGGCTTCGACATGCCGAGGGATCATAGAAACATAGAAACTAGGAGCAGGAGTAGGCCATTCGGCCCTTCGAGCCTGCTCCGCCATTCAACGAGATCATGGCTGATCATCCAAACCCTAGCACCCGGTCCCTACACTGACAGCCATCCCACCCAAGCCCTATCCCCGTAACCCCACGTATTTAATCCCCCCTAACACTAAGGGCCAATTTTTATCATGGCCAATCAACCTAACCCGCACATCTTTGGACTGTGGGAGGAAACCGGAGCACCCGGAGAAAACCCACGCAAACACAGGGAGAATGTGCAAACTCCACACAGACAGTCACCCGAGGCCGGATTTGAACCCGGGTCCCTGGCGCTGTGAGGCAACAGTGCTAACCACTATGCCATCGGATTGAGAGAGCTATTATTCAGGGGGGAAAAAATTTGGTACCTTAATGCCTCCCGTTAGCACCAGCAGATGGCACTAATGGGGCGCTAGAGCATTAGCGCGGTGCGTGGCGAATCCAGTGCTGCACGCCAAATCCAGGCACCTCCCCCCCCGCAGCACCACTGCTAACAGTTATCGCCGGGAGCCTCAAATCCAGGTGGATTGTGACCGCCTGATCTGCAAAATTGATTATCGCCACCTATCTTCACGCCTAGAGGAAACAGTGACAGGGAGAGCTGGCATGGAGCACCAGGAAGCTGACTCCAGGGACGTTATTTAAAGGGATCATCAGTAATGAGTCGCAGCTGTAGGTTAGTGGAGTTTCAGTGCTTTCTTGTCAGTTTCACATAGTGCAACAGTATCATTCCATGATTAAGGATATTTAGTATCAGGAGTGTTATGGCAACTAAAAAATAGCTACATTTATTCTTTAAAAAAATCAAACTGCCACACTTATTTACATTAATGGGGGCTGTACCAGCAGTCGACCTTGCCCTCCAGGATCTACAGCGGAGGCAGCAAGAAGACGAACATGTGGCCAGAGGGAGGAGGAGGGCCATCAGGGCTCTCAACAGGCCTTACCCTCTGAGGGTATTCCAAGAGCACTTCTCCTACCTCCAATTAAGCGATGAGCAGTGTATTAGAAGGTTCTGCTTCACCAAGGGGGTGGTCACAGAACTCTGCCACCTCCTGCAACCAGCCTCAGATCAGGGCGACCACGGCTCTCTCAGTGGCAGTCGAGGTCGCCGTCGCCCTCAATGTCTCCACCAGTGGATCCTTTCACTCTACAACAGGAGACATAGCTAACATCTCACAGTTCACCATCGATCGCTACATCCGGGAGGTCACTGAGGCTCTCTACAGTAGGAGAAGGGACCTTCCTCATCACCAGAGAGAAGCAGGTCGAGCGTGCATGTGGCTTTGCCAGGATAGCGGGATTCCCCATGGTGCAGGGCGCCATTGACTGCACCCATGTGGCTTTGCGGGCACTGCATAACAACCCTGGGATCCTCTGTAACTGCAAATGTGCAGTTGGTGTGCGACCACGGACAGCTAATCGTCAATGTCAATGCCCGCTATCCTGTCAGCAGCCACGATGCCTTCATCCTGCACTAGACCAGAGTGCCAACACTCTTCCAACCACCACGACAAGCTCGCGGCTGGCTGGACGGATACAAGGGCTATCCGCTCTCCACCTGGCTCATGACTCCCCTCCGCAACCCCAACACTCCTGCCCAACACTCATATAATGAGAGCCATGCTGCCACCAGGAACATCATCGAGCAGACCATCGGCCTGCTGAAGCAACAGTTCCACTGCCTTGACCGCTCAGGAGGAGCCCTCCAGTACTTGGCTGAGTGGGTGTCCCATTTCGTAGTGGTCTGCTGCATGCTCCACAACTTGGCCATTATGAGGGCTCAGCCCTTGCCACCAGGGATTGCGGGACCACCTCAGGAGGAGGAAGAGGGAGAAGAGGAGGAAGAAGATGAGGAGGAGGAAAAGGAACGAGGGAGGAGGCAGCCACTCAATCGGTCTTCCGGAAGGTTGGTCTGTGATCGCCTCATCAGACTGTGGTTCGAATAAATTAAACTCCAGATCCCCGTTGCTCACCACATCCCCATCATTCCATCCCTCTCACAGGCCATATCACAGTGCAAAGCTGAAATGAGAGACACCACAAAAGAATCCAAACTGAATTAATAAACTTATTAATAATCAGTGAATACATATTTACAACAAAAATATTAACTATTTACCCTTGTGCAATCCCTTAGTGCCTCTTGTTACTGTGCCTTTGCCTACTCTAGTGCTCCTATGAAGTGTTGGCCCAGTGGCTGCAGCAGGGCGGGTGGAAGGCTGCTGAGACTTCAGATGGCCTTGCAGGATGCCCTCGACCAGCTCTGGGCCTGGAAGGCCCAGCTGTAGACTACACCACCTCAGCATGGGCGGCAGCAGTTTAGGCTGGCTGGATGACAGGCAGTGACAAGGGCAATGACGGAGTGGCAGTGGTGGGAGCAAGAATGCTGTCATCCTGAGAGAGGACAGCAGGTTGCTGCTCCACTGACCCACTGCCACTCCCCCAGGGCAGCACCTCAGCATCCTTATCAATCTGTTGGATCATAGATTGCTGGCCTGCTGAGACATCGTGAAAGCCCCGGTCAATGGTGGTAGACCCAGCCACGATGGCAGCAGTCAGAGCTTGTGTGGCATCAAGCTGAGACTGCATGAGAGCAGTCTAAGATTGGATGCCACCAAGCATAGACTGCACTACAGCACTAAGATGTTGCATCACTTCCACCTGTGCTGCAATGGAAGCTGCCAGATCACCCATCACACGCAGCATCAGGTCTGGGTCGCCACGGTCTCTCTGGGAGTCTACCATCCTTTGCAGACTGGAAATGATGGGCTCCATGGTGTGTGCAGAGCATTGTGCAATGTTGGAGGCGGACTCCTCCATGCTCCTTATCTTTGTTGAGAGGCTCTCCGGCACCCTTGCCATTGTAACTATCATCCCCGTGTGCATGCCCATCACCCTTCTTCTAAACACCTCCCCATCGAGATCCTCATCTGCGTCCTGTGCAGCAGAACACGCGCGTGAACTTGCCCTCTGGGGAGCTGGCCTCCGAGCTACCCTTTCCCCCGGCCTTGCTGCAGCCCGCTCGTTCCTGGTGCATCACCCTGTGTAGATCCCGCTACTATACCAGCCTCTAAAAAAGGCGTAGTGCCAGTATCTGAGCTGGCGCCTGTGGGTGAGACACACAGTGACACAGTGTGATCTTCCTCCTCTTCTCTCACCTCACTCTCTACGGTGCCTTCAGGGACAGGCTGCTCAGGTACTTGCTTATTATCTGAAAGCATAAAGGCACAAGAGTCGGGTTAAGGTGAGGGGAGGGGGGCAGGAAAGGAGAAATGCATGCATACAGCATGATTAGCTGGAAAGTGCAAAACGCTTGTGGGGTGAGGGGAAGTGGGATGTGAGAAGAAGGAGTAGGGATGAACATACTGTTGTTGTCCCCAAGGGGGTCAACGTTGCCGGTGGCCAGGGCGCCTACCACCTGGCACCCAATAATCTGCAGCACTCTATTTTCCAGCGCAGACTGTGGTTGGATGTCAACTTGTCCCCTGCCTGTGCGCTCCTGCTCCCTCCTGTTGTGATCCACCTTGGCCTGCAAGAGATAGGAAAGTGTGTGAGTGAATGTGGAGCAATGTGATTGGGTGATGTGCCTGCCATAGTTGAATAGCTATCATTGTGTGCAAGGTGTGAGTTGTGGGTGTGAGTGTTGGTAGGTAGAGATTGTTGGTGGATGAATGCTGGGGGTGTGGTGCATTGAACAGTGTGTGAAGACTATGGTTCAGATAGTAGTATGTCGCATTTGTAGAAGCATTCACTCACTCTGACCACCGAATGAGGTCGTTAAATTTCTTCTGCACTGTTTTTGGGTCCCGGGGGCCATAGTGCTGCCCAAGATGTGCTGCACTACCTCTCTCCACATGGTGTGGAAGACTTGCGGCGAGGGCCTCCTGCCACTTGTCGGGTAGAGCACCACCCTCTGTCTCTCTACAGCGAACACCAACGCCTCCAGTGCTTGGTCGCAGAATCTGCAGGTTCTCTCCCTGGGGCATTGATCTGCCATGAGTACAGCTGCTTCACTCCTCTGGCTTCTTCGCATTGACCTGCTGCTGCTTGCTGATGCAGCTGCACAGCCAGCAATGCTGAGAATGAGGTTCTGCAGCATCAATGAACCTCCCCTTTAAGAACTGGAAAAAGCCTGTGCAATCATGACTTGCGATTAGACTGCACCTGATATTGGTCCACCCTAACGCCAATGAGCTTGGGCTTAAAGACTTGAATTAGGACTCCAATCATTTCTTTGAGCAGTGAGCATGAATTTTGCATGCAGGCTAAAGCATTAGTGCCTGGCGCTAATTCTCCAACTTTTCTAATTATACCGCCCATTCCTGGGCTATAAGAATGTCTAGCCCAGGGTTTCAAAAACTTCATTGCTGCCTAAAGATCTGCTCCCAAGTAGATCAGTGGGCATGCTGATGGAGTGCCCAGCAGTAGGGGCCTGTTTGGAGTAGACATGGATGGGGCTCCTGTCTCTCACAGGACACATCACTGGTCATCTTCCCTTTCTGACAGCCACCCTCCTCCCCCCCCCCACCCCTCACACTGCCCTATCCATTCAAATGGCAGAAGACGTGATAAAAAGTGGCAGCCAGCTACCACAACATTGCACATGGCTGGACCAGTTCCAGGGCCAGCTCATGACCCAGAACGAAGAGGTACAAGGCCACCTCAAATCCAATGGCAGCAAGCATGTTGCCATGTCACTTATGCCTCCCACTGATGCAGCACCTAGAAGGACCATTAGGATACATTCTAGAAAATCCCCAGTTCTGCTGGTGTCCAGACCAACATTAATCCCGCAACCAACCACCAAACACAGATTAACTGGTTATCATCTCATTGCTGTTTGTGAGACCTTGTTGCGTGCAAATTGGCTGCTGCTAATTTGCACACAACAAAACAACAGTGGCCACACTTCAAAAAGTGATTCAATGGCTCTAAAGCACTTTGGGATGGCCTAAGGAAATGAAAGTCAATATATAATTACAAGTTCTTTCTTTCTCTGAGTTCAAACAGTTCATGCTTACAGTACTCCGTTTGCATGGTAAAAAGCAGTAAGATAACAATATAAAATTAGTAAAAAGAATTTAACATTAGGCAGGGTTAATGCTCTGTCTCATCTTCTCTAACACTTTGGTGTGTTAGTGAAGGTCACAGAGATGGCCAATTACAGCTTTGGCAAAGCAAACCCTTCTGGCACAGAGCTCCGAAGTGAGGCTCTCATTGGACCTGTGCTGCCTGTAGATTCTTCAAGGGGTGGCGGGAGGGAGGAGATCTAGTAGGCTGCAGTTTTCTGCCATGCTACCTGATATGCCTTCTCTCCAAATACTGCTGCTCTTCTTCCTCCATAATAACAATAACATGGAGAGGTATGCTGATGGGGAAAGCTATACCTGCTCCTGAGTTGATCTGACGGGGGTGGTGAGGGGGGTTGGTGGGGGCAGAGATGAAAACATTGGGGACTCTTCAAAGCTCTCAAACTCCTTATTTCTTTCTGGATCAGGTGACAGGTGAAGCTGCTGCATTTCTTTTATCTGGGTGTAAGTTACCCATAGTACAATAGGCACACAAAAACAAGAAACTTGCCTCTGTCACGCCATTGGCTGACAGACGCTGATATGCAAATAACCCTCGTGAGTGCTGGATGTTCAGATTGTGGGAAGGGCCAAAAAAGATCAAGGAAACTTGGGGAAGCTATTTAAAAGTGCGTAAGCAGCGGAAATCGCTTGCACCTGAGTTTCCTTCTTTGAAATTGATCCTACACCGTTTTAGTGCCGTAGGTATACAGGAACCAGCAAGGGAATTCACCCCCAGTGAGAGGAACACAAATTTATCAACTTAAAATTGCACATAAACAAAAATGTTGTAGAAGCAATTTGTAACAAATTGTAACAATCTTTAAATTGGCACGGAAGCTTTGAATTAAAAAATAAAGTGCTGGAAAACACTCAATAGGTCAGGCAGCATCTATGGAGAGAGAAACAGTTAATTTTTCAGGTCGATGACCTTTCAGCAGAACTGTACCTTTGACAGCTGGCTTTAACATATAGAATATAGCATCAGTTGCAATTTTTACCCCCATGTAAATTTAATGGATTTTGTGTTGGCATCTAGAACATACTGTAATTGGTTTTCATTTAACTGCTGTTGAAGATACACCATATCAGAGTGCAGATTGTTGTGTGGGCCAAGTTCCATTTGATCTTGTTGGTAGACTGATGTTTGTAAATCTATTTGTTATACTTAGACAGAAAGCATATGTTATCAGTTAGCAGCAGTATCGTGTGTGCAGCAATTTTTGCGTTGCTTATGATTTTGCATGTGAATGAGAAAGGAATGACAGACAGAACCTTCAATAGACAGAGTGAGGACAAAGAGATATGAAGAAGAAGACAAAGAGATAGAAAGAAGGAGAAGACAAAGAGATAGAAACAAGGTGAAGACAGAGAGATAGAAACAAGGGAGGTGAAATTGATCCAGTTGTGCAAAACAAGCTCATAGTGAATCGGCAGCCCAATTTATACCGCGCCCGATTTTCTTTTCTATTGATGGTGTAGAAGAGGCTGCTGATTTGCAAGGGGCCCATTTGTGCTACTGCCATAGCCCAATTTCACCCCCAAGGAGTGGGCAAAAAGGAGACAGAAACAGGGAGAAAGAGTAAAACGAGCTGAGATAACAGATAGATCCAACAGAGTGAGGCAGAGACAAATAAGTGAAATAGAACCAGAGAGAACAGAGACAGAAACAGCACAAGGAAAAGCAAACATGGAAGCAGGGAGAGATGGAAAGAAACAGAGACACAAATACAGGGTGTAGAGCAGAGAAAGACAGAAAGGCCGTGATTTTGCCAGTGCTCAGAGGGCGGGTTTGGAGGCAGGTCTGGAGTTAAATCCAAGATGATTGACAGCGGATTGTGAACTCGCCGCGAATCCACCTCCACGCGACTTTCCAAGGTGTCGGGTCTGCAACTCCTGATCAGATCCAACACCAAGCGGCGGGAGATGCAGTTAAGGTAGTTAACAGCTTGTTATGTTAACTACCTGTTTAATCCTATTTTGAGAGGGCTTTTCAATTTTGCAACATTTTCAGCGTGTTCCACGGTGTTCCAGGAACACGCCAGCTGATTGAGTCAGGTGTTCCAACAAGCTCAATATTTCACAGCTGCAAGTGCAGCATTAAAGCTAACCTGCCACTTTAGCTGAATTTCAAAAGCCTGATGTTGAAGACATTGTTCAGGTGTTTTGAGGTTGTAGGTGTGTGTTGTGAGATCTATATACACTGTGACCTGCTTGGAATAACCTTTCTCCACTTTGACTGAGCGCTTATAATATTTCATCCTCAAGTGACATTTTCACAAGCATAATGGGAACAATTTATATTCTCTCATCATGGTCCTGAGATTTGCAGGACAAGCAGCCGCGGCAGCAGCAGAACCAGGCCACCAGCAGCACTAACAACAAGAGTGCCAACCTTCTCCTGAGTCACCTGATGCTGCACAGGACAGAGGCCGTCAGCGCAGTGCTGCACCGCGCCGCAGGAGATACCCGCAACACCGGGTTTACAGGCAGAGGATGAGCTTCCTCAACATGACTGAGCAGCAGTGCCAAAGGAGGCTGAGACTTTCACGAGAGGTGGTCGCTGACATCTGCGCAATGCTGCACCAAGACCTGCAGCCCAGAGGAGCGGGTGAGCACTCCTTACCAGTGGCTGTCAAAATCACCACCGCCTTCCTCTTCTTTGCGTCAGGGTCCTTCCGGGGATTGTCTACAGACATCAGCAGCATCTCCCAGTCGGCCGCACACAGATACATAATGCAGGTTACCGATGCCCTGTTTGGCAAGTCGGCCAATTACATCCACTTCTCAATGGATGGAGCAAGTGTAACGGCGTGGGTGGTTGGATTTGCCAATATGGCAGGCTTCCCTAGGGTGCAGAGTATCATCGACTGCACACATGTGGCCATCAGGGCACCCTATCACAACCCAGCTGTATTTGTGAACCGCAAGGGCACAACATTGCACTGCAGCGTGGCGTACCGCTTCCTGAGGAACAAGAGGCAAAACGCACAGCCTCCTCCTCCTCAGAGGAGGAGCTGAATATGCTACAGATGAGGAACACCTGGTGGAGGCAGCTGTCCCAGTGCCACCAGCACACGACCTCATTGCTGGCCGTCAGGCAAGGGATGGACTAATCCATGCCAGATTTGCCTAACTTTACGCTGTACATACATATGGCTGGCACTTGCACATGATGGTTGGCAGGACCTCCATTCCACACAATACAGCATCTGAACAATGAACTGTGCATTCCTATCACTCACCCCACCATCACTGAAGATGAAAGGCGCCCTCAACCCTCAATGCGACACTTACAATTCTGAGCATACATAGGTCAACGCATTGAATCATTCACATCGCATAACATTAATACATTGGAAATAAACATGACAAACGTAAAATGGTATACTATAAGAGCGTAAGAAATAGGAGCAGGTGTAGGCCATTCGGCCCTTTGAGCCTGCTCTGCCTTTCAACGAGATCATGGCTGATCTTCTGCCTCAACTCCATTCACCAGCCCTATCGCCATATCCCTTGATGCCCTTACTAGTCAGAAATCTATCGACTTCTGTTTTGAATATATCCAATGACTGAGCCTCCACAGCCCTCTGGGGTAGAGAATTCAAAAGATTCACCACCCTCTGTGTGAAGAAATTTCTTCTCATCTTAGTCCTGAATGGCCTACCCTTTATCCTGAGGCTGTGGCCCTGGTTCTAGACTCCCCAGCCAAGGGAACATTCTCCCAGCATCCACCCTATCTAGACCTGTAATAATTTTGTATGCTTCAATGAGATCCCCTCTCATTTTTCTGAATTCAAGAGAATACAGGCCTAGTTTACTCAATCTCTTCTCATACGACAGTCCTGCCATCCCAGGAATCAATCTCGTGAACCTTCGTTGCACTCCCTCTGTGGCAAGTATATCCTTCCTTAGTTAAGGAGACCAAAATTGTACACAGTACTCCAGGTGTGGTCTCACCAAAGCCCTATATAATTGGAGTAAGACTTCTTTATTCCTGTACTCAAATCCTCTTGTAATGAAGGCCTGCATACCATTTGCCTTCCTAATGGCTTTCTGCACCTGCACATTCACTTTCAGTGACTCACGTATAAGGACACCCAGGTCCCTTTGAGCATCTGCATTCTCCAACCTTTCACCATTTAGGAAATACTCTGCCTTTCTGTTTTTTCTACCAAAGTGGATAACTTCACATTTATCCACATTATAATCAATCTGCCATGTTCTCGCCCACTCACTGAGTCTGTCGAGATCCCCTTGAAGCCTCTTCACACCCTCTTTGCAACTGACACAGTCACCTAGCTTTGTATCATCAGCAAATTTGGAAATGTTACATTTAGTCCCCTCATCCAAATCATTGATATAGATTGTGAATAGCTGGAGCCCAAGCACCGATCCTTGGGGCATCCCACTAGCCACAGCTTGCCATCCTGAAAAAGACCCGTTTATCCCTACTTTTTGTTTTCTGTCTGTTAACCAATTCTCAATCCATGCCAGTATATTATCCCCAATTCCATGTGTCCTAATTTTATTCACCAGCCTCTTATGTGGGACCTTATCGAAGGCCTTCTGAAAATCCAAATACACCACATCTACTGGTTCCCCTTTGTCTACTCCACTAGTTACATGCTCAAAGAACTCCAATAGGTTTGTTAAACAGGATTTCCCTTTCATAAATCCATGTTGACTCTGCCCAATCATATTATTAGTTTCTAAGTGCCCAGTTATTGCATCCTTTATAATAGATTCCAGCATTTTCCCAACTACTGATGTGAGGCTAACAGTTCTGTAGTTCCCCGTTTTCTCTCTCCCTCCTTTCTTAAATAGTGGGGTTACATTTGTTATCCTCCAACCTGCAGGAACCATTCCAGAATCTATAGAATTTTAGAAGATGACAACCAATGTGTCCACTATCCCAATGGCCACCTCTTTCAAAACCCTAGGATGTAGGTCATCTGGTCCTTGGGCTTTATGGGCTTTTAGTCCCATTAATTTTGCTAGTACTGTTTTATTTACTACTAGCTGGGGGGGCCCGGCGTTGCCAGGGCAGTTTAGAGGGCCACGCGGTTGATGGCCGGCCGCTGCCGCTCCCCCGCTTTGTGTGTCGGGCCACGTGGTTGATGGCTGGCCGCTGTCGCTCCCCCGCTTTGTGTGTCGGGCCGCGGGGTTGACGGCCGGCCGCTGCTGGTCCCCCGCTGTGTGTCTCAGGCCGAGCGGTTGTGAGGCCTGGCCCGAGTGACCCCAACTCACCTGCCGCCCTGGCGGGCCGACGCAGCTGCCCCGCTCACTGTGGAGGAAAAGCAGGGGAAAAAATGGCGGCGAAGTTTCGGGAGGCTGCAGGATTAGGTGCCGCCCGTGATGCATCGATTGGTCAACCATCAGGTCACTGAACTGTAGGATTGGTCAACCATCACGTCACTCAACGCTAATGAGTGGTAGGATTGGTCAACCGCTAATGAGCGGATTTTTGAACGTTTTTTGTATACTGTCGGAACAATTTTTGTCTGACCAAAAAGTAAATATGCCTATGACACTCCCCTGATCATCAGCTTTCTTTTGATATAACATATGCGTAGGTACACTCTATAACTTTTGAGTGTATAGCGGACAGATGGACAGACAGACAGACAGACAGACGGACGGACCGCTTTATTTTATATATATAGATTAATAATTTCTTTAAGTTCCTCATTCTCGCCACACCCTTGGTTTTCTTGTATTTCTGGGAGGTTTTTTGTGTCTTCCTCCGTGAAGACAGAAACAAAGTATTTATTTAATTTCTCTGCCATTTCTTCATTCCCCATTATAAATTCCCCTGTCTCTGACTGTAAAGGACTTACATTTACCTTCACCAGTCTTTTCCTTTTCACATGCCTATAGAAGCTTTTACAATCTGTTTTTATATTTTTCGCTAGTTTGTGCTCATATTCCATTTTCCCTTTCTTTATCAATTTCTTGGTCCCCCTTTGCTGATTTCTAAAAAGATCCCAATCCTCAGGCTGACCGCTTTTTCTGGCAACTTTATAAGCTTCCTCCTTTGACTTAATACTAGCTTTAATTTTTTTTGTTAGCCATGGTTGGATCACTTTTTCTTTTGGGTTTTTATGCCCTAGAGGAATATATGTTTGTTGCAAATTATGCATTATTTCCTTGAATGTTAGCCATTGTACGTCCACCTTCATACCTTTTAGTGTAGTCTCCCAATCTACCATAGCCAACTTGTCCCTCATTTGTAGTTTCCTCTGTTTAGATTGAAGACCTTAGTTTCAGATTGGACTACATCACTCTCAAACTTAACGTAAAATTCAATCACCCAATTGACGACCCTTGTGACTATTTGTGCTTTAGCTTTCTCTTACGCATGCTTCTACATGGTGCTTCCCCTGTGGCTTCAGCTGATGTAGAGGCAGCATGCTCATTTCCCTGCTGCACCTGCTTAGATGCCTTTGGTGGGCATCCTCTGGGTTTGGAAGCCTTGGATGGCTCTACAACAGTCTGCTCCTCCTGGATATGTGCAGGGGCAGAGACAGCCATATCAGTTGGGTGAGGCATCTAGGGCTCTGACCAAGGGCTCCGTAGTGGCTTGGGAGTGTGAGCGCTTGGAGAGGAGTTCCCACTTCCTTGTTATTGATCACCATCCCTCTCATGGGTCACCCACACTTCACTGCTAGCAAGTAGCTAGAGAGCACCTTGCTGCTCATCAGTGGGGCCATGAGGACCCATTTCTGTGCTGAGATTCCTCATAACAAGGACATCCATGAACCTCTGGTTTCGCTCCTCAATAGATGTCCATCTATCTTCCATAGATGACCATCTATTTAGAAGTGTTACCTGAGTCTGGCAATTTATATCCTCCATGGAGGTTGCCATCCTTTCCATAGTGGCACCTACATTCGCTAGTGCTTGTACCATGGCATTGCTCATGTTTGAGATGGACTCCTCCATTCTCTGCACACTTGCAGTTACCGTGGATGCAAACCCTGTCAGAGACTCCTGCACTTGTTCCTGGAGCTCCAGCACCGCTCCCTTTTTGGATGGCCCCAGAGACACAGCGTCTACATGCAGCTGAGCAGAGCTAGGAGTGTCCAGTGCACTCTGACGAGGACTCTCCTCTGCTATCCATGTCTCCACCATCTGCTGCTGCTCATTTGTGAGCTGTGATGCACCAGGTGACAACACTACTCTATCTCGCATACGACCCACCGAGGTGTGCGTCTTTGCGCTGGTGCTGAGTGTGCTCATTTCTGCTGACGCCGCTCCCTCAGAGGCTGCAGGTTCCTCTGAGGTGTCCTCCAGCTCTTACTCATAGACAGTGGGGAGGGGGGCTCTTGATGGTCTTGTGGGGGAGTAAAGGAATGAGTTGGCCATGTTATATTTAGGTAGCAGAGACATCCCATTGTGCAGATGATCATAAAACTATTTCTTTGAGCATCAGATGCCATATCAGTCACTCATGAAAACAAAATGATAGGTTTGCAAATCAATTCTGTCACCAGCTTGCTGTACTGTGCCCGTCTCTCCGTCCCCCACTTCCAGCTCCTCTGCACCTCCCATGATCTCCAGAGTTGCCTCCTCAGTGGTCATTATATGCGCTAGGGATGGTAGGCCACTTCCTGTCCTCCCTCTCTCCCTCTTATTGTGGGCTCTCTTTTCCTGCAATGAGGGACACAAGTGGAGTTTCAGTGAGATTGATGGAGTCCGTGTTAAGAATGGATAACATAAATGTTTAGAGGGAGACAAAGATGGAGTGAGGTGCCAATGCCAAGGTCCCTCCCTGTGCGTTGTTAGTTGTTGTCATTGCATAACAGTGTGTAAGATCTTAATGATCTCTCAGAGTTCTTGGACAAGACACCAATAGGCAGCAGCCAGTATGCTAGAGCAATAGATCAAAATTGATTAAGCTTACAGTGTAATATACTTAACAACAGGCGATAGTTTAACGATTAGCTCGCAGCCCGCGGTCTCTGGAACCTCATGGACACAGGTGATGTCGTCTTCAGACTGTTCCTTCACTGTTGGGTCTTTGCGGTAGATCTGTGTAAAGTTGTTTTTCGAGTATCAAGGTTTTAACCAATTTCTTATCAAAAGTTTGTTTGGCCAGAGTCCATATATGGTCTTCAACAAAATCGCCTTTGGTTCTAATAGTCAAAATACAATTGTCACTCAGACTAAGGGTAGCATCTTGGCCCCACCTTTCCAGTATTTTTCCGACAACTTTACCCTGTTCATCGTTATGTTGTTTATACATTCTTCATCTCATTAGAATTTACCTTATCTCTCTCATTCTAGCTTCCCCGGTACAAGCAGGTGTCCAGACTATCTCACTTTAATCTACCAGATGGATACCTTGGGCTTGATTTTCCAAGCCCCGAGGAGGCGGGTTTGGAGGCAGGAGTGGTGGGAAAATTGCAGAATCGGGGGGCAGGAACCCATCCCGCCCCCAACCCGCCTCCGTGCCAATGTCCCAGGAGGCGGGTACCCGACCTGTGCTGGGAGCCGCCTCCCCGAGGCGGGAAGGGGATTAGTGCCAATTAACTGCCTGTTAGCAGGTGGTTAACAGGCAGTTTTTTGCCTAATCCCTATTTTTAGCCCTGAAGTGTGGGCTGTCCGATGGCTCCAAACCACGCCAAGTTAGCGAGGCGGACTGTCGGTCTGCAGAGGTTTGAGGGGCCGAGATGTCTGTTGTGCAGGTGAGTGATGGGTGCATGTGTGCAGAGGTAAGTGTGTGAGGTGTGTGTAAAGTGTTTTAATAAGTTTTACTTACCTTTACTTTCTCCTGCAGGCTTCCTCGCTTCAGTTCTCAGGAGTCCCTCAGCTCACCGGCACAGAAAGCAGAATGGCCGCTGAACTGTCAAAAGCTGCAGCCTCTGCTTTCTGGTCTGGAGAGCTCTCTAACTGAGTCTGAGTAGAAGGACTCAAGTTAGAGGAGAGATTGTCTGTGTTTGACAGCTTCACAGAGCTGTCAAACGCTGATTTTTCATCTGTCAAAAGCTCTTGACAGATGAAATGTCAATCACTGATGTCACCAGTAACCAGGTGTCCCTTAATTGGCCTGCTGAGCCCACTGGGCAGGCTTAACAAGGTCAATCAAGGGAAAATAGCGTGGGTTAGCCACAAGTCGATGGAGGCGGGACTACAACCCAAAAAGTGGGAGTCCCGCCTCCAAAAGCTCCCCATTGACAAAATCGAGCCCCTTAACTCCCATGATCTCTCACATTTTATGATCCGTTCCTTACACTAATTATATTTTATGTATTTTTGCAATTAGTTTTGTTAAGCGAACTCCAATTCCTACTTAGCATTATAATATGTTATTTAACAATTTAATCTTCACTCGCAGCCTGTGGCTGTTTGTTATCAAAGCTTAATCAAAACTGCTTTTGACTGTCCTCATGGCTACATTCGAACAGTCTTTAACATTTCCATACCCACAGGGTATCATGGGTAAGATTAGTTGGTCAATGGCTAGACTTGAATTTATACATATATGATTCCCATCTACTATATGGTCTCTAAATATCAGTCTTTTGTACAAGTGAAATCGAGTGTGAGGGGTGCATAGTAGGATGGTGAAGTGATTCTGTACATAGAGAGAGAGGGATGGGTGAGGGTGCAAGAGATGTTAGGGTAAGTTGGGATGTGCAGGAGTAGGTTATCACTGCAGAGTGATGGGGATGAGAAGAGATGGGAAGCAGACTGAAGGTAAATGTGATGTTATACTCACTTTTGCTGAGCGCATCAGATCATTGAACCATTTTCTGCACTGCACCCAAGTGCGTGTACACACAAACCATATACTAACCTCCTCAGCAATTTGCAGCCGGGCTGCCTTTGTGTGCTGAGGAGGCTTCCTCCATCCATCGGAGGAGAAGAGGACCTCCTTTTGTCCTCTTGCTCCCTCCACAAGTCATTATCGAAACGGGGAGCAGCCTTGGAGCGTTGTGCGGCCATTCCTGCAGCAACCAGCATTCAAATGCACAAGAAAGAGAGTGAAAAACAAACGGGACATGGCCCCTTTAAATACCTAGGCTCCCAGCGCGTCATCAAGCCCGGCCAGCCGACCCGCACCCACCGATTGGGCCGGCTAACGCGCACGTCAGCCTTAATGAGGCCAACCTAGGGAAAATCCTTAATGGAGGGTGGCTGCAACAGGGAGCAGGACCGGAACCCGCTGCGGACCGAACCTGCCACCATCCTGCATCTGGCCAGAAAATCCAGTCCAAATAGTGGGAGAGGGAGACAAAGAAACAGAGACAGACAAAAGAAGACAGGTGCAGAGAAATAGAAACAGAGAGCGAGAGAGAGAGAAAAATAAACTTGGAGAAAGCGAGGAACAGCCAGTGACAGAAAGAAGAGAAAGAGATAGATACAGAGAGAAAGAAAGAGCAAAAAAAAAAACAGACAGAATATCAGAGGCAAAAAAAAACAGCTACAGAAACACAGAGAGAGAAATACAGCTCTGGCAAGTCCCCTGTTATTTCCCCTCTCCAAGCTCTGACTGGGTCTCTGTTATTCTCACTTGCCCCCTGCTCCTGCAATCTGACCAGGTCCCCTTGAAGAGAGAATGAAACAGAGGAAGAGAAAGAGATAAGAAAGGATCGAGAGACAAAGAAGGAAAGAAAGAGTGAGAATAAAAAGTCAGAGAAAAAAGAAGAGAGATCAGAAAGGAAAGAGAAAAAGCACCGAGAGAGATAAGAAATGACAGAGAGAAGGAAAGATAGGGACTGAAGCAGTAAAAGAAAGGCATAGACATAGAGGGGCACAAATTCAACATTGTTCCAACTGATTTATGGTTATAAAATGGGCAAACCGAAGACAAATTTAGTAGTATGGCAGCTCATGCCCAATCTGCGTGTGCGTTCAGGCCTCTATTAAACTTGTCATGGCCTTTTTTAGGCAGCCCTGTGGCCAACTGAAATTTCAATATTGAAACGAGGGTCCTGAACCTGTTTTAGGACCATTTTTAAAATACGTGAAAAATGCATTTCCAGCAAGGGTTACTGGATACTGGTTACTGGAGGAATCCTGGCTAATTTTTCCTGTCTTTAGCTCAGGGCACTAAGGTCAGTTGTAGTACCGCTATGATCACCTTGCTGAGATCAACTAGCTCAGCATAGATCAGTGATTAAAGCAGGAGTTTTGTACTGATCCTCTTGTTTTGCACTACTGGCATTGATCAATTTTACTCCTCATATGCTTTGTGCATCAATGTACATTGCAGCATACTAAACACAAGTTTCCTGAATGGAATAAAAGTTGTCCATATTGCAAGTAGAATGATTCCAAAACATTCAACTATCTTTGGACAGTTTACCAATGCCTATGTCCCTACACCTCATTATTAAATTTAACTCCATCTCTTTATGTTTTAAAAATTGCATGACCAACAACCATGGATCTTATTTCATATCACACTAATTTAATTAAAACAAATATAAAGTATTTATAACGTTCAATCTTCCAACTGCTGACAGTATGTAAATGGAGAAAGACATCTGTAGACGATACCATTCTCTTTGGAAGAAAATAGCTAAATCATAATTTTGATATTCTATTATTCTTTTACACGTTAATAAATATTTTTAAAAACTAAGTAAATAACTATTGCAATTATTAAGAAAATTCAGTTGAAAAATGACTATATTTTCCTACATACTCAAGTAGACTATGGTAATGAGAAGTGGAACATCCCATGAGCATATAAATAGTGGATCTCCCTCCATTTTGTTATATGGTCACAATGGCTGGTCACATTAAACCTGTAGACAGTTACAAGGATGAAGTTACCTGTTCTATCTGCCTGCAGATATTTACATACCCGGTAACTCTTCACTGTAGCCATAGCTTCTGCTTAAGATGCATTCAAGATCACCTGAAGCACAAATCACCAGATGCCAATTATATATGTCCAGAATGTCATGTTGAATTTGCTGAAAAGCCAAGGTTGCTTAAAAATGCCAAGCTTGCTGAAAAAGTCGAGAAACTGTCAAACTGCCAGGAAAGGAAAACTGTCTGTGATTACTGCTTTGAGGAATCCGTACCTGCTGCAATGAGCTGTATCCAGTGTGAGACCTTCTTTTGCGTAACCCATCTTCGCCCACATAGTGAGAAAGCATCACTAAAGTATCATGTTTTGGTTGACCCCACAGAGGCACTGTTTTTGCGGAAGTGTGAAGAGCACAAGGAAACTCTCAAGCTCTATTGCAAACAAGATCATGCAAGCATTTGCAGTCTTTGCAGTATTATCGGGAAGCACAAGAAGCACTCGATCTTGACCATAGAAGAAGCAAAAAGTGAAATCCAGGTGAGTGTGAATTAAGCTCACTTAATACTGTGGTGACTGGTATGTGTTAGATCCGTGATTCTGAGAGTATGATGTTTTTCAATAACCACACGGATGCTGTAACTTAACAATCAACAGGTATTTACTGGAATAGGGTAGTCTCAAGACTGGGGGTACAGAGGCATGCTCAAGGCTTATATACAGGTGTGGTCACTGCCGGTACTACAGTATACAGGAGCTGTAAAAGTAGTTCTCTCTTAAAGGTACATACACTGCAGTATGAACACCCACATTGACTGACTCTAGATTGATCAGGCCACACGAGATGTCTTGTCAGTTGTTGTTTGAGCAGCAAGTTGCGGTGACATATGTTTTGTTTAATTAAAACAAAGGTGATGTCTTCAGCTAATTTGCCCTTCTCCAACTTAAGGAGGTCGCAGGATGGAGGTAAAATATAAATAGCACATAAGTGGAGCAAAAGGAATAAAAACTAGTGAAAATCATATTCCAGAACTGCACTTAGGCAAACTTGGCCAGTTCGCTAGAACTGAGATAAATAACTGATTTGACACATTTGGGTCAGGAAACTTGTATATTTTTCAGTTGCAAAATGGAAACTTGGGACTGAGCCAAGTTTCCACTGTGACATCAAGTAGATGGCAAAAAATACAAAAAAACACCCCCATGGGTGCGCTCCATAGCTCCTGCGAAATGTTCCTTTCAAAAGTGCTATAGAGAGGAAAAGGAGACCTTGATGTTGTCTTGGGATTTCTGGGGCTTTTCCAAGTGGCGTAGACTGCCCGTGCCTCCAGTAGATGCAGGCAAAACTTTTCTATGGAAATGAGATGGGAGTGTGCATTGGCAGTCCTTTTCCTCTCACGACCGAAGGGAACCCATTTTCAGGAGCATCTGAAGATGCCACCAGGGGGCCTTGTCCTTGGGATGCCTTCAGATTGGAGTGTCTGATGGGCCAAACAGTAAAGAAAGAGAGACTGGAAAGATAACTACTATCTCTTTCCCTGGAGGCTGTCTAGCTACTGTTTTCCAACAGTGGTCCATGCTCTTTTCCTGGCCCACCATATTTAGATGCTATGAGATCTGGGCCGATGCAGTGTAATTTGGGAGCCTCTCCAGCACCTGGCCAAGGAGTGGGGATGAATTTCAGAGCAATAGTTTTGAATTTGGCTTGAATTCAAACTTAAATTTGGCTTCAATGTCATGGGAGACCAGTCTGTTATTCTTGACAATGATACTCCCAAAATCCTGAAATCACATAGCTATGAAATTATAATTTATGCTGTTTTCAGTTTTCAGGACTGTGATACACATGATTTCCCCCTTTACTATACAATTTTCATATATACATATTTCAGCAGGAATCTGTGTTTACTGGCCTGGGTATTTCTGGAAGCTTATTCACAGTCATCAAACAGACAGCAGAGTGTGCAGCATACTCAGCTGGTGGCATGTTATCCTGGATTTCAACAGTTCGCACCCTACATTGTCTGAAGTTGCAAATCCGAGTAAAATGAATGGCTACAGGATGGGTCCTCTCCATCAGTCATGTCACCAGAGTGGCCTAGAGAAAAGGACACTTGAAATGATTGGTTACATAGGAACAGGAGTAGGCCTTCAGCCCCTCGAGCTTTTTCCACCATTCAGTTAGATCATGGCTGATTTGTACCTCAACTCTATTTACCCATCTTTGTTCCATATCCTTTAATATACTCACCCAGCAAAAATCTACCGATCTCAGTTTTGAAAATTTCCATTGACCCAGCATTCATAGCCTTTTGGGAGAGTGCGTTCCAGTTTTCCACCACCCTTTGTGTGAAAAAGTGCTTCCCGATTTCACTCCTAAATGACCTAGCTCTAACTTTAAGAATATGCCCTCTTGTTCTGGATTTCTCTCACCGGAGGAAATAGTTTCTCCATCTACCCTATTGAATCCCTTTATTATTTTAAACACCTTGATTAGATTAGATTAGAACCCTGAACCTTCTAAACTCAAGGGAATACAAGCCAAGTTTCTGGTGAATTTGCGCTGTACCCCTTCCAAGGCCAATATATCTTTCCTGAGGTTCGGTGCCCAAAACTGAATGCAATACTCCAGATGGGGTCTGATCAGGGCTCTGTACAAAGTTGTACAGAGCCTTGGTCAGATCCCATCTGGAATACTGCATTCAGTTAGGAAATCCATAGTTTACATTAAAACAATAACCAATATTTTTATAAGTACTTTGAACAGAAAGTACTCTCTACCCTTTCCCTTTAAGGATGATGAGGTACAAGTGGACATCAGTATAGAACATGATTGCTCTTTGCAGCAATAGATCCAAATGTTCACAGACCTTAGCAACTCCACCTAGAATGTTGGTGTAAACTCAGTTATGAACCGGTAAGGTATCTGAACAAGAAGACCAGTTCATGGTTTCATATATTTTTAACGTATTATAGCTTAAAAGTACAGCAGCTGGTGCACATAAAATATTTATGCTTCTCAATCCATGTACTCCTTTTCCTTTGCACCTCAACTGACATAAGATTGCTGTCTTTAACATACAAAAATAAACCAGCATTAGATGTTTCACTGAACCAACTTCTTTTTAATTCATACTCACATATCTATCAATCACAGATCTGTTGCACCAAAATGATTACTGGTTGGCACAAATCACCCTGACAAGTACAGCCAGTAAAACCATCAAGTAACCTCTACTGTTCTATGTTTCATTGCAAAACAACCTCTGAATAATTACCAGCATCAGACTCCTCGACAGAGGTCCCGAAGGACGCACAGTCAGTAGAGACTGTGCTAAAATATTTTGCCCATGTTAGTTGTCAGTGTGTCTTCTGCAAAGTATCTTTTGAATCAATGGGGTTATTTTTGACTTTGGATAATAGTGTAAAATGGGAGAAATCAATTCAACCGCCCATGATACATATCTCCCAATTTTAATTTCTATTGGTTTCAATGGAAATTCAAATCGGAAGAGATGTATAATGGACGGCTGAATCGATATCACCATTTTACACTATCACCCAAAGTCAAAATTACCCCCAATGATTTTCAAAAGTAAAGTTGTAGTAAACCATTATATTATTGATATATTATTAAAATAGGATGAAAATAAACCAACAATAAAAGATTTATAAGTAACTAGGTAGACCACACACTACGCTAGTCAACAAGCATTTCAGATTTGAATGGAGGCACAGTAAGATGTTAGCAATTCTTTCCACTCCATCATGCTAATCCTGTGCCTCTGCCCCTAGCTCAGCGCATCTGTCATTGAAACCCTCATCCATGCCTTTGTCACCTCCAAACTCAACTATTCCAATGTCTTCCTGGCCAATTTCTCATTCTCCACTTTCTCCACTTTCTGCCTCGCCCCTCCCTTTCTCTGTAACTTCCTCTAAGGCAAAACCCCCTGAACTCTCCATTCTTCTGACTGCCCTTTTTCTATTGCCCCATCATTGGTGGTTGTGCCATCAGTTGTCTAGGCCCCGTGCTCTGGCATACACATCTTAAACCCATCCACCTTTACACCTCCTTCTCCTACAACAACAACAACCTGTATTTATATAGTGCCTTTAACGTAGTAAACGTCCCAAGGAGCTTCACAGGAGTGTTATAAGACAAAAATTTGGCACTGAGCCACATAAGAAGAAATTAGGGCAGATGCTTGGTCAAAGAGGTAGGTTTTAAGGAGCGTCTTAAAGGAGTAAAGAGCGGTAGAGAGGCAGAGAGGTTTGGGGAGGGAGTTCCAGCGCTTAGGGCCAAGGCAGCTGAAGGCACGGCCACCGATGGTTGAGCGATTATAGTCAAGAATGCTCAAGAGGGCAGAAATTGAGGAGCGCAGATGTCTCGGAGGTGTTGCGGGGCTGAAGGACATGGAGGGATTTGAAAACAAGGATGAGAATTTTAAAAACTGAGGCGTTGCTTAACCGGGAGCCAGTGGAGGTCAGCGAGTACAGGGGTGATGGGTGAACGGGAGTTGATGCGAGTTAGGACACGGGCTGCCGAGTTTTGGATGACCTCAAGTTTACGTAGGGTAGAATGTGGGAGGCCAGCCAGGAGTGCGTTGGGATAGTCAAGTCCAGAGGTAACAAAGGCATGGATGAAGGTTTCAGCAGCGGATGAGCTGAGGTGGGGCGGAGACGGGCGATGTTACGGAGGTGGAAATAGGCGGTCTTTGTTATGCTGCGGAAATGTGATCGGAAGTTCATTTCAGGATCAAATATGACACCAAGTTTGCGAACAGTCTGGTTCAGCCTCAGACAGATGTTGGGGAGAGGGATGGAGTCAGTGACTAGGGAACGGAGTTTGTGGCGGGGACCGAAGACAATGGCTTCGGTCTTCCCAATATTTAATTGGAGAAAATTTCTGCTCTTAAATCCCAGATCTTAGACAAAGTTTTTGATCACCCTCCTAATATCTCCTTCTTTATCTCAACATCCATTTTTTTCCCTTACACCTCTGTGAAGCACCTTGGGATGTTTTATTGTTAAAGGCACTATAATGCCCACTTCTGATCTTGGGATTACCCATTGCTTTCCCCTCTGCCTAACTCTGTCATTCATTTAGATAGATGTCTCTGGGCTGGTGCTTGAGAAGGAAAGTGTGTGACAATGTGTGCTTTGATGTCCTGTCAGGGCTGGATGCATTGGTGCCTTGTTCTACTTTGTCTGGTACGTCTAGAGGAGGAGAAAAGAAGAGAGGATTGCTGAGGAGCTGAATTTCCATGTCACTTACGTAGAAGGAATGACATGAGGGTATCATGATCCAGCTTACTGACAGATAATACAGAACATAGTAACAGAGAAGGAGATGTCCTGATGAACCAATAGCTGACACATGCCTGCTGAGTTCCCTAACTCCCACTCTCTAGTACCTGCCTTTCCAGGTGTTCCACAGCATTCTCCTTGTGGCGGGTTAGAGGACATTGGTCAGGGACCACCAACCATGGCCTTTCTTGCCCTGGTATATGGGCTTTCTTCTCCTTGAAAACAAATGGAAAATTTTAGAATTACTTGAGAATCTGCCAAATCATGGTATTAGTAAGCAGCCCATAATTGATGTGTTGATGGGCACATTTGTTATGCAATTAGAGTCCGTGTTAGGGTATTAATGAAGTGATTACATTTAAAGCGGTGAGGGAGGTGACTGTAAAGCCCCAGTTTTAACTAGGGGCAAGTGGCAAATGTGGGGCCGGTGGGCCAGGCGCCAAGCCCGCTCCGGCTCTCCAAGGTGATTCCTGGGCTATGTAACACCCAAGTGGGGAAAATGCTAGAGTCCATTATAAAAGATGTAATAGCAGAGCACTTGGAAAGCAGTGACAGGATCGGACAAAGTCAACATGGATTTACAAAAGGTAAATCATGCTTGACTAATCTACTGGAATTTTTTGAGGATGTAACTGGTAAAATAGATAAGGGAGAACCAGTGGATGTAGTGTATTTGGACTTTCAGAAGGCTTTCGATAAGGTCCCGCATAAGAGATTAGCGTGCAAAATTAAGGCACATGGGATTGGGGGCAAGGTATTGACTTGGATAGAGAACTGGTTGACAGATAGAAAGCAAAGAGTTGGAATAAACGGCTCGTTTTCCAAGTGGCAGACAGTGACTAGTGGGGTACCGCAAGGATCGGTCCTAGGACCCCAGCTGTTCACAATATATATTAATGATCTGGACGAGGGAACTGGATGTAATATCTCCAAATTTGTAGACAACACAAAGCTGGGTGGGAGGGTATGCTGTGAGGAGGATGTCGTGAAACTCCAGTACGATTTGGACAGGTTGGGTGATTGGGCAGAAACATGGCAAATGCACTATAATGTGGATAAATGTGAGGTTATCCACTTTGGTGGCAAAAACAGGAAGGCAGATTATTATTTGAACGGCAATAGATTGGGAGAAGGGGAAGTGCAAAGAGACCTGGGCGTTCTTGTGCACCAGTCGCTGAAGGTAAGCATGCAGGTGCAGCAGGCGGTTAAGAAGGCAAATGGTATGTTGGCCTTGGTAGCAAGAGGGTTCGAGTACAGGAACAAAGATGTCTTGCTGCAGTTGTACAGGGCCTTGGTGAGGCCGCACCTTGAGTATTGTGTGCAGTTTTGGTCGCCTTATCTGAGGAAGGATGTTCTTGCCATGGAAGGAGTGCAGCAAAGATTCACCAGGCTGATACCTGGGATGGCAGGAATGACGTATGAGGAGAGATTGTGTCGATTGGGCTTATACTCACTGGAGTTTAGAAGATTGAGAGGGGATCGCATCGAAACCTATAAAATTCTGTCAGGCCTGGACAGACTAGGTGCAGGAAGGATGTTCCCAATGGCCGGGGTGTCCAGAACCAGGGGTCATAGTCTAAGGATAAGGGGTAAGCCATTTAGGACTGAAATGAGGAGGAATTTCTTCACCCAGAGAGTGGTGAACCTGTGGAATTCTCTGCCACAGAGGGCGGTGGAGGCCAGTTCATTAAATATATTCAAGAAGGAGTTGGATATATTTCTTAAGGCTAAAGGGATCAAGGGATATGGGGAGAAAGCAGGGACAGGGTACTGAATTTGGATGATCAGCCATGATCTCATTGAATGGTGGAGCAGGCTCGAGGGGCCGAATGGCCTACTCCTGCTCCTATCTTCTATGTTTCTATGTTTCTAAGCCTCATTTAAATACACCAGGCCTGACTCCTGCCATCAATGACGCCAAGTCGGTGGGCGGGAGTCGGGCATGCCTCCTGGCAGGAGGCCGCGGCCGAGGCATTTATTTGTAGTTTAAAAAAAACAAATATCTAGATGAAACAATTTTTGAGATGATAGTAAATAGTCTGCTCAGCTTCCACCAGGTGGAAAATTGGGTTTTGAATGGCAAACAGATCTTTTGACTGATTTTCTGGCTTTGATGATTTGGACCGTAATTGATTGTTTTAATACAGTATCTAAAACCACCAACTGTTAGCAGCATATCGAATGAGCTTTGGACTTATTGTGATTCCCTGAGCTTTGACCTAACTGTAAAATTCAGATTTAATCAGAATAGGTCTGAAAAACACATAGAATTAAATCTCTGCTTGCTTTCTTGGTGCTTTGCAAAATGATTGGGTTAGTTGTATGGATCCAACCACATTGGAGGTTCAAGGCCTACTTTTTATGTTACTTTAGGTAAACACTTTAGCAAGATATCGCCATAGACAATTCATTGGCATCTTCCTCAATGCCCTGCCTGTGTTGCCCCAGGCTTTGATCCATTTTGATTTACAGTTGCTTACAGCTGTCATTCAGCTGGCTGAAACTAAATAGTTTAAAATCCACTAAAAATACTTTTCCATTTATCTCCTGAAGCCAAATTGTTCAGAAGTGCCAGTTTTTCATTTATTTTTCCCTTCTCCTACTTTTGGTCCCTTGATGCATACATTATTTCTACCCAGTAGGGTCGATGGCAAAACCTGCTCTAGAACCCTGTTGAGACCAGTTTTAGAGCCAGTGACTGAGTGGCCAGCAAGATGGCCTAGAAGACTTGCAATTTGATTTTCTTTACTGTGTAGATGAGAGATTCATTAAGGCCTTGACATTAATTGACTACTTATCTCCCTAGGCTGCCTTCCCTCATCCACATTCTTATTTTTGAAGACACTATCACATGAATAATGTAACACCCTTATTTAAAAAGGGCAGTAGACAGAAGGCTGGAAACTATAGACCGGTTAGCCTAACATCTGTGGTAGGTAAAATTTTGGAGTCCATTATTAAGGAGACAGTAACAGGACATTTGGATAATCATAATTTAATAAGACAAAGTCAGCATGGTTTTATGAAGGGGAAGTCATGTTTGACAAATTTGCTGGAGTTCTTTGAGGAAGTAACATATAGGGTGGATAAAGGGGAACCAGTGGACATCGTGTATTTAGACTTCCAAAAGGCATTTGACAAGGTGCCACACAAAAGATTATTGCTTAAGATAAAAAAAATCACGGGATTGGGGGTAATATTCTGGCATGGATAGAGGATTGGCTATCTAACAGAAGGCAGAGAGTTGGGATAAATGGTTCATTCTCAGACTGGCAATCAGTAACTAGTGGTGTTCCGCAGGGGTCAGTGCTGGGTCCCCAACTCTTTACAATCTATATTAACAATTTGGAGGAGGGGACCGAGTGTAACACATCAAAGTTTGCAGATGATACTAAGATGGGAGGGAAAGTAGTGAGTGAGGAGGACATAAAAAACCTGCAAGGGGACATAGACAGGCTAAGTAAGTAGGCAGAGATTTGGCAGATGGAATACAATACTGGAAAGTGTGAGGTTATGCACTTTGGCAGGAAAAATCGTAGAGCAAGTTACTATCTTAATGGCAAGAAACTGGAAAGTACTGAAGTACAAAGGGATCTGGGGGTCCTGGTGCACGAAACTCAAAAGGTTGGTATGCAGGTGCAGCAAGTGATTAAGAAGGCCAATGGAATGTTGGCTTTCATTGCTAGGGGGATAGAATATAAAAATAGGGAGGTATTGCTTCAGTTGTACAAGGTATTGGTGAGACCGCACCTGGAATACTGCATACAGTTTTGGTGTCCATACTTAAGAAAGGACATACTTGCTCTCGAGTCAGTACAAAGAAGGTTCACTCGGTTGATCCCGGGGATGAGGGGATGGACATATGAGGAGAGGTTGAGTAGATTGGGACTCTACTCATTGGAGTTCAGAAGAATGAGAGGCGATCTTATTGAAACATATAAGATTATGAAGGGGTTGGATCGGGTGGATGCAGGGAGGATGTTCCAGATGATGGGTGAAACTAGAACTAGGGGGCATAGTCTTAGAATAAGGGGCTGCTCTTTCAAAACTGAGATGAGGAGGAACTACTTCACTCAGAGGGTGGTAGGTCCATGGAATATGCTGCCCCAAAAAGCTGTCGAAGCTACATCATTACATAAATTTAAAACAGAAATAGACAGTTTCCTAGAAGAAAAGGGAATTAAGGGTTACAGGGAGCGGGCAGGAATTTGGACATGAGTCTAGGTTCGGATCGGTCATGGCCCTGTGGGTAGCGGAGCGGGCCCAGGGGCCGTGTAGCCTGATCCTGCTCCTGTTTCGTGTGTCTAATCCTATTAGATTCAGGAGATAGTCCTGTCATAGTGGATTGGCGGTTAGGATCAGATCAGCCATGATCTTATTGAATGGCGGAGCAGGCTCGAGGGGCCAATTGGCCTACTCCTGCTCCTATTTCTTATGTTCTTATGTTCTTATGAACAAGACTTTGGAAAAATGCAAAACAAGCACTGTAAATCTTCAACCATTCAGTCTAGCTGACTAACCTCACAGCTCCCCTGGGCATGATGAGAACTTAACTAACTAACTCAAGATACTGCAGGATGGGGTTGCCATAGCAGCTAAAAGAGCATTTACCAGGTTTGAACAAATGACTGAGTGCTCTTTTGAAAATCTCTTCTATGACTGTGCACTTCATAAAGACATTATCATGAAGCAATTTGCCCTATGATGAGACACAATATAATACTTCTCAGGACCTGTATCAATAACAGGTTACTGGTGAGTACAGTAATTAATTCCCTTTGCTTTCTTATCAGCTGTCTTTCACGGAAAAAATGAAAGAGCTTAATATGAAGAGGACAAAAACAGAAGAAGCTATCAAACGGCTGCGGGAACTGAATTCCCATGTGTTAGTAAGTCTTATTTTTAAAGCTAATTGTATTTTTAAAGAAAAGAGCCTTTTTGTTTAAGAAGTGAAGTTAGATATATTAATAAGACAATATTATAGAAATGTACATAGGGGATAAGATGTAAGGTTGTGTACCATATGAGTAACATGTATGGGGTTCATTTGGGTGAAGATAAAGCTTAAGTAGTTATTAGTGTCTTTTGAATCCTGAGACATATTACTGCTTTGAAGCACATATGCACTTATTTTTCTGACAAAGTGGAAGTGAAAAAGTTGCTCGTGAGTGCAGAGGAAGTAGGTCCATTACAATGTGGGGTGGGGTGGTGGGGGGTGGTGGGGAGAAGGGCAGGCTCCAGAAATTGCATCACATAATTCAAAGTGACATGTGATTCCTACTGTAGTGCCATTCTATGATATTGAGTTTAATTTCATGGAATTTCATCAATCTCAGTGTTGTGTTCCCAAGATGAGTAATCACAATATTTAACCTGCCTGCTTCATTTTTATATAATGAATATATGTTATGATGTGATATGACTGAAGTCTTTAATTGCCCCTTATTACGCGTTCATAATTGTCAGCTTGTCTTGTCTTCTATTGCGGTTTTAAAGTAAGTTAAAATGGATATTAAAAATGTTCATATCTGTAATACGGAGGGGAAATCAAATCTAAAAATAATTAATGGAGTAAGAAATGTGACTGACAGAACATATTTTTCCACCAGCCCCTGGAACATTTTTGTGACTGAATAAAATAAGTGAAAGCTGCAAAAACTCAAAACTAGACACAACAAAACTGAGGAGTCATGAATATAACTGTGAAGTCACAAATGTTTTATATATTATGTGAACAAAATAGAGTTCACCTCAGACTATATAAATTTAAAATATACTCCATGTTTGGAGCAGACTTTTCAGAGTTAGGATTAAAGGGTAGTGTTGCATTAATTATTTTTCATGATTCCCCTGATTCTTTATTTTCCTTTATACAGAAAATCATAAATTGATTTAAAAGGAGTGGTCCTTGAATTAAAATATAAATATTTAAATATGAGTATTTCCAAGAAAGGAATCTAAAGTGTCTTCCTTTTTGGATTATTCATGTAGGCAGCATACTCTGGATATCTGGAAAAAGCTATACAGCATTATAAGGGGATTAAAGCACTTATTGAAGATGATGAGCAGCAGACCATGCGGTTCATTGAAGCTGAACGACAGGCTGCCGCTCTGTACATTGAAACACAGACCAAAGACTGGGTGGAAGAGCTTGATGACCTAAAACGAACTATTCAGCAGATACATACCATTTTAAACCAGAGTGACTCATTCAGGTTTCTAAAGGTAACTTACTTTAAAAAAAAAATTCTTGTTGAATTATTCACTGTTATTCTTAATGCATTAACATCAAAATATGGGTAATGTTCTCTTTGAACAGATTTGTTGGAGAGAAATTATAATAAGTATATAGAGGCACTGGAGAGCTGGGACCACTGCTGTTCACAATTTACATTAACGATTTAGACTTAGGAATCAAAAACACAATTTCTAAATTTGCAGATGACACCAAATTGTCAATACTGAGGAGGACTGCAACAAATTGCAGGAGGACATTAATAAACTTGCAGAATGGGCATATAATTGGCAAATGAAGTTCAACACAGATAAATGTGAGGTATTACATTTTGGTAGGAAGAATAGGGAGGTCACTTATTACTTGGAGGGTGCGAGTCTAGGTGGGGTAGAGGAACAAAGGAATCTCGGAGTACAAATACACAAATCACAAAAAGTTGCGACACAGGTTAGCAAGGCCATAAAAAAGCAAACCAAGCACTAGGGTTTATTTCTAGAGGGATAGAATTGAAAAGTAGGGAAGCTATGCTAAACTTGTATCGATCCTTGGTTAGACCAAGCGTAGAGTACTACGTACAGTTCTGGTCGCCATATTATAAAAAGGATATAGAGGCACTGGAGAGGGTGCAGAGAAGATTTACAAGGATGATTCCAGAAATGCGAGAGTATGCATATCAGGAAAGGATGAACAGGCTGGGTCTCTTTTCTCTTGAAAAAAGAAGGCTGAGGGGTGACCTAATAGAGGTCTTTAAAATTATGAAAAATTTTGATAGAGTGGATACAGAGAGAATGTTTCCACTTGTGGGGAAGAGCATAACCATCAATATAAGATAGTCACCAAGAAATCCAATAGGGAATTTAGAAGAAACTTCTTTACCCAAAGAGTGGTGAGAATGTGGAACTCGCTACCACAGGGAGTGGTTGAAGCAAATAGTATGGCTGCATTTAAGGGGAGGCTAGACAAGCATATGAGGGAAAAGGGAATAGAGGGTTACACTGATAGATTTAGATGAGGAAAGACGGGAGGAGGATCGCATGGAGCATAAACGCCGAAATGGACTGGTTGGGCCGAATGGCCTGTTTCTGTGCTGTATATCCCATGTAATCCTACGTATACCAGAAATGAGACGTTATACCTATCAGGAAAGGATGAACAGCCTGGGCCTCTTTTCTTTTGGCTGAGGGATGACCTAATAGAGTTCTTTAAAATTATGAAAGGTTTTGATAGAGTAGACACAGAGAGAGTGTTTCTACTTGTGGGGAAGAGCAAAACTAGAGGCCATCAATATAAGATAGTCACCAACAAATCAAATAGGGAATTCAACAACAACAAGAACTCAAATTTATATAGTGGCTTTCACATAGTAAAATATCCCAAGGCACGTCAGCGGAATGTTATCAATCAAGATTTGACACCAAGCCACATAAGGAGATATTAGGGTAGATGACCAAATGCTTGGTCAAAGAGGTAGGCTTTAAGGAGTGTCTTAAAGGAGGCAAGAGAGATAGAGAGCTGGAGAGGTTTAGGGAGAGAATTCCAGAGCTTAGGGCCTTGGCAATTGAAGGCACGGTCGCCAATGGTAGAGTGATTAAAATTGGGGATGAGCAAGAGGCCCGAATTAGAGGATTGCAGATATCTCTGAGGGTTGTAAGGCTGAAGGAGGTTACAGAGATAGGGAGGGCTGAGGCTATGGAGGGATTTGAAAACAAGGATGAGAATTTTATAATCGAGGCGTTGCTTAACCAGGAGCCAATGTAGGTCAGCGAGCACAGGGGTGATGGGTAAACGGGACTTGGTGTGAGTTAGGACACGGGTAGCAGAGTTTTGGATGACCTCAAGTTTATGGAGGGTGGAAGATGGGAGGCCGGCCAAGAGTGCAATCAGAAGAAACTTCTTTACCCAGAGAGTGGTGAGAACTCGCTACCACGGGGAATAGTTGAGGTGAATAGTATAGATGCATTTAAGGGGAAGCTAGCTAATTATATGATGGAGAAGGGAATAGAGGGTTTTGCTGATAGAGTTAGATGAGGAAGGATGGGAGGAGGCTCGAGTGGAGCATAAACGCTGGCACGGACTGGTTGGGCCAAATGGCCTGTTTCTGAATTGTATATTCTATGTAATTCTATGTAATTGAAATGTTTTTTGCTTTGTTTTTCCTATAGGGAGCAAACTGCAATGAATATCGGTAAGTAAGAAATTCAATAAATCACTTGGTTTTACTAAATATGATTATAAGGGCTGCACAATTAAAAGTAAATTTTTCAAACCTTTGTGATTTATTAATTGAATGGCAAAGTGTTGTATATTTAAGAGTTTTTTCCCCCTACAATTTGCACGGGTTTGGAAGATGGTCTTGCCCAACTTGCCTGGGTCAATTTGAGGTTCCTGTCGGCCAATCTTAGAGTGGCTTTGTTGGCCATTTTGTAGATGTTAGTGGCCCAGGTGCCATCCCTCTCATGTAGCCAAAGGAGGTTGTTAGGCAGTGAACAGGCAACAGGGGCAAAACGCAAATGCTAAAAACATAAAGACAAATGTTACTGAAAATTGTGAGGCCCTCAATGTACTGCAGCCATTCTGTCCTTCTGGCTGCATGTATGGGGTAGATACTGACTTTGTGTGATAGTGTAAAACAGGTGCTAGTGAGTCGGCAGCCCGCTTCACATCTCTCCCCATTTTTATTTCCATTGACTTCAATGGAAGGAAGGCAACATAGAAACATAGAAACATAGAAGATAGGAGCAGGAGTAGGCCATTCGGCCCGTCGAGCCTGCTCCACCATTCAATACGATCATGGCTGATCATCCAAATTCAGTACCCTGTCCCTGCTTTCTCCCCATATCCCTTGATGCCTTTAGCCTTAAGAAATATATCCAACTCCTTCTTGAATATATTTAATGAATTGGCCTCTACTGCCTTCTGTGGTAGAGAATTCCACAGGTTCACCACTCTCTGGGTGAAGAAATTCCTCCTCATCTCTGTCTTAAATGGCCTACTCCTTATCCTTAGACTGTGACCCCTGGTTCTGGACTCCCTGACCATCGGGAACATCCTTCCTGCATCTAGTCTGTCCAGTCCTGTCAGAATTTTATAAGTTTCAATGAGATCCCCTCTCATTCCTCTAAACTCCAGCGAGTATAAGCCCAATCGACCCAATCTCTCCTGCCATCCCAGGTATCAGCCTGGTGAATCTTCGCTGAACTCCTTCCATGGCAAGAACATCCTTCCTCAGATAAGGCAACCAAAACTACACACAATACTCAAGATGTGGTCTCACCAAGGCCCTGTACAACTGCAGCAAGACATCCTTGTTCCTGTACTCAAACCCTCTCGCTACGAAGGCCAACATACCATTTGCCTTCTTAACCGCCTGCTGCACCTGCATGCTTACCTTCAGCGACTGGTGCACAAGGACACCCAGGTCTCGTTGCACTTCCCCTTCTCCCAATCTATTGCCATTCAGATAATAATCTGCCTTCCTGTTTTTGCCACCAAAGTGGATAACCTCACATTTATCCACGTTATATTGCATCTGCCCTGCTTCTGCCCAATCACCCAACCTGTCCAAATCGTACTGGAGTTTCTCGGCATCCTCCTCACAGCACACACGCCCACCCAGCTTTGTGTCGTCTGCAAATTTGGAGATATTACATTTAGTTCCCTTGTCTAGATCATTAATATATATTGTGAATAGCTGGGGTCCAAGGACTGATCCCTGCGGTACCTCACTAGTCACTGCCTGCCACTCGGAAAAAGACCCGTTTATTCCAACTCTTTGCTTTCTGTCTGCCAACCAGTTTTCTATCCAAGTCAATACCTTGCCCCCAATCCCAATGCATCTAGGAATGGCAATCTGGGCTGCAAAAGATCAATCCCTCTAACTATCGAATCCTCTATCACTTCTGCATTTCTAGCTGTGTTGCTAATCTCCCGTCCTTGAGAAATCTCCTGTTTTTTGGTGTTAGTGCCATTGATATTTATTTGGCATTTCTTACATTACATGAGTCTCCACACTTCAAAGGTACTTAATTGGCTGTAAAGTGGTTTGGGACGTCCGCAGGTCATGAAAGGCGCGATATAAATGCAAGCCTTTCTTGCTTGCTTTCTTCTTTATGAAACTCTCATGTTACTCCTTATACTGGAAGCCACATCTGAACACTGATCCTCAGCAACCTATTCTATCTTCCTTTTGATGTGCCCAAAGATGAAGATCCAGGTTCCATTGCATTTGGTCTTAGCAATACTTCACAGCATACGCCATCACTCACCCTCTCTCTCCCAAGCACCAGCTCAGAGATATCCACCATGGGGAATGCATTCCATGTCCAACTACTCTCTGCATAAAAAAAATTCCCCTAACTTCCCTCCTCACTCTCTTAGTTACAATTTTAAATTGATAACCCCTTGTTACTGAGTTCACAATCAGAGGAAATAGTATTTCTTCATTCAACCTAATAGAAGTCTTCATAATTGTAAAAAAAAATCTAGTCATAGCCGCCTCAGCTCCAGTGGAAATATTCCAGTATGTCAAGGAAGAATAGGCAAATCTCCAAAAAGATAAAGTTTTGTGAAATTTTTACTCAATCTGAAGTCTCAATGAAACAAATGGCAAATTATTAATCCAACTGTATAATCCATACTTACAACCTCTGGACCTTATAAGATACCAAGAAATATTTTGTGTTTTTTCTTTAACATTTATATATGTTTTTTCCCTTTTCTAATCACATTAGGAATTCTTTTTTAAAGTAATTTTAAAACCTTTTCAATGATCTCTGTAACCTTCTCCAGCCCTACAACCCTCTAAGATCTCTGCACTCCTTCAATTCTGGCCTTTTACGCATCCCCAATTTTCATCGCTCCACCATTGGCGGCCTTGCCTCCAACTGCCGAGGCCCTCAGCTCTGGAATTCCCTCCCTAAACCTCTCCGCCTCTCTACCTCGCTCTCCTCCTTTAAGTCTCTCCTTAAAACCTACTTTTTTGACAAAGCTTTTGTAAACTTTCCTAATATTTCTTTATGTGGCTTGGTGTCAAATTATGTTGGACAACGCTCCTGTGAAGCACCTTGGGACATTTTTACTAAGTTAAAGGTGCTATATAAATGCAAGTTGTTGTTGTTTTTGTTGATCATTCTACTCAAACAGTTTTCTCCATCCAGTGAAATAAAGTCCAACCAAATTTAACATCCTATAAATGATTTGTATGTGTGAATAGTGTTTCTGGCCCTGGTGCTTCCCCTTGGTGACAATGTATGTTTTGTGTGGTTTAGAATCTCGTGCTTTCCCCATTGCAGGAGGTAACTGGGTACTGAGTATCGGTGACAATAATGTCCTCTGCCTCCCTGGTGTGATTCATGAGGTGGCCTTAGAGCTTGCTCCATCACGCTCACTGCTTAGTGGAAGCCTAGTCTTGCTTGCTTTCTGATAATATCATTTTAGTCGGGAGATGGGTGCAGGGTTGGATGTGGCATTGCTCAGAGAGGCAGCAGCCCCATCCATGCCCACTCCAGTCGTGCTGTTGCTACTGGGCACTGCTTCACCATGTCAGCTGATCTGTGTGCGAGCAGATCTATGAGCAGCAAAGGAGGCACAGTGGTTCTCCCCATCTAATCCCCCAACATGTTAAAACCAGACGAGACACTCTGATGTAGATTGAAACTAAAGGCCTCAGCAGCCTAAGCCTAATAAGAGACACTGTGGAGAATTTTAACCCCTCCATGACGGGCAGGACAAGGGCAGGGTGGGGGTGTTAAAATTTCACAAATCTGAAACCTGATCCCAACCCGCCTCAAACTTGTCTAAGTCCAGTTTTAATGGAGATGGATTCAGACTAACATACTCACGAGAAGCAGGTCAGTTATTTAAATATTTTAATAAGGCTACGTGCCTCATATTTTAACAGACTTTCAGTTTTAACTGTTGTGGGCTGGGTTTCCCAGGGCTTGGGAAACCCAACAGCTGAAGGTAGCAGAGATAGGCCAGATCCAGCAGATAAGTGGGCCAGGGGGAGCAGAGGTGCCTCCCTCGGCCTCTCAAACAAACCGTTTCCCTCTCCGCGATTACCCCCCACCCCCGCGATCCGAACCCATATCACCCACAAACTGAAGCCCCCTCACCTGCAGTCTGAAGCCCCCAGCAACCCACAATCTGTTCAACTGCGCACCCCCCCCCACCTGCCCCAGTCAGGATCTCACCCTGACCCACAAACTGTTCGCCCCCCACCCCCTGCCAACCTCGGCCCCAACCCTCTGACACTTTGTTCCCTGGCTGCGGCTTTTCAGTGCAGGCCTTCCCACCCAACAGCCAGCCAGCCTCTCAATCTGACTGGCTGCCAGCCATGAAATGGAGCAAAAAATTTACGACAAGACCTCAGTGTTACCTGCATTTCTGGGTTCCCCGGCTCCCCCCCGCCCCCTACTCCCTTCTTGCCTCCTTGTAAATATCGAGGCAACTGTGACTGGGCTTCAGACTACAATCACTAGAGCTCTGTTGCAGAAAGTCCCTGACGTGCTGCACACAGCGTGGTGGACTGTAGTTAGCATGCAGTCACCAGCGATTGCACAGACATGATTACTAGGCTCGTCCACACTGGCTCTCAGACCTTGCAGGGTGCTTGGCACATCTAATGACTGCAAAAAACATTGGTGTTCAGGTGATGTTTGTCTTTTAAAAGCAGACCCTGTGAGATTTGGATCCCAGGGTTCTACGGTTGAGGAAGGACTCAAGCTGATCCATCAGCCTGCAGGTACCTGCCATGTGAAGTGCTTTTGGATATGGAGTGACACAGAGTTGAGGCTGGAGTACAAATTTTCTGATTGTGCACTCCTGGAGTAGACCCTAACTCATCAGAAGCACACTTCAGCAAACTGCAGGCATGCAGCAACTGATTTTTCAATCCACCATGGAAGCAAAGCCTTGGCAGTATGTGCATGATTTCCCAATGTGCAGACGAGGCTTGGTGCCGGAGTGCGCAATCATAAAAGTGATGAGTAGAGTCACAATGAAATCGAGATCTGATAAAAACACCAAAAATATCTGTATGCTTGCAAAGATCATACATTTTCCAGTGAATGTCCTCTGCTCTCCAAACTATAAAATGTGCCACCTTAAGACTTGGGAGCTGGAGTTGGTATAAAAAAAAATGGACATTCATTTGGTCACAATTGGCATTCATTTTGAAAATGCAAAGTATATTTTCCAAGCCCAGTTACAAAGTACGGCAAGCTACATATTCTATTTTACAAAATAATCTTTATTAATGTATACATGTAATATTTAAGATTGTTTATTGTTATGATTTTAAATTGATGCTATAAAAAGTATTCATCTATGTCCATTTTTCATTCTTTATTTACTTGGAGCTATTACATATTTTGTGGCAACTTGGCTTAGTTGGTAGTGCTCTTGACTCTAGGTCAGAAGATTGTGGGTTCAAAGTTCACACTAGGATTTTAGCTCCTGATCGATGGTGACACTACAATGCAGTACTGAGGGAGTGTTGCAGTTTTGGAGGTGCCTGCACTCCTATTTGTACATGTAAAAGTTAAAGACTCCATGATACCAGTTGAAACAAAGTAGAGAATTCTCCAAGTGCCTTTGCCAACTTTCCTCCCTCAACCAATGCTCGCCAAAACAACAAAGTAACACATTAATCTCATTGTCGTCTATGGGTAGATTTCATTGGGGTAGATTTTGATCTGTACTGCCTGGGCATGAATTATCATCTGGCGGAGAGCAAGGAGGAAAATTGGGGGAGGGGAGTTGCATGGCTGTAATGGTGCCCACTTCCCTTGATTTAAAGTAAAATCGGGATGGATCTGTTACGGGCACATGATCTTTTCCTCTATGATTTTCCATTCTGCGCTCTGCCTATACAGTGTTTACAGATGAAAATCTAATTGTGTGAAGTGCTTTGAGACACAAACAGAAGAGATGGAGATAATTTTAAATAGAATAATTTATACCTCAAATGCAGACACAGTAATAATTGCTTAGCAGTAGTTGTGTGACATTTGCTAGGAATGTTAGTTTTAATTAATAGCAGCTGTATCAGACAACAGAACATGACTGCCTCCCATCAAGCACCCACAGTTCCCATGGGAGTTCTGTATTCGATCTCTGCAATGCACAAACACTCGTATATAGAAGATGAGAAATTAGTTTAGAGAAGTTCACTTAAGCTGTAGAAAACATTAAGGGGGAAAAGAGGGAGCTAATGGGGCGCAAAGCAACTGGCGCCTGGGCGCGGCAACGTTTGAGTCGCTAAAATTGACCAGACATTTTGCGGCGGTGCTAAACACTACTGCCACGATCTCCTGCTCCCGCAGATCGTGACGTCAGTCGAGCATGCAACGCCCCGGTAGCGCCCCGGACCGGATATTGGGTGGCGCCCCCTGCCTTACCGCCTGCCACTAGCAACAACAGGTAGAGGGGAATGTTTTGCAGTCGGGAAGGGACTGGGGGAGCGATGTTTAAAGGCGACCGCTTCCTGCCTTTTTTTGTCGGCGACATTTTTGCACCACGCATTCTGAGAGAGAGAGAGAGACTTCTGGAGAGATTCAACGCTGTGTGAAGGAGTTTTGGGTACTGAGCAGGTTCATTTGATTTGACATTCCTTGCATCAATTTAGAAGAGACTATGGGGGCTGCACTCTGAGCTCTTTCCCTGGCTCTCTCCATTGTTCTTTCCAACAGATTTGATGTACAGGTCTCTCCAGGCCGAGATTCAAAGCTGCAATGAGCAGAATGTGGATGGAGAGCAAAATCAACCCTCCCCTTTAAGAACTGGCTGGTGCCATTGTGTCTGTGTTCCATTGCTGACTGACATCACATGAGCTTCGCCAGCGCTCTGAGGTAGCGCCTTGCTCCTCGGCGTTAGCGCCTTAAGAGAGGTGTCTAGCACCTGATTTAGCGCTCCAATCATCTCCAGGGGTGATAGAAGCCAAGTTTGCAGTCAGAGGCGATAATTAGCGCCAGGCGCTAAACTTTGCGTCCGGCCGATAATTGTGCCACAAATGGGGCGGTACCGAATTTCTCCCCCAAACATTTTATTTTAAAAGAAATCATTTATTGGCGATTCCCACCAATAAATAGTTGTGTAATAATTACTGAATCCTTCCCTAAAAGATATGAATTGCCTCAACCATGATGTCTGCTATCCAGAAATATTAATAAACCATTCATCCCCTCCCCCTTCCAGCAGCAATGGAATCATGGCCCATCAAATCCAAATTTAAATGCTTAACAAAATAAAACACAGAAGAGCCAATGACATGCCATCAGTTCAGCATATTCTTGGGGTTTTGATCAACTTAGGAGCCACTCAATCTTCAACGTCATAAACCGTACCCTCTCCATATGAAATGCTGAATATGGTTTGTCAAGCTGGCCAAGTATGGTCTGGAAAGGAAATAAAACATGGACTTCTTGTCATTGCAAAACAGGCAATTAAAGTGCCCCATTTTAGGCAGGCAGATGGGACTGTGGGATTGGATGTAGCCTTTAAGTGCCTCCATAAAAATTAGATGGAGGGATGCCTTTCCAGATTAGCTTAAGCAAAACAAAACTAACAAAAATAACTGAATCAATCAAAACAGTAAAATCAGGAGAAATCAAAAAACGAAAGTCATGTGGTGCCTATCAGCCACAAAGGGAAATGAAAGGATTGTGGCGTACCGATCACAGAAAGGACACAATCCGCTTTTCGGTCTGTAGACTATAAATCAGGCGTCATGCCTTTAAGAAGGATCACACCTTTAAGAAACTCGATCTGCAACATAGTTAAGCCCAGAGCGGGGGAGGGGCAGTCGAAGCTGGGGACTGAAAAAGGCAGTCGGACTTGGTGTAGGCTCTGACGCCATTTTTGTGTTCAACATGTGGTCTCAACAATTAAACCTTTTCTGTTGAACCTCTCCGAGTTCAGTATATTTTGTTAGGAGTACGTAGACTCCTACATTGGTGACCCCGACGCTCAGGACGACTCCTAAGCGTAACCATGGCTGACACAAACGCAGTTTCTGTGAAGCTGCCGGAGTTCTGGGAGAACCTAGCCACCGCCTGGTTCCTTCAAGCCGAATCACAATTCCGACTCCGCGGCATCACCGCCGACGCAACGATGTACGACTACCTCCTCGCCTCCCTGGGCAGCTCCACAATCACGAATGTCTGGACAACACTACAAAACCCTTCGGAGGAAGGCAAGTACGCACATCTCAAGGCCACGCTCCTTAAAAAATTCACAGCCTCCCAATTCGTGCGCAACTGCCAACTCCTCGACCTCCCGGGCCTCGGTGACTCCACGCCGTCAGACTTGCTCTCACACATGTTTGCTCTGACCGATGAGAAACCGCCCGGCTCCCTCTTCCGCACGCTCTTTATCCGCCAACTACCCCCCAGCATCCGCCCGGCGATCGTGGCGTCCAGCCTCACGGACCTCGAGGACCTGGCCGACGAAGCCGATAAGCTCCTGTCCGCCGGCTCCAACCACGCCATCACCCCCGACCTGGCCTCCGCAGCATCGGCGCGCGCTCCACCCTCTATTGCACGGCCACACAGCTCGGCCACGAGGCCCCCCAGGCCCCCACGTCCCCCAAGCCCTCCGACCCAGGGCTACTGCTACTTCCATACCCGGTTCGGCGCACGGGCACGCCGCTGCAGCCATCCCTGCACGTTTCCAACCGCCCCCACACCGGCCTACACAATGGCCTTGGGGCAAGCAGGCGCGCTGCTGTACGTTACGGACAGCGCCTCCGGACGCCGTTTCCTATGTGACACGGGCGCGCAGCGCAGCATCATCCCCGTGTCCGCCCTCGAGATCCAGCGAGGCGGCCGCGGCCCTGCGCTGGCTGCCGCCAACGGCACCGACATCTGGACGTACGGCACCCGCACCGTCACCATCGACCTCGCAGGCCGCCGCTACCACTGGGAGTTTATCACCGCCAAGGTGCTCTCCCCGCTCCTCGGTGCGGATTTCCTGTGCGCCCACGGCCTGTTGGTCGACGTGCCTCGGCGCCGCCTCGTGGACATGAACACCATGTCACCTATCCCGGGCGCCATGGCACCCCCCCAACCCGCCGAAATGGTGTGGCAGTGCCGCGCCCGCTCAACGGACGACTACTCAGCACCCCTGGCTGAGTTCCCAGCCCTCACCAACCCGACCTTCTCCACGAAAGTTGCTAAGCACGGGGTAGAACACTTCATCCCCACCACAGGCCCACCGGTGTATGCCCACGCCCGCAGGCTGGACCCGGCCAAGCTGGAGATCGCGCGGGCCGAGTTCGCCACAATGGAACAGCTCGGCATCATCCGCCGCTCCAACAACCCCTGGGCCTCCCCACTCCACATCGTCACCAAACCCGACGGGGGATGGCGCCCCTGCGGGGACTACCGGCGCCTAAACAACGCCACCACGCCGGATCGGTACCCCATACCGCACATTCAAGACTTCTCGGCTAGACTGGCCGGCCGCTCAGTCTTCTCCAAAGTCGACCTGGTGCGCGGTTACCATCAGGTGCCAGTCCACCCCACGGACGTTCTCAAGACGGCCATAATCACCCCTTTTGGGCTATTTGAGTTCCTCCGAATGCCCTTCGGCCTCAAAAATGCGGCCCAGGCCTTCCAGCGGCTCATGGACTCGGTCCTCCGGGACCTGAAGTTCCTCTTTGTCTACCTGGATGACATCCTGGTAGCTAGTTCCTCCAAGCAGGAACACATCGAGCACCTCCGCACCCTGTTCCAGTGGCTCAGTGAGCACGGGCTCATCATCAGCCCAGCCAAGTGCCAATTCGGCCTCAGCAGGATCGAATTCCTCAGCCACCACATCACGCAGGACGGAGCCATTCCCCTGCCCGCCAAGGTGCAAGCCGTCCAGCAGTTCCCCCGGCCTACCACCATCAAAGGCCTCCAGGAGTTCTTGGGGATGATCAACTTTTACAACAGCTTCATTCCCGGAGCGGCCTCCCTCATGCGGCCCCTATACGAAGCCCTCCGGGGTAAGAAAGACAGAATGGCGATCGAGTGGTCGGCGGACATGTTGACCGCTTTCGACTCGACCAAAAAGGCGCTCGCCGACGCCACCATGCTCGCTCACCCACAGCCCAACGCCAGGGTGGCCCTCACCACGGACGCTTCCGACCACGCGGTCGGCGCCGTGTACGAACAGTGCGTCGACGGGGCCTGGCAACCGCTGGCCTTTTTCAGCCGCCAACTGCGCCCCCCGGAGGCCAAATACAGCGCCTTTGACCGCGAGCTCCTCGCACTGTACCTGGCAGTCCGCCATTTTAGATTTCTTCTGGAGGGCCGCCCCTTCACCGCGTTTGTCGACCACAAACCCCTGACATTCGCGATGGCAAAATCTGCGGACCCGTGGTCAGCCAGGCAACAACGCCAGCTCGCCGCGGTGTCCGAATTCACCACAGACATCCGGCACATCTCCAGTCGAGACAACGTGGTGGCCGACTGCCTATCCCGCCCCGCCGTCCACGGCGCCCACCTGGCAGTGGACTATGCTCAACTGGCAGCGGAGCAACGCACCGACCCTGATCTGCTCTCCACGCCCACAACCCTCCCAGGGCTGCGACTGACCGACGTCGCCTGCGGCCCGTCCGCCGTCACAGTCAAATGTGACACCTCCTTGGCGCAACCCCGCCCCGTAGTCCCGGCGTCCTGGCGAAAACGGGTGTTCGACATCGTCCACTGCCTCTCACACCCCGGCACCCGCGCGTCCATTAGACTGGTGGCCAACCGATTTGTCTGGCGCGGCCTGCGCAAAGATGTGCACGTCTGGTCCAGATCCTGCATAGCTTGCCAGCGTGCCAAAATCCACCAGCACGTCAAAGCCCCACTTGAGGAGTTCACCATGCCAGAAAGAAGGTTTGACCACGTCCACATCGACCTCGTCGGCCCCCTGCCGCCATCACAAGGTCACACGCACCTGCTGACAATCGTGGACCGTACCACCCGCTGGCCCGAGGCCATTCCACTGACGTCCACCACCACCGCCGACATCGCGAGGGCGTTCATCGGGACCTGAGTCACTCGGTTCGGCGTCCCCTCCAACATGACGTCGGATAGAGGCCCGCAGTTCACCTCTGATCTGTGGGCCGCCATCGCCCGAAACCTCGGGGTGGCCGTTCACCGCACCATGGCTTACCACCCCCAAGCCAACGGACTGTGCGAGCGATTCCACAGGTCCATGAAAGCGTCCCTCCGCGCCAGCCTCGAGGACGAGGCTTGGCTCGACCGCCTCCCGTGGGTGCTACTTGGCCTACGCTCCGCGGTCAAGGAAGACCTGCAAGCCTCGGCGGCGGAACTCATGTACGGCCAGCCGCTGCGCGTACCCGGAGAGTTCCTGCCCACCTCCACGACCCCCTGGTCGGCTGACCAGCAACGCTGCGCTTTCGCCAACCGAGCACAACAGTTCGCTCCGGTACCCACCGGCCGGCACGGCGAACCAGCAGCCCGCGTACTACCTAGCCTGCACATGGCCAAATTTGTTTTCGTGCGCCATGACGCCCACCGAGGACCTCTACGGCCCCCATACGACGGACCCTACAAGGTACTCCAGACGGGGAACAAGTTCTTCCTCCTCCAAGTGGGCGGCAGAACTGACAAGGTGTCGGTCGACCGGCTCAAGCTGGCACACCTAGAGCCCGACGAACCCGTTCAAGTGGGCCAACCCCCACCGCGGTGCAGACCGCCTAAGAGCCCGACGCGTCCGACCGACCCACTCCTGACACCAACCGCCAAGAGCCATTTCGGCCATGCCATCAAGCCGCCACGCCGGTTCGTACACTCCCTACTAGCGGATTCTGGGGGGAGCTGTGTGGCGTACCGATCACAGAAAGGACACAATCCGCTTTTCGGTCCGTAGACTATAAATCAGGCGTCATGCCTTTAAGAAGGATCACACCTTTAAGAAACTCGATCTGCAACGTAGTTAAGCCCAGAGCGGGGGAGGGGCAGTCGAAGCTGGGGACTGAAAAAGGCAGTCGGACTTGGTGTAGTCTCTGACGCCATTTTTGTGTTCAACATGTGGTCTCAACAATTAAACCTTTTCTGTTGAACCTCTCCGAGTTCAGTATATTTTGTTAGGAGTACGTAGACTCCTACAGGATACTTTTTGAAGGACTGGGACTGGGTAAATCTCATGGGGACGCAACAAGTGCCTCCCCTTAAAGAAGGCATCACTATAGTTTCAAGGCGGGGTGATCCACTGACTTTTAAAAATAAAATAGACAAACAAAAATAAATTAAAATTAAATTAAAGTGGTACGGTTGCAGCAAATGCAGAAGCTAATTGTGGATACAGTTACCAAGTAATTGCTGATCAGCTGCCTCTGTTTAGGTCAACAAGCATACAAATTCCACTGAGCCTTCAAGGAAACATGTACCACTAACAGCTCCTAAAATAGGTCAATGGGAAGGCAATGAAGAGACCCTATTTGGCAGTAAACCAGTAGAATTGTGGAACTAGTCAAATCTAACACCAGTGTAATTCATATAAGTGCCTCCCCTAAATTGAACAATGTTTTTCGGGACTTGGTTGGCTATCAAGTTAGTTTGAAACAAAAACACAATGAAAAGGTACTATTTTCTAGTGGGCCAGTGACTATATAGGGCTAGGCAGGCAAGATCCTCAATTGCCGATGGTGAAAAAGGAAAAGGATTTGGGAGTGATAATTGATCATGTACTATAAGCATCTGGTCAGTGTAGAGCACGTATGAATATTGATGCATTTACACCGCAGCTACTGTCCTCAGACAGTACCATTTGGCTCCTGTCTGGCTGTAACTCCAATTTTTCTGCCTAGGAGAGAGCTCTGTGCATGCATGGCTTCACACATGTGCCGAGCTCTCTCCCAGCAGTACAATTATTAAATGTTTAGGCAGTGCATGTAGCAGCATCTGTATTGTCTAATCCATTAATATTAATTGTAGAACCCCCTTGGATGTTTTTTAAACCTTGTTTGACACCATGCTGGATGTACACTCCATGCAGTATCAAACCGAAGTGGTGTGAGACTACCCCCTGCAGGAAGTCTCGCATCACTTCTCTGTTGAGTCAGATCGGCCATGGCTAGATTTACAGTACAACCTCAGCATGGCGCGGAGCAGAAACTGTTTCACAACAAAACTAAAGTTGTAGTGTAAAAGCACCCTGAGGCAAACCAGGTGCTGGGGTGTATCTAGAAGGAATTAAATTATGAGTCAGGACAAATTTTACTGACAATGTACAGATCACTGATTAGGTTAATTCTAGAGCATGGCATGCAGTTTCAGTCATCCTATCTCAAAAAGGATATAGATGTATTAGAAAGGACTCAGAGAAGTGATTTGGATGATTACAGGTTTTAGAGTGCAGACATCTCTTCTAGCTCCCGGTTCAGGGACTTCTTCTGCCACTGGTTAAGGCAGGCTCTCTTCTTTGCCATAATCCATGACAATAGCCCTTCACAGAGCCAAGTTGTATAAAACACAGTAGGCTGTAATAATCTGCGATATCTTGTTCCGACTGTGCAGGAAAACTCCTGAACTTTTGTTTCAGCATCCCAATGATCTGCTCCACCAAGTGCCTGGTAGCTTCATGTGTCCCATTGTATCCCTCTTTAGGCCTAGCTCCTGGTTTTGTGAAAGGGCTCCAGTGGTTATCCTCTGTTTCACAGCAACCAATCCATGGGGAAAATAATGAAATCCTTGGCCTGGCAAACAATGCATGTGTCACCTGCATGTTGAAGCTTATATATTTTCGAAGATTAGTCAGATATGCCTTGCTATTGCTTGGAAAGGTTCAGTAACTTAAAAGTGTCATGGCAGCAGTCACCTTGACAACCACTGACCCTGTCCTTGAAGTGGTTTCAAAGTCTGGCTAAAGGAGGCTGCACAGTTCTATTACAGCCTCTCGAGTAAATCATTGTTTCCATATGCAGATCTCCTCAGAAATGTGGAAATATGAATGGCTTGGCTAATATACTTGGGTGCCAATGTATGGGTGGCTTGTTCTTGAGCTCAAAGGTGTGAAGATAGTATAGTCACTGATCCTACTTTTCCTCCCCTAGATAGAGAGATGGTGGTGGGATACCCATAGGTGCTATGTAGGCTCTGTGAAATTGCAGTTCCCTTCCAAACACCCCAGATAGGTAACGGAGATGTAGCTTTACGAAGGCGGGCATGGCTTCAGTAGGGAAAGCAAAATAAAAAATTCAATGAAATATACAAATTACTGTGTCAAAATATTGCTACTTCATACAACTACCAAGCAGACTGCTCTTTAAGTAAAGGCCCTGACATGACTAACTGGGGCCTACTATCCAGCATCTGTTTCATATAGGCAATGAGCAGCTGCAGTGCTGTTCAGGTACTGAGGATTAATGTAAATTGTGGCTCGTTAGCAATCCTAGCACACACCTGGTGCACAGGCCCTCAGGGTCACAGGCTCGTCTCCACTGTATTACACAGTGCTATGCACAATGGGTACTCCGAAGACCTCAGCACCCTTTCAATTCCTCACTGAATACACTGACATATGTTTAATTTTATCTTTTTTTAGTTTAAAATGTTTTTGTTTCTGCGGTCAGTGTTATAATATTCCCATGACGCAAACAGCATATTAATTTATTTTTTCTTTTAGCATCAATTCATTACTAGATAAAGAGACACTGGTTATCCATGATACTGTGGTTGATGACAGCAAACTTTCTTCTTTGATTAAGTCAATCAGCAAGCTCTTCAACAGCTTGTCCAAGAATGATACCTCGGTCAGAAAAGCCCTACTGGCATGTGAGTCGAAGCATTTCATTTTGCAATACAGCAATAGCCCTAATTCTTCTACAATGAAAAAAAAAACTACAGTAATATGATTTAAATAAGAAATGAAATGTTAGTAATACTACTGAAAGTAATGCTATATTTATACATAGATACATAGAAGATAGGAGCAGGGGTAGGCCATTCGGCCCCTCGAGTCTGCTCCGCCATTCAACGAGATCATGGCTGATCATCCAAATTCAGTACCCTGTCCCTGCTTTCTCCCCATATCCCTTGATCCCTTAGCCTTAAGAAATATATCCAACTCCTTCTTGAATATATTTAATGAATTGGCCTCCACTGCCTTCTGTGGTAGAGAATTCCACAGTTTTACCACTCTCTGGGCGAAGAAATTCCTCCTCATCGCTGTCCTAAATGGCTTACCCCTTATCCTTAGACTGTGACCCCTGGTTCTGGACTCCCCGACCATTGGGAACATCCTTCCTGCATCTAGTCTGTCTAGTTCTGTTAGAATTTTATAAGTTTCAATGAGATCCCCCTCTCATTCTTCTAAACTCCAGCGAGTATAAGCCCAATCGACCCAATCTCTCCTCATACGTCATTCCTGCCATCCCAGGTATCAGCCTGGTGAATCTTCGCTGCACTCCCTCCATGGCAAGAACATCCTCCCTCAGATAAGGCGACCAAAACTGCACATAATACTCAAGGTGTGGTCTCACCAAGGCCCTGTACAACTGCAGCAAGACATCCTTGTTCCTGTACTCGAACCCTCTTATCCTGTCTACGTCCTATTTCTGAGTTTCTAATGCTGAGAGTTAAGGTCCAACACATGGAATAAGGGGGGTCCTAAAGAAAGGCATATTTTCATTTAATAGAACTTCTTATTTTTTACTGCAAGCTTTGTGTGCTCTTTTCACATTATCCTTCTGTGTACAGTAGTTACATTTCACTGAAAAGAAAAATTTCAGCGATAAATTACATCACAAATCCTGCAGGATTACATCGTTGATCAATAGCAGCTGCTTAGTAATATCATGCTACCACAAGAGGTTCTGAGATTTTTAAAGTATAGATATACCTCAGTTCAAAATATGATTGCATTAATAATAGCATATCTTTTCCTCAATATTGAAGTTATATTTCTTGTCTCTTATTAATCCCGTCACTGTTGCTCCCAGGCCTCTGCCAGTGGCACTCTCGACTGGCTTGTAGGAAATATATGCAATGACTTAGTGAGAGCTACTTATGAGTGTTCCCTATCTGCCTTTGGGGAGGTTTCTGATCTCTTGTCACTTCTGTCTGAGATTGAAGCACTCCATGCAGGAAGCTGTAGGCCTGCTCCTTGATTCCTCAGCCAACACTGCTGTCTGACTGCTTAGCCGATATCAAATCCTGGATTAGCAAGAACTTCCCTCAACTCAACACTGGCAAGGCCAAAGCCATCTTGTTAGTACCCCACTAAAAGCTCAGTACCTTGTCCTCCGACTCCACCTCTCCCTGGTTCCTCGCTTGGGCTGTGCCTGATGGCACACAACCTCGGTTCTTGTTTAACTCTGAGCTGAGTTTCAAACCCCAAACCCTGGTCACCACCAAGCCTGTCTATTTGCACTCCGCAACATTGTCTCTCTCTGCCTCTACCTCACATTTACTGTGACATTTATTTATCACCTCCAAACCCAGTTAGGGTGGACAGGTCGCATGATTCGCAAATTGCAACTTCACCGAAACTCTGCCGCCTGCATTCTATTCAGAATTAAGTTCCCGATCCCCTATCACCCCTGTTGTTTCTAACCTTCATTGGCTCACGATGCTCCAGCACATCAAGTTCAAAATTCTTGTCTTCAGCTACCAAGTCCTCCATGGCTTTGTCACTCCCTGCATCTACAACTTTCTTCAGCCCTATTTTCCTGCATGCACCAATTGCTCATGACTCTGGCCTCCTTTGCATTTCCCCCTACTCCACCTTTGGTCTCAGAGCCTTTAGCTTTCTTAGCATCACACTCTGGAGCTTTCCCCTTAAACCCTACCTCTCTCCTCTCCTTTAAAAGCATCCTCAAAACCTAATATTTTTGATTATGCCTTCATTCACCTCCCCTAACTCCTCTTCCAGAACTGCTCAGTGTTCTGTTATTTTTGTCTCTGTGAAGCACTTTTGGATGTTTAATTACATTCAAGACACTATTTAAGTTTAAGTTCTTGTCGTAGAATGTACTGAAAGAACTGTGCTGCACCACGGCACTACCTAACTTAACATTCTGTTGTTGATGAACAAGAATTAAATTATTACAGTTAGAATATAATGCAATATAGTGTTGTTAAATATGTTTATTTTAATGGGCTTATTTTTGGATAACCTTTTCTTTTTTAAAAACACAGATGCGACTACTGTTACTTTTGACCCTCTAACTGCAAATGAAAACCTTATCCTTTCAGAAGACCGAACAATCGTACGCTACACCGATGAGATTATAAAGGCTCCATACAGCCCCAAACGATTTGATGACACTTTGTATGTGCTTGGCTCGCAAGGCTTTACATTTGGCAATCATTACTGGGAGGTGGTGGTGAAGAGCAAGTCTGATTGGGAGATTGGGGTTGCTTATTCATCCATACCCAGGAAAGGCAAATGTTGGTTGGGCAGGAACAATGTGTCATGGTCTCTGGAATGCAGCTGTGAGCAGTATACTGCGTGGCACAATAACATACCCCTAAAAATTACTGTCAGGGGAAAACTGGAACGGGTTGGAGTTTATTTAAATTACACTGGGGGAGTGCTAGCATTTTATGATGCTGAGAAAATGACCCTTTTAGTTTCCTTTTATCACAAATTTACTGAAGCACTTTACCCTATTCTAAATCCCTGCAACAGCAAAGGAGGAAATTTTGCACCTTTAACCGTTTTGCAACTGAAAGGAATTGGCCAGATTTAGCCACTGACTGTAGCTTCAAAAATCTGTTCATATAATTTCGGTGACAAAAAAAACAAAAGGAAAGCGCTTTCAAGTGGGGGTAATTCTAACCTACTAGCCGAGCAGGAAACCCATAGGATTGGGTAGAACGCCAGTTTTACACCCCACCCAATGTTATTCTCCATTGACTTTAGTGGAGAGTAAAATTGGGCAGGGTGTAAATCCAGCCTTGCACCCAACCCCATCAATTTCCCGACAGGTGGATTAGGTTAAAATTGACCTCACAGTAGTTCTGGCTACCTCTCTTTTGGTAAGCTGCATTGAATTCCTCAAACTGAACTTCAAAAATACTGGGTTGTATATTTATTTTCAGCCTTTGCTGGTAAATTCCTAGTCTGGGAGGCAAGACTTCAGATTAAAACATGTAAACCTATAAAATACTGTTGTGATATTAAGAAAGCTTAACACATTTGTATGACATTTCTGTCAGCTATGTGAATGTAAGTGGTTGTCGGTTTTTTAAATGTGTTAACATTTGAACAGGGCTAGAAAGTAGGGCAGTGGAATTCGTTTTGTATTTCTGTAGCAAAGAGCTAGCAAAGAAATGATGGGCCATAGAAATGGGGTTCTATAGATCCCCTAAAATAACAGACAGAGGAACGTAACAGGAACCTGTTAAGTGTTGATGTGATAATAATAATAGTAATTTCCAGGTTATTTTGACCTTTCTCCGTGGCTCGATGGCAGATGTGATAAATTACTATTCCTGTCAATCTTTTTTTTTCTTTCCAATTTTCTTGCCTCCCCATCTCTCCTGAAGGCATTGACTCCATGCTGGGATATGGCTTCGCTACTGCCCGTTGTCCTCCAGTACTTCATCCAAATAGTCACTATGTAAGTCTTGGAGTTGAGTGCAGCAAGCTATGTCACTGCTGAGAGCATCACAGCCAAACCTGATCCCCTGACATTGGCATACATACACTTCAAGCAGAAATCATTGGATAGTGATCAGATGCAACATACTGGATAGTTTTTCTCTACATAACACAGGGCGCTAGGGCCAATTCTACTGCTCCGACAACAGGCCAGCTGAGATAAATCATAACCGAAGAAGAACTTCAAAGGAAAAAAAATCTCTATAATATTGTACCATAACTTTTACTTATTTTAAGCGAGGTAGCTTAGGGCATTAAGGACTGTTTATTAACTATGCAACATGTTATACTGGGTGGAAATTTTGCAGTTGGAGGCGTACCTCTGGAGTACGCCTCCGACTCAGAAAAAAATACGAAAGTACCTGGTGGCTCCAGAGCTTCGGAGTCTCCGGGCCCTGGGACTGCAGGCATACGTCTGCGTAAAGGCCCATGGATCCCAGAGATGCAGGTGATTTGGAAGCTTCCCGGGGTTCATGTGGGCCAGGTCTTCCAATTGGAAAGGGGGGGATTCCTCATAAGCTTATGGGGATTCCATTTACGAACGGAATCTCCATAAGCATATTAGGAATCTGCAAATAAATAAATAATTAACAGAATTCTAATAAAAATAAATATTCCCATGTTCAAAATTAATTAAAAGCCCCTTTGATTGAGCATTTAAAATAAAAATTTAAGTTTTTGAAATATAATAAAAACATTTCATTCTGGCCCAAAATTTACATGAACTAATTCTAAATGTTTTTGTATGCTTTAATCATTTTTTAAATTTAAATTTAACATTTATTTTAATACTTACGCTGGTACAGCAGGCCTTACGCCTGCTTTTACCAGGTATAAGGGTTTCATGAACAGTAGTTCTGCGCCAGCTAAAGTGTTTTTGGGGCGCATGAAGACGATCTGGCAAGGAGAAACTTGCAGGGCCATTCTGAGGACTTACGACGGCGTATAGTGTACATACGCCGTCATCGGCCTCACAAAATCCAGGCCATTGTGTTTGACAAAATAGTGAGGTTAGAGTATCAGATCTCATTGGGGCACACGTGCTTATTATATGATTAAAACGCTGTGCTAATTATGCATATTCATGCTATGCAGAGAATTTGAAACTAGCTTCTCTTTGAACTGGGTGTTTATACCAGCCTTTATACAAAAAGGCAAGTTTATAACTCAGTTAAATATGAGTGATAGTGAACTTATTATAAACTTAGTCACTTACACGGGCAGTTTATTGGAAATAGTTCTGGGGTCACATGAAAGGAACAATCTCAATGAAACCAAATCCTTTAGATTGTAATTTAGAAAATTATATTGGATTGAGGGTTTCTTATTGTTCTGTCATGTTGCTTCATGTACTGTTATGTTTTACCTTGTAGCCCATTTAAATTCTATGCTTCTGTGCAAAACTTCTGTTATTTCCTCCACTTTGCCATGAACAGGGCCACTCAGCCCTGTACAATTCTTAGTCTGGATTTTCCTTAAAAAGGAGTGTCCATATTATCACCTGAAAAATAAGATCTATAGTGCGACTTGCTCCCCTACTGGCTTAGTGAGTTCATCTAGTGAATAGATCAGGAAGGTGCCAGGCTAGCCCTCCAACCTGAGGTCAATTAGCTGATCTCTGCCAGGTGAGCACCCCTGACTTAGGGAGAGGAATAATTTTTAAACCAGGATTCCTACTCCTGATAGCAACCTAGCAACCCCTGCCTGAAGTCTGCTTGAATGAATGTTGGGTGAAGATAGGACTGGGCTCGGCTGTGATGCCCACGGTTAATGCATAGTCTGCTGCCATTCACTGTGAAGGCTCACACATGGATAATGGCCAGTTACCAGAGGGCAACCAGTACAATATAGAATGATTGAATGAGCTTCCGACCTCATATCCGCAGCATAACAAAGACCGCCTACTTCCACCTCTGTAACATCGCTTGGCTCCGCCCTTGCCTCAGCTCATCCGCCGCTGACACCCTCATCCATGCCTTTGTTACCTCTAGACTTGACTATTCCAATGCACTCCTGCCTGGCCTCCCACATTCCACCCTATGTAAACTTGAGGTCATCCAAAACTAGGCTGTCTGTGTCCTAACTCGCACCAAGTCCCGTTCGCCCATTACCCCTGTGCTCGCTGACCTACATCGGCTCCTGGTTAAGCAGCGCCTCAATTTCAAAATTCTCATCCTTGTTTTCAAATCCCTCCATGGCCTCACCCCTTCCTATTTCTGTAATCTCCTTCAGCCCCACAACCTCCCAAGATGTCTGCGCTCCTCTAATTCTGCCCTCCTGAGCATCCCTGATTATAACCGCTCAATCTTTGATGGCCGTGCCTTCTGTTGCCTAGGCCCTAAGCTCTGGAATTCCCTGCTTAAACCTGTCTGCCTCGCTACCTCTCTTTCCTCCTTTAAAACGCTCCTTAAAACCTACCTCTTTGACCAAGTTTTTGGTCATCTGCCCTAATTTATCCTTATGTGGATTGATATCAAATTTTTTGCCTTAAAGTACTCCTGTGCAGCGCCTTGGGATGTTTTACTACATTAAAGGTGCTATATAAATACAAGTTGTTGTTGTTGATACACCGGCAAGGAAGACATGCCTTCAGGTGGGGAGGAGAAAAGAAAATGGTGAGTGAAAAAAAATACAATGTACAACATGCATCAAAAAGTAAAACATGCACAAGATAATTACTTTATATTTGAACAGCTGTTGAGAAAAACAGTTAGTGGAATCAGCCTGTTTGCAATGTTAGCACCTGTTAGGTGCTCACAGTTGAATGGTTATTTAGCTGCTAATTCTAGTTTTTTTGTAATTACTACAGACTTTCATTTTTGAGCAGTTATTGAACAGATGTAGTGCATTATTGTACTAAGTCACTAAATAATCTGATATTAAGAGCAACACCTGATAAAGAAAGAACTTGCATTTATATATCTCTTATCATAGCCTCAAGATCTCCCAAAGCACTTCACGCCCAATGAGGTGCTCTTGAAATGCAGTCACTTTTGTTATGTAGACCAACGCAACAGCAATTTCTGCACAGCAAGGTCCCACAGACAGCAATGAGGGCAGTAATGGGATGAAAATTACGTTGGCTCACCTACCACCCCATTGATGCTGGCACTCCAGCTGCCACCATCTTTGGTAGATACTAAGAAGGGCAGCTAGAACACCTACAGGAAGCAACTTATAATATAAAAATTGGGGTCCGATGATTGTAATTTTGAGGCTCAAGTGGACGATGTGTGCACCGCCGACGCTCTGCTCATTTGTACCGGCATTGAGCGACTCAACCAATGGTCCTTAAAGGGATCACTGGAGGCTGCTCAAAAAACAGCCCAAAGATATTTTCACCAGGAGGATGGCCCACATAATTACTCTGACCGGCAGCCCGCTGTCAATTTGCACTGCAGCAATTCACCAAGCTTACTTCGACAGCACCTCCTCGGTCTGAGATCTCTACCCTGAGAAGGGAAAGAGCAGCTATATCATGGGAACACCATGGGAAAATGCTAGAATCTATTATTAAGGATGTGGTAACAGGGCACTTAGAAAATGACAATAGGATTGGGCAGAGTCAACACGGATTTATGAAAGGGAAATGATCTTATTGAATGGTGGAGCAGGCTCGAGGGGCCGAATGGTCTACTCCTGCTCCTAATTCTTATGTTCTTATGTTACCTCCAAGCTCCCCTCTAAGTCACACACCACCCTGACTTGGACCTATATCACTGTTCCTTCAGTGTTGCTGGGTCAAAAACCTGGAATTCACTACCTAACATTGTTGTGGAAACCATTACAATAATAGATGTAGCGGTTTGTGAAGAAGGCCCACCACCACCACCTTCGAGCAACTTGGACAATAAATACCCTAGTGTTACCCACAACCTGTGACCAAATAAAAAGAAAGCAATGTATGATATTTATAAACTAGCTGTAATGATTAATTTCCCTTCAAGTAAATTGTATAATGTAATACAACAGTAAAACACTAATGGAGACTGCACTCTTTCTAACTATGTAAATGATTTCCTCAATGTGTAAATGACTTCCTCAATGTAAGGCCAGCCAAATTCTAGATGTATACAGTAAATACATGAGGACACAGCATATTAAGGCACAACGGCCTAGAAATTCAGTATAGCCACTTTTGGGGCGGTAAAGTCGGGCGGCCGCTAAAGTTTGCGCCCGGCGCAAAGTCGAGCCCCCTTCGCCGATATTCAGTTGCATCGCCCTAAGAGGTTGCTGCTGCGCTAAAACAGGCGATGCACGACTATCATTAGGCGCTAAGCCGGCAGCCCGCGGCGCTAACACCGGAAGTTGGGCGCAGGGCAGGTGCAGCGAGCTGCTGATTGCCGGCAGACACTCTGGCTCCGGTGAGCTCTTAAAGGGGGAGGGTGGATTTGTTTTTTTGAAAGGCCGAGACTAGTGTATTTGTGTTTTTTGGGGAGGGCTTCTCTCCATCAGTTTGTTCCTCCTCCTCCTCCTCCTCCTCCTCCTCCTCCTCCTCTTCCTCCTCCTCCTGGAGTGTTGCAAAATGGCTGCCTTTTCTACTGCAGGAGTGCCCTTTAATTTGCGCTCCCCGCGGCCCGCATCGGCTGAGCACCGTTCGACTCAACAGTCGCTAGGGCCGCCAGGCGCACAATGGGCCGGCGCGAGTGAAGTTCCGGTTCCGGGCGCACAAAGGGCGTTGCACGAGGAAATGACGTCATGATCTGCGCACGCAGATGAGCGCGCGCAAAGACTTTGCGCCGGCGCTAAATGTCTACTGAAGTTGGGGCGAGGCGCAGATCGCGCTGCGCCCGGGCGCTAAGCGCCTAGCGCTCGAGATCTACTCCTCCTAAGGCGCTAACGGCTGGCGCAGCCAACTGAATTTCTAGGCCAACATATTTTCCAGAACGCTCTAGGAAGTGACAGTTCGGGACACAGGGCCATCTCAAAGCACTGCCTTAACCTTGCCACCTTTTTGAGATCATTAAAGTATTCCACTAGGCTTGCTGCTCCTTTTCAATTTTTTAGGCTTTGTTTATTTTTCTTTGGTAAAGTTAACCACAGTTATACCAATGGCCACTTACTTTAAGGTGAGAGACCTTTTCAATCCATAATACGCTTTCTCCTTAGTCTTTGACTAAAATCAGAAATTCACATTCTGCGAAAAGCAGCTTAAGTCTCAATGGCATTTGGTACATGATAATTGCTTCATACCCAATTTATAATACAAGTAAGGAAGGATACATGCAGAGAAATCCACACCACCTAAGCTGCACCTAAAGGCAAAGTGCTGCTCGTGACTAGCATGTCAAGGCTGCAATTTTATTCAGACTCCTGGCAGACTGACCTCTCGGCTCACATACAAGCTAGCAGTCCTGTTTTCACTTTGCTGACCTGTATGCCCTTCCCCTGACATCACAGCTGGAATCATAAGTCTAGTTTGTTAATTTTGAGATTCTGTGGCACAGTTGTTCCAGTGTTTCCACCAGTCTCCCGAAAGCCAACTCACACAATCATGATGTGGCTGCCCGTGTTTGGAACACAGGCAGTTGCATCGGTGGAAACCGCTTCACAGTACAAGAGTTACATAGCATTTACAGCCAGCACAAATTAACTCAGTCATGAACAAAGGACAAATAGTTCATTTACAGTAGTTAAATGGCATAATTTACATAATTTTCATTGGCTATCTTAATTTGCCTTAAAATAAGTGAATTAACATCTTTCTTAAAGTAGAGGACAAAGGAACCATGCTAATCCGGTAACACGTTTCTTCCTAATATTGCACAGCATCATTTCTGATCACGAGAATCGTTTCACCTTAAGTTATTTCCTGCACATTTCTAGTGTTATCTGAAGTAAAACAAAAAGATGTGTCGCTCTAAGGTAGCTCATGATTAGAGTTTTATTTGTTACATTTTCTGTGTAAATATTTTTCTAGCTTTTATGTCTTCGAAGTATTTTATATTTTTGATCCTGCACTGGAAAGGAAGTGAGAGGAAGTGCAACAGAGCACAACAGATATTTTCCCACGTAGGGTTGAAAGAGGTTTCTGGAACCAAATCTTGTGAGATTCAGAAAAACAACAAGACATTGAGAAATTGCAAAGGGCTGGGAAATATGTGAATTTTCAGCTGCGTATCAGCAAAAATCTAGAAATTATTTTAAAATACACTTAAATATCAGTAAAAACTGAAAATGAGAAACCTTATTCGTGTTTTTCACTAGATAAACGAGAGATGACAAAGAGTGTGGTCCTCAAAGGGTTTTAATAATGAATATATAAGGGATGTGAGTTGCCTATTAAAAGAAAATAAAGGTAAAATTTGTTTTGCAACAAAATGGTCGTCATGGTCTCAAAATCTTCTTCTTCTCAGGCAGTCCCTCGGAACCGAGGATGACTTGCTTCCACATTAAAAATGAGTTCTCAGGTGACTGATGAGTCCAATGTGGGACCTACAGTCTCTGTCACAGGTGGGGCAGACGGTGGTTGAAGGGGCGGGTGGGTGGGGTGCTTGGGTTGATGTGCGCTCCTTGCGCTGCCTGCGCTTGGCTTCCGCTTGCTCCCGGCGAAGTGACGCGAGGTGTTCGGCACCTTCCCGGGTGCTTCTCCTCCACTTTGTGCGGTCTTGGGCCAGGGATTCCCAGGTGTCGATGGGGATGTTACACTTTTTCAAGGAGGCTTTGAGGGTGTCCGTGAAGCATTTCCTCTTCCCACATTGGGCTCTCTTGCCATGCTGGAGCTCCGAGTAGAGCGCTTGTTTTGGGAGCCTCGTATCGGGCATGCAGACAATGTGACCCGTCCATCGGAGCTGATTGAGCATGGTCAAAGCTTCGATGCTGGGGATGTTGGCCTGAGCAGGAACACTGACGTTGGTGTATCTATCCTGCCAATGGATTTGCAGGATCTTGCGGAGGCAGCGTTGGTGGTAACTCTCCAGTGCTTTGAGGTGCCTGCTGTACATGGTCCATGTCTCTGAGGTATACAGCAGGGCGGGTATCACTGCTGCTCTGTAGACCATGAGCTTAGTGCCGGGTTTGAGGTCCTGGTCTTCAAACACTCTCTTCCTCAGGCGACCGAAGGCTGCACTGGCACACTGAAGGCGGTGTTGGACTTCATCGGCGACGTCTGCCCTTGTTGACAGTAGGCTCCCGAGGTATGGAAAGTGGTCCACGTTGTCCAAGGCCTTGCCGTGGATTTTGATAATCGGGGGGCAGTACTGTGTGGCGGGGGCAGGTTGGTCTCAAAATACCAAAGTCAGAGTTATCTAACTGGTTGCATGGGTTTACCCCCAACCCTATAGCCCCTTACATAGACTATTGATGTCCTTTTGTGACAAGCACTCTTCAACATGTTTTTTTATATCTGCTATTAGCCTTCACTGCTACTTCGAAGAAATTAATGGAGTTTGGCATTTTCTAATGGTGTCGCATGTTCAAATTTAAATCTTTAATCACAAAGGCTATAAGTTTGTCTCAGAATAACATTATTTCAAATGTTATTTTCTTCACGACATATAAAATACAACTCACAAAGGAAAGAGTAGAACTGTTGTCAGGAAGAGCTCACCTGTAATTGCTGCTACCAACTGTAATTTTGCCCACCAAGCTGCAAGCACAGCCAGGCTAGCTGCAAGAGCTATTCTGAGATGAAAGTAAATAATGGCAGGTCAGTCAGCTCGTACCTCACTTGTGCTCCTACTGGTAGCATTGTTAGAGAGCAGGGAAAAAGTTGTCAACCTGCCATCTCAGTTACAGAAACACCCTAAAAGTAGGAAGAAAAATAAAAATGAAAAATAGGGGAAAACAAATGAATAAAAATAACAGGCGGGTGAGCACCAACGTTTCTAGCTGTCATGGGGCAGGTGAGCACCAGAGATGCGCACAAAGTTGAGCTTGTGCCCACCTGCCCCGTGGTACTGAGGCGGCTTTCCACTGGCCTCACGAATTCGGCGGGAGGGCACCACCAGGCACAATCCCAACAGTTATATTCAGATTGTGAGCCGTGGATTTTTGGGCCTCTATATTTTTTAATAGACTCGATGATGAAGAGAATTCACATCCACATTTATGGCTGGAAATACTGTAAGGGGTTGGTCTGCTTTTTAATAGGGCTGGTCATCTTGACTGTTTTGATTGTTTATTTATTCACCTCAGGCCTATGGTAGTGTATTATGCGTCTGGATGTCATGGGTACACATCATCGTCCCCAGTGGCTGGGCTATCAGAGCCGCTTTGTTCTGCAAAAAAACACCCAGGCGCCAATATATCTTTTGCTTGAAGAATAGCAATCTTGAATGCCTGTGAAACTTGAAGTTAAGTAACCTGGTTCTCATGGGAGGGGTGTCCACAGGATATTATGGGGAAGGGGACTGATTAATAGTACCATGTCCAGGCAGAGGAATATATATTTGGCAGCCTTTGGCCAACTCAGCAGTTCTGCCTGTTTTATCATTGGCAAATGAACATGTGAAGACTTTATGTGGTGGACCCAACCTTGTGTGTATGTTTTGTTTTGCTGATGCTCGTCCAGGTTCAGTGTTATTAGGATAGTTAATGAAGCGTCGCTTTGTTTATTGCTTTGCGAAGCATCACTTCGTTAATTGTTTTGCAATTCTGAGTTTTAAGTTGTAAGTTTTAATGAACTTTGCTGTTCAAACTTCTTGCTACTATTTGCCTTTTTCTGATTCATAGGATATAACTAAAAATCACAAATAAAGCCTGGATTCATTTGATTTTGTTTCTTGGTATTTCCGTATGCACTGTACTAACTGATTTGCTTAATTAGCAGCTGCATTGCTCACACGATGATGCCATTGCTACAAACAGGAGTATTTAATTTAAAACAATGGATATTTAAAAAAAAAAGCTTTTACTTCATGACCCACTATCCTCTAAGGTTTTGCTTTGAAACAAGTTGTGAGTACTCCCTGCTAGCATATATTCTTTGTGCAGCTAAATCATCAACAGGCTTTGTTCATGCATTACACAAACAGCAGATGTAAGAGACTGTCTCCATTTTGCTTAATGTACAGCTGCCTCCACCAGTTCCTGCTGCTGCACCAGTTAGTAAAGATTACACAATAGTGCACCCTGAACTTCACGAATGAATGAATGCTCCCAGCAGTGATGTGATAATTACAGAAATCCATTACGAATTCAGGCTTGCATGTCTCACATTGATTTATTCACACATGACAAAGCTACATAGCTCTCAAAACAACATGAGAAGTGGTGAAGAATGAACAAGATTTTTATTTTATAATTTCACGTAGCATTCGACATTTTGTTAAATAAATCTAAAATGCTTGCACAAGTGGAACAGGACACTAACACGAATTAGTTATTTCCAGTCTGATACAATTCAGTGAAGATGCTATATCTTTTATTTATGAAAGGAATATTAAAAATTGCCTGCATTTGAGAGGAGATGGCTGGTTATTTGCATCAATGCATCTTCCATTTTCCAAAGGCTTCAGGGTTGGAACATTTTTTATCACAACAGGACTGAACTAGATGCAAACCAAATTTTAAAAGTGGATGCCATATTAAGGTAAACATCCATTAATATAATTGCTCAAATAGCTTTTAATCAATATTATAGCTCTGTTTGGCATTAAGCCTAAAACCTTCTCTTGCTGCTGGACTCAGCGCAGTCAAAAGCCATGTGATGCGGTGGACCTGCTAATGAATGTTTTTCCAATCTTCTGAATCCATTCACTTCATCATCAGAGACATGTGGCTGGGCTGTCAGTCCTCTATCAGATTATGATTGGAGAAATACCAGAGAAGTTGCTTTCATTTAAGCTAGTTTTATTCACTATTTTTTGTTAAGGACTAGAATCCCAAGCAGTGGCTTACTTGAGGGCCACTCTCGCAAACGTTCCAACGTGTTGTCCTACAGATGCAGATCTGTGAAATGAGAAAAATGACCAGATAATCTGTTCTGGTGGTGTTGGTTGAGGGATAAATATTGACCAGGACACATCAGGAATAGAATGATATGCTAATAGAGTTAGATAAAGTAGGATGGGAGGAGGCTCATATGGAGCATAAACACCGGCATAGACCAGTTGGGCCAAATGGCCTGTTTCTGTGCTGTAAGTTCTATGTAATCCTCTGTGCAGTGAGCTTGTGATTTCATAATGCCATATGGGCAGTTGCTGAGGAGAGGCCAGGCAATTCTCCACAGGAAATCAGGAATAAAGTAAAATTATAGGACCAACAATTGTATTTAAACTGAAGGTATTACAGTTTATTGCAGTCCTACTATAGATGCTTGAAAAGCCTGCCTCCTAATACAGCAGCATGCTTTTGTTTTTAAAAGAATCCTTTTTAGTCTTTAGGCTATTTTGATTGCCTTATTCAGTTGATGCTGTCTTGATAATTTGCTCTTTTTCTCATAGGGTTATACTTCAATACTACACTCCTTTAACGATAGTTTTATGAAATCAAATTTTCTTGTGTGCGTTTTATTTTCGAATTCCCCTTCCCAAGTAATTCTTCCCAGATCTCTCTGCACTTACCTGGAGGACTTCTTTGTCCTTCCCACCAGCTGTCAACCTGCTACAGCCTGGCAGGAAATCTGCTGCGTTTTCCCCACTCAGCCCCCAGTTAAAATGTCATAGGGGTTTTATTGGTGCCACAGGACCTCGATCAGCATTTTTCCACGAGGCTCCCGCCCAAGCCCGGTGGGTATCTGATCCGCCACGTTAGAAACTAGGGGTGCCTAAAAATGTATATGGCTTTTAAATAATATAAGTTTCATTTTCCTGGGAAGCTTGCATTAGAATTTGAGACAGTCTTTTTAATCAGTTAGATTAGGTGAAACATAAACATTCCACACGGGGGCCCATGGATGGCCCTGCCAGGCTAGTTATCTGTTGCTTGTAAGTTAGGGTTTTGACTTTGTTAATGTACCTTTAATTTGGCCAGTAAAGGCCCAGCCTATGTTTCGTCCATTATTACTAATAACTGTGGCGACACGCCACCACTGGACATAATCCGCTCACGGCGGCACGGACAGTTTAAGCAGATGCCCCCAGTCGGGGGCCCTTTCCTCCAGCAACTTGTTTCCCGCAGGGACAGGCTGCCGGGAGCACTTCCTGTCTGGGAAGTATCTAAGTGGATGCGCGGGCTTTTCCAGTTCCTCTTTGCCATGAGGTAGAATAAAAGCAGTTGTGTTTTACTAGCTCAGGTCTCGACTCCCACGTTTGCCGCGGTATCTCAACATAACCATATTATAATCTCCACAGATAGAATTTGGAGTTTGTTTAGCAGAACTGCTTGTGAAGATAATTAAAAGTTAATTCGGAAAAGACATAGAATGAAAGAAATTTGAGGAGGATAAGGTATCCACCTTAGAATGGGCCGTTTGCTAGATGAAGGTGAGATAGCGACTGATTAATGTGCGACAGCTCTGGCTGGGGCCATGATTAAGAGGGACAGGGCCGGGCCTTGTACTTGCTGGGAAAAAGGGGGAGAGAGTAAAAAGAGATAAGATGGATTCCAATGGAGGAACCTTCAATTTGTAAAAACAAGGATGAAGTAATGAGACCTTCTTTTGTGGAGGGCTTTCATCCAAACACCAAGACAAAGAACTTAAGCTGTCATTGGTTGATGAAGTTTTGGAGGAACCTCTATAGGTTAAATGGTCTTGTCAATAAATTGGCCTCAGGCCCACCCCTAAAAAGAGAATAAAAAGTGACACCCCAAGGGCTTGCACACAGACAGTAGAAGGAAGAGCCGAACAGCTGGTCGAACGTTCTTTTAAGAGTGATCCCATGCTCACCGTCGAAGGCCCGAGAGAGAGAGAAAGAGAGAGAGAGACCAGAAGCCAGAGAACTGTTTACGCACGCCAGCCGTCTGTCCGATTGGGTCCGATGTCAGCTGCTTGTCACGGTCGTATGTTTTTGCTGTATTACTAGTGTGTTATATTCCGTCCTAAACTCTGATTAAACACAATATACCCACCATATTGGTTTACACTTGATCCTGTTTATCAGAGATATGTGAATCTCAACAGCCATTAAAACCAGCAGTGTTCAAATCGCAGATCAGCAGGATGGGAGAGGGAAATGGAGCCGCTCCATTTTAACTGCCAGCCAGCTCCATTCTTGCCCCACGGGGAGAGTTTAAAGCTTTCCGCCCCCTAGAAATACATAGCAGGTTAACATTTTGGTTGGAAAATTCATCAGCTTTGATAAAGAGCCCCACCCTAAAACATTCACCGTTCTTTCAACTTCAAATTAATATTTTATACCTCACCTGTATGGGCCACGTATGACTGGACTCTCCGTATTTTAAACCCGTGTCTCCCATTCGTTCTGATATTGCTGCTCAATGCTCTTACTGTCAGACACATTCTAGCGGCCATTCGAACTCGCAGGAGACTCAGGGCCCACAGCAATGGGGAGAATCAGAGTGGTCCAGAGATGGAGACCCGGAAAAAGTCCATCGTTTTACTCTTCTGTATCTCGGGTAGTTTCATCATGTTATGGTTGTTGTTTCTTATAACTTTTCTCTTTGTCCAGATTGTGGGCGTTACTTATTTCTCAGGTTTAAATGACAGTCAATCAAATTTTATTCTGGAGGAAAGCGGAGTTATGCTTCAGCTTTTGAGTTCCTGCATCAACCCGTTTATTTATGCCGGAACCCAGAGAAAATTCACAGAGGAGTTAAAGAATGGGGTGAAATACCCACTGAGTCTGATTGTCAAATTATTTAAATGATGAAAATAGTCAAGTATAGCATGAATTGTACCTTGTATGCCATGCTGCGCTCTTCTTGTCGACTAGGCCTGTATTCACTAGAGTTTAGAAGAATGAGAGCGGATCTCCTTGAAACATATAAAATTCTGACAGGGTTGGACAGACTGGCTGCAGGGTGGATGTTTCCCCTGGCTGGGGGGTCTAGAAGGAGGGGTCACAGTCTCAGGATACGGGGTAGGATATTTAGGACTGAGATGAGGAGAAAGTTCTTCACTCAGAGGGTGGCGAACTTGTGGAATTAACTACCACATAAGGCTGTGGAGGTCAAGTCACTGAATATATTTAAGAAGGAGACAGATTTTTTTTGATTTCTAGGCACAAAAGGCGTCAAGGGGTATGGGGAGAGAGCAAGAATATGGTATTGAGATAGAGGATCAGCCATGATCATATTGAATGGTGGGGCAGGCTCGAAGGGCTGAATGGCCTACTCCTGCTCCTATTTTCTATATTTCTATGTTTCTCTTTCATACGCTGCCAGACCTTCTTTGTATTTCCAGTCTTTTCTGCTTTTATTGCAGATTTCCACCATTTACAATTTTTCTTTTTTATCTCGACAGAGGCTTAGTACGTCTAGTAATTCCACCGAGAGATATAGGACTCCCACTATTCAGACATTCACCCACATTATTTGCAACACAGACAGTGAAGCAGGTCGTCATTCCCATTGGGACTACAGCTGTCTGTTAAATCACACTTCACAGTTATAATTAGGAAATCCTGAGAAATGTGGGAGTAACGTCAAAGTAGATAAGCCAGTGGAAGCAGAAATCTCACATGTCTAGTCTCAAGTGTATTATTATCCCTCGAATGCTTCTCTCTTCAGCCACAGTTTCCTGACACACCATGGGCAGAAGTCTTCTACAAAAGGAGTCTTCTCTATTTAACAAGGACAGATGCGTATAGCAAACACATATAACAGATATTCTTTCTAACCCAGAGATTGCCACTGGAACACATAAATTAAATGGCACTATAATACAATATATTTAATGGACAGGCAAGAGTGCACTCATTAATTCTACTACCACAGTAGAAGTACCAAATTAGAGAGCAACTAAAACCAGAAACCTCAGCCAATCCAAACTTAGTTGGTTTGTTTGGGTCTTGCAAACAGAGCTGTTCTTAGTTTAGGTTTCGTAAGAGGCAGAATTCTTGCTTTTCACCCAGAAAATTTTTTTTTTTCACAAAAAAATGTAGAAAGTTAGATGCTAAAAGAATCAATGAATAATGAAAGAACATAAGAATAAAAGGAAAAATGGTCATTCAGCCCATCTAGTTCAGTGCATCATTAACCGCTCATTTTCCAGCTGCCTTCTGTTCTTAGTTTGAAACATATATCTATATATAAGTGAGTTGCCATTTAGAACTCCATGGAATCCTGTGAAAGGATTGTCGGGGCAGTTGCAATTCCTCATATAATCGAAATAAAAACAGAAAATGCTGGAGATACTCAGCAGGTCCAGCAGCATCTGTGGAGAGAGAAACAGAAGTAACGTTTCAGGTCGATGAACCTTTGTCAGAACTGGAAAAAGCTGGAGATCGGACAGGTTTTTAAGCAAGTGCAGGGGTAGGGAAAGGGGGGAGGGGAGGAAGGAACAAAAGGGAAGGTCTGTGATAGGATGGAAGGCTGGAGAGATTAAGAGACAATAAGAGAGATTAAGAGATGGTGCAAGGCAAAAGGAGATGGTAATGGGACAAGTTAAGAAATAAAAGATGGCTCTAGGTGAAGTGTAAATGGCACTGGCAGAAAGAAAGACAGCTGCCATGTGGGAGAGAGAGAAAAAAAATGGAAAAAAAAGGATAGGGGGAAAGGTTTTGGTCTGAAATTGTTGAACTCTATGTTGAGTCCAGAAAGCTGTAAAGTGCCTAATCGAAAGATGAGGTGCTGTTCCTCGAGCTTACATTGAGCTTCATTGGAACAGTGTAAGCGGCCAAGGACGGTGAGGTCAGAGTGGGAGTGGAGTGGAGAATTAAAGTGACAGGCGACCGGAAGCTAAGGGTCCCCTTACAGACTGAACGGAGGTGTTCCGCAAAGCGGTCACCCAATCTGCGTTTGGTCTCCCCAATGTAGAGCAGACCGCATCATGAACAGCGAATACAGTTTTATAAATTGCAAGAAGTACAAGTAAATCGCTTTTTTATCTGGAAGGAGTGTTTGGGGCCCTGGACAGTGGGAAGGGTGGAGGTAAAAGGGCATGTGTTGCATCTCCTGTGCTTGCACGTGAAGGTGCCGGGCGAAGGGGTGTTGGGGGTGATAGAGAAGTGGACCAGGGTGTCGCAGAGGGAGCGTTCCCTTCGGAATGCTGAAAGGGGAGGTGAGGGGAAGATGTGTTTGGTTGTGGGATCACGCTGGAGGTGGCAGAAATGGTGGAGGATGATCCGTTGAATGTGGAGGCTGGTGGGGTGAAAGGTGAGGACAAGGGGAACCCTATTGTGGTTCCGGGAGGGAGGGGGAGGGGTGAGAGCAGAAGTGCAGGAAATAGAATGGACACGGTCAAGGGCCATGTCAACCACAGTAGAGGGGAATCCTCGGTTGAGGAAAAAGGAAGACATGTCGGAAGCACAAGTATGGAAGGTAGCATCATCAGAGCAGATGCGGCGGAGATGGAGAAACTGGAAGAATGGAATAGAGTCCTTGCAGGAAGCAGGGTGGGAGGAAGTATAGTCCAGGTAGCTGTGGGAGTCAGTGGGTTTGTAGTGAATGTTTGTCAATAGCCTATCCCCAGAGATGGAGACAGAGAAGTCGAGGAAGGGAAGAGAAGAGTCGGAGATGGACCATGTGAAGGTGAGGGAAAGGTGGAAATTGGAAGCAATTTTGCCAGTGCCATTTACACTTCATCTAGAGCCATCTTTTGTTTCTTAACTTGTCCAATTACCATCTCCTTTTGCCTTGCACCATCTCTTAATGTCTCTTAATCTCTCCTGCCTTCCACCCTATCACAGACCTTCCCTTTTGTTCTTTCCTCCCCTCCCCCCTTTCCCTGCCCCTGCACTTACATAGAAACATAGAAACATAGAAGATAGGAGCAGGAGTAGGCCATTCGGCCCCTCTAGCCTACTCCACCATGCAATGCGATCATGGCTGATCATCCAAGTTCAGTACCCAGTCCCTGCTTTCTCCCCATACCCCTTGATCCCTTTAGCCTTAAGAAATATATCCAACTCCTTCTTGAATATATTTAATGAATTGGCCTCTACTGCCTTCTGTGGTAGAGAATTCCACAGGTTCACCACTCTCTGGGTGAAGAAATTCCTCCTCATTTCTGTCCTAAAAGGCCTACCCCTTATCCTTAGACTGTGACCCCTGGTTCTGGATTCCCCAACCATCGGGAACATCCTCCCTGCATCTAGTCTGTCCAGTCCTGCCAGAATTTTATAAGTTTCAATGAGATCCCCTCTCATTCTTCTAAACTCCAGCGAGTACAAGCCCAATCGACCCAATCTCTCCTTATACGTCATTCCTGCCATCCCAGGTATCAGCCTGGTGAATCTTCGCTGAACTCCTTCCATGGCAAGAATATCCTTCCTCAGATAAGCCGACCAAAACTGCACACAATGCTCAAGATGTGGTCTCACCAAGGCCCTGTACAACTGCAGCAAGACATCCTTGTTCTTGTACTCAAACCCTCTCGCTATGAAGCCCAATATACCATTTGCCTTCTTAATCGCCTGCTGCATCTGCTCCTACTTCTTGTGTTCTAATTCTGTTAGATTTCAGGAGATGGTTTTATTGCTGTTCCTGGCTGGGGTGGAGATCGCCTTTACAGAAGGTAAGTATTGTAGAAAATATAGGGACAGAGTGATCTCCTGGACGAGTTTCAATCGCCTAGATGGGTCGGAGAGGAATTTCCCAGATTTTTTCTCCCAAATTGGCCTTTGGGTTTTTAAAAATCTGGTTTTTCGCCTCTCCCGGGAGGTCACATGGGTCCGGGTGGGATGGAGAGTGATAGTACATTTGAGGTTAGGATCAGATCAGCCATGATCTTATTGAATGGTGGAGCAGGCTCGAGGGGCCGATTGGCCTACTCCTGCTCCTATTTCTTCTGTTCTTATGTTCTTATGCTTACCTTCAGCGACTAGTGCACAAGGACACCCAGGTCTCGTTGCGCTTCCCCTTCTCCCAATCTATTGCCATTCAGATAATAACCTGCCTCCCTGTTTTTGACACCAAAGTGAATAACCTCACATTTATCCACATTATATTGCATCTGCCATGCTTCTGCCCAATCACCCAACCTGTCCAAATCATCCTGTAGTTTCTCGGCATCCTCCTCACAGCACACATGCCCACCCAGCTTTGTGTCGTCTGCAAATTTGGAGATATTACATCTAGTTCCCTTGTCTAGATCATCTATATATATAAATCGGTACTTCTGTCATTCTGTCTATCTGTCATTCTGTCTGTCATCGCCTGTGCGTCTGTTGGGCTATGCGCTCGAAAGTTACAGGGCGTACCTACGCGCGCGTTACCTCCAAAGAAAGCTTACGCTTCTTAGACGGTTTTAAGCGTATTTACTTTTCGGTCGGACGAAAATTGTTCGCGCCTTATGCAAAAAACCTTCAAAATTAAACTCATTATCTGCTAGCATTGATTGACTGACGTCAAGGTTCCACCAATCCTGTTCCGTCACGATTGACCAATCCTACAGTACGGTCCCCTGATGGTTGGCCAATCGGTGTGTGTGTGGGCGGGACTATTCGTTTTCATCTCGGGGATGTGGCAGCCATTGTTTCACTACCAGCTCTGTTCAGCTTCCAGCTCAAATGACTTCAGCTTCCAGCTAAAACTACTTTGAAAGTTAGTATCTCTTTTAAAAATAACATAAGATTTACCAAAAACGTTTTATAAGTACTTTCACTTTCATTTTTCAAGCTTTTAAAAGGTAAACAGACAGGGACACAGACAGGGCCCTAGACAGGGACACAGACAGGGCCCTAAAGCCTGGCACTCGATTTAAAATGTTGCCCAGCACCAGATTCACAAAGGGTCACAGACAGGGCCCCAAAGCCTGGCACTCGATTTAAACCGCCTGCCCCAAAACAGCCCTGGCAACGCCGGGCTCTCCAGCTAGTTAATATATATTGTGAATAGCTGGGGTCCAAGGACTGATCCCTGCAGTACACCACTAGTCACTGCCTGCCAATCGGAAAAAGACCCGTTTATTCCAACTCTTTGCTTTCTATCTGCCAACCAGTTCTCTATCCAAGTCAATACCTTGCCCCCAATACCTTGCCTTAACTTTACACGCTAATCTCTTATGTGGGACCTTATCGAAAGTCCAAATACACCACATCCACTGGTTCTCCCTTAGCTATTTTACTAGTTACATCCTCAAAAAATTCCAGTAGATTAGTCAAGCACGATTTACCTTTTGTAAATCCATGTTGACTTTGTCCGATCCTGTCATTGTTTTCCAAGTGCTCTGCTATTACATCTTTTATAATGGACTCTAGCATTTTCCCCACTACCGATGTCAGGCTTACCGGTCTGTAATTCCCCATTTTCTCTCTACCACCTTTTTTGAATAGTGGGGTAACATTAGCTACCCTCCAATCCATGGGTACTGTTCCAGATTCCATCGAATGTTGGAAGATGATCAGCAATGCATCTACTATTTCTAGGGCCAGTTCCTTAAGTACCCTAAGATGTGGATTATCAGGCCCTGGGGATTTATCAGCCTTCAATCCCATCAATTTCCCTAACACCATTTCCCTACAAATACTGATTTCTTTCAGTTCCTCCCTTTCATCAGACCCTATGTTCCCCGACATTTCCGGGAGGCTATTTGTGTCCTCCTTTGTGAAGGCAGAACCAAAATATGTATTTAATTGGTCTGCTAATTCTTTGTTCCCCATTATAAATTCCCCTGATTCTGACTGCAAGGGACCTATGCTTGACTTCACCAATCTTTTTCTCTTCACATATCTATAAAAGCTTTTACAGTCAGTTTTTATGTTCCCTGCAAGCTTACTCTCATTCTATTTTCCCTTTCTTAATTAATCCCTTTGTCCTCCTTTGTTGAATCCTAAACTGCTCCCAATCCTCTGGATTACTGCTTTTTTTGGCCAATTTATATGTCCTCTTCTTGGATTTATGCTATCCCTAATTTCCCTCATTAGCCACGGTTGAGTCACCTTTTTTGTTTTATTTTTATGCCAAACTGGGATGAACAAATTCTGTAGTTCATCCATGCGGTCTTTGAATGTTTGCCATTGCCTATCCACCGTTAACCCTTTGAGTGACATTCCCCAATCAATCCTACCCAAATTGCGCCTCAGGCCATCGTAGTTTCCTTTATTTAAATTCAGGACCCTAGTCTCTGAGTCAACTACTTCATTCTCCATCTTAATGAAGAATTCAATCATGTTATGATCGCTCCAACCCAAGGGGTCTCGTACAACAAGATTGCTAATTAATCCTTTCTCGTTACATAATACCCAGTCTAAGATGGCCTGATCTCTGGTTGGTTCCTTGACATATTGGTCCAGGAAACCATCCCGTAAACACTCCAGGAATTCCTCCTCCACAGTATTGTTACTAATTTGGTTAGCCCAATCTATATGTAGATTAAAGTCACCCATGATGACTGCTGTGCCCTTTTTGCACACCTCTCTAATTTCCCTGTTAATGCCATCCCCAACCTGTGCATTACTGTTTGGAGGTCTATATGCCACTCCCACTAATGTTTTCTGCCCCTTGGTATTTCTCAGTTCTACCCATACAGATTCCACATCATCAGAGCTAATATCCTTCCTTACAATTGTGTTAATCCCTTCTTTAACCAGTAATGCTACCCCACCTCCCTTTCCTTTTTGCCTATCTTTCCTGAATATTGAATACCCCTGGATGTTGCGTTCCCAGCCTTGGCCACCCTGGAGCCATGTTTCCGTAATCCCAATCAAATCATATTCATTTACCTTTATTTGCGCAGCTAATTCATCCACCTTTTTACGAATGCTCCTCACATTAAGACGCAAAGCCTTCAGGCTTGTTTTTTTAACGCTCTTAGACCTATTAGAATTATTATTTACTGTGGCCATGTTTGATTTAAACCGTTGATTTCTCTGACTGCCACTTTTGTTTTTCTCCTTCCTATCTTTTGCTTTTATCCTTGTTTCCCTTTCCTCTGTCCCCCTGCTCAGGTTCCCAACCCACTGCCATTTTAGTTTAAACCCTCCCCCAGAGCACAAGCAAACACTCCCCCTAGGACATCGGTCCCGGCCCTGCCCAGGTGCAAACCATCCAGTTTGAACTGATCCCACCTCCCCCAGAACTGGTTCCAATGTCCCAGGAATTTGAATCCCTCCCCCTGGCACCATTCCTCCAGCCACGTATTCTTCTGAAATATTCTTCTATTTCTACTCTGACTAGCACGTGGCACTGGTAGCAATCCTGAGATTACTACCTTTGAGGTCCTATTTTTTAATTTACCTCCTAACTCCCTATATTTAGCTTTTAGGACCTCATCCCGTTTTTTACCTATATCGTTGGTACCTATATGCACCACGACAACTGGCTGTTCACCCTCCCCTTCCAAGATGTTCTGCAGCCGCTTTGAGACATCCTTGACCCTTGCACCAGGGAGGCAACACACCATCCTGGAGTATCGTTTGCGGCCGCAGAAACGCCTATCTATTTCCCTTACAGTAGAATCCCCTATTACTATAGCTCTACCCCTCTTTTTCCTCCCGTCCTGTGCAGCAGAGCCACCCCTGGTGCCAGGAAGTTGGCTGCTGCTGCCTTCCCCTGGTAAGTCACCCCCCCCCCATCAGTATCCAAAGTGGTATATCTGTTTGAGAGGGGGATGGCCACAGGGGACCCCTGTACTACCTGCCTGCGCCTACTACTCTGCCTGTTGGTCACCCGTTCCCTTTCTGCCTGTGCCACCTTTACCTGCGATGTGACCAACTGATTAAATGTGCTATTCACGAGGTCCTCAGCATCGTGAATGGTCCAGTATGTATCCAATCGCTGCTCCAGCACCGCAATGTGGTCTGCCAGTAGCTGCAACTGGACACACTTCCTGTACACATGGTTGTCAGGGACACAGGAAGTGTCCCTGAGTTCCCACATAGCATAGGAGGAGCATACCATGGCACCGGGCTGTCCTGCCACGAATTACCCCTTTAATTAATTGCAATTAAATTAAATCAAATCAATCCCACCAATTACACTACAGTTAAATGGTATATTTAAGGGCCCTGGTTTACAAACAGTCCCCGCTACACCACAGAGACTTTAGAAACTATAAACCACAGAGTTTAAGTTTAAAAAAGAGAGTAATACTCACCAACCAATCACTTACCTGCTTTCTGGTGACGTCACACTTCGATTACTTTTTACTTCTCTCCTTCCCTCCGAGTTCGGAGTTTGGAGATTAGTACGCCTACCTGGTCTCTGGGAGCCTCTTGTACTGTAAAAAAAAAAAGAGGTGATGTCAACGAATAGCTAAGTAAAGAGCAGTGGGTGAGATAGTGTTGTAATCTCTCGTCAACTCCAAGCTCCAGAGTCTTTCAGATGAGACGTTAAACTATCTGCTCTCTCAGGTGGACATAAAAGACCCCATGGCACAATTTCAAAGAGCAGGGGGAGTTCTTCCAGAGGCCAATATTTATCCCTCAACCAACATCACTTAAAAACAGATTATCTGGTCATTCTCACACTGCTGTTTGTGGGAGCTTACTGTGCGCAAATTGTCTGCCGCGTTTCCCACATTACAACAGTGACTGCACTTCAAAAAGTAGCTCATTGGCTGTAAAGTGCTTTGAGACGTCCGGTGGTCGTGAAAGGCTCTGTAGAAAGGCAAGTCTTTTTTCTACACAGCCGGAGTTTCCCTGAAACAGAACAAAACCTCTTGACGCTCACTGCTGTCTAATGTCTATCTCCACTGCTACGAGACATCGTGGGACGCTCCAGATCCATGAACAGTTTCCATATTACTTTCAGCACAAAGTACTATTCATTTTAATGTTAAACAATCTCTCATGGTATTGCTGGCAGATAAAAGTTAAAAAGAAATTAACCCAGCAAATGCAGGAGATAAAGGAGGAAATGATTGGCCCTCAAGTACGACAGTCATTCATAAATTAATCTGCGCACCCGCTGGGCTCAAGTTCCATCTCTTAGCTGAGAATGGAATAAAAACAGTGCGTGTAGTGCACGGGTCTGGTCCCTCATACTCGCTCTTCAATCTGTTGCACTTCAAAAATGATAAACAACAATGCCTTTCATGTGGAATCTACAGCCAAACTCTCCAGGCAGAAATCTGGAGAGGTCACAGCATGGACACAGGCCAATCGCCTCAATCAGTCCGTGTCTGGGTTACTCTCCACGCTTAAAAACCTGTTCCATCTCCAGCTTTTTCCAGTTCTGACGAAGGGTCATCGACTTGAAACGTTAACTCTGTTTCTCTCTCCACAGATGCTGCCTGACCTGCTGAGTATTTCCAGCATTTTCTGTTTTTATTTCAGATTTCCAGCATCCATAGTATTTTGCTTTTGTACCTCATATAACCGATGTGTTCTGGATCAAGAGTTCAACCTTGCAGACCATCCACTTGCAGAGGATCACTCTGAAGCTCTGTGAACAGTTCTTTGTAAATTCTGCTAATAAATAATAAAAAAATATATTGTTATTTATTACATTGCAAATAAACGACTTTGCTGTTCATTTGTATACATATAAGTATTTGGCAGGTGACCATGACTGCTGTTTATTTTGCATAATGTATAGAGATCAATAGATTCATTTTACATAAATAGTGCTGTGATGATTTAACTACACTTTCATTTTATACAATGTGTAAAACTAGAATTAATGAATTTACCTGTGCAACCATTCCCTAGTCTCTTTCTCTCTGCCCTGAGCCCCCATTTTGACACCCTATTCCTTAGACTCCCTCTCTCTCCCTAAACTCCCATCTCCTGACCCCATATTCCTCAGTCTGCCTCTTTTCCCCCTGGCCCCCCATATTAACTCCCCCCTTTCTTCAGTCTCCCTATTTCCCCCTGAGTCCCCATCCCCTGGCCCCGACTTTCATGTCTCCCTCTCTCCCTGAGCCCCCATCCCTAACCGCCTTTTCTCTAGTCTCCCTCTCTCCCATGAGCCCCATCTTCAAACCCCCCCATTCCCTAGTCTCCCTCTCCCCACCTGAGCCCCATCCCCAAACATACCATTCCTTAGTCTCCTTCTTCCCACTTGAGCTCCCACCCCTGATCCTTCGGCCACAACCTCGCTCTCTCCCTACTGAGCCTCCATCTCACAAACACCTCCCCACCCTGAGTTCCCATCCCCTGTCTTCTCCTCAGACCCCGAGTCCGCTGTCACTCTCTCCACCTGTCCAGAGCTCCAATCCCTGGTCACCCTAGCTCCGCACCTCTCCCTGCTCTTTCTGTCTCCCCTCCCTGACCCGACTCAACCCATGTCTCTCTTTCTCCACCATCTGGTCCTGTGTCCAATCAATTCTAAGCTAATCCCAGCACTCTGCAGTGCCGAGGGGGTGATGTCACCAAGTTGGATCCTTCTCTGAGTGGTAGCCGGTAACATCACGTGATTGGGTGGGGCAGGAAATTTAAAAGGCGACTATTTCCCAAACAGCAAGCAGCAGGGTCATGAAACCCATGCCCATTCCGGGAAACTCCCATGTAATGCAGGAGGGTTGGCAACCCTATTCTGACGTGGCTTAGGAAGCCGCTCGGTCAAGGCAACTGATGACGCGCAATAAATGCTGGCCTTGCCAGCGATGCCCACATCCTGAGAATGAATTAAAAAAACTTATCACTTCCGTGGAATAAAGGTTTCAAAGATGGCATTTTGGCTAATTCAAATGAGGTATATCCCAAAACTTTGATGTTAATTGGCAATTAAAGCAATGGTAGTGAGTTGTTATGGTCCTTGATAGCAAACTAGAGGTCAAGAATTCAAATCCTACAATGATTAGTTGTGAAATGAATTTAAAAAACAGACAAATGAACACGACAGTTGCCAGTTTGTTGTAATGACCTCTACCTGATCTGGCCTATCTGTGATTCCAGTTCTACACTATGGCCGGAATCTTTACCTTGGAGTCGGGTTGCGTGCGTGCGGGTCGCGTAGTGGGTTGGGAACGCGATGTTGTGAGCAGCATGTTGTTCAGTGTGACTTTTACTTAATGGCTCCAATTAAACCAGTCACGCACATTTCCTGGTCCAATTAAATGGAGCGGGTCTGATGTCGTCATCGATGCCTCGTTTCCAGTGCCGATATTTAAAGCAGCCTTGCACACATCTCATTTGAAGATTGATAAAGGTCATTTCCAGAGGTCTGACTACTGTTACAAAGCTGATAAAAGTGTTGCTCATGGATACACAAAGACAGAGGGTAGCACCAAGATTTAACTATGCCTCCTTCGATGTCCTGGTCCAGGGAGTCACAGCACACAGGGAGGCCCTCTTCCCTGGCAATAGCCGCAAAAGACCACCCAAAGACACCAAAAGGGCATGGTTGGAGATCACAGAGGAGGTCAGCAGCAGGGATGTGGTCAGGAGGACGTGGATCCAGAGCAGGAAAAGGTTCAATGATCTCATGAGGTTAGGAAAGGTGAGTGCAATGCCACACTTACCTATATCCTGATGTGCCTGTCACCACAACCCCATCATGCTGCCTTCCCAAGCCTACTCCTGCATATCATTCCTCACGCCAACCTACCTTGCAGGTCCATCCATCCCTTTCTGTCTATGCACATACTCACATCCCCATCTGACCACCCCAACACTCGCCCTCATCCTAATGTAATCATAGCAAGTAACACCACAGAAGGAGGCCATTTGGCAATGTCATGCCACTTCCTCATAGTCACCCTCTACACTTGTAGCCCATCCATTCCTTACACTCATTCCATCACTCTCACTCAAAGTTCTCTTCTTTCCCTCCTTGCAGGAGAAGACAGCCCACAATAATAGGGAGAGACAGAGACCTGGAGGTGCCCCTCCAATATTCACTCAATTGACTCCAGCAGAGGAGGAGGTCCTGGAGCTCTCTGGAGTTGCAGAGCTGCTGACGGTGGGAGATGGAGAGAAGGGGATCTCCCAGCAACCTGCTTGTCAGAAATGACTGGGATATAAAAGAACTGCATAATAATGCATTAACACTACACGGTTATGCCTCTCCTGGCGGAAATGCATAGAGGCTCACGTATCCCAGGGGCGCAGGTGGTTCACAAGTGCCCCAGGGATCACGTGGGCCAGCCCTACCAATGAAAGCAGGAAATCCCCATTCATACTTATGGGAGTTCCGTACATACGGAACTGTAATGAGTATGAATGGGGATGACTTAAAAAATACACGAACATGTGAAATGTTTTAAAAATTACATAAATAAAATTAATTAAAATGACATTTAATTAAATATTTTTTAAAAATTAATTAAAACATTTTTAAATATTTTTTAACGGGGCTAAATATAAACTTACCTTATTGGACAGGGTTTTTAAGGTATAAGTGAGTGATAAAATGTTATTTTTCTATTTTTTAAAACTCTTATGCTGGTTAAAGCGGACCTTATGCCTGCTTTTACCAGGCGTAAGAATTCCACGGCCTTTCAGCGGGCAGAAGTTGGGCAAATAGCGCAACTCTCCACCCGCAGAGGCCCATCCCCCGGGGATGCGGAGGATCTGTTCTTGACAGATCGCAAGTTCTGTGTTTTAGTGCATGCGCTTTGCATGCCTAAACCTGGAACTTGCGTGGCCCATACGGGCGTGTGTGCACCTCGTATGCACCCGTAGGGGGTCGCAAAATACGGCACACTGAAGTTTCGCTGACTGGAGGCGGCAGCTGCGCGGTAACCGCCCCTCACTGGCAGCCGTCTGATTGGCAGGCCAGTGTGATTGGCAGCCATGTGATTGTAAGGCCAGTCCAGCCACTGACATGCATCAAGGGGGTTCCTGCCTTCTCTTTGCACTGATTGGCCGGGGAACCTTGTTTGCGAAAGCCTACAATGCAAGTCAGTGGTTGGACAGGCCTGTCAATCACACAGCCTGCCAATCACATGGCTGCCAGTGAGGTGCGATTACCGTGCAGCTGCCTGCCTCGAGTCAGCGTCCCCGGCGCGAAGCTTCAGTGTGTCATGGGAGCACGAGTGCGCCCATTTATTTAACTGCGTGGCCCAATCAAGAGTGCTGTGCGGCCGCGCATGCACGCAGCTTAGGGGAAGCAGTGGCCATGAGCCATGTCTTCAGTGGATTACCCTTGTCTCCAAGCAGCCAGCTGGTAAGTCTGTTTGGAGGGGCAAAGAGCGGAGAGAGCGTGGACTGACACAGGACGAAAAAGTAATGACAGCTGCCAGGGAATCTGGCACACACATACATGATGATCTTTTTATGGTTGCAGATAAGCTGCACATTGAGGGAGTGGAAGCCCTTGTGGTTGACAAACACTCCTGGGTGATGATGGGGTGCCCTGATGGCCACATGTGTACAGTCGATGATGCTTTGCACCTGTGGGAAGCCAGCCAGAGCGGCAAAGCCCAGCGACGCTCAATAACACTGGCGTCATCACTGGCAAAGTTGATATAATTGGATGACTTGTCAAACATGACATCGGTCACCTGGGTGATGCATCTGTGGGCGGTTGACTGCGAGATCCTGCAAATGTCTGCTGCAGATCCCTGGAAGGAGCCTGAGGCGAAGAAGTTGAAGGCGGTGGTGACTTTGACAGCCACTGGTAAGGACTATCCACCAGGTCCTCTGGGCAGCAGGTCTTGTTCCAGCGAGCTACAAACGTCTGCAATGACCTGGCATGATAGCCTGAGATTCTTGAAGCACTGCTGCTCAGTCATGTCCAGGAAGCTCATCCTCTGCCTGTATACCCTGTGTTGGGGGTATTGCCTCCTGCGCGGTGCAGCCCTGTGCTGACCCCCTCTCTCCTGTGCAGCATCAGGTCATTGAGGAGAAGGCTGCTGTTATGGTTGCTGCTGCTGGGGTTGCTGGAGCTGCCGTTGCTGGTGCTGCTGCTGGTGTTGCTAGTGTTGATGGTGCTGCTGCTGGTGTTGCTGGTGTTGCTGGTGCTGCTGCTGGTGTTGCTGGTGCTGCTGCTGGTGTTGCTAGTGTTGCTGGTGCTGCTGCTGGTGTGGCTGGTGCTGTTGGTGCTGGGGCGCATCTTGGTCCGATTCTGAGGTCCAAGGTGAGACAGCATAAGCGGCACCCATGCTGATGTAATAGATGGCAGGTAAAGTGGAGATCAGAGGCCCAATCCCTCAATGTTGTGATAGTGACTAACAATATGGTGAGAGTGGCTTCCGACGTTGCAGAAATGACCTGCAAACTCCTGACAGCTAAATCTCTGCACAAAATGGTGTCAGCCAGAGCCTTTCCATTCGGCAAGTAATCACATGTAATGTGGGAGTATTTATGTGTTTTTCCCAGCTCTCAATTAATGTACTCATACAATGGCCACTGAGCTTCCGCCTCCCCTTCACAGGCAATATTCCCGAGGTGTGTGAATCCCGTGCTCCTGAAGTTAAAGCCAAAAGCTGCTGTTAAAACCCTCTTAAGGGTCTCCGAACAAACATTTAAGTACATGAATGAGATCGCCTGCTTCTCCCGATTGGGTCCGTGGCGTGTCTCCAAATGCGCCCGAGTGAAATGCGGAAGTTGGCGGGATGATGGCGTGTTTCTGATGTCAATTTCCGTGAATTTAACTGCCGACCCGCCCCCAAACCCGCACACTCGGCACTGGGAAAATTCTGGCCATATGTGACTCAACTCTTAGGGCTGGAAATTGGACCTTGTTGCTCCCATTTTACAGGCACAAATTGGGCACCACAGGGCCCAATTTCGGGAACCACAACCTGCACTCTAAGGACGCCCGAAAAACATCCAACCCGAAGTTGGGTCAGGTCATTTTTCAGGTGTTTCTGGTCACCTGTCCTGCTAAAACCTCTTCAGCGGCTGCCAGCTAAAGGTAAGGATTTGAGAATTAAAAAAAAGGACTTTCCTGTGGAACCAGGAGAGGTAGGAGTAGAAGTAGGATTCCGCTGTGGTCATGGTGGCCCCCCCACCCCCCGACATTGCCCGCTCCAACGTTCCACCCAGAACACACCTTTGAGCAGCTGCCGGCGAGGCAGGCTGCCCGATAATCTTCTAAGTAAATGCTTGAGCTGCCAGTAGATGTGTGACAGCTATGGACAGCTCATGCAAAAAAGTTTAATGAGGCCCGAGGCCCAATTACAGGCCCGAAATTGAGCCCAAATGAATTTCTACTCCTTAATGCCCTCAAGGCAACTAGGAATGGGCAATGAATGCTGACTTGCTCACAATAACAAATTTTTTTAAAGTTCCCATATTGGTAAAATTACAATTTCCCATAAACATTCCCATTATACATCAAAATCCTCCCATTTCTCCCCCCACCCTCATCCCGCCACCACCAACACCACCCCTTTATATGATTGCGGTAACAAATGTGGCTAACATTGTAAAGTCTAGTGTGTCACTTGACTGTGAAAAACAAGCCATTTGTGTAGATAATTTAGCTTGGCGGAGTACATCAGGATTGTTATATTTCATCTTAAGAGCAGTGTGTTTAGCTGCATAACTGTGAAGCAGAAGATTGTGAAATTCATTGAATTTTTTTTTCATCCAAACGTTGCCGAGTGTATGTAAATTTGGTCTCCACTATTACATCTGTGAAAATTGTTCCTTCACCCAAACATGAATTAAAAAGTGGTTGTTAGCCTGTCCCATCTGTGGTGCACAAGCTCATAATTCTTCATCAACCCACTGATGTGTGTGAGATGTTACAGACCTGTTATTGCTTGATTTGCCTATCTAAACACCATTATGAATCAGAACATCCCTTTCAACCAATCAGGACTGATGATTGTGTTCGTGAGAATACATTATGCAACAGCATATCGTGCAAGGTCCTCAAATCTCTCACTTACTAGTCCCAGGTGTCTGGTAACCCTGTCAACCAGAGCATGCCATGCCATTGAAGCAAAATTCTAAAGTGAACTTAAAGGTGTACTATCCTTGAAGGTAAACTCTTTATTCTCCTGCTTGTTTACAAAGACATGTCAAAATGATATAAATGTGACACTTGTGCTGTTACCTTAATGAAAAGGTGCACTGTACTCTGGTTCTTCCGCCCAAAGAAAATAAAGGTTTGAAGAATACTTCTTCTCATAAAGAGAATGGCCCTTTAATGGTTCAAACCATCTATTCTGCTTGATGTGTGCACAGCACTTTTTATGTTTGTTTACGCATATTTTCTTTAACAAAAGTTACAAATTCACTGTGTACCTCATTATTGATTCTTTTTTTTATGGCTAATGGAAGAAATAGGCCTCCACACGAAGTAATTAATTGTCAAAATGTACTTAAAAATACTGTCTTGTAGGAACTGTGGTTCCTAGCCGAAGAATTGAGATCGACTCAGAAAATCAAAAACAATAAAATTTAATGAACAAATGAAGCTGTACAGGAAACTGTAGGATACAATGCAAATAGGTCTGGTCTGCTTGAAAGCCTCTCTGGAACTGCTAGAAGGTTCCGAGCTCAACTGCTAGCAGGTTCCGAGCTCAACTGCTAGAAGGTTCCGAGCTCTACTGCTAGAAGGTTCCGAGCTCTACTGCTAGAAGGTTCCGAGCTCTAACGTCATGACGTCGTCACGTTCTTCCCGCCGTTGAGAGATCACGTGACGGACGGCATGACGTCATCACGCGGAGTACAGGAAAGAAGCCCTAGTACAGTTAACAGATACATTAAAGGTGCAGCCCCCAGCTGTACTACATTGCTGTAAAAGGAATTATATACAATTGTCCGTAATCCTCTGGTGGTTCCGCCACATGCGCCCCCCCAGAATTGCTTTTAACAGAGAAGGTAAGGCGAGAAGGGGGTCTGACGAGTCTGTCCGACCGACTGCGATACCCCGGCAGCTGGAACGGAGCGCTAGAAGATGAACTGGCCATTGGCTGTGGTTGGGATGATGCCGCAGGCGGAGGAGAAGAAGAGGCCGGCTGTGGTCGAACCGGTGAGGCGGGCACTGGCGACTCGGCGGATGACTGTGGCTGTACTGGACCGGCAGTCGACGGTGGACGACCACAACAAGGCGGCTGAGCGGTAACGACTGGTTCGCTCAGATCCAGATGCGCCGGTTTCAACCGGTCGATGGAGATGTGGTCAGGCTTACCGCCGACGTCGACTGTGAAGGACTTGTCACCTGACGAGATGACGCGGAACGGACCTGTGTAAGGCGGTTTGAGCGGGTTTTTGCGAGCATCCTGCCGAATGAACACGTATTCTGCGCTCTTAAGATCCACCGGGACATGGGAGCGCTGCAGGTCATGATGCGACGGAGGCACTGGGATGAAATTCCTAGCCGCTTCCTGGTGGCTGACGAACTGCTGAGCTGGGGACCAGGGTTCCGTGTGAGGAGGAAGAAAATCGCCAGGCACTCTGAGTGGTTGGCCGTAAACCAGCTCTGCTGAAGAAGAATGCAGGTCATAAGAACATAAGAACATAAGAAATAGGAGCAGGAGTAGGCCAATTGGCCCCTCGAGCCTGCTCCGCCATTCAATAAGATCATGGCTGATCTGACCCTAACCGCCAATCCACTATGACAGGACTATCTCCTGAATCTAACAGAATTAGACACACGAAACAGGAGCAGGATCAGGCTACACGGCCCCTGGGCCCGCTCCGCTACCCACAGGGCCATGACCGATCCGAACCTAGACTCATGTCCAAATTCCTGCCCGCTCCCCGTAACCCTTAATTCCCTTTTCTTCTAGGAAACTGTCTATTTCTGTTTTAAATTTATGTAATGATGTAGCTTCGACAGCTTTTTGGGGCCGCATATTCCATGGACCTACCACCCTCTGAGTGAAGTAGTTCCTCCTCATCTCAGTTTTGAAAGAGCAGCCCCTTATTCTAAGACTATGCCCCCTAGTTCTAGTTTCACCCATCATCTGGAACATCCTCCCTGCATCCACCCGATCCAACCCCTTCACAATCTTATATGTTTCAATAAGATCGCCTCTCATTCTTCTGAACTCCAATGAGTAGAGTCCCAATCTACTCAACCTCTCCTCATATGTCCATCCCCTCATCCCCGGGATTAACCGAGTGAACCTTCTTTGTACTGACTCGAGAGCAAGTATGTCTTTTCTTAAGTATGGACACCAAAACTGTATGCAGTATTCCAGGTGCGGTCTCACCAATACCTTGTACAACTGAAGCAATACCTCCCTATTTTTATATTCTATCCCCCTAGCAATGAAAGCCAACATTCCATTGGCCTTCTTAATCACTTGCTGCACCTGCATACTAACCTTTTGAGTTTCGTGCACCAGGACCCCCAGATCCCTTTGTACTTCAGTACTTTCCAGTTTCTTGCCATTAAGATAATAACTTGCTCTACGATTTTTCCTGCCAAAGTGCATAACCTCACACTTTCCAGTATTGTATTCCATCTGCCAAATTTCTGCCCACTTACTTAGCCTGTCTATGTCCCCTTGCAGGTTTTTTATGTCCTCCTCACTCACTACTTTCCCTCCCATCTTAGTATCATCTGCAAACTTTGATATGTTACACTCGGTCCCCTCCTCCAAATCGTTAATATAGATTGTAAAGAGTTGGGGACCCAGCACTGGCCCCTGCGGAACACCACTGGTTACTGATTGCCAGTCTGAGAATGAACCATTTATCCCAACTCTCTGCCTTCTGTTAGATAGCCAATCCTCTATCCATGCCAGAATATTACCCCCAATCCCGTGATTTTTTATCTTAAGCAATAATCTTTTGTGTGGCACCTTGTCAAATGCCTTTTGGAAGTCTAAATACACTACGTCCACTGGTTCCCCTTTATCCACCCTATATGTTACTTCCTCAAAGAACTCCAGCAAATTTGTCAAACATGACTTCCCCTTCATAAAACCATGCTGACTGTGTCTTATTAAATTATGATTATCCAAATGTCCTGTTACTGTCTCCTTAATAATGGACTCCAAAATTTTACCTACCACAGATGTTAGGCTAACCGGTCTATAGTTTCCAGCCTTCTGTCTACTGCCCTTTTTAAATAAGGGTGTTACATTAGCAGTTTTCCAGTCTGCCGGGACCTTTGCTGAGTCCAGGGAGTTTTGGAAGATTATTACCAATACATCCACAATCCCTACCACCACTTCCCTCAAGACCCTAGGATGTAAGCCATCAGGTCCAGGCGATTTATCCGCCTTGAATCCCATTATTTTACCGAGTACCACTTCCTTAGTGATTTTGATCGTGTTTATCTCCTCCCCCCCTATAGCCCCCTGCTTGTCCAGTGTTGGGATATTCTTGGTGTCCTCTACTGTAAAGACTGATACAAAATAAGGGAGAGGTCATCCTTAGGTGTCGTGCAAAGACCTAGCAGCACCCAAGGGAGCCTGTCCACCCAACTAGGCCCAAGGAGACTAGCACGCAGTGCGGCTTTAAGGGACCTGTGGAATCTTTCACACAGACCGTTCGCCTGTGGATGCTAGGCGGTGGTACGATGAAGCTTGGTGCCCAAACCTTGAGCTACGGCGTTCCAAAGCTCAGAGGTAAATTGAGGCCCCCAGTCGGAGGAGATGTCAGCCGGTACCCCGAACCGAGCTACCCACGACGAGATGAAGGCTCTGGAGACGTCTGCCGCTGTGGTGGCAACCAAAGGAATTGCCTCTGGCCACCTGGTGGTGCGGTCTACCATGGTGAGGAGGTGAGTGTACCCGCGAGAGGAAGGGAGAGGACCAACCAGGTCCACGTGCACATGGTCGAATCGACGCTCCGGAACCGGAAAAGTGGCGACTGGGGCCTTAACATGGCGTTGTATCTTGGACTTCTGGCAACTCACGCAGGTATTGGTCCAGTCACGGACGTCAAGATGCATGCCCTTCCAGACGAATTTCTTTGCCATGAGTCATTGTGACGCTCTCATGCCAGGGTGTGACAACCCATGGATAGTGTCGAAAATTCTCCTGCGCCATTCGACTGGAACGATTGGACGTGGGACGCCCATCGAGATGTCACACAGGAGTGTGGTCCCTGCGGCCTGGAAACTGACATCAGCCACTTGTAAGCTGGAAGGTGCGGTCTGGTATGCCTGCACTTTAGGGTCTGCCTTCTGTTCTTTTGCCAAACCAACATAGTCGACTCCCAGGTGTACTGCGTGGAGCTGGGCGCGGGAGAGACAATCCGCCACCAGGTTGTCTTTGCCCGAGACATGTTGTATGTCAGTTGTAAATTCAGATATGTACATAAGATGACGTTATTGCCGTGCCGACCATGGTTCTGCTGTCTTGGCCATCGCAAAAGTAAGTGGCTTGTGGTCTACAAAAGCCGTGAATGGGCGTCCTTCCAGTAGGAAGCAAAAATGGCGGATGGCCAGAAACAATGCCAATAACTCCCTATCAAAAGTACTATACTTACGTTCGTTCTTCTGCAATTGGCGGCTGAAGAAAGCCAGTGGTTGCCATGTGCCGTCGACCCACTGCTCCTGTACTGCCCTGATGGCATAATCAGATGCGTCGGTGGTAAGGGCAATGGTTGCGCCCAGAAGGGGATGTGCCAACATGGTCGCAGCAGCCAAAGCGTTCTTAGTGTCGAGGAAAGCCTGGTCCATCTGGGGTGTCCAATCGATCGGGTCTTTGCCCGATTTACCTCTGAGGGCCTCGTACAAAGGTTGCATCAACAATGCCGCCTTGGGGACGAACCGATGATAAAAATTGACCATTCCCAGAAATTCCTGGAGGGCCCTGACGGTCTGAGGAAGAGGGAGTGAGGTGACTGCTTCCACCTTCGTGGCCAACAGGACGACGCCTTCTGAGGTGATTCTGTGTCCCAGAAAATCAATGCTGTGCAACCCAAACTGGCACTTGGCCGGGTTGATAATAAGGCCATGTTGGCTGAGATGAGAAAAAAGGGTACACAAGTGCGTAGTGTGTTCTTTCGTGCTGTTACTGGCAATAAGGGTGTCATCTAGGTAGACGAAGATGAACGGCAGATCGCGCAACATGGAATCCATGAGATGTTAGAAGGCTTGTGCTGCATTCTTCAGCCCAAACGGCATACGAAGGAACTCAAAGAGCCCGAACGTGTGATGACGGCAGTTTTGGGGACGTCCTGAGGATGCACGGGCACTTGATGATAGCCTCGGACGAGGTCTACTTTGGAAAAGATGGAATTCCCTGCCAGATGGGCCGAAAAATCCTGAATGTGAGGAATTGGGTACCGATCCGGTGTGGTAGCCTCATTCAGGTGTCTGTAGTCGCCGCATGGTCGCCATCCGTCGCCCGGCTTAGGAACAATGTGTAATGGTGAGGACCAAGGACTATTCGAACGTCGAATAATACCCAGGCATTCCATTGTATGGAACTCCGCCTTGGCGGCCGCGAGTTTGCAGGGTTCCAGCCTTCGAGCTCTCGCATAAACGGGGGATCCTGTCGTGGTAATGTGGTGCGCCACACCGTGCCTCATGACTGAAGAAGAAAATGTGGGCCTGGTGAGCTCAGGGAACTCACTGAGAAGACGAGAGAACTCATTTGGAGATGGGACTGCACAGGCAACTGACCAAGACATCGCGGTGCTTCGGTGGCAGGGACCGAGTGAAAAGTGGAGGCACTGATTAGCCGGCAGTGTCAGACGTCGATGAGAAACCCATTTGCGCAGAAGAAATGTGCCCCCAGGATGGCCTGTGAGACTTTCGCCGTGATGAACTCCCCAAAAAAATGTTGGCCGCCAAAACTCAACTGGACCCTACGCTTTCTGAACGTGTGAATGGCTGCACCATTGGCTGCCTCGAGGGGGGGACCTTGACCGCCGGATTGAAGATCTAGCTTTGACTAGACTAGTAGGATACTGCACTGGGAGCCAGTATCACAGAGAAAACGTCGCCCTGACAGGGAGTCTGTAATGTATAGGAGTTTCCCTGCAGATCCGACGGCCATCGCAACTCCGGCGCGTCCCTTAGGCCTTATTGATCTTCTCAGAAACCGCTGGTTTGAGGTAGGTTTTTTTTTTGGTGAGAAACTGCAGGGCGGACAGCAATTTCTGGTCTTCGCGCCGAAACGAGCGTGGTATGCACACCAGTCGGATTCGCTCTTGTGGGGGATGGGCGCCTCGTGGCTGCACAAGATTGTTGTGAGACGGTGAATATTTTATCCGCTTCCGCGGCGAGTTCAGCACAATCCGTGATCGCGGAATTGGCCAAGGCCGTCTGTACTGGCTCTGGTAGTTGACAGAGAAACAGCTCGCGGAACAGAAAACATTGCGATTCCGAGCCCAAAAGCGTGAGCATTTGGCTCATGAGCTCTGAGGGTTTTGAGTCCCCAAGGCCGGGCATGGAGATAAGTCTGCGAGCGCGCTCCGACTTGGACAGACCGAAAATCTGCAGTGAACGTGCTTTTAAAGCTTCGTACTTGCCATCGTTCGGTGGACTCTCGAGGAGGCTGATGACCCGCGAGGCCGTGGCGCTGTCGAGGGCGGAGACCATGTAATAATAATGGGTCGAATCCGCTGCTACTCCCCGGATTGCAAATTGGGCTTCCGCCTGGAAAAACCACGCGGCCGGTTGTTGCTCCCAAAATTGCGGCAGTTTGAGGGTGACGGCGTTCGTGTCCATGATGTAACTTCAACGAAAATTGTTCGAAGAAATCGGGGTCACCAATGTAGGAACTGTGGTTCCTAGCCGAAGAATTGAGATCGACTCAGAAAATCAAAAACAATAAAATTTAATGAACAAACGAAGCTGTACAGAAAACTGTAGGATACAATGCAAATAGGTCTGGTCTGCCTCGCTGGAACTGCTAGAAGGTTCCGAGCTCAACTGCTAGCAGGTTCCGAGCTCAACTGCTAGCAGGTTCCGAGCTCAACTGCTAGAAGGTTCCGAGCTCTACTGCTAGAAGGTTCCGAGCTCTGACGTCATGATGTCATCACGTTCTTCCCGCCATTGAGAGATCACGTGACGGACGGCATGACGTCATCACGCGGAGTACAGGAAAGAAGCCCTAGTACAGTTAACAGATACATTAAAGGTGCAGCCCCCAGCTGTACTACATTGTTGTAAAAGGAATTATATACAATTGTCCGTAATCCTCTGGTAGTTCCGCCACAGTCTGTTCTTTAGAATATTCAAATATGGTAGTGTCAACAAAAACTTTCACCAGCAAGTGGGATATCTTGCAGCAAAAAAAGCTGTTTCCAGTGTATCAAACCTTGCTGAATGACCTGATCTCCGGTAAAATGATTACCAGAGTTAGAGACATAGATGAGTTGAATTATTAGCTGAGTCAATGGGATTTGGAACACATCACGCATTCCCTTGTACAATATGTTATTATTTTAGAGGAGTTCCTTGTTAATTGTTGCAGTTAAACTGGCAAAGAAGCTGCTGCACAAATTCAGCCAGCACCCACAGAATCAATAGAGATATCAATCTAGCAAAACAGGCTGCGGCATGGCCAGTGGAGCTTTCTGACTTGACTCAAATCATGCTGCATTTTTCTAACGTTAATGATGACAGGCAGTCCATTAATTCCTTTAATTTTTGGAAAGGCCACTGCATTCCTGCCATCATTTTTCATTCCAGCACTTCTCACACGCGTGTGTTGTGTGTGAAGAATCCATGTACCGCTGATCTATTGCGGCTCCAATCTGTGAGAGGCCCAGAGAGGTAACCAGTTACATCATATAATCTTCTTCAAAAGATCAAGTAGATAAGATTTAAGGTGTATTGCTGGTGTTGAAAGCGCCACAATTTTAATTTTAAATCGTCCACCCTGTAATGTGGCGATGCCAGAATCACTGCAAGCTCTCAGATTAGTGCAGAGTTCCATTATCATCCATATTCCTGGAAATAACAAGAAGATGGCAGTAAGTTTCTTAAAAACTTTGGCGGCAAGGCACCTAGCACCCCGGCGCGGTGCTGCTAACGCCTCCCGCGAAATTCAGCGTCATGTCGTCATCGCCGTGCGCAGTGCCCCGCTCGCACCTTGGCCACAAACGTTGCTTGCGCCCCCTAACCTACCACCGGACGCTATGTCCGACAGGGTCAGCATGCCGTGTTTGTGGCTGCGGTGGCACAAATTAAAGGGCCGGTGCCGGGCGGCCTTTTTTTTTGGACCGCCTGCCAGCACCTGCCCCCTTTCATCTCCTCCTGCGGGGTGCCGGCCGCGATTTATCAGCCCGGCACTTTTCTTGAGTGCCAGGCTCTTTTGCTGGTACCCCGCTCCCTGGTGGTCCAGCAGGTCCCTGGTGTGCGCTGCGCTAGGCCCCTCCCCTTTAATTAGGGGAGGGAGGCCTGTAATACCGCGGCGCTACGTGCCGATGTGCGTGGCTCTGTTGCAAGTAGCGCTGCGATATTGAATGGTAACGCCCCAAGAGGGAGGGGGAGCACTTCCAGTAGCGCCTGTCTCCTGCTTGGGGCGCTACCATTCAATTTTCAGCGCGGGGGCGCTAACTTTTTCAGCGAGGTTAGCGCCTCAAAGGGGACGCGGCCCAATTTTCCCCCTTTTGATCTACAAATAATACATAGAGGGGTGGATGTTGCCATGAATAAGGAAAGTTAAGGCCATATTAAGCCTTATTCTGCAGTACTGCATTAACTAAGGAAGCCTTGGCTAATTGTATCAATTTTGCTGGATGGGCAAAGTTGGGGAACAATGGAAATGAGGAGTAATTAATGTAAAAAATGCCCTTATTCATAGGTGTGGTCCATGATGTAATAGAACTCACTCCGCACTTGGTTTGAGCATAAAGCAAGGCTTTAATCAACTTGTTTCAGAACATGGAGGTCTAGTTGTACTTCACTAGTTCCTTGTCTTACAAAATGTCCCTGACAAGCTGGGGCCCACGCCCGAGTATTTATACTCCTTGGACGGCGCCACCACCTGGCCGTCCAGCGTTATTTCATAAGTAGTTTCTTGATGATGAGATTTATAACATTCTTCCTGCCTAAAAGATTTGGAAGTCCGACGACTTCCTCTTAATGGATTAGGTGGACCACGAATAGCCGCAGTCTTAGATTTTTGTTTATGGCCAGAAGGCACGTCACCCCGGATCGTGTCTTGGTCCCTGGGCTTCTTGATCCGTGCCAGTGGATCGACAGGGCCCGTGTTGCTCTGATCGACCTGAGGGAGGTTGGGGAGATCGTGACTCCGGGTGTGGGTCCCCACAGGTGCAGAACTGGCTTCTTCCCGTTGGTTAGCCGTGGATTGACTGGCGTCCTGGCCCGGGGTGGCCATCCCACGGGGAGCGCTCGGCTCCCCAAGCGGATCCGGCGGGGCAGCCGGCAGGCCCCTCGATGTCCCAGGTAGGGCGTCATCCTCGGGGGAGCGCAGAGTGTCGGCATCATCCCCGCGGGTCCATCCATCAGTTGGGTCCGCGGAACCGGCCGGACAGGGAGCCAGGTCCTGGAGCGAAATGGTGGACTCCCGGCCATCCAGGTACCGCACGTGTGCGTATGTGGGGTTGGCATCCGTAAGTTCTACCTCGTCGACTAGAGGATAGGTTTTCGACGATCGGACGAATCTTCGGAGCAGCACGGGGCCAGGAGCTGCCAACCATGACGGTAGAGATGTCCCATGGGTGGAGCGACGCTGGAAGCTGAAGAATCGCTCGTGAGGTGTGACATTGGTAGAAGTAGAAAGGAGAGACCTGATGGAATGCAACGTGTCAGGGAGCATAGATTCCCACTGCTGGTCTAGTAGATTACGTGACCTCAGTGCAAGATGAACAGCGTTCCAAATGATAGCGTTGTATCTCTCAACCTGTCCGTTATCAATGGGATGGTATGGTGTCGTTTTACTTGTGGCGATTCCCCATTGGGAGAGATAACTGTTGAGTTTGCTTGACATGAAGGAGGGACCCTGATCAGAGTGGATGAAATTGGCCGTACTGCAAAGGGAAAAGACTTGATCAAGGCATTTGGTCACTGTGAAAGTAAGCATTTTGGGACAGGGGAAAGCAAAGGGAAAGCGTGAATATTCGCCCACCATAGTCAGTAAGTAGGTGTTCCACGTTGAGGAAGGCAATGGCCCTTTAAAGTCAATGCTGAGTCGCTGCATAGGCTGCATAGCGTGTATGAGCGAGCCATCCGATGGATGGAAGAATTGCGGTTTTAACTCCGCACAAATTTTACAGGAGGAGCACGTTCTTTTCACATCTTCCGTAGAAAATGGGAGATTTTTAGATCGCACAAAGTGCAACATACGGGTAACGCCAGGATGGCATAAGTCAGTATGAAGATCCGCCAGAGTCAAAGTTGAAATAGAAGAGCAGAATGCCCGTGTGAGGGTATCCGGGGCCACATTCTCTTTGCTGGGTCGATAATGTATGGTGTATCCAAAGGCAGCCAATTCCATCCTCCAGAGTTGTATTTTGTTATTCTTGATCTTAGTGCGTTTCCAGTTATCCAGCATAAAGGCCACGGAGTGCTGATTGGTTATAAGTGTGAAATGGCGACGAGCGAGAAAATGACTCCATTTACGTACCGCTTCGATGATGGCCGTAGCCTCCTTCTCGACAGGAGGATAATGGAGCTCGCTACCCTGCAAAGTTCTGGACTGAAATGCAACGGGTCGACCACCTTGATTCAAGGTAGCAGAGATCGCCACATCCGATGCATCGCACTTGACCACGAAAAGAAGATTTTCATCAATGGAACGAAGCGTGGCTTTTTCCAGTTGTCGCTTGAGGAGGTTGAAAGCTGAAATAGCCGTTGCCTCCAATGGAAATGACTTAGCGTGAAACAGGGGTTGGATCTTGTTGGAGAAGTGGGGTATCTATTTCACATAATAGGCGAACATGCCGAGTGCCCGACGAAGAGAGCCGAGATTCGTAGGGGGAGGGAGCTCCTGAAGCGGACAAAGTCGCTCCAGATCCGGTTTGATGACACCGTTGCCCACCCAGTAGCCAAAGATGTTGACTGATGGTACTGATTTCACAGATTTGGACTCATTTAAGGTTAAGTTGCGACGACGGAGAACATCAAAACATTTCTGGAGGTTGGCATCATGCTCCTTCTGGTCATGACCAGCAATGGTGATATTATCCAGATATGGAAAAGTGTTTGTTAAGTTCTCCTGTTTGACTAGGCTATCCATTGACCATTGAAAGATGGCCACCTCATTGGTGACCCCAAATGGAAGGCAACAAAACTGGTAAAGCCAACCACTGGCCTCAAAGGCTGTATACTTTTTGTCAGAGTCCTTTAACGGTACTTGATGATATGCACTCTTTAAATCAAAAGTTGAAAATACCTTGCAGTTGGCAAGGTTATTGACCATGTCATCGATGTGTGGTAGTGGGTAGGCATCCAGGTCAGTATACTGGTTAATAGTTTGCGAGTAATCGAAGCAAAGACGTTTCTTGTGTTGCTTCAGAGGATTTTTAACAATGACGACTTGAGCCCGCCAGGAAGATGAACATGGCTCAATGATACCGTCAGCTACAAGGCGAGAGATTTCTGCCTCGATAAAGGCTCGATCATCTTGGCTGAAACGTTGTGATTTAGTGACTATGGGCTTACATCAGGGGGAAAGATTGGCAAACAAGGAGGGCTCGTCGAACGAAGCCACCGAAAGCGCACAAAACGGTACTTTGGAAATAGTAAGCTCTGGCTTTGACCCTCCAAACTCGAAAGTGAGTCTTTTGTGTTGTTTCTGGCAATCCTGTCCCAGGAGCACATCACTGCATAGGTTCTTGAACACCCCGAGCTGGGTGGAGAAATAAGTGCGGCCATGGAGGATAAGGTCGACAAGACAAAAGCCGGAAGAATTGGTGGTCAGTGTCGCCAGAGCCATTGCGATTTCCCTGTCCGAGGGGTAAATACGCAGTTTTAACTTACTGACAGCCTGCTCACTAATGAAGCTGTCAGAGCTGCATGAGTCAATTAGTGCACTCAAAATGTGTCCATTTACCGAAACCTTCGTGGCTGCATGGGACAGACTTTGGGGAAAAACAGCTGTGATGGGAGGAGGGGCAGTTTTATCCTTGACAGCTGTAACCTTAGTAGTGGTTCTTGGGGGAGGAGCAGTTTTATAGATAGTAGCTGTAACCTTAGTAGTGGCTCTTGCGGGAGGAGCAGTTTTATAGATAGTAGCTGCAAAACTAACAGGAGCTCTCGACCGGTATACTTTAGAAAGGTGGCCTTTCTTACTAACAGTGGCTCTTGACTGGCATACCTTAGAAAAGTGACCTTTCTTGCTGCAATGATTGCAGGTTGTGTTACGAGCAGGACAAAATTTCCTATAATGGACCGCACCTCCACAGAAGAAACACTTCCTTCCGGATTGCCAAGATGCCGCTAGGGCGGGGTCGTCATCATTGTAGGTTTCCAGGGTAGGGTTGCCATCAGCCAGGTTGGAGTCGTCATCCGTGAGGGCTTCCGCCCGAGGCCTAACGAAGGAATCACTAAAAGTGATAGCAGCAGCCCGTGCTCATGGTGAAAGATAGGTATCTGCATTCCTCTTTGCTAAGTCCAGAGAACATGCCTGGTCATAGGCAGCCTGTAACTTGAGGGTTTTATTCTCCAACAGACACTGATGTATGAAGGGAGACACAATCCCACTAATAAAGGAATCATGAATTAACTCCTCCTGGTACTGCTCAGCTGTAATAGCTTTAAGATTACAATCCTTGCTGAGCCTGCTAAGTTTCTGAAGGAATTCGTCAAGTCATTTCCCGGGTTGTTGTCGAGTTGTGGCCAGTAGATGCTGAGCAAAAATTTCATTTGGGGACTTGACATACAGCTGCTGTAGTATTTGGATAGCGGCGTCATAGTCTACACAGTCTTCGATATAATCAAACATATGAGGGGATACATAATTAGCAAGTATCTCTAATCTATCAGGAACATTTTCACCACACACCCTGAGGAAGTTGCTGAAAGTACGATACCAGTGTTTCCATACCTTAGCAGCTGTAAGTGAATTCGATTCGATTCGAGGTCGAGACGGGCGGGGCTGAGTAGTTTCTCCATGATGGATCGATTACTTGTCTGAGTTCCCTTCTACGGTTCGAGTCATAGCTGGCTGTTCCCGAAATCACCCAAAGCGTGGAGTCGATATCAAGTTGATTAAATTGACGTAATAAAACTCACTACACACTTGGTTTGAGCATAAAGCAAGGCTTTAATCAACTTGTTTCAGTACATGGAAGTCTAGTTGTATTTCACTAGCACCTTGTCTTACAAAATGTCCCTGGAAAGCTGGGGCCCACGCCCGAGTATTTATACTCCTTGGACGGTGCCACCAGCTGGCCGTCCAGCGTTATTTCATAAGAAGTTTCTTGATGATGAGATTTATAACACTCCTGAATTTCTAACATTGAATTATAACACACGATTTGTTTCATTTAATTAGGAAAGTAGATAAAATAACCCCTGATAAGTGAATGTCTTTAAAAGGGTTTGTGAAGAAATCTTCTCGACCTGTCTGTAGCTTTTGACACAATTGACCACACCATTCTCCTCCAATGCATCTCCTCCGTTGTCCAGCTGGGTGGGACTGCCCTCGCCTGGTTCCATTCCTTTATATCCAGTCGTAGCCAGGGAATCACCTGCAATGGCTTCTCTTCCCGCTCCCGCATGGTTGCCTATGGTGTCCCCCAAGGATCTAGTCTTGGCCCCCTCCTATTTCTTATCTACCCGCTGCCCCTCAGCGACATCATCTGAAAGTACATCAGGTTCCACATGTACACTGATAACACCCAGCTCGCCTCACCACCACCTCTCTCAACCACTTCACTGTCTGTTTTGTCGTGCTGCTTGTTCAACATCCAATATTAGATGAACAGAAATTTCCACCAATTAAATATTGGGAATACCAAGCCATTGTCTTCAGTCCCCCCCAAAACTCTGTTCCTTAGCCACTGACTCCATCCCTCCCTCTGGCCACTGTCTGAGGCTGAACTAGACCATTTACTATCTTGGCGTCCTACTTGACCCTGAACCCTATATCCTCTCCATCACCAAGATCGCCTACTTCCACCTCTGTAACATTGCCAATCTCTGCCTCTGCCTCAGCTCATCTACGGCTGAAACTATTCCAATGCTCTCCTGGCCGGCCTCCCACATTGCACCCTACGTAAGCTTGAGGTCATCCAAAACTCTGCTGCCCATATCCTAACTCGTGCCAAGTCCCATTCACCCATCACCTCTGTGCTCTCTGACCTATAATGGCTCCCGGTCCAGAAACACTTTGATTTAAAAATTCTCATCCTTGTTTTCAAATACCTCTATGGCCTCGTCCCTCCCTATCTCTGTAACCTCCTCCAGCCGTTCAACCCTCCGAGATATCTGCGCTTCTCCAATTCTGGCCTCTTGCGCATCCCTGATTTTCATCACTCCATTGGTGGCCTAGGCCCTAAGCTCTGGAACTCCCTCCCTAAACCTCTCCGCCTCTCTACCTCTCTCTCCTCCTTTAAGATGCGCCTTAAAACCTACCTGTTTGACCAAGCTTTTGGTCACCTGTCCTAATATGTGGATCGGTGTCAAATTTTGTTTGATAACACTCCTGTGAAGTGCTTTGGGGTGATTTACGATGTTAAAGGCGCTATATAAATGCAAATTGTTGTTGTTTGGGCACTTGCCATTCTACACACTTAAAGACATCACCTATATTGACAACTGCCATCCACAATTTCTTCTTTGATCTTCAAAAATGGCATCAGTGCAAGTTTTAAAAACTGCATAATTTATATATTACTGATATATATGACACACTGCAGTAACTTACTAGTTTAATAGGTTTTGATGCCTCATAATACTCCAGTGCAGAATTTAAAACACTAATAACTGCAACGTGAAGAATGTCCAACAGGTAACAATTTTTTGAGAAATAAAAATGTAATTGAATAGAAAAAGAAATCTACTTGCCTTGCAGTTGTTGTGTCAGTACCTTTCTACCTAGACACAATTTAGGACTCAGAACTCAGAGATTCAAACATGAAGTGCTTTATTGGAAGGAAAGGAAGTTCTGGAAAGTTCCGAACAAAGAGAGCTTAACTTAACCGAGAGAACACCCAACCATTTATCTCCTGTGACAGCGCCACCACAGGTGGGAGGAGAACACACAATAGAACACACAATACGTAACATTTCCTCCCCTCTTAAATGGAAGGTCCACATTATTCCTCAACAGGTAAGTTACTTTCAATGCACTCAACGAACCTAGGGTAGAGGTCGACTGCCTCAAACCCTAACTTTACCCTGGGGTTTATTTTGCCCCAGTCTTGTGGGTAAGTCACTAAGCCTACAGATCCAAGCGTCTTGGAGGCCGCCGCTCTCTGACAGGATACCGGCGGTCATCACTGGCTTCCACAGCAGTAGGCATTGACACAGGCCTGGATGGAGAAGGTGCCTGTGTCAGTTGAAAGTCAGGAGTTTGCACAGGTGGAACAGTCTCTTTGACTTCCTGTGTTGGAGAAGAGCACTGTGGCAAAGGATGCTGGTTTGCGGTATCATAGAGTCATAGAGTCATAGAGTTTTACAGCACAGAAAGAGGCCCTTCGGCCCATCGTGTCTGCGCCGCCCATCCATCCCTGTCCAGTCTAATCCCATTTTCCAGCATTTGGTCCATAGCCTTGTATGCAATGGCATTTCAAGTGCTCATCCAAATGCTTCTTGAATGTTGTGAGGGTTCTTGCCTCTACCACCCTTTTAGGCATTGAGTTCCACATTCCAACCACCCTCTGGGTGAAAAAGTTCCTCCTCAAATCCCCTCTAAATCTCCTGCCCCTTACCCTGAATCTATGCCCCCTTGTTATTGACCCCCCTACTAAGGGGAAAAGTTCCTCTTTGTCTACCCTATCTATGCCCCTCATCATTTTGTACACCTCAATCAGGTCCCCCCTCAGCCTTCTTTGCTCCAAGGAAAACAACCCCAGCCTGTTTAGTCTTTCTTCATAGCTGAGGCGCTCCATCCCAGGTAACATCCTGGTGAATCTTCTCTGCACCCTCTCCAAAGCAATCACATCCTTCCTATAGTGAGGTGACCAGAACTGCACACAGTACTCCAGCTGTGGCCTTACCAGCGTTTTGTACAGCTCCATCATAACCTCCCTGCTCTTATATTCTATGCCTCGGCTAATGAAGGCAAGTATCCCATATGCCTTTTTAACCACCTTATCTACCTGTTCCGCTGTCGGAAACAGTTCAGGCCAACCAGCCATTAGAGCCTCTGTGGCTGTCTCTGTGCCTAGCAACAGTTGATCTGTGTGTTTTCTCCAGACGACGTCCTCAGCAGTCTCAACCGTGTAAGACACAGGGCCCGTCCGCGCGATCACCGTAGCAGGAACCCATTTCGGTCCAGTGTTGTAGTTTCGAGCTAGGACGTGCTCTCCTGGATGAAACCGTCTCTCCTTGGCTCTTTTCTCTCTCTTTTCAACTTGAGCTTGTTGTTGACGATGGACAACCTGCTCTGCCCTTGGAGGTTTGAGTAAGTCAAAACTTGTCCACAGCTGCCTCTTCATCATGAGCGAAGCGGGGGAAGTTTTGGTTGTGGCATGCGGCTCGTTCCTGTAGGACAACAGGAAACTGTTCAGACGTTGGTGGATTGAGCCCTGACCTTGCGATGCCTTCAAGGCGTGCTTCAAAGTTTGCACGAACCTTTCTGCCTGGCCGTTAGTAGAGGGATGATAGGGCGCAGACCTGATGTGTTGGACACCATTCACATGCAGGAAGGTTGCAAACTCCTGTGATACAAATTGTGGACCGTTGTCACTTACGAGTTGTTCCGGTGAGCCATAACGGCTGAACATCTCACCAAGTTTCTCAATTGTTTTATCTGCCGTGGTAGACCTCATCACAGCGACCTCCGGCCACTTGCTACGAGCGTCTACAACCACCATAAACATCTTCTCTTCGAAAGGACCGGCGAAGTCCACATGTACTCGCTGCCACACTTCTGCAGGCCAATCCCAGGGGTGTAGGGTTGCCAGCTGTGGAACATTCCGGACCCTTTGACATGGGGAACATGTTTTGGCTTTCTCCTCAATATTCCCATCGAGACCTGGCCACCAGAAGTAGCTTCTTGCCATTTCCTTCATCCGAACCATCCCACTGTGGCCTGTATGAAGTTGTTGCAGTATAGGTTCCCTCAGAGGTGGCGGAATGATGACACGGCGTCCCCAAAGAAGACAACCTGCCTGGACGGAGAGCTCATTTCTTTTTGAAACGTAAGGTTTCAAACTAGGAGAATCTCCTATAGCTCTCCCTCGAATGACATCGTCCATTACCTCAGACAGGACTAGATCGTTGCGGGTGTACCTTCGCACCTGAACTGCAGTGACAGGTGCTCCCTCCACTTGTCTAAAGTAGAAGATGTCTATCTGATGAGGCTCTGGGGGAGTAACAGGCAAGGGTAGCCTCGAGAGACCGTCTGCATTGCCGTGCAAGTCTGATTTGCGATATTTGATGTCGTATGTGTGTCCTGACAACAGTAAAGCCCACCTTTGCATCCTGCTTGCAGCGAGAGATGGAATTCCGGTGTGGGGCCCGAAGATTGAAGTCAATGGACGGTGGTCCGTCAGGAGTGTGAACCTTCTCCCAAACAGGTACTGATGAAATTTTCGAATTCCAAAAAACGATTCCCAAGGCCTCGCGCTCGATCTGCGCATAGTTACTCTCGGCCTTGTTCAAGGTGCGTGATGCGAAGGCGATAGGTTTCTCTTCACCCGAAGGCATGATGTGGGATATGACTGCTCCCACACCATATGGTGATGCATCACATGCTAGCTGCATGGGTAGCTTTGGGTCGAAGTGTGTCACGACCTCCGATTTCAGCAATGCTTTCTTTGCTTGGGCGAAAGCTTTGTTGCACAGTTCAGTCCATTTCCATGTTTTGCCTTGACATAGCAACTGATGTAACGGCATCAGCAATGTTGCTAAGTCTGGAATAAACTTCCCATAGTAGTTAAGTAGCCCCAGAAATGAACGTAACTGGCTCACATTCTGGGGTGCTGGGGCCTCCACGATCGCCTTGACCTTTGACGGCGCCTTATGCAGGCCAGTAGCGTCAATCACATGCCCCAGGTACTCAACTGAAGACTGAAAGAATTCACATTTGTCTTTACGAACTCTGAGTCCGTACTCTTTCAGTCGTTGTAGTGTCGCATCCAAGTTCAGAAGATGATCCTCCTCATTTGTCCCAGTGACAAGGATGTCGTCCAGGTAGCACTGGACTCCTGGCAGTCCACTCAAAATCTGATCCATTGCCCTTTGGAATAGAGCAGGGGCCGACGTAATTCCAAACGGAAGGTGGCAGTACCTGTATAGCCCCTTGTGTGTCATAATTGTCAGCAGCACACTGGACCGAAATGGGTTCCTGCTACAGTGATCGCGCAGACGGGCCCTGTGTCTTACATGGTTGAGACTGCTGAGGACGTCGTCTGGAGAAGACACACAGATCAACTGTTGCTAGGAGCAGAGACAGCCACAGAGGCTCCAACGGCTGGTTGGCCTGAACTGTTTCCGGATGATACCGCAAACCAGCATCCTTTGCCACAGTGCTCTTCTCCAACACAGGAAGTCAAAGAGACTGTTCCACCTGTGCAAACTCCTGACTTTCAACTGACACAGGCACCTTCTCCATCCAGGCCTGTGTCAATGCCTACTGCTGTGGAAGCCAGTGATGACCGCCGGTATCCTGTCAGAGAGCGGCGGCCTCCAAGACGCTTGGATCTGTAGGCTTAGTGACTTACCCACAAGGCTGGGGCAGAATAAACCCCAGGGTAAAGTCAGGGTTTGAGGCAGTCGACCTCTACCCTAGGTTCGTTGAGTGCATTGAAAGTAACTTACCTGTTGAGGAATAATGTGGACCTTCCATTTAAGAGGGGAGGAAATGTTATGTATTGTGTGTTCTATTGTGTGATCTCCTCCCACCTGTGGTGGCCTTGTCACAGGAGATAAATGGTTGGGTGTTCTCTCGGTTAAGTTAAGCTTTCTTTGATTTGTCATCGACATGCATTTGTAGATAAGCCTGGCATAAATCTATTTTGCTGAACTTTTGCCCTCCGGCCAGGTCCGTAAAAAGATCATCAATGAGGGGTAGAGGGTACTGTTCTGCAGACAGCACCGGGTTAATAGTCACTTTAAAATCCCCGCAGATTCGAACAGATCCATCCTTTTTCAGGACAGGAACAATGGGTGTGGCCCATTTGCTCACGCTCACAGGCTCCAGGACTCCATTCTCGACTAAGGCCTCCAAGTTAGCCTCAACTTTTGGCCTAATTGCAGAGGGCACAGCTCGGGCTTTGTGAAACTTCGGCTTGCTGTCAGGTTTAATGTCCAGTCTCACGCTGATCTTTTTCATGCTCCCAAGTTCCCCATTGAAGAGTTCTGCATGTTTGTTTAACACTGCAGTCAGACCTGACTCTCCTTTTGACATCATGCGGACTGCAGGCCAGTCCAGTGTGATTTTCTCTAGCCACGCACGTCCCAGTAGCGATGAGTAATTTCCCTTTACCACATATAGTGGCAGTTTTGCAGTCTGTCCGTTCAATTTAACTGTCACCTCAATGACGCCTCTCATGGCCATAGGTTCACCGGTATACGTCTTTAGCACAATGTTTGTTGGCTGAAGGGTAAAATGCTTTAGCATTTTGTTGTAGACAGTGTCTGAAACAAGGGACACAGCCGCGCCTGTGTCCACCTCCATCCGCACTGATTGTCCCTCCACCAGTGGTGACACCCAGTAGCCATTTGAATCACCTGCAACCATCAGTATGTGCACCTCTTCCTCCTCAGAGGTGTCGCTCCCCTCTGTTTTGCTTGTTCCATCATACTGCACTGAATGATCACTCTTTTTCCTCTCTTGTCCAAATACAGACATTTTGCTTCCATGCTTCCCAGCTCTGTCTGTTCTCTTTTTACCTCTACAGGCGCGTTCAATGTGACCCTTTTTGCCACAATTTCGGCATTCCAGCTCCGTACACCAGCAGTCATTAGCGTGATGGCCCGTTTTCCCACAACGGTAACATGTGCCATTCCGCGCACCTTTAGGCTCAGACGACACCTTGTGAACTCTCCCTGTTGAACTCAACTGGTGAGCCTCCTTTTCCGCCATCTCCATGGAGACACTAACTTCAATGGCCTTTTCAAGAGTAAGGTTGTCCTCAGTAAGAAGGCGCTTCTGTGTGGCTGCATTTTGCAGACCACACACGAGTCTGTCTCTAATGGTGTCCTTCAGCACCTCCTTGAACTCGCAGTGTTCTGATAACCTTTTTAAAGCAGCAATAAACATCGTCACTGATACCCCCTCCTCTTGATTCCGTTTGTGAAATCTAAATCTCTCAGCAATAACCAGAGGTTTTGGTGAAAAATGTACTCCAAGAATTTCCACTAGTTGCTTAAATGTTTTAGTTCCTGGCTTATCTGGCTGCATGAGGCTGCGAAGTAAATTGAATGTCTTCGGCCCGATTACACTCAAAAAGGTAGGCACGACCTTTTCATTTGCCACCGCATTCGCCAATACAAAATAGTCAAAACGTTCCGTATAAGCGCTTCATTTCTCCACATTTTCATCAAAATCACCAATGTTTCCTAATATAGTAGCCATCTCACGTTTCAAATTAAAATTTCTGTTTACTCACTGCCGTAACGTTAATGTGATGCTGCAATCTCTGTTCCGAGTGTTTTGTGGTCGAAAACAAGAAAGTTCCCACAACACAGATTCATCCGATCCTCATCGCCACTTGTTGTGTAGGTACCTTTCTACCTAGACACAATTTAGGACTCAGAACTCAGAGATTCAAACATGAAGTGCTTTATTGGAAGGAAAGGAAGTTCTGGAAAGCTCCGAACAAAGAGAGCTTAACTTAACCGAGAGAACACCCAACCATTTATCTCCTGTGACAGCGCCACCACAGGTGGGAGGAGAACACACAATAGAGCACACAATACATAACAGCAGTGAATAACATTTAAAATATTTATCTAGTCCTGGCTGGAGCACAGATTTTTTTTTAAAAGGATAAGTCTCTTCCAACTTGTTTTTTGAAAAAATATTGCACAGTGAATTTGGTTGGTGTTGTTTTTTATTTTGCACAATGCACAGCCTCTGTTCTCAAATGGGAACCCATCTTTCAGAATTGGAAATAAATGATGTGAATGAGCCATTCCACAGTACTGCTCGGCTGCCAGTAAGTCAAGAGTTCGACCAATATGTGGAAGCGTGCATCTGACACAAAAACACACTAAAGTTCAAAAATGAAATATAAAAAGTATAAAAATGCAAAGTAGGAGCAGGACACCAGCAGAGTTTAAAAGGGCAGGATACTGTCTGGAGAAAATAACCATTTCTTCTAATATTTTGGAGGTTTCTAATAACAAAATATGTTTGAGTGCATGAGAGGAAAATATTTTGCATTGGAAGTTCTTCTCCACCATCATAGCTACCTAAAATTTTAGATTGAACATGCAGCATTGGACCCTTCTGCCAACTCCTGTGCTCATTCAGAGTGATTGTACCCAGTACTACTCAGCTGATAATGATTTTTTTGTAAATAACTGACCATTTTGGATCAGCATGGATCTGCTGAATCAAGGCTCTGATGAGTCAGTTTGGCTCAGTCGGTAGCACTCCAGTCTCTGAGTCAGAACGTTGTAGATTCAAGACCCACTCTGGGAACTCAGCAGATAACCTAGGGTGTGACTCTGGTACAGTACTGAACGAGTGTTGCATCGCTGACGATGCTGTCCTTCAGATGAGATGTTAAACTGAGGCCCTGTAGGTTCAGGTGAATGTTAAAAATACCGTGGCACTATTTGAAGAAGAGCAGAGTTCCCCTGGTGTCCTGGCCGATGTTCTTTGATCATCCAACACCACTAAAAACAGGCTGACTGGTCATTCTGGTCATTGCTTTTAATGAGATCTCACTGTGTACCAAATTTGTCTACATAAAAATAGTCAAAGTAACTCATTGTGTGTGAAGTGCTTTGGGACATGAGATGAGAATTGTAAATTTGAGTTGTCAGGGAATGAGGAGCCCATGTAGGTCAGCGATGAGGGGTATGATTGACGAGCAGTATTTTGTGTGGGATAGGAAACACAAGTCTGACTTTCTTTCTATTGATGGAGTCTGTACTTCTGATGGTTCTCAACCTAAAATGTGAGGATCCTGTGATGGTGACACCTAGTGGTAGAAGCTAATATTTCCCCTAACATCGACAAGATTTTAATAACAATTTATGATTAAACTGCATGGAGAAAGTATATTTTAAGTAATTGCATTGCAAGTTTTCACTGGTACCCTGAAAATATCTGGAACAAATTAGATTTTTTATTTAACAAAAAGCATTACAATTTTATAATTTATTGGTTAACTACACAGGTTTCTGAGAATGAACCAGTAACTCTATTTTGTGTGACTTTGCCCCGTTCTGTTCACATTGTTTGAAATTTTTTGCAGCAGTAAAGCAAATTTGAAAGTTATGGCCACCCTCCCTGTTCCGTCCATGTATAATAAGAAACAGACTGCAGAGAATGGTACAACAGGTGTTTACTCAACGTGGTTCAAACTGTAACTGAACTGTACAGATTACTACTCAGCGTTATATACAGGTGTGGTCACTGCCGGTACTACAGTATACATGAGCTGTACAAAGTAGTTCCCCCCTTAAAGGTACATACATTACAATTCCTCCCCTTTTAGATTAACAGTACCATAACACTCATTTAACAATTAAATATCAAACTAATTACAATTAACACTTTTAACATGCAACATTAGCTGAAAATAGTCTATTTATAAATTCAGTCTTTGGGGAGGCTTCCTGATCCTTTCTGGATAGTGCCTTTCCCGAGTGTCTTGCTCTTGGTGCGGAGGCGATTCTGGCCCCCTGTCATCGGTTGGTTCATCAGCTTCCGATGCTACTGTTTCTGGGGTAGATGCGACCTGTACGTCGGGTTCATCACCAGGTACGTATGGGCGAGGCATGGGGTTGACTTGTTCCTGTGACTCTAGGATCTGGTCAGCATGGCATCTCACGATGCTCTCCCCAATGTCCACTGTGTACATTAGTGGGCCCTGCCGTGTGCATATCGTTCCTGGCTGCCATTTTTCTGTTCGGTAGTTGCGGGCCAAGACTGGTTGCCCTACATTGAAGCTCCTTGTTGGCTTCTCATGGATGTGCTGGAATTGCTTACTCTCAACATCTCTTCGTACATTTGGTCTGAGCAAATCCAGGCAAGATCTTAACCTTCGGTTAAAGAACATCATGGCTGGGGCCTGGTTGGTGACTGCATGTGTCGCATTCCGGTAGGCGAACAGGAAATTGTCCACCTTGTGCTGCAGCGGAATGTTGTCATTGTACATAGCCTTTATTGCCTTCTTAAAGGTTTGTACGAACCTCTCAGCCAATCCATTTGTGGCTGGATGATACGGGGTGGATGTGTAATGCCTTACCCCATTCTTTTTCAAGAACCTCCGGAACTCTTTGGACACAAACTGTGGTCCGTTGTCGGAGCAAATCTGTTCTGGCAAGCCATTCCTGGCAAAAATGGTCCGTAGGACTGCAATAGTTTTCTCTGTGGTGGTGGAGGACATTTTGATGGCCTCAGGCCATTTCGAGTGCGCATCCACGGCTATTAAAAACATTGAGTTCATGAATGGACCAGCAAAATCAATATGCACCCATTGCCATGGAGATGAGGGCCACTCCCATGGGTGTAGAGGGGCCTGTGGTGGTGCATTTTGGACTTTCTGGCATCCTGAGCAGCTCTTGGTCAGGTCCTCGATTTGTTTATCGATTCTCGGCCACCACACATAAGCCCTGGCTAGGCTTTTCATTTTTACCCCTCCCAGATGACCCTCATGAAGCTCATTGAGCACTCTATCCCTTAACTTGGGTGGAATTACCACTCGGGATCCACACATCAAGGTCCCCCGGCACACTGACAGCTGTTCTCTCCTTGTCGAGAATGCTGGCAACAGTGAGTCGCCATGTGCTGGCCATTCCTTCACCGTCAAATCATATACCCGAGACAGTGTCGGGTCATTTCGGGTTTCCTTTTCGATACAAGCGTTAGTTACCGGTAGGTATTCAACTATAGTTGGATGGAATATTTCGACAGGATCCACTGCTGGTGCTTCCTCCGCAGTAGGCAGTGGCAGGCATGATAGCCCATCAGCATTTCTATGCTGTTTCGTGCCCTTATATTCAATCTCATAGTGGTGCGCCCCTAGAAAAAGTGACCATCTTTGTAGTCGTTGCGCAGTCATCACCGGAACGCCCTTCTTCGGATTAAAAATGGAGACAAGAGGCTGGTGATCAGTCAGCAAGGTGAATTTCTGCCCGTGCAGGTATTGATTGAACTTTTTCACTCCCCACACTAGGGTGAGGGCCTCCCTGTCAATCTGGGCGTAGTTACGCTCGGCTGAGGTTAGTGATCGTGACGCAAAGGCTATTGGCCTCTCTGAGCCATCTGAGAATTTGTGCGACAGCACCGCTCCAATGCCGTAGGGTGACGCATCACATGCCAACCGAATTGGTAATGCTGGGTTGTAATAGGCCAATACCTCTTTCGATGTGATTAGTGTTTTGCTCTTCTGGAAAGCTCGTCTATATTCGTCACTCCACTTCCATGGCACCCCAGTTTGCAGTAGGGTGTTCAGTGGGTGTAGTATTGTAGACAAATTTGGCAAGAACTTATGGTAGTAGTTTACCAGCCTGAGGAACGACCTCAGTTGTGACACATTTTCCGGTGCTGGAGCCTTGACTACTGCCTCAATCTTCTCTGGGGACTTATGTAACCCCTCTTTATCGATAACGTGGCCACAATACGAGATCTGTTTTCTAAAAAACTCGCATTTGGGGCGGTTAGCTCGGAGCCCATATTCCTGCAATCTAGTGAGCACCTGCTCCAGGTTGGCAAGGTGATCACTGTCATTTTCGCCTGTGACCAGGATGTCGTCCAAATAACACTGGGTCCCTGGGATCCCTTGCAGGACTTGTTCCATTGCCCTCTGCCAAATAGCCGGAGCTGATGCTACCCCGAATACCATCCGGTTGTATTGGTAGAGACTTTTATGGGTGTTGATTGTGAGGCATTTTTTTGATGCTTCTTCTACCTCCATTTGCAGATACGCCTGGGCCAGATCAATCTTAGTGAAGCGTTTCCCTCCAGATAGCGAGGCAAAAATATCTTTAATCCGCAGAAGTGAATATTGTACGGTGTGAAGGACCGGGCTCACTGTTACCTTAAAGTCCCCACAGATGCGAACCTTCCTTGGTTCCCCAGGCGTGCTGCTTAACGACTTTTTCATCACAGGGACGATGGGTGTAGCCCACTCGCTCCAGGCTACCTTGGACAGTACACCTGAACGTTCCAGACTCTCCAGCTCTGCTTCGACAGCTGGGCGGATCGCATAAGGTACCGGTCTGGCCTTAAAACATTTTGGGCTCGCGTTTTCTTCAATTTTAATCGTCGCTGTCATGCCTTTTAGTGTTCCGAGTCCTTGCTGGAACACTTCTTTCGCGTCAGTTAGGATCTTTGACAGTCGCCCAGGTGTGACGTCGTCATCCTTTTTGTCAGCCACAGTCAGTGCCTGTATGGAATGCCAATCCAGTTGTATTTTCCGGATCCATTCACGTCCCAGTAATGGTGGTCCTCCATCTTGCAATACATACAGGTCTAGTTTTGGTGTTTCCTTACCGTTATATATAACGGTCACCCTTATTTTTCCTTTGGGGTAGACTTTTTGCCCCGTGTGCGTCTTCACAATAATTTTTGTGTCTCTCAAGGGTATGTGTGAGAACAGCCGCTCGTAGTCCCGTCGGTTTATGACTGTTAGAGCTGATCCTGTGTCCAATTCCATCTTTACCTGGACTCCTGCTATCTTGAGAGTGACCCAAATGGTTCGGTGATCCTCCGTTGTGATCACATTATGTAGTTTCAGACAACTCAGTTCCCTGCTTTCGGAGTCGTTATCACTCTTTTGTTCGTCTGAACTATTCTCCATTATCTTATGTACCTTCTTGTACTTCCCTTTGGTCGGTTTCTTATTGCTAGTTTTCTTTCCCGACCTGCAGACTCGTGCTATGTGTTCTACTTTTCCACACTGTCTGCACACTTTGTCTTTGAACCAGCAATCATTCTGGTCGTGTGTTGTTCTGCCACAGCGATAACACTTCTCTGTTCCATATGACATTTTGTTTGTGCCATATTCTTGCGGTCTCTTTTGTATCTCTGCAGCGCCCCGTGCTGCTGCTTCATATGATACCGCAATGCTGAAAGCCTTTTCCAGTGTAAGGTTCTTTTCAGATAAAAACCGTTTCTGGGTTCCTTCACTTTGAAGCCCACACACAAACTTGTCCCTTAAGGTATCTGCCAGTCCCGCTCCAAACTGGCAGTGTTTCAATGGTTTGCGCAGTTCTGTTAAATAATCAGCATTGCTTTCATCCTTATGCTGGTTCCGTTTGTGAAACTTGAATCTTTCTGCTATCAGCAGCGGTGTGGGGTTTAAATGTTCCTTTAGTATCGTTACTATGTCTTCAAAACTCTTTTCCATTGGCTTTGTTGGGGTTACTAGATTTCGTAATAAACCATACGTCTTTGCACCCATTAAATTTAACAATACCGACGCTTTCTTGTCATCTAACACCTCATTTGCCTTGCAGTACACCTCTATTCGTTCGACATATGTAGTCCAATCTTCGACTTTATTGTCAAATGCGGTGATACTGCCACTCTTCGGCATTTTGGGTGTGGTTTAAAATGGCGTCTCCCAATGGCTTAAAATGCCGTCTCCCGCGCTTTCCTTCCTCCCCCGCTGCTGCCGACGCTGCTCCCGGCGGTCCTCGTGGCAATGGCGGTGCCTCGCGGGTTTCTGCGCGTCTCTCTCTCCCTCTCTCCGACGCTGCTCGGCCCCTGAACACCAGCTGCGCCCTGTGCGCTCTGCCCTCTCTCTCTCCCCGTCGACGCTGCTCTGCCCTTTGCTGTGCCGCTCGGTCGGGCTCTAGCCCGCCGCCATCCGGGAAGGGTCTGCGCACTACCTGTTGCCAGCCCGTTTCGCTGGACCACCTCGACTGGAAAGCCAAGCCTGGCTCTCGACAGCCTCCCCCGCAATTCTCGAGCCTCTGCTGGATGACTGGGCAGTTGCCCATGGTCGACGCCCGAGTCTCTGGCCTTGACCTCCAATCCACTGATCTCCAGGAACGAATCCCCGGGAGGTGATGCAGAGTTGCAGGTAGGTTCGAACCTGCCTCGTCGCCAATGTTACGTCCGTGCATAATAAGAAGCGGACTGCAGAGAACGGTACAACAGGTGTTTACTCAACGTGGTTCAAACTGCAACTGAACTGTACAGGTTGCTACTCAGCGTTATATGCAGGTGTGTTCACTGCCGGTACTACAGTATACATGAGCTGAAAAAGATAGTTCCCCCCTTAAAGGTACATACATTACACTCCCCTCCTGAGAACCTTATAACAAACAAGAATAAAGGCTGAAAATACAAGAAAATGCAAAACTCCAGTATCAAGCCATTAGCATCAGGCACACATCCTTCATTAAGCAGCATTATGTTAGTTATGATATCAGACAACTTCTTGTGCTCTTGAAAGCTGTGGCAGCCATGTTTCAAATCAGTGCTGTGGAAACATTGCTTCAATGTCCATGTTGCTGAAATGGCATCAAACTAACTCCATCTCCCTCTCCAGCCACTGTCACAGGCTGAACCAGACTGTTGGCAACCACAGTAGCTGGTTTGACCCTTCACTTCAACAGAAAGATCACCTATATCTACCTCCGCAGCATTGGGCTGGATTTTCATTGAGGAGGCGGGTCGGAGGCAGGACTACAACTTTCTGGGTTGTAGTCCCGCCTCCATCGAGTTGTAGCCAACCCACGCGATTTTCACTTGATTGACCTTGTTGAGCCCACCCAGCGGGCTCAGCAGGCCAATTAAGGGCCACCCGGCAACAGGTGACGTCACAGATTGATATTTCATCTGTCAAGACCTTTTGACAGATGAAATATCAGCGTTTGACAGCTGTTTGAAGCTGTCAAACACTGACAATCTGTACTCCAGGTTAATTCCTTCCTCTTAGGATGATTTAGAGATCTCCCCGGAACAGAAAGCTGAATGCTGGAACTTTTGACAGCTGGCGGCCATTCTGCTTTCTGTGCCGGTGAGATGAGGGACTCCCGAGACCTGAAGGAAGGAAGGCTGTAAAGGTAAGTACATGTAAGTAAAACTTCTTTAAACACTTTACACAGACCAAACACACTTACCTCTGCACTCATGCACCCATCACTCACCTGAACACCGGACATCTCGACCCCTCCAAGCCCTTCATCCCGACGGCCCGCCTTGCTAACTTGGCATGGTTTGGAGCCATTGGGAATCCCACATTTCACCAATGAAAATAGGGATTAGGCTAAAAACTGCCTGTTAACTACCTGTTAACAGGCAGTTAATTGGCACTAAGCCCCTTCCCGCCTCGGGGAGGCGGGTCCCAGTGTGGGTCGGGTACCCGCCTCCTTTGAAACTGGCATGGAGGGGTGTTGGGGGCGGGATGGGTTTGTGCCCCCCAATTTCGGGATTTTAACCCCCCACACGCCTCCAATCCCGCCTCCACGGCCGAATGAAAATCCTGCCCATTGTCTCCCTCCTCTGCTACCTCAGCCCATCTGCTACTTAAACCCCTCTCCATGCCTTTGTCACCATCAATATTCATTGTTCTCTTGGCTGGCCTCCCATCCTCCATACTCTATAAACTTCAGCTCATCCAAAACTCATCTGCTAGTATCCTATCCCACACACAATACTGCTCGTCAATCACACCCCTCATTGCTGACCTACATTGGCTCCTCGTTCCCTAACAACTCAAATTTAAAATTCTCATCCTTGTTTTTAAACCCCTACATGGTCTCACCCGTACCTATCTTTTTAAGCTCCTTTTGCACTAAAACTCCCTCCCCCAAACTCTCTGTTTTTCTGAGTCAGGCCTCAGTGCATTACCTCCCCTCAGCCCATCATTGATGGCCATGTCTTCAGCTGCCAAGGCCCCACGCTCTATAATTCCCTCCCTAAACCCCTCTGCCTCTCCATCTCCCTCTCCCTCTCCCTCTCCTCCTTTCAGAGCCTCATAAAATCCCCCTCATAATATCCCCTTCTTTGACTCAGTGTCCTTACACTTCGACGAAATGCCCTGTGATCTTTTTCTACGTTAAGAAAGAAAGACTTACATTTAAATAGCGCCTTTCATAACCACCGGACGTCTCAAAGCGCTTTACAGCCAATGAAGTACTTTTGAAGTGGAGTCACTGTTGTAATGTGGGAAACGCGACAGCCAATTTGCGCACAGCAAGCTCCCACAAACAGCAGTGTGAAAATCTGTTTTTGTTATGTTGGTTGAGGGAGAATTATTGGCCAGGATAACTCTTCTATAGGCACTATATAAATGCAAGTTGTTGCTGTTGTTGTTATTCATAGTGGTATTGCAAAAACTGGAAGTTCTTCAAGGTTGGTCAGGACTCATTAATTCCTTAATTTATCAAATTACGTTAACACAGGTGCACACAGAGAAAATAATTACAGTTTTTAGATCTGTAAATCCTATTTCTAGCAGATGTGAAACCCTTTTGGTTGGCTGAATACTCTTACATGAAAGCTCTTAAATGTTCCCTATAACATTATTTCCACCTTCTTATTAGATTATTTGTCTGAAGGTGATAGTCAACCTCAACAACATGCCAATCCAGAAAACCAGCAAAAGCTCGCGAGTAGATGAAAAAGTTGACAGAGCACCAAAAAAGTCAAAAACTCAGAACAGCCCTGAGTAAAAGCCTGTGATGTGTGAAAGCAAGTAATTACCTTGTATGAGCAGTGGGACACAGACTTGCAACTTAAGCTGTGCGTACACTGAACAGTCCTTGACCTTAAAAGCTCGAAAAGAGGATACAAGTGTGGAAGACACAAAGGGATTGGATTTTTCCACTGTGCAAGGCTTGGGCGGGTGGGCGGGCGGCCGGTGGAGCGCGCCCAGTAGTCCCGATGGGCAACCCACCCAGCGCTGTCCTAAAATGGCAATCGGGCTCCTACGTACGTCAAAGGATGCCAATTTGCATATTAAAAGGGCCCATCACCTGACTCAGGAGGGTGCACTGGCTGCCCAACTGTAGGCCCTGGGGAAGATAACTTTGGCCACACTGTCGGCAGGAATGAAGCGATAAGTAGTTCTCCAACATTTTTGGGGGCAATACTGCCCAGTTTCCACCAGACGAGAGGCCTCAAGATTTATTTTAGGGGTTTCAGGGGGCAACACACTTCCATAGAAAAATTTGATGTCTGCCATTTTATTTGATGTATTTTGGAATCTGTAATGAGCAAGGGCAATGCATTTTATTTTCACTTGAAAAGGAAAGTAGTTCTGCTCAATTTCATTGGTAAGTTTTGGTTATCACTTTTGAAAATGAATTATTTTTCTTTGCTAGGTAAGACTTATTTCTCCCAGTAGCAGCAGATGATCAAATCCTGGAAGCAAAATGTTAATTTTCCTGTTTAGAAACAAATTACTGAATTAAAAAGAAAGGGAATTCAAACCCGGTTTTATTGACCATAGGAGCATGTAGGCAGTAAATTCAGAATTGTAGCTGTCCTTTCAAACGCTGCCACTCCCAAACTATTTCTAGGGGCCCAGGAGCATGCTCTACTAGAACATTTTGAATTTTTACATTAAAAATGGTACAATCTGCTTAATTTGCAATGTTAATACTTCACATTTGATAGATTTGTAAACATAAAAAAAATGAAGACAAAGACCAACAAGATTCTCTATCCTTTCCTCTCCCAAGTGCTATTGCTGGATTCTTTCTCTGCCCTTGGATGCTGCCGGTGCCTGCCAACCCCTTTATTGTTTCCCTTATGTGAAGACTTCCTAAAATGATCTTTTTCCTTGGGCCTGGAAGGACCTGGAGACACTTCTGGCAGAGTGGCTGTGGTAACCAGAAATGAGTTGTTGCTTAAAACTGTACCATTGTATTTCTCTCAAACTAATAAGGACAGACCAGGATGGGCACCACTGAAGATCCCGAGCAGACACCGGCCATCCACCTTGACTATGCTAATGACCCCGTCTCCACAATTTGGGACAGGACCGGTGTCTTTGAGGATGAGCAACCTTACGATCTGCTCCGCTGCACTTCTATTGGCGGAGTGAGCCAATCAGAATCTAAGGGGGAAAAATAGTGTTGATTTGCGCCTCTCGTTAGCGCCCCCGGGGGGGTCGCTAATGGGGCGCAAATCTCCTAGCGTCAGGGCGCAGTGCCGCTAACGCCTCCCGCGTAATTCAGCGGGAGGGTAGCGGCGGCGGTAGCCGGTAGCGCCCCGTGGTGCTGTGCCTCCAGCGATGACGTCATCGCCGTGCGCAGCGCCCTGTTTGCGCCCTGGCCACAAACTTCCCTTGCGCCCCCTGACCTATTGCTGGACAATATGTCCGACAGGGCCAGCGGGCGTTTTTGCAGCGGCGGTGGCGGTATTTAAAGGGGTAGGTGTCGGGCGGCTCTTTTCCTTTTTTTCTCGGGGTGCCGGCCGCGATTGCTCAGCCCGGCACTCCTCTTGAGTGCCAGGCTGTTTTCACGACACCCCACTCCCCGGTGGTCTAGCAGGGCCCCGGTGCGCGCAGCGCTAGGCCTTTTCCCTTTAATCAGGGGAGGAGGTCTGCAAATGATGCGGCGCTATGTGCCGCTGCCCGTGGCGCTGTTGCACGTAGCGCTGCGAACTTCAGTAGCAGCGCCCCAAGAAGGGGGTGGGGCCCTTGCAGTAGTGCTCCACCTCCTGCTTGGGGCACTACAACTGAATTTCCAGCGGAGGAGCGCTAACATTTTTTGGGCGCTAAAATTAGCACCCCAGCAACGTTGGCGCCCCAACCCAATTTTTCCCCCGTAGCCTTTAAATGTTTAAATGATAGTATTTAGTCCTTTTGGCATTTTCAGAAGCTTTAATCATTATTGCTGGTCTATTAATCACCTTTTTATTGGTGAATTAATTGACATTTTTATTGTTGCTCCTTGTGATCCTCGGTCCTCTGCAGTAAATTAGAATTAATTCACAACTTCAGAAGATGTGAAGTCCCGTGTCTCATCCTCAGCTCCCGTTTAGTCTTCCAAGTCATCCTTTAGTATGCATTTCAGTTGCCACAGGCCTTGTTAAAACTTTATCATTGGTCTTTTCCTCTTTATTCTTTTCTTTTATTTCCAGCTACTTGTTTCGCATTTCAACCTTCGTGAAAGAAATTATATTATTACTGCATAGAATCGTTAAAGATAATGCTGCTGCACAGAAGAAAACGACAAGGAAAGTCTCGAATAATAAAAGCAAATAAATGGGCAATAATTGTTAATGCTTTTGAAGTGAAGATTTTATGAGCTGAGTTACTGCATCAATCAGTGTCTGTTTGACTGAGTGAATAATTGTTGCACTGTTCTATTATTAGTGAGAGAAAGACAGCCGAACAGTAATGCTTCATTAACATAAATTTTGAACAACTAATCTTTGTTAAATATTCTAGTCGTGAAGTACAGTCTTTGTCAGATACTAGTAAAAGATAATTTATCGTTAAGGATGAATAGACTAGTTTATATTCCTGACGTGGTGATTAGATTTCAATCTCTGTTAAGTCAATGCACACATACAGAGATGGACAGAGGTTTTGTTTTATTAGAATTTTTTTTTTAATCAACCGATGAAGCACATACATACGGTTTCATTTTGATTAGGAGGGATGATGTGTCCTTTTCTTTTATCAGCAGTTGTTTTTTCTCTAGCACCGATCACCTTGGGATGAGTCTTTTATACAGATGACTGTGAGCTGGAATGGAAAATTTCAATTAGTGCTTCAGGTCAGACCCTGAACTGCTCTCTGCTTATTTTTCTCACTATATTCAGGTTGAATAATTATTAAAAGGCCCTGTTACAGTTCATCCTTTGAGCCATTGCAGCAGCAATTTTATAATGTCCCAAGCTAAGACAGGATCTGAATTCACCAGGTTAATGCTGTGCATTTACAGAGAGGATCAAAGGTTAGACCACATGGGTTTTATGCTCCTGTTTATTTGTCCTACTTATTACTGTTGGTACTACTTAAATGATAAGGGATAGCTCCTTGTAATGTACTGAGGAACTGAGGAGAGGCAGGTCATCTGGAGGACAAGACAGCAGGTCAGTTCCCTCAATCAGCTTGCCTCTCTTCAGTTCCCTGTTAAGGTATAGACAGGGTCCAATCTTGCTGCCTGATCAAACAGGGAAATTGAGCATAAGTAGGTCATTTGGAGGATGAGACAGCAGGTCGATTCTTTCAATCAGCTTGGCCACCTTTCTTCAGTTTCTTGTTTTCGGCAGAGTCTGTTAATTCATCACTACATATATTGGAGGATTTTTTGCATGATTACTCCTATACTTCTATCTGGCATCAACTTAGGGGCAATACACTTGAAAAGTGCTAGCCTTGATGATGCGTTCTATGCCACAATGCAAGGTTAGGGGTGCACATATTGTGAAATGCCACTTTAGTGAGGAACATAAGAACAACGATGAAAATGATAAAATACAGAATATAACTCTGTGTCTTTCTTATTTTCTCCAAGTGGAGTTCAAACTGGACAATTTGCACAAATCCACTATTCTGCTAGGTTCAAATCTTCCAACTCTCCCTCAAACTAGCTGAAGGGTAGAAAACTGCAGGTGCTTGTCAGGGCAGTGATGTTGAAGTGGGAGGAAGTGCTGAGTGGAATGCTGCAGGGGTCAATGCTGTGGTGCAGAAACCCAATGCCAACTGTTCAAGTTTGCAGATGATACCAAACTAGGGGTGGAAAGTTGAGCTAGAAGAACTAGCCCAAATTAATTAAATTAAATCTGTAAATTGGCAGAATAACGGTAGAAATTTAATGGCATTGCACATTGGAAGAAAAAAAATGGGCAAATGCTCTGTGAATAGTAAAGAAGTAAAGAAAAATGAGGATGAAAGAGATCTGGGAGTACTAGGAGATTAAGCACAGAACGGGGATTATTTTAATTTTAGGCGATGTGTAAAATGGGCGATATCGAATTGATCACCCATTATACAGACCGCCCGATAGTCCCTTCCACTGACTGCAATGGAAAGGTTACTCAGGCAGGAGGTATAATGGGTGGACAATTTGATGTGGCCCGTTTTACACCATCGCCCAAAGTTACAATTACCCCCAACATCTCCAGTCAGTGTGGATTGGGAATGAACACCCTGAACAGAACCACATTGTTAAATTAATCAAAGCCACCAGATGTCAGTGCTATAGGAAATATTCAAAGCCAGGAGGTAGTGCAAAGAAAAAAGTCATGAGGCTGATCCCCTGAATTGGAGGTTTCAGCTAGAGGGAAGACCACTGTTTTACAGTGACTGAATACAGGAAACTTTCGATTTACCGGCACCTAAATAACCGGAAATCTCGGTTAACAGGCAAAATTCAGGAGTAGGTTCAGGTAACTTTTATTACTTGCCTTCCTCGATTTGTTGCTGTGCAAGGGTGTGGCTGCAGCTGTTGCTAAGCTACAGAGACGCTTGCAACTTGTGGCCATTGTTCTGAAGCTAAGCAACAGGGTTTGTTGCTTTATACGGAGCTCTCAGCTCCGTATCTTTTACTATAGCTTTCGGTTATCCGGAATTTTTGATGAACCGGCACCACGTCGGTCCCGTCCGTACCGGATAAAAAAAAGTTTCCTGTATGTTAAATTCCATTCTCACTACATAGGACTCTGAGATTTTTGCCCGTGTTTTGGGGACCACATTCGATAATTCTATCTGTTGGTAATTAGGGACACTGGTTATAGTGACTGAAGAAGTCAAGTTCTTGTAATTAGGATTGTGGGATTTTTGCTGGAATTTTAGAGATTGAATTCCATGATTCCATCCACATGCTGCCACTGCCCCTTTAATCCCATGGGCTTCGATTTTGCTAAAATGTCTATTAGGCAGCACTTTCAAACTACTTTTTGAAAGTCCATATACACAACATCAACTGCACTACCTTCATCAACTCTTCCCGTTATTTCATTGAAGGACTTCAAACGGGGAAAGGTGAATTTGAGACTGATAGCAGGAAGAATTTCTTCACACTAATAGAAGTCAACACTTGGAATAGATGTCCATGTAGGAGCATGGAGGTGAAAGCCTTAGAATGTTCTTATGTTATTAATCATTTAAAAACCACTTGGATACTGTGTTAGGAACTGCAGGATGTTTTCTTTCTGAACAAATGAACCAAGATGGTCTGAATGGGCTGTTTCATCCGTATTTATTTTCTGCCCAGCTGACATAAAGAATGACAGTTGTGAACAACAGAAAACGCTGGAAAAACTCAGCAGGCCAGGCAACATCCGTGGAGAGAGAAACAGAGTCGATGTTTCGGGTCGAAACCCTTCTACAGAACTGAGAAAAAAAGGCAGGAAATGATAAGATTAAAAGGCACATCAAACCACTGTTTCCAAGACTGTCACTGACCTCATCTCCTCTGGAGATCTTCCCCCCATGGCCACCAACCTCATAGTTCCCCAACCCCGCACAGACCGCTTCTACCTCCTTCCCAAGATCAACAAACAGGACTGCCCTGGTAGACCCATCGTTTCAGCCTGTTCTTGCCCCACGGAACTTATCTCTTCCTATCTCGACTCTATCTTTTCTCCCCTTGTCCAGTCTCTTCCCACCTACATGCACGACTCTTCTGATGCCCTCCGCCACTTTAACAGTTTCCAGTTTCCTGGCCCCAACCACCTCCTTTTCACCATGGACGTACAATCCCAGGATGGCCTGAGGGCGCTCCACTTCTTCCTTGAACAGAGCCCCAACCAGTCCCCATGCACCACAACCCTCCTCCGCCTGGCTGATCTTGTTCTCACATTGAACAACTTCTCCTTTGACTCCACTCATTTCCTCCAAATTAAAGGTGTTGCTATGGGTGCCTGCATGGGTCCTAGCTATGCCTGCCTTTTCGTGGGATATGTGGAACACTCTTTGTTCCAGTCCTACTCGGGTCCCCTCCTTCACCTCTTTTTCCGGTACATTGATGACTGTATCGGTGCCATTTCATGCTCTCGCCCTGAACTAGACAATTTCATTCACTTTGCCTCCAACTTCCACCTTTCCCTCCCCTTCACATGGTCCATCTCCGACTCTTCCCTTCCCTTCCTCGACTTCTCCGTCTCCATCTCTGGGGATAGGTTATTGACCAATATTCACTACAAGCCCACTGACTCCCACAGCTACCTGGACTACACTTCCTCCCACCCCACCTCCTGTAAGGACTCTATTCCATTCTCCCAGTTTCTCCATCTCCGCTGCATCTGCTCCGATGATGCCACCTTCCACACCAGTGCTTCCGACATGTCTTCCTTTTTCCTCAATTGAGGATTCCCCTCTACCGTGGTTGACACGGCCCTCGACCGGGTCCGTTCTATCTCCTGCACTTCTGCCCTCACCCCTGCCCCTCCCTCCTGGAACCATGATAGGGTTCCCCTTGTCCTCACCTTTCACCCCACCAGCCTCCACATTCAACGGATCATCCTCCGCCATTTCCGCCACCTCCAAAGTGATCCTACCACTAAATGCATCTTCCCCTTCCCTCCCCTTTCAGCATTCCATAGGGACCGCTTCCTCCAAGACACCCTAGTCCACTCCTCTATCACCCCCAGCACCCCTTCTCCTTCGCCCGGCACCTTTCCGTGCAAGCGCAGGAGATGCAACACCTGCCCATATACCTTCACCCTTCCCACTGTCCGGGGCCCCAAACATCCCTTCCAGGTGAAACAGCGATTTACTTGTACTTCTTGCAATCTAGTATACTGTATTCGCTGCTCACGATGTGGTCTCCTCTACATTGGGGAGACCAAACGCAGATTGGGTGACTGCTTTGCGGAACACCTCCGTTTAGTCTGTAAGCGTGACCCCAAGCTTCCGGTCGCCTGTCATTTCAATTCACCGCCCCATTCCCACTCAGACCTCACTGTCTGCGGCCTCTTGCATTGTTCCACGGAAGCTCAGCGTAAGCTCGAGGAACAGCACCTCATCTTCCGATTAGGCACTTTACAGCCTTCCGGACTCAACATCGAGTTCAACAATTTCAGATCATAACCTCAGCCCCCATTATATTTTTATATTTTTTATCCACACTTTTGGTTTGTGCCTTTTCCTTTTTTTCCTCTCTCTCCCACATGGCAGCTGTCTCTCACTCCGCCAGCGCATTTCACACTTCATCTAGAGCCATTGTTTGTCTCTTTACCTGTCCTATTACTATCTCGTCTCACCTTGAATATCTCTTAATGTCTCTTCTTTCATCCCCTCCCCCATTTCCCAGCCCCCTTACTGCCTTTTAATCTTTTCATTTCCTGCCTTTTTTTCTCAGTTCTGTAGAAGGGTTTCGACCCGAAACGTCGACTCTGTTTCTCTCTCCACAGATGTTGCCTGGCCTGCTGAGTGTTTCCAGCGTTTACTGTTGTTATATCGGATTTCCAGCATCCGCAGCATTTTGCTATCGACAGTTGTGAACAATTGTCTGCGTTTTTGAATATATGTACACTTGTGACTGTCAGGGATTACGGCCTTATCCACTGCCCACGTCAGAGGAACTCACAGCGCAGTTCTATGGTTCCATCCTGTTCTCGAAACTGGACCTTCGACAGGGCTATCTACAGGTTCCGCTCCACCCCAGCAGCAGGGACCTCACTGCTTTTGTGACACACACTGTCATCTTTCGGTACACCAGGATGCCATTTGGACTTAGCTCTGCACCCAGCTGCTTCCAAAAGGTGATGTCCTCTGAGCTCGCGGGCATTCCTGGGGTGGCCATCTACCTGGATGACATCGTCATGCATGGGCCCTCGACCTCCACTCACGACGAACGCCTTCACAGAGTTTTCACGGCTCTAGCAAAACACAAGCTCACACTGAATGGCGAAAAGTGTGTCTTTGCTGTTTCAGAGATCGAATTTGTGGGGTTTCGGTTGTCGGCTGATGGTATATCCCCACTCCAGTCAAACATGGATACCATTCACAGCATCCCAGAACCCAGCTCTGCAGCACAGGTTGCCTCCTTCCTTGGCATGACTGGGTACTACCTGAAGTTTTTTGCCCCAGTACTCAGCCACCACAGCCCCACTGCGCCAGCTCCTGCGAAAGGATGAGCCCTGGGTGTGGTCACAAGCCTGTACGGAAGCTGTTCACCTCCTCAAATTGCAGCTCACGTCGCCTCCAGTGTTGGCTCACTTTGACATCGGCAGCCCCACCCTCGTCACCTGCGACGCGTCCGCTGCAGCTGTGGGGGCGGTGTTATCGCAGATACAGAATGGAGTGGAGAAACCAATCGCCTTTGCCTCCCGAGCCCTTAGCCCCACTGAACAGAAGTACTCAGTAGGCGAGCGTGAGGCGCTGGCGTGCGTCTGGGCATGTGAGCAGTGGCACCTGTACACGTATGGCCGTGCCTTCACCCTGCGAACCAATCACCAGGCTCTCACTGCCCTGCTGTCGACATCTGGCACGGGCCACAGACCACTGCGTCTACACCGCTGGTCTGACCACCTCTGCCAATACAATTTCAGTTTCCAGTTCACACCAGGACGTGACAACGTTGTTGCAGATCTGCTCTCCCGCACTGTCTCTGCCCCAGCCCCACTCGTCGGGTCTGAACATGTGGAACAGGATATCGCCCAGATGCTGCACACGCCTCTCCAAACCACAGTCTCTCTCCAGGAGCTCAAAGAGGCCTCTGAACAGGATCCGGCCCTCTCCCAGCTGTGCACCTTCATCAGAGATGGCTGGCCTCGCAAGGTGCCTGAGGAACTGTCTGCCTACTCCAGAGTTAAAGAGGAGCTCTCCTGCTGGAATGACTCCTGTGTTGCACGTGGGCTCTGCACTGTGGTTCCAAGTGCCCTTCATGCGCGTGTTTTATCCATGGCGCACGAGGGCCACTTGGGCATAGTGAAGCTCAAACAACGATGCCGAGACCTAGTGTGGTGGCCGGGTATCGACAGGGAAATCGAGGCCCTGGTCAAGGACTGTGCAGCCTGCCTTGTAAGTGGCAAGACTGGCCACCAAGCTCCTCCACCCCTGCAACCCCTTGCCTGGCCCTCTCAGCCCTGGGAGCACCTGCAGCTGGACATCTGCGGGGAGATCCATGGTGTCCCCCACCATCAATGGTTCCTAGTGGTGACCTATGACCTGCACTCATAATGGCCAGAGGTCACTGCCGTGGGCTCCGTCACCTCTCGGGTCATCATCGATATCCTTGAGTCCCTCTTCTCCCGCTGGGGGCATCCAAAGGCCATCACCACAGACAATGGCCCCCAAATGGTCTCTTCGGAACTCTCCTCTTACCTTGAGAGCAAGTGCATCCGTCACGTACGTACATACTACCACCCCGAGTCAAATGGGGGGGTGGAGCGTTTTAACCAGACACTGAAAAATGGCCTCAGAGCACACCTATCCCAGGGGTGTGCGTTTGACAAGGCCCTCCTCCACACACTGCTGCACTACAGAGCCTCCCAGCATTCCACTACAGGGGTCTCACCCGCATCCCTCATGCTAGGCCGTGAGCTCATGCTGCCCCTTGGCAGGCTCCGCCCCTCGCTAGCTCAGAGCCCTGCTCCACGGGCTCAAGCCACAGTCGCTAGACAGCAGGAGAAGATGAAACTCCGCTTCGACCAGCCGAAGAGGGCCAAGGCGCCCAACATCTCAGTCTCCGATTGGGTCAGAGTCCGCAGGCCTCACCGCAACAATAAGATGGCCTCATTCTGGTCCTCCCCTCTCCAAATCAGCCACCAACTTGGACCAGCCACTTTCTGCCTCACTGACGGCTCTCGGTGGCATGCCAGCCGCCTTCGGAAGGTGCCAGCACCCCCTGATGCGGGATTATACAGATCTAATCCCCAAGCCTTACCCCCAGAGTGGCGGGATGCACATGTGGCTCAGCCAGCCAACCCTCAAGCAGATATTGTGCCTCAGCCTGCTCCTCACCAGCCCCCACCTCGGCCTGCTCTTCACCAGTCCGCACCTCGGCCTGTTCGTACACGTTTCCGCCCTGGCCACCTACAGGACTTTGTCACTACATTTCATGTTTGAAATTCTGTGAGGGGGGAGGAAATGTTGGCCCAGAAATTAGGCCGTGTGTGCAAGCCCCCGAATTGCACTTACCTGGCGCGCCGACAGCTGAAGCCTGGGACTGCTTGGAATTCCTGTCACTGGCCCGGTTCAGCTGTCGGCGCGCTGTGCTTGCCTGATCCAGCGGCGTAGTTAGTGCGATGTGCCGGCTGGGATCAGGTGAGCACTATGCAGCCAAGCAGGGGAGGGGAAACTTTATTCATGAGTTTGATAGTAAGAACTGTCAAACTCATGAAAACTACGGGTGCCCAAAACACTACTTAAACTTTAAATAACATTTTAAAAAACATCCCACTAATTAAATTAACTATAAATAACTTTAAAAAACTATTTTAAACAATTAATCAAATTTTTGAAAAAAATAATTTTTTAAGAAATCGGGTCTAAAAATAAACTTACCTTTACTGTAAAGTCCTTAAAAACAATAAAGCTGTGGAAAAAATGTTATAATTTTAAATAATAGACCACTTACCTTAAAGAATCAAGTCCTTACGTCTCCTTTTTACATTTCTAAAAAGTTCAGGCCCTTACACACGGGCAAACCTGTCAAAAAGAAGGAAGTTCAATGCTGCGCGCAGAGTCCTGCGCACACGCGTTGGACCTCTGAACCCCTTGGAGGAAATGCCGGTTTCCCGCGCATGCGCTGTGCATGCTGAAATCCGTCACTTCCAACGGGCCCACGCGTGAGTACCCCGTCCGTACTCACGCGTTGGTACCGGAATTACTAGGTATTCGATTGCTTGCTTTTGCCTGTAAGTGTGTGTTTGGATCAGCCATTAAAAGCAACATGAACTGAGCTCTGCATACGGTCTCTGGATTATCTTAGCAAACGCAACAGTGACGTTACTTATTATACTGGTATATTCCAAATCAAGCAATCAATGAAAGGTTTGTGACAACTTAAATTTTCTGGGCACTTTAATTCCTTGCAAATTTGACATTACCTCATATTTTCAACACTTGGCTGAGCCTTCACCTCCATAACATTTTATTTAGGTTGGAAGGTCTGGTGTACTCACTGATTTGATGCACTCTTTCAGTTAAGGATCTGCTGAATCCTGCAACCATGTTTGGAGCTAGCTTCAATAGAGGCTGGTGTCAGGAGCAGTGATACCATGGAGCCAGTGAGTTATTAAACTCACTTTTGCGGGCTTTCTTTCACAGGCTGGTGTCGGGAGCAGTGATACCGTGGACCCAGTGAGTATTTAAACTCACTTTCGCGGGCTTTCTTTACAGAGACTGGTGCCGGGAGCAGTGAGACCGGAGACCCAGTGAGTATTTAAACTCACTTTCGCGGGCTTTCTTTCATAGGCTGGTGTCGGGAGCAGTGAGAGCAGAGACCCAGTGAGTATTTAAACTCACTTTCGCGGGCTTTCTTTCACAGGCTGGTGTCGGGAGCAGTGAGAGCAGAGACCCAGTGAGTATTTAAACTCACTTTCGCGGGCTTTCTTTCACAGGCTGGTGTCGGGAGCAGTGATACCGTGGACCCAGTGAGTATTTAAACTCACTTTCGCGGGCTTTCTTTACAGAGGCTGGTGTCGGGAGCAGTGATACCGTGGACCCAGTGAGTATTTAAACTCACTTTCGCGGGCTTTCTTTCACAGGCTGGTGTCGGGAGCAGTGATACCGTGGACCCAGTGAGTATTTAAACTCACTTTTGCAGGCTTTCTTTCACAGGCTGGTGTCGGGAGCAGTGAGACCGGAGACCCAGTGAGTATTTAAACTCACTTTTGCGGGCTTTCTTTCACAGGCTGGTGTCGGGAGCAGTGAGACCGGAGACCCAGTGAGTATTTAAACTCACTTTCGCGGGCTTTCTTTCACAGGCTGGTGTTGGGAGCAGTGAGACTGGAGACCCAGTGAGTATTTAAACTCACTTTCGCGGGCTTTCTTTCACAAGCTGGTGTCGGGAGCAGTGAGACCGGAGACCCAGTGAGTATTTAAACTCACTTTCGCGGGCTTTCTTTACAGAGGCTGGTGTCGGGAGCAGTGATACTGTGGACCCAGTGAGTATTTAAACTCACTTTCGCAGACTTTCTTTGCAGAGGCTGGTGTCGGGAGCAGTGAGACCGGAGACCCAGTGAGTATTTAAACTCACTTTCGCGGTCTTTTTCTCAGAGGCTTACCAATCTCACAGACCGGCAGTGGCATTCTAGAGCCACTTCACGATTCAAAACGTGACGCTGGCAGGAGGGAGCAGCTGATTGGGTGAGTACGGCCAGGGAGTATTTATTCTACTCTATGGTTTGACAATTAAGGTTCATAATTTATAAAGTTTAGAAGGTCTTAATTTTTTTGTGGTTATAGTTTCTAGTGCTAGTAACCAAGGGCCCTTGAGTATATCATTTAATTGTAGTGTAATTGGTGGTATTGATTTGATTTAAGTTAATTTAAATTAATTGAAGGTAAGTCATGGCAGGACAGCTCGGTGCTGTGGTATGCTCCTCCTGCACTATGTGGGAAATCAGGGACACTTCCTGTGTCTCTGATGACCATGTGTGCGTGAAGTGTATCCAGCTGCAGCTACTGCCAGACCGCATTGCAGTGCTGGAGCTGTGAATGGATACATACTGGAGCATTCGCGATGCTGAGGACGTCGTGGATAGCACATTTAGGGAGTTGGTCACACCGCAGGTAAAGGCTGCACAGGCAGGAAGGGAATGGGTGACCGCCAGGCAGAGTAGTAGGCACAGGCAGGTAGTGCAGGGGTCCCCTGTGGCCATCCCCCTCTCGGACAGATATACCGCTTCGGATATTGTTGGGGGGGATGGTTTAGCGGGGGAAGACAGCAACAGCCAACTTCCTGGCACCGTGGGTGGTTCTGCTGCACAGGACAGGAGGAAAAAGAATGGGAGAGCTATAGTAATAGGGGATTCTATTGTAAGAGGAATAGATAGGCATTTCTGCGGCCACAAATGAGATTCCAGGATGGTATGCTGCCTCCCTGGTGCAAGGGTCAAGGATGTCTCTGAGCGGCTACAGAGCATTCTGGAGGGGGAGGGTGAGCAGCCAGTTGTCGTGGTGCATATAGGTACCAACGATATAGGTAAAAACCGGGACGAGGTCCTAAAAGCTGAATATAGGGAGTTAGGAGGTAAATTAAAAAATAGGACCTCAAAGGTAGTAATCTCAGGATTACTACCAGTGCCACGTGCTAGTCAGAGTAGAAATAGAAGGATATTTCAGATGAATACGTGGCTAGAGGAATGGTGCAAGGGGGAGGGGTTCAAACTCCTGGGACATTGGAACCGGTTCTGGGGGAGGTGGGACCAGTACAAACTGGATGGTTTGCACCTGGGCAGGACCGGGACCGAAGTCCTAGGGGGAGTGTTTGCTAGTGTTGTTGGGGAGGGTTTAAACTAAAATGGCAGGGGTTTGGGAACCTGTGCAGGGAGACAGAGGAATGGGAAACAAGGATAGAAGCAAAAGACAGGCAGGAGAAAAGCAAAAGTGGCAGGCAGAGAAGTCAAGGTTTTAAATCAAACATGGCCACTGCAAATAATAGTTCTAAGAGTGTTAAAAAAACAAGCCTGAAGGCTTTGTGTCTTAATGCGAGGAGCATTCGTAATAAGGTGGATGAATTAGCTGCGCAAATAGATATAAATGGATATGATATGATTGGGATTATGGAAACATGGCTCCAGGGTGACCAAGGCTGGGAACTCAACATCAAGGGGTATTCAATATTCAGGAAAGACAGGCAAAAAGGAAAAGGAGGTGGGGTAGCATTGCTGGTTAAAGAAGAGATTAACACAATAGTAAGGAAGGATATTAGCTCTGAAATTATGTGGAATCTGTATGGGTAGAGCTGAGAAATACCAAGGGGCAGAAAACATTAGTGGGAGTTGTATACAGACCCCCAAACAGTAATGCCGAGGTTGGGGATGTCATTAAATGGGAAATTAGAGAGTCGTGCAATAAGGGCACAGCAGTTATCATGGGTGACTTAAATCTACATATAGATTAGGCTAACCAAATTAGTAACAATACTGTGGAGGAGGAATTTCTGGAGTGTATACGGGATGGTTTCCTGGACCAATATGTCGAGGAACCAACTAGAGATCAGGCCATCTCAGACTGGGTATTATGTAATGAGAAAGGAATAATTAGCAATCTTGTTGTGCGAGGCCCCTTGGGGCAGAGCGATCATAATATGATAGAATTCTTCATTAAGATGGAGAGTGAAGTAGTTGACTCAGAGACTAGGGTCCTGAATTTAAATAAAGGAAACTACGATGGTATGAGGCGCGAGTTGGGTAGGATTGATTGGGGAATGTTACTCAAAGGGTTGACGGTGGATAGGCAATGGCAAACATTTAAAGATCGCATGGATGAACTATAGAATTTCTTCATCCCTGTTTGGCATAAAAATAAAACAAAAAAGGTGACTCAACCGTGGCTAACAAGGGAAATTAGGGATAGCATAAGATCCAAGGCGAGTACATATAAATTGGCCAGAAAAAGCAGTAAACCTGAGGATTGGGAGCAGTTTAGGATTCAGCAAAGGAGGACAAAGGGATTAATTAAGAGGGGGAAAATAGAGTATGAGAGTAAGCTTGCAGGGAACATAAAAACTGACTATAAAAGCTTCCATAGATATGTGAAGAGAAAAAGATTGGTGAAGTCAAGCGTAGGTCCCTTGCAGTCAGAATCAGGGAAATTTATAATGGGGAACAAAGAAATGGCTGACCAATTAAATACATACTTTGGTTCTGTCTTCACAAAGGAGGACACAAATAGCCCCCCAGAGAAGTTGGGGAACATAGGGTCTAATGAGAGGGAGGAACTGAATGAAATCAGAATTTGTGGGGAAATGCTGTTAAGGAAATTGACGGGATTGAAGGCCGATAAATCCCCAGGGCCTGATAATCTACATCCTAGGGTACTTAAGGAAGTGGCCCTAGAAATAGTAGATGCATTGCTGGTCATCTTCCAAAATTCTATAGACTCTGGAACAGTTCCCATGGATTGGAGGGTAGCTAATGTTACCCCACTATTCAAAAAAGGTGGTAGAGAGAAAATGGGGAATTATAGACCGGTAAGCCTGACATCAGTAGTGGGCAAAATGCTAGAGTCCATTATATAAGATGTAATAGCAGAGCACTTGGAAAACAGTGACGGGATCGGACAAAGTCAACATGGATTTACAAAAGGTAAATCGTGCTTGACTAATCTACTGGAATTTTTTGAGGATGTAACTGGTAAAATAGATAAGGGAGAACCAGTGGATGTGGTGTATTTGGACTTTCAGAAGGCTTCCGATAAGGTCCTGCATAAAAGATTAACGTGTAAAGTTAAAGCACATGGGATTGGGGGCAAGGTACTGACTTGGATAGAGAACTGGCTGGCAGACAGGAAGCAAAGGTTGGAATTAATGGCTCTTTTTCCGAGTGGCAGGCAGTGACTAGTGGGGTACTGCAGGGATCGGTGCTAGGACCCCAGCTATTCACAATATATATAAATGATCTAGACGAGGGAACTAGATGTAATATCTCCAAGTTTGCAGATGACACAAAGCTGGATGGGCATGTGTGCTGTGAGGAGGATGCCGAGAAACTCCAGTATGATTTGGACAGGTTGGGTGATTGGGCAGAGGTATGGCAGATGCAGTATAATGTGGATAAATGCGAGGTTATCCACTTCAGTGGCAAAAACAGGAAGGCAGATTATTATCTGAACGGCGATAGATTGGGAGAAGGGGAAGTGGAACGAGACCTGGGTGTCCTTGTGCACCAGTCGCTGAAGGTAAGCATGCAGATGCAGCAGGCAGTTAAGAAGGTGATTGGTATGTTGGCCTTCGTAGCGAGAGGAGTCGAGTACAGGAACAAGGATGTCTTGCTGCAGTTGTACAGGGCCTTGGTGAGACCGCACCTTGAGTATTGTGTGCAGTTTTGGTCGCCTTATCTGAGGATGTTCTTGCCATGGAGGGAGTGCAGTGAAGATTCACCAGACTGATACCTGGGATGGCAGGAGTGATGTATGAGGAGAGATTGGGTTGATTGGGCTTATACTCACTGGAGTTTAGAAGAATGAGGGGGGATCTCATTGAAACTTATAAAATTCTAACAGGACTAGACAGGCTAGATGCAGGAAGGATGTTCCCGATGGCGGGGGAGTCCAGAACCAGGGGTCACAGTCTAAAGATAAGGGGTAAGCCATTTAGGACAGAGATGAGGAGGAATTTCTTCACCCAGAGAGTGGTGAACCTGTGGAATTCTCTACCACAGAAGGCAGTTGAGGCCAATTCATTAAATATTTTCAAGAAGGAGTTAGATATATTTCTTAAGGCTAAAGGGATCAAAGGATATGGGGAGAAGGCAGGGACAGGGTACTGAGTTTGGATGATCAGCCATGATCTCAATGAATGGCGGAGCAGGCTCGAGGGGCCGAATGGCCTACTCCTGCTCCTATCTTCTATGTTTCTATCGGCTGAAAATTCAGTAGCCTTAGCGCCTCATTTGAGGCGCTAGAGGGCCTTGCGCCGGAGTTATGGCCAGTAGTGAAATTCCCTGGGGCCCTAAATCGGCGTTGCTCCGGTAGCGCTGCGCCGGCACCGATGACGTCATCGGTGTGCGCAGCGTCCCGGTTGCCGTGGTAACCCGCCCGAACTCCGAAATTGAGTTGCGGCCGCCTCGCCCGTGACAGCTGCAACCAGCGTTTTGTCAGAGGTGCCTTACTGCAGTTAGCGCCAGCGCATTAAAGGCCCCGCGGCGGCCGGCCGCTTTCCCGCTGGCCGCCTGCCCGCAGCTCCCTCCCCGGACTTCTCTCCCCCGCCCCCCCCCCCGGAACAGATGCAAGCCCGGCACTTGTCCGAGGTGCCGGGCTAATTTTTAAGCAGATTTGCGCGGGCCGCGGCCGGGTGCAGGCAGCTCCTCCTTAACAGAAGGAGGAGGCCTGCACTTCCCCAGCCTGCCGCACCGCATCGGGTGCCGCAGCGCCGGAATTGCGGCGCGAAACGGCAGTTAGCGCCCTTTTCCAGGCGCTAAGACCCTTCAGTAGCGCCGGCAGCCGTTTGGGCGCGATGCCACTGAATTTTTGGCGCGCGCAGGGGACTTAGCGCCGGCACTAACTTCCGGCGCTAAAGCCCTGGCTAAGCCAAAACCCAATTTCTAGGCCTATGTTTCTAGTGTGGTTTTTAGCCACTCAGAATACTTAATTTTCCACATCTTCGGAAAACACAGCTCTTCTGTTTGGGTGATTACCAATTTCCCGAAAAGAAACTTTGCTTTAACCTGAACATATCATTTGTGAGCTAATGATTCATTGGGCAATAAATTAGCTAATGAAATTTGCCTTGCATGCATAGGTTTCAACCAAGAATAGATCACTCATAAACTGGAAAAAAAGTCCTGACTCTTGTTCAGGTTTTTGTACCAGAAATAATGTCCAGTTTGTCTGCTCACATCACTGACCTCTGCTCTTTGACCTAGGATTACTACTAATTGCAGAGCCAACACCCAATAGTAAGAATGGAGGCCATTAGCGTGACCACACAAATAGCATAGTACTGATCTGAAACTTGACTGCAAATGCTTATAGTAACTTCAAAATAACATGACGAACACCATTTTTCCAGAGGTGGGTACTTAATACTTCTCAGGCATGGTAGTAACAAAGTGCCTCGTTATGACTATAAATGAGACAAATATCTAGCTCATGACCATATGTTAAGGAAAGTTGAAACATGACAGCTTCATGTATAAAACATTAAAGAGAACTGAGGATGCAGCATGCCGACATGTCGTATTGGTGATCCAATATTCTGTGCTGTGGAGTGGCAGGACTTGAGTTCATTATTCTGCGTACAGTGCCTCAAAGCTCCACCATGCAGTTGTATAGTGGAATTGAATGGAGGTCTGGTCCTTTCCCCAGTAAGAAGGTGGAAGATCAGGAGGCCAATCATGTCACCTCCTAGTGGCTGACTGTGGAGTGGTACTGCAGTGGATCCGAGTACGTGCGAGATGCAAGGAAAGTCCACAAAGAGAAACGGGGAAAAAAAATCAGATAAATTAGTGAGGGAAAAAGGATTTAAGAATATAGTGTCAATTAGTCACGTTATATTATTTTTGTTCACTTTTGTGTTGTGTCAGCTGTGGCTCAGTTGGTAGCACATTCGTCTCTAAATCAGAAGGTTGTGGGTTCAGAGTCCCACTCCAGGGACTTGAGCACATTAAGCTAGGCTGACACTCCAGTGCAGTGCTGAGGGAGTGCTGCACTGTCGGAGGTGCTGTCTTTCGGATGAGACATTAAACCAAGGCCCCGTCTGCTCTCTCAGGTGGATGTAAAAGATCCCATGGCACTATTTAGAAGAAGAGCAGGGGAGTTATCCCCGATGCCCTGGCCAATATTTCTCCCTCAACCAACATAACAAAAAAACAGATTATCTGGTTATTATCACATTGTTGTTTGTGGGAGATTGCTGTGCGCAAATTGGCTGCCTTGTATCCCACATTACAACAGTGACTACACTCCAAAAGTACTTCATTGGCTGTAAAGCGCTGTGAGAAGTCCGGTGGTCATGAAAGGTGCTATATAAATGCAAGTCTTTCTTTTCTTTTATAACTTTCCCTCACACAGCTGCTCATTGCTGTGCCATTCTCTGTCAGCCAGGTGAGCAGGTGGCAGCGTTCATCTGGGATTTCTAATGCCATGTTTTCTCAATAGATTGGCTAGGAGGGAGTGCACTTCAATGAAAAGGCTACCGGGAAGCTGTCAGTTACTGTTCCCATGGTAAGAAAGCCTACCTAGGGGTCATGACAAAAACTAATGAAACCAGCCACACATACAGTTGTCCTGCCACATCTTAACAGCTGCGCTACGATGATGCTCATTTTTAATATTGCTTATAAATTTTCAGGATGGTATTTTGAGAGTCACTTAAAAGTAGTTCTTCTCTACATAATTGTTTTTCGTTTTCTACTGAGAAAATGAGGCAGCTCTGTGACTTGCTTTTGTGAACCAGTTTCTTACTAATCCTCAATATACCCAATTAGGAGCGCAACAGAAACATGCACGGTCTCCTAGCAACCCTGGAATGTCACAGATTATTAAAACTCTCAATTTCCAAGAGACCAATCCAATGTGCTGCTATGGTTTGAAGATGCTAATCTTGTGCGTCTATTTATTTTATGCCTTTTATGTAATCTCCTGAGTTGAAACATTTCTCTCACTTTCTATAATTGGTCGGAGACGTTAAAATTGTTCTCACTAAACAAGAAGTCTGCACTCCAAAGGATATGAACAGCTGTATACCTAAATGATTGTTTAATTCACTTATTTTAAATCTTGCAGGAGGAGATTGTCGTGTGTGGGGAAAGGAAGGCAATAATTATATAACAGCTGATTTGTAAGAATAGTATTGTTTGCATTCCTGCGTTGCAATTTGCTGTAAATCATTTTATGTAATCTGATAGAAATTGGATGAATTGCCACCAATTGGCTATTTTAAATAAGCCATTTTGCCTTTATTATTAAATCTGGGGTACTTTCTGTTAGCAGTAGGTATTCCAAAGGATAAACCTGCTAGTAGTTATGCTTTGAGGTTAGATAATTAAGCTGGAATGAAGGAATTAATCAAAAGATAGAACATGTAAGTATCTCCATACTGAGGTATTCAAATAACAGGGCTTTAATAGGCATAAAGTTAATAATGTATGAAATGTTAACAAGGATACAAAAGAGCTCAAAAAATGGTTCAATGACCTTAGACTTAAGGTAGACACAAGTATCGAGGGAAAGGGAGCTGTGGTTGATTAAAATTGTAGCCTAATGTTACCACAGGGTTCCCTTTTATGATTCAGGTATGTTTATTTACAACTAGTCGATCTTCTGCGCCATCAATCAGTAAGACAGATAGTGTGTTTTGGGACAGGAACATTATACCATGTAACACACAATGTAATTATTGGGGCAGAAATTCTGATTCCCTACGGGTGTGTACGCGCTGTGTTCCCGTAGGGACATCGGAAATGCCGGTTTCAGGCATGCGCTGGAAACCAGTATTTCTGATCTGTCAACAAAGCTCTTGACAGATCCTCCGGCTGCCCTGGAGCAGGGCCTCTGCGGGTGGAGAGTTCCGTTTTTTGGAGACCCTCCGCGCGCAGAAAACACTTACAATTCTTGCGCAAGGCTTGCTTTTACCAGGATAAGAGTTGATAAAAGTAAAAAAAAAAAAATTTCCACTGATTTATCATTTAAAAATACTTTAAAGAAAGGTAAGTTTATTTTTAGCCCCGTTAAAAACTATATAATTATTTTTTTCAAAAAATTAAATTTTTGTTTAATTTATGTAATTTCAAGTTATTTTAAAAATGTGCTTTAAAATTTTTTTTTTTAAAGTTTTACTATGTTTTGGGGGTGATCTCCATTCATATATTTGACAGGCCTTCCTGTCAAATGTATGAATGGAGATACCCTTCTCTGATTGGTTCCCCATGGCCCACGTGATCCCAGGGACGCTGCGAACCACCTGCGCCTCTTGGATACGTGGGCCCTGCGCACTGGCAGTTTGGAGAGGCCCTGGAACGGAACTCTGCGCCTCCCGGGAGCCCTCCGGTCTTGGCACAGATTTTTCCAGATCGCAGTCCTCCCGCGGGAGGCCTGCAAATGGAATTTCTGGGCCAATAATGTTTTGCTTCTAAGAAAGAGCTATGTTTAACCTGCCTTGGATCCAAAATTGGCTTAGTGGCAGGAGGCAGAGGGTGATGGTTGAAGGTTGTTTTTGTGACTGGAAGCCTGTGTCCAGTGGTGTACCGCAGGGATCGGTGCTGGATCCTTTGCTGTTTGTAGTGTACATTAATGATTTAGATATGAATGTAGGAGGTATGATCAGTAAGTTCGTAGACGACATGAAAATTGGTGGAGTGGTAAATAGCGAGGAGAGAAGCCTCAGGCTACAGGATGATATAGATGGGATGGTTAGATGGGCAGAACCGTGGCAAATGGAATTTAACCCTGAAAAGTGTGAGGTGATGCATTTTGGGAGGACTAACAAGGCAAGGGAATACACAATGAATGGTAGGACCCTAGGAGGGACCTTGGTTTGCATGTACATAGATCCCTGAAGGCAGCAGGACAGGTAGATAAGGTGGTTTAAAAGGCATATAGGATACTTGCCTTCATTAGGCGAGGCATAGAATATAAGAGCAGGGAGGTTATGATGGAGCTGTACAAAATGCTAGTTAGGCCACAGCTGGAATCCTGTGTGCAGTTCTGGTCACCACACTATAGGAGGGATGTGATTGCATTGGGGAGGGTGCAAAGGAGATTCACCAGGATGTTACCTGGGCTGGAGCGCTTTAGCTATGAAGAGACTGGACAGGCTGGGGTTGTTTTCCTTAGAGCAGAGAAGGCTGAGGGGGGACCTGACTGAGGTGTACAAAATTGAGGGGCATAGATAGGGTAGATAGAAAGAAATCTTTCCCCTTAGTAGAGGGGTCAATAACCAGGGGGCATAATTTCAAGGTAAGGGGCAGGAGGTTTAGAGAGGATTTGAGGAAAAACATTTTCACCCAGAGCGTGGTTGGAATCTGGAACTCACTGCCTGAAAGGGTGGTAGAGGCAGGAACCCTCACAACATTCAGGAAGCATTTAGATGAGCACTTGAAACGCCATAGCATACAAGGCTATGGACCAAGTGCTGGAAAATGGGATTAGAATAGACAGGGCTTGATGGCTGGCGTGGACACGATGGGCCGAAGGGCCTCTTTCTGTGCTGTACTCTATGTAACTGGACTGCTTCAGAAATCTGTAGGAAAGTGTAAGAAATTGAGCCCTCCTGCCTCTGAGAGCACCTTCCAAGGTCTAATATCAGGTTCTGTTTCTGGTTCTCATAAACAATTTGTAAGTAAATCATTTTTAAAACAACAAAATCAACTTATAAAAGAAAAGGAATTGCTGTCTTAAGTCCTTCTCTTCATAAATCCGCTTAAGCTGCTGGTTAACTGCACTGTGCTCTAACTGCTGTCCTAATTGTTGTTTTTGTATCTTCACACTCTTTCTTTGTAGAGACTAGTGTGAAGTGGAGGAAGGAATCGCAGGCTGATTAACAGTCTGACCGGCCGCAACGTCAATGCTCCTTCCATGGCTGTAACCATCTTTATACCAGGCGATAGGGTGGTTAGTCCTATACGACAGGATGTTTTTCTGGGCTCCCATAACCCGTATAATGAGGGAAGAACATCCACGCCTACTGGTTTGTGGTATCCCGCTGGATGTCAATCCAGAATGCTCCGGTTTACCACTCGCTGGAGCTGTGTTCAAACCCTGCACCTACTCAGTCAGGAATTCTACCACTAAGCCAAAGGTTTGCTCTTGCTGACTTCATTGATTTTTACAGAATCTTCAAGTCATTTATGTGTTTTACACACGCATGCCTATACAAAACACCAAAAGTGTAGCCGCTTCTAACTCAACAGCGCATAATCAAATATTCTTTCTGCTCTTACAGCAGTATACATAATAAAACATGATTAAAATCTTGAGTACACTGTTTCACCAATGCAAAGCTTATTTTGTTTCACCCAAAGCCTGTTGTACTTCCAAATATGAGGGAGAAAGAAAATCAAAACATCGACTGCCTTGCCCCTATGACCTAAAAGTACAGTGTGAGAAGTCTGCAATGTACTAATCAGAGATTGTTCCTGTATCAACAACAGTTTTGCATCCACAGTCGAACTGTGGCCCAATAAAAGATGGTTGAAGAAGGATTTCTCAAAAGCAACAGCTGTGTTTGGTACTGCAAAACTTATCAGGATGCATAAGTTCCTGTGAAATGATGCTCCTGGTGAAATTATTCATGTATGCACTGTCTGGAAGGCTTACTACAGAACATGCTGAAAAGTTACGTGTGGGTATAAAGTAAAATAAGCCTATCCAGGCTGATAGGATAAGAAAGAGGAACTGGTTTCTGCACATCACAAAGTCTAAAAGGAATCAGTGTTACCGTTGATCTATAGTTTAAAATTCCAAATAGCTGTTCATGTGAGTTTTGGGTGATAGTGTACCTGCAACTATTCACTGTTGGCCGGGGCCATGAGGTGATATGTAAGACAGTCCCTGGAGAGCCTAGAGTTTCTGTTAACTACACAGTGTCTATTTGAGTAAGCATTATGTTACGTCCGTGAATAATTGAGACACGGACAGCAGGAGTGAACAAAATAAGTCTTTACTGGTGGAAGTCAATAGTGAAACTAAAAACACAGAGGCTCAATAGCGCCTTTTATACAGGGGTGGTCACTGCCGGTACTGCAGTCTGAGACCAGTTATTCTCTTAAAGGTACATACACAACAATTCCTCCCCTTTTAGATAAACAGTACATAACATTCATTTAACAACTAAATGATAACTAGTTACAATCACAATTACTGTTGCTAGATACATTGGTTAAGTTTAAGCAATTATAAGTTCAGTCTTTGAGGAGGCTTCCTGATTCTGTCTGGATAACGCCTCTTTGGGGTATCAGGTTCTTCTGGCAATGTTGAGTCGGGATCAATGTCGTTGTGTGGTTCATCTGCTTCCAATATTACCGGTTCTGCGGTAGCTGCAATTGGAACGTCGATTTCATTACCAGCTGTATCAGATCGTGGTGTGGAGTTGACGTTTTCCCGTGACTCTAGAATCTGGTCAGCATGGCGTCTTACAATGCTCTCCCCAACGTCCACGGTATACATGAGAGGTCCTTGTCGTGTACAAATCGTTCCTAGCTGCCATTTCTCAGTGCGGTAGTCCCGGGCCAAAACTGGTTGACCTATCTTAAAACTCCTGGTCGGCCTTTCATTCATATTCTGAAACTGCCTGTTCTCCACATCTCTTCGGACGTTTGGCTTAACCAAATCCAAGCGGCATCGTAGTCTTCGATTGAAGAACATCATGGCTGGAGTTTGGTTGGTAACCGCATGTGTCGCATTCAGGTAGGCAAACAAGAAGTTGTCCACCTTGTGTTGTAGGGGTATATCTTCATTACACATTGCCTTGATAGCCTTCTTGAATGTTTGGACAAACCTCTCGGCCAATCCATTAGTGGCTGGATGATATGGGGCAGATGTGTAATGCTTAACACCATTGTTCTTTAAGAACCTCCGGAACTCTTCAGACACAAACTGTGGTCCATTGTCAGAGCAAATCTGTTCAGGCAGCCCATTCCTGGCGAATATCGTTCGTAAAACTGTGATAGTTTTTTCCGTGGTGGTTGAGGACATTTTTATTACCTCTGGCCACTTTGAATGTGCATCCACCGCAATTAAAAACATCGAGTCCATGAATGGACCAGCAAAATCAATGTGCACCCTTTGCCATGGAGATGAGGGCCACTCCCATGGATGCAGAGGAGCTTGTGGTGGGGCGTTTTGGACCTTCTGGCATCCTGCACAGCTCTTGGTCATCTCTTTGATTTCTCTATCGATTCCCGGCCACCACACAAACGCTCTGGCTAAGCTCTTCATTTTTACCCCACCCAGATGACCCTCATGAAGCTCATTGAGCACTCTATCCGTCAACTTAGGTGGAATTACTACTCTGGATCCACACATCAAGGTTCCTCTGCACACTGACAGCTGTTCTCTTCTCGGCGAGAATGCTGGCAGCAGTGGTTCGCCATGTGCTGGCCATCCCTTCACCGTTAAATGATAGACCCGTGATAGTGTCGGGTCATTCCGTGTTTCCTTTTCTATGTTTGCATTCGTCACAGGGAGACATTCGACTATGGTCGAGTGGAATAACTCCATTGGATCCACTGCAAGGTCTTCTTCTTCTACCGTCGGCAACGGTAGACATGACAATCCATCAGCATTTCCATGCTGTTTAGTTCCTTTGTACTCGATGTCATATTGGTGTGCCCCTAGGAAAAGGGACCATCTCTGCAGCCGTTGTGCTGTCATTATCGGTACGCCCTTCTGAGGGTTGAAAATGGAGACAAGAGGTTGATGGTCGGTTAGTAGAGTAAATTTTTGACCGTGCAGGTAGTGATTGAACTTCTTCACCCCCCACACTAGGCTGAGGGCCTCTCTGTCAATCTGGGCGTAGTTACGCTCGGCAGAAGTTAACGAGCGTGACGCAAAAGCTATCGGCCTCTCTAAACCACCAAGGAATTTATGTGACAGTACCGCCCCAATGCCGTAGGGAGACGCAACACACGCCAGCCTGATTGGCAGTGCTGGGTTGTAGTGAGCCAATACTTCCCTTGAAGTGATTAAGTCCTTACTCTTCTGAAAAGCACGCTTACAATCATCGCTCCATTTCCATGCTACCCCTATTCGTAGCAGGGCGTTCAGTGGGTGCAGAATTGTCGACAAATTCGGCAAAAACTTATGATAGTAATTCACCAATCCGAGGAATGACCTCAGTTGCGACACATTTTCAGGCGCTGGGGCCTTAACAACCGCTTCAATTTTGTCAGGGGACTTATGTAACCCCTCTTCATCAATCACGTGGCCACAATACGATATCTGTTTCTTAAAAAATTCGCACTTGGGGCGGTTGGCTCGCAGCCCATGTTCCCGTAGTCTAGTGAGCACCTGTTCTAGGTTGTTAAGGTGTTCACTGTCATCTTCACCTGTTACAAGGATGTCGTCCAAGTAACACTGAGTCCCCGGAATCCCTTGCAGGACTTGTTCCATCGCTCTTTGCCATATCGCCGGAGCCGATGCTACTCCGAATACCAATCGATGATACTGGTAAAGACCTTTGTGAGTGTTTATCGTGAGATACTTCCTAGAGGACTCCTCAACCTCCATCTGCAAATATGCTTGTGCTAGGTCAATTTTTGTAAAACGCTTCCCTCCAGACAGTGAGGCGAATATGTCTTCTATCCTTGGAAGAGGATATTGTACTGTGTGAAGGACAGGGTTCACCGTCACCTTGAAATCCCCACAGATGCGAATCTTCCTTGGCTCCCCGGACTTATTGCTTAACGTTTTCTTCATGACAGGAACGATGGGTGTCGCCCACTCGCTCCGGTCGACCTTAGACAACACGCACGCCTTCTCCAGATTCTCCAGCTCTGCCTCGACGGCTGGGCGAATTGCATATGGTACTGGTCTTGCTTTGAAAAACTTGGGAACTGCATTCTCTTCTATTTTTATCGAGGCAGTTATGCCTTTAAGCGTGCCCAGTTCTTGTTGAAATACCTCTTTGGCGTTTGCTAAGATTGTTGACAATCGTCCAGGAGTGACGTCTTCATCTTTTTTACAGTCCACCGTCATTGCATGAATGGAGTGCCAATCTAAGTTTATCTTCCTGATCCATTCCTGTCCCAATAACGGTGGTCCACCATTTGGCAGTATGTAGAGATACAATTTCCGTATTTTCTTGCCGTTGTATTCGACAGGCACCCTTATTTTTCCTCTGGGGTATACTTTTTGCCCCGTATATGTCGTCAAGACGATGGATGTCTCTCTCAAGGGTATGTGTGAAAATAGCCGCTCGTAGTCTCGTCGATTCATGATGGTTAGCGCTGATCCTGTATCCAATTCCATTTTAACTTGGGACCCTGCCATCGTGAGGGTGACCCAAATGGTTCGGTGATCCTCTTTTGCGATTACATTGTGAAGTTTGAGACAGCTTAGTCTCCTGTTCCCGGATTCACTATCGCTCATCTGGTCTTCGGAACTACTGTCCGTCATCTTTTGTACTTTCTTGTACGGTTCCTTAGTAGCCTTTTTGTTGTTGCTGGTCTTCTTCCCAGACCTGCAAACTCGTGCAATGTGTCCCATCTTCCCGCATTGCCTGCATATTTTGTCTTTGGACCAGCAGTCCTTCTGGTCATGGTTAGTTCTGCCGCAGCGATAACATTTTGCAAATCCCCGTGTCATTTCGTAGGTGCCGTATTCCTGTGGTTTTTGTTGAATTTCTGCAGCTCCCCTGGCTGCTGCTTCATACAATACTGCCACACTGAAAGCCTTATCTAGCATCAGCTCTTTCTCTGAGAGTAACTTCTTCTGTGTTCCTTCACTCAGGAGTCCACAGACAAATTTGTCCCGTAGGGTATCTGCCAGTCCTGCTCCGAACTGGCAGTGCTTTGATAGCTTGCGTAGTTCCGTAAGATACTCAGCATTGCTCTCATCTTTGTGCTGAGTTCTCCTGTGGAATTTAAATCTTTCTGCTATCAACAGCGGTGCAGGGTTTAAGTGTTCCTGTAGGACAGCAACAATTTCGTTAAAACTCTTCACCTTCGGTTTGGCTGGAGTAATCAGGTCCCGCAATAGGCCGTACGTTCTAGCGCCCATTAAGTTTAGCAATATCGATGCCTTTTTCCCCTCCGCTATTTTGTTTGCCTCGAAATATACCTCGACTCTTTCCACATACGTGGTCCAGTCCTCTATTGTATTATCAAAAGCAGTGATACAGCCAGTCTTTGGCATCTTGCAAATCTAAAATGGCGCCTCCCGCGCTTTGCCTTCTTCCCCGATTTAACAAAATGGTGCCTCCCGCGCTTTGCCTTCTTCCCCGCTGTTGTTAGCGCTGCTTTCCACGGTTTCTTGCTCGTTTAATATTGATTTTTTTTTTCTTTTATTATTTTCCCGTCGTGGAGCGGACCCTCTGGGACACTTCCCTCCCTCTTCTTAGGTCCGAACGCTGCCCGGCTCCGAAGCACCGGCCGCGCTCTGTGTGCTCCACCCTCTCTCTCTCTCTTTGCTTCCCGACTCACTGCCCGGCCCCGTTGAAAAGCCACCCGATCGAGCTTCAGCCCGCCGCAGCCCAGGAAGGATCAGTGCACTACCTGCCACCAGCCTGATTAGCTGGGAAACCACAGACCGAGGAACCAAGCCTGGCTCTGGACAGTCTCTCCTGCAAGTTTCCAATCCGACGATTTGGAGGGCGGTTGCCCACGGTCGACGCCCGTTTCTCGAGTTTCTTTGGATTTTTTTTTTCTTTTTTCTGGCTTCGACCTTCAATAATGTCGTCTGAGGTGCTGCCGAGTTGCAGGTAAGTTCGTTTCTTACTCGTCACCAGTGTTATGTCCGTGAATAATTGAGACACGGACAGCAGGAGTGAACAAAGTAAGTCTTTACTGGTGGAAGTCAATAGTGAAACTAAAAACACAGAGGCTCAATAGTGCCTTTTATACAGGGGTGGTCACTGCGGTACTGCAGTCTGAGACCAGTTATTCTCTTAAAGGTACATACACAACACATTATATGTGTCTGAGAAACAAAGAATTGCTTTTCCATGCAGTAATACTCTTGATATTCAATACCATATGAGTACAGATTTCCATCATATAATTTCTTAAAATGATCTGTAAAATGTGGGTATTGAATCCTATAAAGAAGGCTGTGACTTACTTAAGTAGAGAACATGTAAGATCATAAGACAAATCAAGGACAAAAAAGGCCATTTGGCTGACCAAGGCTTGTCCCTTTGTTATTCTAACTTTCTCAGCTTGCATCCAACTATGTTTTGAACACTTCTAAAATGTGCATCTCTACTCCCTGCCTGGCAAATTATTGGAAAAATGTTCCTGGGTTGTGAGTGATACTGTAAGACTGTATTTATTGTCCAGAGAAGATGGTGGTGGTTCTTCTTAAACTGCTGCAGTCCTTGTGGTAATGTTGCCCTCACAATGGCGTTAGGTAGGGAGTTCCAATAATCTGCCCTTGTGGCAATGCTGAAGCAACGATGTGTGTCCAGGTCAGGATGGTGTGCGACCTGGAGAGGAATTTAAAGGTGATGTTGTTCCCATCTTTGTGTAAAGAAGGTCCTGCTGGTATTTGCTATAAACTTATTTTTCATTAAATTATGCTTAACATTTTTGGTTCTACTATTCTCATTTATTTTAAAATAATATTCAGGATTAACCTTAGTTCTGCCATTTAATATTTTTACAGTTTCATGAGATGCCCCCCTCCCCCCTTCCCCTTAACTGTTTCTCTCCAGGCGGTACGGATTCAGCTGTCTTAACCTTTCTTTGAGCCTCCCTTTGTACTTTGAAAGCTCATCCTATCCTTACACAATGGAGTTTTAGTTTCTAGCATGCCTGTTGTCAGGGAAGTCAGGAGTCCTTTTTCTTCTTTGAAACATGTGGCCTCCTTTTTTATATTTAAAAAAAACCCCATCAATTTGTTTGAGCAGGGCAGGCTGCTGTGCACAGTGGTAGCAGATGCAAGTTCTTGTGTTTTTTCTAACTTCCCTCCCCTCCACTCTGCTCTAAAAAAAGTGATCATTATGAAGAACAGACCACTGGGTAGAGTAACAGAGGCAGAAACAACCTGCAATCATTTAAGAGACCGTTGGATGCTGTGATGGGGGGAGATTGTAGATTTTTCTGGATGGATGAGCTAAGATAGGATGAATGGCCTTCCTCGTCTAGATTTATCTTTTTGTAGTCAACAGTTCCTGATGCAGAAGACAAGCAGCAGACTTATAGCCTTTAAAATAACAAAAATTCCATTTATTTTACAAGGTATAATGTACAAAATGGAAGAGTCCACAACGCTGATAAATACAACTGGTGCTGTGTGGAGTACCACATCACAATTAATGCCATTTTATGTACAGAGTCTGGCTGCTAAATTTGATTTGGTCTCTTAAATCCTGGTTCCGAGTATAGCACCAGAGAATCTGGGCCGGCTTACAATAGTTCTTATTGACAGACTTTCTCCATGCTGCCTTCTTTAATGCGCGTACACATTGTGACCACAGTAGGTGCACAGATGCTGCCTGCATCTCCCAGTGTGAATGTTCACTGCACGAGATTTTACCAGGTTACAGACATCGGCTCAGTTTGTAAACAGTTAATATTGGAAGGCCTCTGAATGGGTCTGATGTAAAACTTACTCTAAGGTAGGATATCTTTATGCTAGCAACTAATTCAGAACACAGAATTTAGCACGTTTTCATTGCAAATAAAAGGTGGATTTGTGCAGATTTAAGATTCATCATGGCATCAAAGGCACGGTGTAAAAGAAGGTAAAACATCAGAGAGAGGATAATGGACACCAATCGATAAAATGTGAGATAGTGATCAAACCAAACAACATCAAAAGCTGGGCAAAAACACGGTCTGCTTCTGTTCCTCATCTGGAAAAATAGAAAAGCAGAGTGTTTTTTAAATGGTGAGAGATTGGGAAATATTGGTGTTCAGAGGGACCTGGGAGTCTTTGTACATGAATCACTGAAAGTTAACATGCAGATACAGCAAGCAATTAGGAAAGCAAATGGTATGTTGGTCTTTATTACAAGAGGATTTGAGTATAAGAGTAAAGATGTCTTGCTGCAATTATATAGGGCCCTGGAGTATTGTGTACAGTTTTGGTCTCCATACCTAAGGAAGGATATGCTTGCCTTAGTGGGGGTGCAATGAAGGTTCACTAGATTGATTCCTGGGATGAGAGGGTTGTCCTATGAGGAGAGATTGAGTAGGCTAGGCCTATATTCTCTAGAGTTTAGAAGGATGAGAGGTGATCTCATTGAAACACAATTTTTTTTACAGGACTTGACAGGGTAGATGCAGGGAGGATGTTTCCCCTGGTTGGGGAGTCGAGAACCAGGGGTCACAGTCTCAGAATAAGGGGTCGGCCATTTAGGACTGAGATGAGGAGAAATTCCTTCACTCAGAGGGTGGTGAATCTTTGGAATTCTCTGCCCCAGAGGGCTGTGGAGGCTCAGTCGTTGAGTATATTCAAAACAGATGGCTGACTCCTGCTCCTATTTCTTATGTTCTTATGACTGCAATTTTAAATTCACTGTGAAGTACACATTATTGTTAATTACACATATAATGGGATACATTTTCTTTGCAGCTGCTGATTGTTTCAGTTATTTCTTTCAATTCTGTTTAAAATGCATTGCATGGTAGAGCAGCTGAAGGGATATTGGATCTGTGACGTAGGGCCTTCAGGTTTATTTAGTTTGAGACAAAAGGCAATATAATGTGTGTGTGTGTATAATCTCCAAAACTCACATGAACAGTCATTTGGAATTTTAAATTATATATAAAAATGTGTTCTCAAATAGTAACACTGATTCCTTTTAGACTTTCTGATGTACAGAAACTAGTTTCTCTTTCTTATCCTATCAGCCTGGATGGGCTCATTTTACTTTATATACTTTATTATATATATATTCAGTCTCCTGCCTGGGACTGACACCAATAGGCTGTATCTAGGTCAGTGCAGTACATCTTGTAAGGAAAGGTTGAGCTAACAGAGTGCTAAAGGCAATGCCTAATGCTCTTTCGTTTAAAGGAGCAATGATGCATACATAACACTGATCATTTGAATGTCAAAGCCTGAAACGCTCATGTCAGCGAACAGCTTAAAATGACCTTTGTCACAAATTTACAAAGCCTCGTCCACCATGCTGGGGTACATTCTCAATATTGCCAGATGAAAATATGGGTACTGCATCACAAACTGATTCTTTGCAGATGAGGAGAATTTCTCAGAACTTCAACATTGCATTTGTAGCAAATACCTGCAGTATTTGAGTAATTGGTTTCCAATCAGTTGTTGCTTTCTTGATGTTGAAAGTTCATACTCTGATCCACCTAATCATCATTAGTAGAATTGTTGGACGGTGTTTCCAGCTCTAGGAAGCCACAGAATATATGAATTGCTGTTATCAGCTGAAATTTTTTCAGGAAGTGAGATGCCCCCAGTGTCACAGCCAGAAAAATTTGAGGGACAGACAACTGCCCACCTTCTCTGAACTGAAAGACCTTAAATATTGAGGGAAAATCTATATATATGTATTTCTTAAAAGTCAGAAGCACAGGAATTAATACTTAAATACTTTAAAAAAATTATTAGTACCACTAATTAACTGAAAGGTCATACAATTTATCTGCGAACATTTTCCTGACCATGTTCGATTGAATTGCTGATGTTGTGCGAGTTTCTAAATTCATGCTGCTCTACAGTCAGAAAAGGCCACAAAATTAGTGTGAATGATGGAAACAACAAAAAAGAAACAAGAAATTACAGGAAAGATGCATCTAATTATACAACCTGTTTCTCTTCCAAAATATCTCTAGTCAAAATTTTACTAAAAGTCTTGTCTATGTGCAGACTTCCTATAATGATCACACTTATTTCCTGTAACACCTATTTGTTATGCTTTTTCTGTCATTTCGGGCTGCGGGGGTCTTTAATTGGCAGTAGGGAATTAGGGAAACCACTGGTCTCAGTTAGTTGTGGAGAATTGTGAGGTTATTCACTTTGGTAGGAAGAATAGAAAAACAAATATTTTTAAATGGTGTGAAACTATTAAATGTTGGTGTTAAAAGGAATTTGGGTGTCCTTGTACACAAATCACTGACAGTTAACATGTAGGTACAGCAAGCAATTAGGAAGGCAAGTGGTATGTTGGCGTTTATTGCAAGGGGGTTGGGGTGTAAGAGTAAGGAAGTCTTGCTGCAATTGTACAGGGCCTTGGTGAGACCACACCTGGAGTACTGTGCACAGTTTTGGTCTCCTTACCTAAGGAAGGATATACTTGCCTTAGTGGGGGTGCAATGAAGGTTCACTAGATTGATTCCTGGGATGAGAGGGCTGTCCTATGAGGAGAGATTGGGTAGAATAGGCCTATACTCTCTGGAGTTTAGAAGAATGAGAGGTGATCTCATTGAAACATATAAGATTCTGAGAGGGCTTGACAGGGTAGATGCTGAGAGGCTGTTTCCCCTGGCTGGAGAGTCTAGAACTAGGGGGCATAGTCTCAGGATAAGGGGTTGGCCATTTAGGGGTGTGATGGGGAGAAATTTCTTCACTCAGAGGGTGGTGAATCTTTGTAATTGTCTACCCCAGAGGGATGTGAATGCTGAGTCGTTCATTATATTCAAGGCTGGGATAGATAGACTTTTGGACTCCAGGGGAATCAAGGGATATGGAGATCAGGCGGGAAAGTGGAGTTGAGGTCGATGATCAGCCATGATCCTATTGAATGGCGGAGCAGGCTCGAGGGGCTGTATGGCCTACTCCTACTCCTAATTCTTATGTTCTTATGTTTCCCAACCCCCCCCCCCCCCACTAAACATGGCAGTATTTTAACTGCTGAACTTCATGAATATGCTGCTGGCTGACTTCCCACCCCCAGGAAGCAGTTGTTAGTCTCTAGCAAATTTGGCGGCCTTGGCACTGAGTTTAGCATCATTATCTGTCTTTCCTCTTTACAGATGCTGACTGAACTGCCCAGCTTTTCCAGCATTTTCTGTTTTAGCTTCAGATTTCCAACATTTTCAATTTTCCTGTTTATTCTACAACCCTCCTCCTTTCTGCAAAACAACAAGCCCCACATCATAATGCTGGCAAATTTCAGGACCCTCATTTTTAGTGCTACTAAACCCTGGCACCCCTTCCTCCAAGCTGTGCCCTATCCTGCAAAACCACAGCACTTCCACCCAAATTCTTCCAAACTCAGGGACCACCCTCCCACCAGTGCTACCTAGGCACAGCACTATGTCTATATTACCATAGATAATGGTTTAACTTGAAGGCCACAGCCTGTCTCAAAAGCCTAGATTTGGACTTGATATTTTTGCCCAAATCTGTTACTCTAATGGGGGAAGGTTGATCCTGAAGCCTGAGTATATGCCTGGTTTCCCAGGATGCATCAGTCACATTTTCAGCCCAACTGGGAAGAACACTCTTCAAACCCTGACAATATCTGGCGGTTGTTTTTTTTGCAATAATTTGAAGAAAAGCAAGAGCCCAAATTTCAAAAATGTAATCAGGTAAAGTTCATTTGAGTGGTTTTTTTTAAGTACAGGGTGTGTGTGTGTGAAAGCGAGAGAGAAAGATAGGAACTGACAGAGACCTATTTTAGATATGCCAAACAGTACTGATTATATACCTCCGCCCGTTTGTCTTTATCTTTAAATTCCAAACAATCTGTTGTTTATAAAAATGAGTAGTATAATAATAGTCTTTTAGTTTGTCTGTTCTTGATAATAATTTGAACACAAACTGCATGATGAACTTTTTTGTAATTCATTGGGTTTGGGATTTGGATGTTGATGGCAAGTCCAGCATTTATGGCCCATCCCTACTTGCCCTGAGAAGGTAGTGATGACCTTCTTCTTGAACTGCTGGTAGCAAATTAATGCAACTGAGGGGTTTGCTAGGCCACTTCAGAGGGCAGGTAAGAGTCAACCACGTTGGTGTGGGACTGCAGTCACATATAGGTCAGACTGGGAAAGGACAGCAGCGTTCCATCTCTCTAAAGGACATTAATAAACCAGTTGGATTTTTATGGCAATCCAACAGATTCATGGTCACTGATACCAGCTTTTTATTTCCAGGTTTTTATTTAAACTGTACTTTTTAACATATATTAACTTGTAAACTGTTTTGTTGTTCTCAGGGTTTTATACCCCCTCCCAAAAGAACATTTTGGGAATCTTATCTCAGATAAATCATGTTTTTTGAGGTAATTTCTGGATGTGTTTATGATGACAGTAATACTAGCCTTTCAAAAATGATACCATTTGCAAGGCTTGTCTGTCACACTGACATTCCAAGAGATGCAAAAATTTCTGACTGAATTTTGCTGTTTGGGGTTAATTATAACCCCCAAAATGGGCGGGTTTGGTTCGGGTGAGAAGTTAAAATTTGAAACCCGCTTCAAACCCCCCACTTCCGGTTTTAACTGAGGCGGGACAATCCACTCTCAGGAAGCGGGTCAGTTGGTAAAAGCTTTTAAGGAGGCTGCATGCTTCCATTTTAACGTGCTTTTTATTTTTTTACTCATTTCAGCCGGGTTTCCCTAGCCTCAGGAAACCTGGCAGGTAAAAGGAGGCGAGCAGGGTCGGATCCCATAAGTTAAGTGCATTTACAGCACTGCTTGTGGGCCAGGAGGAGCAGGAGTGTTTCCTCCAGGTCCAACAAGCTAACCTGCTTCCCTCCCTGTGACCACCAACAGCCCCCCCCACCTCTACAATCTCCAACACTCCCCTGATCTCCCCCCGATCTCTTTCCGTACCCCCCCACCCCGCAATCACCATCTCTCTTCCTCCCAAACGCAATCTTTTTTTTCTTCCCCCCCCCGACCACAATTTTTTTATTCCCACCCCCACCACAATCTCACTTCACCCCTGACCACAATCTGTTACCCCCACCCCCACCGCCGACCACGAGCCTCACTTCCCCACGATCTCTCCCTCTCTCTCTACCTGCTCTCTGCTGCTCGGCTGCGGCCTTGTGTCATAGGCTTTCCTGCCCCACGGGCAGAGAGAGAGCAGGGGGATGAATTCGGGACGGGAAACCTGGAAGTACGGGTCAATCAGGTTGGCTGTCAGGCGGGAGGCCTCATGAAAAAAATTTAAAAGGTACGCCACAGTCAATATCTGCAGGACACCTGGGAAACCCGTACTTCCTGGTTACCCGTCCAGAATTCATCCCCCTGCTCCCTCCCTGCCTTCCCATAAATATTGCGGCCATTGCCTGAAGAGTACTGGATCACCATTTTGCATTGCTCCTTTGCAAGGGAGAGGCAGATAAATGTCAGCTAGAATTACCACTCCTGCTTGCAGTACAGCGACCTTGATTTTTTTTTCCTAACCCTAGGCGGTATGGCTAATTATAGTGCCTATACTGTCATGCCAGCTGAGTTCAGCTAACACAGCACAGGGGATTAAACTTGCAACGTGCCCAGTCTGTATGGATCAGTATTATACCAGGATGCACATTTACTTATTAAACTATTGTATGGGATGCAAGATCTGCTTATGAGAGTGACTGGTGACACCGAACCCAAGAAAATGTCTAATGTAAAATCCCCAAAACTGTCATTCTCTTTCCTGCATTTATTTTCCTCTGCACTCTTTTTCCTTTGCCACTGGCGCTATATAAATGCAAGTTGTTGTTGTTATTTTCAATCGCTCCCAGATGTTATCAGTGGGTCCTGTATTCTCAGACTGAGACCTCAGTGACAATAACCTGAAGTGGAATGCAGCACCAATGGTATCCATTTACCGAGCACCATCATCCCCGTACAACGTAGGCCACCACAAATACAAAAGCAAAATACCGCGGATGCTGGAAATCTGAAATAAAAACAGAAAATGCTGGCAATCCTCAGAGGGCCAGGCAGCATCTGCAGAGAGAGAAACAGAGTACACGTTTCAGGTCGATGACTTTTCATCAGAACTGACAAAAATGAGAAATATAACAGGCTTTTAAGCAGGTGCAGAGGCAGGGAAAGGGGGGAGTGGAGGAAAGAACAAAAGGGACGGTCTGTGATTGGGTGGAAGGCAGGAGAGACTAAAAGACAAAAGGGATGATGGTGCGAGGTAAAAGGAGATAGTCTTCTGCCCCCCCCCCCATTATGACCAGTTGCATTTGTTCTCCACAAACCTCAAGGAAGTGGAGCATTATTCAATCTTCTTCTTCTCAGGCAGTCCCGCGGAACCGAGGATGACTTGCTTCCACGCTAAAAATTAGTTCTCAGGTGATGGATGAGTCCAATGCGGGACCTACAGACTCTGTCACAGGTGGGGCAGATGGTGGTTGAAGGGGTGGGTGGGGTGCTTGGGTTGACGTGTGCTCCTTCCGCTGTTTGCGCTTGGCTTCCGCTTGCTCCCGGCGAAGAGACTCGAGGTGTTCGGCGCCTTCCCGGATGCTTCTCCTCCACTTTGTGTGGTCTTGAGCCAGGGATTCCCAGGTGTCGGTGGGGATGTTGCACTTTTTCAAGGAGGCTTTGTGGGTGTCCTTCAAGTGTTTCCTCTGCCCACCTGGGGCTTTCTTGCCGCGTCGGAGCTCCGAGTAGAGCGCTTGTTTTGGGAGTCTCGTATCGGGCATGCAGACAATGTGGCCCGTCCATTGGAGCTGATCGAGCGTGGTTAAAGCTTCGATGCTGGGGATGTTGGCCTGAGCGAGAACACTGATGTTGGTGCGCCTATCCTGCCAATGGATTTGCAGGATCTTGCGGAGGCAGCATTGGTGGTACCTCTCCAGTGCTTAGAGGTGCCTGCTGTACATGGTCCATGTCTCTGAAGCATACAGGAGGACGAGTATCACTACTGCTCTGTAGACCATGAGCTTAGTGCCGGTTTTGAGGTCCTGGTCTTCAAACACTCTCTTCCTCAGGCGACCGAAGGCTGCACTTGCACACTGAAGGTGGTGTTGGACTTCATCATCGACGTCTGCCCTTGTTGACAGTAGGCTCCCGAGGTATGGAAAGTTGTCCACGTTGTCCAAGGCCTCGTCATGGAATTTGATAATCGGGGAGCAGTACTGAGTGGCAGGGGCAGGCTGGCAGAGGACCTTTGTCTTACGGATGTTTAGAGTAAGGCCCATGCTCGTACACTCCGGTGAAGCTGTTGACGATGGTTTGGAGTTTGACCTCAGTGTGCGCAGATGCAAGCATCGTCTGCATACCGTAATTCGATGACAGAGGATGGGACAACCTTGGATCTGGACTGGAGGCAACGGAGGTTGAACAGTTTCCCGTTTGTTCTGTAGATTAGCTCCACTCCAGCGGGGAGCTTACTGAGGGTGAGATGGAGCATTGCAGCCAGGAGGATCGAGAAGAGCATTGGTGCGATGACACAGCCTTGCTTGACCCCGGTCCATAAGTGAATTGGGTCTGTGTGGATCCATTGGTCAGGATCGCAGCTTGCATGTCGTTGTGAAGCAGGCGGAGGATGGTGACAAACTTTTGAGGGCATCCAAATTTGAGGAGGACACTCCATAATCCCTCATGGTTGACAGTGTCGAAGGCCTTTGTGAGATCAAAGAAGGCCATGCACAGTAGTTGGTGCTGTTCCCTGCATTTCTCTTGTAGTTGACGTGCGGTGAAGATCATGTCCGTTGTGCCCTTTAGTGGGCAGAATCTGCATTGCGACTCTGGGAGGAGCTCTTCAGCTGGGAGAAGGCGATTGAGGAGGATTCTTGCGATGACTTTCCCTGTGACAGATAGCAGGGAGACTCCTCTGTAATTACCGCAATCAGACTTGTCACCTTTCTTGAAGATGGTCACAATTACGGTGTCTCTGAGATCCCCTGGCGTGTCTCTGAGATCCCCTGGCATGGTCTCCTCCTTCCAAATAAGAGAAATTAGTTCATCTTTTCGTGCCAATAGTGCTTCTCCGCCATGTTTTAGTGCCTTGTCTGGGATTCCATCTGCTCCTGAGGCCTTGTTGTTCTTCAGTTCTCGGATGGCCTTTTCAACCTCATGCCGGGCTGGGGTTGCGCTGAGATGGTGGTGGATGTGATGCTGCGGGATGGAGTTGAGGACACTCACGTCAAAGACAGAGTCTCGGTTAAAGAGATCTTCGAAGTGCTCCTTCCAGCGGGCATTGACTGCCTCTCTGTCCTTGATGAGTACCTCTCCGTTTTTGGCCTGCAGTGGGGTAGGACCTTGGGTGCCTGGGCTGTAGGTGGTCTTGACTGCGCTAAAGAATCCACGCACGTCGTGGTTGTCGGCTAGCTGCTGGACCTCCTGCACTTTCTCCACCCACCATCTGTTCTTTAGGTCGCGAGTTTTTTGTTGGACCTCGGCCTTCAGGCGTCTGTAGGGTTGCTTTCCTGCTCTTGAGTTCTGTTGCTGTTTCCAGATCAGGAACGTCTTGCGCTTGCGGCTTATTGGCTCCTGAATCTCCTGGTCATTCTCGTCGAACCAGTCTTGGTGTTTCCTGGTCGAGTGGCCGAGCGTCTCTTCACAGGTGCTGAGTATTGAGGCCTTGAGGGCAGACCAGGCGCTGTGGACACTCTGGGCTGGATTTTCATTGAGAAGTCAGTTAGGAGGTAGGACTACAACTTTCGGGGTTGTCGTACTGCCTCCATCGAGTTCTAGCCAACCCACGCGATTTTGACTTGATTGACCTAGTTGAACCCGCCCAGCGGGCTCAGCAGGCCAATTAAGGGCCACCCAGCAACAGGTGACGTCACAGATTGAAATTTCATCTGTCAAGACCTTTTGACAAATGTAATATCAGCGTTTCACAGCTGTTTGAAGCTGTCAAACACTGACAATCTGTACAAGTTAATTCCTTACTCTCAGGATGAATTAGAGATCTCCCCAGAACAGAAAGCTGAATGCTACAATTTTTGACAGCTCGCAGCCATTCTGCTTTCTGTGCCTGTGAGATGAGGGACTCCCGAGACCTGAAGGAAGGAAGGCCGTAAAGGTAAGTACATGTAAGTAAAACTTATTTAAACACTTTACACACACCAAACACACTTACCTTTGCACTCATGCACCCATCACTCACCTGAACACCAGACATCTCGACCCCTGCAAGCCCTTCATCTCGACGGTCCGCCTCCTCTAACTTGGCGTGGTTTGGAGCCGTCGGGAATCCCACACTTCAACATTAAAAATAGGGATTAAGCTAATAACTGCCTGTTAAGTACCTGTTAACAGGCAGTTAATTGGCATTAATCCCCTTCCCGCCTCGGGGAGGCGGGTCCCAGTGCGGGGCGGGCACCCACCTCCTTTGAAACTGGCATGGAGGCGGGTTGGGTGTGGGATGGGGTCGGGACCCCCAATTTCGGGATTTTAATCCCCCGCACGCCTCCAATCCCGCCTCCACGGCCCAATGAAAATCCTGCCCTCTGTGTCTCTGAATCACTGGGAGTCGTCAAGTTGGTTGTGAGGCGCAGGCTGAATAAGGCTTTCTTAGCAGGGTCTTTGAGTGCTTCAGCATTGATGGAGGTGACAGAGCGGATTCGGCAGTGGTCTGTCCAGCCGTCGTCAGCTCCTGTCATGGCGCGGGTGATGTGGACGTCCTTGCGGTCCCTCGCTCAGATGATGACGTAGTCCAGCAGATGTCAATGCTTGGAGCGAGGCTGTTGCCATGAAACCTTGTACTTGTCTCTCTGACGGAACAAGGTGTTGGTTTTTACAAGGCCATGTTCTAAGCATTTCGTCAGGAGGAGAGTACCGTTGGAGTTGGCTTTCCCTACCCCCTCTCTGCCGATCACACCTCCCCAGAGATCTGTGTCCTTTCCAACTCTGGCGTTAAAGTCGCCAAGGAGGATCAGCTTGTCGCTCGTTGGGACTCTGGACAGGGATTGTTCGAGGCTGGAGTAGAATTGCTCTTTGGTCTCGTTTGTGGCTTCCAGTGTTGGGGTGTACACACTGATGACCGTAGTGCACTGGTTCCGGGCTAGGGTGAGTCGAAGAGTCATGAGGCATTTGTTTATTCCACAAGGGGAGTCTCTGAGACGCCCAACCAGTTCATTTTTTATGGTGAAGCCTACCCCATGGAGGCGGTGTTCTTCTTCAGGCTTGTCTTTCCAGAAGAAGGTGTGACCACCGCCTTGATCCTTGAGCTGACCTTCCCCTGCCCGCCGGGTCTCGCTTAGGGCGGCTCAGGGAGAAAGTAAAATATCAACATCACCCAACTCATCTCTCAGTAGCAGCAGTAATCTGCTCAATATACAACACTGACAAAATGTAATGATGATGAAATCAGTGGCCCTATGTGCCCTGCACTCTCAACTGGAAGAGAATTATGGAGGAAAGCATCCTTAGAGGGAGGGGGGAAAAATCTGGTGAAATGGGAGAAGGAGGGGGAAGGAGGAAGAGAGCACACAGCAACAGAAGTGAAATATATAAATAAATCCAAAATATATCTAAAATACTAATCTGAGCTTTATAACTTTAAAAGCTATATGTACTGTATCAACTCAGGCTAGAAACATTCAAGTGCAGTATTTTTCACACAGTATTATTGCTGGAGTTTTTGCTGAGAAAAGCTTGCATCTACATCTGTGAAACTAACAAAGCATCTTTTACTGAATGGTAGTCTTGATGTATAACTAATTGTAATTAAAATACATGAATTTTGTATTTAATTCTCGCTTGAATGAATGAATGCGGCTGAGAAGCAGATCAACAGCAGACTGTTGGGTAACTGCTTTACGCCAGGAGACACAGAAATCACAACTGATAAGAAGCCATAAAATACCAATTTACCAGAGCACTTTAGTCAATGCTTTATCAACGAAAAGCAGAATAGTGTATCAAAAGCACTTACTGATAATGACTAAAAGTTTTGTATCCTTTTGCTTTTCTAATGAACAATTTCAAGCCATCAGTTATACTTACGGCGTTAATGTAAATTTATGTTTCCTTTCAAACATGTTTATGTTTACTGAAGCTTACAACCTGATGACTTTGGAACATAGTACGCCGTCAATTCATTTGAATTCCATAAGCATTAATATGGAGCTGCAAGTTGCTGATTATCTCCGCCATTATTTTGTGTGTGAATCAACGTAAAAGCAGGGAGCCTGCCTGAGATGCTGGCAGGTCCAGTTAATAGCTGAATGTGAGAAGATTGGTTTATGGTTTGACTCGTGCTGTTTTCTCACACAATAATTTAAAATCCATTTGCTGGAACATTTGCTCCAGAGACAGAGACAGGATGATTTTTTTTTAAAGCCAAACATTTCTAGCGTGATTCATATATGTGTGTCATTGCAAGAATATGCAGGCCTTCAGAAGGAAGATTTATATAAATAACTGGGCTGTATCATGATCTCTGCCTCACGGTCTAAATTGTACAGTCTAGACTTTTTTTTAATAACACCACAAGATGCCTCGCTGCTTATGGAGTACAACTCTATTAGTTCCACCTTAACATCTTCACTCCCTCAAGTCCAAGGGGCACAGGCTTGATTGTATCTAGTGCACAACTGGTTTAGCTATCCACTGTCACATCTGGCTGCACCACATTAAGCACTTCTAGGCCTTGTTCTCCTCTGCCACAACCTTCCACTACTCCAGGATTATCCTGGAAAGCAAAGAAACCCTATGGCTTTTTTTCTCTACTACCAATTGTCTCTCTTTAAACCTCTCTCCCCTTCTCCCTCTACCCTCCCCTCCAACAACAAGTACGAGGAGTAAATGGACATCTTTGTTATTAAGGTTGGGAATAGCTATTCAGTTCCCTCTGCTGCATCCCCCTCTTTCCCTTGCCCACGAAGCAAAATCTCTAAGGTTCTCTGCATTCTAACCCTGAGCCCACGTATTTCCCTAGTTTCTCTCCTATCTTCTCATTTGCCCTCTCCGAGTTCATCTTCTCCATGATATCCACCTCCTATTCTCTTGATCCCATTCCCACTAAACTGCTGATCACACAACTTTTCTTCCATGCAACATGACATTGTAAATGGTTCCTTCCCCTCAGGTATTGTCCCTCCCCCTTTCAGGACTGCCATCATCGCCCCCTCCTCAAAAAACACACCCTTGACTCCTCTGTCCTTGCAAACTACCGTCCCATTTCCAACCTCCCTTTCTTCTCCAAAGTTCTTGAACATGTTGCCTCCCAAATCTGTGCCCATCTTTCCCGCAGCTCCATGTTTCAACCTTTCCAATCAGGTTTCCGCCCCCACCACAGCAATGAAATTGCCATAATCAGTCACAAATGTCAACCTCTGTGACTGTGACCATGGTGCACTCCTTGACCTCTCTTCAGCCTTTGGCCACACCATTGTCCTCCAACACCTCTCCTCAGTTTTCCAGTGGGACTGCCCTCGCCTGGTTCCCCTTGTCATTAATTCATCAACCTGTGGAATTACTGTTTCACCATTTCCCCTTGCTATCCCTTTTATACTTTTGAACACTTTCACTCGATCCCCTCTCATTAGTTTATTAGGTGCTGGCTATTATCAAGTGGGAAGCTTGAGGTCTGCTCCAGTGAATGGAACCCTAGTTTTCTATAGATTGGTTGGATAGTACAATTTGCAGAGATTGCTGAATAGAATGTCTGACATGATAAAATAGGATAATATGTGCCAGACTCATTTCAGCTATGGTGCCAATAACAGGACTGATGTATTTTAGTTGTATGGCACAAACACTTTTCAGATCCTGGTCAGTCAATCAGCAGTCAATTTACAAAGCAATTTCTCAACTTGCTACTGCTTTGGTCAGCAAGATAAAATATTGTATTGGTTTGACAATTTGTTCATAGCAGCAACAACAAAGCATAATGTGGCATTCTGAAAACTTGCCAAGGGTCTCAGCCCCATTTATTGAAGCCTGTCCTCTACCTCTCTAGAGCAGTATGGTTGAGATTGGAAACTAAACAGAATGGGGATCACTGATTCCATGACACTTCATCTCTGTCTGTGCTCATCATCTGAAATATGGCTCATAAAATCTGAGCACTATCCCCAACACCGCACAAGGAAGGTGGAATTGGGGGGGGGGTTACACAATTGTAAGGATCATAAAGTGGAATTCCGAAAATAAGAATCCAAGGGCAGTACAAATGGATGTTACCCTGGTCCTCCAATGTGCAGTGCCACAGAATGGTGGGTACATGCGTGTAATTTCTTTTTACTTGATCAGTGCCAAAATAGTCGATGCTGAGAGGTTCAATACCTTTCTTTCTTTCTTCAACAAAGCAAGCAACTTGTAAGCGAAGTAGATCTACAGATAGAGCACAATGAATGTAAGCATGCATCTTAACACTGTGCTACTTTTAAAACACAAAGGCCTAGAAATTCGGTTGGTGGCGCCAGCGATTAGCGCCTAAAGAGCCCGAGAATTGGGCTGTTACCCAATTTTCGGGCGGGCGCAGTGAATATAGCGTCACCTCCCATATTGAGTATCCTTTTAGCGCCGGCGCTAACTCTTTGCGCTCGCCCGCGGGCGCAGGCAGATCATGACGTCATTTCAGTGTGCAACGCCTTTTTGGTGCCCCGGACCGGATATTCGGTGACGCCCGCAACCTTTCCGCCTGGCGCTATTAGTGACAGTTGGATGGAGCGTTCCCAGGCCCTTCTCGGACTGGGGGGGCGCTATTTAAAGGGGACAGCACTAGTATAAAAGCTGCAGCCATTTGGGCTGGCCATTCTGATCGTTGCTGGAGAGAGTTGCTGACCTTCTGTTGTGTGGAGATGCCGGTGTTGGACTGGGGTGGACAAATGTAAGAAGTCACACAACACCAGGTTATAGTCCAACAGCTTTATTTGAAATCACAAGCTTTCGGAGCGCTGCTCCTTCTTCAGGTGAAGTGGAGAAATGCATAAAGACACAGCTTATATAGTCAGAGAATCATGTCAGATGTTTACAGGTAACCTTTCCAACTGCCATTTTTCACACCTCGGCAGAGAGATAATCACAGCAGTCAAAGGTGTGAATGGTGTCCAAACAGGTCAGTCAGGGAAACATTACATCAAAGAACAATGAGGTGGGGTCACAAGGGGTCAAATATTGCAGATGCTGGGGTCTGTATGAAAAACACAGCAGGTCCGGCCGCATCTGTGTAGAGAGAACAAGCCAATGTCGACTCGAGTCTGGATGACCCTGCATCAGGTGGGGTTACATGTAGCGTGACATGAACCCAAGATCTCGGTTGAGGCCGTCCTCATGGGTGCGGAACTTGGCTATCAGTTTCTGCTCGACGATTTTGCGTTGTGTGTCTCGAAGGTCATCTTGGAGAATGCTTACCCGAAGATCGGAGGCTGAATGAACGCGATGGACACCTACAGACACTGAAAGACGCCCTTGTAAGAACGGGATATGATGCTCGACTCGTCGATCGACAGTTCCGACGGGCCACAGCGAAAAATCGCATAGACCTCCTCAGAAGACAAACACGGGACACAACCAACAGAGTACCCTTCGTCGTCCAGTACTTCCCCGGAGCGGAGAAACTACGTCATGTTCTTCGCAGCCTTCAACATGTCATCGATGACGACGAACACCTCGCTAAGGCCATCACCACGCCTCCACTACTCGCTTTCAAACAGCCGCCTAACCTCAAACAGACCATCGTTCGCAGCAAATTACCCAGCCTTCAGGAGGACAGCGACCACGACACCACACAACCCTGCCACAGCAACCTCTGCAAGACATGCCAGATCATCAACACAGATACCATCATCACACGTGAGGACACCACCCACCAGGTACATGGTACATACTCATGTGACTCAGCCAACGTTGTCTACCTCATACAATGCAGGAAAGGATGCCCCGGAGCATGGTACATCGGCGAGACCATGCAGACACTGCAACAACGGATGAACGGTCACCGCGCAACAATCACCAGGCAGGAGTGTACCCTCCCAGTCAGGGAACACTTCAGCAGTCAAGGACATTCAGCCTCCGATCTTCGGGTAACCATTCTCCAAGGTGGCCTTCGAGACACACGACAACGCAAAATCGTCGAGCAGAAACTGATAGCCAAGTTCCGCACCCATGAGGACGGCCTCAACCGAGATCTTGGGTTCATGTCACGCTACATGTAACCCCACCTGATGCAGGGTCATCCAGACTCGAGTCGACATTGGCTTGTTCTCTCTACACAGATGCGGCCGGACCTGCTGTGATTTCCAGCCAAAAAAAAAAAAAAATGTTTTTTGTCTGTTTTTTTGTTTTTCATACAAACCCCAGCATCTGCAATATTTGACCCCTTGTGACCCCACCTCATTGTTCTTTGATGTAATGTTTCCCTGACTGACCTGTTTGGACACCATTCACACCTTTGACTGCTGTGATTATCTCTCTGCCGAGGTGTGAAAAATGGCAGTTGGAAAGGTTACCTGTAAACATCTGACATGATTCTCTGACTATATAAGCTGTGTCTTTATGCATTTCTCCACTTCACCTGAAGAAGGAGCAGCGCTCCGAAAGCTTGTGATTTCAAATACAGCTGTTGGACTATAACCTGGTGTTGTGTGACTTCTGACCTTCTGTTGGACAGTAATTTTCTCATTGAGCCTTCGGAGGCACTGGCACTGGCAGCTTGAGGGCCCGGCTCCCGAACTGGTGATGCAGCATCTGAAAGCAGGGAGGTGGAAGAGTGGCTTTAGCAAAAGGACAGCTTGGCAGCAAGGGATGCCAGATTGCGGCAAGGCTATGACATGGGTCCACAGTGAGAAAGCATGCTGGCGGGGGGAACAAGTGGAAGGAGACAGTTGTAAAAGGTGAGAACCTTTCTGTAATGATCAATAACATGTCATTCTATAGTGGACACTAGGTGGAGCCGTAGAGCTGTGTAGAGCTGTATATAGCTGTATGTATAAGACTACACTACCCAGCTGTATAGGTATTAAGACTACATTACCCATGAGGCACTAGGCTACCCAGAAGGCAGCAGTCAAGATGGAAGTCTCTACAGATACTGTACCTAGTCCACATGTGCTCAATAAAGTAACTAGCAAAAGCTAGCTGTGTTCATAATAAGAATGTCTATTTATTAATGAACATAAGATGGTACCAGGATGGTGAAGATCTGCCGAAAATTGTGAAAAGCGAAAAGGAGAATTTGAAGCCACCAGAGCGTTTGAAACTCACAGGAAAAATCGACTACAATTGGCAGAATTTTAAACAACAATTCGAACTCTATATTGCAGCCATCGGATTCGGTACGAAGCCAGACGCAAGGAAGATAGCGTTGCTGCTTACGGTTGCAGGCCCACAGGCGATAGAGGTATTTAATACATTTGTATTTAATCCAGACAACAGAGAAAAATGAGAAGATGTGCTAAAAAATTTGATGGACATTGCTCTCCCAAAAAGAATGAGACGTATGAAAGATACATCTTCCGTTCTCGGACACAACAACAAAATGAGACTTTTGATAGCTTTATAACTGATCTGAAACTGAAAGCACAGACATGTAATTTCTCTGAGCTCAAAGCATCCATGATTCGTGACCAGATTGTGTTTGGTATTCATGATAAAAAAGTCAGGGAACGTCTGTTGAGAGAAACCGAACTAAATTTGGAAAATGCGGTGAAAATATGCCAAGCCAGCGAGCTAGCTCGAAAGCACGCGAAGACTTTCAGTGAAATCAATAATGATGCGATTGTAATGAGTGATAATGCTGCTGTCGGTGCTGTGTCCTACAAGGGGAAGAAACGTGGGCAGAACAGAAATGAAAAGCAATCGGAGGATGAAATTTTTAATTGTAAACGCTGTGGTTACAAACACCAGTTAAGACAATGCCCAGCGTTTGGAAAAATGTGCACAAAGTGTAATGGAAAGAATCACTTTGCCAAACAATGCTTTTCAAAAGTAAAAACTAAGAATGGGCAACGAGTTAATGTAATTGAGGACACTGATTTAAGTGAGACATATTTTGTACGAATGGTGTCATGTGACAATATCAAAAAGGATACAGAAAATGTGCAGCCCTCAGAAATGGACAATGCTGAACATAAAGTTAATGCAGTAAAAGAGGACAAATGGATGATCCCACTGCAGGTAAATGGAGCATTAATTACATTGAAACTAGACACTGGGGCAAAAGCAAACTTAATCAGTACGAGTGACATTAACAATATGAAAGAAAAGCCCAAAATACAGAAAAAGTCAGTGCTACTGAAGGATTATAATGGACAGAAAATAGATAGCTTAGGTGTATGCAGACTTAAAGTGACAGTCAAAGACAAAGTGCATCATCTCATGTTTTCTGTTGTGGCTGAAAGACTTGATTCTCTGCTAGGTGACAAAGCTTGTGAGGACTTAGAACTGGTCAAGAGAGTCTACCGTATAAACTGTGCCATAAGCAGACCAGGTGACTCGGTGGATTCTGTCGTGAATAATTTCCAGGATGTGTTCAAAGGATTTGAAGTTCTACCATTCACTTACAAGATCCAGCTAAAGCAGAATGCTCAGCCAGTGGTACATGCTCCACGAAGAGTTCCAGCACCCCTGCGTGACCGGCTCAAGAATGAACTGGACAGAATGACCACACTAGGAGTCATCAGGAAAGTCGAAGAGCCAACAGACTGGGTTAACTCCATGGTATGTGTAAAGAAAAAGAACAATGATCTAAGAATATGCATGGAGCCAAAGGACTTAAATGCAAACATAAAACGTGAACACTACCAGATTCCCAAGCGAGAAGAAATCACCAGTGAAATGTCAGGTGCCAGATACTTTACAAAGCTCGATGCCTCACAAGGATTTTGGCAACTAAAACTGGATGAAGAGAGCACCAAATACTGTACCTTCAACACACCATTTGGCAGGTATTGTTTCCTCAGAATGCCTTTCGGGATAATATCTGCATCTGAAATCTTTCATAGAGTGATGGAACACATAATTGAAGGTCTGGAAGGAGTTCGGGTCTATGTTGATGACATCATCATCTGGGGCTCCACACTGAAAGAACACAATGAGAGACTGACTAAAGTGCTACAGAGCATACACCGGAATGGACTGAAGCTCAACAAAGCCAAGTGTCAGTTTGGCGTCCAGGAAGTCACTTTCCTAGGAGACAATCTATCTGGTAAAGGAACAGAGCCAGATATGGAAAAAGTAAACGCCATACTCAAAATGCCCCGACCCACTAACAAAAAAGGAGTGCTACGCATCATGGGGATGATAAAGTTCATTGGAAAGTTCATTCCTAACTTGTCAGCCAAGACAGCCTGTCTGCGAGACCTGCTACATAAAACAAATGAGTTCGCATGGACAGAAAGACATGAACAAGAGTGGATAAACCTCAAAACAGTGCTGACAACCACACCTGTACTCACCTTTTTTGACCCAACAAAAAGAATCAAAGTGTCAACGGATGCATCAAAAGATGGCCTAGGTGCGGTCTTGCTACAAGCAGAGGGTGAAGATTGGAAGCCTGTTGCCTATGCCTCCAGGTCTATGACTGATACTGAGTGTCGATACGCCCAGATTGAAAAGGAATGTCTAGGCTTGGTAGTTGGACTAGAAAAGTTTCATGGCTACATATATGGACTTCCCACCTTCACAGTTGAGACAGACCACAGCCCTCTGGTTGCCATCATAAAAAAAAACCTGAATGAGATGTCTCCAAGGATTCAACGACTCATGATGAAGCTGCAAAGATATGACTTTGAACTGATCTACACACCAGGCAAATACATAGTGTTAGCAGATGCACTATCCCGAGCACCCACAATGAGTCATGTGAGCTCTACTGAAGAAGACGTGGATGTTCATGTGAGTATGGTCACTGCTGCGCTGCCCGTGTCAGACACAAAATCAAAGCAAATAGCACAAGAAACAGTAAAAGATACAGTATTACAAACAGTAATAGAGAACATTCATCATGGTTGGCCAAAAGGTTCCTGTCCAAAATATTTTCACATAAGGTCAGAATTGAGTGTCGCAAGTGGACTATTACTAAAACAGAACAGAATAGTCATTCCACAGGCTCTACGTCAAGACATGCTCAAAAGGATTCATGAGGGACACCTCGGAATTGAAGAATGCAAAAGGAGGGCAAGAGACACTGTTTATTGGCCTGGCATAAATAAGGACATTGAGAACATGATAGGCAAATGTGAGACATGTCAGAAACACCAAAACAAACAAGCAAAGGAACCAATGATAGTAGCTGACATACCAACAGCACCATGGCAAAAGGTTGGTATGGACCTTTTTCATTTAAATGGTAAAGACTATCTAATAGTGATTGACTACTATTCTAACTATCCTGAGATGGCGCTGCTCTCAAGCACCACAGCAAACAGTGTCATAATGCATGTGAAATCCATCTTCGCCAGACATGGAATTCCCAGGATTGCTGTTAGCGACAATGGTCCGTGCTTCAACTGTAAGGAGTGGCAACAGTTTGCAGCACAGTATGACTTTCAGCACATCACATCCAGTCCTTTGTATGCTCAGTCAAATGGTAAGGCAGAGAAAGGTGTTCAAGTTCTCAAGCAGCTACTGAAGAAAGCGACAGAAAGCAAGTCTGATCCTTATCTCGCCCTACTGAGCTACCGAGCCTCACCTTTAGACTGTGGTTCTTCACCTGCTGAACTACTAATGGGTCGCAAGTTGCGCACCACGCTACCCTGCTGTGCAAAAGAACAGCAAAGTGAGGAACTGAGACAGAGACTTCAACTGTTAAAGCTGAAACAGAAATCATACTATGACAAGTCATCCAAAACTCTAAAACCATTGACAAGGGATGATGTTGTCAGGATTGAGGATCCAGATGCATGGAACAGGAAAGCTACAGTTCTTGAGGAAGTAGGACCAAGGTCATACACTGTTAGAACTGAGGAAGGACAGGTTCTCAGGAGGAACCGCCGTTCCCTCCTAAGAACACAAGAGACTATTCAAGACCAGATTGATGACAATGCCGCAACTGCATCTTGTCATTCACCGCCAGAACAATCTCATGAAGACACATCAGACTTACCCGTGTTGAGAAGATCCACACGTGAAGTAAAAGAGCCTGATAGACTTAATCTTTGAGTGCAATGTAAAGCTTTGAAAATGTGTTGACTGTTTTGAAAATGTTTATGTTTATAGAGCACTAAGAAAAGTGTTACTGATATTATCTTTATTGTTTTCTTGAAAGTTGATTGATACTGATTTTGTTAAACCTCAAATAAAGGGGGATGTAATGATCAATAACATGTCATTCTATAGTGGACACTAGGTGGAGCCGTAGAGCTGTATATAGCTGTATGTATAAGACTACACTACCCAGCTGTATAGATATTAAGACTACATTACCCATGAGGCACTAGGCTACCCACAAGGCAGCAGTCAAGATGGAAGCCTCTACAGATACAGTACCTAGTCCACATGTGCTCAATAAAGTAACTAGCAAAAGCTAGCTGTGTTCATAATAAGAATGTCTATTTATTAATGAACATAAGACTTTCCATCGCTGTCGACAATGGGGTCGGCAGCTGCAGTGGTTACAGGACCACTCAGACGTCCTCCAAGAATCTGGTGGACTCTCTCCTCGAGATCCGTGAGAGTGACCACTTGTGGAGGTCCTCCGCCGGTGCGAAGCTGGTCTTTGCCAATCCTCGCCAGCTTGGACTGCAGGGGAAAGGAGGGGAAGTTATGTTACATGATGCCCTGTGTAAGAGTCATGAAAGTTTAAGAAAGAAAATACTTTAAAATATTGGTTAAATAGTATAATACAGTTAATTTACCTGACTGACTTATTGTATTGAGAAACCCCCTATTTTCTTGTTCCAGTAGTATAGTCTGAGATACCCCCTTTATTCTTGCTACAATGGTACAGTCCTTAAGCTTGTCACATGGTATCCAGCCATTTTACAGCTCAAGCTCCATGAGGCTAGAGAGAAGGTAAAGGCTTTGATGGCTGGAGCAATACAGTTTTTGACCGTGTTCGTTTAAATGTGTTTTGCTTTGTAATTCTGTTTGTAAGGTGTTACAGTAAACAGTTTAAAGACAAAGTTACGTTTTGGAACGTTTTATTTCGACACGCGTCTACTCGTTGTTACATGAATGGTCACGGAGCCAGACGACAATATAAGAAAGCGAAGGTACAGTGACTGTTACTTGCCTTGTTCATTCTATTGAGAAGCTAAATAAGAGCTGCGGGTAAAATGGCTGATGCCTTATAGAGCCGTGAGTAGCTTCCCCCAGCTAGAAGGATTGTTAGCCAAAAGAGGGAAGTAAAGCTCACCCCAAAGGCAATGGAAGAGAAGTTACATAGAAGCATAGGTGCAAGGAGGGCTAAATTAGCTCAGATAACTGGAAAAATGAAGATAATTGATTGTCTCATGGAAGATAATGCTAATATTAAGAAAGTTGAAGACATAATGCATTATGATTTCTCCAAGTTGCATGAAGAATTTAATGTACTCAATGAAGATGTATTAGCACTTCTGTCTGAAGAAGAGGGAAACGCTGATCAGCACAACTGGTTTGATCTTAAATCATCCAGCATTAAGGACTATGTCAAGGCCACAGAACAGTGGATGTTAAAGATTCATCAAGATGCTGATACAGCAGAGAAAGATAAAGATGACGATGAAGTCGGACCAGATGATAGCATTTCAGAGACTTCAGCCAGACTGAGCAAAAATCGAAAAGAAGGTAACTCTGTTTCTGGACACAGGTCAGTCGCTTCCACCACATGCTCGTCGCGACGCATGCGAGAGGAGGTTGAATGGGCAGCGTTGATGGCGCGCGCAGCATCTTTAGTGGAGAAGCAAGCTCTTGAACGGGAAGAGGCCCAAATGCAGGCCCAACTGCAGGCCCAACAGGCCCAAGAGGCCCAACTGCAGGCCCAACTGCAAGCCCAACAGGCCCAACTGCAGGCCCAACAGGCCCAAGTGCAGGCAAAGAAAGAACAGCTGGAGCTAAAAACAGCTATTGCGGTCTCAGATGCCAAGTTGAGTGTGTATGAAGATTATGAAGGCTCACAGGATGGCATGAACGAATACTGCCAGTCAATGTTGTCACACAGAGTTGGATCCAGGACACCTTCAAGAGTTAAAAGAGAATCTGAAGGCCATCTCCTGGCATTACAGCATGGAAGAGAGGCCTCTCCATTAACAGGAGCACGTGATGCTACCCCAGACATCAGACGGTCTAGACTAGACCCTGCTGATAACCACCAGAGGCCTGAAGACACAGAGAGAAGCCTATACCGAGTGATGCAACATCAGAACGAAATTACAGAGATGCTTGTAAAACAACAGAATCTGTTTTGACTCCCTCAAAGAGACATACCAGTGTTCCAAGGCGACCCACTCAAGTATAAGCCCTTCATCAGATCCTTCGAACAAGCCATTGACTCCAAAACAGAGAGCAGCAGTGATAAGTTGTACTACCTGGGACAGTACACCAGTGGTAAACCACAAGACCTGGTCAGAAGCTGTGAACACATGAGACTGGACCGGGGATACATAGAAGCCAGGAAGTTGCTGCAGGAGCACTATGGTAATGAGCTGAAGATAGCCACTGCATATATTGAAAAGGCTACCAAGTGGCCACAGATCAGATCGGAGGACGGGGAGGCACTGAACACATATGTTCTTTTTCTCATAGGATGTCGCAACACCATGGAGGATGTTGAATTCATGGAAGAGATGGACAATCCTACGACTATGAGAATCATCATCTCTAAGCTTCCTTACAGGATGAGAGAACAATGGAGAAGAACAGCCTTTGAGATAATGGAGAGACGGAAAAGTAGAGCCAGGTTTGCAGACTTAGTGAATTTCATAGACAAACAGGCTAAAATTGCTAGGGACCCATTGTTTGGAAACATCCAGGATGTCAGCCCGACTACTGATGGAAGAGTGAAAGCCAAGCCTGCTGAATCAAAGACTCTCGGGAAAGGTGGTTCCAGGGGAAGCAGCTTTGCAACTATCGTCACTCAGGCTGGGGAAGAAAAGTCTCAGAACTCATCTCCCAAAAAGAGCAGCACAGTGATGCCTGCTAATGCCTTTCAGAAGCCATGTTTATTCTGCCAGAAGAATCATACATTGGATTTCTGCAGTGACATCAAAGCACAGCCACATAAAGACAGAATCGAATTTCTGAAGTACAATGGCCTATGTTTTGGATGTCTCTCTCAGGGGCACCTGAGTAGAAACTGTAAGCAAAGAACAACATGCAGCGAGTGCACTCGGAAACATCCCAGTCTGCTGCATATCCACAAAGAAGAACAAGTCTCTAAGAAGAGTGAAGAAAACAATACCGACGAGAAGGTTGTTTCAAGTGCTCTGGTGTCGCTAGAACCAGAGACTTGTGGATTCACTGGGGCCGGTGACAGTGATTGTATTCTTGCCATCGTACCTGTAAAGATCAAGTCTAAGAGGAGTGAGAAGTTTGTGGAGACTTACGCCTTCATGGATCCAGGTAGTTCAGCAACGTTCTGCACAGAATCACTCATGCGACAGCTGAACGTTAGAGGCAGAAGAACAGAAATCCTATTACGCACCGTGGGACATGAGAAGTCAATGCAAAGTTATATCCTGTCAGACTTAGAAGTGTGTGGACTTGAAGAGAAGGACTTCATAGACCTGCCTAATGTTTTCTCACAGAGGGAGATTCCTGTTCAAATAGGGAACTTAGCCCTGCAGAAGGATGTGGAGAGATGGCCTTACCTGGAAAAGGTGCGTCTCCCATATATTGAAGCAGAAATTGGCCTATTAATTGGAACCAATGCCTACAAAACTATGGAGCCATGGCAGGTGATAAACAGCAAGGATGACGGACCCTACGCAGTCAGGACAGCCCTTGGATGGGTAGTCAATGGACTGGTAAGGAGAGATGATGGCAACAAGTCGAACAAGGAGCAACGACAAAATGTAACAGTTAATCGTATCTCTATTGCAAGCATTGAAGAGCTGTTGATGTAGCAGTTCAACACAGACTTTTCAGAACGCAGCTGTGAGGAAAAGACAGAGATGTCACAAGAAGACCATCAGTTCATGGATTTGGTGACAAGGTCTACACAGTTCATTGATGGCCACTATCACATTGGTTTGCCACTGAGAAGACAGACCGCGAAGATGCCGAACAATCGCTGCATAGCAGAGCAGCACGCCATCAGTCAAAAGAGAAAGCTGAACAAGAACCCCGACTTTCACGAAGACTACAAAGGCTTCATGAGAAACATCATAGCGAAAGGCTATGCTGTAAAAGTGCCCGAGGAACAGTTGAACAGAGAAGATGGAAAGGTCTGGTACATTCCTCATCACGGTGTGTATCACCCAAAGAAGAAAAAGATCCGTGTAGTGTTTGACTGCACCGCCTCATTCAGAGGAACTTCACTGAATGACCAGCTGCTTCAAAGTCCTGACCTTACTAATACCCTCATTGGCGTCTTGACGAGGTTTAGACAAGAGCTCGTTGCCATGATGGCAGACATAGAATCAATGTTCTACCAAGTCAGAATCCCTGATGAAGATGCTGATCTTCTGCGTTTCCTTTGGTGGCCAGATGGCGACGTTAGTCAAGCTATGGTGGAATGTAGAATGGCTGTACACTTGTTCGGAGCCACATCATCTCCCAGCTGTGCAAGCTACGCTCTCAGAAAAACTGCAGAAGATGGCAAAGGCAAAGCACCATCAGAGGCTGTGGAGACAATCTTCAGAAACTTTTACGTCGATGACTGTCTGAAGTCCGTGTCAACAGAAGACGATGCCATTGCACTGTCAAGAGACCTTAGAACTCTGTGTTCGAATGGAGGATTCCATCTGACTAAGTGGATAAGCAACAGCAGAGCAGTTCTAGCTTCTATCCCAGAAAAGGAAAGAGCCACTGAAATCAAAGATCTGGACCTGAGCCACGATGTCCTTCCTATCGAGAGAGCTCTTGGTGTACAATGGTGCATTGAGTCAGACACGTTCAACTTCAGAATAATGGTGAACGAAAGACCATCCACAAGACGAGGGATTCTCTCCGTGGTCAGTTCCATCTACGACCCTCTTGGATTCCTGGCACCACTCATTCTGCCGGTGAAGCTGATGCTACGAGAGCTGTGTAGAGACAAGAGAGGATGGGATGAAGATATCCCAGAAGGTCAAGCTCAGAGATGGCTCAGATGGTTGACAGATTTGCAACAACTTTCTAGCTTCAACGTCAGTAGATGCATCAAGCCTGTGAGTTTTGGAGTTACAAAGACGGCTCAACTACATCATTTCTCGGACGCCAGTGAGGACGGCTATGGCACGGCTACTTACCTCTTGCTGACAAATCAACAGGGCCAGAAACATTGTGCCTTCCTCATGGGGAAATCCAGGGTGGCTCCGCTGAAGCAGGTCACCATCCCGAGACTGGAGTTGACGGCAGCGGTTGTTGCAGTTAAAGTTGACAAGGTGATGCGGAAAGAGTTACAGCTCCCATTAGAAGAATCTGTCTTCTGGACGGATAGCACGACGGTGCTGAAGTATATAGAGAATGAGAAGATACGCTTCAAGACCTTCGTAGCAAACAGAATCTCATCCATTAGAGAAGCTACACAACCATCTCAATGGAGGTATGTAAACACCTCATTAAACCCAGCAGATCAAGCCTCACGGGGATTGAAGGCTGAAAACTTCATGAGGAGTGAAACTTGGATACAAGGCCCAAGTTATCTGCTGGAAACAGAGAGATCATGGCCAGAAAGACCAGATATGCCAAGTCAGATTGCTGAAGACGACGTCGAAGTCAAGAGATCAGTCACAGCAAATCTCATAACTACGAAAGAGAACTTTGACACAGTGAACAAGCTTGTTAACCATTTCTCAGGATGGCACCAGTTGAGGAAAGCAGTTGGATGGTTTCTAAGGTTGAAAGAGTTGCTGCTACACCTGAGCGGTAAGAGAAAGAGTATCGAGCCACTATCCATCAGTCTGAAAGTAACCCTGATAAGCAGAGAATGCCTCTACAGCGATATATGCACCAGCACAAGACCACATTGGGTAAGAATTCATTGACTGTGGAGGATTTGGCCAAGGCTGAGATGGAGATAGTTTGCTTCAGTCAAAGACAAAGATATCCAGAAGAAATCGAAGCTTTACAGCGAAATACTCCAATCAAGAAAGGTAGTCATATCTACAAGCTGGACCCTACACTGCAAGATGGAGTACTGAGGGTGGGAGGGCGACTAAACAAATCTGCTATGCCAGAGGAGGCCAAGCATCCTGCTATCCTTTCTAAGGACCTCTGGGTTGCTACTCTCATTCTTCAGCATATACACCAGAGTATTGGACACAGTGGGAGGAACCACGTGCTTGCAAAGCTAAGACAAAGATACTGGATTCCAGGAGCTAATTCTGTAATAAGAAAAATACTCTCTGAATGCATTGTTTGCAGACGGTTACACGACCCTGGAAAGACCGATCACAAAGCTCTGCCTGCTACAAGAAGCAGCGTGAAAGGTTCCTGAACAAAAAAAAGTGGACATTTATATTGTAAATATGTTGAACTCATTAGTTTATGACTCTTAAGAATGTTTGAGTAATTGATATGCTTCATGTGCCCAGTCAATTAGGGGCCAGAATGTAAGAGTCATGAAAGTTTAAGAAAGAAAATACTTTAAAATATTGGTTAAATAGTATAATACAGTTAATTTACCTGACTGACGTATTGAGAAACACCCTATTTTCTTGTTCCAGTAGTATAGTCTGAGGTAACCCCTTTATTCTTGCTACAATGGTACAGTCCTTAAGCTTGTCACATGGTATCCAGCCATTTTACAGCTCAAGCTCCACGAGGCTAGAGAGAAGGTAAAGGCTTTGATGGCTGGAGCAATACAGTTTCTGACCGTGTTCGTTTAAACGTGTTTTGCTTTGTAATTCTGTTTGTAAGGTGTTACAGTAAACAGTTTAAAGACAAAGTTACGTTTTGGAACGTTTTATTTCGACACGCGTCTACTCGTTGTTAAAAGCCTCAAAGCTCAGTGGCTGCATGTTTGGAAATTACGAAGCGCCATTACACCCTGAGTGATCATCTCATGCCCCCCATGGTGCAAGAGCCCTTACATGATGCCCTGAGTGATCATCTCATGCCCCCCATGGTGCAAGAGCCCTTACATGATGCCCTGAGTGATCATCTCATGCCCCCCATGGTGCAAGAGCCCTTACATGATGCCCTGAGTGATCATCTCATGCCCCCCATGGTGCAAGAGCCCTTACATGATGCCCTGAGTGATCATCCCATGCCCCCCATGGTGCACAAGCCCTTACATGACGCCTTGAGTCAAATGTGCATGTGTGTGCCCAGAAAGGGCCATGGGTGCTTGCTGGCAGATGGCCAATGGGGCACAGCCCACCCTGTAGCCATAAAGTCAGGTGCAAATGAAGGGATGCAGAAGTTTGCAGAAACAACACTCATCCTCATGACCCGAGTGAGGTCGTTGAATTTCTTTCTGCATTGGACAGGGCTCCTGGTCACCATGCTGCTGGAGTTGACCCTCTGGCATACATCCCTCCAAGCTCGTCGGTAGTCCTTATGATTCGGTCTCCTGCCATTGTCTGGGTAGAGAACATCTCGCCGGCGCTCCACTGCGGCCACCAATTGCTCCAGAGCCTCATTGGTGAAGCGCTCTGCTCTCTCTCTCACCTTCTCCATCTGGTCCAAGTTTTTAGCGCCAGAGAAGGGCCTGCGCCGATTCTGAGGCCTGCAAGGCGCAGAGTGTGGATGCTGAAGCTGACTGACCCACCCCTTTAAGAGCTGGCCGGCGCCTGGAAGTCTCGTGGTCATCAGTAATTGAGAGCACCTGCGCTGCGCCCGTCCGCTCCGATATTGGGTTGCGCCGGAAGTTTAGCGCTTTAGGAGTCCCGTGTAACGCCTGAATTCGCGCCTCAATCACCTTTAGGGGCGATGCAACCCAATATCACGCCAGGTGGCGATAAGTTGCGTCTGGCTATAAGCTTTGCGCTGCGCCAAATCTAACGCCCCAAGCGGGGCTATACCCAATTTCTAGGCCAAAATGTCTCCTTTTATACCATTCTCCTACATGTAGCAGACTTGAATCTGCCTCCATTCCCTTGATTTGGCTTCCTTCTGCCACCTGATTTAACATGGCTCTTCTCTTTCAGTACTTTTTCAACAGGCCTAGCATGATCTGGAACCCATATTACCCTGCACATACACGTTTCTTATCAGTCTGTTTCTTCTTTCTTATCTGTCTGTTTTTCTGTGTGAAAATTGCAAAGAAGTAGCTGCATTTTTAATAGCACTTTTGTCTTTCAAACTTTTACGGCCAAAGCTCTTCTTCTGGCAGACTTTCAAGGTCCAGTCACAATGGCTTATTCGTTATTGCTACCAAGCTCACACACAAGCTTATAGTATGATTTATATTTGTACGCTAAGCTCATTTTTGATTTCCCATCATCACTCTGCTCCTTCTTTACCTCATGTTTCAACATGGCCCACATTTTTACTTTTTGTAATTTGCACCTTTTCACCTACCAGGGGCCATGATTCTCTCTTGGCGCCCTTGCTATCTCCCTAGCTTTTTTCTTATATGTTTTTGTGAGGTTCTTGTTCTGTGGGTTATTGATTTAGACTGAGGGGTAAAGGGGTTATATAATGCCCAATGTTCATTCTCAGACTCAGACTCAGATAAATGGTTCATTCTCAGACTGGCAATCAGTAACTAGTGGTGTTCTGCAGGGGTCAGTGCTGGGTCCCCAACTCTTTACAATCTATATTAACGATTTGGAGGAGGGGACCGAGTGTAACATATCAAAGTTTGCAGATGATACTAAGATGGGAGGGAAAGTAGTGAGTGAGGAGGACATAAAAAACCTGCAAGGGGACATAGACAGGCTAAGTAAGTGGGCAGAGATTTGGCAGATGGAATACAGTACTGGAATGTGTGAGGTTATGCACTTTGGCAGGAAAAATCGTAGAGCAAGTTATTATCTTAATGGCAAGAAACTGGAAAGTACTGAAGTACAAAGGGATCTGGGGGTCCTGGTGCACGAAACTCAAAAGGTTAGTATGCAGGTGCAGCAAGTGATTAAGAAGGCCAATGGAATGTTGGCTTTCATTGCTAGGGGGATAGAATATAAAAATAGGGAGGTATTGCTTCAGTTGTACAAGGTATTGGTGAGACCGCACCTGGAATACTGCGTACAGTTTTGGTGTCCATACTTAAGAAAGGACATACTTGCTCTCGAGTCAGTACAAAGAAGGTTCACTCGGTTAATCCCGGGGATGAGGGGATGGACATATGAGGAGAGGTTGAGTAGATTGGGACTCTACTCATTGGAGTTCAGAAGAATGAGAGGCGATCGTATTGAAATATATAAGATTGTGAAGGGGTTGGATCGGGTGGATGCAGGGAGGATGTTCCCGATGATGGGTGAAACTAGAACTAGGGGGCATAGTCTTAGAATAAGGGGCTGCTCTTTCAAAACTGAGATGAGGAGGAACTACTTCACTCAGAGGGTGGTAGGTCCATGGAATATGCTGCCCCAAAAAGCTGTAGAAGCTACATCATTACATAAATTTAAAACAGAAATAGACAGTTTCCTAGAAGTAAAGGGAATTAAGGGTTACGGGGAGCGGGCAGGAATTTGGACATGAGTCTAGGTTCGGATCGGTCATGGCCCTGTGGGTAGCGGAGCGGGCCCAGGGGCCGTGTAGCCTGATCCTGCTCCTATTTCGTGTGTCTAATTCTGTTAGATTCAGGAGATGGTTCTGTGATAGTGGATTGGCGGTTAGGATCAGATCAGCCATGATCTTATTGAATGGCGGAGCAGGCTCGAGGGGCCAATTGGCCTACTCCTGCTCCTATTTCTTATGTTCTTATGTTCTTATGTGTGGGATTGCTTGAATCGCCTCATTAAGGTGAGTTACATTATGATGGTGTGTTTAACTCTATCCAAATTGTTTCAAAGTGTTATTTAATGCTGATTTATGTACAGCCCTGGCCCCCTTGTCCAGACAAAGCTAAGGCTTAGGCTTCCCTTATCTTTTTTTTTTAGCCTCCCTACAAGCTTTCTTTATTCAACAGTTAATGGAGACCTTGAAACTAATGACCATTCTAGCTATAAGAAAATTATAATTTAAACAGCATTCTCTACTTATTCTAAATAAAACAGAAAATATAACTAGTCTAGCAAACTTAATATTAAACTGCAACCTAACAAAGCTTTAATACTGACAAGGACAGTTGGTTAGTACGCATGACTACATCTAGGAGTGATGAGATAATGGTAGCATTGATTTGAAGACCCAAAAACAGTTATGTAGTGTATGTAACTGTTCTACCTTTAAGAGAACTATTGTATGTAACCGTCCACCTTTAAGAGAACTATTTTAGGTGTGGCACTACTTTATCCTGGCTGCTGTATACTGTAATACCGACGGTGACCACACCGGTATATAAGTGCTGTGGCAGAATTTATTGGGCAGATTCGCCCTGACCTTCGAATAGTAAAGTCCTGTTTAAGTTACTCTTGTAGTCTGTGTATTACTTCGCTATACAACCCACAGACTTTACAAGTTAATTTTGAAGAACAGTAATTCCAGTCAAAGCTGTGGTTATTTAACCCTTTAAGCATAGTCCCTCTAAATACCCTCCTAAGTTTATATTCTTACAGCCCCTGCCTCAAGGAGGAGGAGCTACCTCAGACCCTTCACTCAATCTTATTTCTTATCCTTCTGCAGGAGGTCCTAATTCTACGTTATTAGCACGTCGACCAAGCCTTCTAAGCATGCGTCTCAAGCAACAGATGATACAGACAAAGAAAATCATAGTACAGTGTACAGAAAACTACAGTTTTAGTATTATTTCTATTCTATATGCTAAATTAATTTAAAAAATTTCTCTCTACCTTTTCTATCTCATGTGCTAACAGTAATTCTACCTGTTTTCTCCACCACACATGGCACATAGGCAATCCATTAAACCCAAGCACAAAAAGAGGACATTGACACTTTTTGCGGGATGGTTTGATGGCCACTAGGCACTCTCTCTCATGTGACCATTATTCATGAATTGAGCCTCGAGAGTAAATGTTGGCAGACTTCAACACTGACCTGTCCTCCCTGACATCCATACATGCATCATAAGGAACAGGACCACATGAAATGTATCCACGAACAGTTGAAGAAATGAGGGTGCAAGTACAGGAATTTGACAGTGAAATAGTTTGCCTTTTTTTATTAAATACCAGGGTATCGTCAGAAAATGGCAAAAGTATGATTCTGAGAATGATATGGTTGTCAGCTCATCATTTATAGTGAAGAACATCTTTAACCAGAGCAAGGGTAATAATTCAAGGTAACGTATGGGTTCTGAAAAGCAGGGCATGCCTCACAGCATTTTCTGAGAATTGGACTTCTTTGAGGATTTAATAGGATTTTAGAATGATAGTACTGTGCTGGATGTTATGTGGCTTGGCTTTAAGAAAGGAGCAGATAAGATTTGCAATCAAAGTGAAAGCCCTTGGGATAAAATGGGAGGTTGTAAATTGGATAATAAATTGGGCCAATAATACCAAACAAATGGTGGTGATCAATGGCTGTAATTATAATTGGACAGTTGTGAGCTCTGGTGTACCTCATGGATCAATGCTGGGACCTCAGTGGTTCACATTTATTAATTACCTTGATGAAAGTATTGATAAGTAGGATGTCTACTTTTGTAGCCAATACTAAGTTATCTAGAAAAGTAGATTGTTTGGAGGAAAGGACTAGAATTTTAGACAATTTACCAAAATGTAGGCCCTGAATTACCTGGGTTCCTGATGCAGTGGGATTAGCCCTTCTTCTCAGGCAGTCCCGCGGAACCGAGGATGACTTGCTTCCACATTAAAAATGAGTTCTCAGGTGACTGATGAGTCCATTGTGGGACCTACAGTCTGTGTCACAGGTGGGGCAGACGGTGGTTGAAGGGGTGGGTGGGTGGGGTGCTTGGGTTGACGTGCGCTCCTTGCGCTGCTTGCGCTTGGCTTCTGTTTGCTCCCGGCGAAGAGACTCGAGGTGTTCGGTGCCTTCCTGGATGCTTCTCCTCCACTTTGTGCGGTCTTGGGCCAGGGATTCCCAGGTGTCAGTGGGGATGTTGCACTTTTTCAAGGAGGCTTTGAGGGTGTCCTTCAAGTGTTTCCTCTGCCCACCTGGGGCTTTTTTGCCGTGCCGGAACTCCGAGTAGAGCGCTTGTTTTGGGAGTCTCGTATCGGGCATGCGGACGATGTGACCCGTCCATCGGAGCTGATCGAGCGTGGTCAAAGCTTCGATGCTGGGGATGTTGGCCTGAGCGAGAACACTGATGTTGGTGCGCCTATCCTGCCAATGAATTTGCAGGATCTTGCAGAGGCAGCGTTGGTGGTACCTCGCCAGTGCTTTGAGGTGCCTGCTGTACATGGTCCATGTCTCTGAGGTATACAGCCGGGCGGGTATCACTGCTGCTCTGTAGACCATGAGCTTAATGCCGGGTTTGAGGTCCTGGTCTTCAAACACTCTATTCCTCAGGCGACCGAAGACTGCACTGGCACACTGAAGGTGGTGTTGGACTTGGGATTAGTATGGCAAAATGCAGTTACCTGTTGAACTCATAGGAGGCTGGGCCTGTCCAAAACCCCAGGGGCTGCTAATGCTGAAGGGACAAGGGTGGGAGTTCTGCCAACAGTAGGCCAGATATACTGCAGGGGAGAGGCTAGAAAATTCAGGAAGGGGGCAGAGCAAGAGCACAATTTTGTTACACAAAGGGCTGTATGCAGTTAAAGGGGTGAGCAGGCTCTTACAGGCGTGAATGAAATCGCAGCTGCAACAGAAGGGAAAATGTGATCATTTAATTGCTCAGACGCTGATGTTGAAGTGCTGCTGTGCCAAATTAGAGAAGGTAGGGATGCATTTGGAGTACCTGAGAAGAAGCCATCACATGCAGCAGCATGACTCATATGAAAAGAAGTAGCTGTGGCTGTGAGCAGTATTTCCATAACCTCAGGGTGAGCCTTACAGTGTTGGAAGAAATTTATGATCCCACAAAAATCAGCAAAAGTACATGTGTTGACAGCTGAATAACCAGGCAGCTAACTAAAACACAGAGAAGCAAATGGATGTTCCCTGGCACAATATTCAAGCAATGCCTTTAGGGTATCACACGGCTCCTTGTCCCAGAAGCAAAGTAACTTAGCAATTGTCTCAAATCCTATACTGCATACTAGCATGTTCACTTCCACTCACCATTATTTACATCCATTCCATGAATCCCGACAGATTGTAACTGTGGGATCTGGAGACTGCAGCAGTCAATTAACACAATGCATTCCTCCTAAAGGAGAAGACAGCACTTAGTGCCAAGGGGAGTATAGTGCACAAGTCCGGCATTTAACACTGCATGAAGAGGAAACACTGATAATCATTAGATTCAACTCTGATCTGGCAATAGGGATGGAGATGTGGAAGTCACTGTGCCTTCAGTGGGTTTGTGAGCACATATACCTTTTCTTATTTAATGTTTGTATGTATGCTTCAATTTTTCCACCAGCTACCTGTTTCCTCTTATGATATCAATGCAACAAAGGCTGGTTTCTCTCATGGTAGCAGCACAGAGGAGCACTTCATCAGCTCCTAACATTAGCTTTCATCTTTGCAGAACTAGGCTGCCAAGGAACTCATGACAAAGAGGCAGCCTGCCCTGTGATCAACACACAACCTGTGGGCTCTGGGAGAAAAGCCACTCCATTTTAAGGGGCTCATAATGTCTACAACTTAGACCTCAGGGCATCAGGTGGCATAGAATAGAATCATAGAATAGTACAGCACAGAAGGAGGCCATTTGGCCCATCGAGTCTGCGCCGGCTTTTTTGAGGAGCAATCCAGTTTGTCCCACTCCCCCGCTCTTTCCCCACATCCCCGCAATTTTTTTCTCCTTCAAGTATTTATCCAATTCCCTTTTGAAGGCCACCATTGAATCTGTATCCACCACCCTATCAGTCTGTGCATTCCAAATCCTAACCACTCGTTGCGTAAAAATGTTTTTCCCCATGTCGCTTCTGGTTCTTTGGCCAATCACTTTAAATCTGTGCCATCTCGTTATCAACCCTGCAGCCATTGGAAAGAGTTTCTCTTTATTTACTCTACCTAAACGCGTCATGATTTTAAACACCTCTATCAAATCTCCTCTTAGTCTTCTCTGCTCCAAGGAGAACAACCCCCGCTTCTCTAGTCTATCCCTCATCCCTGGAACCATTCTAGTAAATCTCTTCTGTACCCTCTCCAAAGCCTTCACGTCCTTCCTAATGTGTGGTGCCCAGAATTGGACACAATATTCCAGCTGGGGCATGCATAAGAAGTTTTAAAATAGGGCAGAGAAAAGCGTCTACGATCAAGGGGTATGTGCAATGATAAAACCAAGTAATGTCTTTGTAAATAGCTGAAATAAGTCACCGGAATATTTGATATATGGACTGCTTGGTGTTTGGTTCTTTTTGTAGGACAATGGAAACAGGTAATGTGCTGATGTTGAGACTCAAGATTTGGATGTGACGGCTAGCTGTAAGGAGTAAGAATTTTACATGGACCATACAGAGGTTGGTAAGAGCAGGCTGAAATTCAATGGCCTGAGACTTCTTAAAAATATTGCTCTGTGCATCTTTAAAGATGTCCTGAATGAGTCTGGCTCTCAACTGTAGCCACTGTACCTGCTTAGTGTTCTTCATGGATTGGGTCTTCAGCACCAGCAGTGTTCTCATCTGCCTCTCTGACATCCTCTGGGATATCTACTATCAGTCCTTTCCTGATACAGTAGTAAAGTTGTGAAGCACAAAATATGTGGCTACAATTCGTAAGTCAGTGCTGGGTGCATATTGCAAGGTCTCCTCAGACCTATCCAGGCACCAGAACCTTCCTTTCAGCATCCCAATAACTTGCTTTTTTTGCTTGCTTCCTTGTAGCACTCCCCTGTAGCACTGGTGGTCCTACGGCGTGACTTCATGAGCCATGGAGGTAGCAGGTATCCTTTGTCACCCAAAAGCCATCCTGTTGCTTGCCCCTGCTGTTGAAAGAGTTGCAACACTGGACTGACAAAGTATTAATGCATCATGGCCGTTCCCAGCATATTGTGAATTTATGTGCAAGAAGCTGTGCCTATTGTCAAAAATAACCTGCACATTTCAGGTAATGGAAGCCTTTGCAATTCATATAAATGTGGGGATTTAGATTTGGAGCATGCAATGTTAAATGGGTGCAATCAATAGCCTCACAGCCCTGGAAACAATTGATGATCCTCAATCATTTGTCTGGGACCACTGTCAAATTGGATAAACTGAGTGATCACTGGGAAAGAGGGCATTGGTGACTTGCCTTATAGAGGTGTGTACAGCAAATTGGCTGATCTGGCAAAAGTTCCCTGTGGCTCCCCGGAATAAACCTGTAGAGTGTAAAGTGCAGAGCTGTGGTCACTTTCTCTGTTACTGCTACCTGTGCTGTGGGTAGTGATCGGAGATCTGGCTGCAGCAATGAACAGAGTGCCACCAAAGCTTCATGAATAAGACACAGCCTCCTGAGACAAAGCTCCTAAAAAAGTCTCAGAAAATGTACCTGGGTTGGCACTTGCTTCTGGATAGGTACTTCCAGGATGGTCTAGCTCTTCTCTGGTGTTGCCTGATTAATATAGCTTCCAGTACTGCTGCTACCTGTGAAGGCCTTAGAGAGGGTACAGAAAAGATTTACGAGAATGATTCCAGGGATGAGGGACTTCAGTTACGTGGATAGACCAGAGAAGCTGGGGTTGTTCTCCTTAGAGCAGAGAAGGTTGAGAGGAGATTTGATAGAGGTATTCAAAATCATGAGGGGTCTAGACAGAGTAGATAGATAGAAACTGTTCCCATTGGCGGAAGGGTCGAGAACCAGAGGACACAGAGTTAAGGTGATTGGCAAAAGAACCAAAGGCGACACGAGGAAAAACTTTTTTACGCAGCGAGTGGTTAGGATCTGGAATGCACCGACTGAAAGGGTGGTGGAGGCAGACTCAATTGTGGCTTTCAAAAGGGAATTCGATAAGTAACTGAAGGAAAAAAATTTGCAGGGCAACGGGGAAAGGGCAGGGGAGTGGGACTAGTTGAAGTACTCTTGCAGAGAGCCAGCACGGGTTCGATGGGCCGAATGGCCTCCTTCTGTGATGTAACATTCTATGATTTTATGATTCTACTTCCAGTGCTGCTCTTCTTCCTCCAGCATGTATATCATATGGAGGGAATTGATATTGTGGGTGCAGAGAACCAGAGGGCATGATTACTAGTTAAAAAAAATAAGATCAACTTAAAGAATAATTTCTTCATCCTCAAGCTCAACAATTTATGAATCAACTGTCATTAGTACAGTAACATGGACTCAGTTGGAGCATTCAACATGGATTGGGTCAAAAAATTGAGTTATATGTTTAGGATAGGAAAAAGATGAAAATGGGTAGATAATTTCCAAATGGAAGAGCTACCTGACAGCGCAAATTGGATATTGTGAATGCGTTTACCCCCCTCCCCCACCCATTCTTCTGCTCTTGTATGCTGAGTGTACTAAATTGCGACTGAGAAGGTAGGTGGCCTGCTTGTATTTGGAGTTAATTTGAATGCGCCCCTTCTTATCAGGTTCTGTCAACCTTTTTATTTTATACAGTTTCTCCTTCCTCTTTCACTTCAAACATTTATAACTCACTGGTTAGGCCTTAGCTTGAATATTGTGTCCAATTTGGGCACCACAATTTAGGAAGAATGTTAAGGTCTTGGAGAGAATCCAGAGGAGATTTACCAGAATGATACCAGGGATGAGGGGCTTCAGCTATATCGAAAGACTAGAGAAGCTGGCATTGTTCTCCTTAGAGCAGAGAAGGTTAAGGGATGATTTAATGGAGGTGTTCAAAAATATAAGTTGTTTTGATAGAGTAAATAAGGAGAAACTGTTTCCACTGGCAGGAGAGTCAGTGGACCAGAGGACACAGATTTAAGATAATTAGCAAAAAAAACAGTGGGGAGAGGAGGAGAATTTTTTTACGCAGCACGTTGTTGTGATCTGGAATGCACTGCCTGAAAGGGCGGTGGAAGCAGATTCAATTGTAACTTTCAAAAGGGAATTGGATAAATACTTGAAAAGAAAAATATGCAGGGCTATGGGGCAAGGGCGGGGGAGTGGAACTAATTGGGTAGCTCTTTCAAAGAGTGAGGGATTAGGATTAGTTGCGTAGTTCTTTCACAGGCATGATGGGGCAAATGGCTTCCTTTTGTGCTGTAAGATTCTATGAAATCATCCAAGAATATCTTCAGCTTCCTCTTCACTTTGGACTATTCATTCATATCGCTTTTCGAACACTGACTGCCATTGCAGAATAATTTCCTTATTCCTTCCTCCTGCGGTCTGACCAGAGCACCGCAGAATTTGATCACTACTTCCACTGGCTTAAACTCTACTGTTATACTCTATGATATATGGGCTAGAAATTCGGTATCACCCCGGCAGGGGTGCTAAATTAAAAAAAGTTGGAGAATTAGCGCCAGGCGCTAATCCTTCTGGCCTCCCGCTAAATTGATTGTTAGCACTCCAAGAGAGAGCTGGAGCACTAAATCAAGTGCTAATCACCTCACTTAGGGCGCTACACACACAGAGTGGGGCGCTACCCACAGAGCGATAACCAATTTCAGGTGCAGTCCAATCGGGACTCATCATTCATACTGGCTCCTTCCAGGTCTTAAAGGGGAGGTTGAAGATTCAGCACAACCCCATTCTCAACATTGCTGGCTCTGAAGATCACCTCCAAGCAACTCAACAGCTGCACCTCTTATCCTCATGGCTGATTCCAGTCCCAGGGAGAGAGCTCGCCGTTTCAGCAACTAGGCATTGAAGGCATTGGTTGCGGCAGTCGAAAGAAGGAGGGCAGTGCTGTTCCCGGCCACTGGCAGGAGGCCATTGCCCCATGTCTTCAGGGCAATGTGGAGGGAAGTGGTGCAGGACGTCTCCGCCAGCAGTGTGGTCCTCAGGACCCTCACACAGTGCTGCAAAAAATTCAACAATCTCACTCGGGTGGTCAGGGTAAGTACCTGCTTCAACAAGTCCTACATACCAGCATCTGAACCTCAGTCTGTACACACTGCACAAACCACCACACCCCCACAACTCACCCACCAAGCATCTCCACCTAATAAAACTCACATCCACATCTCAAGCCTTGCCTACAATCACAGCTATTCAACTATGGCAGGCATATCTCCCAAACACACAGCTGCACACTCACTCACACACTTTCCTTTCTCTTGCAGGCCAAGCTGGCCCACAATAGGAGAAGGCAGCAATGAACAGGTGGGGGTGAAGCAGACATCCAACAGCTTACAGACCTGGAAGAGCGAGTGTTGAGAGTCATTGGGCGCCAGGTAGTGGGCGCCATGGCTGTCGGCGATGTCGACTCCCTTGGTATGTTCATCCCCTCTCCTTCTCTCATCCCACTTCCCCCTCACACCACAAGCCTTTCCCTCTTTCCAGCTCATTCTATTGTTTGCATTCCTTGCTCCCTTCCTGCCCCCCTGCCCTCACCTTAACGCGAGTCTTATGCCTTTATGCTTTCAGATAATCAGCAACCAGATGGCCAGCGTGTCCCTGAGCCTCCCAGTGAGAGTGAGGTGGGAGATGTTAAGTCTGTGTGTTCTAGTTATTGTTAATAAGAATCACTGCACACAGACCACAAGAATAAATTCAACAGGTCTTTACTAGTCGAAGGTCAGGCTGAACTGCGCAATAAATCATTACACAGCACTTATATACCGGTGTGGTCACCACCGGTATTACAGTATACAGCAGCCAAGATAAAGTAGTGCATCTCTTAAAATAGTTCTCTTAAAGGTGGAACGGTTACATACACCACAATCCTCCCTTTTTAACTTAACAGTATATATTCCCCATTTAACATAACATAATAACATATATACACAACTTCATGTAAAAACAGTTCACAGATTCAGTCTCTGAGGAGGCCTCCTGATCCGAGATGGATAACGCCTTTCAGGGGTCTCTGGTTCTCGTTGCTGGGGTGACTCATCTAGTTGATTCCCTATGGATAGGACATCATCATCAGGTATATTCACTTCTGAGGTAGATGCTTCAGGTTCACTAACTTCCTCCACGGTTGTCTCTGTCATAACCATGGGCTCGACCCTTGTTCTTGATCCCACCAGTTGGTCAGCATGACGTCGCATTACATTTTCACCAACATCTACCGTGTACATCAGGGGTCCTTGTCTGGCCCGAATTGTTCCAGATTGCCATTTCTCGTTTTTATAGTCCCTGGCTAACACCGGCTGTCCTATTTCAAAACTCCGAGTGGGCTTGTTATTGATATGCTGGAACTGTTTGTTTTCGACTTCCCTCCGCACATTTGGTTTTAACAAGTCCAACCTGGACCGCAACCTCCTGTTATAGAACATCATGGCAGGACTTTGGTTTGTTGTTGCATGGGTGGCGTTTCGATATGCCAGTAGGAAATTGTCCACCTTGTGTTGCAGTGGAATCTGATCTTCGCTCATGGCCTTTATTGCCTTTTTCAACGTCTGTACAAACCTCTCGGCCAGCCCATTCGTAGCTGGATGATATGGGGCAGAGGTATAATGTTTCACCCCATTCTTCTTCAGGAATTTCTGGAATTCCTCTGACACGAACTGTGGTCCGTTGTCTGAACATATTTGCTCTGGCAATCCATTTCTTGCAAATATCGTTCTTAGCACCGCGATCGTCTTCTCTGAGGTAGTGGTAGTCATTTTAATCACTTCTGGCCATTTAGAATGTGCGTCCACCGCAATTAAAAACATGGAGTCCATGAATGGACCAGCAAAGTCAATATGTACACGTTGCCATGGGGTTGAAGGCCATTCCCATGGATGCAGCAGTGCAATTGGAGGTGCATTTTGGACTTTTTGGCACCCTGAGCAGCTTTTCGTCAGATCCTCTATCTGTTGGTCGATACCTGGCCACCACACTTAAGCCCTAGCAAGGCTTTTCATCTTGACTCCCCCCAGATGACCTTCATGTAGTTCTTTTAGAACTCTCTCTCTTAACTTAGGAGGGATAATCACCCTTGTTCCATACATCAATGTTCCCTGACAGATGGACAGCTGTTCTCGTCTTGCTGAGAATGCCGGTAACAGTGGATCACCATGGGCTGGCCATCCCTTTGCTGTCAATTCGTAGACCCGGGACAGTGTCGGGTCATTCCTAGTCTCCCTTTCAATATTTGCATTGGTGACAGGTAAACATTCGATGATGGTCGAGTGAAATAACTCCACCGGGTCAACCGTCGGTGCCTCCTCCTCAGTAGGTAGTGGCAGGCGCGACAGCCCATCAGCATTACCATGCTGCTTTGTACCTTTGAATTCTATCTGATATTGATGTGCCCCTAGGAAAAGGGACCATCTCTGGAGCCTCTGTGCTGTCATCACCGAAACACCCTTCTTAGGGTTAAAATGGATACCAACGGCTGGTGGTCTGTCAGCAGTGTAAACTTCTGGCCCTGCAGGTAATGATGAAACTTCTTTACTCCCCACACAAGGCTGAGAACCTCCCTATCTATCTGAGCATAGTTGCGCTCAGCGGAGGTCAATGATCTGGATGCAAATGCGACTGGCCTTTCCAAGCCATTTGGCAACTTGTGTGAGAGTACTGCTCCAATACCATAAGGAGAAGCATCACAAGCTAAACGAATAGGTAGCGTTGGGTTGAAGTGAGCCAACATTTCCTCTGAGGTGATCAATGCCTTGCTTTTGCGAAAGGCCTTCTTACAGTCCTCGCTCCACTTCCATGGTACTTCTTTCTGCAAAAGAGCGTTCAGCGGGTGCAGCACCGTGGATAGATTTGGCAGAAACTTACGGTAATAGTTAATCAACCCTAGGAACGACCTCAACTGGGATACATTTTCCGGAGCGGGAGCCTTCACAACAGCTTCGATCTTGTCAGGTGACTTGTGCAGCCCCTCCTGGTCAATGACATGACCACAGTACGAGATCCGTTTCTGAAAGAACTCACATTTCTGGCGATTAACTCGAAGTCCATATTCCTTCAATCTGGTGAGCACCAGTTTCAAATTTGCAAGGTGTTCCTCATCGTCATCTCCTGTAATCAGGATATCGTCCAAGTAACATTGAGTGCTTGGAATTCCCTGTAATACCTGCTCCATGGCCCTCTGCCAAATTGCTGGAGCCGAAGCCACTCCAAAAACCAGTCTATTATATCGATACAAGCCTCTGTCCGTGTTGATTGTGAGATACTGGCGCGACTCTTCCTCAACTTCCATCTGTAAGTACGCTTGCGCCAGGTCTATCTTGGTGCAGTGTTTCCCGCCAGACAATGAAGCAAAGATATCCTCAATCCGCGGAAGCGGATATTGCACCGTGTGAAGCACCGGATTAACCGTGATCTTGAAGTCTCCACAGATGCGGACCTTCCCCGGTTCCCCTGGCTTGTTACTCGATGAACGCTTAATGACGGGAACAATGGGCGTGGCCCACTCACTCCAGTCCACCTTAGACAGTACTCCTGAACGTTCTAGCCCTTCCAGCTCAGCTTCCACAGCAGGTCGTATCGCATAAGGTACCGGTCTGGCTTTGAAAAATTTTGGGTTTGCATGTTCTGCAATCTTGATTTTTGCCGTAATTCCTCTCAGTGTTCCCAGTCCCTGTTGGAACACCTCTTTAGCCTCATCCAATATTCTGGACAATCGTTCAGGTTTGACACCTTTTTTTCCGGAATCTACCGTTATTGCTTTTAGGGAGTGCCAGTCCATATTTATTTTCCTGATCCACTCCCGTCCCAGAAGTGGTGGACCTCCCTCAGGTAGTACATATAAGTCCATTCCTTGGTGTTCTTTGCCCTTGTGTACCACCTTGACTTTTATCTTTCCGATGGGGTATACTCTTTGCCCCGTGTATGTCTGCAATACTATCTCCGTATCCCGTAGGGGAATATGTGTGAATAACCTTTTGTAATCTTGCTTATTCATCACCGTCAATGCTGATCCGGTGTCCAATTCCATCTTCACTTGGACTCCTGCTATCTGAAGTGTGACCCAGATAGTTTGTAGGTCAGCTTCCTTACTCACATTGTGAATTCTCAGACTACCCAGTTCCTTGCTGTTGGAGTCTGAATCCGAATTCTGTTCATCCGAACTCTTCTCAGCCACCTTATGTACCTTTCTGCACTTTTCCTGCGGTGACTTTTTGTTGCTGGTCTTCTTTCCTGACCGGCATACTTTAGCTATGTGACCAAGCTTGCCACATTTTCTACATTCCTGATTTTTAAACCAGCATTGGTTCTGATCGTGTGTTGCCTTTCCACAACGATAACATTTTGCTGTACCCAAAGCCATTTGATCTACGCTGAGTACCGCTGCCTTCAGCTGCATTTCCGCAGTGCCTCTCGCTGCGGCTTCGTGCGATGCTGCAATAGTGACAGCCTTATCAAGTGTAAGATCATTCTCTTCAAGCAGCCGCTTTTGTGTTCCTTCTTTCAACAATCCACACACGAATTTGTCTCTCAGTGCCTCTGTCAGTCTTTCCCCAAACTGACAGTATTTCGCTAGCTTACGCAGTTCAATTAAATACTCCGCGTTGCTTTCCTCTTTCAGTTGCGTTCTCGCATAAAATTTAAATCGTTCCGCTAACATCAGCGGTGTGGGGTTCAAATGATTTCTCAGGACAGCAACAATATTAGCGAAAGCCTGATCCGTCGGTTTAGCTGGTGATAGAAGATGCTTCAATAGCCCGTATGTCTTCGCACCCATTGAGTTTAGTAAGGTTAGTGCTTTATCTTCATCTGATATTTTATTTGCCTTACAATAAATCTCTATGCGTTCTACATACGTGGCCCAATCTTCAACATCGGCATCGAAATCATTGATGTTACCACGCTTAGGCATCCTCGCAATCTTCTTGAGAAACAAAAAGAAATTTTTCTTTTATTTTTTTTCAAAATGGCGGTTTCCTGCGCTTGTCTTCTTCCCCCGCCTACGAAAATGGCGGCTTCCCACGTTTGCCTTTCTCCCCCGCTGGCTGTAATGGCGATTGCCGTATTGCTGCGTTTGCCCTCCCCAGCGGTTCTCAAATCGTGCCTCCCAGCCCCTCTTGCAGTCCGGTCCTTTCCCCCGGCTGCGGCTGAGTTCTCCGCGGTTTAAATTTTTTTTAAAATTATTTTTATTTTCTCCCGCGCCTCGCGGCCTCGGTAGCTGCCCGGCCTTTTTCCCCGGTCGCGGTTGAGCTCTCTCTCGACGCTGTTGCGTCTCCCAGCCTGCTTGCAGCCCGGTCTTTTACACCGGCTGCGTTTGCATTCACCGCGGCTCCCGTGCCTTACGCTGCCCCAGTCTCAGCGCCTCTGGCCCTGACTTCTGTCCGGCTCTTTTCCCCGGCCATGGTCGAGTTCTCCGCCCTTATATCCTCCGTTTTTCCCTCCCCTACTTCACAGCCAACGTGGCTGACTTGCTGCTCGTCGCTGATCGGCTTACCCACCACCGTGGTAGAAGGGATGATCACTGCCTGTTGCTGATGGAAGGCTTCGTGTCAGGATTCTTCCTTGCTCTTCAGACCCGAGTCTTTTCTCAGCAGGATGATGAGGGCGGATGCTTCTTCTCGACGCCCGTTAAACTGCCTTGGATATATCTCTGCCGCAGGGTAAGATCATCATCGTCGCCACTGTTAAGTCTGTGTGTTCTAGTTATTGTTAATAAGAATCACTGCACACAGACCACAAGAATAAATTCAACAGGTCTTTACTAGTCAAAGGTCAGGCTGAACTGCCCAATAAATCATTACACAGCACTTATATACCGGTGTGGTCACCACCGGTATTACAGTATACAGCAGCCAAGATAAAGTAGTGCATCTCTTAAAATAGTTCTCTTAAAGGTGGAACGGTTACATACACCACAGGAGAAGAGGAGGAAGAAGAAAGCACCGCATCACTGCATGTCTCACCCGCAGGCGACATCTCAGATACAAATCCAACCCGGCCAAATACCGCCCCATCAGTCTACTCTCAACCATCAGCAAAGTGATGGAAGGTGTCATCGACAGTGCTATCAAGAGGCACTTACTCACCAATAACCTGCTCACTGATGCCCAGTTTGGGTTCCGTCAAGACCACTCGGCTCCCGACCTTTTTATAGCCTTGGTCCAAACATGGACAAAGGAGCTGAATTCCAGAGGTGAGGTGAGAGTGACTGCCCTTGACATCAAGGCAGCACTTGACCAAGTCTGGCATCAAGGAGCCCTAGTAAAACTGAAGTCAGTGGGAATCAGGGGGAAAACGCTCCACTGGCTGGAGTCATACCTAGCACAAAGGAAGATGGTTGTGGTGGTTGAAGGTCAATCATCACAGCCCCAGGACATCGCTGCAGGAGTTCCTCAGGGCAGTGTCCTGGGCCCAACCATCTTCAGCTGCTTCATCAATGACCTTCCCTCCAACATAAGGTCAGAAATGGGGATGTTTGCTGATGACTGCACAGTGTTCAGCGCCATTCACAACTCCACAGATAATGAAGCAGTCCATGCCCGCATGCAACAAGACCTGAACGATGTTCAGGCTTGGGCTGATAAGTGGCAGGTAACATTCGTGCCACAGAAGTGCCAGGCAATGACTATCTCCAACAAGCAAGAGTCTAACCACCTCCTCTTGACATTCAATGGCATTACCATCGCCGAATCCTCTACTATCAACACCCTGGGGGTCACCATTAACCAGAAACTTAACTGGACCAGCCACATAAATACTGTGGCAACAAGAGCAGGTCAGAGGCTAGGTATTCTGCGGCGAGTGTCTCACCTCCTGACTCCCCAAAGCCTTTCCACCATCTACAAGGCACAAGTAAGAAGTGTGATGGAATACTCTTCACTTGCCTGGATGAGTGCAGCTTCAACAACACTCAAGAAGCTCGACACCATCTAGGACAAAGCAGCCCGCTTGATTGGCAGCCCATCCACCACCTTAAACATTCACTCCCTTCACCACTGGTGAACCGTGGCTGCAGTGTGTACCATCTACAAGATGCACTGCAGCAACTCGCCAAGGCTTCTTCGGCAGCACTTCCCAAGCCTGCGACCTCTTCCACCTAGAAGGACAAGGGCAGCAGGCGCATGGGAACACCACCATCTCCAAGTTCCCCTCCAAGTCACACACCATCCTGAGTTAGAAGTATATCACCGATCCTTCATCATCGCTGGGTCAAAATCCTGGAACTCCCTACCTAACAGCACTGTGGGAGTACCATCACTACACGGACTGCAGCGGTTCAAGAAGGCAGCTCACCACCACCTTCTCAAGGGCAACTAGGGATGGGCAATAAATGCTGGCATTGCCAGTGATGCCCTGATCCCATGAACGAGTAAAAAAAAATACTGGGACTATGCAATCTTTAGAGGCAGATTTAATAGCGGGGTCTGCACTAGGTGATGCACCGGGGACGAGCGGGCTGCAGCAAGGCCAGGGGGAAGGGTAGCTCAGACCCAGCACCCCAGAGGGCGAGTTCTGCTGCACATGACTCAGATGAGGACCTCGTTGGGGAGGCGTTCACAAGAAGGTGTGATGGGATTGCACATGGAGATCATAGGTGCAATGGCAAGGGTGCCTGAGAGTCTGTTGGCAATGGTAAGGAGCGTGGAGGAGTCCGCCTCCAACTTTGCACAGAGCTCTGCGCACACCATGGAGCCCATCCTTGGCAGTCTGCAAAGGATGGTGGACTCCCTGAAGGACCGTGGGGACCCAGACCTCATGCCGCGTGTCACGGGCAATGTGGCAGCAGCTATTGCAACACAGGCGGAAGCCACGCAACGTCTTAGTGCTGTAATGCAGTCAATGGTTGCTGCCATTGAGTCTCAGACTGCTCTCATGCAGTCTCAGCTTGGTGCCATGCAAGCTCTGACTGCTGCCTTTGCCATTGGGTCCACCACAGTCCACCGGGGATCTCACAGTGTCGCAGCAGGCCAGCAATCTGTGCTCCAGCACATTGGTAGGGATGCTGAGGTACTGCCCCGGCGGAGCGGCAGTGGGTCAGTGGAGCAGGAACCTGCTGTCCTCTCTCAGGATGACAGCATTCCTGCCTCCCACCATTGCCACTCCGCCATTGCCCTTGTCGCTGCCTGTCATCCAGCCAGCCCAGACTGTCGCCGCCCAGCCTGAGGTGGTGCAGTTTACAGCCGGGCCTTCCAGGCTCAGAGCTGATCGCGGGCGTCCTGCAAGGCCATCTGTAGTCTCTGGCACCGACACTCAGCAGCCTTCCACCAGCCCTGCTTCAGCCACTGGGGAGACACTACATAGGAGCAGCAGATTAGGGAAAGGCACTGTAAAGAGGGGAAGTAAGGGTTTGCATAAGGGTGATTAGTTAATATTGTTGTTGTATATATGTGGTTGCTGAATGTTGATAAATTTATTAATGGAATTTTGCTCATTTTGTGCTGTCTCTCATTTCAGCTTTGCGCTGTGATATGGCAAGCAACATGAATGGAATGATGGGAATCTGGTCAGCAACTGGGATGTGGGGTAGAATTTATTGGAACTGCAGTCTGATGAGGCGGTCACGGACCACCCTTCCAGAAGGCCGATTGAGTGGCTGCCTCCTCCCTCGCTGCTGTTCCTCCTGTTGCTCCTCCTCGACCTTCTCCTCCTCGTCCTCCTCCTCCTTGACCTTCTCCTCCTCGTCCTCCTCCTCCTCGTCCTTCTGCTTCTCCTACTCTCCCTCTTCCTCCTCCTTAGGTGGTCCCGCTATGCCTGGAGGCAATGGTTGGGCCTTTATGATGTTCAAGTTGTGCAGCATGCAGCACACCATGACAAAAAGGGTCATCCGCTCAGCCGAATACTGGAGGGCTCCTCCTGAGCGGTCAAGGTAGCAGAACCGTCGCTTGAGCACTCCGATGGTCTGCTCGATGATGTTCCTGGTGGCAGCATGGCTCTCATTATATGAGTGCTGGGCAGGAGTGTTGAGGTTGCGGAGGGGAGTCATGAGCCAGGTGGAGAGCAGATAGCCCTTGTCTTCGACCAGCCAGCCGCGAGCTTGATGTGGTGACTGGAAGAGTGCTGGAACACCGGTCTGGCGCAGGATGAAGGCATCATGGCTGCTGCCAGGATAGCGGGCATTGACATTGAGGATTCGCTGTGTGTGGTCGCACACCAAATGCACATTAAGTGAGTGGTATCCTTTGTGGTTACAGAATACCTCAGGATTGTTACGGGGTGCCCACAAAGCCACGTGGGTGCAGTCGATGGTGCCCTGCGCCAAGGGGATGCCTGCTATCCTGGCAAAGCCACATGCATGCTCATCCTGCTTCTCTCTGGTGATAGGGAAGGAAATGTAGTCCCTTCTCCGACTGTAGCGAGCCTCTGTGACCTCCCGGATGCAGCAATGGACGGCAAACTGCAGAATGTTAGATATATCTCCTGCTGCAGACTGGAAGGATCCGCTGGCGTAGAAATAGAGGGTGATGGTGACCTTGACTGCCACTGAGCGAGCCATGGTGCTCCTGATCTGAGGCTCGAGGTCTGGCTGCAGGAGGTGACAGAGCTCTGTGACCACCTCCTTGGTGAAGCGGAGCCTTCTAAGACACTGTTCCTCAGTGAAATTTATGTAGGAAAGTGCTCCCAGAATACCCTGCAAGGGTAAGGCCTCCTGTTGACAGCCCTGTTGGCCCTCCTCCCTCTGGCCACATTTTCCAGTCTTTGTCTCAGCCTTCGATGCCTCCAACGTTGATGCTGGAGTGCGAGGTCGAGTGCCAGTACAGCTCCCATTAACATATACAAGTGTAGGAGTTCGAAATCCCAGTACAATGAAACTGACAAATTTTTAGCAGCCAGAACACTCCTGCAAGTAATAAGCGTTTACCTCACTGAAAACAGCTGTTTCCCTATCTCAAACTGAGAAGGCAGCATTGAGTGGTGACTAAAATCAAACCGTATGTTGATGCCTTTAAATACCGCTCGTACAGCGGCCATCCGACTGCATCACGCCTCCTCTTCCTGCCGTTGTTCACGCCAGGCACTAAGTCAGGGGGCGGCAGTCAATTTTGCATCTGGGCTGTTAACGGGGCGTTCCACAGGCATTGACGTCACAATCTGGAAGCCGGTAAAGGTGTAGGCGCTAGGTGTTATCGGCAGTGCTAAATCCCGGGTGAATGTTGCGTGCAGCGTTGAATTCACTGCTCCCCAGCGCGAACCCATTAGCGCCCTGTTACCATCCACCCCAGGGGCTAATGGGAGGTGCTAACAGGCCGAATTTCTCCCCCTATAAGGCTACATAGTTCAACATTTTATTGGCTTTGGTTATTGTTGCTCTGCAGTGGTTGAACATATTGAGCATTGAGTCTACTAAAATTCCGGGGGGTGAATTTTGACAATGGTGCAAATCGGGCAGGCCGTGTGCAGGGCGCCCATTATGCTTGCCCGGTGACACCGTATCAAAGCCCTTCATAACTTTGAACACACCTGTCAGATCTCCTCTTAATCCTCTTTGTTCTAATGGCCTGGAATTGCCTCGTAATTTTTGACGCAACAATGACAGAGATCACGGAGTTGCATTGGTTTTCTCTGAGGAAATTCACATGTAAGTGTCTTATGCCAGTTTGCGCAGGAAACCTCACTATGTCCCAGTACATTCAAATGAGATCTGCATGAAATTTTGGCTTAAGTTGCTGACAGCAATATTGACATTGATTTCGGCTTAATATTAGCATAAGTCAGATTGGGGAGATTCCGGGCCAAAGCTTCTCTTCGTAAATAAAGACTCTCGTCTCTGGTATATTCTTTGTGCGTCTCTTCCATGCCCTCTCCATGGCCTTGATACCCTTCCTAAAATAAGATGCCCAAAACTGGACGCAATGGAGGTGAAATTCACCTTGGGCGATAGTGCAAAACAAGCGATAGCGAAATTGCTCAAGACTAATTTCACGTCAATATCCTAATTGAAGCCTAACCAATAATTTGTATAGGTTTATTATAACTCTTTGTTTTTGAACTCTATTCCCCTACTAATAAAACTAAGATCTCATGCTTTTTAAAAATTTTATCAACTTGTCCTCCTTGTTTTAAAAATGTATGTATCTGAACCCCTAATTCCCTCTGCTCCTCTACTCCTTTTAAGGTTTTACTATTTAGTGTCTGCGTGCTCTTCTTATTCTTTTTCCCAAAGTGTGCCGCCTTGCATTTCTCCACGTTACATTTCTATGATATGTCTTCCCAATCTGTCAACCTGGCTATGTCCTCCTGAATTTGCTTACAGTCATCTCCATAGTTAACCATGCTCAGAGGGTAATATTACAGGGGAGAGAGAGAAGGGTGAAGCCTATACCCTTCGCCTTCTCACAGCCGCTTCAATAATAACAACGTAGGGTTAACTTGCTTGCTGATTTTTTTTTTCTCTCCACACATACATCCAGCTCTCTGTGGAAATATCTTACTGCTGGTTAATGATTCTTGCAGGCTGTACCTACTTGACAGATTTGACTCACAACACAAGGGCTGTTCTAATTCCAGCCCTTTAATTATAGCTTTCATTCATTTATAGATCCTTTCTGGAGCCAGAGCACATAATGATTCTCTATGGGTTATCTTTCTCACTTATGCTAGAATTAATTATGAATTATTGGCTCAGGACAACAGGATGCATTTGTAGCCTTTGCTGCAAAATTATAATCCTACAAATGAAATCAATTGAGGACAGAGTTGGATACATTGGCCTGGAATTTCCTGCAAACTTGAGCCATTACAGCGTGGGCAATTATTCCAGTGTACAAGTCCCAGGAAATAATGGTGTAAGTGAGTTATGCCATTAGTTGCACTGCACCATAATTCTCGCCGAATCTGAGAAAAGGTCATTATCATAGCTTTGCCTACCATTGCAGTCAATGGTGATTGCCAATTTTCTCGCCGCAGTCACTTAGACTGAAAAATAATGGTACAGGTGGCCTGGTATTGACGTGACTTATGGCCCTCACATGACTCTTGGCCTTGGAGGACAACAAAGCGACCATTAAACCTGTGGAGACACATCCTTGCAGTCTGATTTTCTCTTCAGATTCTCTCAGTTTTGGCAGTTTTGCTATCAAGATTCCTGTGAGTGTCTGAAGGCAATACCTTCAGGGCCCTCACCCTTCCCTACATGTTAAGAAGGTGAAAGGATTTCAATGGTCTCTCTACTGGCGGTTACCCTGCTCTTGATGATCATGATAACTGGGAGGAAGAGCAGAGGGAGGAGCGGGAGGCGCTGAACTCCATTTTTTTTAAAGAAAACGTTGAAGTCTGAAAACATGGAAAGCCCAGAAATTACTTACCTTGCCTGTACTTTTTCTGGCACTGTTCAGGGCCTCGGCCATCTCGCTCCACAACACATTGCTCACCTTGTGGGGAGCCCTCCTCCTGGTGTCTCCAGTAGCTGGTCTCATCTCTACTCTACCTCATTCTCAAAGCTGTCAAACGATGACAATTCATCGGTCAAAAATTTTTGACAGATGAAACGTCATACGCTGACGTTCTCTGTCACCGGCTTTCCCTCATTTGGCCTGCTAAGCCCGCAGGGCGGGCTTAACAAGGTCAATCAAGGGAAAATAATGTGGGTTGGCTGGACGTCATTGGGGGCGGGACTGAAACCCGATAACCAGCAGTCCCGCCCCCAACATACCCCCATTGATAAAATCCAGCCCATAGCGTCTGTTCTCAGATTTTTGTAGTGCCATGTGGTTAGTCTGTGGGGTACGTCATTGGCTGCTCTGCAAATGAGGTCCCTGATTCGACATTCATCTTGCTGCGCTGTAGTCGAATCAATTTGCCAGGAAATATTGGTGTAAGTGCAGGGCGAGAAGATCAAGGAGCGTAACTGTCTGATTTACGATGTGCGTCGTTCCAGGAAATTCCGGGGCAATATTTGCTTGCTTCGCTTTATTCATTTTATTGGGCCATAATTTGCCGTCAAACTAACGGTGAGGCTAATAGCACCCACCGTTAATTATGTGGCAATGCTACAGCAACTTCAGGCGACGGGCAGATGCGTGGTTAAACTCAAAAATCCAAAAGTTGCTGTCTGAGTTGCCTCTGCCATTAGCTTAGTGAAAATAGCATCTCACAACTGCCTCACCATTGAATTACATTGAATAGCGGGAAGTTGCTGTATTTGTGCAGTAAATACGAACAAAACTCACCACAGAAAGTTAAGTCTTGTCTATTTCAGTCCAGGTACCCTTTTAATGACATAAGGGTTAGTTACTGCCAGTTAACCTCCCTGGCACTGAAAAGTAACTATTACAAATGTGGAGTCTCATTCCCTCAGGTATTAATTGTTGTTGGAGATTTTTTTAAATTTAAATTTATATTAAAAGATTTTTTTCCTTTTCCGTTCTGTCTTTTTTTTCTCTCTTAATCTAATCTTTCTCTCCCTCTCCCTCTCTCGTTATTTCTCTTTCTGTACCTGATGTGAAATTGATTTCACCCACTCTAATTTGCACTTCCTTCTCTAATTTAACAATCCTTCAATTTGATTGGCTAAGGAGATAAACAGCTGCTTATCCTGTTCACTTGGGTCCCAGATGCCCGGTTTCCCTCACAGCCCTGTTATCAGCTCACACTTTCAGCAACTTGCTGTGCAAAATATTAAAAAGCCTAAATGTGCACGGGCAAGCCTAACTGATGGCAGACATCGTTAGATGGCCTGCTACAGTAAATTATGGCCCATTATAAATATTTAGAGGACTAACAAAATCTGACAACTAGCTTCAAAAAAGCTGAGAACTCCAAAACAGCCCTGAACATAGGCCTATGATGTATAGTTAGACTGAAAGTGCAGAGGGGCATGGGCTTCTTGCAACTTAAGGCACACCTCTATTCCAGCGTATGTGTAGCAGAAGATTGTGACAAAAATTGTGGGATATTTCCTCATTTCTTCTAGAAAAATTGTGGGATACTGTAGATAATTTTGGTACTTTCTCAGAGGAAAATCGAAGCCTAAATGTCTCCAGCCTTTTACGCATGCCCCCCTCCCTTCACCCTATCAGTAGTGGCATAGCCTTCAACCTGCTGGGCTCTACCCTTTACAATTGTTTACATGGGAATGGTAGCATAGTGGTTATGTCACTGGGCTAGTAATCCAGAGACCTGGACTAATGATCCAGAGACGTGGGGCAGGATTTTCATTGGGCCGTGGAGTCGGGATTGGAGGCGTGTGGGGGGGTTAAAATCCCGAAATCAGGGGTCCCGACCCCATCCCGCCCCCAACCCACCTCCATGCCAGTTTCAAAGGAGGTGGGTACCCACCCCGCACTGGGACCCGCCTACCCGAGGCGGGAAGGGATTAGTGCCAATTAACTGCCTGTTAACAGGTAGTTAACAGGCAGTTTTTAGCCTAATCCCTATTTTTAATGCTGAAGTGTGGGATTCCCGACGGCTCCAAACCACGCCAAGTTTGTGAGGCGGGCCGTCGGGTTGAAGGACTTGGAGGGGTCGAGATGTTGGTGTTCAGGTGAGTGATGTGTGCATGAGTGCAGAGGTAAGTGTGTTTGTGTGTCTAAAGTGTTTAAAGAAGTTTAAATTACCTTTTCTTACCTTTTCAACCTTCCTTCCTTTAGGTCTCGGGAGTCCCTCGTCTCACCGGCACAGAAGATTTCTAACTGAGTCTGTGGAGAAGGACTCAGGTTAGAAGTAAGACTGTCAGTGTTTGACAGTTTCAAACAGCTGTGAAACGCTGATATTTCATCTGTCAAAACCTCTTGACAGATGAAATTTCAGTCTGTGATGTCACCTGTTGCCGGGTGGCCCTTAATTGGCCTGCTGAGCCCGCTGGGCGGGCTCAACAAGGTCAATCAAGTTAAAATTGCATGGATTGGCCACATCTCGATGGAGGCGGGACTACAACCCCGAAAGTTGTAGTCCCAATCCTACCCGACTCCTGAATGAAAATCCAGCCCGTGAGTTCAAATTCCACCACGGCAGCTGGGGAATTTAAATTCAGTTAATTAAATAAATCTAGAATAAAAAGATAGTATCAGTAATGGTAACCATGAAATTATCGGATTGGCGTAAAAACCCATCTGGCTCAAGGGAAGGAAATCTGCCGTCCTTACCCGGTCTGGCCAAATGTGACTCCAAATCCACAGCAATGTGGTTGACTCTTAACTGCCCTCTGTAATGGCCGAGCAAATCACTCAGTTGTAACAAACCGCGACCAAACACAATAAGAATGAAACTGGACGGACCACCCGGCATTGACCTCGGCACACAACACCCAGCCCAGTTTGACCCTGCAAAGTCCTCCTCACTACCTGGGGACTTGTGCCAAAATCTGTCACATAGACTAGTAAAGCAACAGCCTGACATAGTCATACTCACAGAATCAAACCTTTCAGCCAATGTCCCAAACTCCTCCATCACCATCCCTGGGTAGGTCCTATCCACCGGCAGGACAGACCCACTAGGGGTGGCAGCACAGTAGTATACAGTCGGGAAGGTGTGGCCCTGGGAGTCCTCAACATTGACTCTGGACCCCATGAAGTCTAATGGCTTCAGGTCAAGCATAGGCAAGGAAACCTCCTGCTGATTACCACCTACCACCCTCCTTCAGCTGATGAATCAGTACTCCTCCATGTTGAACACCACTTGGAAGAAGCACTGAGAGTAGCAAGGGCACAGAAAGTATTCCGAGTTGGGGGACTTCAATGTCCATCACCAAGAGTGGCTCAGTAGCTGAGTCCTGAAGGACGTAACTGCCAGTCTGGGCCTGCGACAGGTGGTAAGAGAACCAACACGAGGGAAAAACCTACTTGACCTCGTCCTCACCAATCTACCTGTCGCAGATGCATCTGTCCATGACAACACTGGTAGCAGTGATCACTGCACAGTCATTGCGGAGACGAAGTCCCGTCTTCACACTGGGGATACCCTCCATCGTGTCATGTGGCACTACCGCCGTGCTAAATGGGATAGATTCAGAACAGATCTAGCAGCTCAAAACTGGGCATCCATGACGCACTGTGGGCCATCAGCAGCAGCAGAATCTGTAACCTCATGGCCTGGCATATCCCTCATTCTACCATTACCATCAAGCCAGGGGACCAACCCTGGTTCAATAAGGAGTGTAGAAGAGCATGCAAGGAGCAACACCAGGCGTACCTAAAAATGAGGTGCCAACCTGGGGAAGCTGCAACACAGGGCCATGCTAAAAAGCGGAAGCAGCATGCTATAGACAGGGCTAAGCAATCCCACAATCAACGGATCAGATCAGATCAAAGCTCTGCAGTCCTGCCACATCCAGTCATGAATGGTGGTGGACCATTAAACAACTAACGAGAAGAGGAGGCTCCATGAATATCCCCATCCTCATTGATGGTGGAGCCCAGCACGTGAGTGCAAAAGACAAAGCTGAAGCGTTTACAACCATCTTCAGCCAGAAGTGCCGAGTGGATGATCCATATCGGCCTACTCCTGAGGGCCCGACCATCACAGAAACCAGTCTTCAGCCAATTCGATTCATTCCACGTGATATCAAGATACAGCAAAGGCTATGGGCCCTGACAACATCCTAGCTATCATGCTGAAGACTTGTGCTCCAGAACTAGCCACGCCTCTAGCCAAGCTGTTCCAGTACAGCTACAACACTGGCATCTATCCGACAATGTGGAAAACTGTCCAGGTATGCCCTGTCCACAAAAAGCAGGACAAATACAACCCGGCCAATTACTGCCCCATCAGTCTACTCTCAATCATCAACAAAGTGATGGAAGGTGTCATCGACAGTGCTATCAAGTGGCACTTACAACAACAACTTGTATTTATATAGCACCTTTAACGTAGTAAAACATCCCAAGGTGCTGCACAGGAGTATTTTAAGACAAAAAATTTGACATCGATCCACATAAGGATAAATTAGGGCAGGCGACCAAAAGCTTAAATCAAAGAGGTAGGTTTTAAGGAGCGTCTTAAAGGAGGAAAAAGAGGTAGTGAGGCGGACAGGTTTAGGCAGGGAATTCCAGAGCTTAGGGCCTAGGCAACAGAAGGCACGGCCACCAAAGGTTGAGCGATTATAATCAGGGATCCTCAAGAGGGCAGAATTGGAGGAGCGCAGATATCTCGGGGGGTTATGGGGCTGAAGGAGATTACAGAGATAGGAAGGGGCGAGGCCATGGAGGGATTTGAAAACAAGGATGAGAATTTTGAAATCGAGGCGCTGCTTAACCGGGAGCCAATGTAGGTCAGCGAGCACAGGGGTGATGGGCAATCGGGACTTGGTGTGAGTTAGGACACGGGCAGACGAATTTTGGATGACGTCAAGCTTATGTAGGGTGGAATGTGGGAGGCCAGCCAGGAGTGCGTTGGAATAGTCAAGTTTAGAGGTAACAAAGGCATGGATGAGGGTTTCAGCAGCGGATGGGCTGAGGCAAGGGCGGAGATGGGCGATGTTACAGAGGTGGAAGTAGGCGGTCTTTGTTATGCTGCGGATATGTGGTCGGATGATTGCCATTACAGAGACGTGGTTGCAAGGTGACCAGGGCTGGGAACTGAATATTCCAGGGTATTTGACAATCCGGAAGGATAGACAGAAAGGAAAGGGAGATGGGGTGGCTTTGTTGGTAAAGGATGGAATCAGTGCAGTGGTGAGAAGTGATATTGGCTCAGAAGATCAAGATGTAGAATCGGTTTGGGTGGAGATAAAAAATAAGAAGGGGAAAAAGTCTCTGGTGGGCACAGTCTACAGGCCCCCGAACAGTAGCAATGCTGTTGGACAGAGTATAAATCAACAAATAATGGAGGCCTGTAAAAAAGGTACGGTAATAATCATGGGTGATTTTAATCTCCATATTGATTGGACAAATCAAATTGGCCATGGTAGCCTTGAGGAGGAGTTCATAGAGTGCATCCAGGATGGTTTCCCAGAACAGTATGTAATGGAACCAACCAGGGAGCAGGCTATCTTGGATCTGGTACTGTGTAATGAGACAGAATTAATAAATGATCTCATAGTAAAGGATCCTCTAGGAAAGAGTGATCATAGCATGGTTGAATTTCAAATTCAGTTGGAGGGTGAGAAAGTTGTATCTCAAACCAATGTCCTGATCTTAAACAAAGGCAATTACAATGGCATGAGGACAGAACTGGCTAAAGTGGACTGGAAAAATAAATTAAAGGGTAAGACAGTTGAAATGCAGTGGTGGACATTTAAGGAGATATTTCATAACTCTCAACAAAAATATATTCCAGTGAGAAAGAAAGATTTTAAGAGGAGGGAGCACCATCCATGGCTAACTAAGGAAGTAAAGGATGGTATCAAATTGAAAATGAAGGCATACAATGTTGCCAAGATTGTTGGGAGACCAGGGGATTGGGACATTTTTAAAAACCAGCAAAAGATGAATAAAAAAATAATAAAGAGAGAGATGAATTATGAGAGTAAACTGGCAAGAAATATTAAAACAGATAGCTTCTACGGGTATATAAAAAGGAAGAGGGTAGCTAAAATAAACATTGGTCCCTTAGAGGATGAGACTGGGGAATTAATAAGGGGGAACAGGGAAATGGCAGAGACTCTGAACAAATATTTTGTATCTGTCTTCATGGTAGAAGACACTAACAACATCCCAATAATGGATAATCAAGGGGCCACAGGGAAGGGGGAACTAAAGACAATCACTATCACAAAGGAAATAGTACTTGGTAAAATAATGGGACTAAAAGGTGACAAGTCCCCTGGACCAGATGGCCTGCATCCCAGGGTCTTAAAAGAAGGGCTGCAGAGATAGTGGATGCATTGGTTGCAATATACCAAAATTCCCTGGAATCTGGAGAGGTCCCAACGGATTGGAAAACTGCAAATGTAACACCCCTGTTTAAGAAAGGAGGGAGACAGAAAGCAGGAAACTATAGACCAGTTAGCCTAACATCTGTCGTTGGGAAAATGCTGGAGTCCTTCATTAAGGGAGCACTAGCAGGGCATTTGGAAAATTATAATGCAGTCAAGCAGAGTCAGCATGGTTTTATGAAAGGGAAATCATGTTTAACAAATTTGCTGGAGTTCTTTGAGGATGTAACGAGTAGAGTGGACAAAGGTGAGCCAGTGGATGTGGTGTATTTGGATTTCCAGAAGGCATTCGATAAAGTGCCACATAAAAGGTTACTGCATAAGATAAGAGCTCACGGAGTTGGGGGTAATATATTAGCATGGATAGTGAATTGGCTTTCCGCTATCTACTGGGCACAAGAAAGGAGTGTGATGGAATACTCTCCACTTGCATGGATGAGTGCAGCTCCAACAACACTCAAGAAGCTCAGGACAAAGCAGCCTGCTTGATTGGCACCCCATCCACCACCTTAAAAATTCACTCCCTCCACCACCGGCGTACTGTGGCTGCAATGTGTACCATCTACAAGATGCACTGCAGCAACTCACCAAGGCTTCTTCGGCAGCACCTCCCAAACCCGCGACCTCTTCCACTTAGAAGGACAAGGGCAGCAGGCGCATGGGAACACCACCACCTCCAAGTTCCCCTCCAAGTCACACACCATCCTGACTTAGAAGTATATTGCCATTCCTTCATCGTTGCTGGGTCAAAATCCTGGAACTCCCTCCCTAACAGCACTGTGGGAGTGCCTTCACCACACGGACTGCAGCGGTTCAAGAAGGCGGCTCACCACCACCTTCTCAAGGACAGTTAGGGATGAGCAATAAATACTGGCCTTGCCAATGACACCCACATCCCATAAACGAATTTTAAAAGAAACCTCTCCACCATCTTCTCATTCTTTAAAAACCTCATCTCTCTGTTTGCAAAGCATTTGGTCACCCCTCCTAATCTCTCCCTTTCTGGCTTGTGTTAGAAACTAGGGGTGCCTAAAAATGTATATGGCTACACGAATAATACTGTGTTTAAATGGTAAGTTTCGTTTTCCTGGAAAATCTGCATTAGAATTTGAGACAGTCTTTTTAATCAGTTAGATTAGCTGAGGCATAAACATTCCACATGAGGGCCCATAGGATGGCCCTGCCAGGTTCTGTTGTTTGTAAGTTAGGGTTTTGACTTTGTTAATGTATCTTTAATTTGGCCAGTGAAGGCCCAGCCTATGTTCGTCCATTATTACTAATAACCATATTATAATCTCAACAGATAGTATTTGGAGTTTGTTTAGCAGAACTGCTTGTGAAGATAATTAACAGTTCATTAGGAAAAGACATAGAATGAAAGGAATTTGAGGAGGCTAAGTTATCCATCTTAGAATGGGCCATTTGCTAGATGAAGGTGAGATAGCGACTGGCTAACGTGCAGCAGCTCTGGCTGGGGCCATGATTAAGACGGACAGGGTTGGGCCTTGTACTTGCTGGGTCAAGGAGGGTAGAGTTGACGTAAGAAAATTACTAGGCACTTGATCAGAGTATTAAACAAGGCTTTAATCGATTGTTTCACAACATGGAAGTCTAGTTATCCTTCACTAGTTCCTGTTTACAAAATGTCCCTGAGCAAGCTGGGCCCGTGCCCGAGTATTTATACTCTCCCTGGACAGCACCACCAGCAGGCCGCCCAGTATATTTCATAAGTCATTTCTACATGAATGGCACGATTTATGTCAAGAGTCAAGAGAGATAAGACACGAATTCCAAAGGAAGAACCTTCAGAAAGATTAAACAATAAGACAAATTGGATGAAGTAATGAGACCTCCTTTTAGGGAGGGCTTTCATCCAAGAACCAAGACAAAGAACTTGACACCCCATTGGTTGATGAGGTTTTAGAGGAACCTCTATAGGTTAAATGGTCTTGTCAATAACTTGGCCTCAGGCCCACCCCTAAAAAGAGAGTAAAAGTGACACCTCAAGTGCTTGCCCACACAGACGGTGGAGGGGAGAGCCGAACAGAAGTTACAAAGAGAAGTTGGGCTGGTCGAATGCTCTTTTGGGAGTGATCCCATGCTCACCATCGAAGGCCCTAGAGAGAGAGAGAGAGAGAGAGAGACCAGAAGCCAGAGAACTGTTCACGCATGCCAACCGTCTGTCTGATCGGGTCCGGTACCAGCTGCTTGTCACGGTCGTATGTTTTTGCTGTATTACTAGTGTGATATATTCCGTCCTGAACTCCGATTAAACACAATGGCCTAGAAATTGGGTATAGCCCCGCTTGAGGCGTTAGAACTGGCGATGCGCAAAGTTTATAGCCAGACGAAACTTATCGCCGCCTGGCGCGATATTGGGTTGCATCGCCCCCAAAGGGGATTGAGGCGCTAAATCAGCCGTTGCACGGTGCTCTTAAGGCGCAAAAGGTCAGGCGCTACTCAATATCGACGCGGACGGGCGCAGCGCAGGTGAACTCAATTACGGGAAAGCACGAGACCTACAGGCGCCGGCCGGCTCTTAAAGGGGCGGGTCAGTCAGACTGAGCTTAAACACCCAACGCCCTGTAGGCCTCAGATTCGGCGCTCGCCCTTGTCTGGCGTTAGAAACTTGTGCATTATGGAGAAGGTTAGGCAGAGAGCAGAGCGCTTCAGCACTGAGGCTCTGGACCACTTGGTGGCTGCAGTTGAACACCGTCAAGAGGTCCTGTATCCGGATAATGGCAAGAGGCCAAATCAGAAGGCTTATCGACGATCTTGGAGGGAGGTTGCTGTGAGGGTGAATTCCAGCAGCATGGCGACCAGGACCCCTGTTCAGTGCAGGAAGAAATTCAACGACCTCACACGGATCGTTAGGGTGAGTGATGGTTTACCAAACTTGTGCTTCCCTCCATCTGCAGCTGACTTCGGGCACCCTGCTGCAATGATGCGCCAATGGCCATCTGTCAGCATGCACCCATGGCCCTTTCTGGCCACACACATGGACAGATGTCTCAAGGCCTCATGTAAGGGCTCTTGCACCATGGGGGGCATGCGATGAGGTCTCAAGGCCTCATGTAAGGGCTCTTGCACCATGGGGGGCATGCGATGAGGTCTCAAGGCCTCATGTAACAAAACCTCCCCTTCTTTCCCCTGCAGTCCAAGATGGCACAGATTAGAAAGGAGCAGCGTCGAACCGGTGGCGGACCTGCACAAGTGGTCACTCTCACGGATCTGGAGGAGAGAGTGCACCAGATACTTGGAGGACGTCTGTCTGGTCCAGTGACCACTGCATCTGCCGACCCCATTACCGACAGCGAGGGTAAGACTCTCACCTTTTCCACCTGTTGCCTTCCAGTTGGTCCCCCCGCCAGCATGCATCCTCAGAGTGCAGCCATGTCAGAGCCTTGCCGCAATCTGGCATGCCTTTCAGCAAACCTGTCCTTTTGCTAAAGCCACTCTTCCACCTCCCACTTTCAGATGAAGCAGCACCAACTTGGGCTCAACGCGCTGAAGCTGCCAGTGCCAGTGCCACCGGAGGCGAGGACCAGGAGGAATCCGGACCAGCCGTTGCAGAATCCGGGGAGCGGAGACATCTGCAGACTGGGGATAGTAGTCCCCTGGAGGGGAGGGGGGTTGGCTCTGAGGATGAACCAGTTGCCGGACCAAGCGGCATGGAGCAACGCAGGGGGGATAGACAAGTTCGGCCACCGTCTCCCCGCAGGGCAAGGCAGGTCGTCATGACTGCTGCACAGAGTGCAGATGAGGTCCGTCGCCCTCCAAACAAGCTCCCATTCCGATGCCAGTTGGTCAAAAGGCTTTTAGGTGTAGTGGTGCAAGTGCTTCGGACAGGGTTGAAGGTACCAAGTACTGTAAAGCTCAAATCCCAGAACTCCGCTGCACATTAGCTCGCCAACTCTCTCTAGCAGCGAGCGCAATGAGCAGGCCAAGTGGCAGAAGATTCTGCAGTAGAGCTGTCCCCTTTAAATAGCGCCCCCCTACTCTGAGAAGGGCCTGTTAGCCCTCCCTCGAACTGTCACTAATAGCGCTGGGCGCTAAGGCTCCGGGCGCCACCCAATATGCGCTCAGGCGCTCCTAAAAGGCGTTGCACACTGAAATGACGTCATGAGCTGCTTGCGCTCGCGGGCGCGCGCAAACACTTAGTGCAGGCGCTAAATGCATAGTCAATATCTGAGTTGGCGCTATCTTCATAGCGTCCGCCCCAACATAGCGCTTCGCCCCAATTTTAGGTCTCTTTAGGCGCTCAGCGCCGGCGCTACCAACCCAATTTCTAGGCCAATATACCCACCATATTGGTTTGCACTCGGTCCTGTTTACCAGAGATACGCGAATCTCTACACTTGCGATCCATTTTCCCTATGCCGATAGAATCATAGAAATTTACGGCACAGAAGGAGGCCATTCAGACATTTGTGTCCGTGCCGGCCAAAAAAGAGCTTTCCAGCCTAATCCCACTTTCCAGCTCTTGGTCCGTAGCCATGTAGGTTACGGCACTTCAAGTGCATATCCAAGTACTTTTTAAATATGATGAGCATTTCTGCTTCAACCACCCTTCCAGGCAGTGAGTTCCAGATCCCCACCACCCTCTGGGTGAAAAAAATTTCTTCAACTCTCCTCTAATCCTTCTACAATTACTTTAAATCTGTGCCCCTTGGTTATTGGCCTCTCTGCTAAGGGAGATAGGTCCTTCCTATCCACTCCATCTAGGCACCTCATAATTTTATTCATCTCAATCAAGTCTCCCCTCAGCCTCCTCTGTGTCAAAGAAAACAACCCCAGCCTATCCAATCTTTCCTCATAGCTAAAATTCTCCAGCCCAGGCAACATCCTCGGAAATCTCCTCTGTACCCTCGTTAGTGCAATCACATCCTTCCTGTAATGTGGTGACCAGAACTGTACGCAGTACTCCAGCTGAGGCCTAACTAGTGTTTTATACAGTTCAAGCATAACCTCTCTGCTCTTGTATTCTATGCCTCAGCTAATAAAGGAAAGTATCCTCTATGCCTTCTTAACCACCTTATCTACCTGTCCCGCTACCTTCAGGAATCTGTGGACATGCACTCCAAAGTCCCTTTGTTCCTCTACACTTGTCGGTATCCTGCCATTTATTGTGTGTTCCCTTGCCTTGTTAGCCCTTGCCAAATGCATTACCTCACACTTCTCTGGTTTGAATTTCATTTGCTACTTTTCTGCCCACCTGATATCTTCCTGCAGTCTATAGCTTTCTTCCTCACTTTGAACCACACGGCCAATTTTTGTATAATTTGCAAACTTCTTAATCATGCCTCCGACAGTGAAGTCTAAATCATTGATATATACCACAAAAAGAAAAGGACCCAGTACTGAGTCCTGCGGAACCCCACTGGAAACAGCCCTCGGGTCACAAAAACACCCACTGACCATTACCCTTTGCTTCCTGCCACTGAGCCAATTTTGGGTCCAACTTGCCGCTTTCCCTTAAATCCCATGCGCTTTTACTTTTCTGACCAGTCTGCCATGTGGGACCTTGTCAACAGCCTTGCTAAAATCCATGTAGACGACATCAAATGCACTACCCTCATCAACCTTCCTTGTTACCTCCTCAAAAAATTCAATCAAATTAGTCAGACACGACCTTCCCTTAACAAATCCATGCTGACTGTCCTTGATTAATCCGTGCCTTTTTAAATGTCGATTTATACTGTCCCTCAGAAGTTTTTCCAGTAATTTGCCCTCCACCGAGGTTAGGCTGACTGGCCTATAATTATTTGGTCTATCCCTTTCTCCCATTTTAAACAACGGTACAACGCTAGCATTCCTCCAGTCCTCCGGCACCACACCTGTAGCCAGAGAGGATTGGAAAATGATAGTCAGAGTCTCTGCTATTTCCTCCCTTGCTTTTCTTATCACCCTGGGATACATTTCATCTTGGCCTGGCGATTTATCTACTTTCAAAGATGCTAAACCCCTTAATATTTCCTCTCTCACTATGTTTATCTCATCTAATATTTCACACTCCTCCTCCTTAACTACAATGTCTGCATTGAATATTTTGTGAAGATAGACGCAAAGGCTACGATTTTGCCGGTGCTCAGAGGGCGGGTTTGGAGGTGGGTCAGAGGTTAAAGTCATTTTGATTGAAGGCAGGTTCCGCACCGGCCGTCATCCCGCCTCCACACAACCTTCCCAAGTGTCGGGTCCCCAATTTGCGAATGGACCTGACACCTAGCAGCGGGAAATGGATTAAAGGCAATTAACTGCCTATTAACAGGTACTTGTGAGCAGTTTTCAGGGTCTTTTTCGATTTTCCAGCTTCTGGGTCGGGTTTTACAATGTCCGGACAACATGCCAGGTAAGTGTGGCATGTTGAGAGTCTGGTCTGATGTTTGTGAAAAGATGACAGCTGCAGAAGTGGTGTCAAGGATGCCATGTTGCACATGGTGAATTTCAGAGCAAAGAAAATGTTGGTTACTGCATTTTTAATACATATACAGATTTCTTTAGCTTACAAATGTTTAAGTCCAACTGTATGTCCAGTGCTACCTCATTGGGAGAGCCTCTCTCACCAGTGACAGATCGCTTCTGTCACCTCACCTGCAGCTGCCATCTATTCTAGCAACATCAGAGCTAATGAAACAATCAGACCATGGTCCTCCAAATCCTTCCACAATCATCCCCAACACCAACATCACCAACCTCATCACCAACCTTCTCCGCCATCACCTGATGCTGCACTGGACACAGGGCATCAGCCCCTGACAAAATTGCTGCCCGGGAGGCCAGCGATAGTATCACCATGGCCAGACCTTCTTCATTTGATGCTGTAAACCTTGGCTGCCACATGATGCGCCAGGTTGACACCATCCCACACCAGCACCGTGAAGCATCCCTTTAATGTCCAAGCCATTCCATTCACACACATCACTAGAGCAGCGGGGGGGGGTGGTGCTGGGGGGAGTTATGACTGAGCAATCACTGGAACTCAGTAAGACACTTCTCAAGGTGCGCTCAGATCTGTTCAATAAGGGGCACTTTTTGAAAAAGTGATTTCACTGTATGACAACACATTACCAGAAACTTCACATGGACATTGGCTAAACCTTTCAAGTGCCCACCCTTGTGTGTTGTTAGTTGGTATGCTTGCAGTAGGATGAGGGTGAGTGTGAGGGGTGACTAGTGAGATGGGGAAGTGATAAAGTAGATAGAGAGGGTTGGGTGGAGGTGCAAGGTAGGTTGGTGTTCTGGGGAGGTCTCTTCCGCCCTTGGAAGCGAAGAGAACCTTCCTGCGTGCCTGGGAGCAAGAGTTCACCTTTATGCAGTGATTGTCAGTGTTTTCAGCACCTCAATGCTGTCAAACACTGAAAAATCAACTGTCAAAATAAAATTGTGCATGGTCCCTTCAAATGACGTCATCAGACCCGCTTCCTGTTAATTGGTTGGTATGCCCGCAGGGCGGGCTTAACAAGGCCAATCAAGGGAAAATCACGTCTGCAGAGCAGAGGCAGCTGGGGGCAGGACTGGAACCCGGAAACCAGCTCTCCCACCCCCATCCCGACACTGAGGAGAAAATCGCGGCCAAAGTGTTCATTAAGCACCATACCCATGTCTCCCACCTTAACACACAGGTTACCTTTTTGGTCTCTAATAGGCCCTACTCTTTCTTTAGTTATCCTCTTGCTCTTTATGTATTTATAAAACATCTTTTTATGGGTTTTCCTTGATTTTACTTGCCAATATTTTTTCATGCTCTTTCTTTGCTTTCCTAATTTTCTTTTTAATTTCTGCAGTATTTAGCTCTCGGAATCTGACATAAGCTTCCCTTTGTTTGCCTTATCCTACCCTGTACACTCCTTGACATCCGGGGGGCTCGAGATTTGGGAGTCCCACCCTTTTTCTTTATGGGAACATATTTGGCCTGAATCCTCACTATCTCCTCCTTGAATGCCTCCCACTGCTCTGACACTGATTTACCTTCAAGAATTGTTTCCAGTCCATCTTTGCTACATCACATCACAGTTTAGTAAAATAGTCCTTTCCTCAATTGAGAACTTTTACCCCTGGGCTATCTTTGTCCTTTTCCAGAAATATGCTAAATCTAACTGAATTATGATCACTACCACCAAAAAGCTCTCCCATTGATACACTTTCCAGCTGTTTAGATTCATTCCCTAAAACCAAGTCCAGAACCGCCCCTTCTCTTGTTGGGCTTGCTTCGTACTGGCTAAAAAAGTTCTCCTGAATGCATTTTAAGAATTCTGCGCCCTCTATACCTTTTACACGGATTCTATCCCAGTTAATATTAGGGTAGTTGAAATCCCCCACTATTACTGCCCTATTGTTTATGCACTTATCAGAAATTTGCCTACATATTTGCTCTTCTATCTCCCTCTGACTATTTGGTGGTCTATAATAAACTCCAAGCAGTGTGAGTGTCCCTTTTTTGTTCAGTTCAACCCATATGGCCTCATTTAATGATCCTTCTAACATATCATCCCTCCTCACAGCTGTAATTATCTCTTTAACCAATAGTGCGACCCCCTTCCTTTTCTATCCCCTTCTCTGTCTCATCTGAAAACCCTGTAACCAGGAATGTTGAGCTGCCATTCCTGCCCTTCTTACAGCCATGTTGCAGTAATAGTTATGATATCACACTTCCATGCATCGATCTGTGCCCTCTGCTCATCTGCCTTATTCACTAGACTCCTTGCATTGAAGTATATACCATTAAGCACTGCCAAACACCTTTGTTGTCTATTTTCCAGCCTTTGTTTCCTCTGCCTTCCAAACTCACTTACTATTTTTTTTACCTTCCATTTCCAACTTTGCATCTCTCCCTTCTGAATCTATGCTCAGGTTCCCATCCCCCTGCCAAGCTAGTTTAAACCCTCCCCAACAGCACTATCTATGAAGAGTCTTGAGGCATTGTGCTACATTGAAGATACTGGCCCAGAAATTCAGGTCAGAGGCTTCTCGTGGGTGTAAGCCTCCGACCTGCACTTACCTAGCGCACTGGCCGTTGTGCTGTGGGCCCGCGTGGTATTCCGATCCTGGGCCTGCTCCAACTGCCGGCGCACAGTGCTTGCGTATCCCAGGGGCGCAGTTAGTTCGAAGCGTCCCCTGGAATCATGTAGGCCATAGAGAGCCAATGGTAGCAGGGAATGCTTCATTCATAAATTTAACAGGAAGACCTGTCAAACCTATAAATACTATAAGCCCCAAAACATAACTAAAACTTCAAATACATTTTTTTTAAATATCACATTTTTTAAATAACTATAAATTACATGAAATAACTATTTTAAACAATAATTTAAAATTTTGAAAAAATTAATTACATTTTCTAACGGGGCTAAAAATAAACTTACCCTTCTTTAAAGTTTTTAAAAATAATAAACCTGTGGAAAAATGTTTTAATTTTAATTAATTCACCACTTACCTTGTAAAAAGCAGGCCTTACGCCTCCTTTTTACATGTCTAGCTTCTGGAGACTTACCCTCCAGGAGAAACTGGCAAAAAAAACGTAAGTTCGATGCGCACGCTCTGCCTCTCCGGCACACGCGTTCCACCTGTCAACCCCTTCTTTCAAGGGAACGGAAGTTCCGGTTTCCCACGCATGCGCAGTGCATGCACGAAACCGGCACTTTCGTTGGGCCTACGCGTGAGTACCCAGAGCATACTCACACGTGGGGACCCGAATTTCTGGGCCACTATAAAAAATGAGTTTAATGTCAGGTTGGGGAGAGGTACTGGATGGGGTGTCCCAGGGATACATTTTGGGATTCCTGTTGTGTCTAAGTAACGTGTGGATTCAGAAACGCAATGCATAAATTAGGAGAGGCAGTTGATTCTGAAGAGACAGCTTGAGAACTTCAAAATGAGTTAGACAAAATGCGGGGGGGGGGGTAATTCTACTTTGGTGGGGCATAAAACTGGCGATCGTTGACCGACTGCTGTTCTACACCCTGCCAGACTTTTCTTTCCATTGACGCCCAGGGGGATATTATTCAAGTATTCAAGATTCTTAAGGAAATAAATAAATTGAGCTCCAATAATATGATCAAGACCCTAGATCCAGTGGAACAAAAAGCAAATGACTGCAGATGCTGTAAATATGATAGGGTAGGAGGATAGGATGCCACAGATGGAGGCTTGCCAGAGGGCAAGATCACATACCAGCTGTGCTGCAGAGGATTCAGAGGTTGAATTTGAGGGCCCAGGCTACCGAAGAAGGCCGATGGGCATATACCAGGAAATGCAAGGTGCACTGGGCAGCCTGCCAGTGAGCTTGCGCACAATGGCTCAGAGCATGGAGGAGTCCAGCTCCAACTTGTGTTGGGGCTTCACGCAGAGCATGGAGACCATTCTATCATACATGGACAGAGTTGTCAGCTCCATTAACACGACAGTGGTGCCCACCATGATGGAGCCTCTGGTGAAAGTTCTGACAGCTTCCATGGTAGCTCACACTGTTGCTGTGTTAGCTCACACTGTTGCTGTGGTAGCTCACACTGTTGCTGTGGTAGCTCACACTGTTGCTGTGGTAGCTCACACTGTTGCTGCGGTAGCTCACACTGTTGCTGTGGTAGCTCACACTGTTGCTGTGGTAGCTCACACTGTTGCTGCGGTAGCTCACACTGTTGTTGTGGTAGCTCACACTGTTGTTGCGGTAGCTCGCACTGTTGCTGTGGTAGCTCGCACTGTTGCTGTGGTAGCTCACACTGTTGCTGTGGTAGCTCACACTGTTGCTGTGGTAGCTCACACTGTTGCTGTGGTAGCTCGCACTGTTGCTGTGGTAGCTCGCACTGTTGCTGTGGTAGCTCACACTGTTGCTGTGGTAGCTCACACTGTTGCTGTGGTAGCTCGCACTGTTGCTGTGGTAGCTCACACTGTTGTTGTGGTAGCTCACACTGTTGCTGTGGTAGCTCGCACTGTTGCTGTGGTAGCTCGCACTGTTGCTGTGGTAGCTCACACTGTTGCTGTGGTAGCTCACACTGTTGCTGTGGTAGCTCGCACTGTTGCTGTGGTAGCTCACACTGTTGCTGTGGTAGCTCACACTGTTGCTGTGGTAGCTCACACTGTTGCTGTGGTAGCTCGCACTGTTGTTGTGGTAGCTCGCACTGTTGCTGTGGTAGCTCACACTGTTGCTGTGGTAGCTCGCACTGTTGCTGTGGTAGCTCACACTGTTGCTGTGGTAGCTCGCACTGTTGTTGTGGTAGCTCACACTGTTGCTGTGGTAGCTCACACTGTTGCTGTGGTAGCTCACACTGTTGCTGTGGTAGCTCGCACTGTTGCTGTGGTAGCTCACACTGTTGTTGTGGTAGCTCACACTGTTGTTGTGGTAGCTCACACTGTTGTTGTGGTAGCTCACACTGTTGTTGTGGTAGCTCGCACTGTTGCTGTGGTAGCTCGCACTGTTGCTGTGGCAGCTCACACTGTTGTTGTGGTAGCTCACACTGTTGTTGTGGTAGCTCACACTGTTGTTGTGGTAGCTCGCACTGTTGCTGTGGTAGCTCGCACTGTTGCTGTGGTAGCTCACACTGTTGTTGTGGTAGCTCACACTGTTGTTGTGGTAGCTCACACTGTTGTTGCGGTAGCTCGCACTGTTGCTGTGGTAGCTCGCACTGTTGCTGTGGTAGCTCACACTGTTGCTGTGGTAGCTCACACTGTTGCTGTGGTAGCTCACACTGTTGCTGTGGTAGCTCACACTGTTCCTGTGGTAGCTCACACTGTTGCTGTGGTAGCTCACACTGTTGCTGTGGTAGCTCGCACTGTTGTTGTGGTAGCTCGCACTGTTGCTGTGGTAGCTCACACTGTTGCTGTGGTAGCTCGCACTGTTGCTGTGGTAGCTCGCACTGTTGCTGTGGTAGCTCGCACTGTTGTTGTGGTAGCTCACACTGTTGTTGTGGTAGCTCACACTGTTGTTGTGGTAGCTCACACTGTTGTTGTGGTAGCTCGCACTGTTGCTGTGGTAGCTCGCACTGTTGCTGTGGTAGCTCACACTGTTGTTGTGGTAGCTCACACTGTTGTTGTGGTAGCTCACACTGTTGTTGTGGTAGCTCGCACTGTTGCTGTGGTAGCTCGCACTGTTGCTGTGGTAGCTCGCACTGTTGCTGTGGTAGCTCACACTGTTGTTGTGGTAGCTCACACTGTTGTTGTGGTAGCTCACACTGTTGCTGTGGTAGCTCGCACTGTTGCTGTGGTAGCTCGCACTGTTGCTGTGGTAGCTCACACTGTTGCTGTGGTAGCTCGCACTGTTGCTGTGGTAGCGCGCACTGTTGCTGTGGTAGCTCGCACTGTTGCTGTGGTAGCTCACACTGTTGCTGTGGTAGCTCGCACTGTTGCTGTGGTAGCTCACACTGTTGCTGTGGTAGCTCGCACTGTTGCTGTGGTAGCTCACACTGTTGCTGTGGTAGCTCACACTGTTGCTGTGGTAGCTCACACTGTTGCTGTGGTAGCTCGCACTGTTGCTGTGGTAGCTCGCACTGTTGCTGTGGTAGCTCGCACTGTTGCTGTGGTAGCTCACACTGTTGCTGTGGTAGCTCACACTGTTGCTGTGGTAGCTCGCACTGTTGCTGTGGTAGCTCACACTGTTGTTGTGGTAGCTCACACTGTTGTTGTGGTAGCTCGCACTGTTGTTGTGGTAGCTCGCACTGTTGCTGCGGTAGCTCGCACTGTTGCTGCGGTAGCTCACACTGTTGTTGTGGTAGCTCACACTGTTGTTGTGGTAGCTCACACTGTTGCTGTGGTAGCTCACACTGTTGTTGTGGTAGCTCGCACTGTTGCTGTGGTAGCTCGCACTGTTGCTGTGGTAGCTCGCACTGTTGCTGTGGTAGCTCGCACTGTTGCTGTGGTAGCTCACACTGTTGCTGTGGTAGCTCACACTGTTGCTGTGGTAGCTCGCACTGTTGCTGTGGTAGCTCACACTGTTGTTGTGGTAGCTCACACTGTTGTTGTGGTAGCTCGCACTGTTGTTGTGGTAGCTCGCACTGTTGCTGCGGTAGCTCGCACTGTTGCTGCGGTAGCTCACACTGTTGTTGTGGTAGCTCACACTGTTGTTGTGGTAGCTCACACTGTTGCTGTGGTAGCTCACACTGTTGTTGTGGTAGCTCGCACTGTTGTTGTGGTAGCTCACACTGTTGTTGTGGTAGCTCGCACTGTTGCTGCGGTAGCTCACACTGTTGTTGTGGTAGCTCACACTGTTGTTGTGGTAGCTCACACTGTTGCTGTGGTAGCTCGCACTGTTGCTGTGGTAGCGCGCACTGTTGCTGTGGTAGCTCGCACTGTTGCTGTGGTAGCTCACACTGTTGCTGTGGTAGCTCGCACTGTTGCTGTGGTAGCTCGCACTGTTGCTGTGGTAGCTCGCACTGTTGTTGTGGTAGCTCACACTGTTGTTGTGGTAGCTCACACTGTTGTTGTGGTAGCTCACACTGTTGTTGTGGTAGCTCGCACTGTTGCTGTGGTAGCTCGCACTGTTGCTGTGGTAGCTCACACTGTTGTTGTGGTAGCTCACACTGTTGTTGTGGTAGCTCACACTGTTGTTGTGGTAGCTCGCACTGTTGCTGTGGTAGCTCGCACTGTTGCTGTGGTAGCTCGCACTGTTGCTGTGGTAGCTCACACTGTTGTTGTGGTAGCTCACACTGTTGTTGTGGTAGCTCACACTGTTGCTGTGGTAGCTCGCACTGTTGCTGTGGTAGCTCGCACTGTTGCTGTGGTAGCTCACACTGTTGCTGTGGTAGCTCGCACTGTTGCTGTGGTAGCGCGCACTGTTGCTGTGGTAGCTCGCACTGTTGCTGTGGTAGCTCACACTGTTGCTGTGGTAGCTCGCACTGTTGCTGTGGTAGCTCACACTGTTGCTGTGGTAGCTCGCACTGTTGCTGTGGTAGCTCACACTGTTGCTGTGGTAGCTCACACTGTTGCTGTGGTAGCTCACACTGTTGCTGTGGTAGCTCGCACTGTTGCTGTGGTAGCTCGCACTGTTGCTGTGGTAGCTCGCACTGTTGCTGTGGTAGCTCACACTGTTGCTGTGGTAGCTCACACTGTTGCTGTGGTAGCTCGCACTGTTGCTGTGGTAGCTCACACTGTTGTTGTGGTAGCTCACACTGTTGTTGTGGTAGCTCGCACTGTTGTTGTGGTAGCTCGCACTGTTGCTGCGGTAGCTCGCACTGTTGCTGCGGTAGCTCACACTGTTGTTGTGGTAGCTCACACTGTTGTTGTGGTAGCTCACACTGTTGCTGTGGTAGCTCACACTGTTGTTGTGGTAGCTCGCACTGTTGCTGTGGTAGCTCGCACTGTTGCTGTGGTAGCTCGCACTGTTGCTGTGGTAGCTCGCACTGTTGCTGTGGTAGCTCACACTGTTGCTGTGGTAGCTCACACTGTTGCTGTGGTAGCTCGCACTGTTGCTGTGGTAGCTCACACTGTTGTTGTGGTAGCTCACACTGTTGTTGTGGTAGCTCGCACTGTTGTTGTGGTAGCTCGCACTGTTGCTGCGGTAGCTCGCACTGTTGCTGCGGTAGCTCACACTGTTGTTGTGGTAGCTCACACTGTTGTTGTGGTAGCTCACACTGTTGCTGTGGTAGCTCACACTGTTGTTGTGGTAGCTCGCACTGTTGTTGTGGTAGCTCACACTGTTGTTGTGGTAGCTCGCACTGTTGCTGCGGTAGCTCACACTGTTGTTGTGGTAGCTCACACTGTTGTTGTGGTAGCTCACACTGTTGCTGTGGTAGCTCGCACTGTTGCTGTGGTAGCGCGCACTGTTGCTGTGGTAGCTCGCACTGTTGCTGTGGTAGCTCACACTGTTGCTGTGGTAGCTCGCACTGTTGCTGTGGTAGCTCGCACTGTTGCTGTGGTAGCTCGCACTGTTGCTGTGGTAGCTCACACTGTTGCTGTGGTAGCTCGCACTGTTGCTGTGGTAGCTCACACTGTTGTTGTGGTAGCTCACACTGTTGTTGTGGTAGCTCGCACTGTTGCTGTGGTAGCTCGCACTGTTGCTGTGGTAGCTCGCACTGTTGTTGTGGTAGCTCACACTGTTGCTGTGGTAGCTCACACTGTTGCTGTTGTTGAGTCTGTGTGTCCCAGTTATGCTTATTATAAATCACTGGACACAGACAACAAGAATAACTTTAACAGGTCTTTACTATTCGGAGGTCAGGGCTGAACTGCCCAGCAAATCACTACACAACGTTTATATACCGGTGTGGTCACCACCGGTATTACAGTATACAGCAGCCAAGAGAAAGTAGTACATCTCTTAAGGTAGTTCTCTTAAGGTGGAACAGGTTACATACACCACAGCTGTGGTAGCTCACACTGTTGCTGTGGCAGCTCGCACTGTTGCTGTGGTAGCTCACACTGTTGTTGTGGTAGCTCGCACTGTTACTGTGGTAGCTCACACTGTTGCAGTGGTAGCTCGCACTGTTGCTGTGGTAGCTCACACTGTTGCTGTGGTAGCTCGCACTGTTGCTGTGGTAGCTCGCACTGTTGCTGTGGTAGCTCACACTGTTGCTGTGGTAGCTCGCACTGTTGCTGTGGTAGCTCACACTGTTGTTGTGGTAGCTCACACTGTTGTTGTGGTAGCTCGCACTGTTGTTGTGGTAGCTCGCACTGTTGCTGCGGTAGCTCGCACTGTTGCTGCGGTAGCTCACACTGTTGTTGTGGTAGCTCACACTGTTGTTGTGGTAGCTCACACTGTTGCTGTGGTAGCTCACACTGTTGTTGTGGTAGCTCGCACTGTTGTTGTGGTAGCTCACACTGTTGTTGTGGTAGCTCGCACTGTTGCTGCGGTAGCTCACACTGTTGTTGTGGTAGCTCACACTGTTGTTGTGGTAGCTCACACTGTTGCTGTGGTAGCTCGCACTGTTGCTGTGGTAGCGCGCACTGTTGCTGTGGTAGCTCGCACTGTTGCTGTGGTAGCTCACACTGTTGCTGTGGTAGCTCGCACTGTTGCTGTGGTAGCTCGCACTGTTGCTGTGGTAGCTCGCACTGTTGCTGTGGTAGCTCACACTGTTGCTGTGGTAGCTCACACTGTTGCTGTGGTAGCTCGCACTGTTGCTGTGGTAGCTCACACTGTTGTTGTGGTAGCTCACACTGTTGTTGTGGTAGCTCGCACTGTTGCTGTGGTAGCTCGCACTGTTGCTGTGGTAGCTCGCACTGTTGTTGTGGTAGCTCACACTGTTGCTGTGGTAGCTCACACTGTTGCTGTTGTTGAGTCTGTGTGTCCCAGTTATGCTTATTATAAATCACTGGACACAGACAACAAGAATAACTTTAACAGGTCTTTACTATTCGGAGGTCAGGGCTGAACTGCCCAGCAAATCACTACACAACGTTTATATACCGGTGTGGTCACCACCGGTATTACAGTATACAGCAGCCAAGAGAAAGTAGTACATCTCTTAAGGTAGTTCTCTTAAGGTGGAACAGGTTACATACACCACAATCCTCCCTTTTTAGCTTAACAGTGTATATCCCCATTTAACATAACATAATAACATATATATATATATATATATACAACTTCATGCAAAACAGTTCAAAGATTCAGTCTCTGAGGAGGCCTCCTGATCCGAGTTGGATAACGCCTTTCAGGGGTCTCTGATTCTCGTTGCTGGCGTGACTCATCTAGTTGATCTCTTATGGATTGGACATCATCATCAGGTACATTCACTTCTGAGGTAGATGCTTCAGGTTCACTAACTTCTTCCACGGTTGTCTCTGCCGTAACCATGGGTTCGACCCTTGTTCTCGATTCTACCAGTTGGTCAGCATGACGTCGTATTACATTTTCACCCATATCTACCGTGTACATCAGGGGTCCTTGTCTGGCCCGAATTGTTCCAGATTGCCATTTCTCATTTTTATAGTCCCGGGCTAACACTGGTTGTCCTATTTCGAAACTCCGAGTGGTCTTGTTATTTATATGCTGGAACTGTTTGTTTTCGACTTCCCTCCGCACATTTGGTTTTAACAAGTCCAACCTGGACCGCAACCTCCTGTTATAGAACATCATGGCAGGACTTTGGTTTGTCACTGCATGAGTGGCGTTTCGATATGCCAGTAGGAAATTGTCCACCTTGTGTTGTAGTGGAATCTGATCTTCGCTCATGGCCTTTATTGCTTTTTTGAACGTTTGTACAAATCTCTCGGCCAACCCGTTTGTAGCCGGATGATATGGGGCAGAGGTATAATGTTTCACCCCGTTCTTCTTCATGAATTTCTGGAATTCTTCTGACACGAACTGCGGTCCGTTGTCTGAACATATTTGTTCTGGCAATCCATTTCTTGCAAATATCGTTCTTAGCACCGCGATCGTCTTTTCCGAGGTAGTGGTAGTCATCTTAATCACTTCTGGCCATTTAGAATGTGCGTCCACCGCAATTAAAAACATGGAGTCCATGAATGGACCAGCAAAGTCAATATGTACACGTTGCCATGGGGTTGAAGGCCATTCCCATGGATGCAGCGGTGCAATCGGAGGTGCATTTTGAACTTTTTGGCACCCTGAGCAGCTTTTCGTCAGATCCTCTATCTGTTGGTCGATACCCGGCCACCACACATAAGCCCTAGCAAGGCTTTTCATCTTGACTCCCCCCAGATGACGTTCATGCAGTTCCTTTAGAACTCTCTCTCTTAACTTAGGAGGAATAATCACCCTTGTTCCATACATCAATGTTCCTTGACAGACGGACAGCTGTTCTCGTCTTGCTGAGAATGCCGGTGACAGTGGATCACCATGTGCTGGCCATCCCTTCACTGTCAATTCGTAGACCCGGGACAGTGTCGGGTCGTTCCTGGTTTTTCTTTCAATACTTGCATTGGTGACTGGTAAACATTCGATGATGGTCGAGTGAAATAACTCAACAGGGTCAACCAACGGTGCCTCCTCCGCTGTAGATAGTGGCAGGCGCGACAGCGCATCAGCATTACCATGCTGCTTTGTACCTTTGAATTCAATCTGATATTGATGTGCCCCTAGGAAAAGGGACCATCTCTGGAGCCTCTGTGCTGTCATCACCGAAACACCCTTCTTAGGGTTAAAAATGGATACCAACGGCTGGTGGTCTGTCAGTAGCGTAAACTTTTGGCCCTGCAGGTAATGATTAAACTTCTTTACTCCCCACACAAGGCTGAGAGCCTCCCTATCTATCTGAGCATAGTTGCGCTCAGCGGAGGTCAATGATCTGGATGCGAACGCGACTGGCCTCTCCAAGCCATTTGGCAACTTGTGTGAGAGTACTGCCCCAATACCATATGGAGAAGCATCACAAGCCAAACGAATAGGCAGCGTTGGGTTGAAGTGAGCCAACACTTCCTCTGAGGTGATCAATGCCTTGCTTTTGCGAAAGGCCCTCTTACAGTCCTCGCTCCACTTCCATGGTACTCCCTTCTGCAAAAGAGCGTTCAGCGGGTGCAGCACCATGGATAAATTTGGCAGAAACTTATGGTAATAGTTAATCAACCCTAGGAACGACCTCAACTGGGGTAGATTATCCGGAGCAGGAGCCTTCACAACAGCTTCGATCTTGTCAGGAGACTTATGAAGCCCTTCCTGGTCAATGACATGACCACAGTACGAGATCCGCTTCTGAAAGAACTCACATTTCTGGCGATTAACTCGAAGTCCATATTCTTTTAATCTGGTGAGCACCAGTTCCAAATTTGCAAGATGTTCCTCATCATCATCTCCTGTAATCAGAATATCGTCCAGGTAACATTGTGTGCCTGGAATTCCCTGTAATACCTGCTCCATGGCCCTCTGCCAAATTGCTGGAGCCGATGCCACTCCAAAAACCAGTCTATTATACCGATACAAGCCTCTATGCGTGTTGATCGTGAGATACTGGCATGACTCTTCCTCAACTTCCATCTGTAAGTACGCCGGCGCCAGGTCTATCTTGGTGAAGTGTTTCCCGCCAGACAACGAAGCGAAGATAGCCTCAATCCGCGGAAGCGGATATTGCACCGTGTGAAGCACCGGATTAACAGTGATCTTGAAATCTCCACAGATGCGAACCTTCCCCGGTTCCCCCGGCTTGTTGCTCGATGAACGCTTCATGACGGGAACAATGGGCGTGGCCCATTCACTCCAGTCCACCTTTGACAGTACTCCGGACCGTTCTAGTCCTTCCAACTCAGCTTCCACAGCAGGTCGTATCGCATAAGGTACCGGTCTGGCTTTGAAAAATTTTGGATTTGCATGTTCTTCAACTTTGATGTTTGCCATAATTCCTTTCAGTGTTCCCAGTCCCTGCTGGAACACCTCTTTAGCATCGTCCAATATTCTGGACAGTCGTTTAGGTTTGACATCTTCCTTTTTGCCGGAATCTACAGTTAGTGCTTTTAAGGAATGCCAGTCCATATTTATTCTCCTGATCCATTCCCGTCCCAGTAATGGTGGACCTCCCTCAGGTAACACATATAAGTCCATTCCTCGGCTTTCTTTATCCTTGTGGACCACCTTTACCTTTATCTTTCCAATGGGGTATACTCTTTGCCCCGTATATGTTTTCAAAACAATCTCCGTATCCCTTAAGGGAATGTGTGGAAATAACCTTTTGTAATCTTGCTTATTCATGACCGTCAATGCCGATCCAGTGTCCAATTCCATCTTCACTTGGACTCCTGCTATCTGAAGTGCGACCCAGATAGTTTGGTGGTCTGCTGCGTTACCCACATTATGTATTCTTAGACAACCCAGTTCCTTACTGCTGGAGTCTGAATCCGTCTTCTGTTCATCCGAACTGTTCTCTGTCACCTTGTGTACCTTTTTGCACTTTTCCTGCGGTGACTTTTTGCTGCTGGTCTTCTTACCTGACCGGCATACTTTAGCTATGTGACCGAGCTTGTGAGGGTGCCAGTCAGTTCCTTCTGTAACCTCTAGATGGCACCTTCACTTGTTTGTTTTCCAGCCCTTTGTTAATTGTTCCTAGCTTCCTGTGTTAATGCTTAACGGCCTGTTAGCTGTTCATGGGTTGCACCTGGTTTTCTTGGTATATAAGTTCTATGGTTGTTTCACTCTTTGCTCAGTCCTAGCCGGGTAACCGGGGGGGCTAGCCCTTGCTCTGTGGCTCCTGACTTTAACTAGTTGGGTGCCATGGTTCTCTCGAGCTTTGTATTTAAGATGTATTCTCGAGTTCTGTATTTAAGATGTAACTAACTTTGTGTTCTTGTTGTTCTTAGTCTTGATAAGGTGCTTGTCTGGACTGGCGTGTTGCCATGCTGGCGCTTGTCTTGAGCTCTTGAGAAGCCTGTTACCCCTGCGGCAGCCCCTCGTGATAGCTTGTCTCAAGTCACGTCTCGGCAAGCTGGTTGCGCTTGTGGTAAGCTTATCCCAGCTCATAATGGACAAGTATGATGCCTCATGGAAGCTGTCCTGAGTCCCTATTCTTGACTAGTCGTTTTGTAACTTGTCTCGAGCTCTATGTATATTGTTCTTCTCTCGAGTTCTATGTATGATGTGGTTTCCTGTCTCGAGTTCTTGCGTATGCTGTTGTGTTCTTTGTATGAATCTAGTTATGTGTGAATCTAGTTAAGTAATGAATAAAGTACTGCTCCTTAAGATTGTATACCTGCCTCTAGCCTGGTTTCTGCACTTGGGTCCAGAACCTACCTTGCCCGGAGGGCACGGCCCCGTATCTATACGGCCCCATGGCTCCCCAACCCTGACAGAGCTTGCCACATTTTCTGCATTCCTGATTTTTGAACCAGCACTGATTCTGATCGTGCGTTGTCCTTCCGCAACGATAACACTTTACTGCACCCAATGCCATTTGATTGGTGCTGAGTTCCGATGACCTTAGTTGCATTTCCGCGGTGCCTCTTGCTGCGGCCTCGTGCGATGCTGCAATGGTGACAGCTTTCTCAAGCGTAAGGTCCTTTTCTTCTAGCAGACGCTTTTGTGTTCCTTCTTTTAATAATCCACACACGAATTTATCTCTCAGAGCATCTGCTAGTCCTGTACCAAACTGACAGTACTTTGATAGCTTACGCAGTTCAATTAAGAATTCAGCGTTGCTTTCCTCTTTCAGCTGCGTTCTGCTGTAAAATTTAAATCGTTCCGCTATCATCAGCGGCGTGGGGTTTAAATGTTCTTGCAGGATCGTAACAATTTTTGCGAAAGTCTGATCCGCCGGTTTATCTGGTGTTATCAGATGCTTCAATAACCCGTACGTCTTCGCCCCCATTGAGTTTAATAATGTTATTGCTTTCTTATCATTTGGTACTTCATTTGCTGTACAATAAACTCCAATGCGTTCTACATACGTGGTCCAATCTTCAACATCACTATCAAAAGCAGTGATGTTACCGTGTTTAGGCATCCTTGAGATTTTCTTTAACTATTTTATTTTCCCAAAATGGCGGCTTCCCGCGCTTGTCTTCTTCTCCCGCCTACTAAAATGGCGGCTTCCCGCGCTTGGCGGTTTTCCCGCGCTCGTCTTCTTCCCCCGCCGACTACAATGGCGGCTTCCCGCGTTTGCCTTCTTCCCCCGCTGGCTGCAATGGCGATTGCCGTTCTCGCCTCCCCAGCGGTTCTCAATTCCCCGACGCTGCTTTTTTTGCTCCCCCGCGGGTCCCGTGGGCATTCACGCTTCCCCTGCTGTTGCGCCTCTCAGCCCCGCTTGCAGGCCGGTCCTTTACACCGGCTGCGGTTGAGTTCTCCGCAGTTCTCGTGGCCTTAACGCTGCCCCAGTCGCTGCGCCTCTCGGCCCCGATTGCAGCCCGGCCCTTTTCACCGGCCGCGGTCGAGTTCTCCGCCCTTTTTCCTCTGTTTTCCCTCCCCTACTCCACAGCCAACGCGGCCGACTTTCTGCTCGTGTCGCTGATCGGCTTACCCACCACCATGGTAGAAGGGATGATCACTGCCTGTCGCTGATGGAGGGCTTCGTGGTCAGAATTTTTCTTTTTAACCCGGGTTCTCGATGCCTCCCGTGCGATGTGGTGCTCAGCAGGATGATGAGGGCGGATGCCTCTTCTCGACGCCCGTTCTGAGGACGAAGCTGCCTTGGATGTAAAACTGCCGCAGGGTAAGATCGGACTCATCGCCACTGTTGAGTCTGTGTGTCCCAGTTATGCTTATTATAAATCACTGGACACAGACAACAAGAATAACTTTAACAGGTCTTTACTATTCGGAGGTCAGGGCTGAACTGCCCAGCAAATCACTACACAACGTTTATATACCGGTGTGGTCACCACCGGTATTACAGTATACAGCAGCCAAGAGAAAGTAGTACATCTCTTAAGGTAGTTCTCTTAAGGTGGAACAGGTTACATACACCACAGCTGTGGTAGCTCACACTGTTGCTGTGGCAGCTCGCACTGTTGCTGTGGTAGCTCACACTGTTGTTGTGGTAGCTCGCACTGTTACTGTGGTAGCTCACACTGTTGCAGTGGTAGCTCGCACTGTTGCTGTGGTAGCTCACACTGTTGCTGTGGTAGCTCGCACTGTTGCTGTGGTAGCTCGCACTGTTGCTGTGGTAGCTCGCACTGTTGCTGTGGTAGCTCGCACTGTTGCTGTGGTAGCTCGCACTGTTGCTGTGGTAGCTCGCACTGTTGCTGTGGTAGCTCGCACTGTTGCTGTGGTAGCTCGCACTGTTGCTGTGGTAGCTCTCACTGTTGCTGTAGTAACCTGGGAGGTTATGAGTAACCTGATCCACCAGGTGGTGCTGTGGCAATTGCTCTCCTGAGTTAAGTCTGATCTGTACTGTTGTACTCTTTGTTTATGCTGCCACATGGCAGAAGCTTTTATGTGCAAGGGTTGATTAAACCATGTTACGGAGTTAACCTGTGTCTGTCTCCATCTATGGCCAGCTCAAGATACCACATATGGCGACGTGAATAAAGGACAGAAGAGTTTTGGAGTATTCGGAAGAGGTGCTCGGGTTGGTTAGCAAACTAGTCGGAAAAGCACGAGGCTAGGCCGCGGGATTCGAAACGGAGTTTGATTTTTTGGCTGAAGTGACCGGACTCCAAGGATGGCAGGAATGGTAGGCTCCGTGGCACCTTTTGACAGCAAGTCGCAGTCTTGGGAGGAGTATATTGAAATACTGAGCCATTTCTTTATGGCAAACGTGGTGGACAGTGCTGAAAAGAAAAGGGCCATTTTACTGAGTTGTGTGGGAGCGCAAACCTATACACGGATGAGGAATCTGCTGAGCCCGGAACGGCCAGGAGAAAAATCTTTTGACGAATTGGTGAGTCTACTAAAGAATCATTTCAATCCGAAACCTAGTGAAATAGTACAGAGATGGAAATTCAATTCGAGGATTAGGAGGCCGGAAGAAAGCGTTACCGAGTATGTGGAGGAGCTTCGGAAGCTCGCACAGGACTGTAATTTTGGAAATGCACTCACAGTCATGTTAAGGGACAGACTAGTATGCGGAGTTAACGATGACAGTATACAGCAAAGGTTGCTGTCAGAAGAAGGATTAACGTTTGAGAGGGCACTTAAAAAAGCACAAGCCATGGAGACGGCTAACAAGGACATTAAGGACTTAAACAGTATGAGCAAGGAGAAATGGAGTAAACCAGGGGGAGGAGCTGTTTTCAAGATGGAAGCTGGCGCGAAAAGTCCACCAGTCGAGGTTGGAGATTGCTACCGATATGGCGGGACGAGCCATTATGCAAAGGACTGCAGGTTTGCAAAGGCAAAGTGCCACAATTGTGGAAAAATAGGGCACTTAAAGAAAGTCTGTAACAGGGCAGTGAGTGAGAGAAGCAGTGCTAAAGGGGCAAAGCATGCAAAAGGGGGGAGGGAGAAGTACACAAAGCGGGCAAATTACACACAAGAGGAGGAAGAGTCTAGTGAGGAGGTTTTCACTGTATACAGTATAGACACTTCAAGGCCCAATGTACCCCCTCTCACTCAGTATTTGATAGTGAACGGAGGTCAAGTAAAGTTTGAGATTGACACCGGATGTAGTGTAACCATAATGTCGCAGACTGAGTACGCCAAGCTATGGGGGGAAGCAAAAGTACCAGAGCTAGGTACATGCCCCATTAGTCTCAAAACCTACACAGGACAGAAGGTGGACATTTTGGGGGCGGCCGAAGTACAAGTGGAACACAAAGGAGTCACCAAAGAGCTTACGGTGGTAGTGGTAGCAGGGTCAGGGCCAAACCTGTTAGGGCGAAGGTGGATCAGTGAGTTGAGTGTGGACTGGCAGGCAATGAATAAAATGGAGGACAGTACAGAGGCACTGCAAGAAGTGCTGATGAAGCATGAGTTAGTGTTCAAGGATGAACTGGGCACCTTAAGGGGAGCCACAGCCAAGATTCATGTAGCCAGTGATGCCACGCCTCGTTTCTTTAAACCAAGGTCGGTACCTTTTGCAATGAAAACCAAGGTTGAGGCGGAACTAGATTGTCTGCTAAGGGACAAAGTAATAGAACCAGTGAAATTTTCAGACTGGGCGGCACCAATAGTCCCGGTGTTGAAGCCCGACGGTAACGTAAGGGTGTGTGGTGACTATAAGTTAACAGTGAACAGAGTATCATCACTGGAACAGTACCCCATTCTGAGAATGGAGGACATGTTAACATCACTCGCTGGGGGAGAAAGATTCAGCAAACTGGACATGAGTCATGCGTATCAGCAGATATTGCTAGATGAAGAATCAAAAAAGTTTGTCACAGTGAACACGCACAAGGGGCTGTTCACGTATGCCAGGTTACCATTTGGTGTCAGTTCTAGCCCAGCAATATTCCAATGGGCTATGGAGGGCATTCTGCAGGGCATTCCAAAGGTGGCCGTGTACTTAGATGATCTTCTGCTAACAGGAAGTGACGATCAGGATCACTTAAAAACACTGGACAAAGTGCTACAGCGGCTGGAAGAGGCGGGGCTACGCCTGAAACGGAGTAAGTGTAGTTTCATGGAGAAGGAAGTTACATTCCTGGGACATCGGGTGGATGCCACAGGCCTCCATCCATTACCAGGGAAAGTGCGGGCAGTGCAGGATGCACCTGCACCCACCTCAGTGACTGAACTGAAAGCCTATCTAGGGCTCCTGAATTATTATAACCGGTTTCTTCCAAACTTATCGATGCTGCTGGCACCCCTGCACAAACTGCCGAGAAAGGAGGAGCCATGGTGTTGGGGGCCAGAGCAAGCGAAAGCGTTTCAGCAGTCAAAGAAGCTACTTCAGTCCAGCAGGGTGTTAGTGCATTACGACGAGAAGAAGGAGCTGATAATGTCCTGCGATGCATCACCCTATGGAGTGGGGGCAGTGTTGGCCCACCGCATGCCAGATGGAGCGGAAAGGCCCATCGGGTTTGTTTCACGCACGCTCACAGCTGTGGAAAAGAACTATTCACAGCTTGATAAAGAGGGGTTGGCCATTATATTTGGAGTAAAGAAATTCCATAAGTACATATATGGGAGGAAGTTTGTAATCAGTACTGACCACAAGCCTCTTATTAGCTTACTGAATGAGACGAAAGCGGTGCCTCAAATGGCATCACAGAGAATAATGAGATGGGCAGTAATACTAAGAGCCTATGAATATGTGATCACGTACAGAGCCGGCAAGGAAAATGGGAACGCGGATGCTCTCAGCCGCCTGCCCCTCTCAAAATCTCCTCGCAGTACTTCCCCTGAGGAGCACATCCTGATGCTGGATCAGGAGATCAGTCCCCTGATGACTTCAGCGCAAATCCAGGGCTGGACAGCCAAGGACCCCGTTCTGTCAAGGGTCCGTGAGTATGTGTTGAAAGGCTGGCCAGATCACCGTGAGGGACCGGAGTTCGCGCCGTACAGACAGAGACAGCACGAGCTCAGTGTCCAAGATGGATGTGTGCTATGGGGAGCACGCATCATAGTCCCAGAGCGGGGATGCTCTACTTTGATGGAACAGTTGCATCAATCGCACCCAGGAATGACTAGAATGAAAGGACTGGCTAGGAGCTACCTGTGGTGGCCTAACTTGGATGCTGAAATTGAGTCAAAGGTAAAGTCATGCACTATATGTCAGGAACAGAGGAAAGCGCCTGCCGGGGCACCACTCCATCCCTGGGAGTGTCCCAGCAAACCCTGGAGGAGAACTCACATAGACTAGGCGGGACCTTTTATGGGCAAAATGTTTTTGGTGCTGGTTGACGCTCACTCAAAGTGGATCGACGTTTATCCAGTGAGCTCTGCAACGACTGATGCCACACTGAATTGTCTCAGGAACAGCTTCAGCACGCATGGTATTCCAGAAATGATTGTATCCGACAATGCACAGTGTTTTGTTCGTGAAGGGAGCAAAGAATTCATGGTAAGGAATGGAATCACACATGTCACCTCGGCTCCATATCACCCAGCCTCAAATGGGTTAGCCGAGCGAGCGTGCAGACTTTTAAGGAGCTCATGAGGAAGAGCTCAGGTGACACCCTGGAGACCAAGCTCAATAGAGCCTTGTTTAGTTATCGTATAACACCCCAAGCTACCACGGGGCTTTCTCCGGCTGAGTTGATGATGGGGAGAAAGTTGCGGTGCACGTTAGACCTGATACACCCAGATCTCAAAAGCAAGGTTGAGACAAAACAAACAAACCAAAAAGTGTACCATGACAAACATACTAAAGCTCGCCATTTCGCCATAGGGGACTCTGTGTACACCCGGAACTTCGGTTATGGACCTAAATGGATACCAGGACTAATCCAGGACATTACAGGACCTGTGTCGTACTCCGTGTTATTAGTGGATGGTCGAAGGGTTTGTCGGCATGTGGATCAGCTTTTCAGCTGGCAGCAGGGGGAACTGCCTCAGATGGAACAAAGGGCAGTAGAGGAGGCTGTTCCAGGACCCAGCACGGCTTATAAGCTGCCAGTGGACACTGGTACTGCCAGGCCACAGCGGGACAGAGTAAAACCAACATCAGAGACTACTCCAATCTCAAGTGCGAATGAATCTGAGAATCCACCACAAGTGGAATTAAGACGTTCACAAAGGATTCGCAAGCAACCAGAAAGACTTATACAAACCTGTTAAATTAGTTAGGGGTTAACCATGGTTAGAGCATACTGGTTAATTAAAATGTAGTACCTAGTAAAGGTTATTGTTTAAGAATTGCATACGGCAATCTTAAGGGGGGAGGAGTGTAGTAACCTGGGAGGTTATGAGTAACCTGATCCACCAGGTGGTGCTGTGGCAATTGCTCTCCTGAGTTAAGTCTGATCTGTACTGTTGTACTCTTTGTTTATGCTGCCTCATGGCAGAAGCTTTTATGTGCAAGGGTTGATTAAACCATGTTACGGAGTTAACCTGTGTCTGTCTCCATCTATGGCCAGCTCAAGATACCACAGTTGCTGTGGTAGCTCGCACTGTTGCTGTGGTAGCTCGCACTGTTGCTGTGGTAGCTCGCACTGTTGCTGTGGTAACACGCACTGTTGCTGTGGTAGCTCGCACTGTTGCTGTGGTAGCTTACACTGCTGCTGTGGTAACACACACTGTTGCTGTGGTAGCTCGCACTGTTGCTGTGGTAGCTCGCACTGTTGCTGTGGTAGCTCGCACTGTTGCTGTGGTAGCTCGCACTGTTGCTGTGGTAGCTCGCACTGTTGCTGTGGTAGCTCGCACTGTTGCTGTGGTAGCTCGCACTGTTGCTGTGGTAGCTCGCACTGTTGCTGTGGTAGCTCGCACTGTTGCTGTGGTAACACGCACTGTTGCTGTGGTAGCTCGCACTGTTGCTGTGGTAACACGCACTGTTGCTGTGGTAGCTCACACTGTTGCTGTGGTAACACGCACTGTTGCTGTGGTAGCTCACACTGTTGCTGTGGTAACACGCACTGTTGCTGTGGTAGCTCACACTGTTGCTGTGGTAACTCGCACTGTTGCTGTGGTAGCTTACACTGTTGCTGTGGTAACACGCACTGTTGCTGTGGTAACTCGCACTGTTGCTGTGGTAGCTTACACTGCTGCTGTGGTAACACACACTGTTGCTGTGGTAGCTCGCACTGTTGCTGTGGTAACACGCACTGTTGCTGTGGTAGCTCGCACTGTTGCTGTGGTAGCTTACACTGCTGCTGTGGTAACACACACTGTTGCTGTGGTAGCTCGCACTGTTGCTGTGGTAGCTCGCACTGTTGCTGTGGTAGCTCGCACTGTTGCTGTGGTAACACGCACTGTTGCTGTGGTAGCTCACACTGTTGCTGTGGTAGCTCGCACTGTTGCTGTGGTAGCTCGCACTGTTGCTGTGGTAACACGCACTGTTGCTGTGGTAGCTCGCACTGTTGCTGTGGTAACACGCAGTGTTGCTGTGGTAGCTCGCACTGTTGCTGTGGTAGCTCGCACTGTTGCTGTGGTAACACGCACTGTTGCTGTGGTAGCTCGCACTGTTGCTGTGGTAGCTTGCACTGTTGCTGTGGTAGCTCGCACTGTTGCTGTGGTAGCTCGCACTGTTGCTGTGGTAGCTCGCACTGTTGCTGTGGTAGCTCGCACTGTTGCTGTGGTAGCTCGCACTGTTGCTGTGGTAGCTCGCACTGTTGCTGTGGTAGCTCGCACTGTTGCTGTGGTAGCTTACACTGCTGCTGTGGTAACACACACTGTTGCTGTGCTAGCTCGCACTGTTGCTGTGGTAGCTCAGACTGCAGCCACCTTGGCTCTGGGGGCCAAAATTGAGAGGGACTTCCAGAGCATCACATCACTTCTACACTCTGTTCTTGCGCAGAGTGCTGAGGTGCCTCCCCAGGAGAGTAGCATTGGCTGCATGGAAGAGGCTGTCCTCTCAGGATGACAGCATGCCTGCTCCCCCACCACCCACTCCGCCAGTTATCTTGTCAGTGCCACACATCCAGCTGGGTCAGACTGCCCCGACCCACGCCAAGATGTTGCAGTGTGTAGCCGGGCCCTCGAGGCCTAGAGCTACTCGAGGTTGCCCACCATGGCCATCTGAAGTGACCTCAGTGGAAACGCTGCAACCTTATACCTCCCAAGTTGTAAACACCGGGGATACAGCTGGTAGGAGCACTATGATAGGTAATTGAGCGCACAAAACAGGCATTAGGGAGTTGCACAAGGGTGATTCTTAATTTTTCCAGTTAACTGTTATTCAAATCTGAAGTCAGTTGTTGAAGTGAAGTTTCTGTTTTCTGCATTAGGTGTTGGTGTTTACAATTGAGGGCAAGACCTATAAGGCTGGACTGAAGGAAAGCAATTGGATGGTACTAGTAAGAATTGTGTGAGTGTTGGTGTTTTGGGGAAGGGAGGGAATGGTTCATTCAGGTGGAGCGCTCTTATATGAGAAGCTCTCTGAGTTCTGGCAGATAACGTCAATGTTGCTCCTGCTCTTTCTCCTCTTCGTGCTGCACCTCTACTTTTTGTTTCCCAGGTGCTGGTGAGAGGTGATCCCTCAGTATAGCGAAGTTAGGTACTGGGCAGCACACTACCACAAATCTAGAAATGCGGTCAGGGGTGTACTGCAGAGTTTCTCCCGAAGGGTCCAGGCAGCAGAAGCATTGCTTGAGCATGCAAAGATCTGCTCAATTCTATTTCTGGTGGTGGCATGGCTCTCACTGTCGGTGTCTGTGCACGGGTTCCCGACAGGAATCATGAGCTATGTCCGGAGGCAATATCCCTTGTCGCCAAGTAGTGAGCTTGCGACCACGACACCACACAACCCTGCCACAGCAACCTCTGCAAGACATGCCAGATCATCAACACAGATACCATCGTCACACGTGAGGACACCACCCACCAGGTACATGGTACATACTCATGTGACTCGGCCAACGTTGTCTACCTCATACGTTGCAGGAAAGGATGCCCCGGAGCATGGTACATCGGCGAGACCATGCAGACACTGCGACAACGGATGAACGGACACCGCGCAACAATCACCAGGCAGGAGTGTACCCTCCCAGTCGGGGAACACTTCAGCAGTCAAGGACATTCAGCCTCCGATCTTCGGGTAAGCATTCTCCAAGGTGGCCTTCGAGACACACGACAACGCAAAATCGTCGAGCAGAAACTGATAGCCAAGTTCCGCACCCATGAGGACGGCCTTAACCGAGATCTTGGGTTCATGTCACGCTACATGTAACCCCACCTGATGCAGGGTCATCCAGACTCGAGTCGACATTGGCTTGTTCTCTCTATACAGATGCGGCCGGACCTGCTGTGATTTCCAGCCAAAAAAAATGTTTTTTGTCTGTTTTTTTGTTTTTCATACAGACCCCAGCATCTGCAATATTTGACCCCTTGTGACCCCACCTCATTGTTCTTTGATGTAATGTTTCCCTGACTGACCTGTTTGGACACCATTCACACCTTTGACTGCTGTGATTATCTCTCTGCCGAGGTGTGATAAATGGCAGTTGGAAAGGTTACCTGTAAACATCTGACATGATTCTCTGACTATATAAGCTGTGTCTTTATGCATTTCTCCACTTCACCTGAAGAAGGAGCAGCGCTCCGAAAGCTTGTGATTTCAAATAAAGCTGTTGGACTATAACCTGGTGTTGTGTGATTTCTTACATTAAAAGTTAAGGGCTACGGTGATCTTGACAGCCCCAGGCAGTGCTGTCTTTGCCCAGCTCCAGTTGTAGCAGTAGCAGGTGACATAGATTGGTGACAGCAGTGTCCTTGCCGACTGTCATCACACGGCGATTCAGGCACTGGGGCAGACAAATATCACAAAAAGGTCCTACAAACAGGGTAGGATCGTCATTTAAATATTATAATGAGCTTCCTGAATCGTTCCAGCGTACGCCCAGGACGCCTATGAAGCAGCCCGATCCAATATGGCGGGCACCGCACTTCTGACATGGGATGGCTGCAATATAGAACACTTGGGCGCCCGCTTTACATCTAAACAACTGGTGTTGTGTAATCAAATTTCTCCGCCATAAGTTTGAAAGGAACTCTGCTGCTGTGTTGTGCAGGCAATGTTTACTATACGCCAAGGTTTGTGTCTCATGATACCCAACAAAGCTGATCTGTAGAAATATGTAGCTCAGCCCTACAAAATGCAAAAATATTTCAATCCAGTAATTGCTTTGGCTAAATGTGGATCAGGCTTTATGTTCAACTGTCACATTACTTATTTTATGTTAAACCATGACCAATGGCGGAGGCTGGGCTTCCTTTGACTAGCTTTGTGCCAATTTTACTGCTTTTCTGGCCTCTGATTGTAAACTTCATAAAAAACAAACTGACACTGGCAACCATAAGGAGTAAATGCAAACATAAACATGGAATTTAATTGGCCAGGAAGCTTAAATTAATCTACAGCTGAACACACCTTTCAAATTCACCAGTGTTTGGTTCTCACATCTTAGTTTTGCTTGTTTTATGTTGGAGCTGGTGTCGTTTGATATAATTAAGGATTCTGTTGGAGAAAGTGTAATTCCTTCACAGTCCAAGAACCTTTCTTCCCTAGTTGGTGATTGTTTATTTATTCTTCCTTCTGAAAGGGCAGAAATTTCCTCTAGCAATTGCAAAAAGACCCCCAGTAGGTCAGTGGAAGCTTCATCTGCTGCAGTGGTGGTCCCGCAGAATGGGACTTCGATACCCTTCAGCTTGAAATACCGGGACGTAGTTTGGACTTTCAATAATAGTGTAAAATGGGTTACATGGACAGTATGTTTGATGTCGTAGATTTTTGGTCTGAAGTTTGACAGTTCATTCTCCAGCTTGGACTTCTCCTGCAGCACAAGAACAAAACAGTGAGAGCAGGGTCGGGAGAGAGAGCATGTGTGAGCGAGGGCAGGGCTGAGAGTGTGTGCGAGTGGGGCCGGGGGAGAGAGCGTGTGTGAGTGGGGCCAGGGGAGAGAGTGTGCGAGTGGGGCCGGGGGAGAGAGTGTGTGTGAGTGGGGCCGGGGGAGAGTGTGTGTGAGTGGGGCCGGGGGAGAGAGTGTGTGTGAGTGGGGCCGGGGGAGAGAGTGTGTGTGAGTGGGGCCGGGGGAGAGAGTGTGTGAGTGGGGCCGGGGGAGAGAGTGTGTGAGTGGGGCCGGGGGAGAGAGAGTGTGTGAGTGGGGCCGGGGGAGAGAGAGTGTGTGAGTGGGGCCGGGGGAGAGAGTGTGTGAGTGGGGCCGGGGGAGAGAGAGTGTGAGTGGGGCCGGGGGAGAGAGTGTGTGTGAGTGGGGCCGGGGGAGAGAGTGTGTGTGAGTGGGGCCGGGGGAGAGAGTGTGTGAGTGGGGCCGGGGGGAGAGAGTGTGTGAGTGGGGCCGGGGGGAGAGAGTGTGTGAGTGGGGCCGGGGGAGAGAGTGTGTGTGAGTGGGGCCGGGGGAGAGTGTGTGTGAGTGGGGCCGGGGGAGAGTGTGTGTGAGTGGGGCCGGGGGAGAGAGTGTGTGAGTGGGGCCGGGGGAGAGAGTGTGTGTGAGTGGGGCCGGGGGAGAGAGTGTGTGTGAGTGGGGCCGGGGGAGAGTGTGTGTGAGTGGGGCCGGGGGAGAGAGTGTGTGTGAGTGGGGCCGGGAGAGTGTGTGTGTGAGTGGGGCCGGGGGAGAGAGTGTGTGTGAGTGGGGCCGGGGGAGAGAGTGTGTGTGAGTGGGGCCAGGGGAGAGAGTGTGCGAGTGGGGCCGGGGGAGAGAGTGTGTGTGAGTGGGGCCGAGAGAGTGTGTGTGAGTGGGGTCGGGAGAGAGAGCATGTGTGAGCGAGGGCAGGGCTGAGAGTGTGTGCGAGTGGGGCCGGGGGAGAGAGTGTGTGTGAGTGGGGCCGGGGGAGAGAGTGTGTGTGAGTGGGGCCGGGGGAGAGAGTGTGTGTGAGTGGGGCCGGGGGAGAGAGTGTGTGTGAGTGGGGCCGGGGGAGAGAGTGTGTGCGAGTGGGGCCAGGGGAGAGAGTGTGTGTGAGTGGGGCCGGGGGAGAGAGTGTGAGTGGGGCCGGGGGAGAGAGTGTGTGTGAGTGGGGCCGGGGGAGAGAGTGTGTGAGTGGGGCCGGGGGAGAGAGTGTGTGAGTGGGGCCGGGGGAGAGAGTGTGTGAGTGGGGCCGGGGGAGAGAGTGTGAGAGTGGGGCCGGGGGAGAGAGAGTGTGTGAGTGGGGCCGGGGGAGAGAGTGTGTGAGTGGGGCCAGGGGAGAGAGTGTGTGTGAGTGGGGCCGGGAGAGAGAGTGTGTGTGAGTGGGGCCGGGGGAGAGTGTGTGTGAGTGGGGCCGGGGGAGAGAGTGTGTGAGTGGGGCCGGGGGAGAGAGTGTGTGTGAGTGGGGCCGGGGGAGAGTGTGTGTGAGTGGGGCCGGGGGAGAGAGTGTGAGTGAGTGGGGCCGGGGGAGAGAGTGTGTGTGAGTGGGGCCGGGAGAGTGTGTGTGTGAGTGGGGCCGGGGGAGAGAGTGTGTGTGAGTGGGGCCGGGGGAGAGAGTGTGTGTGAGTGGGGCCAGGGGAGAGAGTGTGCGAGTGGGGCCGGGGGAGAGAGTGTGTGTGAGTGGGGCCGAGAGAGTGTGTGTGAGTGGGGTCGGGAGAGAGAGCATGTGTGAGCGAGGGCAGGGCTGAGAGTGTGTGCGAGTGGGGCCGGGGGAGAGAGTGTGTGTGAGTGGGGCCGGGGGAGAGAGTGTGTGTGAGTGGGGCCGGGGGAGAGAGTGTGTGTGAGTGGGGCCGGGGGAGAGAGTGTGTGTGAGTGGGGCCGGGGGAGAGAGTGTGTGCGAGTGGGGCCAGGGGAGAGAGTGTGTGTGAGTGGGGCCGGGAGAGAGAGTGTGTGAGTGGGGCCGGGGGAGAGAGTGTGTGAGTGGGGCCGGGGGAGAGAGTGTATGTGAGTGGGGCCGGGAGAGAGAGTGTGAGTGAGGCCGGGGGAGAGAGTGTGTGTGAGTGGGGCCGGGGGAGAGAGTGTGTGTGAGTGGGGCCGGGGGAGAGAGTGTGTGTGAGTGGGGCCAGGGGAGAGAGTGTGCGAGTGGGGCCGGGGGAGAGAGTGTGTGTGAGTGGGGCCGGGGGAGAGAGTGTATGTGAGTGGGGCCGGGGGAGAGAGTGTGTGAGTGGGGCCGGGGGAGAGAGTGTGTGAGTGGGGCCGGGGGAGAGAGAGTGTTTGAGTGGGGCCGGGGGAGAGAGAGTGTGTGAGTGGGGCCGGGGGAGAGAGTGTGTGAGTGGGGCCGGGGGAGAGAGAGTGTGAGTGGGGCCGGGGGAGAGAGTGTGTGTGAGTGGGGCCGGGGGAGAGAGTGTGTGTGAGTGGGGCCGGGGGAGAGAGTGTGTGAGTGGGGCCGGGGGGAGAGAGTGTGTGAGTGGGGCCGGGGGAAAGAGTGTGTGAGTGGGGCCGGGGGAGAGAGTGTGTGTGAGTGGGGCCGGGGGAGAGTGTGTGTGTGTGGGGCCGGGGGAGAGTGTGTGTGAGTGGGGCCGGGGGAGAGAGTGTGTGAGTGGGGCCGGGGGAGAGAGTGTGTGTGAGTGGGGCCGGGGGAGAGAGTGTGTGTGAGTGGGGCCGGGGGAGAGTGTGTGTGAGTGGGGCCGGGGGAGAGAGTGTGTGTGAGTGGGGCCGGGAGAGTGTGTGCGTGAGTGGGGCCGGGGGAGAGAGTGTGTGTGAGTGGGGCCGGGGGAGAGAGTGTGTGTGAGTGGGGCCAGGGGACAGAGTGTGCGAGTGGGGCCGGGGGAGACAGTGTGTGTGAGTGGGGCCGAGAGAGTGTGTGTGAGTGGGGTCGGGAGAGAGAGCATGTGTGAGCGAGGGCAGGGCTGAGAGTGTGTGCGAGTGGGGCCGGGGGAGAGAGTGTGTGTGAGTGGGGCCGGGGGAGAGCGTGTGTGTGAGTGGGGCCGGGGGAGAGAGTGTGTGTGAGTGGGGCCGGGGGAGAGAGTGTGTGTGAGTGGGGCCGGGGGAGAGAGTGTGTGCGAGTGGGGCCAGGGGAGAGAGTGTGTGTGAGTGGGGCCGGGGGAGAGAGTGTGAGTGGGGCCGGGGGAGAGAGTGTGTGTGAGTGGGGCCGGGGGAGAGAGTGTGTGAGTGGGGCCGGGGGAGAGAGTGTGAGAGTGGGGCCGGGGGAGAGAGAGTGTGTGAGTGGGGCCGGGGGAGAGAGTGTGTGAGTGGGGCCAGGGGAGAGAGTGTGTGTGAGTGGGGCCGGGAGAGAGAGTGTGTGTGAGTGGGGCCGGGGGAGAGTGTGTGTGAGTGGGGCCGGGGGAGAGAGTGTGTGAGTGGGGCCGGGGGAGAGAGTGTGTGTGAGTGGGGCCGGGGGAGAGTGTGTGTGAGTGGGGCCGGGGGAGAGAGTGTGAGTGAGTGGGGCCGGGGGAGAGAGTGTGTGTGAGTGGGGCCGGGGGAGAGAGTGTGTGAGAGTGGGGCCGGGGGAGAGAGTGTGTGTGAGTGGGGCCGGGGGAGAGAGTGTGTGTGAGTGGGGCCGGGGGAGAGAGTGTGTGAGTGGGGCCGGGGGAGAGAGTGTGTGTGAGTGGGGCCGGGGGGAGAGAGTGTGTGAGTGGGGCCGGGGGAGAGAGTGTGTGTGAGTGGGGCCGGGGGAGAGAGTGTGTGTGAGTGGGGCCGGGGGAGAGAGTGTGTGTGAGTGGGGCCGGGGGAGAGAGTGTGTGTGAGTGGGGCCGGGGGAGAGAGTGTGTGTGAGTGGGGCCGGGAGAGAGTGTGTGTGAGTGGGGCCGGGAGAGAGTGTGTGTGAGTGGGGCTGGGAGAGAGAGTGTGAGTGAGTGAGGCCGGGGGAGAGAGTGTGTGTGAGTGGGGCCGGGGGAGAGAGTGTGTGTGAGTGGGGCCGGGAGAGAGTGTGTGTGAGTGGGGCCGGGAGAGAGAGTGTGTGAGTGGGGCCGGGGGAGAGAGTGTGTGAGTGGGGCCGGGGGAGAGAGTGTGTGTGAGTGGGGCCGGGGGAGAGTGTGTGTGAGTGGGGCCGGGGGAGAGAGTGTGTGTGAGTGGGGCCGGGAGAGAGAGTGTGTGAGTGGGGCCGGGGGAGAGAGTGTGTGAGTGGGGCCGGGGGAGAGAGTGTATGTGAGTGGGGCCGGGAGAGAGAGTGTGAGTGAGGCCGGGGGAGAGAGTGTGTGTGAGTGGGGCCGGGGGAGAGAGTGTGTGTGAGTGGGGCCGGGGGAGAGAGTGTGTGAGTGGGGCCGGGGGAGAGAGTGTGTGTGAGTGGGGCCGGGGGAGAGAGTGTGTGTGAGTGGGGCCGGGGGAGAGAGTGTGTGTGAGTGGGGCCGGGGGAGAGAGTGTGTGAGTGGGGCCGGGGGAGAGAGTGTGTGAGTGGGGCCGGGGGAGAGAGAGTGTGTGAGTGGGGCCGGGGGAGAGAGAGTGTGTGAGTGGGGCCGGGGGAGAGAGTGTGTGAGTGGGGCCGGGGGAGAGAGAGTGTGAGTGGGGCCGGGGGAGAGAGTGTGTGTGAGTGGGGCCGGGGGAGAGAGTGTGTGTGAGTGGGGCCGGGGGAGAGAGTGTGTGAGTGGGGCCGGGGGGAGAGAGTGTGTGAGTGGGGCCGGGGGGAGAGAGTGTGTGAGTGGGGCCGGGGGAGAGAGTGTGTGTGAGTGGGGCCGGGGGAGAGTGTGTGTGAGTGGGGCCGGGGGAGAGTGTGTGTGAGTGGGGCCGGGGGAGAGAGTGTGTGAGTGGGGCCGGGGGAGAGAGTGTGTGTGAGTGGGGCCGGGGGAGAGAGTGTGTGTGAGTGGGGCCGGGGGAGAGTGTGTGTGAGTGGGGCCGGGGGAGAGAGTGTGTGTGAGTGGGGCCGGGAGAGTGTGTGTGTGAGTGGGGCCGGGGGAGAGAGTGTGTGTGAGTGGGGCCGGGGGAGAGAGTGTGTGTGAGTGGGGCCAGGGGAGAGAGTGTGCGAGTGGGGCCGGGGGAGAGAGTGTGTGTGAGTGGGCCCGAGAGAGTGTGTGTGAGTGGGGTCGGGAGAGAGAGCATGTGTGAGCGAGGGCTGGGCTGAGAGTGTGTGCGAGTGGGGCCGGGGGAGAGAGTGTGTGTGAGTGGGGCCGGGGGAGAGAGTGTGTGTGAGTGGGGCCGGGGGAGAGAGTGTGTGTGAGTGGGGCCGGGGGAGAGAGTGTGTGTGAGTGGGGCCGGGGGAGAGAGTGTGTGCGAGTGGGGCCAGGGGAGAGAGTGTGTGTGAGTGGGGCCGGGGGAGAGAGTGTGAGTGGGGCCGGGGGAGAGAGTGTGTGTGAGTGGGGCCGGGGGAGAGAGTGTGTGAGTGGGGCCGGGGGAGAGAGTGTGTGAGTGGGGCCGGGGGAGAGAGTGTGTGAGTGGGGCCGGGGGAGAGAGTGTGTGAGTGGGGCCGGGGGAGAGAGTGTGAGAGTGGGGCCGGGGGAGAGAGAGTGTGTGAGTGGGGCCGGGGGAGAGAGTGTGTGAGTGGGGCCAGGGGAGAGAGTGTGTGTGAGTGGGGCCGGGAGAGAGAGTGTGTGTGAGTGGGGCCGGGGGAGAGTGTGTGTGAGTGGGGCCGGGGGAGAGAGTGTGTGAGTGGGGCCGGGGGAGAGAGTGTGTGTGAGTGGGGCCGGGGGAGAGTGTGTGTGAGTGGGGCCGGGGGAGAGAGTGTGAGTGAGTGGGGCCGGGGGAGAGAGTGTGTGTGAGTGGGGCCGGGAGAGTGTGTGTGTGAGTGGGGCCGGGGGAGAGAGTGTGTGTGAGTGGGGCCGGGGGAGAGAGTGTGTGTGAGTGGGGCCAGGGGAGAGAGTGTGCGAGTGGGGCCGGGGGAGAGAGTGTGTGTGAGTGGGGCCGAGAGAGTGTGTGTGAGTGGGGTCGGGAGAGAGAGCATGTGTGAGCGAGGGCAGGGCTGAGAGTGTGTGCGAGTGGGGCCGGGGGAGAGAGTGTGTGTGAGTGGGGCCGGGGGAGAGAGTGTGTGTGAGTGGGGCCGGGGGAGAGAGTGTGTGTGAGTGGGGCCGGGGGAGAGAGTGTGTGTGAGTGGGGCCGGGGGAGAGAGTGTGTGCGAGTGGGGCCAGGGGAGAGAGTGTGTGTGAGTGGGGCCGGGGGAAAGAGTGTGAGTGGGGCCGGGGGAGAGAGTGTGTGTGAGTGGGGCCGGGGGAGAGAGTGTGTGAGTGGGGCCGGGGGAGAGAGTGTGTGAGTGGGGCCGGGGGAGAGAGTGTGTGAGTGGGGCCGGGGGAGAGAGTGTGTGAGTGGGGCCGGGGGAGAGAGTGTGAGAGTGGGGCCGGGGGAGAGAGAGTGTGTGAGTGGGGCCGGGGGAGAGAGTGTGTGAGTGGGGCCAGGGGAGAGAGTGTGTGTGAGTGGGGCCGGGAGAGAGAGTGTGTGTGAGTGGGGCCGGGGGAGAGTGTGTGTGAGTGGGGCCGGGGGAGAGAGTGTGTGAGTGGGGCCGGGGGAGAGAGTGTGTGTGAGTGGGGCCGGGGGAGAGTGTGTGTGAGTGGGGCCGGGGGAGAGAGTGTGAGTGAGTGGGGCCGGGGGAGAGAGTGTGTGTGAGTGGGGCCGGGGGAGAGAGTGTGTGAGAGTGGGGCCGGGGGAGAGAGTGTGTGTGAGTGGGGCCGGGGGAGAGAGTGTGTGAGTGAGGGCCGGGGGAGAGAGTGTGTGTGAGTGGGGCCGGGAGAGAGTGTGTGTGAGTGGGGCCGGGGGAGAGAGTGTGTGTGAGTGGGGCCGGGGGAGAGAGTGTGTGAGTGGGGCCGGGCGAGAGAGTGTGTGTGAGTGGGGCCGGGGGAGAGAGTGTGTGTGAGTGGGGCCGGGGGAGAGAGTGTGTGTGAGTGGGGCCGGGGGAGAGAGTGTGTGTGAGTGGGGCCGGGGGAGAGAGTGTGAGAGTGGGGCCAGGGGAGAGAGTGTGTGTGAGTGGGGCCGGGGGAGAGAGTGTGAGTGGGGCCGGGGGAGAGAGAGTGTGTGAGTGGGGCCGGGGGAGAGAGTGTGTGATTGGGGCCGGGGGAGAGAGTGTGTGAGTGGGGCCGGGGGAGAGAGTGTGTGTGAGTGGGGCCGGGGGAGAGAGTGTGTGAGTGGGGCCGGGGGAGAGAGTGTGAGAGTGGGGCCAGGGGAGAGAGTGTGTGTGAGTGGGGCCGGGGGAGAGAGTGTGAGTGGGGCCGGGTGAGAGAGAGTGTGTGAGTGGGGCCGGGGGAGATAGTGTGTGAGTGGGGCCGGGAGAGAGTGTGTGAGTGGGGCCGGGGGAGAGAGAGTGTGTGAGTGGGGCCGGGGGAGAGAGTGTGTGAGTGGGGCCAGGGGAGAGAGTGTGTGTGAGTGGGGCCGGGAGAGAGAGTGTGTGTGAGTGGGGCCGGGGCAGAGTGTGTGTGAGTGGGGCCGGGGGAGAGAGTGTGTGAGTGGGGCCGGGGGAGAGAGTGTGTGAGTGGGGCCGGGGGAGAGAGTGTGTGTGAGTGGGGCCGGGGGAGAGAGTGTGTGTGAGTGGGGCCGGGGGAGAGAGTGTGTGTGAGTGGGGCCGGGGGAGAGAGTGTGTGAGTGGGGCCGGGGGAGAGAGTGTGTGTGAGTGGGGCCGGGGGAGAGAGTGTGTGTGAGTGGGGCCGGGGGAGAGAGTGTGTGTGAGTGGGGCCGGGAGAGAGTGTGTGTGAGTGGGGCCGGGGGAGAGAGTGTGTGTGAGTGGGGCCGGGGGAGAGAGTGAGTGTGAGTGGGGCCGGGGGTGAGAGTGTGTGTGAGTGGGGCCGGGAAAGAGAGTGTGAGTCAGTGAGGCCGGGGGAGAGAGTGTGTGTGAGTGGGGCCGGGGGGGGAGAGTGTGTGTGAGTGGGGCCGGGAGAGAGTGTGTGTGAGTGGGGCCGGGAGAGAGAGTGTGAGTGAGTGAGGCCGGGGGAGAGAGTGTGTGTGAGTGGGGCCGGGAGAGAGAGTGTGAGTGAGTGAGGCCGGGGGAGAGAGTGTGTTTGAGTGGGGCCGGGGGAGAGAGTGTGTGTGAGTGGGGCCGGGAGAGAGTGTGTGTGAGTGGGGCCGGGAGAGAGAGTGTGTGAGTGGGGCCGGGGGAGAGAGTGTGTGAGTGGGGCCGGGGGAGAGAGTGTGTGTGAGTGGGGCCGGGGGAGAGTGTGTGTGAGTGGGGCCGGAGGAGAGAGTGTGTGTGAGTGGGGCCGGGAGAGAGAGTGTGTGAGTGGGGCCGGGGGAGAGAGTGTGTGAGTGGGGCCGGGGGAGAGAGTGTATGTGAGTGGGGCCGGGAGAGAGAGTGTGAGTGAGGCCGGGGGAGAGAGTGTGTGTGAGTGGGGCCGGGGGAGAGAGTGTGTGTGTGTGGGGCCGGGGGAGAGAGTGTGTGAGTGGGGCCGGGGGAGAGAGTGTGTGTGAGTGGGGCCGGGGGAGAGAGTGTGTGTGAGTGGGGCCGGGGGAGAGAGTGTGTGTGAGTGGGGCCGGGGGAGAGAGTGTGTGAGTGGGGCCGGGGGAGAGAGTGTGTGAGTGGGGCCGGGGGAGAGAGAGTGTGTGAGTGGGGCCGGGGGAGAGAGAGTGTGTGAGTGGGGCCGGGGGAGAGAGTGTGTGAGTGGGGCCGGGGGAGAGATTGTGTGTGAGTGGGGCCGGGGGAGAGAGTGTGTGTGAGTGGGGCCGGGGAGAGAGAGAGTGTGTGAGTGGGGCCGGGGGAGAGAGTGTGTGTGAGTGGGGCCGGGGGAGAGAGTGTGTGAGTGGGGCCGGGGGGAGAGAGTGTGTGAGTGGGGCCAGGGGAGAGAGTGTGTGAGTGGGGCCGGGGGAGAGAGTGTGTGAGTGGGGCCGGGGGAGAGAGTGTGTGTGAGTGGGGCCTGGGGAGAGAGTGTGTGAGTGGGGCCGGGGGGAGAGAGTGTGTGAGTGGGGCCGGGGGAGTGAGTGTGTGAGTGGGGCCGGGGGAGAGAGTTTGTGTGTGTGGGGCCGGGGGAGAGAGTGTGTGTGAGTGGGGCCGGGGGAGAGAGTGTGTGAGTGGGGCCGGGGGAGAGAGTGTGTTAGTGTGGCCGGGGGAGAGAGTGTGTGAGTGGGGCCGGGGGAGAGAGTGTGTGAGTGGGGCCGGGGGAGAGAGTGTGTGTGAGTGGGGCCGGGGGAGAGAGTGTGTGTGAGTGGGGCCGGGGGAGAGAGTGTGTGTGAGTGGGGCCGGGGGAGAGAGTGTGTGTGAGTGGGGCCGGGGGAGAGAGTGTGTGTGAGTGGGGCCGGGGGAGAGAGTGTGTGTGAGTGGGGCCGGGGGAGAGAGTGTGTGTGAGTGGGGCCGGGGGAGAGAGTGTGTGAGTGGCGCCGGGGGAGAGAGTGTGTGAGTGGGGCCGGGGGAGAGAGTGTGTGAGTGGGGCCGGGGGAGAGAGTGTGTGTGAGTGGGGCCGGGGGAGAGAGTGTGTGTGAGTGGGGCCGGGGGAGAGAGTGTGTGTGAGTGGGGCCGGGGGAGAGAGTGTGTGAGTGGCGCCGGGGGAGAGAGTGTGTGAGTGGGGCCGGGGGAGAAAGTGTGTGAGTGGGGCCGGGGGAGAGAGTGTGTGAGTGGGGCCGGGGGAGAAAGTGTGTGAGTGGGGCCGGGGGAGAGAGTGTGTGTGAGTGAGGCCGGGAGAGAGTGTGTGTGAGTGAGGGCCGGGGGAGAGAGAGTGTGTGAGTTGGGCCGGGGGAGGGAGTGTGTGAGTGGGGCCGGGGGAGAGTGTGTGTGAGTGCGGCCGGGAGAGAGTGTGTGTGAGTGGGGCCGGGGGAGAGAGTGTGTGTGGGGCCGGGGGAGAGAGTGTGTGAGTGGGGCCGGGGGAGAGAGTGTGTGTGGGGCCGGGGGAGAGAGTGTGTGAGTGAGGCCGGGGGAGAGAGTGTGTGTGAGCGAGGTCAGGGGTGAGAGTGTGCGCGAGTGGGGGCGGGAGGGAGAGCGTGCGCGAGTGGGGGCGGGAGGGAGAGCGTGTGTGAACGGGGGTGGAAGAGAGAGCGTGCACGAGCAGGGGTGGAAGAGAGCACGCGGGGGGAATTTTAACCTAAAAAAACAGGTGAGTTGGGTTCGTGTGGGAAGTAAAAGTGTTAAAAATCTTAATCCCGACCAGAACCCGCCTCCAACCCGCCCACTTCCATTTTTAACAGGCGGGCTGGGGCAGGCAGCCAATCCACTGCCAGGAGGTGGGTCATCTATTTAAATATTATGAGGCTGGAAGCCTCTGCTTTAACCTCCATTTTGTATTTAACTTCAGCTGGTCAGGCTTTGCATGCCGCGTGAAACCTGCCAACTAATGCAAAGCGAGGACTGCTATCCGGATCCAGGAGGTACGTGCCTTTACACTTACCTCCTGAATCTACGATCCCTGCCTAACCCACCCCCACGATTGGTGACCCCACGAGGGCATAAAATTTGGCAGGGCCTGCAGGAAACCCATTCTCCTGGGTTTCCCGACCACTTCGGAGCCTCCTGCTCCCAACCCGCCTTCCCCATTGACGTAATAAAACTCACTACGCATTTGGTTTGAGCATAAAGCAAGGCTTTAATCAACTTGTTTCCGAACATGGAGGTCTAGTTGTACTTCACTAGTTCCTTGTCTTACAAAATGTCCCTGGAAAGCTGGGGCCAACGCCCGAGTATTTATACTCCTTGGACGGCGCCACCAGCTGGCCATCCAGCGTTATTTCACGAGTAGTTTCTTGATGAATGGTGAGATTTATAACGCCCATTAAAATTCAACCCCGCAAGCAGGGATGGGAGGGAGAGAGAGCGCCCCAGCGGGGGAGAGTGCGTGCAAGAGCGAGTGGGGGTTGGAGAGACAGCGAGCGTGTTTTTCATTTCCATCGAGGTCAATTGGTGGCTGAATCGATGGTGCCCATTTTACACTAATCACCCAAAGTCAAAATTACCCTCAGTGACTCAAGCTTAATGACCACCAGGAAGTCCTCTTTAAGGTTATTAGATCTGGCCTATTTTATATCCCACATTCATTTTGACCCTGGCAAGTGCAGCCAAAATATAATTAACTCACCAGCTCTGTCGCAAAAGGATGTGATTCATAAAATAGATCACATTAGTTGTGGCACACATTCATCCCTTTTTTAATTGTTTTTGACTTCAACTGGGCTGTCATTTCAGCTGGACACTTGGCAGTAAATCATCAATTTGTAGCAGCTGTTAAGACGCTGAATCATCAATGGTTGTTTGAGCTGTACTCTGAAAATTGGCAGTTAAGTGTTTAGCTCTCAGTCTTTCAATCTCGTCATTTGCTTTTGCAGCCATTTCAAATTGTGCCTTGTAATCTGCCCCGGCTCATGGCCTTATTTGGTGCTGAGGATGGAAGTATTACTGTACTGTGAAATCGGAAGGAGCTGCTCTCGGGAATAGTTACTCACAGAACCATGGGGGTTACTACAGGTGTACACTGTTCACAGAATTTTCATTATTTTGTGCACCTTTGAGACCATTTATAAAAAGCAACATTCTCCTTTGCTGGGGTTATGCTTTAATGTACTGAAGTCATGTGGAGAGTTATCCCATTTAGCAGCTAATAGCAGGCGTGGGGCCTAGAGGTTCCGCTCGATTGTGTTGGCTTTTTCGGCACAATCTGCCCGATATCGCCATAACCAGCGCGGAATATCGTGGCATTTTAAGCTCAAATTACGTTCAGCACTGCTCGAGTTTCTGCGATCTTTTGCGCTAGTTTTAAAAACATCGCGTTAAAAGCAGGCCCCACCCACAGAACTGGCCACGCCCCCAGGGTGAATTCATCACCGTTGCGAGTTTCCACTAATTGCACTCGTTTGCAGACCTTCGAGGAGGCTCCAAAAATTAAGCTGGAACCTTTGGCGCAAGGACATTAATAGATACGGTTTAACTGAAAACATTTTTTAATCTACTAAGGAACGGATAACTGTTCCCCAATCTAACTAGAAAATAGATTTGTATATTTTTAAAAATCATTTTCAGTCATTTAAAATCAGGTTACTCGCAGGTGCTGGATTGACACTGTGATTAAAAAAAGCTTAGTTTTTGTGGTAAACCCATTTTCAGCTGTAGAAATCAAACTGGTGTCAGCTGTGGCTCAGTGGGTAGCACTCTTGCCTCTGAGTCTAGAAGGTTGTGGGTTCAAGTCTCACTCCATGGAACTTGAGCACATATAGCTAGGCTGGCACTCTGGTGCAGTGCAGTGCAGTGCTGAGGGAGTGCTGCACTGTCAGAGGTGCCGCCTTTCAGATGAGATGTTAAACCGAGGCCCCGTCTGCTCTTTCAGGTGGACGTAAAAGATCCCATGGCACTATTTCGAAGAAGAGTAGGGGAGTTATCCCCGGTGTCCTGGCCAATATTTCTCCCTCAACCAACATAACAAAAACAGATTATCTGGTCATTATCACATTGCTGTTTGTGGGAGCTTGCTGTGCACAAAATGGCTGCTGCGTTTCCCACATTACAACAGTGACTACACTTCAAAAAGTACTTCATTGACTGTAAAGTGCTTTGAGACGACAGTTGGTCGTGAAAGGCGCTATATAAGTGCAAGTCTTTAAGTTACCACTCTTAAATACATCAAAGAACATTGTTAAAGCAAAATTTAAAAACAATTTTTTTTTTTAAACACTGCCCGATTGGTTCATGGTTGATCTTGCGTTCGGTGATATGTAAATGACTTTGAGCGGAAACTCGGGGTGGGGGGAAGCCACTTTTCAAAACGAGCGCACTTTGCGCCAAAATCGCCGATTGTGCCTAATGCGGAAACCCTAACCCAGGGAATTTTCAAGATTCCCAAAGCTGTGTTACTTCAAGCTTGAGTTGCAAGTCTACTTTTCCAATTGTTCCTTTAACTTCTTCATATGGTTCAAAAATGTAATTAATTTTAGATTTTATTTTGAAAACTTCACCTTGGAATGCAAACTGAAAGTGCTGAGAATACACAGCCTGTCTTTCAGCAATTCAAGTGAGAGAAAAAAAAACGTGCATTTGAATCGTACTTTTTGTGCAATAAAATGTCCCAAGGCACTTCAGATCAGATTTGGGAGACTTGGCTGAGAGGTAAATTTTGAAGAAATTTTTAAAGATCGGGAGGGAAGTAGCAAGTTGGTGAAGCTTGGGGAGGGAGTTCCGGAGGCTGCTGGCCAAGATGGTTGTAAGCTCTGCCAGCAAGTAATGAGCCTTGGGAGGGGAAGATGCACAGGACAACAGAGCTGGAGGAGCAGCAGGCGTAGGCCGGGACATCGGCTAGAAATGTTTGCAATGGTTGGGTGTGGTGAGGATGTGCAGGAATTTGGTGGTGTGTTTGGTGACAGGCAGTCAATGTAGATCAGCAAGGGCAGAAGTGAAGTGCCTCAACCCAAAGTATTGAACCTGTCTCCCTTTGGAAATGAGCCACACAGCCTATGTAAAATATTCTTCCCCTGCCTCTCCCCTCTGATTTGACGTAGGCAGCAAAAAAGGCAGAATGAAGACATGTGATGGGAACCTAAGGTAAAATGGCATAGAGTGCAGACATATGATACAAAGCTAAGCCAAAGTACTTCTGAAATTAAAAGGTTTATTCATACAGCCAAATATCTACAACTGTTAATCATCAGAGTGGTTGATGCATTATTGTTAAAAAGCCAACAAGTGTCTCAGATTACAAGAATACCTGAATGCTGCTGAAAATACATCACGTGATAAATAGTCAGATAAACAAAGAACCTAGGGGTAGAAATTCAAAAGCGTTTTGCCCAGTTTTTGGAAAGTTCAACATACCAATTTTGTTGTGGGATGTCCTTGCCATGAAATGCAGTGACCACCATGTTAGTGGGCGTCGCTGGCAAAGCCGGCATTTATTGCCCATCCCTAGTTGCCCTTGAGAAGGTGGTGATGAGCTTTCTTCTTGAACTGCTGCAGTCTGTGTGGTGAAGTTGCTCCCACAATGCTGTTAGGTAGGGAGTTCCAGGATTTTGACCCAGCGACGATGAAGGAACGGTGATATACTTCCAAGTCAGGATGGTGTGTGATTTGGAAGGGAACTTGAAGGTGATGGTGTTCCCATGCACCTGCTACACTTGCCGTTCTTGGTGGTGGAGGTCGCGGGTTTGGTAGGAGCTAAGGTATAAGTGCATCCTGTAGATAGTACACACAGAAGCCACGGTAGATGGGGTGTTAAACAAGCAGACTGCTGTGTCTTGGATAGTGTCCAGTATTGTTGGAGATACACCCATCCAAGCAAATGGAGAGTATTCCAAAACAGTGATTGTACCACTTAAGCAATTTAGGAATTTCTATTTCATAAACTGATTATTTTGTAAATATGTTCACTCCTAATTTAGTAATACCACTGTATTAATATCAAGATGATTTATATTGTAAGATTATAAACCTCAGCAATGTATGGCACAGTCATCAGTTTGGTACTATAATTATTTGTACTGAGATAAAACACTGGAAATCCATCATATACTTGACATAAAATCATTATAAAAATCTGTTTTATTTTGGGAAGACGGTTTATATGGTTTAAATTCTCCATGTCCAGAACTACTAGATGGGTCTAAAGCAAACAGGGTCCATCTACTTAACTGCCTAAACTGGCAAATTTTAATTATATGTGGAAAAATATTACTGGCCAAGTTAGCATGGGATGAATAATTCAGGTTGATGAAATTTGGAACAAACACAGATTACTACCCAAACGCAATTTGCCACTTGGTCAAACCTGGTAGTGAATTTTCTGATACCTGGATGATCACGCTCGCATATAAAATGCTGAAAATCATTGTGCTCTTTTTATTCAGTCTGCCAATTTGCTTTCATTTTACTTTTGCTGACAGTGGCTCTAATAGTAGATACCAATGAGCAGTGAGCATGGGCCTTACACTAAACATCCGTAAGACAAAGGTCCTCTACCAACCTGCCCCCGCCACACAGTACTGCCTTGGACAACGTGGACCACTTTCCATACCTCGGGAGCAACAAGGGCAGACGTCGATGACGAAGTCCAACACTGCCTTCAGTGTGCCAGTGCAGCCTTTGGTTGCCTGAGGAAGAGAGTGTTTGAAGACCAGGACATCAAACCCGGCACTAAGCTCATGGTCTACAGAGCAGCAGTGATACCCACCCTGCTGTATGCCTCAGAGACATGGACCATGTACAGCAGGCACCTCAAAGCACTGGAGAGGTACCACCAACGCTGCCTCCGCAAGATCCTGCAAATCCATTGGCAGGATAGGCGCACCAACGTCAGTGTTCTCGCTCAGGCCAACATCCCCAGCATTGAAGTTTTGACCACACTCAATCAGCTCCAATGGACGGGTCACATTGTCCACATGCCCGATACGAGACTCCCAAAACAAGTGCTCTACTCGGAGCTCTGGCACGGCAAGAGAGCCCCAGGTGGGCAGAGGAAACGCTTCAAGGCGGTTAGGATCAGATCAGCCATGATCTTATTAAATGGCGGAGCAGGCTCGAGGGGCCGATTGGCCTACTCCTGCTCCTATTTCTTATGTTCTTACCCTCAAAGCCTCCTTGAAAAAATGTAACATCCCCACCGACACCTGGGAATCCCTGGCCCAAGACCGCACAAAGTGGAGGAGAAGCATCCAGGAAAGCGCCGAACACCTCAAGTCTCTTCGCTGGGAGCAAGCGGAAGCCAAGCGCAGGCAGTGGAAGGCGCGCACGTCAACCCAAGCACCCCACCCACCCGCCCCTTCAACCACCGTCTGCCCCACCTGTGACAGAGACTGTAGGTCCTGCATTGGACTCATCAGTCACCTGAGAACTCATTTTAATGTGGAAGCAAGTCATCCTCAGTTCCGAGGGACTGCTTAAGAAGGAGAGATACCAATGAGCAGTGAGTTAATGTGTAATGACATTCATATTGAAGCATTAATAATTATCAGTGCAGGTTTATATAATGACCGGCACTGCAAGGAAATCCTGTTTGCATTTTGTAATATACATCCACGAACAAAGACAGATAATCGAGTTATTTTGAACCATTGCCATAATCCCCTTATCTCTCTCACAGAGGCACTTTGAACTCTGTATTAAAATTACATTTAACAGTTTGGTGTAGTATCTTTACATTCAGAGTGAAAATTAACAATTAAATTCTGCACGTGCCACGTTGCATTGTTTAAACCATTATTCTGACCACTGAAAATACTAAACTGAGCAAAACTTCACACACACACACTCTCTCTCTCTCTCTCTCACACACACACATTGATCTGAGGGATTCTTTAAAACAGAAAATTCTGAAACTACAGAGCTGAACTGTCAGCTGTCAAATAGCATTTCTGGTGGATCTTCCAGTTTTCAGCTCTGACAAAGCACCTGAAACATTAAGATACTTTTTCTCTTTGCAGATGGTGACAGACCAGCTATGTAAATTTTATGAATTTGTACTACCAGCACAGATCTTTGCACAAAGGTAGCAGAAGCCCAGTGTACAATAATAGTTCACAGTACAGTACTAGTAAACTAGGGGGAGGGTCATTCCTCTCAATGCTTCCATTATTAAAAAACGCTTCTACTTAAAAAACAGAGTAACCTTATTACACCGGACTACAATTACATAAAATAAGATTTGTTTTGTAATGTTGATTGATCTGCCCTGGATCTCACCAATGCAGCCTTTCCAAACAGGCCCAAACACACTTGATCTTCTGTGTTTACGCATTAATTTGTAAAATTATCATTTAAGTTTCTGTTAAAATCTATAGTTGTTCCTCCAAAGTATAAAATTCCAGACCTTTGTGTATTAAAATTTGGGAGATAACTTTGATCACAGATCCAGTAAGGAATATTACATAAAATGAGAGTACTTGACATGGAAAAAGAGGACACATTAGTGTAGGCTCTACCTCCATCTAGTGGGAAGTTTGGAAATCGCAACCTAGAATTTTGACATAATTTCTGCAGTTCACACAATAAAATAATATTAACATTAGTGCATTGAAAACAAAGCTAAAATTGTGTCAAATATTTTAACTGTATGCTTTGGAAGTTCCCTAATTTCCCTGATAAGTACTTATGCTTGTACAAAATTGCAATCCGATATGTCAGCATGGCATGTGCTTCCCTTTAAATATATTCTGCTGGTAAAACAGGCAAAACGGCAAGAATTATAGCAAATGTATTGTAAAAATGAATGGTGAATTATGAATAAGTAGAACAGTAAAATATATTGTACAGTTCTGGTGATGCTGAAAGAATCATTTTGTATGCTTTTGACAAAGATATTGTTTTCTTTTTCTTAATATTTAATTTTGATTTTTGCATAGTTTTTGATTATTTTCAGCTCAGTATTCACTGCAGTAAATGTGGTTTTACATTGTTTCACTAAAACAAGTCAGTACCATTATGCCACACTGCTGTGTTTCAAGAGTACACTACGTCATTTTTAAAAATGCAATGGCCACTGTCTCCAGAGTGGTAAAATCCACTGGTGTGATGCCAAGTCTTTTAAGAGGACAACCGTAAACTGTTTTGTTTCACATTGCTGTTATCACATTGCTTTCTTCACATTTCAATAAAAAACACAGCAAATGAAATCATTGAACTAAAATTACAAGCATTTCAACACTGAATATGTCAATAAACATGAACATTAGTAACTAGGGAAAAACTCAGAATGAATGCTGCAATGTCCACACACAATGATGAGCCAATCCCTAGCATAGACTGAATCATAACATATATAAATGGAAAGTAAGTCCTCCATTTTTTACTCCTTTCTACTAATGTTTCTGTAAGCTTAATTACTGACATTTGGCAATGTATGAAAAGAGGGCTGGCAGGATCTGACATTTTAAACAGTGTGTGGATCTAACTGGACAAGAGATGTCTATTACTTTCTTACTTATGGTTTGTAGTCAGCTCTACTCACTATTTGAACCCATTTAATTAGACCTATGTGCTAACTCCGAATTTCTATGTTGCTATTATTTTTAATTCATTCTCAGGATGTGGACATCGCTGGCAAGGCTGACATTTATTGGCACCCCTAGTTGCCTTGAGAAGATTGGTGGTGAGTCTTCTTCCTGGCCCCCCCCCCCCACCCCCCTCCCCAAGTAATGGTTTGATATAACTGAGTTGCTTGCTAGGTTACTTCAGTGGGAAATTAAGAGTCAACCACATTGGAGTGGGACTGGAGTCACATCCAGGCCAGACCAGGTAAAAACAGCAGGTTTCCATCCCAATGGGAAAATAGTGAACCAGCTGAATTTTTAGAACAATCTGACAGCTTCATGGTCACTTTTACTGCTTTTATTTTGCAAATTTTTTAAACTGAATTCAAATTCTCAAACTGCCATGGTGGGATTTGAACTCACAACCTCTGGATTATTAGTCCAGACCTCTGGATTACTAGTTCAGTAACCTCTACACTAGTGTACCCATAGTACCCATATTTACGCTACTGTACCCATGATTATTAGTATGATTATTATTAATAATGTGATTCTGATGGATCAATTTCCACTAGGCCTGCTTGGTTGGATGGAGCTGTTGTTTATCTTAAGTTTGATTCTGATAGCACTCAAGTTATGCTTATTCCAAGCCTACTATTTCTTACCCTCCAGTAATCCAGTCGTGGAGATCATATTGTATTTTCTTTGGTGTGGTCCAGTGCAAGGAGTATGTTATATTCCACAGCAGTGTTACTGGTGTTGTATGTTGGAACGCATGTTTGTATATTACAAACAGCATGAATCCCAAGAATCTGGAAGGTTGAGGAGGCTAATCTGAGGTTTCGAGGAATGCCGGGAGACAGATCCAAGCCTGCATAAATCCACGAGTGGATATAGACCTAAAGATGCCCAACTGGAAGGCCAGGCACATGACCTGCTCCTGGACCTTTGTATAGGATGTCGAAAACATTGTTTCATTGGGAGGATGGCCCCTAAAATTATTTTCATATGAAAGGATATGTGTGCTAAAATGAAGAAAACAACTTGAATGGTTTAGCTTTATATTAAATGATAAAGTGAGCCAAATACATTTTTTAAATGGTTAGGCAGTATGTTTATACCCCTTATCTATCATAGAATCACAGAAACCCCACAGTGCAGATAGAGGCCATTTCGGCCCATCGAGCCTGCACCGACACATATCCCACCCGATCCCCGTAACCCCTACACCAACACATATCCCACCCTATCCCCGTAACCCCACGTATTTAACCCCCCTAACACTAAGGGTCAATTTATCATAGCCAATCAACCTAACCCGCACATCTTTGGACTGTGGGAGGAAACCGGAGCACCCGGAGGAAACCCACGCAAACACGGGGAGAATGTGTAAACTCCACACAGACAGTCACCCGAGGCCGGATTTGAACCCGGGTCCCTGGCGCTGTGAGGCAACAGTGCTAACCACTATGCCACCGTGCTGCCCCTATAAAGAATCTAGTTTTATTCTTTAAAATAATAAAGGGATTTGATAGGTAAGATACAGAGGAACTATTTCCACTAGTGGGTGAATCCAGAACAAGAGGGCATAATAATCTTAATATTAGAGCTAGACCATTTAGGAAATCAAGAAGCACCTTTTCACACAAAGGGTAGTGGAAATCTAGAACTCACTCCCCCAAAAGGCTGTGGCTGCTGGGCTAATTGACATTTTTAAGACCGAGATTGATAGATTTTTGTTAGCGAAGGGTATCAAGGGATATGGCGCAAAGACGGGTAAATGGAGTTGAGGTACAGATCAGCCATCATTTAATAGAATGGCGGAACCACCTTGATAGGGTGGATGCTGGGAGAATGTTTCCCTTGGCTGGGGAGTCTAGAACCAGGGGCCACAGCCTCAGGATAAAGGCTAGGCCATTCAGGACTGAGATGAGAAGAAATTTCTTCACACAGAGGGTGGTGAACCTTTGGAATTCTCTACCCCAGAGGGCTGTGGAGGCTCAGTCATTGGGTATATTCAAAACAGAAGTCGATAGATTTCTGACTAGTAAGGGCATCAAGGGATATGGCGACAGGGCCGGTGAATGGAGTTGAGGCAGAAGATCAGCCATGATCTCATTGAATGGTGGAGCAGGCTCGAAGGGCTGAATGGCCTACTCCTGCTCCTATTTCTTATGTTCTTATGTTCTAACAGGCTTGAGAGGCTGAATGGGCTACGCCTGTTCCTATATTTTCTATTTATTGCACATTAAAGAAAAATGAGATAAATAAACAAATCTATATTTGTTCAGTTGCAACTATCAGTCCCTTTGAACAGAATCTTTTTTTAAATATATTTTCTTTCAAATTTTATTCTGATTATCTACTTAGAAGACTAGGACACAGCAGCCAATAATACCACCAGTGCTGCTGCTCAGTTGACCCACTTAGAGGCATAGCAGACAAGTCACATTGATGCATAATTTTGTTTTAAATGAGAAATGAATACTGTTGTGTGTTTCTTGTTCAAAGCCTATATATCTGTTCTGATTAGAATGTGACACTGCTGGCTGGCGGTAGATGATAAAAGGAATGCTCATGTTTATGAAACTGAGGGTGATGATTTCTGTCACTGGATATGAAATATATGTATTTTTACAGAGTACCGTATTCCATACTTCCCTGATTGTTCTGCTACATCTGCTCTACTGATTTTTTAAGTTAAATGATGAATGGTCAGGTTGAACACAGAGGGAAGGGAAATGATTGCAGTTCTTCTGTGTTAAAATCAGCAGCAGTTGCAGGAGTACCAATTGGTATTTTTGTGTTGCAGCACAGAAGTTATTTATTTGCTGGAAAACCACTCAGCTACAGCCGGAGAAAGATAACAAAATGGAAGCTAAATTGAAGCTTGATTGGCTGACTAAAATTGTAGCTTAATTTGAGTAAATTAGTAAATTTCATTATTAAACAAAAAGAATGAGCAATGAATTCACTTAGCTCCTCCATACAAAAGAGAAATATTTGACGTAGAAACAGGGTCGTGATACTTATTAGCTGAATGTAAATGACTGCATAACCTAATCTCTTTCTTTTGTACTCATTAAGGTGACAAATGACAGTGCTGAAAAGCGGATTTTTTCCCCCTATTTTGCATCCAATGACATTGCAAGGCATTCTTAGATGAAAATGCTGCACAGATCATTGGGAAAATAGCCCTCGGGTACCTGAAACAGCACAGCTTATACCCAGTTTAAAATGTAGAATGATGGCCAACGTACATGTGAGAAAGGAGAAAATAGCAGACATTTACCGAGAGCAGCGGTGAGAGTGGACCTGACTGGAAAACCGGGTTTTGGAGCTTGATCAGCAGCTGGCACACTGCGGTGCATCCGCAAGGCTGAGAGCTACATGGATAGCACATTTCAGGAGGTGGTCACCCCGCTGCTAAAGAGTGTGCAGGCAGAGAGGGAATGGGTGACCGCCAGACAGTAGTGGAGAACCAGGCAGGTAGTGCAGGAGTCCCCTGAGTGCATCGCACTCTCCAACCAGTATTCTGTTCTGAGTACTGGTGAGGGCGATGTTTCTTCTGGGGAGTACAGACAGAGCTAAGTCTACAGCACCACGGGTGGCTCAGCTGTACAGAGGAGGAGGAGGAAGATAGGGAAAGCAATAGTGGTAGGGGATTCGATAGTTAGGGGAGCAGGCAGGCATTTCTGCGGCTGCAGACGTGACTCCAGGATGGTATGTTGCCTCCCTGGTGCCACGGTTAAGAATATCACTGAGCGGCTGCAGAACATTCTGAGGGGAGAGGGTGAACAGCCAGAGGTCGTGGTCCATATTGGTACCAACAACATAGGTAGAAAGAGGGAGAAGGTCCTGCAGGCAGATTTTAGGGAGCTAGGAGAGAGATTTAAAAGCAGGACCTCAAAGGTAGTAATCTCCTGATTACTCCCGGCGCCACAAGCTAGTGAATATAGAAATAGGAGGATAGAACAGATGAATGCCTGGCTGGAGAGATGGTGCAGGAGGGAGGGCTTCAGATTCCTGGGGAATTGGGGCCGGTTCTGGGGGAGGTGGGACCTGTACAGGCCAGATGGGTTGCACCTCAACAGAGCCGGTACCAATATCCTTGTGGGGAGGTTTGCTAGTGTTGTTGGAGAGGGTTTAAATTAAGTTGGCAGGGGGATGGGCACCAGGATGTAGCATTAGAAAGGAGCAACAAAGGGCACAAAGGATTGGGTGAGACGGATAGCACTAAAGTAATTAATAGTACGGTATTAGGTGGAGTCAGACTAAGAGAACACACGATGGTCTAAGATGGGTTTACAGTGTATGTATGTGAATGTATGAAGCATAGTAAACAAGGTTGGTGAGCTGCAGGTGCAAATAGCCACATGGGAATATGATGTCATGGCAATAACGGAGACCTGCCTCAAAAAAGGGCAGGATTGAGTATTAAATATTCCTGGATATAGGGTGTTAAGCAAAGATAGGGAAGGAAAGATAGGAGGTGGGGTGGCAGTATTGGTTAAGGAGAATGTTACAGTGCTGGAGAGAGAGGATGTCCTGGAGGGGTCAAGGACAGAATCTATATGGCTAGAGTTAAGAAATAACAGAGGTGCCATTACACTACTAGGTGTATTCTATAGGCCACCAACTAGGGGGAAAAATATGGAGGAGTAAATTTGCAGAGAAATTACAGAAAGATGCAAGAACTATAGAGTAATGATAATGGCTTCAACTATCCTAATATGGACTGGGATAGTAATAGTGTAAAGGGCAGAGAGGGGGAAGAATTTCTGAAGTGTGTTCAGGAGCACTTTCTTGATCAGTACGTTTCTGGCCCAACGAGGAAGGAGGCATTGCTGGATCTGGTTCTGGGGAATGAGGTAGGTCAAGTGGAGCAAGTGTCAGTAGGTGAACATTTAAGGAACAGTGATCATCGTACCATAAGGTTTAGATTAGCTATGGAAAAGGACAGGGAGCAATCTAGAGTAAAAATACTTAATTGGAGGAAGGCCAATTTCAGTGGGATGAGAACGGATCTGGTCTGGGTAAATTTGAATCAAAGATTAGCAGGCAAAACTGTAGTGGAACAATGGGCTGCCTTTAAAGAGGAAATAGTTCAGGCATAGTCGAGGTACATTCCTACGAGGGGGAAAGGTAGGGCAATTAAAGTCAGAGCTCCCTGGATGATGAAAGAGATAGAAAGATGAAGCAGAAAAAGGGTGTGTATGACAGATGTCAGGTCGAAATTATATCTGAGAATCAGGCTAAATATAGAAAGTTCAGAGGAGAAGTGAAAAAGAACATAAGAGGGGCAAAGAGAGGGTATGAGAATAGAATGGTAGCTAACATAAAAGGTAATCCAAAAATCTTCTATAGACATATAAATAATAAACAGGTAGTAAGAGGAGGGGTGGGGCCGATTAGGAACCAAAAAGGAGACCTACGCATAGAGGCAGAGGGTATGGCTGAGGTACTAAATGAGTACTTTGCATCTGTCTTCACGAAGGAAGAAGATGCTGCCATAGACATAGTGAAGGAGGAGGTAGAGGAGATACTGGATGGGATAAAAATTGATAAAGACGAGGTACTAGAAAGGCTGCTGTACTTAAATTAGATAAGTCACCAGGACCAGATGGGATGCATCCTAGAACGCTGAGGGAAGTGAAGGAAGAAATTGTGGAGGTACTGGCCATAATCTTCCAATCCTCCTTAGAAACAGGGGTGATTCCAGAGGACTGGAGAATTGCAAATGTTATACCCTTGCTCAAAAAAGGGTATAAAGGTAAACCAAGCAACTACAGGCCAGTCAGTTAAACCTCGGTAGTGGGGAAGCTTTTAGAAACTAAAATCAGGGATAAAATTAACAGTCACTTGGACAAGTGTGTATTAATTAAGGAAAGCCAGCACCTATTTGTTAAAGGCAAATCGTGTTTAACCAACTTGGTCGAGTTTTTTGATGAGGTAACAGGGAGGGTTGATGAGGGCAATACGGTTGACATAGTGTACATGGATTTCCAAAAGGCGTTTGACAAAGTGCCACATAATAGGCTTACCAGCAAAGTTGAAGCTCATGAAATAGGTCATAACAACACAGAAGGAGGCCATTTGGCCCATCAAGTCTGTGCCGGCTCTCTGTAGAGCAATCCAGTCAGCTCCATTCCCCCGCTCTATCCCTGTAGCCCTGCAAGTTTATTTCCCTCAAGTGCCTATCCAGTCTCCCCTTGAAAACATTGAGGTCTCCGCTTCCACCGCTTCTGTCGGCAGCGAATTCCAGGTCCTCATCACTCGCTGTGTAAAAAAGTTTTTCTTCACTTCCCCCCTGTATCTCTTGCCCAAAACCTTAAATCAGTGTCCCCTAGTCCTTGTACCATCAACTAGTGGGAACAGCCTTTCCCCGTCTAGCCTATCCAAACCCGTCATAATCTTGTACACCTCTATCAAATCACCCCTCAACATCCTTTGCTCTAATGAAAACAAATCCAGCTTCTCCAACCTGTCCTTGTAGCTAAGATCCCCCATCCCCGCAACCATTCTGGTAAATCTCCTCTGCACCCTCTCAAGGGCCTTCACATCCTTTCTAAAGTGTGGTGACCAGAACTGGACGCAATACTCCAGTTGTGGCCTAACCAGCGCTAAATAAAAGGGACAGTGGCAGCATGGATACGAAATTGGCTAAGTGACAGGAAACAGAGAGTAGTGGTAAACGGTGGTTTGTCAGACTGGAAGAAGGTGTACAGTGGTGTTCCCCAGGGGTCGGTTCTAGGACCACTGCTTTTCTTGATATATATTAATGACTTGGACTTGGAAGTACAGGGCACAATTTCAAAATTTGCAGATGACACAAAAGTTGGAGGTATAGTGAACAGTGAGGAAGATATTGATAAACTTCAAGTGGACATAGACAGGCTGGTGGAATGGGCGGACATGTGGCAGATCAAATTTAACACAGAAAAATGCGAAGTGATGCATTTTGGTAGAAAGAACGAGGCGAGGCAATATAAACTAAAGAGTACAATTCTAAAGGGGGTGCATGAACAGAGAGGCCTGGGGATATATGTGCACAAATCATTGAAGGTGGCAGGGCAGATCGAAAAAGCAGTTAAAAAATCTTACGGAATCCTGGGCTTCATGAATAGAGGTATAGAGTACAAAAGCATGGAAATTATGATGAACCTGTATAAAACACTGGTTTGGCCTCAACTGGAGTATTGTGTCCAATTCTGGGCACCACACTTTAGGAAGGATGTGAAGGCCTTAGAGAGTGTGCAGAAAAGATTTACGAGAACGATTCCAGGGATGAGGGACTTCAGTTACGTGGATAGACTGGAGAAACTGGGGTTGTTCTCCTTAGAGTAGAGAAGATTGAGAGGAGATTTGATAGAGGTGTTTAAAATCATGAGGGGTCTAGACAGAGTAAATAGAGAGAAACTGTCCCCATTGGCATAGGGGGCGAGAACCAGAGGGCACAGATTTAAGGAGATTGGTAAAAGAACCAAAGGCGACGTAAGAAAAAACTTTTTTACTCAGCGAGTGGTTAGGATCTGGAATGCACTGCCTGAAAGGGTGGTGGAGGCAGATTCAATCACAGCTTTCAAAAGGGAGTTGGAGAAGTACCTGAAAGACATTTTTTTGCAGGGTTACGGGGGAAGGGCGGGGGACTAGAATTAGCTAAAGTGCTCTTGCAGAGAGCCTCGACGGGCCGAATGGCCGCCTTCTGTGCTGTAACCATTCTATGATTCTAAGATTCTAGACATGAACTGCATTGTTTTGTAAAGAGCCACAACTGTAAAATTACCTTCAGGTTCGTTTTGGGCTCTGACTTTTGCCTCATTTGATTTTACTGACAGTTGATCATACGCTGGAAATAGCCAACACAAACCATGCACATCAGTGTTTAGTAGGCATGTTACACTATCATGACTTCACTAAATACCCAGAATGCACTGCATTATTTTCTCTCTTGTTCTTCCCCCTTCTCTCCTAAAGGCACAGACTCCTAATGGGATACAGTTGCATAGGTGGTGCCCGCCCGCCAATACTTTATCCAACTATGTGAACATAAACAGCGAATGTCTATAGTCCATTTGACTGTAATGGGTCATCACAGCCAAGCCACATGCAATATTCATGCGGACACACACATGCACACTCCCACTGTATTTTGAATCTTGAATCACTGAATCTTGACCAGGCCTATTTTTGCTTCATAGGTCAGTTGAGTTGAATTGTGGCTTTGTCAACGTCAGCCAGCTGAAATCAGCTGCTTGACACACGACGACCTGTCTTCCTTTTCTCTGTGACTCAGTGCCACACGACAAGTGCATATGTGTAGCTTTTGTGAAATTCTATATGGAGCCTGTTTAAACAGTTCTGAGTTCTGTTTGCTTGCTTCTTTCTGCCAGCTTCTATTTTAATTTTAATTGAGGAACCAGGGTGAAGCCCATAGTGCCCAAGAATAAGAAAAGAGGATGTAAATCAGGTGATGCTACGCTTGGGTTTTAGCTTGTAGGAGGAAGGAAAGACTGAGAGAGGCAAACAAGTCTACAGTTTTGAAGCACTCAGCAGGTCAGGCAGCATCCGTGGAGAGAGAAACAGAGTTAACGTTTCAGGTCTGTGACCCTTCATCAGAACTGGAAAAGGTTAGAGATGTAACACCTTCACATGGTCCATCTCCAACTCTGCCCTTCCCTTCCTTGACTTCACTGTCTCCATTTCTGGTGATAGGCTATCGACAAGCATCCACTACAAGCCCACTGACTCCCACAGCTACCTGAACTACACTTCCTACCACCCCACTTCCTGTAAGGACTCTATTCCATTCTCCCAGTTTCTCCGTCTCCGCCGCATCTGTTCTGACGATGACACCTTCCATACCAGTGCTTCCGATGTGTCTTCCTTTTTCCTCAACTGAGGATTCCCCTCTACCGTAGTTGACACAGCCCTTGACCGTGTCCGTTCCATTTCCCGCACTTCTGCTCTCATCCCTTCCCCTCCCTCCCAGAACCACTTGTCCTCACCTTTCACCCCACCAGCCTCCACATTCAACGGATCATCCTCCGCCATTTCCGCCACCTCCAATGTGATCCCACCACCAAACGCACCTTTCCCTCACCTCCCCTTTCAGCATTCTGAAGGGACTGCTCCCTCCGCAACACCCTGGTCCACTCCTCAATCACCCCCAACAGCCCTTCCCCTTCGCCTGGCACCTTCCTGTGCAAGCACAGGAGATGCAACACCTGCCCTTTTACCTCCACCCTTCCCACTGTCCAGGGCCCCAAACACCCCTTCCAGGTGAAACAGCGATTTACTTGTACTTCTTGCAATTTAGTATACTGTATTCGCTGCTCACGATGCAGTCTCCGCTACATTGGGGAGACCAAACGCAGATTGAGCAACCGCTTTATGGAACACCTCCGTTCAGTCCGTAAGGGTGACCCTGAGCTTCCGGTCGCTTGTCACTTTAATTCTCCGCTCCACTTCCACTCTGACCTCTCCGTCCTCGGCCTCTTGCACTGTTCCAATGAAGCTCAACGTAAGCTCGAGGAACAGCACCTCATCTTTCGATTAGGTACTTTACAGCCTTCTGGACTCAACAGTGAGTTCAACAATTTCAGACTATAACTTCTGCCTCCATTTTTCAGGCAGCTGTTGATGATTCTGCCATCCTCATTTGCAACATTTAACCACTCCTGCCTCCTACGCTAGCACAGACTATTCTTTCAATTACTTCCTCCCCTCCACCCCCCCACCCTTTCCCTGTCTCTGCACCTGCTTAGAATCTGTTACATCTCTAACTTTTTCCAGTTCTGATGAAGGGTCACAGACCTGAAACGTTAACTCTGTTTCTCTCTCCACGGATGCTGCCTGACCTGTTGAGTGCTTCCAGCACTTTCTGTTGTTGTTTCAGATTTCCAGCATCCGCAGTATTTTGCTATTGTGTACACAGTTTTGAAGTTCTGTGAAAGAATAAGAAAGAGTAGGAGACTGTGGCCTAGAAATTCAGTGGCCTGCGCCACCAGTTTGCGCCCAAAGAAGGCTTTTGCGCCACTGTGCAAACCTACCGCGATATTTAGCGGGGCGCTAATGGCGGCGTTAGCCAGTAGCGCTGCGCCGCCACCGATGACGCCATCGGTGTGCGCAGCGCCCCGCTATCGCCCCGCTGGCCATATTTGGTTGCTGCCGCCTCCCCCGCGCCGGCCGCAAACAGCGACCGGTACACGGGGCCTACCTGTGCCGGTAGTGGGGCGAGTTAAGGTGGAGGTGCGGCCGGCCGCTTTTTCGGCGGCCGCCTGCCCGCACCTCCTTCCCCGGCCTCCTACACCCCCCCCCCCCGCGGCATTGCCGGCTGTTTCCAGAGAGCCCGGCACTTCTCCTTGGTGCCGGGCTCATTTGCCAGCACTCGCGAGCGGGGATCGCGCTGTTGCAGGCACCTCCCCCTTAAGAATGAAAGGAAGGCCTGCAGTACCGCAGCGTGCCGTGCCGCAGCGGGTGGCGCTGTGGCACTTTACACGCCGATATTCAGTTTCAGCGCCCCAAGCGGGGCGCCAAAACCCTTGTTTAGCGGCCGGCTTCCACTTGGGGCGCTGAAACTGAATTTCCCGCTGGCGCAAGTGGCTCCGCGCGCAGCGGTAATTCCGGCGCCCAGGCGAGCTGGGCGCCCCTAACTGAATTTCTAGGCCTGTGAGTTTTGAGTTTAACAGCCAGGATGTAAGGAAGAAGAGCCACTAAGATCAGATATTTGCAGCTTAGAAGGACAAAGAAAGAAAAGTTCAGAGGACATACGAACATACGAAAATGACAGGCAGGAATAGATCAGCTGGTCCATCAAGCCTGCTTCACACTCTGAGGCCTGGAGCCTCATGACTAGACATTTCCTAATGCCCCCCGCCACCCCCCCCCCCCCGGCACCCCCCGCCCCACCCTCGCCCACCCCTCTCCTTCAGCCATATTATCTCCTGGGAGAAAAAAACAGGAGCAATAAGGGAAAAAAATCATGAATATTCCTCTCCGACCCCCTCAGGTGATCTAACCCAGTCCAGCAGATCACATTGACCATGCAAACAAGGACTAACTGTAGTATTGATAAGAGAGAGTGAGAGATTACCTATCAGATAGGAAGCTTTTTTTAAATATCCTGCAGCACGTGAACGAGGGGGTGAAGTTACACCCATCGTACTATTCGGTAGGGATTTCCAGGATTTTGATCCAACGACTATGAAGGAAGAGCAATATATTTCCAAGTCAGGATGGTGTGTGACTTGGAGGGGAACTTGCAGGTGGTGGTGTTCCCATGCGCCTGCTGCCCTTGTCGTTCTAGGTGGTAGAGGTCGCGGGTTTGGGAGGTGGTGTCGAAAAAGCCTTTCCAAGTTGCTGCAGTGCATCTTGTAGATGGTACACACTGCAGCCACGGTACGCCGGTGGTGGAGGGAGTGAATGTTTAAGGTGGTGGATGGGGTGCTGATCAACTGGGCTGCTTTGTCATGGATGGTGTCGAACTTCTTGATGTTCTTGGTCAAATGCTGCCTTGACGTCAAGGGCAGTCACTCTCACCTCACCTCTGGAATTCAGCTCCTTTGTCCGTGTTTGGACCTAGGCTGTAATGAGGTCGGGAGCCGAGTGGTCCTGGCAGAACCTAAACTGAGTATTGGTGAGCAGGTTATTGGTGAGTAAGAGCTGCTTGATAGCACTGTCGACAACCCCTTCCATCACTTTGCTGATAGAATGGTAATTAGCCAGATTGGATTTGTCCTGCTTTTTGTAGACTGGACATACCTGGGCAATTTTCCACTTTGTCGGGTTGATGCCAGTGTTGTAGCTGTGCTGGAACAGCTTGGCTAGAGGCGCAGCTAGTTCGGGAGCACAAGTCTTCAGCACGATAGCCGGGATGTTGTCAGGGCCCATAGCCTTTGCTGTATCAAGTGCGCTCAGCCGTTTCTTGATATCACGTGGAGTGAATCGAATTGGCTGAAGACTGTCTACTCTGATGGTGGGGACCTCAGGAGGAGGCCAAGATGGATCATCCACTCGGCACTTCTGGCTGAAGATGGTTGCAAACGCTTCAGCCTTGTCTTTTGCACTCACGAGCTGGGCTCCACCATCATTGAGGATGGGGATGTTCATAGAGCCTCCTCCTCCCATTAGTTGTTTAATGGTCCACCACCATTCACAACTGGATGTGGCAGGACTGCAGAGCTTTGATCTGATCCGTTTATTGTAGGATCACTATACTCTGGCTGTAGTGATGCTTCCGCTGTTTAGCATGCATATAGTCCTGTGTTGTAGCTTCACCAAGTTGGCGCCTCATTTTGAGGTATGTACGGTGTTATAAATCTCATCATCAAGAAACTACTTATGAAGTAACGCTGGACGGCCAGCTGGTGGCGCCGTGCAAGGAGTATAAATACTCGGGCGTCGGCCCCAGCTTGCCAGGGACATTTTGTAAGACAAGGAGCTAGTGGAATACAACTAGACCTCCATGTTCTGAAACAAGTTGATTAAAGCCTTGCTTTATGCTCAAACCAAGTGCGTAGTGAGTTTTATTACATCATACGGTGCTGCTCCTGACATGTTCTTTTACACTCCTTATTGAACCAGGGTTGATCCCCTGGCTTGATGATAATGGTAGAGTGAGGGATAAACCGGGCCATGAAGTTACAGATTGTGGTGGAATACAATTCTGCTGATGGCCCACAGCGCCTCATGGATGCCCAGTTTGGAGCTGCTGGATCTGTTCTGAATCAATCCCATTTAGCACGGTGGTAATGTCACACAACACGATGGAGGGTGTCCTCAATGTAAAGACGGGACTTTGTCTCCACAAGGGCTGTGCGGTGGTCACTCCTACCAATACTATCATGGTCAGATGCATCTGCAACAGGTAGATTGGTGAGGGCAAGGTATTTCTCTTGTGTTGGTTCTCTCACCACCTGCCACAAGCCCAGCCTGGTGGCTATGTCCTTCAGGATTTGACCAGCTCAGTCAGTAGTGGTGCTACTGAGCCAGTCTTGGTGATGAACATTGAAGTTCCTGACCCAGGGTACATTCTGTGACCTTTCCTCTGTTCTTCATCCAAGTGGTGTTCAACATGATTCATCAGCTGAGTGGTAATCAGCAGGAGGTTTCCTTGCCCATGTTTGACCTGAAGCCATGAGACTTCATGGGGTCCGGAGTCAATGTTGAGGACTCCCAAAGTCACTCCCTCCCAACTGTATACCACTGTGCCGTCACCTCTGGTGGGTCTGTCCTGCCAGTGGGACAGGACATACCCAGGGATGGTGATGGAGGAGTCTGGGACGTTGGCTGAAAGGTATGATTCTGTGAGTATGACTCTATCAGGCTGTTGCTTGGCTAGTTTGTGGGACAGCTCTCCCAATGTTTACACAAGTCCTCTGTAATGTTCCCTGTAATTTATTTTCGGGCCACGCGGCCCATTCAAAATACCGCACATGCGCAGTTTTTCTATTTAAAAGCTGGCTGCACGGGACCACTGGAGCGCTGCACAGCCGCGCAACTTACAGTGAACATTGGTCCTCAGATGTTAGTGAGGAGGACTTTGCAGGGCCGACTGGGCTGGGTGTGCCTTTGTCGTGTCCGAATGCTGCGTGTTCCATCCGGTTTTATTGTTATAAATTTTTATATATTTTTGTAGCGGATTTATATATCTGAGTGGTTTGCTAGGTCATTTCAGAGGACAGTTAAGAATCAACCACATTGCTGTGGGTTTGGAGTCACAGGCCTAGAAATTCACTAGCCTTAGCGCCGCTTTTGAGGCGCTAGAGGGACTAGCGCCAGAGTTATGGCCAGTTAAAAAATTCCCTGGGGCCCTAAATCGGCGTTGCACCGGTAGCGCTGCACCGGCACCGATGATGTCATCGGTGTGCGCAGCGTCCCGGTTGCCGTGGTAACCCGCCCGAACTCCGAAATTGAGTTGCGGCCGCCTCGCCCGTGGCAGCCGCAAGCAACGTTCTGGCAGAGGTGCCTTACTCCAGTTTGCGCCGGCGCATTAAAGGCCCCGCGGCGGCCGGCCACTTTCCCGCCGGCCGCCTGCCCGCAGCTCCCTCCCCGGACTTCTCCCCCCCCCCCCCCCCCCGGAACAGATGCAAGCCCGGCACTTGTCCGAGGTGCCGGGCTCATTTTTAAGCTGATTTGCGCGGGCCGCGGCCGGGTGCAGGCAGCTCCTCCTTAACGGGAGGAGGAGGCCTGCACGTCCCCAGCCTGCCGCACCGCATCGGGTGCCGCAGCGCCGGAATTGCGGCGCGAAACGGCAGTTAGCGCCGATGTACCGCCGCAAAGACCCTTCAGTAGCGCCGGCAGCCGTTTGGGCGCGGCGCCACTGAATTTTTGGCGCGCGCAGGGGACTTAGCGCCGGCACTAACTTCCGGCGCTAAAGCCCTGGCTAAGCCAAAACCCAATTTCTAGGCCACAGACTGGGTAAGGACGGCAGGTTTCCTTCCCTAAAGGACATTAGCGATCCAGATGGGTTTTTACAACAATCCAATAGTTTCACAGTCAGCATTACTAATACTAGCTTTTTATTCCAGATTTATTTAATTGAATTCAACTTCACAAACTGCCATGGTGGGATTTGATTTGAATTCACGTCTCTGGATTATTAGCCTAGGCCTCTAGATTACCAGTCCAGTAACATAACCACTATGCTACTATACCCGCAGTTCCTAATGATTATGAGCCACAGCACAAACCAACCCCTAAATCAGTACTAAATTGGCAATCTCACTCAGAGGTGCCACAAGACTGGCAGGTAGGGAGATGAAGTATTACATTGGTGCAGTACGAGCTTCTCTTCAGAAACTGAAGCTAAGGCCTGAAATGGAAAAATGATCCAATTCTCATCTCCAACATCGTTCACTTTAAGTGCAAAAATTCACTGAAAAATGTAAGTATGCATCAAAGTTTGAATTAAGATTGTATTTATATTGTGTCATTTACTTACCCAGCACCCAACCCAGTCGACCCTGCAAAGCCCTCCTCATGTGATTACAGAACTACCGATTCATTGTGCACTATTTCTTTCGGCTCCAAATACAGTCAATTTTAGGTATTTATTTACATGTTGCAAGTACACTTGTACAATAAAACTTCTATTGTATTAATATTTATAGTTAATATTTTTTACTATTTAAATGTTGTTTATTGGCTTTTGTTGAAAGGTAGTACCAGCAGCTTTATGAGAACTTGTGTCGTGTTTAAAGTGCAGCCTATAAAACATGAGTCTTTCATTGTGCTTTAACACTCCTGCCCTTCAGATGTGGCCTCACGCTGAGATGTGGCTTCACAGTAGCAGCTGCTTTCCACTGCCTTGCCGAAGTGGCCAATCTTCATGTGTGAACCTACACAGTGAGTGTCTTAACTGTGGGGAAGTCACAGCTGAGGAGGATCCTGTTCACATTTTCCAGGAAGTCATTGCTTCGCAGCCAGAGAGAGGAACCCACACTGATTATCCCTTTCCTTATCCGAAGGATGCAGAGGCCAATTATAGCGCTCCCACTGCTGCCCAGCTGTGATCAGCTTATTCAGCACAGTTCAAGGCTGCTACCTTCTGGTCTCTATCCCTTAATGCTACACCTGGCAGTGCCAGACCAATTTAACACTTTTTTTTAACACAGGATCCCTGTTTTTAGCACCAATTAAAATGTGTTTAATTAAAGTTTAATTACATATGCAGTGTTGGATATAACAAATGAAGCACAGGGTGTGTGCTTAGCTAGAGGCCACAGTTAATACAGTACAGTACCTTGTTTTGTATTGTACGTGCTGCAGCAGTGGGTTTTGTCCAGATTAAGTGCAAAGTAGGATATGCTAAATGCAATGCTAATTTTAAATCATCCATTTTAGAACAAGTTTAGTATGGATACTCCCTTTGTGTGTGTATAGCACTGTATACTTAGGCACATACCACATAGACTATTTAAAGTAATGCATTTGTAAACTCAAAAGATTATGCTCTATTTACATTTCCTCATACTCATAAAGGCTCATTCTAGAATTGGAAAATGCATTATTTATGTTTATTTTTGTAAATTAAGTAAAAACAAGAAAAGGAGAAGGACACATTTTATAAATCTGAAATCAGTGACGTTATTAATACTTTGCCCTCTTTAGAGTGCATTAAACAATACAATTCTATAAATTTGCTATCAATATTAATGCTACTCTGATTAAAAATGCATTTAAATAATTTTTTCTCAGTATGAAAAGAGAATCCCAGCAAAGCCCTAATATGGTTTTCTAAACAAATTAAAAGTGCAGGATTCCAAGCTCCCGGTTTCCAAATTGGTACTTAGAACTTAAAGATACAACAAAATGCCATGACTATTGTTGCTTTGTCAATGGTAGGATTGTCACGGATGTCATTGTGTTATGTTCATACATGAGCGTGGAAGTTCTGATTTTGCACATGTATTACTGCACATTGTAGCATCACATTTTACTTGCTAGAATCCCACATACTGAGATAGACAAGATAAACAAGCTGGCACTGCAGAGCCTCCATATGTCAGGAAGAATCACGATGCTGCCAATTCTCCGCCATGGTACTTCAAACTTGACATGAAGTTGTACCTTTCAGTAATGCCCTCAATGCATTAGATGACATTTCAAATCCTGAGAATCCAAGAATGATTGAGGAAATATTTACTGCGGGGTCAGAATCAGTGATGATAAGGCTTTAACTACCAGAGTCTGGTTCACTTGTGATCTTTAGCAATCTCTTGGTACCCATGTGCTTTAGGGAAAAAAAAGCCAAATTTAGGGGGCATCTGCACTCAGTTATTTTGCTAATTATTATACAGTTAAAACAAAGGGGCAATTGTCATCCTCTCTTCATTCCATGAGCTGAGTTTGATTGTTAAAGACATTCTCACAGTCAGCACTCCTCTAAAAAGCAGTGACGAAGAATTACAACTAGCATTCTTTTTCTCTACTGTATTTGTTACTTTAAAAAAAAATTAAATAGTCAGTGCTGACCAAATGGAAGAGAATGAGCTTGTTATTCACGATGCAAAGAAGCTGAATTAAATTACAATTGTAATGACATGATTACTAGAGCAGCTTGATTTAATGGCTATATCTTGCACAACGTTAATTCAGCTTCCTCTCTCTCATGCATTCAGCTAATAATCCTGACCATGTTGTCAGTACTCTCAAAAACCCCACAGTGAGTAAGATTGTGGCCATGATCCCCCGTTACCACCCACTGAGGCAAAATCAGCCCCCTATTGAATGAAAAAAATCATGGGCCAACCCCTGCATGCAAAATTCCCCAAGTGTTCCCCTTCCTCTCACTCGTTCCTCCTTCCTTCTCCCATCGTCTCCTCTTCTCTCTTCTCATCTCTCCCTCTCCTCATATCTCCTTTCATCTCCCTTCTCCTCTCCTCTCTCCTCCTCTCACTCTGCCTCCCCTCCTCTCATCTCCTCCCTCCTCTCCTTCCATCTTCCTCTCCTTTCTCCCTCACCCTATTCAGTGCCCCTCCCATCTTCACCCTCCCTTCTTTGGTTCCACTTTTGCCTCCTCCTTCCCTGTCTCCTCTCCTTTCCTCTCTCTCACCTTCTCTTCTCTCCTCCCTCCTCCTCCCTCCATTCTCCCCTTTCCTCTCCCATTCAATCTATTCTATCCTTCTCTCCCCCTCACTCTAACATTCTTTGATCTCCTCCACTCCTCTCGCCTTCTGCCCCCCATTTCCATTTGCCTCCTTTCCTCTCCCTGCCTTGGTTCAATTACCCCCATCCTCTAACCCTGCATGACCTGGACGCTGCAACACCATGGAAGATCCATTGGTATAAATGGAAAACTAAAGCGATCCTGGTACAAGTTCTCAGGGCACACCACTGCCCACACCATTTTAATCTTAAAAAGTATCTATTTGCCCTAACTATTTGCTTTCTGTCCCCAAACCATCTCTCTATCCATGTGGCAGCATTCCCTTTTAATAATATTGTACCTTAATTTTCATTCTGATACACGGTTTTACATCCCTTGAGAAGGTCACCTCCAACAATGCAGCACTCCTGCAGTACTGCACTGAAAATGTCAGCTTAGGTTATGTGCTCAGGTCCTGGAGTGCAACTTGGAATCAGAATTGTCTGACTCAGAGGGCACAGTGGTACCAGCTGTGCCAAGCTGACACAAATTCAGTTTATTAAACAATAAAACTGCCCTCAGCTCAACTGTGCACACGGCACGTAAATAGATCTATATAGGCAGAACTCAGAAACACTGCAATACCTTCAAATTAGAGCAATTTAGATTCAGCAGCTTCAGAGCTCATCCCTATCCATCAGAAACCTTCATCCTGTGTGTATGCAGCCACAGGAAATGCTGATCTAGTTTAACCTGTGTCTATTCTTAGTACTACACTTTCTCCTTTATTCATGACTATCCGCCAATTTGTCCTGCTGTTGTTATATTTATGCTGATCCTACCTCAATGCCAAGTTATTCAATGATATCAGTATGCACACCTGTTTAATAAGGTTGAGGTACAAATCTCTGTCAGCTCAAAGTGAAGAAAAGCTACCAAGCCAAAAGAAGGAATGAAAATTTGCAGGCGTTCCAACATAAGCTGCACTTTCATCCTCCCTACCAACTAAGCTCAGAGCAACATCTGTGATGCAGAAGGATACCAAGAGGAAATGCCAAAAAGAAAAAAAATTGACAAGCATTACATACCAATTCTGTATATGTGGCCAACATTATCATTATTTACAAGAAACGACATATTAAAACCCCAGTTTTATTGCCTTTTAACTTATAAAATGCTGCACATATACATCAATAGTATGAGAAATGGCGTCCGCGGCGGTCGCAGGGTAAGCGCTCTCCCTGAGTCGGTCGGCCCACTCCCGCTACAGACGCTGTGTATCGGCGCTGATGAGTTCGGCGAGTCGGCGGGGAGGCAGCAGAAGCAGCGATGGAGGCCACGACGACCCGCTGTAGCACGGCGGCCGGCAGCTCCTCGACGGGAGGCTCAGAGGTCGAACCGGTAGGAGGGGAGGTGGCCAACGGACCGAGGGTGGGAAAAGCAGGCCCTGGAAGGTCGGACACCGCGGGAGGCTCGGAGGTCAGACCGGGTGGAAGGAGAGCCAGGGAGAAGCAGGCCCCGGGGCGTTGGTACCACGGCGGCTGAAGATTGTCGGGCAGGAGTGCGGGAAAGGCGGAGTGAGGCGAGAGCAGACCCTATTGTGATGGCGCCGATGAAGATGGCTGCCATCCTTGCGGGCTCCGTGGGTACCAGGCAGCTAAGTGTCCTTTGCTGCTTGGTGCGCTCGGCTCGTTAAGAAAAAAGCATTTCACTGACTGGATTTCACTTGTTGTATTTGGTTATGTGACAAATAAAATTGAAATTGAAATATTGGGCTGGATTTTAATTCAGGGGCGGGCTGGGGTCGTGTAATCCACATTTTGTGTTATCCACATGAATCTAAATCGATGTGGAGACTGATACGATTTTACCTTAATTGGCCAATTGATTTCCAGCGTGTGGGAACCTATGACAAGTGAGTTTTTCCAGTCTGAAAGTCGCCTCCGATGACATCATCATTGCTGCTGCATTTAAGGTCTGCAACAAGCCTTGCTTCTTCTGCAGACTGCCAACCTTTTGGCCTTTCATGCTACAGGGACCTGAAGGCAGAATGGCCAGCGAGAGACCTAGGTCTGCTCCCAGGTTTGACGACGTTGCCCTGCAGGCTTTAGTTGAGGGAGCAAGAGCTCATAAAGAGGTGCTCTTCCCTTCTTCAGGGAGGAAGAAGCCTCCCCAGCAGACCAAGGCTGTGTGGCTGCAAGTGGCAGAGGAGGTCAACTCATTTTCAGTTACCCACAGAACGTGGATTCAGTGCAGGAAGAGATTTCATGATCTTCTGCGCACTAGAAAAGTGAGTATGAATTTCCCATCACCCTCAACCTGATCCCCATTGCCTTTCCTCACCAGCACTCAGCTTTAGCAATCTCTTCCTCCACATCCCACTTGACACTGACATCCATGCACCCTTACCCATTCCCTCTCTCTCTATGGTCACATTCACCTAACTATTTGACTATGCAGTCCTCACACTCCCTATCACTGTGATGCTATGAAAACAACTGACAACACACAGGGAGGGCCCTTGGTCTTGCCACCTCACTCCATCTTTGTCTCCTTCTAAGTATCAATGCTATGGAATCTTTACACTCACTCCTTCATTCTCACTCAACCTCCACTTGTCTCCCTCATTGCAGGAAAAGAGAGCTCACAATAAGCGAGAAAGAGCGAGGACAGGAGGAGGGCCACCCTCAGTAGCCCAGCTCACCCCCTGGGAGGAGGCGGTCCTGGAGATCGTAGGAGTGGAGGATGAGGCGCAAGTGGGGGACGGACAGACGGGTGCATCACAGCAAGCTGGTGACAGAATAGTTTTCCATCTCTCTCATTGACATTGCATGAGTCGCTGATAATGATTCTGAAGCTCTAACAGATGGACTAATGATCATCTGCAATATGCAATGTGCATGTAACCTTGGCACCACATCTCTGACTCTTTCCTTTACTCCCCCACAGGACCATCGCAAGCACCCGTCACCACTAGCCAGGAGGAACAGCCTGAGCCTCCAGACTCCTCAGAAGAAGCTGCAACCTCTGAGGGCGCAGCATCAGCAGAATTCAGCGCACCCAGCACCAGCACAGACACTCACACCTCAGTGGGACCTTCAGGACATAGAGTAGTGTTGTCACCTGGTGTATCACAGCTCACAAGTGAGCATCAGTAGATTGTGGAGACAGTGACAGCAGTGGAGAGTCCTAGTCGGAGGGCGCAGGACTCTGCCAGCTCGGCTCAGCTGCATGCCGACCCTCTGCCTCTGGGTCCTTCCATAAGATCAGCGGTGCTGGAACTCCAGGAACAGATGCAGGAGTCTCTGGCAGGTTTTGTCTCCAGGGTCGCTGCGAGTGTGGAGCGAATGGAGGAGTCCATTGCGAACATGAGCAGAGCCTTTGTGGAGTCATTGGCACATGAACGCATCACCATGGAAAGGTTGGCAACCTCCATGGAGGTGATAAGTCGCGAGAGTGCAGAAAACATGGTGAGTGTTCAGAATAGAATGACATCTCTGTAGGAGCGATGGTCATCTATTGAACACAGAAACCAGACCTTCATGGAAGTCCTTCTGAGTAGGACTGCCATGCAGATACGGGTTCCCATGGCCCCCTGATGTGCAGCAAGGTGCTCTCAAGCCACTTGCAAGCGCTGAGGGGGACCTGACCCATGAGAGGGAAGTTGGTGGCAGACATCAAGGAAGTGGGGGCTCCTCTCCAAGCGCTCACACTTCCATGCCACTGCAGAGCCCTCAGTCAGAGCCCCACCAGAGTCCACACCCAATTGAGATCAGCGTCTCAACCCCTGCACAGCCGCAGGAGCAGCAGACTGTTGCCGAGCCCTCACAGGTTCGCAACCCCAGAGGATGCCCGCCAAAGGTGTCGAGACAGGAGCAGCAGGAAAGTCAGCAAGGGGCCTCCACATCTGCTGAAGCCACAGGGGAAGCACCACGTAGGAGCATGCGTAAGAGAAAGATACTGCACAAATAGTCACAAGGGTAGTCACTTGGGTGAAATTTGATGTTTTATGTGAAAAAGCCATCAGATGAATAATGTAAATAAAAAATCTGATGGCTACTGCTGTAGTTGTGGCGTGTGTCATTTCGCGAATGGGACTTTCACATTGAGGGTTTAGGATTACTTGCAATTGTCAGTATGGTGGTCAAATTGCTAGGAATCCGTTGGTCCTTGGCCATTGTTGATGCTCAGGTAAGAAGCTGCGAGGCAAAAGTGCTTGATTGGCTAGGCTAAGCAAATCTGGCCAAGATGAGTGCGTTCCTTGCATCCCGGGCAGCAATGTGGTTGTGCGCTGGCGCCTTCTGACCTGTGCAGCTTCAGGTGCAGCAGCTTGGCGCTCCTACTGTTGCTGCTGCTGTTAGTGGTGCTGTTGTTCATGATTCTGCTACTGCCAGGGCTGGTCTTCGTCCGAATCTGATGTCCAGGGGGAAAGGAAATAAATGGCTCCCATGCTTCTGGTATATGCCTCAGTTGAGGAAGCGCTCAGTGAAGGTGGCGAGAGGGGTTTCCCAGGAGGTCACACTGGAGATGGGTGTCAGGCTCCAAACTTCCACAGCTGTGGTTATGCCTTCTAAAATTCCCCCAGATCTGAGACAACAAAGTCCTGCCACCTGCAAATGATGGCTGATCAAATATCCTCTTTAATGGTTGACTTGCAGCTGATAGTCAGCAATCCAATTGTGTTCCCGCCAGGTTTCACCCCGTCGTGTTTCAGAACAGGTGTGTTTCATGTGGGAAAAGGGTTAAAATCACAAAGGCCTTTCAAATTGGCATTATAGAGGCAATTTAGTGCTTGTTAAGGGCCTTAATGGCCTATCCCGCCTCTTGGAGACGGGTTGGAGACGGGACCATTAGACACGAATTAATGAAAATTGCGTGGAGGTGGGATGGAGGTGGGGTTGGGCCCGCCCGCCAGTTTTTGCAATTTTAACCACCCACGTACCTCCAATCCCGCCTCCACGGCCCAATGAAAATCCTGCCCATTCTCTCCATTCTTTCTCGTTAAATCCCTAATTCCAACTCTGACCAATGTGCTTCCTCCTTCAACCATATGGTTGGACAACTGGAAATGCAGGTTTCCCTATATCTGCTTTCAGTGCCTTTAAAAGATTAAGGCCTAGAAATTGAGGTTGCGCTGCGCCGGGGCTTAACGCCGGAAATTTAGCGCCGGTGCTAAGTCGCGCTGTGCGCGCCAAAAATTCAGTAGCACCGCGCCCAAACGGCTGCCGGCGCTACTGAAGGCTGTTTGCGCCTGAAAACTGGCGCTACGCGCCGCATTGCGGCGCTATTCCGGCGCTGCGGCGCCCGATGCGGTGCGGCAGGCTCGGGAAGTGCAGGCCTCCTCCTTCAGTTAAGGAGGAGCTGCCTGCACCCGCCCGCTGGCCGGTAAAATCTTCACAAAAATGAGCCCGGCACCTCGGGGAAGTGCCGGGCTCGCAGCCGAGAAGCATCTGTTCCGCGGGGGGGGGGGGTGGGGGAATCCGGGAAGGGAGGTGCGGGCAGGCGGCTGGCGGGAAAGCGGCCGGCCGCCGCTCCACCTTTATGCGCCGGCGCAAAGTCGTGCAAGACTCTGTTGCCAGAGTCTTAGTTGCGGCTGCCACGGGCGAGGCGGCCGCAACTGAATTTCGGCGCTGGGGCCCGTCACCACGGCAACCGGGACGCTGCGCACACCGATGACGTCATCGGTGCCGGCGCAGCGCTACCGGTGTAACGCCGATGTTGGGCCCTAGTCAATTTCAAAACCGGCTGTAAGTCCAGCGCAATGCCCTCTAGCGCCGCAAAATGGGCGCTAAGCCCACTCAATTTCTAGGCCTAACACTTATAGCACCATCTGCCATAAATGTCTGGCCTCTCTAAATCAAAATTAGTGTTGGTTTTTCAATAAAATAATGAGAGTCGAATGGATGAAAGTAGTTTGGTTTGCAATTATCCACATACTAAGCTTTGTTGTGCTGGAACAATAATCACACACAGGCCATGATGCCCTTCAGACTCAGCAGGAACTAGGTTGAGTTGGGTAGACTCAGGCAGGGTCTGTCAGTCACTTCTTCCACACAGCCCCCCCTAAATACCCCACTGCCTCTGTCAGGGCTCAGCTCAAAATTACATTTATTTTATCTCTTCGTACAACTAACAGCAAATAGAAAAAGGAGTTCAGAACTAATTTTGCAGATACATCAGGCTGAATTTTGATTGAGGAGGCATGTAGGAGGTGGGACTACAACTTTCGGGGTTGTAGTCCCGCCTCCATCGAGTTGTAGCCAACCCACGCGATTTTGACTTGATTGACCTTGTTGACGTCACAGATTGACATTTCATCTGTCAAGATCTTTTGACAGATGAAATATCAGCGTTTGACAGCTGTTTGAAGCTGTCAAACACTGACGATCTGTACTCTAAGTTAATTCCTTCCTCTCAGGCTGATTTAGAGATCTCCCCGGAACAGAAAGCTGAATGCTGCAATTTTTGACAGATCGCGGCCAATCTGCTTTCTGTGCCGATGAGATGAGGGACCTGAAGGAAGGAAGGCTGTAAAGGTAAGTAAAACTTCTTTAAACACTTTACACACACCAAACACACTTACCTTTGCACTCATGCACCCATCACTCACCTGAACACCGGACATCTCGACCCCTCCAAACCCTTCAGCCCGACGGCCCGCCTCGCTAACTTGGCGTGGTTTGGAACCGTCGGGAATCCCACATTTCACCAATGAAAATAGGGATTAGGGTAAAAACTGCCTGTTAACTACCTGTTAACAGGCAGTTAATTGGCACTAATCCCCTTCCCGCCTCGAGGAGGCGGGTCCCAGCGCGGGTCGGGTACCCACCTCCTTTGAAACTGGCAAGAAGGTGGGTTGGGGGCGGGATGGGTTCGTGCCCCCCCCGATTTCAAGATTTTAACCCCCCACACGCCTCCAATCCCGCCTCCACGGCTCAATGAAAATCTTGCCCATCCTCTCTGCGCCATTCTGCCAGTGTTTCTCAACAGTGTATTTTAACAAGATAATCACAGTCCTAAACTAATATTTAGCAATATGTTCTGCCCTTTTGTGAGAAACGATATATATATTTTTTGTCTATGTTGCATGATTTTATCTTGGGTCACGGCGCACGCAGGGTTAAAATTGGTTATTGCTAGCTGATTGTTTTCAAGCTGCAGGGAATATATATTATACAGCAGACATTAATATATGTCTGCAATTTGCCCCCATCAAACAAAGGAGAGTTTAATATGCTCATATTAATATACCATATGGCGTAAATTTAAGGTGTTGTTGATGATGTCTGTTGAGTGCAGACGCATTAGTGTCATTCTGTCTGGTAGTGAGTCTAATAGCTGGCTGGACAACATGTAAATTTATGACAATCACAGATCATCCATAGTGGTTGGGATAAACATCTTGTATAGTTTACATCTGGTGAATCTTTTTCAAGTAATAGGTTTGATTGACAGTTATGTCTGAATTGAAGTCTTGTCAAGTTTGAGAGAGGGGCAGACCCATGATTCTTAGCAGTCTGCTTGACAGACAGAACTGTAGCCAGGAGCTGCCGGTCGTGGTTTGTGGCAGCCTTTACCTAGCTCCCGTCAGTCTCAGCCCATCATTACATCGCATCAAAGGCTCTGGGTGGAACTTTCAACTTTGATTGTTATACACCCCGCCCGATTTTCCTTTCAGTTGACTTTAATGGAAAAGAAAATCAAGCGGGGTGTATAACGGGACGATCCGCTGCAGCCCGTTTTACGGCCCTGCTGAAGTAAAAAGTTCCAACCTCTGTGGTAGCATTCATGATGTCGGAAGTGAGTGGTCACGTTTTGAGGATCAATTCTATGCTGAGTGTTAGTGCAGGAGAAATGTTTTCCTTGTTTTGATATTTCCTGGAGAATAGCAAAGCTTGTAATTACTGTAAATGTCCTGTTTATACTGATTACTGTTCATTTACCTGCTTAATGTTCAATAAATTGGTCTGCTGGTTTACTGTCTGATTAGAATATATAGGGGGAGAAATTCATTATAACCCCATTTGGGGCACTAACTTTTAAAAGTTGAGAAAATTAGCGCCAGGAACTAATGTTGCTCAACTTTTTAAAAATTTGGTTTTGCGCTCCGGGAAGGAAGTGGAGGGCTAAATCAAGCACTCCACTTCATTCCTGGAGGGCAGCAGGCGGGACGGTAGGTGAGCCATGCAGCACTGTCACGTTGGAAGGCTCCTTCCCTCCCTTAAAAGGAAGGGCCATCGCTGCAGGCTCTGTGACGGGAAAATTTACCTGCTCCCCAACGGCAGCCGTGATCCGGCCCGATCAGCCCGAAGCGCTGCAGCAGAGTGCCGGGCTGATCGATCGCTGGCGAAGAAAGAAAAAAAACCGGGAAAAGCGTTTCAGATTTTGTTTACCTACCTCGGTCACCTCGCCTTTAAGTATCGCCCCCCGAAGCACCCGGCCTCCCGATCAATGCCTCCTGCAGCTGTCAGTGTTTCCGCCCGGCGATGCTGCAGGGGGCGGAAATGAATTTCGGGTCCGGGGCGCTACCAGGGCGATGCGCAGCCGGATGACTTCACAATCCCCGGGCGCAGGAAATCGTGGTGCTAGGGGTTACCGCCGCCGCAAACCGCCAGGTGAATTTCGCGGGCGGCGGTAACATCGCCATGCCCGGGTGGAAAGTCCTTAGCACCCCATTATCGCCCTCCGGAGGCACCAACTGGAGGCGCGAAGGCACTGAATTTTTAGCCCATATTCTTTTATCTTCCAAAGTTGAGTAAATTACATGGTGGCATTTTATATGTTCCAGTAAGCTGGACAAGGTTCACAGTTTGATCTTTGGGTCTCTCTAAATTTACCTAGATATTGGGCAGTTAAAGGCAGCCTCTGGTTCATAGGCGACATGCTGGAATTGAAATTGGACCTTGTCGTGCCTGTTTTCCAGGCGGAAAATGGGTGCAAACAGCTGCAATTTAGAAGGCCCAACTCGCATTGGAAACACATCCAACGCCATATTGGTTTGGTCACTATAGAGATGTCACTGGCAACCGCTTAAAACAGGTGTTACCCGCTTCTATATGCTAATAGGGGGCCGAACACCTTTATTAGGACCCAAATTAGAAGTTGTTCTTAAAAATATTTAAATGCCTCTCCCAGCTCCACATTAAAACTGTGGGCTGCTGCCGACCACTGCTCATCCTCCTCTTGATTAAAAGATTAACTAGTCCTTCATTTAATTTCTATTTCTAGGACCTTGCTGCATGCATTTGCCTACAGAACAACAGTAACTACACTTCAAAAAGTAATTCATTGGCTGTGAAGCACTTTGAATGTTCTGAAGACTTGACGGATGTTATGTTATCTTTCTTCACACCACTAGTCTGTTAGATGGCATTTTTTGTAATGTAAATAAAATGTAGATTTTTACACTGGCAATCTGCTTTTCCAGAGAGGGCGTGGAATCTGATTTAATCCAGTGAGACTGTCTGAAGCCACTGCACAGACGTCCAAGTACCCCTTGAGATGTATGACCCCAGATATTCCTACAACGATGAGATTGGCGAAGTACACAGCGGATCTTGCCGTTGCCGACTTGCTCCAAATTTTGCTGGTGTTCTAATTAGAATACATTGCAGCAAGCACAGTGGTGAATCAGGCAGTCAACACCGATCTAAGAGCTGAAGTAACGACACATTCACCAATTGTATTTGGAGCCACGAATAGGTTTCCGTGAATGGAAGTGTAACATAAAAGCATAAGAAATAAGAGCAGGAATAAGCCCTTCAAGTCTGCTCCACTATTCAATAAGGTCATGGCTGATCTTCTACCTCAACTCCACTTTCCCACCCTAGCCCCATATCCCTTGATTCCCTTACAGTAACTTTAATCTACAATTATTTTAAGTGTCCCTTTGAGTTTTGAGAATTTTATCTGTTTCATTGCTGTGTGTGATGCATGAATTCTGACCACTCCAATCGCTACATTATAAAATATTAATAATTTAGGAATTAAATATTTTTTGACTTGTTTATTCGTGAATTATGAGGGCATAAAATGAGCTAAGCAAGTAAACCTTGAATTTTTAACTTATTTAAATGTTCTGGGTTTGAATGAGACTGAAGATCGCAAATCTTTGTGGACGCAAAAATGCACATAATGAGATGATAACTTTCCTGTGAGTAGATGGGCTTGAAATGTTTTTGAGGTATATGTACATGAATTTACTCATAACTGATTGAAACAATAGACTCACAGAGCCATCGAATGATACAGCACAGAAGGAGGCCCTTCGTGCCTGTGTCAGCCCTTCGAAAGAGCTCTCCAATTAGTCCCACTCCCCTGCTCTTTCCCGAGAGCCTTGTAAATGTTTTCCCCTTCAAGTATTTATCCAATTCCATTTTGAAAGTTACTATTGAATCTGCTACCACTACCATTTCAGGCCGTGCATTCCAGATCGCAACAACTCGCTGCGTAATTTTTTAATTCCTTATATCGCCTCTGGTTCTTTTGCCAATCACCGTAAATCTGTGTCCTCTGGTAACCAACCCTGCTGCCACTGGAAACAGTTTCTCCTTATTTACTCTAATAAATCACTTCATGAACAGCTCTATCCAATCTCCTCTTAACCTTCTCTGCCCTAAGGAGAACAACCCCAACTTCTCCAGAATTTAATACAATACTCCAGCTGAGGCCTAGCCAGTGTTTTATAAAGGTTTAGCATAATTTCCTTGGTTTTGTACTCTATTGCCCTGATACCTACAGGGAGGCGCATTCAGAAAGAGGGGCGGGGAGGAGTGCTCGACGGGAAACCCGGACTCGGATGTCCTGCAGATATTAACAGCAGAATGTCTTTTCATTTTTTTTTTGCAGGTTTCCTGCCCCACAGCCAGCCTGACTGACAGGTAGAGAGGGAGAGATCATGGTCAGGTCGGGGGGGGGTGCAGGGGGGGGGGGTGTTGTGGTGGCGGTGATGGGGGGATCAGATCTGGGTCTGGGGGGTTCAGATCGCTGTCAGGGGGTCTCGCAGTTGGGAGGAGTCAGATCATGGTCGGGAGGGTCAGATCGTGATCAGAGGGAGTGATCACGGGGGCAAATCGTGGTCGGTGGAGGAGAGATCGCGGAGGGAAGATCGGGGGAGTCGGCGATCGTGGAGCTGGAAGCGGGTAAGCTTGTTGGGCCAGGGGGAAACACTCCTGCTCCTCCTGGCCCACAAGCAGCGCTGCAAATGGATCCAGCCCTTCTCGCCTTCTTTTACCTGCCGGGTTTCCCGAGGTCCAGATTAAAAATGGGTTAAAAATAAAAGGCATGTTAAAATGGAGGCATGCAGCCTCCTTAAAAGACTTTATCAATCGACCTGCCTCCTGAGAGTAGATTGGTCACCTGCCCCCCCCCCACTCCCCCGTCCCACCCCCGTTAAAATGGACAGCTGTTAAAGTGGACGGGTTCAATGCAGGCTGCGGTGGGGTTTGAAATTTTTTACATTTTAACTTCTCACCCGAACCCAAACCCATCCATTCTTGTGGGTTAAAATTACTTCCTATGCCTCCATTAATAAAGCCAAGGATCCCATATGTTTCTTTAACAGCCTTGTCTTGGCACCTACACCCTACACCCCGGGTTTAATAGTAATTAATAAACAAATTAGAGTCTTTAGAAAAGATATGTTTGTTGTTAGTGGCTTTAGTGAGGTTGAGCACTGTGGGAAAACAGAGAAGGGTTCGTTTAAATTCTGAAAACAATCTCATAAATTGAATGGCATGAAAATATTAAAATTGAAAATTCCAAGGTGCAGGAAGTGGATACTCAAAAGATCTTAGTTGTTTAAACTTTGCAACAGTAATACATTTTTAATAACTGTGAGTGTAAACCTGACCGTGGAGCAATAAATCATGTCACTGCTAGGTTGTTTAGACCATTATTTTTAAGTCTAAATGGCAGTGGCATATAAACTGTCTTAAATGCAGGAGAATTGCAATCGCCATTGATGTTAATGGAGGTGGAGCAATGATAAGTACCTTCTAACTCTTCCCGGAGCTGCAAAAAAGTCAGAGGAAAATATGGAGCGGCATAATTAATGGCATAATTTACTTCGCCATAATTTCCTCTCTCTTTTGCACCATTCTAGGGTCCTTACGATGTAGATGCGTCATTACAATGGTGTAAGTCCCTTTGAAAATCTGGGGCATTATTACATTGGGTAGGTTATGGGTACAATGGAATGTTGTTATTCCTAGGCAATACAAAGGGTATCTACAGTGTACTGACTAAACCCATGGAATTCAACTAATCCTTTCTTGAATAAAAAAATTAGCACTTTAATTGGAGTCAGTTTGCAGTAAAGAGCAGCTGGCAGACAGCTTAAAAACTAACTGAACTTTAATACCTCTAATTGTAATACCTTTTGGACTTTAGTACGAGTGCAATCAGATTACCTGATGTATTTATATACAGACTGATACTCTAATTGCCATAATGAAAATCACCAGTTTACAACTTACCTCAGTAATGATGCATTTACAGAGTCTACATCAGGACATACTACAAAAGGTTATTAACCAATTAACTTGGAATAAAATTTATAGGTCCGGTTCATCTTAGTGAACTCATCATGCTCAGCAAATAAAAAGAGAGGATCTAGGTTAAGCAAGAATAGTAGTTTTGACTAGGATTACTTTGATTCCAGTTTAAGGAAATAAGATGGGAAGGGCAACAAACTATTTTCAGTAGTTCTCTAAAAGGGTCGCCTCACTGAGGCAGGGATAACTGATACGAATATCATACCCTACATGCCCGATAAAGGTCATGTCAGCTGATCACAGGACTATGAAAATAATAGTGGCCAAACCATCTAGCCCAACCAACAAGAAGATACTACATGAGGAGCTGACTAACTTCTGAAGGAAACAAAAGTAGAAAAAGAGGAGGGGATGGTGGGCAAACAGCAACTAAAGCAGGAACACAGCCTAATCCTAAAAGCTGTCTATGCTGCTATTTCCTTGTAGGCTACATTCATCCAACCATTCCTATATGTTTTTCATTTTTTTGTTGTTTTTAAATGTAAAGGGGATTCAATTGGATAGCCCCCGAAACAGGCGCGGGGATGGCAATGTGCGATTAACCCGTGCCCGTTGTTTGAAATGCAGGCGGCACACCATCTTCATGCTGCCTGCTAATTAGCATGATTTCTGCATGCAGCCAGCTGTTCATTGGCTGCACACATCAGCAGGGGGCCCAAAATCGTAACTTCCTAGCCCTGCTTAAAGCTAGTCTGCACCTCTTTGAAGGGAGGTGCATTGTAGCTGGAGCAGGTGCTGGGACTCATGCAGGAAGTGAATCTTACCTGGGGAAACAGTGAAAAATGGCACAACATGGGAGAGAGTGTGCTCCAAGGTTTTCCGACATTGCACTGGAGGTCAGAAGGCAGTGGGAGCAGATACCCGTGGAGGTCAATGCCAAGAGTCTAGCCCCGAGGACCTGCATGCAGCGCCGCAAGAAGTTCAATAACCTCACACAAGTGGTCAAGGTCGGTGAAATATCCTAGCCTCAGCCACTGCTCAAATCACCACACCCCCCTACCAAGAATCTTTATCAATCAGGACTCATACCTAACATTCATGTGCTCCACCACACTCTCACACACTTAGCACTGCTGCAAGCCTCACACCCACATCTCACACCTTGCACACATTTCCAGCTATTCAACCATGACAGCCACATCAGCCAAACCGATTGCACGACACTCACTGACACACTTCCCTCTCTCTTGCAAGACAAGGTGGCACACAACTGGAGGCAGCAGGAAGTAACCGGAGGGGGCCAGGTGCGCCTGCATGCTCTAACCCCCATGGAGGAGATGATGCTGGCCATTATTGGAACGGCCATTGCTGAGGCTGTGGACAGCGGCGGGGCTGAATCCATTGAAGACAGTATCCTCATACCTAATCCTTCTCACATCCCACTTCCTCCTCATCTCACAATCTCTTCTGATTAACAAGCTGCAGATGATGTAAGCATGCACCTCTAACCCCTCCCCCCCCCCCGCCACCCCCACCACAATCTTACCCTTGTACCTTTTATCTTTCTGATACCCAAGAAGTGCAACCTGGCCAAGTAGTGGAGGAACACCAAGAAGAGAGTGCTGATGAAGACACACCATCACTTGATTTCACACTTGCAGCCACCAGCTCAGATACGGACACTGCGCATATAGTAGCGGATAGATTAGAGGCAGGATCAGCACGTGGTGAGACACCGGGCATGAGTGCACTACAGCCAGAGCAGGGGGCAAGGATAGCGCAGATGCTAGCTTGCTGGAGGGCGAGGTCGTGCACGGGTTCTGCTGCAGAGGACTCAGATGAGGACTTTGTTGGGGCAGGCTACAGAAGAAGGTTGATGGGCATTCACAATGAAATACTTGGTGCATTGGAGTGCCTGCCAGAAAGTCTGCATTCAATATCAGGGAGCATGGAGGAGTCCAGCATCAACTTGACACAAGGCTTTGGAGCCCATCCTTTCCAGCATGGAAGTGGTGGCCACTTGTGGGCCCAACCCTGATACAGCATCCGATGGCTGACGTCTCTGCTTCAATTACAGCACAAACAGCTTCCACCAAAAGTCTGAGTGCTGTAACTGGTTTCTGCGGTGGCCAATTTCCTATAGGCCCTGCCAATTATTGTAAGTGGTTTCGCCCCGCCCGTAGCGAGCACGCAAACCCCCTTACTACAAGTTCTAGATGATAGGGATTACTGAGGACACATTGGAACACGGACAGCGTTTTCGGGCTCACCCGTACAGTGTTTATTAAGGTTGACAAAGCACTCCACTCGCATACAGTACGAGCAGTGTGAACACAACAGTACAGTTTAAAACAGTACAACCCTGACTTGTCCAACAAGCCCCTGCCGTGCTGACTTACCACGGCCTAAAAACACTCTCCCGTGAACTAAACTATCACAGGACCCTTCCAATGCTAAACTCCCTCTGGTTTGGTAGGGACATACAGGCAGCCCCTCACACAGCTAAGTGATCTTGTGGGTGTGCAGGCTTGGCAATGCTCACCTAGATTGCCCTTGATCTTGCTTGCAGCTTCCTCCCATACGTCTCGGCTACCTGGTTCCGTACCGGCCTTGCGGCATGCGAGTCCCAGTCTGAGTCGAAGTCCGTCTCAGTTGGCAGAGCAAGGCTCAGCTCCTCTTGACGTTCCATTGTGGGGAGGGTAGCAGAGAGAGAGAGAGAGAGCTATCCAAACTGCTCTCTGATATACCCCCCCAATACACAGACCGCTGCCTGTGGTTTTAATGGACACATGGCCTCAAGGAAATGGTTTCCAGGCCTCCGCCCAGGTTTGGATGGTTTAGATCTTGTTTTGATCTCCCAGCCGATTTAACTTAATGAGCTCATCTTCTTCAGAAACAATGAGTCGCCAGCCTCGTTATTCATGGCTTGGGAGTGGGCCTCTCGGGCCATTGTTCCCAGGGACAGTCCGTTACCATACGAATGCAACCTGGTTACGTCAGCCACCTTCAGCCTGAGTGTTTTTCCACAGCTTCCCCCCCCAAACAGCCTGTCCAGTTTTTAATAAGGGTATATGTTCATAATTTATAAATCCATGGAGTCTGCGCCGACTGCTACAGTGCTGCAGTGGAAGCTCAGGCTGAAGTCATGCAAGCTTAGCTTGCTGCCATGCAAGCTCAGACTGCTGCCATCATGGCTGCGGGTACCAGTGTTTAAAAGGGCTTGCAGGGTGTCACACCAGTCCAGTAATGTGTCCTCCAACAGATTACTAGGATTGCTGAGATGCTGCCCTAGAGCAGTGGCAGTGGCTCCATGGAGCACTAACCTGCTGTCCTCTCTCAGGATGACAGCATTCATCCTCCCGCCCCTGCTACTCCACCTTGCTGTTGCCTGTCAGTCAGCCACCCCAGACGGCTGCCGCCCATGCCGAGATTGTGCAGTCTGAAGCCGGGTCTTCTGGCCCAGAGCTGCTTGAGGCCGTCCTCCAAGACCAGCTGCAGTCTCCTCCACTGAAAGTCAGCAGACTTCCACCAGCCATGCTGCAGCCATTGGGGTAGCACTTCGTAGGAGCACTAGGATAGGCAAAGGCAGATGGAAGACAGGCACTAAGGGAATGCACAAGGGTGATTAGTTTAATTGTGTATTCAGTACGGTATGATTTATTTTATAAATTTTGTTTGCAAGGTTTATTTTGTGGTGGATTTTATTTTTTCATTGTGGCCAAGAGGACAATGCATTCGTCAGTGACAGGTAAGGAGTGTGGGACTGTTGGTGAATGGGGAATTGGGGTTGCGGTTAAAGGTATCGCACTTGAACTAGTTCTTCACAGACAGCCCGGGCAGAAAGTGGCTGTCTTGGTTGGCGCCTCGCTTCCTGTTCCTGTTCCTGTTCCTCTTCCTCTTCCTCCTCTTCCTCAGCTGCTCGCCATATAGCTGGTGGCAAGGGCTGTCTTCTCATGATGCTGATGTTGTGTAGCATGCAGCAGATCACCACAAATCTTGACACCCGCTCTGCCAAATACTGCAGGCCTCCTCCAGAGCGCTCCAGGCAGCAGAATCGTTGCTTCAGCACGCCAATGGTCTGCTCTATCACATTTCTTGTGGCAGCATGGCTACATTGTATTCATGCTGCGCACGTGTGCATGGGTTGTGAACTGGAGTCATGAGCCATGTTGTCAGTTGCTAGCCCTTGTCACCCAGTAGCCACCCTTTGGCTTGCTATGGTGGCTGAAATACAGTTGGCACAGCAGACTGCTGCAGAATGAAGGCAGCATGACTGCTGCCAGGATACCGGGCATGATCTGCATAATGCGCTGCTTGTGGTCACACACCAGCTGGACGTTGAGGGAATGGAATCCCTTTTGTTTCCGGTACATGGTGGAGTTGACATGCGGCACCCGCAAAGCGATGCGAGTGCAGTTAATGGCACCCTGCACCAAGCCTGTAATCATAGCAAACCCTTGTGCTCAATCTGCCCGCTTGTCTCTGACAAGAGGGAATGAAATGTAGTTACCTCCCTTTGAATAGAGAGCATCAGTCACCTCCCTTATCCAACAGTGGACTGCAAACTGTGAGATGTTGCTAATATTTCCAGCTCCAGCCTGGAAGGAGCCAGACACATAAAAGTTCATCACCACAGTCACCTTCACAGCCACTGACAATGCGGTCCTTGCTCTGCTCTGAGGTTGCAGTTGTGGCTGCAGCAGGTGGCAGATTTCAGTGAGAACGTCCTTATTGAAGATGTCTCTCACATTGTTCCTCATTGAGGTTCAGGGAGGAGACTTGCTCCCTGAACATCCTGGGCAGATATGGCCTTCTGCTGAGAGTCCTTCTCCCCTGCTCTGCGTGATCTCTGCTCATTCTTCCAGTCATGCTCTATTCCATGGGGAAGGCTGACTAGTGCACCCATGTCTGGCAGCAACTGGTTTGTGCAGAAGCCTTGAAGTCAGCAAAACGTCCTTCAGCACCTGCCACACCACTCCTTGGAGACTTTTGCAACTTGAAACAACAATGGAAAACACCAAACACTTGTAGAATCGTACCAACAGCCAGAAGAAATCAACCAGCAACTAACTTGTAAGTAGTTGATGATCCCTTTAAGTAGCGCTGGTGAGGGGGATCCTTCCTGCTGCTTAGCGCGTGTTCAGCTGTGTGAGCTTAAGTGAGGGTGTCAGCTGGAGCGTAGAGCTCCAAAATGATCTGCTTGCTCTGCATACTTCTGGCTGTGCGCGTGCTAATGCCTTCACCAATATGACGTCCGGCGCGATTCACGGCAGAAGTGTGCATGCGCGGAGTGGACGCCATTTGGGTTCCCAAACAACGGGCGCTACTGAGCCCAATTTCGCACCCAAAATCTTTTCATCTCATTACAACAGTACATTGACCTATTTCAAGTAGTATCTGAAATTTTTAGTGCTGCACTTTAGCAATAGATTTGTTCTCAAACCCAGCTGTACGTATTTTGCAAGGCATGAACATTTGGCCAAATTACAGCAAAACCCATCACAACAAACTTATCTGTATTATGCTTTCTGAGGCACATGAGTTGTAGCAATATTACAATTACCCTACATCTGTGACTGTTGAGCTAACAGTTCAGGTTCACTGAATCTTTCTAAAGCACACACCTTTTTTGCCACAGAAAAGTGTGCTTACATGAGAATATACTTATAAACTGTGATGAAAACAACTAAGATACCATTTTCGCCACAACAAATATAATGATTTATTTAGCAACTTAATCTTAACAAAAGCAAGAGGAAACACATATGCAAGAAGATGCTCATTACACAAAGGTGATTAGATTACAAAAACACCCTGCTGTTCCTGAATAATGGTTAGTAGTGAACTGACTGTGGTGCTGTCATCATTTTTTTTTAAAGTGGAAATTGCAGAAAATGTCTGAATCAAGAGTTTGTATTTTAGTGTTCTGTTTGGATCTGTAATTCTCTTCAATGAAATTGAGTGAAATGTGGTCTGGTGCACTGCAACTACATCTGATCAGCTATGCATTTATCTGGAATTAACTGTGTATGAATAACTATCCTAATATTGGCGATGACTTAGGCAGAGCTTTTTCTGTATAAAGCCAGTTCTTTTACTGCTCAAGGTCGGTATGACTTTTAGAATATGCAATGAGAATGGAACAGATAAAATAGATGCCTCGATCCTGCAACCTCCAGGATATGTAGCTACCTCTCCAGTCATATTGAGGAGACAGCAAAAGAGCTGATGCTGAAGAAACAGTCATGCAATGACACAATGGGGGTGAAGGAGAACAAAAATTGTAGATAGTGTAAAATCACGTAATAATGGGCAAGTATTTGAAGAATACTGATACGCCATGAATGTTTTATGCTGTTGTTTACATCGCAGCTGCAGTGTGAATAGGGAGCCATGGCAACATTGTTGCTATAGAACTCAAGTGGCTCTGCTGGGAATATTATGGCATGCTGTTTTCCATGTCCTAACGTTTCTCATCGAGTCTGTCAGCAGTTACTTTCTTCCCACATCCCTTTGCTTTTGCTTGTTCCTGTCTTGTATTAATCTAGCTTTCTTCCGGCTTATCCAACTCTCATTCCCAGCCCTGTGTTTGCCTATCTTAGAATCTTATAGCACATTCAGCCCATATTGCCCGTGGTGTCATTCTGTGTCCTAACAACCCTCTGTGCAAAATAAATACTCCAAACCTGTCCTTTCACTCTTTTAATAATGGTCTTAAATTTATGCCCTCTAGTTACTGACTTGTCGACAGTGAAAATCGTTTTTTTTTTTCAATTTATCTTTGTAAAACCTCTCATAATTTTGAACATCTCTCTCAGGTCTCTTCTTAACCTTCTTTGTTCTAATGACATGTTTCCTCCTTTCTGCTCTTTATGCTACTTTCATTAGACATATTTTCTGGAAGTGAATAGAGTGACTCATAATTACACACTGAGATCAACTATCTTGCCATTGTCCACAAGAACACAAGCATAAATAAAATAAACGCCAGGATAAAGGTGGAATAAATCATCTGTGCAATATGTCTATTGTATTAAAGATTCATTCTCCTTTACCTCATAGTGACCATTGACTTTTGCATATAAGTGACTCCCCAATGGCACAGTGCCAGCATCAAGTGTCACTCAGTCCCTCTTCTTCCATTCAGGACCCCTATTATTTCTAATAAGGTGACTGCATAATCATAACCTCTCATAAAAATTGAATTTAGATATAATTCTACCAGAATAGAGAAATGTTTATCAGAAGTGCAAATACCATTCGGAAATGTCAATAGATTATTGTTTTTTCGTTTTCTAAATTTAAAAAGCTCATTTTGTGTAAGTTTTGCACACACCATCAATCGATTCATGAGCTTTCAGTTATATCAGTTAAGTGGCAATCTAGTGCAACTGAGTGCTATCAGAAGACCATTCAGAGTGTGTTGGCTGGTTGTGAGGGAGTAGCAAACATTTCTGATGATGTGGATGTCCATGGCAGAAATGTGACAAAACATGACAAACATCTTTTTGCGGTATTGCAGAAATTTAGCAGCAAGATTAACGATTAATCTGGACAAGTGTGAGTTTCGATGGGCTGAAATGACCTTCTTCAGACACTAGCTGACAGTGAACGGCATTCACCTGTCTGAGGAGAAGATAGAGGCAGTTAGGTGTGCAGAACCACCCAAATATGCATTGGCTGTATGGAGCTTTCTGGGTTTGGTGCAGTGTATCTCCAAGTTTTTGCCTGATTTAGTGATGGTAGCTGAACCATTACAACAGCTGACGAAGAAGAAACATGCCTTTTCACTGGGGTTGAATGCAGCAGGAAGCTTTTGATCACCTGAGGCTTATTCACCAAATCTGTACCTTTGGCATATTTTGCCAAATACATAAGAACTCGAATCATGACAGATGTGAGTCTGACCGGATTAGGAGTTGTGCTGACGCAGAAAAAGGAAGGCGCCTGACGAGCTATGCGAGTAGGAGCCTGATGGATGTGGAACAATGATATTTGCAGGCAGAAAAGGAGGCATTAGTTGTGGTTAGAGCGTGCCAGCACTTCAACATTTATGTATTTGGCTGGAAGTTTGATTTGGAAATGGACAATAAACCATTGGAGTCCATTTACTCCAAAATATCGAAAGCGTCAGCTAGGCTTGCGTGTTGACTTTTGTGACTTCAAGGTGATTTACAGGCCTGTGAAGCAAAACATTATTGACGTGTTGTCTAGGTTGAGCCTGTGAGTACACTATGAAAAGTGGTGTCACCTATTTGAGGAGGTACAGGTAATTGTCGAGCAGGTGATCCCGGTAGCTTTTGTCCCCACAGCAAGTAGAAAGGGAATCTTTTGCTGATGCGGAGTTGAAAATCATTTGGAAGTGCATCAAACCTGGACATTAGGACAAGTGTTACTACCGTAGTATCTTCTTGTGAAGGAGGATCTGCATCGCTGGGTCAATTGGTCTCGAGACGGGACCGAATTATCTTCTCAAAGGCTTTTCAGGAGCAAGTCTTGGCGTTTACGCATGAAGGACACCAAGGGGCGGTAAAAATTAAGAACCACTGAATCTCAAAGTGTGGTGGCTAGGAATGGACCGGGAAAGGGTGTGTAAACTTTGCCGCAGTTGCCAAATGGTAGGACCATTTTTACACCCAAACCGTTGGTACAAAGTAGGCTGCCAAGTGGACTGTGGCAAAAGTTGGCGGCAGACTTTATGGGACCTGTACCAAGTAGTGAACATTTGCTGGTAGTCGTGGAGTATTTACAGAGGTTTTTTGAGGTAAAATTTTGAAGGGAATTACAGCAGTGAACATCACGAGAATGATGAAGCGGATCTTCGCAACATATGAAATACCACTTTTACTGCAAATGCACATTTGTAGGCAATTTGTGGTCAAAGAATTTTTGGAGGAATGTGACATCAAGCATCGAGATATGACTCCGTACTGGTACATGTAGTGTATGTACCTTTAAGAGCCCCTGTGTACTGTAATACCGGTAGTGACCACTTGGGTATATAAGCCTGTATAGCGTCTTGTATCTTTTAGTTCAGCCCTGACCTTCGACTAGTAAAGACCTGTTAAAGTTATTCTTGTGGTCTGTGTGCAGTGATTCTTATTAACCATAACTAAAACACACAGACTTAACAGTGGCGACGAGTACGATCTTACCCTGCGGCAGAGATACATCCAAGGCAGTTTAACGGGCGTCGAGAAGAGGCATCCGCCCTCATCATCCTGCTGAGAAAAGACTCGGGTCTGAAGAGCAAGGAAGAATCCTGACACGAAGCCTTCCATCAGCAACAGGCAGTGATCATCCCTTCTATCACGGTGGTGGGTAAGCCGATCAGCGACGAGCAGCAAGTCGGCCACGTTGGCTGTGGAGTAGGGGAGGGAAAACGGAGGATATAAGGGCGGAGAACTCGACCACGGCCGGGGAAAAGAGCCGGACAGAAGTCGGGGCCAGAGGCGCTGAGACTGGGGCAGCATAAGGCACGGGAGCCGCGGTGAATGCAAACGCAGCCGGTGTAAAAGACCGGGCTGCAAGCGGGCTGGGAGACGCAACAGCGTCGAGAGAGAGCTCGACCGCGACCGGTGAAAAAGGCCGGGCAGCTACCGAGGCCGCGAGGCGCAGCAACCGGAACAGCGTAAGGCGCGGGAGAAAATAAAAAAACCGCGGATAACTCAGCCGCAGCCGGTGGAAAGGACCGGACTGCAAGAGGGGCTGGGAGGCACGAATTGAGAACCGCTGGGGAGGCGCAAACGGCAGCAATACGGCAATCGCCATTACAGCCAGCGGGGGAAGAAGACAAGCGCGGGAAGCCGCCATTTTAGTAGGCGGGGGAAGAAGACAAGCGCGGGAAACCGCCATTTTAAAATAAAAGAGAATTTTTTTTTTGTTTCTCAAGAAGATTGCGAGGATGCCTAAGCGTGGTAACATCAACGATTTCGATCCCGATGTTGAAGATTGGGCCACGTATGTAGAACGCATAGAGATTTATTGTAAGGCAAATAAAATATCAGATGAAGATAAGGCACTAACCTTACTAAACTCAATGGGTGCGAAGACATACGGGCTATTGAAGCATCTTCTATCGCCAGCTAAACCGGCGGATCAGGCTTTCGCTAATATTGTTGCTGTCCTGAGAAATCATTTGAACCCCACACCGCTGATGTTAGCGGAACGATTTAAATTTTATGCGAGAACGCAACTGAAAGAGGAAAGCAACGCGGAGTATTTAATTGAACTGCGTAAGCTAGCGAAATACTGTCAGTTTGGGGAAAGACTGACAGAGGCACTGAGAGACAAATTCGTGTGTGGATTGTTGAAAGAAGGAACACAAAAGCGGCTGCTTGAAGAGAATGATCTTACACTTGATAAGGCTGTCACTATTGCAGCATCGCACGAAGCCGCAGCGAGAGGCACTGCGGAAATGCAGCTGAAGGCAGCGGTACTCAGCGTAGATCAAATGGCTTTGGGTACAGCAAAATGTTATCGTTGTGGAAAGGCAACACACGATCAGAACCAATGCTGGTTTAAAAATCAGGAATGTAGAAAATGTGGCAAGCTTGGTCACATAGCTAAAGTATGCCGGTCAGGAAAGAAGACCAGCAACAAAAAGTCACCGCAGGAAAAGTGCAGAAAGGTACATAAGGTGGCTGAGAAGAGTTCGGATGAACAGAATTCGGATTCAGACTCCAACAGCAAGGAACTGGGTAGTCTGAGAATTCACAATGTGAGTAAGGAAGCTGACCTACAAACTATCTGGGTCACACTTCAGATAGCAGGAGTCCAAGTGAAGATGGAATTGGACACCGGATCAGCATTGACGGTGATGAATAAGCAAGATTACAAAAGGTTATTCACACATATTCCCCTACGGGATACGGAGATAGTATTGCAGACATACACGGGGCAAAGAGTATACCCCATCGGAAAGATAAAAGTCAAGGTGGTACACAAGGGCAAAGAACACCAAGGAATGGACTTATATGTACTACCTGAGGGAGGTCCACCACTTCTGGGACGGGAGTGGATCAGGAAAATAAATATGGACTGGCACTCCCTAAAAGCAATAACGGTAGATTCCGGAAAAAAGATGTCAAACCTGAACGATTGTCCAGAATATTGGATGAGGCTAAAGAGGTGTTCCAACAGGGACTGGGAACACTGAGAGGAATTAAGGCAAAAATCAAGATTGCAGAACATGCAAACCCAAAATTTTTCAAAGCCAGACCGGTACCTTATGCGATACGACCTGCTGTGGAAGCTGAGCTGGAAGGGCTAGAACGTTCAGGAGTACTGTCTAAGGTGGACTGGAGTGAGTGGGCCACGCCCATTGTTCCCGTCATGAAGCGTTCATCGAGTAACAAGCCAGGGGAACCGGGGAAGGTCCGCATCTGTGGAGACTTCAAGACCACAGTTAATCCGGTGCTTCACACGGTGCAATATCCGCTTCCGCGGATTGAGGATATCTTTGCTTCATTGTCTGGCGGGAAACACTTCACCAAGATAGACCTGGCGCAAGCGTGCTTACAGATGGAAGTTGAGGAAGAGTCGCGCCAGTATCTCACAATCAACACGCACAGAGGCTTGTATCGATATAATAGACTGGTTTTTGGAGTGGCTTCGGCTCCAGCAATTTGGCAGAGGGCCATGGAGCAGGTATTACAGGGAATTCCAAGCACTCAATGTTACTTGGACGATATCCTGATTACAGGAGATGACGATGAGGAACACCTTGCAAATTTGAAACTGGTGCTCACCAGATTGAAGAAATATGGACTTCGAGTTAATCGCCAGAAATGTGAGTTCTTTCAGAAACGGATCTCGTACTGTGGTCATGTCATTGACCAGGAGGGGCTGCACAAGTCACCTGACAAGATCGAAGCTGTTGTGAAGGCTCCCGCTCCGGAAAATGTATCCCAGTTGAGGTCGTTCCTAGGGTTGATCAACTATTACCATAAGTTTCTGCCAAATCTATCCACGGTGCTGCACCCGCTGAATGCTCTTTTGCAGAAAGAAGTACCATGGAAGTGGAGCGAGGACTGTAAGAAGGCCTTTCGCAAAAGCAAGGCATTGATCACCTCAGAGGAAGTGTTGGCTCACTTCAACCCAACGCTACCTATTCGTTTAGCTTGTGATGCTTCTCCTTATGGTATTGGAGCAGTACTCTCACACAAGTTGCCAAATGGCTTGGAAAGGCCAGTCGCATTTGCATCCAGATCATTGACCTCCGCTGAGCGCAACTATGCTCAGATAGATAGGGAGGCTCTCAGCCTTGTGTGGGGAGTAAAGAAGTTTAATCATTACCTGCAGGGCCAGAAGTTTACACTGCTGACAGACCACCAGCCGTTGGTATCCATATTCAACCCTAAAAAGGGCGTTCCCATTATGACAGCGCAAAGGCTACAGAGGTGGTCCCTTTTCCTAGGGGCACACCAGTATGACATAGAATACAAAGGATCAAAACAGCATGGGAATGCTGACGGTTTATCGCGCCTACCGTTGCCAACGGTGGAAGAGGCGCCTACAGTGGACCCAGTGGAGATGTTCCACTCAACCATAGTGGAATGTCTACCAGTAACAAATTCTACCATTGAAAAGGAAACGAGAAATGACCTGACTCTCTCACGAGTCTACGATTTAACGGTGAAGGGATGGCCAGCACATGGCGAACCACTGTTGCCAGCATTCTCGCAAAGAAGAGAACAGCTGTCAGTGTGCCGAGGAACTTTGATGTGTGGATCCAGAGTGTTGATTCCACCCAAACTCCAGTATAAAGTGCTAAAGGAGCTTCACGAGGGGCATCTGGGTGGAGTGAAAATGAAGAACCTAGCCAGAGCGTTTGTGTGGTGGCCAAGCATCGATGGAGACATCGAAGAAATGACCAAGAGCTGTCTAGGATGCCAGAAGGTCCAAAACGCCCCACCACAAGCCCCTCTACATCCATGGGAGTGGCCCTCATCTCCATGGCAAAGGGTACATATCGACTTTGCTGGTCCATTTATGGACTCAATGTTCTTAATCGCGGTGGATGCACACTCCAAGTGGCCGGAGGTAATAAAGATGTCCTCCACCACCACGAAAAAAACCATCACAGTATTAAGGACCATATTTGCCAGGAATGGGCTGCCGGAACAGATCTGTTCTGATAATGGACCGCAATTTCTGTCTGAAGAATTCAGGAAGTTCTTAAAAAAACAATGGGGTTAAGCACTACACGTCCGCCCCATACCATCCCGCCACCAATGGATTAGCTGAAAGGTTTGTCCAGACCTTCAAGAAGGCCATAAAGGCCATGGGTAATGAAGACATAAATCTACAACATAAGGTAGATAACTTCTTGTTTGCGTACAGGAATGCAACACATGTGGTTACAAACCAAACTCCTGCCATGATGTTTTTCAATAGAAGACTAAGATGCCGGCTGGATTTGATCAAGCCAAACATCAGAAGGGACGTAGAGAACCGGCAATTTCAAGGCATGAATGAAAGGCCAACTAGAACCTTCCAGATAGGTCAACAAGTTTTGGCCCAGGACTACCGTACCGAGAAATGGCAGCCTGGAACTATTTGCACACGACTAGGACCGCTGATGTATACCGTGGACATTGGTGAAAGCATAATAAGGTGCCATGCTGACCAGATCATAGAGTCATCCGAAAAGGGACAACCTACACCACAACTCTATACGCCTAATGATGAAGCAGAGATACCCATAGTATCTACCTCCGATCCGGTGATACTGGAACCAGATGAACCCGACACTGGCATTCAAGCCGAATCGACCTTGCCAAAAGAACCTACTACACCACCGAAAACTACTACACCACCGAGGCGTTATCCGGACCGAGTCAGGAAGCCTCCAGAGAGACTGACTTATAATTGATTAACTGCAGCAAATGTGTAGATTATTGTTCTTGTAAACATGTTAATTAATGATTATCTAAAAGGGGAGGAATTGTAGTGTATGTACCTTTAAGAGCCCCTGTGTACTGTAATACCGGTAGTGACCACTCGGGTATATAAGCCTGTATAGCGTCTTGTATCTTTTAGTTCAGCCCTGACCTTCGACTAGTAAAGACCTGTTAAAGTTATTCTTGTGGTCTGTGTGCAGTGATTCTTATTAACCATAACTAAAACACACAGACTTAACAGTACAGGTGACGTGGAATTTCAATAAGATGCTACTGAAGGCGTTACAAGTAGCACAGGTGGAAAGGAAAGACTGGAAGCAGAAAATGGTAACCTTACTTATGGCATACCTCTCAGGCAACGACAGGTGCGACTCCACCTTGCTTAATCTTTGGACACAAACTGAGCACGGAGTTGCCAAAACTATGGCTCGACGCCATTGTTACGGATAAGGTCCACCGATATCAGGACTGGAAGCGGAAACCTGAGGAGGTGGCATACGCGACGGGCTCCATCATGTAATCTCGAGCAAAGTTAAGGTTGACGAACAGGTTTTGATGAAAGCGCTGAAAACAGGCAAACTGACAGCGAATTTTGAACCCAAAGCCTGCATTGTGATGAGGTGAGAAGAGGGAGAAGCCATCGTACAGTCACCCACAGTTTAAGCGGAACATGTCACTCGTAAAGAAGCTGGTGGGAGGAGCGGCAGGGATTCAATTAGAATCGAAACTGTTGCGAACAGAGGAGGAGGAAGAAGAGGGACTGAAGAAAAGTTGAGATGGGAAGAGAGTCGTCAAGAAGTATTGCTTCGAGGACTTTGTGATAATCGAGTGAAGCATAAAGAAGGGAGGGATGTGGAGTATTGTAAGGTACTGTAGGAATGAGCGTGCACAGGTTGCGAATTCTGATGCCATGTTCAGTCTAAGTTCAGTCCCACTATGCTTGTTGCACATGTGTGGTTGCTATATGCTGAAGTTGTTCCTTAGCAGTGTTCGATTATTCTGGCAGTACTTGGAACATAGGAACATAGGAACAGGAGTAGGCCATTCAGCCCCTCGAGCCTGCTCCGCCATTCAATGAGATCATAGCTGATCTGTGGCCTAACTCCATATACCCGACTTTGGCCCATATCCCTTAATACCTTTGGTTAACAGGAAGCAGTTAATCTCCGATTTAAAATTAACAATTGATCTAGCATCAATTGCCGTTTGCGGAAGAGAGTTCCAAACTTCACCCTTTGTGTGTAGAAGTATTTCCTAATTTCACCCCTGAAAGGTTTGGTTCTAATTTTTAGACTATGCCCCCTAGTCCTAGAATTCCCATCAAGTGGAAATATTTTCCCTCTATTTATCCTCTCTGTTCCCCTTAATATCTTGAAAACTTCGATCAGATCATCCCTTAACCTTCTAAATTCCAAGGAATACAACCCTAATTTGTGTAATCTCTCCTTGTAACTTAACCCTTGAATTATTCTGGTAAACCTACGCTGCACTCCCTCCAAGGCCAATATATCCTTCCTAAGGTATGGTGCCCAGAACTGCTCACAGTACTCCAGGTGTGGTCTAACCAGGGTTTTGTATAGCTGCAGCATAACTTCTACCCCCTTGTACTCTAGTCCTCTAGATATAAAGGCCAGCATTCCATTAGCCTTTTTGATTATTTTCTGTACCTGTTCATGACATTTTAATGATTATGTGTACCCCAGGCCTCTTTGGACTACCACTGTTTTTAGTCTTTCACCATTTACAAAGTACCCTGTTCTATCCTTTTTAGGTCCAAAGTGGATGACCTCACATCTACCTACATTGAAATCCATTTGGCACAGTTTTGTCCTTTCACTTAATCTGTCGATATCCCTTTGTAATTTTATGCTTCCATCTACACTGCCTACAATGCCACCTATCTTTGTGACATTGGCAAATTTGGATATATGACTTTCTATGCCATCATCTAAGTCGTTAATAAATACTGTGAATAGTTGAGGCCCCAACACAGATCCCTGCGGGACACCACTAGTCACATCCTGCCAATTAGAGTACCTACCCATTATCCCTACTGCCTGTCTCCTGCCGCTCAGCCAATTTCCTAACCAGATCAATAATTTGTCCTCAATTCCGTGGGCTTCTATCTTAGTTAACAGTCTCTTATGTGGGACTTTATCAAACGCCTTCTGGAGGTCCAAATAAATACCATCCATAGACATTCCCCTGTCCACTACTTTAGTTACCTCTTCAAAAAATTCAACCAGGTTTGTCAGGCATGACCTACCTTTCACAAATCCATGCTGGCTTGCTCTGATCAACTGAAAATTTTCGAGGTGTTCAGTCACCCTATCCTTAATTATAGACACTAGCAATTTCCCGACAACAGATGTTAGGCTAACTGGTCCATAATTCCTTGGTTTCCCTCTTTCACCATTTTTAAATAGTGGAGTGACATGAGCAATTTTCCAATCTAAAGGAATGGTTCCTGAATCAAGAGAACATTGGAAGATTATAGTTAGGGCATCTGCAATGTGCTCACCTACTTCCTTTAAAGCCCTGGGATGGAAACCATCTGGTCCTGGGGATTTGTCACTCTTTAGTGGGATTATTTTCTTCATTACTGTTATTTTACTTACATTAATTTTATTGAGTCCCTGTCCCTGATTCAGTATTAGTTTTCTTGGGATTTCTGGCATGCTATCCTATTCCTCTACTGTAAATATTGATGCAAAGTAATTATTCAACATGTCCACCATTTCCATATTATCATTGATCATAAGGAATAAGAATAGTACTCATGCACTACAGTGGCTATTGAGACCTATATAATTATTCTGGACTTATCACATGCAGATAGCACCCTCTGGTGGTGGTTATTGTGTTAGCAGTATTAGTATACAGCAGAGGTCAGTTGACCTTTCTTCCTGTTTGACCCCGGAAGTAGTTTCCCAGAAAGAACCTGGCAGAGTAATGGAGAATTCCATGTGCGAATCTCAATCCTGTGTAATCTCATCTCATATGTTAGGCCAGGCGCAATATCTGTGAGTATCTTTGTTTGTTAACATGATAGCAACTTTGTCAGTGTAGTATTTGACAATACTTTCACAGAATCACGGAAACCCCACAGTGCAGATAGAGGCCATTTTGGCCCATCGAGCCTGCACCGACACATATCCCACCCGATCCCCGTAACCCCTACACCAACACATATCCCACCCTATCCCCATAACCCCACGTATTTAATCCCCCTAACACTAAGGGTCAATTTATCATAGCCAATCAACCAAACCCGCACATCTTTGGACTGTGGGAGGAAACCGGAGCACCCGGAGAAAACCCATGCAGACACGGGGAGAATGTGCAAACTCCACACAGACAGTCGCCCGAGGCCAGATTCGAACCCGGGTCTCTGGTGCTGTGAGGCAACAGTGCTAACCACCTGGCAAAAAGTTAATAGTTGGTATTTACAGAAGTCCAGCTCAAATGTTAGTTAGTTATACAATTAGTCTATTCTATTGTTATAAATATGTATATATCTTATGTAATATTTAATGTATAGTACTCAGTTCTATGTACAAAACATATTTTGTCTTTGTTTACAGTTTCACAAATTTGTTCAAGTAAAGCTTCAAAACAGCAAACCGGCTTCTCGAGGAATTATTTGAATAAGTGTTTAACTTGCTGGATAACTAGTTAGGAGCACGTCTAGCGAGACCAGTACAGTGAAAAGATAGCAATACGGCTAGCTGTGAAGAGCGGAGCAGCAGGAACTCAGAGTAGGCCAACACGACAGAGCCAGCTTAAGTCTTCATCTTGTACACCACACTTACCTCATATCAACATGTCAGAAGATAATGCCGAAAACGCTACTCAGCGAGTAGAAGACCTTAAGCAGTCAGACAAAACTGTAGAATGTGACAATCGGTCTATAAGCTCCGGTTACTACAGATCGCAAGCTGGTTCACGGTCATCAGGTGGTTCTAGAGTAAGCATGGCCATCGCCAAAGCATGGGCTAAGCTAGTAGCAGCTCAAGCCAGAGCTGCGCATGCCGACCGAGAAATAGAAATAAAAGTAGAACAAGCTGAACTCCGAGATGAACTCCAAACTGATCAGGCCCGTCTCCAAGCTGATCAGGCCCGTCTCCAAGCTAATCAGGCCCATCTCCAAGCTGATCAGGCCCGTCTCCGAGCTGAATCCAAGCCGACCAGGCCCAACTCCAAGCTGACCAGGCCCGTCACCAGGTTGGACGCCAGGCTGAACAGGCCCGTCTCCAAGCCACATTAGACGCTCTGCAGCAACAAAAAGAGATAGATGCTGCATTAGCTGAGGCACTAGTATTCGAGGCAATTTTGGAGGGAGCTGATCCCGAGACAGCTTACAAACCTTTAATTCCCGTTCCACGGCAGAGTCGACGACAGCGCACCAGAGATTACGTGAGTGACCATGCCGACATACAGTTTACGAGAGAGAGGGATGAAGGCCCGCACATCTCTACAGACGCAAGCACTTCATACATCATGCCCCAAGTTGCCAACCAAGGTCAAAGTAGACAGCGTGCCTCAAGCCGCAGAATCTCCCCCAGCAGAATGGAAGACACGGTGCAGAGGAATAGAACGCTGAGGAGAGAAAGTCAGCAGCAAAACCCCTTTCGTTTCCTTGAGACTCCCAACAGAGCCCCTACTCAAGGCAACCCTGGCACAGGTCCCAGCACCGACGACCTTGCCAAATACCTTGCATGCAGCCAGCTGGTGACTACAGGGTTAACCAAGTTTGATGACAGGCCAGAGAATTATCGGGCTTGGAAGTCCTGCTTCCATGATGCCATATTGGGCTTAGACCTGTCGGCAGGAGAAGAGCTCGGCCTCCTTATCAAATGGCTTGGCCCAGAGTCGGCTGGGCAGGCACGCAGGATAAAAGCGGTCAATGTGGGACAGCCGCCAGCGGGGTTGAAGATGGCTTGGGCGAGGCTGGAAGAAAGTTACGGCTCACCTGAAGCCATTGAAAGGGCTCTCTTTGACAGGTTGGAGAGCTTTCCGAAGTTGACGAATAAGGAATCCCAGAAGCTCCGCCACCTTGGAGATCTGCTGTCGGAACTCGAAGCCGCAAAGCAGGACGGCTACCTACCCGGCCTATCGTACTTAGACACTTCCAGAGGGGTAAGTCCCATCATTGAGAAGCTTCCATTTAACCTGCAGGAGAAGTGGATATCGTTTGGGTCAAAGTTCAAGCTAAAGCACAACGTTACCTTCCCACTATTCTCTGCGTTTGCCGAATTCATCCGTAAAGAAGCCAAAGCCAGGAACGACCCCAGCTTCAACCTCTTCTCCTCCCACACAGCACTTGTCAGAAGAGACAAGTTTGACAGACATGGAAAGACACCAATATCTGTCCACAAAATGCAAGTGTCTTCAACCGAGAACACGAAGGATCAGAAGAAACCTGAGGATATGAGCAAACAATGCCCCATCCACAACAAGCCGCATCCATTAAAGAAGTGCAGAGGCTTCAGGGAGATGTCCCTGGAAGATCGGAAACAGTATCTCAAAGAGAATTCTATATGTTTCAAGTGCTGCTCTTCCACGAACCATCTCGCCAAGAACTGCAAGGTAGATGCAAAATGCACAGAATGTGAAAGTGATCAGCACATTTCAGCACTCCACCCATGCCCAGCTCCTAGGAAGTCAGAGTCACCTCCTCCCGCCTCAGAGCACGGCGGGGAGAGAGAGGGAGCTGCCGGTCCAGAGATTACATCTAAGTGCACCGAGGTGTGTGGAGAAGGAGTGAGCGCAAGAGCATGCTCCAAGATATGCCTCGTTAACCCTGTAGGACGTCGCCAAGAATCTGAAAAGATGTATGCCATACTAGACGAACAAAGCAATCGTTCTCTAGCAAGATCCGAGTTCTTCAACATCTTCAAGGTCAAGGGAAGTCCGTCGCCTTACACGTTGAAGACGTGCACTGGACTTTCAGAGACAGCCGGCAGGAGGGCCTGCGGTTATGTTGTTGAGTCAGCCGACGGGAAGATTAGCCTCCCCCTTCCTACACTCAGCGAATGTAATCAAGTCCCCGACAACCGTTCTGAGATTCCCACTCCGAATGCAGCTCATCACCACCGTCATCTGAGACGCATTGCAGACAAGATCCCACCTCGTGATCCAGATGCAGGCATACTTCTGTTGTTGGGAAGGGGCATCCTGAGGGTACATAAGATAAGGAAACAGATCAACGGTCCACATGACGCCCCTTTCGCCCAAAGGCTAGACCTCGGCTGGGTCGTTGTTGGAGACGTGTGCCTCAAGGGCGCTCACAAGCCATCTCAGGTGAGCACACTCAAGACTTCCATCTTGGAGAATGGTCGTCCAAGCTACCTTACCCCATGCAGTAGTCAGATCCGAGTGACAGAGAAGTTCAGTCATACGGCCCAGCCTCAGAACCCCCCAGCGCTGATCTCCACAGACAGCACACAGATGATGCTCACTGGAGAGAACCCGGGTCAGTCAGTCTTCTGTCGCACCGCCAATGACCACAAACTTGCTCCATCGATCGACGACATGAGATTCCTCCAGATTATGGACAATGAGTTCTCTCGTGACAGCTCTAACAGCTGGGTTGCACCCTTACCCTTCCAGAACCCCAGATGACAGCTGCCAAGCAACAGGGAGTATGCCTATAATCGTCTTAACTCACTCCGTCGCATGCTAGAGAAGAAGCCGAAGATGAAAGCACACTGCCTAGAGTTTGTCAAGAAAATGCTGATCAACGATCATGCAGAGATAGCTCCTCCACTCCAGGAAGGCCAAGAGTGTTGGTACCTCCCTTCCTTCGGAGTCTATCACCCCAAAAAGCCGGAACAGATCCGTGTGGTGTTTGACTCCAGTGCACCATATCAGGGAGTCTCTCTCAACGACGTACTCCTCACAGGGCCCGATCTCAACAACAGCCTCTTGGGGGTACTCATGAGATTCAGGAAAGAGCCCGTCACCATCACTGCCGATATCCAGCACATGTGTCACTGCTTTGTGGTGAGAGAAGACCACAGAGACTTACTCCGCTTCCTGTGGTATCACAACAACGACCCCAACAGAGACATTGTGGACTACAGAATGCGTGTCCATGTCTTCGGGAATAGCCCGTCCCCTGCTGTCGCCATATACGGACTGAGGAGGGCTGCCAAGGAAGAAGAAGACGACTTTGGCAGTGATGTGACAGGGTTCATCGAACGAGAGTTCTATGTCGACGACGCACTGAAGTCATTCCCGACCGAAGCAGAGGCCATCAGTATCCTCAGACGAGCTCAGGAACTACTTGCACTATCCAACCTCAGGCTGCACAAGATAGCCTCTAACAGACCAGCAGTGATGGAGGCATTCCCCCCTGAAGATCGTGCTAAGGACGTCAAGGATCTAGACCTCTTCAGAGATGACCTCCCCCTACAGCGTAGCCTAGGAGTGTCTTGGAACATAGCAATGGACACGTTCACGTTCCAAGTCTTAGATGACAAGAAACCCTTCACACGTAGAGGAGTACTCTCTACAGTCAACAGCCTATACGACCCTCTCGGCTTCTTAGCCCCTGTCACCATACAAGGCAGGCTGCTCCTCAGGGAACTCTCCACACGTGCTGAAGAGTGGGATTCACCTCTCCCTGAAGAGATGGAAGCAGAGTGGGACAGATGGAGAGACTCACTTCAAGACTTGCAGGAGATCCGAATACCTCGCTCCTATATGTCCTTCTCTCCCTCAAGTGCCCAATTCAAAGAGCTTTGTGTCTTTGCAGACACATCCGCTAAGGCCATTGCAGGTGTGGCTTATCTGAAGGTCACCACTCAAGATGGACAAAGCAAAGTTGGCTTCGTCTTTGGTAAAGTCAAGTTGGCACCCCAGCCAGACCTCACCATACCCAGATTGGAACTGTGCGCAGCAGTATTAGCAGTTGAGATTGCAGAGTTCATAGAAGAGGAGATTGATCTGAAGTACGACAGCATCACATATTATATAGACAGCAAAGTGGTGCTAGGATACATCCATAACCAAAGTAGACAGTTCTACGTATACGTGAACAACAGGGTCCAACGTATTCGACAGTCCACATCCCCCGACCAGTGGAGGTATATCCCCACAGACCTGAACCCAGCTGACCATGGGTCCAGATCTGTAACAGCGTCCCTTCTCAGCAGCACGACTTGGCTGTCAGGACCTGCTTTTCTTCAGGATTCGTCCCCGCACTTCTCCGAACTCAATGAGTCATTCGACCTCCTCAACCCTGTTTCTGACTCCGAGATACGCCCACAAGTCACAGCGAACGTTACTCAAATCTCTAAGGACCTGATGAGCACCAAACGCTTCGAGCGTTTCTCCAAATGGAACACTCTCATAAAGGCGGTAGCATGCCTAACCCACATAGCTCGTACCTTCTCCCAGTCTACACAAGAGAGTAGCTGCCATGGGTGGCACATCTGTCGTAAGAGTCCTTCTGAAGAGGAGCTCAAGGGAGCCAAAATCCTTGTGATAAAGAGTGTCCAACACGAGTGTTACTCAGAAGAGTTGAAGTGCATAGCAGCAGAACGCAACCTACCCCCTCACAGCAGTCTATGGAAGCTGCATCCTATCGTCGACACCGACGGACTTCTCAGAGTTGGGGGACGCATATCGCAGTCTCAACTAGGAACGAATGCAACCAACCCCATCCTCATTCCAGGTCGTCATCACCTGGCTACTCTGCTTGTGCGTCATCATCATGAGGCTGTGAAGCACCAGGGCAGACATTTCACCGAAGGTGCCATCAGAGCAGACGGCCTCTGGTTGGTTGGAGCTAAGAGATGTATCAGTGGCACGCTTTTTAAATGTGTCACCTGCAAGAAACTCCGTGGGAAGATGGAGCACCAACAGATGGCAGATCTGCCAGCCAAGCGGCTACAAGTAGCACCAGCTTTCACCTATGTAGGTGTAGACGTCTTCGGACCATGGGACGTGGTCTCACGCCGCACCAGAGGAGGACACGCCAACAGCAAGAGGTGGGCGGTGATGTTCTCATGTATGTCCACAAGAGCTGTACACATCGAAGTCATAGAAACAATGAGCGCCTCCAGCTGCATAAACGCTCTGAGAAGGTTTTTCTCAATTAGAGGCCCGGCAAAGCAAATATGCTCATTTGTGGCACAAACTTTGTCGGCGCTTGCAGAGAGCTGAAGATGGATGGATCTAGTTCCAGCTCAGAGAGTGTGGAGAAGTATCTCCAAGAGCAGAAATGTACCTGAGTATTCAACCCACCTCACTCATCCCACATGGGTGGCGCATGGGAGCGTATGATCGGCATTGCCCGCCGTATCCTCGACTGCATGCTTCTCCAAGATAGATCATCGTGCCTCACACATGAGGTCTTGACCACACTGATAGCTGAGGTCACCACCGTGATGAATGCAAGGCCCCTCATTCCCGTATCTTCAGACCCAGAATCGCCCCTCATCCTCACTCTGGCCATGCTTTTGACCCAGAAGACAGGTGTTCCCCCTTGTCCTCCAGGAGAGTTTGGGGAAAAAGAACTCTTCAAGGAAGAATGGAAACGGGTTCAGAGTCTGGCAGACACATTTTGGGGCAGGTGGCGATGGGAGTACCTCAACACACTACAGAGCTGACGCAAGTGGCAGGACAAGAGGCCAGATCTCAAAGAAGGAGATGTTTTCTTGATGAAGGACAACCAGGCAAAAAGGAATGAATGGCCTATGGCTATCATCGTGAAGTCCCATCCCAGCTAGGACGGGAGAGTGAGAAAGGTGGACTTGAGAGTCATCAAAGAAGGAACAGCAAAGGTCTTCTCTCAGCCCATCTCTGAGGTGGTTCTTCTTTTGTCGCCAGAGGACTCCAGTGACAAGTAAAGTTCGGACTGTGTGGAGTCGTTAACGACCCCAGACGGGGAGTGTTCTGGACTTATCACATGCAGATAGCACCCTCTGGTGGTGGTTATTGTGTTAGCAGTGTTAGTATACAGCAGAGGTCAGTTGACCTTTCTTCCTGTTTGACCCCGGAAGTAGTTTCCCAGAAAGAACCTGGCAGAGTAATGGAGAATTCCATGTGAGAATCTCAATCCTGTGTAATCTCATCTCATATGTTAGGCCAGGTGCAATATCTGTGAGTATCTTTGTTTGTTAACATGATAGCAACTTTGTCAGTGTAGTATTTGACAATACTTTGTTTATAAAAAGTTAATAGTTGGTATTTACAGAAGCCCAGCTCAAATGTTAGTTAGTTATATAATTAGTCTATTCTATTGTTATAAATATGTATATATCTTATGTAATATTTAATGTATAGTACTCAGTTCTATGTACAAAACATACTTTGTCTTTGTTTACAGTTTCACAAATTTGTTCAAGTAAAGCTTCAAAACAGCAAACCGGCTTCTCGAGGAATTATTTGAATAAGTGTTTAACTTGCTGGATAACTAGATAGGAACACGTCTAGCGAGACCAGTACAATAATAAAAACTCTTTTTAGAAAAAGAGAAAAATTATCCATCGTGGTGTGTCCTTTGAAGTTATAGGGGGAAAATTTGGTTGCTTTGCGTTGCTAAGAGGGCGCTAACGGGGCGCAAAGCAACTAGAACTTGGGCACGGCACCACCAACGCCTCCCGCAAAATTCAGCGGGAGTTTAGCAGCGGCGGTAACCGTTAGCGCCCCACGGCGCTGCGCCGCCAGCGATGACGTCATCGCCGTGCGCAGTGCCCCACTCGTGTCCCAGCTGCGATCTTTGGTAGCGCCCCCTGACTTACCACTGGACGCTATGTCTGACGGGGTCAGGGGGGGCCTACCTGCAGCCGGGGCGGCGCTATGTAAAGGTGAGGTGCCGGGCAGCCATTTTTGTTGCTGGCCACCTGCCAGCACCTGCCCGTGCTCCCGTCCCCGGCCTCCTGACCCGCCCTCCCCCGTGGAGTGCCGGCTGCACTCTGTGAGCCCGGCACTTCTCTTGAGCGCCGGGCTCTTTTCCCGGCACTCTGATCCCCGGTGGCCCAGCTGGGCCCCCGGGTCACACTGCACAAGGCCCCTCCCCTTTAAGAAGGGGAGGAAGGCCTGCAATACCGCGGCGCAATGTGCCACAGCACATAGCGCCGCGATATTCCCTTGCAGCGCCCCAAGAAGGAGGCAGGGCGCTTCCAGCAGTGCCCCGCTTCCCTCTTGGGTGCTACCACTCAATTTCGGCTGCGGGGGCGCTAATTTTTCCGGGGAAGTTAGTGCCCCAAAGGGGGCGCGACTGAATTTTTCCCCATTACTGTTTCTCATAGTGTAGTGCATGCTTTGTTATAGTTTTGTGCCCAGTGCTATAATGCTAATTTACTCTATAAATGATTAATCAATGCAACAGATAGGGTGTTAGCATAATGAAATCAGCCATGCGCCCAAGGGACTTTTGCACCTGCTGTTTGCCATTGAGATAACAATAGGAGCAGCAATATCCTTAATAAGAGAGCCTTGTTTTTATTTCACAGGTGAGAAGTCAGCTGTGGTGATCCAAAATTGTTTGACTTTCCCTTTTAGTCCTGGAGAGCAAGTTGATCTTGTTTTAATACTGATGTATTTTGATACTACAGTTCAGGAAGACAAATGAATAAATGGAATAAAAAATGAATCATTTCCAGAAGGAAATCAGACATATACATCACCTGCCTTTCCCCGCCGTAAGCTGTTTTGTTACAAAACTAGGATCTTTTAAGAAGAGTTAAAGGACAATTTATTCACATCAAATGAAACTTGCAGACACCAAAATCAAAAGGATCAAGAAGCAATGCTGGATCATGCCTAAAGCCATTGATAATGTAAAAAAAACAGTAAAAGATATTCACAGGAAAGCTTTCTGAAAGGCTCTGCAAGGTCGCAATATATGAATACATTTTTAGACTGCCAGTAACATTACCACTGAATTACTTCCTATTTATTTTTAATCATGGGCTTATTCCAAGCTATCGGAGGTGATTTTTCTATTAGTCAAGGTATCACAGCCACCTGTATTCAGAGATGATAGATAGATCAGTTAAAATGATTAATTTCTCTAAAAATGCAGAGAAACAGGTTGCTGCACAGTAACATTTTTATGCTATTCCTGGCTTTTCCCAAGTCATGTGTATGACTACTGGTGCTGTCAGCGGTAATGGTTTCTATTTCCTAAATATGCAGAGGATATGTAATGTCCAGACCATCCTTCTCCTGATGACTACATTTCTTTCATCCTGAACATGCAGTTGAGTTTATCCCATTTATTTGATCAATGTAACTGACTGCAAAGCTCTTCTTTGGGGTGGCGGGGGGTGTGGGGGGTGGGGTGGGGGGCATTAAATACAGATTGAAACCACTGGTATAATCATAGAATGACATAGAATTTTACAGCACAGTCACAGCTCATTCTGCCCATCAGGTCTCTGTTTATGGTGTTTATGCTTCACACGAGCCTCCACCCACCTTACTTGGTCTCACTCTAGCAACATATCAAGCGTATAAACTTATTTATTCTGTAATGGATCAAACGTTAATCCTGGATCACTCTGGAGAGGGGAGGAAGGCCTTTGCAATATAAGTCACTCAGTCTGTACACTCTTTGTACATACTTTGTAGAATATTTTCCAGGGGTTAGGTGGCAGTGGATCAGCTCCCTGGCAGAACCCAAGTTACAATCCCAACAAAAATAAATAGAGACCTTCCAACTCAGGCAGCTCCTCCCCACATGATGTCAACAGAGAGACTGCGAATAAATTGAGAACCAAAATGATGGTTCCTATTGGGATAGGTAACTTGAAATTCTTTTTTAAAGTAACAAATATATTTCCTCACTATTTTTTTTACAAAGATACTTTAGGATTGCTTTGATCTGAAAATACACCACCTATGTAGTCCTCCACCCCCTGTTGTTGAATCCACAGCTCACAGAGGAATCTACTGCCGTCACTATGTTGGATGTTGTTAAGTCCAGCGAGCCACGGGATAGTGAACGACAAATCCACAGGATCAGTGCAGTTGAAGGCACTGGCCTGAGAAACAGCTGTAGGTAGGCGAGGAGCACACAAGATCAGGAGCAGCAGTAAGAGCTTGAGGAGCCGGTCCAACCCAATCCTGTGAAGGGTGACTGACGAGTTCCGAATGATGAGTGGAGTCAGTGGCCATGGGAAACAAGCGGAAAGCCGCAACACTATGGTTATTCAGCAGAAATGGAGGAGAATCCAGAGCCAGATGGGAACCAGTAGGAGCAGCTCAGATGTAGTTCAGCGTAGACTGAAATATTTCTGGCAGAGAAGCAGAAAACTGAGGCTGCAGGAGAAGGCCAGGTACTAGTAGCAGAGAATAGAGTCTTGTAGAAACCAATGGCGATAGTGGAGGTCACTATAAGGCCAGGAGTGCATATTAGAAATTTATGCACCTGCTCCCTACATTTCATTATACTATTCGGAAGATCTGGCGTATCTGAAATCCCAATATGCCTTGCCAGCAGGCGAGGCTCCTTGCTCACAGCACAGATTTGTAAAATACCTCATATATTGTAGATTTTTTTTAGTAACATAACACAACTCATCTGCCACATATAACAGGGCATTTTTTGGGTGCAGGTTTGTTGGGGGGCGGGTTAACATTAGGAAATAATTGATTTATAGTATCCATCAAAATCCTTTAGATTGAAAGCAGAAATCTTTCCCTATTTTGTACTCCGGTGTAGGGAAGGAAGCATTTACCATTGTGTATTCAACAAATGTACAAAGCAATGATAAATTAAGCATGGAACAAGACAACTTGATAACTGTTTTCGGAAACAGTTTTAGCAGCTACCTCAGAGACATGGGGCTCAATTTTAACTCAGCCGTCAGGCGGGCTTTGAGGCGTGTGGGGGGTTAAAATCGCAAAACCTGGGGGTCGGGACCCCCTCGCCTGGTTCCCGACACCTAGCCATTTTAACCCAGGTGTGTCTAATGGTCCCGAATCAGTCCCGCCTGCAACAGGCGGGACTGGTCTTTAGGGCCCTTAAACAGCACTAATTGGCCTTTATAATCCCATTTTAACAGGCCCTTGCCTGTTTAACCCTTTTCCCACGTAAAACACGCCTGGTGGGGATCACGCCTGTGAAACCTGGCGTGAGCACTATTGGCTTGCTGACTATCAGCTGCAGGTCAACCATTAAAGAGGAGATTTGATCAGTCATCATTTGCAGGTGGCAGGACTTTGTTGTCTCAGGCCTGGGGCAACTTTTACCAGGCTTAACCACACCTGTGGAAGGTTGGAGCCTCACACACTTCTCCAGTGTGACCTCCTGCGAAACCCCTCTCGCCACCCTCACTCAGCGCTTCCTCAACTGAGGCATCTACCAGAAGCATGGGAGGCCTTTTTTCCCTTCCCTTCTTGGCATTAGAGGACCTCCAGCACCAGGCGCGGCAGCAGCAGAACCAGGAACAACAGTAGCACCAGCAACAGCAGCAGCAGCAGGAGCAACAGGCTGCTGCTCACCCACCTGAGGCAGCACAAGCCAGAAGGGGCCAGCGCATGGAAGCCCGTCGGTGCTGGAGATGCCCCCCAAACAGGGTCTGCAGACACAGGGTCAGCTACCTCAACATGACTGAGCAGCAGTGCCAAAGGCGGTTCTGACTTTCGCGACAGGTAGTGACTGACATCTGCGCAATGATACAGCAAGACCTGCTGCCCAGAGGACCAGGTGGACACTCCTTACCAGTGGCCATCAAAGTCACCACCGCACTCAACTTTTTGGCCTCAAGCTCATTCCAGGGATCATCAGCAGACATCAGAGGCATCTCCCAGTCGGCCACACACGCTTGCATCACGCAGGTAACCAATGCCCTCTGCCCTCGCGCACAATCACATTCATTTCACCAGGGATCGTGCAAATGTGACGGCGCGAGCGGTTGGATTAGCTCATCTGGCAGACTTTCCAAGGGTGCAGGGTGTCATTGACTGCACACATGTGGCCCTTAGGGCACCCCATCGCAATCCAGGTATTTTTGTCAACCGCAAGGGCTTCCACTCCCTTAACGTTCAGCTGGTGTGTGACCACAAGAAGGAGATTTTGCATGTTTGTGCCAAGTACCCTGGCAGTTGCCATGACTCCTTCATACTGCGCCAGTTTAGTGTGCCTCCACTATTCAGGCCACCAGACCAACTTCACGGATGGCTACTTGGAGACAAGGGCTATCCCCTGAGGACTTGGCTAATGACGCCGTTGAGGAGGCCAGCCAACGAAGCTGAGGAGTGCTACAACTCCAGCCACATTTCCACCAGATCCATAATCGAGCAAATCATCGGCTTGCTGAAGATGCGCTTCAGATGCCTGAATAGATCAAGTGGAGCCCTGCAGTACTCAGCAGCCAGGGTCTCCAGAATCGCCGTGGTTTGCTGTGCACTCCAGAACATGGCACAGCGTCATGGTTTGCAGATTCCTGAGGACCAAGTGGCTCCTCACATACCCTCCTCAGATGATGATGATGATGATGATGAGGAGGAGGAGGAGAGTGAGAATGAGCAACCTGCAGAGGCCCATCAACCAGCGGCAGCATTATGCGAGAACATTGCTGCCCAGGATGCAAGGAACGCACTCAACCTGGCCAGACTTGCTTAGCCTAGTAAATTAAACTCTTTTGCCTTGCAGCTTCTTACCTGAGCATCGACAATGGCCAAACCCTGCGGATTCCAAGCTATTTGACCAGCATCCTGACAACTGCAAGTAATCCTAAGCCCTCAATGTGAAAGCCCCATTCGTGAAATGACACACGCCAGAACTGCAGCAGTTGCTATCAGAATTTTTATGCAAAACAAACAACTGATGGCATTTTTACAAAATACACAACATTTCACCAAAGTGACTACCCTTGTGACTATTTGTGCTTTATTTTCCTCTTACGTGTGCTCCTACGTAGTGGTTCCCCTGTGGCTTCAGCAGATGTGGAGGCCTCTTGCTCACTTTCCTGCTGCTCCTGTCTTGACACCTTTGGCAGGCGTCCTCTGGGGTGGCGAGCCTGTGAGGGCTTGTCAGCAGTCTGCTGCTCCTGAGGCTGTGCAGGAGTTGAGACGTCTATCTCAGTTGGGTGTGGACTCCGGCTGGGCTCTGACCGAGGGTTCTGCAGTGGTATGGAAGTGTGAGCGCTTGGAGAGGAGCCCCCACTTCCTTGAGGTCTGCCACCAACCTCCCTCTCATGGGTCAGGTCCCCCTCAGTGCCTGCAAGTGGCTTGAGAGCACCTTGCTGCACATCAGGGGGGCCATGGGGACCCGTATCTGCAACGGCAGTCCTACTCAGAAGGACTTCCATAAAGGTCTGGTTTCTCTGTTCAATAGATGCCCATCGCTCCTCAAGAGATGTCATTCTATTCTGAACACTCACCATGTTTTCCATACCCTGGCAACTAACCTCCTCCATGGCCGTAGCCCTCCTCTCCTCTACCGTAGCCCCCCTCTCCTCTACCGTAGCCATCCTCTCCTCTACAGTAGCCAGCCTTACCACAGAGGCAGCAATCATTTCCACGTAGGTAGCCATCCTTTCCGTGTTGATGCATTCATGCGCCACTGAATCCACAAAGGCTCTGCTCATGTTCGCTATGGACTCCTCCATTCACTCCACACTCGCAGTGACCCTGGAGACAAAACCTGCCAGAGACTCCCGCATCTGTGCATGGAGTCCCATCACCTCTGATCTTACGGATGGACCCAGAGGTAGAGGGTCGACATGCAGCTGAGCCGAGCTGGCAGAGTCCTGCACCCTCCGACGAGGACTCTCCACTGCTGTCCCTGTCTCCACAATCTGCTGATGCTCACTTGTGATCTGTGATACACCAGGTGACAACTCTACCCTATGTCCCGAAGGTCCCACCGAGGTGTGAGTGTCTGCGCTGGTGCTGGGTGCGCTTATTTCTGCTGATGCTGTGCCCTCAGAGGTTGCAGATTCCTCTGAGGAGTCTGGCATTTCAGGCTCTTCCTCCTGCACACTGGGGACGGGGGCTCTCGATGGTCCTGTGGGGGAGTCAAGGAAAAAGTTAGAGATGTGATGCCAAGGTTACATGCACATTGCATTTTGCAGATGATCATAAGTCCATATGATGTAGCTTCAGAATAATTATCAGCGACTCATGCATTGCCAATGAGAGAGATGGAAAACTATTCTGTCACCAGCTTGCGGGGATGCACCTGTCTGTCCTTCCCCAACTTCCGCATCTCTGTCAGCCCTGACAATCTCCAGGACGGCTTCCTCCCAGGGCGTGAGTTGGGCTAATGAGGGTGGCCCTCCTCCTGTCCTGGCTCGCTCTCTCCTGTTGTGAGCTCTCTTTTCCTGCAATGAGGGAGACAAGTGGAGGTTGAGTGAGAATGAAGGAGTGAGTGCAGAGATTGCATAGCATAGATACTTAGAAGCAGACAAAGATGGAGTGAGGTTGCAAGACCAAGGGCCCTCCCTGTTTGTTGTCAGTTGTGTTCAAAGCATCAGAGTGAGAGGGAGTGTGAGGGCTGCATGGTCGAATAATTAGGTGAATGTGAGCATAGAGAGAGAGGAAATGGCTACGGGTGCATGGATGTGAGTGTCAAGTGGGATGTGGAGGAAGAGATTGCTAAAGCTGAGTGCTGGTGAGGAAAGGCAATGGGGATCAGATTGAGGGTGATGGAAACTTCATACTTTTCCAGTGCGATGAAGGTCATGGAATCTTTTCCTGCACTGCATCCAGGTGTGCCGTGTGAGCCCCAATGAGTTGACTTCCCCAGCCACCTGCAGCCACACAGCCTTGGTCTGACTGGGAGGCCTCTTCCTCCCTGAAGAAGGGAAATGGACCTCCCTGTGGGCCCTAGCCGCATCCAGCAATGCCTGGAGTGAAGCCTCATCAAATTTTGGGGCAGCTCTTGCCCTCCCGCTGGCCGTTGCTCCTGCAGGCTCCTGTGCCATCTTAACGGTAAAGTTTGGAAGCCTGCAGAAGATGCAAGGCTTGCTGTGGACCTTAAAAGCAGCAGCAATGATGATGTCATATTCTGCGACCTTCTGACTGGAAATACTCAATTGCCAAGGGTTCCCACACGTTGGAAATCAGTTGGCCAATTGAGTTAAAATTGCATCAATCTCACAGACCCATTTAGATTTGTGTGGGAAACACTAGGCCTAGAAATTCAGTATAGCCACGTTTGGGGCGCTAAAGTCGGGCGGCCGCTAAAGTTTGCGCCCGGCGCAAAGTCGCGCCACCTTCGCCGATATTCAGTCGCATCGCCCCAAGAGGTTGCTGCTGCGCTAAAACAGGCGATGCACGACTATCTTTAGGCGCTAAGCCAGCGGTGCTGAGCGATACCCCCGAGGCCGGGCGCAGCGCAGGTGCGGCGAGTTGTTGATTGACGGCAGACACTCTGGCGCCAGTCAGCTCTTAAAGGGGGAGGGTGGATTTGTTTGCCTGCCATGCCCTGCACACTGCAGCCCTCAACCTAGGCCTGACCACTTCTGCTTCATCTGCACAACGCCCAGGGCTATGGAGAAGGCCAGGGAGAGAGCGCAGCGCTTCAGCGACGGTGACCTGAGGGTGCTGGTTGGCGGAGTGGAGCGCAGGCGCCATGTTCTGTTCCCAGAAGGTGGCAGGAGGCCGCTGCCCAGCGCCTACCGGAAAGCCTGGAGGGAGGTCTCAAACAGGGTGTCTTCCAACAGCGTGGTTGCCAGGACTCCTGTGCAATGCCGGAAAAAGTTCAACGACCTCACTCGGGTTGTCAGGGTGAGTACCCTTTCCAGTGTCCTCCTCATCCCTGCATGTGCATCTCAGTTTATGGGCAAAGGGATCTGAAAGCCCTAATGGCCAGCCCTCATCCAGCAGCTATGGGACTGTCATGAAAATCACTTGCACATTCAGCACTTTACACACTGTACAAGCTATTCGACCATGGGAGGCATTGCAGACAAGATCAGGGCTTCACACTGTCCAAGCTATTCGACCATGGGAGGCATTGCAGACAAGATCAGGGCTTCACACTGTACAAGCTATTCGACCATGGGAGGCAGTGCAGACAATATCAGGGCTTCACACTGTACTTAGAGGCCGTCCTTTCTCTTGCAGGCCAAGGTGGCGCACAACCGGCGGAAACTAAGTGAGACCGGGGGAGGCCGTCCTGACGTCAAAGAGCTCTCCGACCTCGACCAGCGTGTGGAGCGCATTATGGCAGGCCGGCTGATTGGCCCCGTCGCCAGTGGAGATGCCGACCCTGTTCTGGGCCCCAATGGTAAGAGCATCACCTTTTTGACCTCTCTCTTTCCACTTGCGCCTCAGATCAGCATCCTTTGCCACTGTCCGACCAATGCAGTGCATGGCAGCATTCATGCCTCCCTCGCTGCCGCCCTGTCCTCACTCTAAAGCTACTCTTGTGCCTTCCTGCTTTCAGATGGTGAATCGCCAGGTGAGGAGGCGGGCCCTCAAGCTGCCACTGTCAGCGATTCCGAATTCGAGGAGGAGGAAGAGGAAGCCGGCCCATCAGTGCCACCCTCAGCCGTGCCAGCCCATGGCGATGAAGGGGACACGTCTTCCCTGGAGGGGAGCCGGGGGGAAGGGTCGGAGGAGAGTGAAGCTCCGGGGCCCAGTGGGCTGCAGCAACGCGGGAGGGGTGGGGAAGCTCGGCGGACTTCTCCCCAGAGGGTGAGTGCGGCCTCCAGTCCTGCGACGGTGAGCGCAGAGGAGGTGCGGCTCCTGGAGGAAATGGCCGTCCAGGCTGAGCGCAGGCACAATGAGCTCATGGCTGCAGTGGCAAGGATGCCTGACTCCATTGAGTCTTTGTCAAGGAGTGTGCAGCAATTTGGAGCAGCACAGGCCAGGAGTCTGCAGGACTTCACGGCAGCACAGGCGGCTTCGAGCCAAGTGCTCAGTCGTGCCGTCCATTCACTGGCTGGTGTATTGCGGACACAGACCAGGGCCACATGGGCACTAACTGCTGCCACCCTCGCTGGATCAGCCAGGCATCGCCAGGGCACTCGCCGCGCAGCAGCAGCCCAGCAGTCTGCTCTTCAGATGTTTGCTGCGCATGCTGCAGTGCTGGCCCGTGCGAGTGCCAATGTATCAGGCGACCAGGGAGCACCTGCGATCTGTCAGGTTGGCACCATTCCTGCAGCCGACACTGCCACTCCGCCATTGCAGCTGCCACGAGCCGCTGGACACACTGCTGCCGCCCAAGCAGAGTTGTAGCAGTCAGCAGCCGGCCCCTCCAGGGCCAGAGCTGGTGCAGGCAGACCCCCAAGGGCATCTGCCATCTCGCCATCTGACCCTCAGCAGCCTTCCCCCAGCCTTGCTGCAGCCACTGGGCTCCCATTGAGGAGGAGCTGCAGGGCGGGCAGGGGCCAGGCAAGGATGCGAAAGGCATCGCCCTCGCAGGGCAAAAAGTAGAAGGTCTGCACAAATGCTTTGTGGTTGTTGAAAGGCCGAGACTGGTGTAGTTGTGTTTTTGTAAGGCCGAGACTGGTGTCTTTCTTTGTTTTTGTAAGGCCGAGACTGGTGTCTTTCTTTGTTTTCGTAAGGCCGAGACTGTTAGTTTTGTGTTTTTGGAGGGGGCTTTTCAACATGAGGTTGTAATGTGGGAAGGGCAGAGGTTTACAATAAATTAATGTTCTTAAATTGCACTGTGCATGGTTTTTTTGGCAAGTCCTGGTTGCCCTGCTCGGCTGAGGGCTTGTGGAGCGGCTACATTCATCTGCTGACATTGGCACAAGCCATTCCCTGAGAGGGGGCCTAGAACCGACATTCAATAAGCCGGCGACGGGCGGCCCTTGCACTTTCTGCCTCCCTCCTGTGCTGGTCCTCCTCCTCCTCCTCCTCCTCCTCCTCCTCCTCCTCAGGTGGTCCTCCAATCTCTGGTGGCAGTGGCTGAGTCCTGCGGATAGGCAGGTTGTGCAGCATGCAGCACACGACCACAAAATGGGAGACTCGCTCCGGCGAATATTGTAGGGCTCCACCGGAACGATCCAGACAGCGGAACCATTGCTTCAGGACGCCGATTGTTTGCTCAATGATGTTCCTGGTCGCTTGATGGCTGTCGTTGTATCCCTCTTCAGCAGGGGTGCTGGGCGCATGGAGCGGGGTCATCAGCCAGGTACACAAAGGATAGCCTTTGTCCCCGAGAAGCCATCCTCGTGGGTGAGGCTGGGCCTGGAACATGTCTGCCACAGAAGTCTGGCGCAGGATGAAGGCATCGTGGCTGCTGCCTGGAAAGCGGGCATTGACAGCTAGGATGAGCTGCCTGTGGTCACACACCAGCTGGACGTTGAGCGAATGGTAGCCCTTCCGGTTGCGGTAATCCTCGGAATTCTCCAGAGGTGCCCGCAAAGCCACATGCGTGCAGTCAATGGCGCCCTGCACCATGGGGAAGCCTGCGAATGCTGCAAAGCCCATTGCATGCTGTTGCTGCTTGGCAAGGTCCATGGAGAAGGAGATGAACTGACGTCTCCTTTTGAAAAGGGCATTGGTCACCTGGCGGATGCAGCAATGCACGGCGAACTGGGAGATGTTGGAAATGTCCCCAGTAGCGGATTGGAAGGAGCCGGTGGCATAGAAGTTGAGAGCCACCATCACCTTCACTGCCACCGACAGAGACGTCCTGCTCCTCAGATGTGGCTGCAGATCACCGCCAAGCAGGTGGCAGATCTCTGTGACCACCTCCCTTCGGAATCGCAGCCTCCGAACACACTGCTCGTCAGATATGTTCAGATAGGAGAACTGCTGGCGGTATACCCTGGGTGGGTAAGGCCTCCGTTCCCGATGCCTGTTGCCCCCTCTCCGTCTAGCCAGGACTGCCACTCTCTCACGGCGTCTGTGAGCCCTTTGGATGCAATGGAGAAGGCCAGCGTTTGCACCCATTGCAGCCCCCATTATATGTTAGCAAACAATGATATGTCAATGAAGGCAAGGACAAGTGGAAAGCTGTGGCCTGAAGCCACAAGTACCTGTCCGAGTGTTGAGCCAAAGCAGAAAGCTCTCTACCTTGGTCTCTCTGCAAAGATCCGTCTCTCAAGAAGGAGTGCTGCGAAATGGCAGCCTTTTCTAGTGCAGGAGGAGTGCCCTTTAATTTGCGCCCCCCGCGCCCCGCATCGACTGAGCACCGTTCCACTCTACCAGTCGCTAGGGGCGCCAGGCGCACAATAGGGCGTCGCGACTGAATTTCCGGTTTGGGGCGCACCAAGGGCGTTGCACGAGGAAATGACGTCAGGATCTGCGCGCGCAGCTGAGCGCGTGCAAAGACTTTGCGCCGCCGCTAAATCGTGAGTGAAGTTGGGGAGAGGCGCAGATCGCGCTGCGCCCGGCCGCTAGCCGCCTAGCGCCCGACATCTACTCCTCCTAAGGCGCTACCGGCTGGCGCAACCAACTGAATTTCTAGGCCTCTGTGTCTTACTATTTCCAATGACTTTTAAAAGCCCTTTATGAAATTACTGAACTTTAGGAGCAGGGATATCAGAAAGAACTTTATGACATTACAAGTGTGTATGTTTGTCTATCCAATTATATGTTTTTTAGATTATTTATCAATAAAGCAAGTATCCATTTATTTTTAATCTAAGTTTTTTCCAAAATTACTAAAATAAACACCAATGCCTATATTCTCTCATGATTCATTAAATTGATCTAAAATAAGGGGATTGACAGGGTAGATGCTGAGAAGTTGTTTCCCCTGGCTGGAGCGTCTGGAACTAGGGGGCATAGTCTCAGGATATGGGGTTGGCCATTTAAGACTGAGATGAGAAGGAATTTCTTCACTCAGAGGGTTGTGAATCTTTGGAATTCTCTGCCCCAGAGGACTGTGAATGCTGATTCATTGAGTATATTCAGGGCTGAGATAGATAGATTTTTGGACACTTGGAGAATCAAGGGATATGGAGATCGGGCGGGAAAGTGGAGTTGATGTCAATGATCAGCCACGATCTTATTGAATGACGGAGCAAGCTCGAGGGGCCGTATGGCCTACTCCTGCTCTTATTTCTTATGTTCTTTTGTTCTTATAATATCTTTTCCCTATTTTGACGTGAAATGGTAATGTTTTTGTGACCATGCTTAGTCGCCTACAATATCATTTTCATGATAACTCAAATACTATTCTGTATTACTAAATCAAAATTCTTGCTCCAGTTCCAAAATTTTTCTACAGAAACACATTTGCCAGTTATATCAGTATAAATTCATCCCATTTCTAAAAAATATTTTCTCTGCTCTTTAGCATTCTTTACACTGCACACACCATTTGCCTCAAATAAGAGAACTGATCTCAGACCTTGTCCAGTGATGTTCTTATGATTTTTATGCTGCAGAATTGGAACCTTCAACATACCTACACAGCAATTCACAAACTGATTTATAAATTGTAATAGTACCCTTTGTTGGCAGAACAGTGGCACAATAAATGCAAAAATTATGTTTCCTGACCCTGTGGCCATCTTCCAAACCATAATTTTCACCAATTTCATTTAACTTATAAAGTGACACAATGCATCTTGACATGATTAATATTATTACATTGTTTGTTTTTGGATGAGCCAGAAATATCCAGCAAAACATTGGCAAAACCGAAGCCATTTTTTTGGTTCATGTCAAAAGCTGTGCATGTTAGCGTGATTCAATCCCCCTCTGGCTCAAGCTAAACCCAACAGTCTGCAACCTTGATGGCATGTTTGACTTTGAGGTGAGCTTCAACCCCTTTCTTATCCTACCCATCACTGACCAAAATAATCATCCTACCTCGTCCCCCACTGCTGTTAAAACCCTCATTCAGATCTTTTTCATCTCAAGACTCAAAATGTTTCTAATCATTTGGTCTCCAGCCTCCTAAGCACCACCCCACATAAACATCAACTCATCCAGACCTCCTCTGCAAACATCCTATCATTAATGCTGAATGCTGCCTATCTATTAACCATGTGCTTGATGACCGCCACACCTGTCCCTCAACTGATTTCAAAATCTTTGTGTTCAGTTACAAATCCCTCCATTGCCTTGCTCCACCCTAGCACTGCAACCTCCTTTAACCCTGTATTCTGGTCTCACTCTTCACATTTCTGAGTTTGGATTACTGGGTGCCCCCTCCCTGCGTCATCAGTGGCAGAATCTTCAGGCATAATGTTTCTGCTTTCTGGAATTCCTTTCCTAAATCCTTTTGCCTTACTACATCTCTCCATCTTCAAAAGCCGTCTCAAGCCTTCTTTGACCTTCCCTTTGGTCACTACCCTTCAAACTATCAATTTTTCTTCAGTTGTCCAATTTTCCCCCATTCTCCTTATGAAGCACTGTGGGATGTTTTGCCACATTAAGGGTGCTAAGTTCATTCAGTTGTTCTAACCAAATGAACTGAATACTTTTTCATGAATACCATGCCCCTTTAAAAGGAGGCGAAGATTTAAATGAATGATTGGTTCTTGGCTCTTGTCACATAACTAACACAAGATCCCAAGAAAATAAATTTGAGATTAAGTTTCATATTAAACCCTTCTTTAAACAGCTATAAACAGAGACACCTGGGAATCCCTGGCCCAAGACCGCACAAAGTGGAGGAGAAGCATCCGGGAAGGCACCGAACACCTCGCGTCTCTTCGCCAGGAGCAAGTGGAAGCCAAGCGCAGGCAGCGCAAGGAGCGCACGTCAACCCAAGCACCCCACCCACCTGCCCCTTCAACCACCGTCTGCCCCACCTGTGACAGAGGCTGTAGGTCCCGCATTAGACTCATCAGTCACCTGCGAACTCATTTTTAATGTGGAAGCAAGTCATCCTTGGTTCCGAGGGACTGCTTAAGAAGAAGAAGATAAACTATACAAACACCAACCTCAATTGTGCTTTTCCAGTAGGATGTGTTCTTAGACACTGCTTCCTCTGAGGAAGTGGAAGCTGATGGCAACTTTACAATCTGTACAGTAAATGCCTCCATTAACGTAATGATGAATACATAAATTAATAGATGGTTGGCAATGATCTGCAAGGCAGTAATTCAGTTGAGTGTTCCTGACAATTTTATTGATTGAGAATAAAGCTCCATGATTGGATTTCTGCCTTAATGTCACAGCCAGACAGTTATTCTTTTTAATACTGGTATCTAGTGAAGTAGATTTTTTTACTTTAAAATAACATTTATTTTAACCGTTACACTGCCAAAATGTAGATTTAGGATAATAGTAATGCAGAACCCAAAGATATGTGATGTCATGTAGTAGGTGTTATCCTAATACAGAGACCTGTCATTTTTCTCCAGCACAATACAGAAATAAATTGTATATTGTAATTGTCTATTCCTGTGAAAACTTAGCACCATTAGGTGTAGATGATTAGTTTATATATAAAAGTAATAGCAATTGGCTATTAGGAGATAGAAAGAAAATTCTAATATTGTGAAAAAATAAAATTAGAATTAGATTCTAAAATACACTGTAAATGCAAATAGTGCATAACTGAATTCTTTTTAGCACTACATCTCTCGATCTGAACTGTACTATCAACCAATAATATAGGTTTGTGAATTCAATCTTCTTGTACAATATTCTAACTCCAAAATGTAAGACTACCAGTCAGTTAAAATTCAGCCCATTAATTTTTAAAATTTGTCCTTACCTTTGGCCTAAAGCATGTAATAAACATCCAAATTATCCATTGTTCCATGTATTATACACACCAAATTAAACATACACTATACGAATAGGCAGCTGTCAACAAATCTATCTATTTATTAAACATTTTCAGGTACTGTTAACATTCAGTCCCAGAGAGCGAGCTGGTACATCAAGCAGTAATATGCATGTTCTTCATTACAGGTTGACAGCTCAGCCATGCAAATGCATAAAACATTTGCCCTCCATGGGGCCACCGAACGCTCTTGAAATGGAAAATGTGTTCACCAGCAGATTAAAATTTATATTTCTGCAATTTATCTTCTGGGGCAGAGATTAAAATGGCAGTTTATAAATTAAGAGTCAGAGCTCCACTGGTTTGAAGATATTGGGGTAAATTTTCATCTTCAGTGCTCCTGACATAGAGCCAATAATGCATTTGGGAAAATCGGGTGCGCTGCCCATAATCTTCCATCCATAACTTCAACCTGTGCAACTCAAGCAGCTTAGTGTGCTATCGAGCCGTACTAAACAGCAAATTTTGATCGCAAAATGGACAATAGTGAATTGGCAGCCCATTTTACGCTCCACCTGATTTTCCAGTATTGGCTGTTCCAGTATCCATCGTGGTAGTGAAAACCATCTATTAAACATACAACTCTACTGTTTTAACAAAGGGCTTTTGTGCCACTCTGGATGTTACCTCCATAGAGTTTTAATTTTTTTTTGAGTTTTTCAGCAAGCAAGAACAATGCTGGACATTATGAGCTCGTACTGTACATGTGAGATTGCAATTTTGAGGTGGAATGACAGAAGACTGCGGTCTTCTACGTGAGTCTGTTGCAAAATGCAAGAGTTGACCAGTCTCTTACAAATTTGCTAGCAAGAGGTCACTGGATAGTGATCATGAGTTGAAATTCCTAACTAATTGTATCCTCCATAGCTTAGGGATGTTAAGGCCAATTTTAGAGTCTGCACTGCATCTCTGCTTTAGGACACACCCAGGATCAACCCGAGACCTTCCTGGTCTTTGTGCCTCAGCAACACACTGCCTGGTGCATTTATTGTCATTGTTTTATTTAAAAGTAAGAATGCTACATCTGACATGTTAGTGACTGCTACTGGCACTGGGCACCAAAGTCGGGATTCAGATTTTTAACACTTTAACCTCCTACCCGACCCCAACCCACCCGTTTTTGGGGGTTACAATTCTCCCCAATGACTGTATTTCTTCAAACATTTAAAATAAATATATAAACTTTATAAGTATTATCATCAATACAGTGGTAAATCTAAAACAGAAAACAGAAGTGTTCAGCAAACTATTAGATATTACATGCTTTTAACACAGGAAAGATTGTAAACTATTCACACACTTTTAGAGTTCATACCTCTAACACAATTCAAGTTTTATATTAACTTACCAGTTTATAGACAAATAAATTGTCCAAAATATTCTGCAAGGACATCTTGTAAGAAATGCAAAACTTCTGTCTTGGGAGTAAAGGAAGATTATGATCTGAATGCCTGAAATTGAAGTCTATTTAGCAAGGGTTGGCATGTAAGGTATCTAAATGAAAACTGGCATTATTTAAATGTATAACTACCAACCTAGACAGGTTCAATTTCCCCCATTATAATGATATTTGACCCTCTAATAATTTTAGTTTAGAAGTTCATAATAAGAAAAATTGAAAGTAGCAGCAGTGAAAAAATATCTTCTAACATATGTATAAGAAAAAATCCAGACTATATCATTCACTTTTTCTGGATTAACTATTCAGAAAACATGGTAAAAGTTTGGTCATATGCAAAAATATTACTCTATAAAAGCTTTTAGATGATGTTTTACTGCATTTCACATTGGATTTAGAAGGTATGGAATCCCGCTATCTCCCCCACAGTCTCTCTGCCGAGAGACTTTTGCAAATGCTTCTGTGAAAGATCTGCTCCGAGTCCCATAAAGAAAAATGCTTCCACCTTCCAAGGACAACACTGCATCTGTTTTTTTCCTCCCTCCCTGAGGAGAAGCATCTGGCCTTTGCTTGTCAGCTCAGGTGAGACTGAGGGACTAAAACTTACATTCCACTCACTCCAAGACTCTGCATCACCCTAATCTTTTGGAAAAGATTTAAAAAAAATATATTAAACAGAAAATGAAAATTCACGACAGTATCAAGTTCACACTTCTCCAACTCAAAAAAAATCCAAATAATTTATTATTTTCCAGGGAATTAATATTCGATGAGTCAAACCAAGCCACTGTCACACACACCCTGACAAGAATTAATGGCCTACCATTGACCTGCTGTTTGGTCACTCTCCAAATTAGTACTTGATATGTGGAGATCTTAATAGAGGGATAAAATAATGCCAAAATGGAAACGGAAAAAAACAAACTAGAAAAATATGATATTAAAACAGAAAATGCTAAAAATGCAGGGCAGGTTGGCCAACTCTAAATGAGAAAGATATTAATATTATTGATGAAAGGCTAACATTTTGGAAGCAATCAGATATTCCCTAACGCATTGGGCATTTTCAGCATTTTCTGTTTTTTTATTTTGAATTTCCAGCATTCATGGATTTTCTTTTTATCTCCAGAAAAACTTGCTGGTGTCTGAAAGGAGGAAAGGGGTGACCTCAAGTACTGAAGCAACAGCACATTAGAGGGAAAAAGCAGACTTCTGAAGGGAACAGCATGAAGAAAATGGCCACTTTGGAATATCCAACTCTGTTATCACATTTACGATGTAGTTGCCAAATAAAGCCATGTTCTGATAGGTAGACAGATAGTTTGTCAAGAAATTAGGGGCTTAATTTTATTCAGTATTAATCATGGCAAAAATTTGTGTGCTCAGAATGTTGTGGTGCAAATGTATTTTTCTCCTTCTCATTTACGTCTTGCCCCTTGGTGACATGATCCACAGGCATTGGCTCAGTTTCCATATATATGCAGATGACATCCATCTCTACCTCTCTGCCACCACCCTCAACTTCACAAACACCACTTTGTGCAAAATTATTTGTCTGACATCAAGATGTCAATAAATCACGTTGGAAGCCATCTTGTTTGGCTCCCATCTGAAACGCCGTATCCTTACCATCAACTTCAACCCTTTTCCCAGCTGCTCTCTCAGATTGAACCATATTTTGTGTAACCGTGATGCCTTGTTTGATCTATTCATCACTAAGACTGCTGCTTCCACTCCACAATCTCACCCACCGCCATGCTTTCTGCTCTGTGAAGTGTCTTAGGATGTTTATTATATTACAAGTACCATATAAATGTAAGTTCTTGTAGTTTCAAAAATGTAAATCTTAGGAGCTGTTCTGCTTCATTTATCATGGCCGAGGTATTACCATCGGCATGTCTTTTGCACTGTGCTGTTGAGGAGGGATGACATCTATATCAATCACTTTCTATCTGCTCCATTCTTCAATGAGAACATTTTTGCAGGTTTCTTGCTGCAACAGAAGAAAAAATATCATTCAACCCCTCAATACTCATCTCTCAAATACTTTAACTTAACCAGTCTAGCATATAATTATATTTTCAATACCCTGAACCTCTTTGACTCTACTGATATGACAAATTATTCCAAATATTCTCCTTAGAGCAAAGATATGCTTCCAATATTTGTTTTAAATTTATTTTACACTGATTTAAATTCATGTACTTTGGACCTAGTAGCCATGAAATAATATGCATGGTACCTTTTATCTATAACACTTAATACAACCTTGATGAGGCTCCACTAACCATCTTCTTTCTACACTTTAAAGCACAAGGCCAAATTTACTTGGCTGTTCCTGTGAAACCCTGCTGTCGCTCCAATGGGAGTCTGGCGGACTGGCTAGAGACTCCATCAGGGCCCAGATCTAGGGCAGGATTTTCATTGAGCCGCGGAGGCGGGATTGGAGGTGTGTGGGGGGGGTTAAAAGCTTGAAATCGGGGGGCACAAACCCATCCCGCCCCCAACCCGCCTCCATGCCAGTTTCAAAGGAGGCAGGTGCCCAACCCACACTGGGACCTGCCTCCCTGAGGCGGGAAGGGGATTAGTGCCAATTAACTGCCTGTTAACAGGTAGTTAACAGGCAGTTTTTAGCCTAATCCCTATTTTTATTGGTGAAGTGTGGGATTCCCGACGGCTCCAAACCACGTCAAGTTAGCGAGGCGGGCTGTCGGGATGAAGGGCTTGGAGGGGTCGAGATGTCCGGTGTTCAGGTGAGTGATGGGTGCATGAGTGAAGAGGTAAGTGTGTTTGGTGTGTGTAAAGTGTTTAAAGAAGTTTTACTAACCTTTACTTACCTTTACAGCCTTCCTTCCTTCAGGTCTCGGGAGTCCCTCATCTCGCCGACACAGAAAGCAGAATGGCTGTGAGCTGTCAAAATCTGCAGCACTCAGCTTTCTGTTCTGGAGAGATCTTTAAATCCTCCTGAGAGGAAGGAATTAACTTAGAGTACAGGTTGCCAGTGTTTGACAGCTTCAAACAGCTGTCAAACGCTGATATTTCATCTGTCAAAATCTCTTGACAGATGAAATGTCAATCTGTGACGTCACCTGTTGCTGGGTGGCCCTTAATTGGCCAGCTAAGCCCGCTGGGCGGGCTCAACAAGGTCAATCAAGTGAAAATCGCGTGGGTTGGCCACAACTCGATGGAGGCAGGACTACAACCCTGAAAGTTGTAGTCCCACCTCCTACACGCCTCCTCAATGAAAATCCAACCCAGTTGAGTCCAAGCCTTAAGTGGTGTTTCCACTGGTCTTGTTTGGGGGGCAGAGCCTCCACTCGCACCAAACAAGCCACTGCCATGGAGTGGGTGGGAACTTCTCTGCCCTAATGGGGTCCTGTGCATATTTGGAAGCCAGTATGCAGTGTTAGATGAGATGTACTGGCCTCCAGAAAGGTGCAAGTGGATCCCACAAAGGTGGGTGAGGAGGGGAGGGGGAGGGGTAGTGGGTGGGGTGGGGGGGGGCAGGGGGGGGGGCAGACTCCAGGCCAGAGAAACAACCTGTAACTCCAAATATGAAGACAATTAAAAAAAGAATTATAGCATCATCTCCCTTGGTAAAATGGCAGAAGGGGGCACAAGCATCATTTCTCTAGGTAGGGTTCGCAGGCACCTGAGATCCACCCGTAGTATCGCTGGCACACCCTGGGCTCATGAAAATGTAGTGCCCTCCCACTGACCCTACATACTCTGGGAGGGGCAGCAATGTGGGGCCTAGCATGCGATCCCAGGAAAACTGCCAGGATCACAGCCTGAGGAGTTTTGAGCCCAATATCTCTGTAGTTGAATTCCTTTACATTTCCAATCATTCTTGTTGCTATTCTCTGCAGTATCCAATCCATGTATGTTCCTTTTGAAGTTTGGTGACTAAAACTATACACAACTCTCCAACAATAAGGTCTGACCAGTGCATTATAAACCTTCATCATGACTTCTGTAGACTTATCCTTCACTGTCCTGGCTGGGCATCGTAACATTTTATTTGCTTCCTGAATTGCTTCTGATCATTGTCTTGACATTGGCAGTTGTAAATGCCACTTCCTTGTTTTCAAATCACTATATGGCTTCATCCCACCCTCCCTTCATGATCTCCTTCCTGTAATATATGTGGGTAGAACAAATGAAGGACAGAGACACGATGAGCTGCTAGTCCATGTGCTTGCTTTACTAGGCCAGGAACTAGGCTCATCTCTGTCTTTCATTTGTTCTACCCACATATATTACATTTTAGCAACATTCAAGTGGACAAGTGGTACACAGGTAGCGTGCTGAGTCACTGTTCAACGGGATTGGGACAATCATGGCCATGCCTAGGGGATTCATCAGAGGCCTCGGCATGTATGACCAAGCTCGCAAACCATTCAGTTCTTACATTGAGCAGGCGGAGATGTTTTTTAGCGCCAATAACATTATTGAGACCGAAGGTGCAGGTGAGAATGTTCAAGCTCAAAATAAGGTAATTTGTGAATGGAAGAAAGCAATTTTTCTAACGGAGATCGGGCCATCTATGGACCTGACACCTAGCAGCGGGAAGAGGATTATAGGCACTTAACTGCTTGTTAACAGGTTGTTAACAGGCAGTTAAGAGGCTTTTTCCAATTTTGACAGGTCAACTGCAGGTTTCCCGATGTCCGGACACCACGCCGGGGTGCTGTGGGTCTACTGTAATGTTTCCTCATTGATGACAGCTGCAGAACTGGTGTGAAGGATCCAATGAAACACTTGTGAGTTTCAGAGGTATGAAAATGTTGGGAAAATCATTTTTATTATATTTAGACTTTTCCGTAGGTAACAAGTTTTGAAGTGTTTGTGTAGTCCCACCTCATTGGGAGAACCTCTCTCACCAGTGACAGATCGCTTCTGTAACCTCACCTGCAGCTGCCATCTGTTCTCACCTAAGGAGGGAGTCACTGGAGAGCCTGCGTGCGAGAGCTCACCTTTGTACAGTGATTGTCAGTGTTTGCAGCACCTCAATGCTGTCAAACACTGAAAAATCACCTGGCAAAAAAAATTGTGTGTGGCCTCTTTAAGAAAACCGACAGATGACACGTCATCAACTGATGTCATCTGACACCGGCTTTCTCTTAATTAGCCGGCAAGGCCAATTGACGCAAAATAGTGTCTGTGCGTCGGACGTCGTTGGGAGCAGGATTGGAACCCGGAAGGCAGCTGTCCCGCCCCCAAGCTGCATCGAAAGGTAAAATCCAGCCCATTGTCAAGAAACTTGAGGACCATTTTGACCCAAAGCCGTTAGAAATAGCAGAGAGCTATAACTTTGGTACCAGAAGCCAAAAACAAAGTGAAAACATCAGTGAGTACATTGTAGCTCTTAAGAACCTGTCTTTGCATTGTAACTGTTAAGTCTGTGTGTTCTAGTTGTAATTACTAACACAGACTACAAGATTAAAGTTCAACAGGTCTTTACTGGTTGGAGGTCAGGACTATACTAAATACAATATTACTACACAGTGCTTATATACCGGTGGTCACCACCGGTATTACGTATACAGCAGCCAGAGAAAGTAGTACATCTCTTAAGGTGGAACAGGCTTAAGTTCTCTTAAGGTGGAACAGGTTACATACACCACAATCCTCCCTTTTTAGCTTAACAGTCATATCCCCATTTAACATAACATAATAACATATATAACTTCAGGTATAAACAGTTCAAAGGTTCAGTCTCTCAGGAGGCCTTCTGATTCGGTTTGGATAACGCCTTTCAGTGGTCTCTGATTCCTGTTGCTGAGGTGACTCCTCTAGTTGGTCTCCCATGCATTGGGTGTTATCATCATCAGGTACATTCCCTGCCGAGGTAGATGCTTCAGGTTCATTAACGTCTTCCACAGTTGTCTCTGTCGCAACCATGGGTTCGACCCTTGCTCTCGATTCTACCAGTTGATCCGCATGACACCTTATCACATTGTTACCAATATCTACTGTGTACATCAGAGGTCCTTGTCTGGCCCGAATTGTTCCGGACTGCCATTTTTCGTTTCCATAGCCCCTTGCCAACACTGGTTGTCCTACGTCGAAACTTCGAGTGGTCTTGTTATTAATATGCCGGAACTGTTTGTTTTCCACTTCCCTCCGCACATTTGGTTTTAACAAGTCCAACCTGGACCGCAACCTCCTGTTATAAAACATCATGGCAGGACTTTGGTTAGTCACTGCATGAGCGGCGTTTTGATATGCCATTAGGAAATTGTCTACCTTGTGCTGTAGCGGAATCTGATCATCGTTCATGGCCTTTATTGCCTTTTTGAATGTTTGGACAAATCTCTCGGCCAACCCGTTTGTCGCCGGATGATATGGGGCAGAGGTATAATGTTTCACCCCATTCTTCTTTAAGAATTTTTGGAATTCTTCCGACACGAACTGTGGTCCGTTGTCCGAACAGATCTGTTCTGGCAATCCGTTCCTTGTGAATATTGTTCTTAACACCGCAATTGTCTTTTCTGAAGTAGTGGTATTCATCTTGATCACTTCTGGCCATTTGGAATGTGCGTCCACCGCAATTAGGAACATGGAGTCCATGAATGGACCAGCAAAGTCAATATGTACACGTTGCCATGGGGCTGAAGGCCATTCCCATGGGTGTAGTGGTGCGATCGGAGGTGCATTTTGCACTTTTTGGCACCCAGCGCAGCTTTTCGTCAACTCCTCTATCTGTTGGTCAATACCCGGCCACCATACATAAGCCCTAGCAAGACTTTTCATCTTAACTCCCCCCAGATGACCTTCATGCAGTTCTTTTAGAACTCTTTCCCTTAACTTGGGAGGAATAATCACTCTTCTCCCGTACATCAAAGTACCATGGCAGACGGACAGCTGGTCTCGCCTTGCCGAGAATGCCGGTAACAGAGGATCACCACGTGTTGGCCATCCTTTCACTGTCACCTCGTAGACTCTGGACAGTGTCGGGTCGTTCCTGGTTTCTCTTTCAATACTTGCATTGGTGACTGGTAAACACTCGATGATGGTCGAATGAAATAACTCAACAGGGTCAACTTTCGTCGTTTCTTCTTCTTCAGGTAGTGGCAGGCGCGACAGCCCATCAGCATTGCCATGCTGCTTCGTACCTTTGAATTCTATTTGATATTGATGTGCCCCTAGGAAAAGGGACCATCTCTGGAGACGCTGTGCTGTCATCACTGAAACACCCTTCTTAGGGTTAAAAATGGATACCAACGGCTGATGGTCTGTCAGAAGTGTGAATTTTTGGCCCTGCAGGTAATGATTAAACTTCTTCACTCCCCATACAAGGCTGAGAGCCTCCCTATCGATCTGCGCATAGTTGCGCTCAGCGGAGGTCAATGATCTGGATGCAAACGCGACTGGCCTTTCCGTGCCATTTGGCAACTTGTGTGAGAGTACTGCCCCAATACCATATGGAGAAGCATCACAAGCCAACCGAATAGGCAGTGTCGGGTTGAAGTGAAGTGTCTGTGTGGAGTTTGCACATTCTCCCCGTGTTTGCGTGGGTTTTCTCCGGGTGCTCCGGTTTCCTCCCACAGTCCAAAGATGTGCGGGTTAGGTTGATTGGCTATGATAAATTGGCCCTTAGTGTTAGTGGGGTTATGGGGATAGGGTGGGATATGTGTTGGTGTAGGGGTTACGGTGATCGGGTGGGATATGTGTCGGTGCAGGCTCGATGGGCCGAAATGGCCTCTATCTGCACTGTGGGGTTTCTGTGATTCTGTGATTTCTGTGAACACTTCCTCTGAGGTGATCAATTCTTTGCTTTTGCGAAATGCCTTCTTACAGTTTTCGCTCCATTCCCATGGTACCCCCTTCTGTAAAAGAGCGTTTAGCGGGTGCAGTACCGTGGATAGATTTGGTAGAAATTTATGGTAATAGTTAATCAATCCTAGAAACGACCTCAACTGAGAGACATTATCCGGAGCGGGAGCCTTTACAACTGCCTCTATCTTGTCAGGAGACTTATGAAGCCCCTCCCGATCAATGACATGACCACAGTACGAGATCCGCTTCTGGAAGAACTCACATTTCTGCCGATTAACTCTAAGTCCATACTCTTTCAGTCTGTTGGGCACCAGTTCCAAGTTTGCGAGGTGTTCTTCATCACCATCACCTGTAATCAGAATATCGTCCAGGTAACATTGTGTGCCTGGAATTCCCTGTAATACCTGCTCCATGGCCCTCTGCCAAATTGCTGGAGCCGATGCCACTCCAAAAACCAGCCTATTGTACCGGTACAAACCTCGATGCGTGTTGATCGTGAGGTATTGGCGTGACTCTTCTTCAACCTCCATCTGCAAGTACGCCTGCGCCAGGTCTATCTTGGTGAAGTGTTTCCCGCCAGACAACGAAGCAAAAATATCCTCAATCCGTGGAAGCGGATACTGCGCCGTGTGAAGCACCGGATTAACGGTGATTTTGAAATCTCCACAGATGCGAACCTTCCCTGGTTCTCCTGGCTTGTTGCTCGAAGGACGTTTCATAACGGGAACAATGGGCGTAGCCCACTCACTCCAATCTACCTTAGACAGTACACCTGAACGTTCTAGCGCTTCCAGTTCCGCTTCTACAGTAGGTCGTATTGCATAGGGTACTGGTCTGGCTTTAAAAATTTTTGGGTGTGCATGTTCATCAATCTTGATGTTTGCCGTAATTCCTCTCAGTGTTCCCAGTCCCTGCTGGAATACCTCTTTAGCATCATCCAATATTTTGGACAATCATTTAGGTTTGACATCTGTTTCCCCGGAATCTACCGTTAGTGCCTTCAAGGAGTGCCAGTCCATATTCATTTTCCTAATCCACTCCCGTCCCAGTAGTGGTGGACTTCCTTCAGGTAGCACATATAAGTCCATTACTTGGCTTTCTTCGCCCTTGTGGACCACTTTTACCTCTATCTTTCCGATGGGGTACACTCTTTGCCCCGTGTATGTTTTCAATATAATCTCCGTATCCCGTAGGGGAATATGTTGGAATAACCTTTTGTAATCTTTCTTATTCATGACCGTCAATGCCGATCCAGTGTCCAATTCCATCTTTACTTGGACTCCTGCTATCTGAAGGGTGAACCAAATTGTCTGGAGATCTGCATCCTTACCAACGTTGTGTACTCTTAAGCTACCCAGTTCATTACTGCTAGCGTCTGAATCTGACTTCTGTTCGGTCGAACTGTTCTTTGTCACCTTGTGTACCTTTATGTATTTTCCTTGCGGTGACTTTTTGTTGCTGGTCTTCTTTCCTGACCGGCATACTTTAGCTATGTGGCCAAGCCTGCCACACGTTCTGCATTCTTGGTTTTTAAACCAACACTGGTTCTGATCGTGCGTTGTCTTTCCACAACGATAACATTTTACAGTACTCAAACCCAATTTATTTGTACTGAGTTCCGGTGACCGTAGCTGCATTACTGCCGTGCCTCTCGCTGCGGCTTTGTGTGCTGCTGCCATAGTGACCGCTTTCTCAAGCGTCAGCTCATTCTCCTCGAGCAGTCGCTTTTGTGTATCTTCTTTTAATAAACCACACACAAATTTATCTCGTAGCGCCTCTGTCAGTCTCGTTCCAAACTGACAGTACTTTGCTAGCTTACGCAATTCCATTAAATATTCAGCATTGCTTTCATCCTTCAGCTGCCTTCTGCTGTAAAATTTAAATCGTTCCGCTAGCATCAGCGGCGTGGAGTTTAGATGATTTTTCAGGACAGTAACAATCTCCTCAAACGTCTTATCCGCCGGTTCATCTGGTGATAAAAGGTGTTTCAATTGCCCGTATGTCTTCGCACCCATTAAGTTTAATAATGTTAGTGCTTTCTCTTCATCTGGGATTTTATTTGCTTTACAATAATTTTGTATGCGTTCTACATACATGGCCCAATCTTCGATGTCGCTATCAAAGGTATGGTATTAATGTTCCCATGTTTAGGCATCGTTGCAATTTAATTTATTTTTATTTTTATCCAAGATGGCAGCTTCCCGCTCTTGTCTTCGTCCTCCGCCTACAAAATGGCGGTATTCCCGCGCTTGGCGGTCTTCACCCGTCCCCCGACGCTGTCTCCGCTTCACCGCGGCTCTCGCGCCTTCAGTTGCCCCAGACGCTGCGCCTTTTTAGCCCGAATGCGGCCCGGCCCTTATCACCAGCCGCGATCGATGTCCCCGCGCTGCGCCTTTTGGCCCGAATGCGGCCCGGCCCTTATCTCCGGTCGCGATCGATCTCACCGCCCTTATTCCTCCGTCTTCCCTCCCCGTCTGTACAGCCAACGCGGCCGACTTTCTGGTCGCGTCGCTGCCCGGCTTACCCACCACCGAGGTAGAAAGAAGATAGCTGACAGCCGCTGATGGAGGCTTCGAGTTCAGGATGTCTTCTGCACTCTGGTTTCTCGATGTCTGCCGCGCGATGTGTCTTCCAGCAGGGTGATGAGGGTGGAAGCCTCTCTTCGCCGTCCGTTCTGTGGACGAAGCCGCCGTGGATATAAACTGCCGCAGGGTAAGAATCGGACTCGTCGCCACTGTTAAGTCTGTGTGTTCTAGTTGTAATTACTAACACAGACTACAAGATTAAAGTTCAACAGGTCTTTACTGGTTGGAGGTCAGGACTATACTAAATACAATATTACTACACAGTGCTTATATACCGGTGGTCACCACCGGTATTACGTATACAGCAGCCAAAGAAAGTAGTACATCTCTTAAGGTGGAACAGGCTTAAGGTCTCTTAAGGTGGAACAGGTTACATACACCACAGTAACTTCGGCACATTTTTGGATCGTGCGTTGTGAAATAAGTTTGTATGTGGACTGGTGGATGAGCACGCACAGTCAAGTTACTGAACATTCCGAATCTAACGTTTGACACAACATGCAAAATTGCCCTATCTATGGAGATGGCGTCTAAGAATGCTAGGGAGCTCTGTTCATCTCAAGTGACTAGTACAGCTGAGGTCTACAGTCACTGGCGCACCTAAAGCTGTGAGACTGGGCCAAAAGCAGTTATTGAATTGTTATCAGTGCAATGGAAATCACTCACTGCAGTCCTGCCAATACAGAAATGTGAAGTGTTTTCCTTGCCAGAAGCAAGGCCATATTTCAACAGTTTGCAGAGCTAGTTCTAAAGCAGGAAGTAAGAACCATTCTAGTGGCAATGTAAAGCAGTGACAACAAAAGGGAGGAGTTCACAATATTGAAGTGAACACATCTGATGTTGACAAACTAGGCATCTACAGTATCTATGCCACTAGTGGCAACACTAGCAGTTTTGAAAAAGACTTCCGTACAAAACTTTTGATCAACGAGCAATATATTGATATGTGTATCGACAGGGCGGCGGACTGCTCTATCATGAGCAAGGATACATATGAGAGTAAAATTAATCAAATACCACTTACAAAGAATACCGTAGAGTTAAACACCTACTCCGGAGAAATCCTAGAGGCATGTGGACAAATGGAATGTACAGTTCAGCACAATGGCCAGTCAGTAAAGCTGCCTATTATTGTAGAGAGCTACAACAACAGGCCAACTCTCATGGACAAAGATTGGTTGAGAAAGTTCAAACTAGACTGGAAAAACATCTTCAGTATAGATGCTTCAAAGAAGCGACTCGACACAAGTATAAAAACATGTTCACAGACAGTTATGAGGACATCACTGGGTATGACGCACATATCCGCATCAAGTCCAACGCGAAGCCTGTCTATTGTAAGGCAAGGCTGGTCAGCTACGCATTGAAAAATCAGGTGGAGGAAGAACTAGTGAAGCTCAGAGAGAACGGAGTGCTAATAAAAACTGACAAAGGTGAATAGGCTACCCCAATTGTGGTAGAGCCCAAAGCAGACAAAACTGTACGCTTGTGCGGTGACTACAAAGTTACTATCAACCAAGCAGTTGATGATGAGTAGTACCTGTTAACTACATCACAAAATTTGTATGCAGCACTCTCTAGGTCAAAGGTTTTCTCCAAGCTTGACCTGTCGTACGCTTATGCTCAGCTGAATGTTGACAAAGAGAGTCAACAGTATCTCATCATCAACACACACAAGGGACTGTACTCATACACCAAGCTGCCGTATGGTGTAAAGTCCTCCCCCAAAATCTTCCAGGCTACAATGGATAAGATTTTGCAAGGAATTCCAAATTGCTTATATCAATTCAATCAATTCAATTTTATTTGCCATATGTAACTAGTACAATGGAATGCTTACTCCCCGTAGGGACACGTCAGCTATTCTTACAGCGCCGTGTTCAGAAAGTCAATTCTTTGGCATCCAGTGGCAGTGGGAGCACGATGTCCCTCAGCCGCGCTGTCCTCCTCGTCACTGCGGCCTCCTCCTCACTGTTGCCAGCTCGGCTCCACGTGTGGTGGCCTGCTTCTCCCGCTCACCCTCTGGCCACCATTCCCAGCTCCCCTCCTCCCAGTCGGACCGCAAGTTGTCGTGGCTGCTGCTGCTGCTTGATGCGCTGCGCTGCCTCCACCCGACTCGCCGAACACCTCGCTCCGGTTGCGGGAGCGAGCGGCGAGAGCGGGCCGCCCGAAGCAGGGAGAGCGCGCTAGCACCGGACCATCTCGGTTGCCATCTTGACCAAGACAATGATCAAGACAATGTGCTGATCGCAACAAATAGCGAGGAAGAAAATCTAGAAGTATTAGATTTAGTGCTTCAATGGTTGAATTCCCACAATGTCAAATTGAAAAGGAGCAAATGTGCTTCTGTGCAGCCCGAGGTTGTGTACCTTGGCCTGAAAGTTGATGCAAATAGCTTGCAACCAGTTAAGGAAAAGGTTGATACTGTCATCAATGCTCCAAAGCCACAGAACGTGTCTGATTTAAGATCCTTCCTTGGAATGGTCCAGTACTACACAAGTAGGAGTGGGATCTGCATGTGATGAGTCACCGGGCATGAGTGGGCTGCAGCCATGCCAGTGGGAAAATTTAGCTCAAGTGCCAGCTCCCCAGAGGATGAGTTCGCACACGAGTTCTGCTGCACAGGACTCAAATGAGGACTTTGATGGGGCGGCCTTCAGAAGAAGGGTGATGGGCATGCACACTGAAATGTTTGGTGCAATGGCATGCCTATCATATAGCCTCTTGTCAGTGTCAAGGAGCATGGAGGAGTCCAGCTCCAACACTGCACAGGGCTTTGCGTGGCGCTTGGAGCCCATGATTTCCAGGATAGAAAGAACACTTGTGGACCCAACCATGATGCTGGGTGTGATGGGTGACATCGCAGATTCCATTGCAGCACAAGCAGAAGCGGCCCAATGTCTGAGTGCTGCAATGGAAGCTCAAATTGCTCTCATGCAGTCTCTACTTGGTGGGTGGGTTTTCAAGTGTGGAAAGGGGCTTGCAGGGTTTCACAGCACTCCAGCAATCTGTCCTCAAACAAATGTCTAGGGTTGCTGAGGCGCCTCCCTGGGGGAGTGGCAGTGGTTCCATGGAGCAAGAACCTGCTGTCCTCTCTCAGGATGACAGCGTTCATCCTCCCACCCCTGCCACTTCGCCAGTGCCCTTGCTGCTGCCGGTCAGCCAGCCAACTCAGACTGCTGCCGCCCATGCCGAGGTAGTGCAATCTGCCATCTAGGCCCGGAGCTGCTCGAGGTCGTCCTGCGAGGCCATCTGCAGTCTCCCCCATGGAAAGTCAGCAGCTTCCACTAGCCATGCTGCAGCCACTGGGGTAGCACTGCATAGGAGCACTAGAACAGGCAAACAAACACAAAAGACAGGCACTAAGGGAATGCACAAGGATGATTAGTTGACTTTGTTGTGTAGTATTGGATTGAATCATTTATAAATTATGTTTGGAATGTTTATTTTGTGGTGGCTTTCATTTCAGCTGTGTGCCCAAGAGGACGCTGTGATGTACCATGACAGAGGGATGGTAAGGTGGGGAAGTGTTCAGCGGAGTCTGATGAGTTATTCACGGACAACCCGTCCAGAACGGGGATTTTCCTCCTACGTCCTCCCTTCCTCCTTTTCCTCCTCCTCCTCTTCCTCCTCCTCTTGAGGTGGTTGCAGAACCAGTGGTGGCAAGAGCTGCGTCCTCATGATGGCCAACATGTAGAGGATGCAGCAGACCACCATGAAATGGGACACTCACGCCAATGTGTACTGGAGGGCTCCTCCCGAGCGGTCAAGGCAGCGGAACTGTTGCTTCAACACCCTAATGGTCTGCTCGATGAGGTTCCTCATAGCAGCATGGCTGTCATTATATGATTGCTGGCCACGAGTGGTGGGGTTGCGGAGGGGAGTCATCGGCCAGGTGTAGAGCGGACAGCCCTTGTCTCGGTGCAGCCACCCTCGGGTTTAACGTGGTGGCTGGAAGATTGCTGGCACAGCGGGCTGACGCAGGATGAAGGCACCATGACTGCTGCCAGGATACCGGGCATTCATCATCATAATGTGCTGGACGTGGTCGCACACCAACTGCAGATTAAGTGAGTGGTTCCCTTTGTGGTTGTGATACATCTCAGCATTGATAAGTGGCACCCGCAAAGCCACGCGTGTGCAATTGATGGCCACCTGCACCATGGGGAAGCCAGATATCCTGGCAAAGCCACATGCGCATTCCTCCTGCTTCTCTCTGTTCAGAGAGAAGGTAATGAAGTCCCTTCTCCTGCAGTACAGAGCCTACATGACCTCCCGGATGTAGATATGGATAGCAAACTGGGAGATATTAGCTATGTTGCCTCCTCCAGACTGGAAGGATCCAGTGGCAAAAAATTTCAGGGCTACAGTCAGCTTGAGGTCCACTGGCAGCGCTGTCATCACCCTGCTCTGATGCTGCAGGTCTGGTTGCAGGAGGTGGCAGAGTTCTGTGACCACCTCCTTGGTGAAACAGAGCCTCCGAATACACTGCTCCTAGCTTAAGTGCAGTTAGGGGGAAAATTCTCCACTAGCTGGAGTCATACCTAGCACAAATAAAGATGGTTGTGGTGGTTGGAGGTCAATCATCTCAGCCCCAGGATATCGCTGCAGGAGTTCCTCAGGGCAGTGTCCTAGGCCCAACCATCTTCAGCTTCTTCATCAATGACCTTCCCTCTGTAATGATCAGTAACATGTCATTCTAGAATGGTACACTAGGTGGGGCTGTATGTATATAAGAGTGGGCTACCCACGATGCACTAGGCTACCCACAAGGCAGTAGTCAAGATGGATGCTGTACATCAGTCCACATGGCTGAATAAAGTGACTAGCTCAAGCTAGCTGTTCATAATGAAAACGCCTGGTTATTTATGAACATAACATGGTACCAGGATTGGTAAAATCTGCTGAATATTGTGAAACGTGACATGGAGACTTTGAAGCCACTGGAGGGTTTGAAACTCACGGGGAATGTCGACTGCAATTGGCGGACTTTCAAACAACAATTCGAACTCTACATTGCTGCCATCGGGTTCGGTACGATGCCAGGCGCAAGGAAAATAGTGTTGCTGCTCACGGTTGCAGGTCCACAGGCGATAGAGGTATTTAATACGTTTGTATTTGATCAAAAGAGGAGAACAGAAAAAAATTGGCGATGTGCTAAAGAAATTTGATACACATTGTCCTCCCAAAAAGAACGAAACCTATGAGAGGTACGTGTTCCATTCACGGACACAGCAGCAAAATGAGACTTTTGATAGCTTTGTGACCGATCTGAAACTGAAAGCACAGACATGTAATTTCTCTGATCTGAAATCATCCATGATTCGTGACCAGGTTGTGTTTGGTATTCATGGTAAAAAGGTCAGGGAACGTCTGTTGAGAGAAACCGAACTAACATTGGAAAATGCTGTGAAAATATGCCAAGCCAGTGAGCTAGCTCAAAAGCACACGAAGACTTTCAGTGAAATTAATAATAATGCAATTGTAATGAGTGACTGCGCTGCTGTCGGTGCTGTGTCCTACAAAGGAAAGGAATGTGGGCAGAACAGAAATGAAAAGCAATCGGAGGAAGGAATTTTTAATTGTAAACGCTGTGGTTACAAACACCAGTTAAAACAATGCCCAGCGTTTGGGAAAATGTGCAAAAAATGTAATGGAAAGAATCACTTTGCCAAACAATGCTTTTCAAAAGTAAAAACAAAGAAAGAACATAAAGTTAATGCAGTAAAAGAGGACACTGATATAAGTGAGACATTTTTTGTAGGAATGGTGTCATGTGACAATATAGAAAAGGATACAGAAAATGTGCAGCCCTCAGGAATGGACAATGCTGAACATAAAGTTAATGCAGTAAAAGAGGACAAATGGATGATCCCACTGCAGATAAATGGAGCATTAGTTACATTGAAACTGGAAACTGGGGCAAAAGCAAACTTAATCAGTATGAGTGACATTAACAATATGAAAGAAAAGCCCAAAATACAGAAAAGTCAGTACTACTGAAGGACTATAATGGACAGAAAATAGATAGCTTAGGTGTATGCAGACTTAAAGTGACAGTCAAAGACAAAGTGCATCATCTCATGTTTTCTGTTGTGGCTGAAGGACTTGATTCACTACTAGGTGACAAAGCTTGTGAGGACTTAGAACTGGACAAGAGAGTCTACCGTATAAACTGTGCCATAAGCAGACCAGATGACTCGGTGGATTCTGTAGTGAGTAATTTCCAGGATGTGTTCAAAGGATTTGGAGTTCTACCATTCACTTACAAGATCCAGCTAAAGGAGGATGCTCAGCCAGTGGTACATGCTCCACGGAGAGTTCCAGCAGCCCTGGGTGACCGGCTCAAGAATGAACTGGACAGAATGACCACACTAGGAGTCATCAGGAAAGTTGAAGAACATAAGAACATAAGAACATAAGAAATAGGAGCAGGAGTAGGCCAATCGGCCCCTCGAGCTTGCTCCGTCATTCAATAAGATCATGGCTGATCTGATCCTAACCGCCAATCCACTATCACAGAACCATCTCCTGAATCTAACAGAATTAGACACATGAAATAGGAGCAGGATCAGGCTACACGGCCCCTGGGCCCGCTCTGCTACCCACACGGCCATGACCGATCCAAACCTAGACTCATGTCCAAATTCCTGCCCGCTCCCCGTAACCCTTAATTCCCTTTACTTCTAGGAAACTGTCTATTTCTGTTTTAAATTTATGTAATGATGTAGCTTCTACAGCTTTTTGGGGCAGCATATTCCATGGACCTACCACCCTCTGAGTGAAGTAGTTCCTCCTCATCTCAGTTTTGAAAGAGCAGCCCCTTATTCTAAGACTATGCCCCCTAATTCTAGTTTCACCCATTGGGAACATCTTCCCCGCATCCACCCGATCCAACCCCTTCACAATCTTATATGTTTCAATAAGATCGCCTCTCATTCTTCTGAACTCCAATGAGTAGAGTCCCAATCTACTCAACCTCTTCTCATATGTCCATCCCCTCATCCCCGGGATTAACCGAGTGAACCTTCTTTGTACTGACTCGAGAGCAAGTATGTCCTTTCTTAAGTATGGACACCAAAACTGTACGCAGTATTCCAGGTGCGGTCTCACCAATACCTTGTGCAACTGAAGCAATACCTCCCTATTTTTATATTCTATCCCCCTAGCAATGAAAGCCAACATTCCATTGGCCTTCTTAATCACTTGCTGCACCTGCATACTAACCTTTTGAGTTTCATGCATCAGGACCCCCAGATCCCTTTGTACTTCAGTACTTTCCAGTTTCTTGCCATTAAGATAATAACTTGCTCTACGATTTTTCCTGCCAAAGTGCATAACCTCACACTTTCCAGTATTGTATTCCATCTGCCAAATCTCTGCCCACTTACTTAGCCTGTCGATGTCCCCTTGCAGGTTTTTTATGTCCTCCTCACTCACTACTTTCCCTCCCATCTTAGTATCATCTGCAAACTTTGATATGTTACACTCGGTCCCCTCCTCCAAATCGTTAATATAGATTGTAAAGAGTTGGGGACCCAGCACTGACCCCTGCGGAACACCACTAGTTACTGATTGCCAGTCTGAGAATGAACCATTTATCCCAACTCTCTGCCTTCTGTCAGATAGCCAATTCTCTATCCATGCCAGAATATTACCCCCAATCCCGTGATTTTTTATCTTAAGCAATAATCTTTTGTGTGGCACCTTGTCAAATGCTTTTTGGAAGTCTAAATACACTACGTCCACTGGTTGCCCTTTATCCACCCTATACGTTACTTCCTCAAAGAACTCCAGCAAATTTGTCAAACATGACTTCCCCTTCATAAAACCATGCTGACTTTGTCCTATTAAATTATGATTATCCAAATGTCCTGTTACTGTCTCCTTAACAATGGACTCCAAAATTTTACTTACCACAGATGTTAGGCTAACCGGTCTATAGTTTCCAGCCTTCTGTCTACTGCCCTTTTTAAATAAGGGTGTTACATTAGCAGTTTTCCAGTCTGCCGGGACCTTTGCCGAGTCCAGGGAGTTTTCGAAAATTATTACCAATGCATCCACAATCCCTACCGCCACTTCCCTCAAGACCCTAGGATGTAAGCCATCAGGTCCAGGTGATTTATTCGCCTTGAGTCCCATTATTTTACCGAGTACCACTTCCTTAGTGATTTTGATCGTGTTTAGCTCCTCCCCCCCTTTAGCCCCCTGTTTGTCCAGTGTTGGGATATTCTTAGTGTCTTCTACTGTAAAGACTGATGTAAAATATTCATTCAGTGTTTTTGCCATCTCCATATTTCCCACCATTAATTTCCCGGTCTCATCCTCTAAGGGACCAACATTTACTTTAGCCACCCTTTTTCTTTTTATATAACTATAAAAACTCTTACTATCTGTTTTTATATTTTTTGCTAATTTACTTTCATAATCTATCTTCCCTTTCTTAATCAATCTTTTTGTTATTTGTTGCTATCTTTTAAAGTTTTCCCAATCCTCTATCCTCCCACTAGATTTGGCTACCTTATATGCCCTTGTTTTTAGTCAAATACTATCCTTAATTTCTTTACTTAGCCACGGATGGCTGTCTTTTCTTTTACACCCTTTTCTTCTCAGTGGAATATATATTTTTTGGAAGTTGTAAAATAACTCCTTAAATGTACACCACTGATCATGTATCGTCTTACCCTTTAATCTATTTTCCCAATCCACTCTACTCAATTCCGCTCTCATACCTTCATAGTCTCCTTTATTCAAGCTTAGCACGCTTGTTTGAGATCCAAACTTCTCACCTTCTAATTGAATATGGAATTCAACCATGTTATGGTCACTCATTCCAAGGGGATCCTTTACTAGGACATTTTTAATTAATCCTGTCTCGTTACACAGGACCAGATCTAAGGTTGCTTGCCCCCTGGTCGGTTCAGTTACATACTGCTCAAGAAACCCATCCCTAATACACTCAATGAACTCATCCTCAAGGCAGCCCTGCCCAATTTGATTTGTCCAATTAATATGATAGTTAAAATCCCCCATAATTATAGATGTTCCCTTATTACAAGCCTCAACTATTTCCTGATTGATACTCCGTCCAACAGAGTTGCCACTGTTCGGAGGCCTATAGACTACGCCCACTAGTGTTTTTTTCCCCTTATTATTCCTTACCTCCACCCAAACTGTTTCATTATCCTGATCTTTTGACCCAATATCATTTCTCTGTATTACAGTGATTCCTTCCTTTATTAACATAGCCACCCCACCTCCCCTTCCTTCCTGCCTGTCCTTCCTGATCGTTAAATAACCTGGTATGTTTAATTCCCAGGCATTGTCACCCTGCAGCCATGTTTCTGTAATGGCCACAAGATCATACCCATATGTAGTTATTTGTGCCATTAACTCGTCTATTTTGTTACGAATGCTACGTGCATTCAGATAGCGAACTTTCAAAGATGTTTTGTGACAGACTGGGTTAACTCCATGGTATGTGTAAAGAACAATGTTCTAAGAGTATGCATGGATCCAAAGGACTTAAATGCAAACATAAAACGTGAACACTACCAGATTCCCAAGCGAGAAGAAATCACCAGTGAAATGTCAGGTGCCAGATAATTCACAAAGCTCGATGCCTCACAAGGATTTTGGCAACTAAAACTGGATGAAGAGAGCACCAAATACTGTACCTTCAACACACCATTTGGCAGGTATTGTTTCCTCAGAATGCCTTTCAGGATAATATCTGCATCTGAAATCTTTCATAGAGCGATGGAATACATAATTGAAGGTCTGGAAGGAGTTCAGGTCTATGTTGATGACATCATCATCCGGGGCTCCACACTGAAAGAACACAATGAGAGACTGACTAAAGTGCTACAGAGCATACGCTGGAATAGACTGAAGCTCAACAAAGCCAAGTGTCAGTTTGGCGTCCAGGAAGTCACTTTCCTAGGAGATAATCTATCTGGTAAAGGAATAGAGCCAGATATGGAAAAAGTAAACGCCATACTCAACATGCCCCGACCCACTGACAAAAAAGGAGTGCTACGCATCATGGCGATGATAAACTTCATTGGAAAGTGCTTTCCTAACTTGTCAGCCAAGACAGCCTGTCTGTGAGACCTGCTACATAAAACAAATGAGTTCGCATGGACAGAAAGACATGAACAAGAGTGGATGAACCTCAAAACAGTGCTGACAACCACACCTGTACTCACTTTCTTTGACCCAACAAAGAGAATCAAAGTGTCAACGGATGCATCAAAAGATGGCCTAGGCGCGGTCTTGCTACAAGCAGAGGCTGAAGATTGGAAGCTTGTTGCCTATGCCTCCAGGTCTATGACTGATTCTGAGTGTCGATACGCCCAGATTGAAAAGGAATGTCTAGGCTTGGTAGTTGGACTAGAAAAGTTCCATGGCTACATATATGGACTTCCCACCTTCACAGTTGAGACAGACCACTGCCCACTGGTTGCCATCATAAAAAAGAACCTGAATGAGATGTCTCCAAGGATTCAACGACTCATGATGAAGCTGCAAAGATATGACTTTGAACTGATCTACACACCAGGCAAACACATAGTGTTAGCAGATGCACTATCCCGAGCACCCACAATGAGTCATGTGAGCTCTACTGAAGAAGACGTGGATGTTCATGTGAGTATGGTCACTGCTGCGCTGCCCGTGTCAGACACAAAATCAAAGCAAATAGCAGAAGAAACAGTAAAAGGTACAGTGTTACAAACAGTAATAGAGAACATTCATCATGGTTGGCCCAAAGGTTCCTGTCCAAAGTACTATCACATCAGGTCAGAGTTGAGTGTCGCAAGTGAACTATTACTAAAAAAGAACAGAATAGTCATTCCACAGGCTCTATGTCAAGACATGCTCAAAAGGATTCATGAGGGACACCTCGGAATTGAAAAATGCAAAAGGAGAGCAAGAGACACTGTTTATTGGCCTGGCATAAATAAGGACATTGAGAACATGATAGGCAAATGTGAGACATGTCAGAAACACCAAAACAAACAAGCAAAGGTGTTGAGTCTGTATGTTCCAGTTATGTTTAGGATCAATCACTGGACACAGACAACAAGAATAACTTTTAACAGGTCTTTACTATTCGAAGGTCAGGGCTGAACTGCCCAGCAAATCCTTGCACAACACTTATATACCGGTGTGGTCACCACCGGTATTACAGTATTACAGTATACAGCAGCCAAGAGAAAGTAGTACATCTCTTAAAGTAGTTCTCTTAAGGTGGAACAGGTTACATACACCACAATCCTCCCTTTTTAGCTTAACAGTTATATCCCCATTTAACATAACATAATAACATATATATATATATATACAACTTCATGCAAAACAGTTCAAAGATTCAGTCTCTGAGGAGGCCTCCTGATTCGAGTTGGATAACGCCTTTCAGGGGTCTCTGATTCTCGTTGCTGGGGTGACTCATCTAGTTGGTCTCTTATGGATTGGACATCATCATCAGGTACATTCACTTCTGAGGTAGATGCTTCAGGTTCACTAACTTCTTTCACGGTTGTCTCTGCCGTAACCATGGGTTCGACCCTTGTTCTCGATTCTACCAGTTGGTCAGCATGATGCCGTATTACATTTTCACCAATATCTACCGTGTACATCAGGGGTCCTTGTCTGGCCCGAATTGTTCCAGATTGCCATTTCTCGTTTTTATAGTCCCGGGCTAACACTGGTTGTCCTATTTCGAAACTCCGAGTGGTCTTGTTATTTATATGCTGGAACTGTTTGTTTTCAACTTCCCTCCGCACATTTGGTTTTAACAAGTCCAACCTGGACCGCAACCTCCTGTTGTAGAACATCATGGCAGGACTTTGGTTTGTCACTGCATGAGTGGCGTTTCGATATGCCAGTAGGAATTTGTCCACCTTGTGTTGTAGTGGAATCTGATCTTCGCTCATGGCCTTTATTGCTTTTTTAAACGTTTGTACAAATCTCTCGGCCAACCCGTTTGTAGCCGGATGATATGGGGCAGAGGTATAATGTTTTACCCCATTCTTCTTCATGAATCTCTGGAATTCTTCTGACACGAACTGCGGTCCGTTGTCTGAACATATTTGTTCTGGCAATCCATTTCTCACAAATATCGTTCTTAACACCGCGATCGTCTTTTCCGAGGTAGTGGTAGTCATCTTAATCACTTCTGGCCATTTAGAATGTGCGTCCACCGCAATTAAAAACATGGAGTCCATGAAAGGACCAGCAAAGTCAATATGTACACGTTGCCATGGGGTTGAAGGCCATTCCCATGGATGCAGCGGTGCAATTGGAGGTGCATTTTGCACTTCTTGGCACCCTGAGCAGCTTTTCGTCAGCTCCTCTATCTGTTGGTCGATACCCGGCCACCACACAAGCCCTAGCAAGGCTTTTCATCTTGACTCCCCCCAGATGACCTTCATGCAGTTCCTTTAGAACTCTCTCTCTTAACTTAGGAGGAATAATCACCCTTGTTCCATACATCAATGTTCCTTGACAGACGGACAGCTGTTCTCGTCTTGCTGAGAATGCCGGTAACAGTGGATCACCATGTGCTGGCCATCCCTTCACTGTCACTTCGGAGACCCTGGACAGTGTCAGGTCGTTCCTGGTTTCTCTTTCAATACTTGCATTGGTGACTGGTAAACATTCGATGATGGTCGAGTGAAATAACTCAACAGGGTCAACCGTCGGTGCCTCCTCCTCTGTAGGTAGTGGCAGGCGCGACAGCCCATCAGCATTACCATGCTGCTTTGTACCTTTGAATTCTATCTGATATTGATGTGCCCCTAGGAAAAGGGACCATCTCTGGAGTCTCTGTGCTGTCATCACCGAAACACCCTTCTTAGGGTTAAAAATGGATACCAACGGCTGGTGGTCTGTCAGAAGCGTAAACTTTTGGCCCTGCAGGTAATGATTAAACTTCTTTACTCCCCACACAAGGCTGAGAGCCTCCCTATCGATCTGAGCATAGTTGCGCTCAGCGGAGGTCAATGATCTGGATGCGAACGCAACTGGCCTCTCCTGGCCATTTGGCAACTTGTGCGAGAGTACTGCCCCAATACCATATGGAGAAGCATCACAAGCCAAACGAATAAGCAGCGTTGGGTTGAAGTGAGCCAACACTTCCTCTGAGGTGATCAATGCCTTGCTTTCGCGAAAGGCCCTCTTACAGTCCTCGCTCCACTTCCATGGTACTCCCTTCTGCAAAAGAGCGTTCAGCGGGTGCAGCACCGTGGATAAATTTGGCAGAAACTTATGGTAATAGTTAATCAACCCTAGAAACGACCTCAATTGGGATACATTATCCAGAGCGGGAGCCTTCACAACAGCTTCGATCTTGTCAGGAGACTTATGAAGCCCCTCCTGGTCAATGGCATGACCACAGTACAAGATCCGCTTCTGAAAGAATTCAAATTTCTGGCGATTAACTCGAAGACCATATTCTTTCAATCTGGCGAGCACCAGTTCCAAGTTTGCAAGGTGTTCCTCGTCATCATCTCCTGTAATCAGAATATCGTCCAGGTAACATTGTGTACCTGGAATTCCCTGTAATACCTGCTCCATGGCCCTCTGCCAAATTGCTGGAGCCGATGCCACTCCAAAAACCAGTCTATTATACCGGTACAAGCCTCTATGCGTGTTGATCATGAGATACTGGCGTGACTCTTCCTCAACTTCCATCTGTAAGTACGCCTGCGCCAGGTCTATCTTGGTGAAGTGTTTCCCACCAGACAACGAAGCGAAGATATCCTCAATCCGTGGAAGCGGATACTGCACCGTGTGAAGCACCGGATTAACAGTGATCTTGAAATCACCACAGATGCGAACCTTCCCCGGTTCCCCCGGCTTGTTGCTCGATGAACGCTTCATGACTGGGACAATGGGCATGGCCCACTCACTCCAGTCTACCTTAGACAGTACTCCTGAACGTTCTAGCCCTTCCAGCTCAGTTTCCACAGCAGGTCGTATTGCATAAGGTACCAGTCTGGCTTTGAAAAATTTTGGGTTTGCATGTTCTTCAACCTTGATGTTTGCCGTAATTCCTCTCAGTGTTCCCAGTCCTTGTTGGAACACCTCTTTAGCATCGTCCAATATTCTGGACAATCGTTTAGGTTTGACATCTTTTGTACCGGAATCTACCGTTAGTGCTTTTAAGGAATGCCAGTCCATATTTATTTTCGTAATCCACTCCCGTCCCAGTAGCGGTGGACCTCCCTCAGGTAGCACATATAAGTCCATTCCTCGGCTTTCTTTGCCCTTGTGGACCACCTTTACCTCTATCTTCCTGATGGGGTATACTCTTTGCCCCGTGTATGTTTTCAATACAATCTCCGTATCCCGTACGGGAATATGTGGGAATAACCTTTTGTAATCTTTCTTATTCATGACCGTCAATGCCGATCCAGTGTCCAATTCCATCTTCACTTGGACTCCTGCTATCTGAAGTGTGACCCAAATTGTTTGGAGGTCTGCTTCCTTACCAACATTGTGTACTCTTAGACTACCCAGTTCATTACTGCTGGCGTCTGAATCTGACTTCTGTTCGTTCGAACTGTTCTCTGTCACCTTGTGTACCTTTTTGTACTTTTCCTGCGGTGACTTTTTGTTGCTGGTCTTCTTTCCTGACCGGCATACTTTAGCTATGTGACCAAGCCTGCCACATTTTCTGCATTCCTGATTTTTGAACCAGCACTGGTTCTGGTCGTGTGTTGTCTTTCCACAACGATAACATTTTACTGTACTCAAGACCATTTGATTGGTGCAGAGTTCCGGTGACCGTAGCTGCATTTCCGCAGTGCCTCTTGCTGCGGCTTCTTGCGATGCTGCAATAGTGACAGCTTTATCAAGCGTAAGATCATTCTCTTCAAGCAGTCGCTTTTGTGTTCCTTCTTTTAACAATCCACACACAAATTTATCTCTCAGCGCATCTGCTAGCCCTGTCCCAAACTGACAGTACTTCGATAGCTTACGTAGTACAATTAAAAATTCAGCGTTGCTTTCATCTTTCAACTGCGTTCTTCTGTAAAATTTAAATCGTTCCGCTATCATCAGCGGCGTGGGGTTTAAATGATTTTTCAGGACAGTAACAATATTCACGAAGGTCTGACCCATCGGTTTATTTGGTGATAGAAGGTGCTTCAATAGCCCATATGTCTTCGCCCCCATTGAGCTTAATAAGGTTAATGCTTTCTCATCATCTGGTACCTTATTTGCTTTACAATAAACTTCCATGCGTTCTACATACGTGGTCCAATCTTCGACATCACTATCAAAGGTATTAATGCTCCCATGTTTAGGCATCCTTGGAAGTTTTAAAAAAATGTTTTTTTTTTAAATGGCGGCTTCCCGCACTTGTCTTCTTCCCCCGCCTACTAAAATGGTGGCTTCCCGTGCTTGGCGGTCTTTCCCGCGCTCGTCTTCTTCCCCCCGCCGACTACAATGGCGGATTCCCGCGTTTGCCTTCTTCCCCCGCTGGCTGCAATGGCGATTGCCTTGCTGCTGCCGTTCTTGCCTCCCCAGCGGTTCTCACTCCCCGACGCTGCTTTGCCTCGCAGCCCCGCTCGCAGCCCAGTCCTGTACACCGGCTGCGTTTGAGTTCTCCGCGGCTCTCGAGCCTTAAGCTGCCCCAGTCGCTGCACCTCTCGGCCTCGATTGCAGCCCGGCCCTTTCTACCAGCCGTGGTCGAGCTCTCTGCCCTTATTCCTCTGTTTTCCCTCTCCTACTCCACAGTCAACGCGGCCAACTTTCTGCTCGTGTCGCTGATCGGCTTACCCACCACCGTGGTAGAAGGGATGATCACTGCCTGTCGCTGATGGAGGGCTTCGTGGTCAGAATTCTTTTTCTTTTTAACCCGGGTTCTCGATGCCTCCCGTGCGATGGTGCTCAGCAGGATGATGAGGGCGGACGCCTCTTCTCGACGCCCGTTTTGAGGACGAAGCTGCCTTGGATGTAAATTTGCCGCAGGGTAAGATCGGACTCGTCGCCACTGTTGAGTCTGTATGTTCCAGTTATGTTTAGGATCAATCACTGGACACAGACAACAAGAATAACTTTTAACAGGTCTTTACTATTCGAAGGTCAGGGCTGAACTGCCCAGCAAATCCTTGCACAACACTTATATACCGGTGTGGTCACCACCGGTATTACAGTATTACAGTATACAGCAGCCAAGAGAAAGTAGTACATCTCTTAAGGTAGTTCTCTTAAGGTGGAACAGGTTACATACACCACAAAAGGAACCAATGATAGTAGCCGACTTACCAACAGCTCCATGGCAAAAGGTTGGTATGGACCTTTTTCATTTAAATGGTAAAGACTATCTAATAGTGATTGACTACTATTCTAACTATCCTGAGATGGCGCTGCTCTCAAGCACCACAGCAAGCAGTGTCATAATGCATGTGAAATCCATCTTCGCCAGACATGGAATTCCCAGGATTGCCGTTAGCGACAATGGTCCATGCTTCAACTATAAGGAGTGGCAACAGTTTGCAGCACAGTATGACTTTCAGCACATCACATCCAGTCCTTTGTATGCTCAGTCGAATGGTAAGGCAGAGAAAGGTGTTCAAGTTCTCAAACAGCTACTGAAGAAAGCAACAGAAAGCAAGTCTGATCCTTATCTCGCCCTGCTGAGCTACCGAGCCTTCCCTTTAGACTCTGGTTCTTCACCTGCTGAACTCCTAATGGGTCGCAAGTTGCGCACCACGCTACCCTGCTGTGCAAAAGAAAAGCAGAGTAAGGAACTGAGACAGAGACTTCAACAGTTAAAGCTGAAACAGAAATCATACTATGACAAGTCATCCAAAACTCTGAAACCATTGACAAGGGATGATGTTGTCAGGATTGAGGATCCAGATGCATGGAACAGGAAAGCTACAGTTCTTGAGGAAGTAGGACCAAGGTCATACACTGTTAGAACTGAGGAAGGACAGATTCTCAGGAGGAACCGCCGTTCCCTCCTGAAAACACAAGAGACTATCCAAGAGCAAATCGATGAAAATGCCGCAACTGAATCTTGTCACTCACCACCAGAACAATCTCATGAAAACACATCAGACTTACCTGTGCTGAGAAGATCCACACGTGAAGTAAAAAAGCCTGATAGACGTAATCTTTGAGTACAAAGAAAACTATATTGAAAATGTATTGACTGTTGTGAAGATGTTTATGTCGTTATGATTGATTGATATTGATTTTGTTTAACCTCTAAGGAAGGGGGGTGTAATGATAAGTAACATGTCATTCTAGAATGGTACACTAGGTGGATCTGTATGTATATAAGAGTGAGCTACCCACGATGCACCAGGCTACCCACAAGGCAGTAGTCAAGATGGATGCTGTACATCAGTCCACATGGCTGAATAAAGTGACTAGCTCAAGCTAGCTGTTCATAATGAAAACGTCTAGTTATTTATGAACATAACACCCTACAACATAAGGTCAGAAGTGGGGATGTTTGCTGATGACTGCACAGTGTTCAGTGCCATTCACAACTCCTCAGATAATGATGCAGTCCATGCCTGCATGCAGCAAGACCTGGATGACATTCAGGCTTGGGCTGATGAGTGGCAGGTAACATTCACGCCACACAAGTGCCAGGCAATTTATCTCCAACAAGAGAAAGTCTAACCGCCACCCCTTGACATTCAATGGTATTACCATTGCCGAATCCCCCACCATCAACATAAATACTGTGGCTACAAGAGCAGGTCAGAGGCTGGGTATTCTGCAGTGAGTGTCTCACCTCCTGACTCCTCAAAGCCTTTCCACCATCTACAAGGCACAAGTCAGGAGTGTGATGGAATACTCTCCGCTTGCCTGGATGACAGCAGCTCCAACAACACTCAAGAAGCTCGACACTACCTAGGACAAAGCAGCCTGTTTGATTAGCACCCCATCTACTACCTTAAACATTCAGGCCTAGAAATTCAGTTGCGTTTGCGCCCACTTACTGGCTATAGAGTGGGTTGCGCCGGAAGTTTTTTACGCCCGAAATTGAGTTCGTCCCTAACATCAGCGTTAGTCGGTAGCGCTGCACCGGCACCGATGACGTCATCGGTGTGCGCAGCGCCCCGGTTCCAATGGTAAACCGTCCTGATGGCCAAATTCAGTTGCGGCCGCCTCGCCCATCGCGGCCGTAAACAGCGTTTGCAAAACGGTGCCTTGCAGCTCCAAAAGGCCGGCGCATAAAGGTGGAGCGGCGGCCGGCCGCTTTTCCGGCAGCCACCTGCCCGCAGCTCCCTCCCCGGACTCCTGCACCACCCCCCCGCGGCATTGGTGTGTGACTCCCGCGAGCCCGGCACTTCTCCGTGGTGCCGGGCTCATTTGCCGGGGGAATCCAGCGGCGATCTCACAGCTGCAGGCAGCTCCTCCTTAAGAGAAGGAGGAGGCCTGCAGTACCCCAGCCTGCCGCACCGCATCGGTTGCCGCAGCGGCAGCTGGGCGCCGGAAACTGACATTCTTCGCCCCAAACGAGGCGGCCAAACCCTGCAATAGCGCCCGCCGCCGTCTTGGGGCGGCGCTACTGAATTTCAGGCGGGCGCTAGGGGAATGCGGCCCAGCGCTAAATTTCGGGCACTAAAGACCTGGCGCGGCGAGACCGAATTTTTAGCCCAAACTCTCTCCACCACCGGCGCACCATGGCTGCAGTGTGTACCATCTACAAGATGCATCTTCGACAGCACCTCCCAGACCCGTGACCTCTACCACCTAGAAGGACAAGGGCAGCAGACGCATGGGAACACCATCATCTCCAAGTTCCCCTCCAAGTCACACACCATCCTGACTTGGAAATATATCACCGTTCCTTCATCGTTGCTAGGTCAAAATCCTGGAACTCCCTACCTAACAACACTGTGGGAGTACCTTCACCACACGGGCTGCAGCGGTTCAAGAAGGCGGCTCACCACCACCTTCTCAAGGACAATTAGGGATGGACAATAAATGCTGGCCTTGCTAGTGACGCCCAGATCGGAGGAATGAATAAAAAAATAAAGGAGAAGTGCTCTCGGAAGACCCTCGATGGGTAAGGTCTCCTGCTAAGAGTCCTCCAGCCACTCCTCCTCCTCCCTCTGCGAGCAGCTTGTCTTCTTCTTTGCTGCCTCTGCTCCATCTCCCTGTCATGCTGCAAAGTGAGGGGGACTGCAAGTAGAGCTCCCATGACTGGGAGCAGGTGGTCTGAGTAGAACCCTTGAATTCAGAATCAAGGCCTCCTCGACTTGCACCAGTCCCTGTCACCTCACCAACTTGAAGTAACTCTAGAAAGCTCCAAACAGTTCCACAAACGTACACAGAGCCAGTGGAAATCAAAAAGCAAGTTACCCGAAAGTTGTTTATGATGCCTTTAAATGTCGCTGGTGTGGGGTCCCTTGTGCTTTGGAGAGGGCGCTGACTGGAACGGCGACATCCAAAATGGCAGGTTGTGCGTCAAATCAATGTTACATGCTGATTGACGTCGCGATCTGTCTCATATGCATTCTTCTGCTGAAGGCAGGCAATGGCCACGCTACTGACCTGCCCAAAATGGCGACCACAGTGGCCTAAAAGATAGAAACATAGAATATAGGAGCAGGAGTAGGCCATTCGGCCCCTCGAGCCTGCTCCGCCATTCAATGCGATCATGGCTGATCATCCAAATTCAGTGCCCGGTCCCTGCTTTCTCCCCATACCCCTTGATCCCTTTAGTCTTAAGAATTATATCCAACTCCTTCTTGAATATATTTAATGTATTGGCCTCTACTGCCTTCTGTGGTAGAGAATTCCACAGGTTCACCACTCACTGGGTGAAGAAATTCCTCCTCATTTCTGTCCTAAATGGCCTTACCCTTATCCTTAGACTGTAACCCCTGGTTCTGGACTCCCTGACCATCGGGAACATCCTTCCTGCATCTAGTCTGTCCATTCCTGTCAGAATTTTATAAGTTTCAATGAGATCCCCTCTCATTCTTCTAAACTCCAGCGAGTACAAGCCCAATCGACCCAATCTCTCCTCATACGTCATTCTTGCCATCCCAGGTATCAGCCTGGTGAATCTTTGCTGAACTCCTTCCATGGCAAGAACATCCTTCCTCAGATAAGGCGACCAAAACTGCACACAATACTCAAGGTGTGGTCTCACCAAGGCCCTGTACAACTGCAGCAAGACATCCTTGTTCCTGTATTCAAACACTCTCGCTACGAAGGCCAACATACCATTTGGCTTCTTAACCGCCTGCTGCACCTGCATGCTTACGTTCAGCGACTGGTGCACAAGGACACCCAGGTCTCGTTGCACTTCCGCTTCTCCCAATCTATTGCCATTCAGATAATAATCTGCCTTCCTGTTTTTGACACCAAAGTGGATAACCTCACATTTATCCACGTTATATTGCATCTGCCATGCTTTTGCCCAATCACCCAACCTGTCCAAATCATCCTGGAGTTTCTCGGCATCCTCCTCACAGCACACACGCCCACCCAGCTTTGTGTCATCTGCAAATTTGGAGATATTACATCTAGTTCCCTTGTCTAGATCATTAATATATATTATGAATAGCTGGGGCCCAAGGACCAATCCCTGCGGTACCCCACTAGTCACTGCTTGCCACTCGGAAAAAGACCCGTTTATTCCAACTCTTTGCTTTCTGTGTGAGGGTGCCGGTTAGTTCCCTCAGTAACCCCTAGACGGCACCTTCACTTGTTTGTTTCCTTTTGCTAAATTGTTACTAGTTTTCTTAACTGCCTTTTATCAGGTTTATTGGTTTCACCTGTTTTTGCTTGTATTTAAGTTCTGTGGTTTCTTCCCTCTGTGCTCAGTCTTGACAAGCCGTTCACCTAGTGGTAGCTTGTCTTGAGCTCCTATGTTTGTAACTGTTTACCTGTGTTATTCTAGTAAAGTACTTTTATTTAAGACTGCATACCTGCTTCTCGCCTCGTCTGTCTGCACTTGGGTCCAGAACCAGCCTCGCCCTGACAGCAAGACTGAGCCAGTATGGACCCAGCAGTGATGGAGGAACTTCGTTCTATTCTCTCCCATCAAGGCGCTTTCCTCGGCCGCCTTGAGCAACTTCTCCAAAGCATTTCGGACAAGGTAGATACGTGGACTCAGACCATTCAACACCCAGCCGCTGTGGCTTCTGCTCAGGATGTTCCGCCTCAGTCAGTTCCTTTGGGTGCTACCCCACCGGCCGCCGATCTCCAGACTCACCGAGAGCCTCACCTACCCGCGCCAGAGCGCTATGACGGTCATCCGGGCAAGTGTCGCGGCTTCTTGACCCACTGCTTCCTAGTTTTTGAACTCCAACCCTCCATGTTCCTATCACCCCGCTCTAAGGTAGCGTTCATCATATCACTACTCTCGGGAAAAGCTCTCGCCTGGGCTACCGCTACTTGGGAGCAGCAATCTTTCGTCTGCTCGGACATTCTCCTTTTCGTCGAAGAGATGAGCAAAGTCTTTGACCATCCTGTGAGTGGACGGGAGGCAGCTAAGAGACTTTTGAATCTCCGCCAGGGCAACTGCAGCGTAGCCAACTTTGCCATTGAGTTCCGCACACTCACTGCAGAGAGCCGCTGGAACACCGAGGCCCTTCTCTCCACGTTTCTTCATGGCCTCTCCGAATCTATCAAAGATGAACTGGCATCCAGAGAGGCTCCAGAGGACCTTGACACGCTCATCTCCCTTGCCATCAGAGTAGATAACCGTCTCCGGGAGCATGGTAGCGAGAGGAGATTCACTACTTCCACAGAGGTGAGATCTTCCGGTGTTTTGAATCTGACCAAGAGTTTCCAAGTACCCCCGAGTCCACCTGTTAGCGCCGAAGAGGAACCTATGCAACTCGGCAGAACTCGGCTCTCCCAGTTTGAGAGACAGACGAGATTGAGAGAGGGGCGTTGTCTTTACTGTGGCCTGTCTGGCCATCTCAGAGCCACATGCCCTGAGCTTCAGGAAAAAGCCAGGAGGATTGGGAAAATACAGACAGATCAAATCCCTTCTCCTACCCTTTCTGTCTTCCAAACCCTGCTTCCCGCTCGTCTCTCTTGGGAGTGACAACAGTACAACCTCCAGGCGTTTATTGACTCCGGGGCCGCTGGCTGTTTTATCAATGCCACCCTGGTGTGCAGCCTGAAAATTCCTTTTTCCCGCCTTGACAAGCCTTTACAAGTCACTGCCCTCGATGGCAGGCCCCTTGGTTCTGGCCGTATTCATCATATCACCAGAGTATTACTTGTCCAAGTAGGGGAGAGACATCAAGAGTTGCTGCAGTTTCACCTTATCGATTCACCTGAGCTCCCTCTCGTTCTTGGACATCCGTGGCTCTCTCTTCACAACCCTCACATTGACTGGACTACCGGGACTGTGCTGGAGTGGGGTCCTTCATGTCTAGCCAACTGTCTTAAGGTCTTCCCTAGTCTGCCCCGTCCTTCCTCTCCCGAGCCAGCTGATCAGCTGGACCTTGCTCATGTGCCCCCTGAATATTCAGACCTCCATGCTGTGTTTAGTAAGAGGCGGTCCACTACACTCCCCCCACACCGGTCCTACGACTGTGCCATTGATCTCCTGCCTGGCACTAGCCCCCCTCGGGGTTGGCTCTACTCTCTCTCTGGCCCTGAGAATGTTTCCATGGAAGAATACATCAAGGAAGCCCTCGCTACAGGTTTCATTCGCCCTTCCACCTCCCCAGCGGGTGCTGTTTTTTTTTGTAAAGAAGAAGGATGGTGGTCTCAGGCCTTGCATAGACTATCGGGGGCTTAACAAAATTACCATTAAGAACCACTATCCTCTCCCTTTGATGTCTTCAGCATTTGAGCAGCTGCAGGGAGCTACCATCTTCTCCAAACTTGACCTCCGCAACGCGTACAACCTGGTCCGCATTAGGGAGGGGGATGAATGGAAGACTGCCTTTATCACCCCGAGCGGTCACTGGGAATACCTCGTCATGCCCTTTGGTCTCATTAACGCTCCTGCTGTCTTCCAAGCTCTGGGCAATGACGTGCTCCGGGACCTGCTGAACCAGTTCGTGTTTGTTTATTTGGATGACATTCTTATCTTCTCAAAGTCCCCCCAGCAGCATGTCCAACACGTCAGACAGGTTCTGCAGAGGCTTTTGGAGAACCGTCTCTTTGTCAAATCCAAGAAATGTGAATTCCACGTCTCTAAGGTCACCTTCCTGGGCTACGTCATCTCCTGTGGAAGCGTCCAGATGGATCCTAGCAAGGTTCAAGCCGTCTTGAACTGGCCGCGTCCCACGTCGGTTAAGCAGGTTCAGCGGTTCCTGGGATTCGCCAACTTTTACAGACGCTTCATCCGCAACTTCAGCTCCGTTGCCGCCTCCCTCTCCGCATTGACCAAGGGCTCGTCTTTACAGTTCAGTTGGTCTTCTGAAGCGGAACGGGCCTTCCAAGAGCTCAAACAACGTTTCACCTCGGCTCCCATTCTGGTACACCCGGACCCCACCCTGCCCTTTATCGTAGAGGTGGATGCCTCGGATATTGGAGTCGGGGCTGTCCTGTCCCAGCGCTCCCCTAAGGACCAAAAGCTACATCCCTGTGCCTTCTTTTCCCGTCACCTGAAGCCAGCAGACAGTAACTACAATGTCGGCAACAGGGAGCTCTTGGCAGTTAAGTTGGCCTTGGAGGAGTGGAGACACTGGTTGGAGGGAGCAGAGCATCCTTTTGTCGTCTGGACCGACCATAAAAATCTGACATATATCCAGGACGACAAGCGCCTCAACCCTCAGCAGGCCAGGTGGGCTCTCTTCTTTAACCGGTTCAACTTTCTCCTGTCTTACCACCCAGGGTCTAAGAACCTCAAACCGGATGCCCTTTCTCGCCAGTTTGACCCCTCGGAAAAGGACCGGATCCTGGAACCTATCATCCCCAGTTCCTGCATCGTTGCTCCCGTCGCATGGGAGATTGAGACTCTGGTGCAAGGGGCCCAACATCAGGAGGCTGACCCTGGAGGAGGCCCTCCTAATAGCCTTTATGTCCCCAGTCAGGTGCATGCCCAGGTCCTTCAATAGGGGCACTCTTCTCGATTGACTGGTCATCCTGGGATCCGTCGGACTCTCGAGTTCCTTAAGAGGAGGTTCTGGTGGCCCTCTATTGAAGCCGACACCCAGGCCTTTGTCTCCGCTTGTCCCGTCTGTGCCCAGAACAAGACATCCCAACAACCTCCGCTTGGTCTCCTGCATCCCTTGCCCATCCCCAGCCGTCCCTGGCCTAATATCGCCCTGGATTTCATTACCGGGCTACCTCCATCCGAGGGATTCACTACCATCCTAGTTGTGGTCGATCGCTTTTCCAAGGCTGCTCACTTCGTCCCTCTTGTCAAGCTTCCCTCTGCCAGAGAGACTGCCCAGCTGGTTGTCCAGCATGTCTTCCGCCTCCATGGCATGCCCCTGGATGTCGTCTCTGACCGTGGTCCCCAGTTCTCATTCAGGTTCTGGAAGGCTTTTTGTTCCCTCCTGGGCGCTTCCGTCAGTCTCTCCTCTGGGTTCCACCCACAGTCTAACGGCCAGACTGAGAGAACCAACCAAGATCTGGAGAAGGTGCTAAGAAGCTTTGTGTCCTCCAATCCTTCCACCTGGAGCAAGTATCTGGTCTGGGCAGAGTACGCGCACAATACCCTTCAGAGCTCCTCCACTGGCCTCTCACCTTTCGAATGTCAATATGGCTTCCAACCTCCACTCTTCCCTGAACAGGAGAGGGAGATAGGAGTCCCGGCTGCCCAGGGGTTCGTCCAATGCTACCGCCGTACCTGGAGGAGGGTCCGATCCGCCTTGCAGCTCGCTTCTTCTCGGCAGAAAGTGCAGGCTGACCGACACCGCCGCCCAGCTCCTCGGTTCCGGACCGGACAGAAGGTCTGGCTGTCTACCCGGAATCTTCCGCTCCATGTGGAGTCCCGCAAGTTGGCTCCCCGGTTCATAGGACCTTTTAGGATTTTGGAAAAAGTAAACCCTGTGGCCTACCGGCTCCTCCTTCCTCGGTCGATGAAGATACATCCCACGTTCCACGTCTCTCACCTCAAGCCGGTACTTACCAGTCCCTTGGTTCCTGCTTCCAGACCTCCCCCCCCCCAACCCCGCATGATTGATGGTCAGCAAGCCTATACTGTCCGTCACCTCCTTGATAGTCGTCGGGTTAGGAGGAGCATTCAATACCTGGTCGGCTGGGAGGATTATGGTCCTGAAGAGCGTTCCTGGGTTCCAGCCCGGGACATTTTGGATCCTGAACTCATCAGGGATTTTCGCCGTCGCCACCCTGATCGTCCAGGAGGAACGTCAGGAGCCGTTCCTAGGGGAGGGGGTCCTGTGAGGGAGCCGGTTAGTTGCCTCAGTAACCCCTAGATGGCACTTTCACTTGTTTGTTTCCTTTTGCTAAATTGTTACTAGTTTTCTTAACTGCCTTTTATCAGGTTTATTGGTTTCACCTGTTTTTGCTTGTATTTAAGTTCTGTGGTTTCTTCCCTCTGTGCTCAGTCTTGACAAGCCGTTCGCCTAGTGGTAGCTTGTCTTGAGCTCCTATGTTTGTAACTGTTTACCTGTGTTATTCTAGTAAAGTACTTTTATTTAAGACTGCATACCTGCTTCCCGCCTCGTCTGTCTGCACTTGGGTCCAGAACCAGCCTCGCCCTGACATTCTGTCTGCCAACGAGTTCTCTATCCAAGTCAATACCTTGCCCCCAATCCCATGTACCTTAACTTTACACGCTAATCTCTTATGCGGGACCTTATCAAAAGCCTTCTGAAAGTCCAAATACAACACATCCACTGGTTCTCCCTTATCTATTTTACCAGTTACATCCTCAAAAAATTCCAGTAGATTAGTCAAGCACGATTTACCTTTTGTAATTCCATGTTGGCTTTGTCCAATCCTGTCACTGTTTTCCACGTGCTCTGCTATTACATCTTTTATAATGGACTCTAGCATTTTCCCCACTGGAAGTAGCCAGAAGCGAGGTGGCTGACGTTTTTCTGCTGAAACCGGCTTTAAATACCGGCGCTAAGAGGGGGCATTTTGCGGCCTCAGTTTCCTGCCAGCAATGCATTTGCTATAATCTATAATCTCAGTCAAGTGGGAACAACCACAACCCACATTCCTCTAAGGATAACAAACATAGCACAATAGTTCATTTGAACAATTCTCCATTTTGTAATATGGTATAGATATGTGAAGAGAAAAAGATTGGTGAAGTCACGCGTAGGTCCCTTGCAGTCAGAATCAGGGCAATTTATAACCTTCCAGAGATGTCGGGGAAAATAGGGTCTAATGAGAGGGAGGAACTGAATGAAATCAGTATTTGTAGGGAAATGGTGTTAGGGAAATTGACGGCATCGAAGGCCGATAAATCTCCAGGGCCTGATAATCTACATCCTAGGGTATTTAAGGAAGTGGCCCTAGAAATAGTAGATGCATTGCTGGTCATCTTCCAAAATTCTATAGATTCTGGTACAGTTCCCATGGATTGGAGGGTAGCTAATGTAACCCCACAATTTAAAAAAGTTGTTAGAGAGAAAACAAGGAATTATAGACCGGTAAGCCTGACATCGGTAGTGGGGAAAATGCTAAAGTCCATTATAAAAGATGTAATAGCAGAGCACTTGGAAAACAGTGACAGGATCGGACAAAGTCAAAATGGATTTACAAAAGGTAAATCATGCTTGACTAATCTACTGGAATTTTTTGAGGATGTAACTGGTAGAATAGATAAGGAAGAATCAGTGGATGTGGTGTATTTGGACATACAGAAGGCTTTTGATAAGGTCCCGCATAAGAGATTGGCATGCAAAGTTAAAGCACATAGGATTGGGGGTAAGGATAGAGAACTGGTTGGTAGACAGGAAGCAAAGAGTTGGAATAAATGGGTCTTTTTCCGAGTGGCAGGCAGTGACTAGTGGGGTACCGCAGGGATCGGTACTAGGACCCCAGCTATTCACAATATATATAAATGATCTAGACGAGGGAACTAGATGTAATATCTCCAAGTTTGCGGATGACACAAAGCTGGGTGGGCGTGTGTGCTGTGAGGAGAATGCAGAGAAACTCCAGTATGATCTGGACAGGTTGGGTGATTGGGCAGATGCATGGCAGATGCAGTATAATGTGGATAAATGCGAGGTTATCCACTTTGGTGGCAAAAACAGGAAGACAGATTATTATCTGAACGGCAATAGATTGGGAAATGGGGAAGTGCAACGAGACCTGGGTGTCCTTGTGCACAAGTCACTGAAGGTAAGCATGCAAGTGCAGCAGGCGGTTAAGAAGGCAAATGGTATGTTGGCCTTCATAGCGAGAGGATTCGAGTACAGGAGGAAGGATATCTTGCTGCAGTTGTACAGGGCCTTGGTGAGACCACACCTTGAGTATTGTGTGCAGTTTTGGTCGCCTTATCCGAGGAAGGATGTTCTTGCCATGGAGGGAGTGCAGTGAAGATTCACCAGACTGATACCTGGGATGGCAGGAATGACGTATGAGGAGAGATTGGGTCGATTGGGCTTGTACTCGCTAGAGTTTAGAAGAATGAGAGGGGATCTCATTGTAACTTAAAAAATTCTAACAGGACTAGACAGACTAGATGCAGGAAGGATGTTCCCGATGGCGGGGGAGTCCAGAACCAGGGGTCACAGTCTAAGGATAAGGGGTAAGCCATTTAGGAGAGAGATGAGGAGGAATTTCTTCACCCAGAGAGTGGTGAAACTGTGGAATTCTTTACCACAGAAGGCAGTTGAGGCCAACTTATTAAATATATTCAAGAAGGAGTTAGATATATTTCTTAAGGCTAAAGGGATCAAGTGATATAGGGAGAAGGCAGGGACAGGGTACTGAATTTGGATGATCAGCCATGATCTCATTAAATGGCGGAGCAGGCTCGAGGGGCTGAATGGCCTACTCCTGCTCCTATCTTCTATATTTCTATGTTTCCATATATTATCCTATTTACCTAGTAGACTTTTTAGGAGGCGTATTTCCTCATTACTTCATGCATTAACAGGTTTACACAACAATCCCTCTCTTGCCAGCCACATAACTTTGAGTTGGCAGCTCGTACAAGGATCTGCTGCTGAGGAGGAATGACATGTTTGAACATAGCTTGCATATAACAAAAATGTATTAGTTATATTAATATCAATACACCTAACATGCATAGCAAAGCTGTAAAACCTAATTCTCCATAGGGGCTTCCACAAACAAGAAAACTATGCTCAAGATTCAAGAGTTGCTCCAACGCTCTTTCATTATTATCTATGTAGTGCATTTCCTTAACAAGCTATTTCTTTTTCCTATTCATTTCTGTGATAGTTTAGGTAGGAGAAATGCCAAAATATACTGTGCGCAAAATTTGGCTCTGTAGCGCCAATTGTTTGGTGCTATGAGTGCCGATTTGCGTCCAAAATTGCGTCCGCAGTGCACGCATGCATATGTCAGTTGTGGGCCGAGCTGGATGCCATCTTGGGTAGGCCATGAGCACCGACGCAAGGAGCATGCACCGGAAATATGCAGAGTAGGCAGATCGTGACATCAATCAGTGTACAACGCTGATTTGACGCCAGTGCTGCCATTTTGGAGCGCAGCGCTCCAGCTTCTTTTTGTTCGTTCTGGGGTGTGGGCGTCGCTGGCAAGGCCAGCATTTATTTCCTATCCCTAATTGCCCTTGAGAAGGTGGGGGTGAGCCGCCTTCTTGAACCGCTGCAGTCCGTGTGGTGAAGGTACTCCCACAGTGCTGTTAGGGAGGGAGTTCCAGGATTTTGACCCAGCGACCATGAAGGAACGGCGATATACTTCTAAGTCAGGATGGTGTGTGACTTGGAGGGGAACTTGGAGGTGATGGTGTTCCCATGCATCTGCTGCCCTTATCCGTCTAGGTGGTAGAATTTGCGGGTTTGGGAGATGCTGCCGAAGATGCCTTGGTGAGTTGCTGCAGTGCATCTTGTAGATGGTACACACTGCGGCCACGGTATGCCGGTGGTGGAGGGAGTGAATGTTTAAGGTGGTGGATGGAGTGCCAAACAAGCAGGCTGCTTTGTCCTGGATGGTGTCGAGTTTCTTGAGTGTTGCTGCACTCATCCAGGCAAGTGGAGAGTATTCCATCACACTCCTCTCTTGTGCCTTGTAGACAGTGGAAAGTGTTATGTTCATTAATAAATAGACATTCTTATTATGAACACAGCTAGCTTTTGCTAGTTACTTTATTGAGCACATGTGGACTAGGTACTGTATCTGTGGAGGCTTCCATCTTGACTGCTGCCTTGTGGGTAGCCTAGTGCCTCATGGGTAATGTAGTCTTAATATCATACAGCTGGGTAGTGTAGTCTTATACATACAGCTATATACAGCTCTACGGCTCCACCTAGTGTCCACTATAGAATGACATGTTATTGATCACTACATCCCCCTTTCTTTGAGGTTTAACAAAATCAATATCAATCAACTTTCAAGAAAACAATAAAGATAATATCAGTAACACTTTTGTTAGTGCTCTATAAACATAAACATTTTCAAAACAGTCAACACATTTTCAAAGCTTTACATTGTACTCAAAGATGAAGTCTATCAGGCTCTTTTACTTCACGTGTGGATCTTCTCAACACGGGTAAGTCTGATGTGTCTTCATGAGATTGTTCTGGCGGTGAATGACAAGATGCAGTTGCGGCATTGTCATCAATCTGCTCTTGTATAGATCAAGGTCTCCTTGCGATCTTTGCTTGGAGAGGGTTTCAGTGTTTCCTTCACTCTTCATGCCATAACTCTCAATGTAGTCAATGCACTCTCGAAAAACTGCTGGCAGCTGCATCCCATCATACAGCATAGTCCTCTCAGCAGCCTCGGCTAATGGAACACCAAAGATTGGCCTGAGGGAAGAAGGAGTATTCACCGGAACTGCTTCCTGCTCTGGTGCAGGCTTCTTCTTTTTCTTTTTCTCTTTCCACTGCTTAACAACATCTGCTGTGGTTATATCTTTGGACTTTTTCTCCTTGTGTTTTTCCTCTTTGTGCTTTTCTTCCTTTGGCTTCTCTTTGACCTTGAAGTCTTTTTCTTTCTTCTTGGAGAAACTAGGCTTTTTGAAGACATGGATGCCCTTTGGCCTTTTCATCCTTGATGGGCTCTCTGCTTCATCACCTGAGTCATCTGGTCTGCTTATGGCACAGTTTATACGGTAGACTCTCTTGACCAGTTCTAAGTCTTCACAAGCTTTGTCACCTAGTATCGAATCAAGTCTTTCAGCCACAACAGAAAACATGAGATGATGCACTTTGTCTTTGACTGTCACTTTAAGTCTGCATACACCTGAGCTATCTATTTTCTGTCCATTATAGTCCTTCAGTAGTACTGACTTTTTCTGTATTTTGGGCTTTTCTTTCATATTGTTAATGTCATTCATACTGATTAAGTTTGCTTTTGCCCCAGTGTCCAGTTTCAATGTAACTAATGCTCCATTTATCTGCAGTGGGATCATCCATTTGTCCTCTTTTACTGCATTAACTTTATGTTCAGCATTGTCTATTTCTGAGGGCTGCACATTTTCTGTATCTTTTTTGATATCGTCACATGACACCATTCCTACAAAAAATGTCTCACTTAAATCAGTGTCCTCAATCACATTAACTCGTTGCCCTTTCGTCGTTTTTACTTTTGAAAAGCATTGTTTGGCAAAGTGATTCTTTCCATTACACTTTGTGCACATTTTTCCAAATGCTGGGCATTGTTTTAACTGGTGTTTGTAACCACAGCGTTTACAATTAAAAATGTCATCCTCCGATTGCTTTTCATTTCTGTTCTGCCCACGTTTCTTCCCCTTGTAGGACACAGCACCGACAGCAGCATTATCACTCATTACATTCGCATCATTATTGATTTCACTGAAAGTCTTCGCGTGATTTCGAGCTAGCTTGCTGGCTTGGCATATTTTCACCGCATTTTCCAAATTTAGTTCGGTTTCTCTCAACAGACGTTCCCTGACTTTTTTATCATGAATACCAAACACAATCTGGTCACGAATCATGGATGCTTTGAGCTCAGAGAAATTACATGTCTGTACTTTCAGTTTCAGATCAGCTATAAAGCTATCAAAAGTCTCATTTTGTTGCTGTGTCCGAGAACGGAAGATGTATCTTTCATACGCCTCATTCTTTTTGGGAGAGCAATGTGCATCAAATTTTTTTAGCACATCTTCTAATTTTCCTCTGTTCTCCTCTGGATTAAATACAAATGTATTAAATACCTCTCTCGCCTGTGGGCCTGCAACCGTAAACAGCAACGCTATCTTCCTTGCGTCTGGCTTTGTACCGAATCCGATGGCTGCAATGTAGAGTTCGAATTGTTGTTTAAAAGTCTGCCAATTGTAGTCGATTTTTTCTGTGAGATTCAAACGCTCTGGTGGCTTCAAATTCTCCATGTCGCTTTTCACAATTTTCAGCAGATCTTCACCACCCTGGTACCATGTTATGTTCATTAATAAATAGACATTCTTATTATGAACACAGCTAGCTTTTGCTAGTTACTTTATTGAGCACATGTGGACTAGGTACTGTATCTGTGGAGGCTTCCATCTTGACTGCTGCCTTGTGGGTAGCCTAGTGCCTCATGGGTAATGTAGTCTTAATATCATACAGCTGGGTAGTGTAGTCTTACACATACAGCTATATACAGCTCTACAGCTCCACCTAGTGTCCACTATAGAATGACATGTTATTGATCACTACAGAAAGGCTTTGGGGAGATAGGAGGTAAGACACTCGCCACAGAATACCTAGCCTCATGCACTGTTGCACAAGGGAGGTAACTGAGGCTCTGTATTCCAAGAGAGCTTAATACATTTCCCTTTCTCCTGGCTAGAGAGTAGCAGGTGGAATGAGCACACGGTTTCGCAAGGATTATAGACTTCCCCATGATGCAGGGTGCCATCGACGGCAGGCACATCACTTTGTGGGTGCCGCATGTCAACTCTGAAATGTACCACACCGAAAGGGATTCCACTCCCTCAATGTCCAGCTGCTGTGTGACCATACTCAGCAAATCATGTTGGTATCCTGGCAGCAGTCATGATACCTTCATTCTGCGGCAGTCCAGTTTGCTGTCCCATTGGCATTTGAGCCACCATGACAAACCAGAGGGTGGCTACTGGGAGCTAAGGGCTATCCAGTAACAAGATAGCTCATGACTCCGGTGTGCAACCCACACACACTTGGGCAGCATTCATACAATGAAAGCCATGCAGCCACATGAAATATAATCGAGAAGACCATTGGCGTGCTGAAGCAATGCTTCCACTGCCTGGACCAGTCTGGAAGAGCCCTGTAGTACATGGCAGTGCAGGTGTCAAGATTCGTGGTGGTCTGCTGCATGCTGCACAACCTCGCCATCATGAGGGCACAGCCCTTGTCACCAGCAATACGGCTACTAGCTGGGGAGCAGGAGGAGGAAGAGGAAGAGGGAGGTGGCAACCCAACAGCCCTTTTCTGGCTGGGCTGTCTGTGACCGACTCATCCGGCTGTGATACCAGTGGACGCAACCCCAATTCCACATTCACCAACAGTCCCACAGCTTACCGTCCCTCTGTCACTGACCATCACAGTGCAAAAATAAAAGCCAACACAAAATAAACATTCCAAACCAAAATTATAAATCAAATCATGCCATATTTCATACAAATGTAAATGAGTCACCATTGTGCATTTCCTTAGTGCCTGTCTTCCATGTGCCTTTTGCCTGTCCTAGTGCTCCTATGCAGCGCTACACCAGTGGCTGCAGCATGGCTGATGGAAGGCTGCTGTCATTCAGTGGAGGAGACTGCAAATAGCCTTGGAGGAGGATGACCTTGAGCAGCTCTCGGCCTAGAAGGCCCGGTTTCGGACTGCACCATCTCAGCATGGGCGTCAGCTGGCTGACAGGCTACAGCAAGGGCACTGGCGCAATGGTTGGGGTGGGAGTATGAATGCTGTCATCCTGAGAGAGAACAGCAGGTTCATGCTTCACGGAGCCACTGCCAGTCCCCCGTGGTGATGTCTCAGCGATCCTAGTAATCTGTTGGAGGACAGATTGCTGGACTGCTGTGATACCCTGCAAGCCCCTCTCCACACTGATAAGAGCAGCCATGATGGCAGCAGTCTGAGCTTGCGTAGTAGCAACTGAGCTTGCATGACAGAAGTCTGAGCTTCCACTGCAGCACTCAGACGTTGGGTGGCTGCTGCTTGTGCTGCAATGGAAGCTGAGACATCAGCCATCAGACGCTGCATCGTGGCCTGTGCAAGGTTGGTGCCGGACTCCTCCATGCTCCTTGACATTGCATGCAGGCTCTCTGGCAGGCCTGCCAATGTACCAAACATTTCATTGTGCATCCCCATCAGCATTCTTCTATAGCCTGTCCCATCAAAGTGCTCATCTGAGTCCTCTGCAGTAGAACTCATGTGCGACCTCACCCTCTGGGTGGTTGGCACTCATACAATCCTTGCTGTTGACCCGGCTGCAGCCCACTCGTGCCCAGTGTTTCACCACATGCAGATCCCACACCTAAGCTATCCTCTAAAGTATGCATAGTGTCAGTATCTGAGCTGGTGACTGCGAGTGTGAAATTGAGTGATGGTGCTGTGTCTTCAGTATCACTGTCTTCTTCCTCTTCCTGTTCTTACTCCTCCACCACTGCCTGGCCAGGTTGCAGTTCTTGGGTATCTGAAAGGAGAAAGGTTCAAGTGTGGGGTTGTGGTGAGGGGAGAGGGGGAAATCAAGATGTGCATGCTTACACCATCTGCAGCTCTTAAATCAGAAGAGATTGTTGGATGAGGAAGAAGTGGGATGTGAGAACGAGGAATAGGTATGAGGATACCGCCATCTTCGACTGTTTCAGCCCCGCCGCTGACCACGAGCTCAGCAATGGCCGCTCCAATCATGTCTAGCACTGTCTCCTTCAAGGGGGTTAGGTCAGGCAGGCACACCTGTCCCCCTATGGATAGTCCCTGCTGCCTCCGGTTATGCATCACCTTGCCTTGCAAGAGAGAGGGATGTGTATCAGTGAGTATGGTGCAATGTGTTTTGGTGATATGCCTGCCATGGTTGAATAGCTGACAGTGTGTGCAAGCTGTGAGATGTGGGTATGAGACTCATAGCAGTGCTAAGTGTGTGAGGGTGAGATGAAGCTATGAATATGAGGTATGAGTCCTGTTTGATTGTTGATGCAGTTGGTGGGATGTGGCATTTGAAGATGAAATCACTGACCTTGACCACTTGTGAGGTCATTGAACTTCTTGTGGCACTGCATCCAGGTCCTCTGGGCTTGACTCCTGACATTGACCGCCACGGCTACTTGCTCCCACTGCCTTTTGCAGAGTTTGTCTGGAGGGCCTCCTGGTGCCCTGTGGATAAAGGATCTCTCTCCTCCTGTTCACCTCCTCCACCAAGGCCTCCAGTGCAGCGTCTGAGAACTTTGGAGCACGCTTTCTCCCCTGTTGTGCCATTCGTCAGTCTTCTTGCAGGTCAAGCTTTCTTCCCCAGCCACTTCCAGCACCTGCTCCAGCCAGAATGCACCTCCCCTTTATGAGGAGCAGGTTGGCTTTAAGTAGTGCAGGCTAGCTTTAAGTGGTGCTAGCCTAACACAAACTTGGGCCCACAGCTGAGCCATTCAGCCACTCATCAACGAGCTTAGCACTGGGCTGCACGCAACAATCATTTAAATTAGCAGGCAGCACAAAGTTTGCGCGCTGGGCTAAACATAGAAGAAACATAGAAGATAGGAGCAGGAGTAGGCCATTCGGCCCCTCGAGCCTGCTCCGCCATTCAATGAGATCATGGCTGATCATCCAAACTCAGTACCCTGTCCCTGCCTTCTCCCCATATCCCTTGATCCCTTTAGCCTTAAGAAATATATCCAACTCCTTCTTGAATATATTTCATGAATTGGCCTCAACTGCCTTGTGTGGTAGAGAGTTCCACAGGTTCACCACTCTCTGGGTGAAGAAATTCCTCCTCATCTCTGTCGCAACTTTCCCTGCGATCAGGCCACCCACAATCAGACTGCCTTGCGATCAGACCCATTCCACCAAAGTCACTGACTTTCCCCCTCGATCACCAACCCCTCTGCAATCACCGACCCCCTGCTGACCCACCACCTCTGCCCCCAATCTCTTGCCAACTCCCTGCGATCACACACCGACCCTTCAAACCATATAGTTCCTACGCCCCCACACACTCTCTGACCCGAGGAGCAGGAAACCTACCTGTTCCTGGGCTGAGGCCTCTTCTGGAGCGTTCCACACCTGACGGGGGGCCAAGCCTGTCAATCAGGCTGGCTTCCGGGTGGGAAACCTGCTTAATAAAAAACTCCACAGCGTTCAGGGAAACCCGGACAGAACTCTTGGAAATCCCGCCCAGGTAAATATCGGGTCCATAGAGTTAAAGGTACTGGGGGCTAAATTCGATAACCCCAGAAAATGGGTGCGGGTATCGTGATACGGGGTTAGCCTGATACCTGGGATGGCAGGAATGACGTATGAGGAGAGATTGGGTCGATTGGGCTTGGAATGACGTATGAGGAGAGATTGGGTCGATTGGGCTTATACTCGCTGGAGTTTAGAAGAATGAGAGGGGATCTCATTGAAACTTATAAAATTCTAACAGAACTAGACAGACTAGATGCAGGAAGGATGTTCCCGATGGCGGGGGAGTCCAGAACCAGGGGTCACAGTCTAAAGATAAGGGGTAAGCCATTTAGGACAGAGATGAGGAGGAACTACTTCCCCCAGAGAGTGGTGAACCTGTGGAACTCTCTACCACACAAGGCAGTTGAGGCCAATTCATTAAATATATTCAAGAAGGGGTTAGGTATATTTCTTAAGGTTAAGGGATCAAGGGATATGGGGAGAAAGCAGGGACAGGGTACTGAATTTGGATGATCAGCCATGATCTCATTAAATGGTGGAACATGCTCGAGGGGCCGAACAGCCTACTCCTGCTCCTATCTTCTGTGTTTCTATGTTAACTGGAAGACCCCTTATCATGAAACTATGCCCCCTAGTTCTAAACACTCCAGCCAGGGGAAACAACCTCTCAGTATCTACGCTGTCAATCCACCTCAGAATCTTATATGTTTCAGTGAAATCACCTCTCATTCTTCTAAACTCCAGAGAGTATAGGCCTATTCTACTCAATCTCTCCTCAAAGAACAACCCCCACATCCCAGGAATCAATCTAGTGAACCTTTGTTGCACTGCCTCTAACGGAAGTATATTGTTGCTCAGATAAGGGGACCAAAACTGTGCACAGTACTCCAGGTGTGGTCTCACCAAGGCCCTAAATAATTGTAGCAAGACTTCCTTGCTCTTATACTCCAACCTCCTTGCAATAAACGCCAACCTGCCATTTGCCTTCCTAATTGCTTGCTGTACCTTCATTGAAATATTTAAATGAGCCACATGCCTCCTGGGCAATTCATGACCTCAAGATGGCCCTAACCACTTTATGCTTCAAAAGTACTTCATGGCTGTAGTCACTGTTGTAATGCAGGAAACGTGGCAGCCAATTTGCGCACAGCAAGGCCCCACAAGCAGCAGTGAAATAAATGACCAGATCCCCTGGTTTAGATATTGGTTGTGGAATAAATATTGGCCCAGGACACCGGGTGAACGCCCCTGCTCTTCTTCGAATAGTGCCATGGAATCTTTTACGTCCACCTGAGAGAGCAGACGGGGCCTCGGTTTAACCTCTCATCTGAAATGGCTGTGGATGCTGAGCCAATTGAAATTTTCAAGACTGAAATTATTAGTTTCAATTATTTCAATTTATATTCAGTGATACAAGTTACACAGGTATGAAATTATTGGTAAGGGACAGTGCTAAGAAAACATGAACTGAAATAGGGAGATTCCCTGCGCTTCATGTATTTGTTATTTTTTCAGGGGTGTCTGGAATCTGCAGTCAAGAGCACAGACTGGAAAAGCAATTTGCATTTAGATGTAAAATGCATTTGCAATTGCAACCGTTCTGTAGAAAATATCTGTTAAAAATAACTATATTTTTATCTGATTATCTTCTTGTCAGCTCTCCAGATCTTCTGTATGGTTATGACCAACAGCTCGCAGCATTACTGTTATGCAAATTCCTATAAATGGCAATCTGCTACAACCCTAATTTGTAGATTCAGTTTTTCTATTTAAATTTTGCAGTTAAAAAAGAAGGCCTAAAAATAAAAAATTGCTTTAAATCCATTCTAACTAGCAGGTACGGTTTCTTCCTTGCATTTCCCAGTTGAATAGAGACTTCATTAATAAAAAATCCCCAAACATTAAATTAAAAAGCTTTCCTGCAAGATTTTTCAAAGCAGTGTAGCTTTTTTGAATAAACTCAGCCCATTCCAAAACCTCTGGTGCACAGTATTGTTCCGCATAATAAATTAATACATGCTGCTGGCACCACGGATGAGTATTCTTTGTAAAATAGGCGCAGGGAGATTGCTTATACAAATGCGTTACAATTTTGTTACACATTGTGAAGGGGAAATCATTCCACTGTATCTGCCGCAGAACAAAGTTTTCAATATTTTATTAACTATATTTAGTAAAACAAATATTTTTTTTCAATTATGGCAGTAAACAAGACAACATCATTCAGTTGCTGATTGAATTATTGAGCTTGTCTTTTGTTTATTAACTGGCAAGACAGGCCAGATCACCTTCTTATAACAGGAAATCGATGTTTTTTCCAATTACACAAGCTACCTTTAAGATACAGGCCCAGATGTTGCTGAAAATGGCGTGTGAACGGTGCATGCCGTTACTAATATGCACATCGGCCAGCAACTTGTGGTGAGGAAGAGATACCTCGTGAATTGCGACTTGCCGTTAGCTTCGCAAAAATAGCACCTTGCCCATTAACCTCCCCCTGACTTTCATGAAGTTGCAGCATTTGAATATTAATTGGCCATTAAACTTGCCACAGAAAGTTAAGTCTAGCAATTAACAGCATAAGTACGCTTTCAACTATGTGATAATTCTTAATGACTGCCAATCACTCTCCAAAATCAGAAGAGATGTAAACCGGGCTGCCGATTTGCTATCACCCATTTTACACTAGCGCACAAAGTCAAGATCTACCCCTGACAGTTGACGTCTGAAGCGGGCATATCTCTACTCAATGTCATTCCTATCTGAGTCTGAGCCCTGAACATGAGGATCAGATTTATAAAATCAAGATGTTGGTGGACCGGGAGCCAGTATAGACCAGTGAGCACAGGTGTGATGAGTGAACAGGACTTGGTGTAAGTTAGGATTCGGGCAGCAGAGTTTTGGATGAGCTTAAGTTTATGGAGGGTGGAAGATGGGAGGCAAGCCAGGGGAGCATTGGAATAGTCTAGTCTGAAGGTAACAAAAGCATGGATGAAGGCTTCAGCAACAAATGTGCTGAGGCAAGGGCAGAGACGAGTGATATTACTGAGGTGGAAGTAGATGATCTTGGTGATGGAGAGGATAAGGGGTCGGAATCTCAGGTCATGGTCAAGTAGGATGCTGAGTTTGCCAACAGTCTGGTTCAGCCAGAATCAGTGGCCAGGGGGAGAGATGAACTCAGTGGCTAGGGAACGGAGTTTGTGGCAGGGGCTGAAGACAATGGCTTTGGTCTTCCCAATGTTTAACTGGAGGAAATTTCGGCTTATCCAGGACTAATTGTTGGACAAGCAGTTTGACAACACAGAGGCAGTGGAGAGGTCGAGAGAGGTGATTGTGAGATAGAGTTGGGTGTCATCAGCATACCTGTAGAACTTGATGTTGTGTTTTTTGGTGGTGTCAATGAGGGGCAGCATGTAGGTGAGACATGAACTCGGGTGGGGTGGAAGAAGAGTTTCAGGTTGAATTGTATACAGACCCCAAACAGTGATGCTGAGGATGGGGATGGCATTAGACGGGAAATTAGAGATACGTGCAATAAGGACACAGCAGTTATCATGCATGACTTTAATCTACATATAGATTGGGCTAACCAAATTAGTAACAATACTGTGGAGGAGGAATTCCTAGAGTGTATACGGGATGGTTTCCTGGACCAATATGTCGAGGAACCAACTAGAGATCAGGCCATCTTAGACTGGGTATTATGTAATGAGAAAGGATTAATTAGCAATCTTGTTCTGCAAGGCCCCTTGGGGAGAATCGATCATAATATGATAGAATTCTTCAATAAAATGGAGAGTGAAGTAGTTGACTCAGAGACTAGGGTCCTGAATTTAATAAAGGAAACTACGATGGTATGAGGCACGAGTTGGCTAGGATGGATTGGGGAATGTTACTTAAAGGGTTGATGGTGGATAGGCAATGGCAAACATTCAAAGACTGCATGGATGAAATACAGAATTTGTTCATCCCAGTTTGGCATAAAAATAAAACAAAAAAGGTGACTCAACCATGGCTAACAAGGGAAATAAGGGATAGCATAAGATCTAAGGAGAGGACATATAATTTGACCAGAAAAAGCAGCAAACCTGAGGATTGGGAGCAGTTTAGGATTCAGCAAAGGAGGACAAAGGGATTAATTAAGAGGGGGAAAATAGATTATGAGAGTAAGCTTGCAGGGAACATAAAAACTGACTGTAAAAGCTTCTATAGATATGTGAAGAGAAAAAGATTGGTGAAGTCATGCATAGGTCCCTTGCAGTCAGAATCAGGGAATTTATAATGGGGAACAAAGAAATAGCAGACCAATTAAATACATACTTTGGTTCTGTTTTCACAAAGGAGGACAGAAATAACATCCCAGAGATGTCGGGAACATAGGGCCTAATGAGAGGGAGGAATTGAATGAAATCAGTATTTGTAGGGAAATGGTGTTAGGGAAATTGATGGGATTGAAGGCCGATAAATCTCCAGCACCTGATAATCTACATCCTAGGGTATTTAAGGAAGTGGCCCTAGAAATAGTAGATGCATTGCTGGTCATCTTCCAAAATTCTATAGACTCTGGAACAGTTACCATGGATTGGAGGATAGCTAATGTAACCCCACTATTTAAAAAAGGTGGTAGAGAGAAAATAGGGAATTATAGACCGGTAAGTCTGACATCGGTAGTGGGGAAAATGTTAAAGTCCATTATTAAAGATGTAATAGCAGAACACTTGGAAAACAGCGACAGGATTGGACAAAGTCAACATGGATTTACAAAAGGTAAATCATGCTTGACTTATCTACTGGAATTTTTTGAGGATGTAACTGGTAGAATAGATAAGGGAGAACCAGTGGATGTGGTGTATTTGGACTTTCAGAAGGCTTTCAATAAGGTCCCACATAAGAGATTAGCGTGCAAAGTTAAAGCACACAGGATTGGGGGTAAGGTACTGTCTTGGATAGAGAACTGGTTGGCAGACAGGAAGCAAAGAGTTGGAATAAATGGGTCTTTTTCCAAGTGGTAGGCAGTGACTAGTGGGGTACCGCAGGGATTGGTGCTAGGACCCCAGCTATTCACAATATATATAAATGATCTAGACGAGGGAACTAGATGTAATATCTCCAAGTTTGCAGATGACACAAAGCTGGGTGGGCATGTGTGCTGTGAGGAGGATGCAGAGAAACTCCAGTATGATTTGGACAGGTTGGGTGATTGGGCAGATGCATGGCAAATGCAGTATAATGTGGATAAATGCGAGGTTATCCACTTCGGTGGCAAAAGCAGGAAGACAGATTATTATCTGAACGGCAATAGATTGGGAAAAGGGGAAGTGCAACGAGACCTGGGTGTCCTTGTGCACCAGTCGCTGAAGGTAAGCATGCAGGTGCAGCAGGCGGTTAAGAAGGCAAATGGTATGTTGGCCTTCATAGCGAGAGGATTCGAGTACAGGAGCAAGGATGTCTTGCTGCAGTTGTACAGGGCCTTGGTGAGACCACACCTTGAGTATTGTGTGCAGTTTTGGTCACCTTATCTTCTTGCCATGGAGAGAGTGCAGCGAAGATTCACCAGACTGATACCTGGGATGGCAGGAATGACGCATGAGTATGAGGAGAGGTTGCGTTGATTAGGCTTATATTCGCTAGAGTTTAGAAGAATGAGAGGGGAATCTCATTGAAACTTATAAAATTCTAACAGGACTAGACAGACTAGATGCAGAAAGGATGTTCCCAATGGCGGGGGAGTCCAGAACCAGGGGTCACATTCAAAGGATAAATGGTAAGCCATTTAATTTCAATCAATTTCAATTTCAATTTTATTTGCCATATGTAACTAGTACAATGGAATGCTTACTCCCCAATCACTCCCACAATAAGCTGTGGGAGCTCACAGAGACACGTCGCTATTCTCCAGCGCCATGTTCAGAAAACTCAATTCAATGGCATCCAATGGCAGTGGGAACGCGATGTCCCTCAGCCGCTCCGTCACCGCGGCCTCCTCCTCATTGTTGCCGGCTCCACGATGTGGTGGCCTGCTTCTCCCGCTCACGGTCCGGCCTCTGGCCACCATGCCCGGCTCTCCCTCCTCCCAGTTGGACTGCGAGCTTCCCGCCGAGGAGCTGCCGGCCGACGTGCTGTAGCGGGTCGTCGTAGCTGCTGCTGCTGCTTACTGCTGCTGCGCTGCCTCCGCCCGACTCGCCGAACACATCGTCGAGATGTATAAGCTCCGGTCGCCGCGGCCTCCTCCTCATTGTTGCCGGCTCCACGATGTGGTGGCCTGCTTCTCCCACACACGGTTAGGCCTCCGGCTGCCATGCCCGGCTCCCCTCCTCTCAGTCGGAATGCGAGCTTCCCGCTGAGGAGCTGCCGGCCGACGTGCCGTAGCGGGTCATCGTGGCTGCTGCTGCTGCTTGTTGCTGCTGCGCTGCCTCCGCCCGACTCGCCGAACACATCGCTCCGGCAGCGGGAGCGGGCGGCGGGGGAGCGGGCCGTCCGAAGCAGGGAGAGCGCTTACCTCCGGACCGCCTCGGTCATTTAGGACTGAGATGAGGAGGAATTTCTTCCCCCAGAGAGTGGTGAACCTGTGGAATTCTCTACCACACAAGGCAGTTGAGGCCAATTCATTAAATATATTCAAGAAGGAGTTAGATATATTTCTTAAGGCTAAAGGGATCAAGGGATATGGGGAGAAAGCAGGGACAGGGTACTGAGTTTGGATATCAGCCATGATCTCATTAAATGGCGGAGCAGGCTCGAGGGGCCAAATGGCCTACTCCTGCTCCTATCTTCTATGTTTCTATATTTCTATGAATTGAGGTGGGGGGAGAGGGAAAGGGTTGGAGAAAGACAGAGTTACTTAGGTTTCTGAGAAGCATTGGGGGGAATTTTAACCCCCAAAAACAAGTGGGTTTGGGTTGGGTGGGAAGTTAAAATGTAGAAAATTGGAAACACGAACCAAATCCGCCTTGAACCGCCCACTTCCAGTTTTAACAGCATTTGGACAAGGGGCAGGCGACCAATCCACTCGCAGGAGGCAGGTTGGTTATTGAAACCTTTGAAGGAGGCCTAATTTTATCTTAATTTTAATAACCTTTCTATTTTTAACCACAGTTGGCTGGGTTTCGGGTAACCTGACAGGTAAAAAAAGATGAGATGGGCTGGATCCACAGGTAAGTGCCTTTACAGCACTGCTTGTGGGCCAGGAGGAGCAGGAGTGTTTCCTCCAGCCCCAACAAGCTAACCTGTAAACATCCCCCCAACCTCCATGATCTCCCCCCAACACTCCCGCGATCATCGACCACCCCCCCACGATCATTGACTCTCCCCGACCTCCCATCTCTCCCTCCAATCTCTGCCTGACCCCCATCACTCCCTCCAATCTCTGCCCACTCCCCTCATCTCTCCCTCCGATCTCTGCCCACTTCCCCCATCTCTCCCTCCGATCTCTGCCTGCTCCCCCCATCTCTCCCTCCGATCTCTGCCCGATCCCTCAATCTCTCCCTCTGATGTCTCTCTGATCCCCCATCTCTCTCTGACCCCCCATCTCTTCCTTCAATCGCTCCCCGACCCCCTGCGATCACCCCCCCTGACCCTCCAAACCACGCTATACCCACCCCCCCTCGCGATCTCTACCCTGAGCAGCAGGAAACCTACCTGCTCCTAGGCTGGGGCCTCTCCTGGAGCATTCCCCAACCGACAGGGAGCTAAGCCTGTCAATCAAACTGGCATCCAGGCAGGGAATCTGTTAACAACAACAATTTGCTTTTATATAGTGCCTTTAACGTAGTAAAACATCCCAAGGAGCTTCACAGGAGTGTTATCAAACAAATTTGACACCGAGCCATATAAGGAGGTATAAGGGCAGATCACCAAAAGCTTGGTCAAAAATGTAGGTTTTAAGGAGCATCTTAAAGGAGAAAAGATAGCTAGAGAGTTTTAGGGAGGGAATTCAAGAGCTTATGTCCTCAGCAGCTGAAGGCAGGGCCACCACTGGTGGAGCAATTAAAACCGGGGATGCGCAAGAGGCCAGAAATAGAGGAGCGCAGATATCCCAGAGGGTTGTAGGGCTGGAGGAGATTACAGAGATAGGGAGGTGCGAGGTTATGGAGAGATTTGAAAACAATAATGAGAATTTATAAATCGAGGCGTTGCTCAACCAGGAGCCATAGAAACATAGTAACATAGAAGATAGGAGCAGGAGTAGGCCATTCGTCCCTTCGAGCCTGCTCCGCCATTCAATGTGATCATGGCTGATCATCCAAATTCAGTACCCGGTCCCTGCTTTCTCCCCATACCCCTTGATCCCTTTAGCCTTAAGAAATATATTCAATTCCTTCATGAATATATTTAATGAATTGGCCTCTATTGCCTTCTGTGGTAGAGAATTCCACAGGTTCACCACTCTCTGGATGAAGAAATTCCTCCTCATTTCTGTCCTAAATGGCATACCCTTTATCCTTAGACTGTGACCCCTGGTTCTGGACTCCCCGACCATCAGGAACATCCTTCCTGCATCTAGTCTGTCCAGTCCTGTCAGAGTTTTATAAGTTTCAATGAGATCCTCTCTCATTCTTCTAAACTCCAGCGAGTACAAGCCCAATCGACCCAATCTCTCCTCATACGTCATTCCAGCCATCCCAGGTATCAGCCTGGTGAATCTTCGCTGAACTCCTTCCATGGCAAGAACATCCTTCCTCAGATAAGGCGACCAAAACTGCACACAATACTCAAGATGTGGTCTCACCAAGGCCCTGTACAACTGCAGCAAAACATCCTTGTTCCTGTACTCAAACCCATTCGCTACGAAGGCCAACATACCATTTGCCTTCTTAACCGCCTGCTGCACCTGCATGCTTACCTTCAGCGACTGGTGCACAAGGACACCCAGGTCTCGTTGCACTTCCCCTTCTCCCAATCTATTGCCATTCAGATAATAATCTGCCTTCCTGTTTTTGTCACCAAAGTGGATAACCTCACATTTATCCACATTATATTGCATCTGCCATGCTTCTGCCCAATCACCCAACCTGTCCAAATCATCCTGGAGTTTCTCGGCATCGTCTTCACAGCACATACGCCCACCCAGCTTTGTGTCGTCTGCAAATTTGGAGATATTACATCTAGTTCCCTTGTCTAGATCATTAATATATATTGTGAATAGCTGGGGTCCAAGGACTGATCCCTGCGGTACCCCACTAGTCACTGCCTGCCACTCGGAAAAAGACCCGTTTATTCCAACTCTTTGCTTCCTGTCTGCCAACCAGTTTTCTATCCAAGTCAATACCTTGCCCCCAATCCCATGTGCCTTAAATTTACATGCTAATCTCTTATGTGGGACCTTATCGAAAGCCTTCTGAAAGTCCAAATATACCACATCCACTTATCTATTTTACCAGTTACATCCTCAAAAAATTCCAGTAGATTAGTCAAGCACGATTTACCTTTTGTAAATCCATGTTGACTTTGTCCGATCCTGTCACTGTTTCCAAGTGCTCTGCTATTATATCTTTTATAATGGACTCTAGCATTTTCCCCACTACCGATGTCAAGCTTACCAGTCTGTAATTCCCCGTTTTCTCCCTACCACCTTTTTTGAATCGTGGGGTAACATTAGCTACCCTCCAATCCATGGGTACTGTTCCAGATTCTATCGAATGTTGGAAGATGATCAGCAATGCATCTACTATTTCTACGGCAACTTCCTTAAGTACCCTAGGATGTAGATTAGCAGGCCCTGAGGATTTATCGGCCTTCAGTCCCATCAATTTCCTTAACACCATTTCCTTACAAATACTGATTTCTTTCAGTTTCTCTCCTTCATCAGACCCTATGTTCTCCGACATCTCTGGGAGGTTATTTGTGTCCTCCTTTGTGAAGACAGAACCAAAGTATGTATTTAATTGGTCTGCCATTTCTTTGTTCCCCATTATAAATTCCCCTGATTCTGACTGCAAGGGACCTATGCTTGACTTCACCAATCTTTTTCTCTTCACATATCTATAAAAGCTTTTACAGTCAGTTTTTATGTTCCCTGCAAGCTCACTCTCATATTCTATTTTCCCCTTCTTAATTAATCCCTTTGTCCTCCTTTGTTGAATCCTAAACTGCTCCCAATCCTCAGGTTCACTGCTTTTTCTGGCCAATTTATATGTCCTCTCCTTGGATGTTATGCTATCCCTAATTTCCCTTGTTAGCCACGGTTGAGTCACCTTTTTTGTTTTATTTTTATGCCAAACTGGGATGAACAAATTCTGTAGTTCGTCCATGCGGTCATTAAATGCTTGCCATTGCCTATCCACCGTCAACCCTTTGAGTGACATTCCCCAATCAATCTTACCCAACTCGCACCTCAGACCATCATAGTTTCCTCTATTTAAATTCAGGACCCTAGTCTCTGAGTCAACTACTTCATTCTCCATCTTAATGAAGAATTCTATCATATTATGATCGCTCCGACCCAAGGGGCCTCGTACAACAAGATTGCTAATGAATCCTTTCTCATTACATAATACCCAGTCTAAGATGGCCTGATCTCTGGTTGGTTCCTCGACATATTGGTCCAGGAAACCATCCCGTAAACACTCAAGGAATTCCTCCTTCACAGTATTGTTACTAATTTGGTTAGCCCAATCTATATGTAGATTAAAGTCAACCATGATGACTGCTGTGCCCTTATTGCACGCTTCTCTAATTTCCCTTTTAATCCCATCCCCAACCTCCGCATTACTGTTTGGAGGTCTATATACCACTCCCACTAACTGTTTTCTGCCCCTTGGTATTTCTCAGTTCTACCCATACAGATTCCACATCATCAGAGCTAATATCCTTCCTTACAATTGTGTTAATCCCTTCTTTAACCAGCAATGCTACCCCACCTCCCTTTCCTTTTTGCCTATCTTTCCTGAATATTGAATACCCCTGGGTGTTGAGTTCCCAGCCTTGGCCACCCTGGAGCCATGTTTCCATAATCTGAATCAAATCATATTCGTTTACCTCTATTTGCACAGCTAATTCATCCACCTTATTCCGAATGCTCCTCGCATTAAGACACAAAGGGGGAGAAATTCGGTATCGCCCCGTTTGGGGCGTAAGTATCGGCTGGGTGCAAAATTTTGCGCCCGGCGCAAATTGTCGCCACCTACTTCTAAATTGGCCTCCTTCACCCCAGGAGGTGATTGGAGCGCTAAAACAGGCACTGCACGACTCTCTTAAGGCGTTAAGCCGGAGGATCGAGGCACTACCTCCGAGGGCGGGCGCAGCGCAGGTGCTGTCAGTTAGCGATTGCACACAGACACGCTGGCGCCGGTCAGCTCTTAAAGGCGAGGGTCGACCTTGAATTGCAGCCACACCCTGCGCATCGGAGCCCTGAATCTCGGCCTCAACAGACCTGTTGCCACATACTTAAGCCAAGGGCCCTGGAGAGGGCCAGGGAGCGAGCGCAGCGGTTCTGTGAGGGGGCCTTGGAGGCTCTGGTTGGCGCGGTGGAGCGCAGGCGATCTCTCCTGTACCCGGACAGTGGCAGGAGGCCGCTGTCCAGCGACTATCGAAAAGCTTGGAGGGAGGTGGCTCACAGAGTGACCTCCAGCAGCATGGTGCCTAGGACCCCTGTGCAATGCAGGAAGAAGTTCAACGACCTCACTCAGGTCATCAGGGTGAGTGCCCTTTTCAGAATCCTCTTCATCCCTGCATGTCGACCTCACTTTATGGCCAAATGGTCCTGAAAGCCCCAATGCTCAGCCCTCATCCAACACCTATGGCCCTTTCAGCAAACTCACACGCACATTCAGCACTTTGCACACTGTAAGAGCTATTCGACTATGGGAGGCATTGCAGCCAAGATCAGGGCTGCACACTGTAAGGGCTATTCGACCATGGGAGGCATTGCAGCCAAGATCAGGGCTGCACACTGTACTCAGACCCCGTCATTTCTCTTGCAGGGCAAGCTGGCGCTTAATAGGAGGCAGCAGCAACGGACCAGGGGAGGCCGGCCTCATCTTCAAGCCCTGACCGATCTGGAGCAGCGAGTCCAACGGATTATGGCAGGCCGGATGCTTGGCCCCGTCACCACTGGAGATACTGACCCCGTTATGGACAGCAATGGCAAGGTCATCACCTTTTTGACCTTCTCCTTCCACTTGTTCCTCACACCAGCATCCTTTGCCACTTTCGAGCCAAATCAGTACATCGCAGCACTCATGCCTCCCTTGCTGCCACACAGTCCTCACGCTAAAGCCACTCTTGTACCTCCCTGCTTTCAGATGCTGATTCACCAGGTGAGGAGGCGGGCCCTCAAGCTGCCACTGTGAGTGATTCTGAAGGCGACGACGAGGAGGAAGCCGGACCAGCAGTGCCACCCTCAGCCGAGGCAGCCCATGGCCATAATGGGGACATGCCTTCCCTGGAGGGGAGCAGGGGGGAATGGTCTGAGGAGGGTGAAGCTCCGGGGCCCAGTGGGCTACAGCAACATGAGGCGGGTAGGGAAGCTCGGGGGCAAGCTTCTCCCCGGAGGGAGAGTATGGCCTCGAGTCCTGCTACAGTGAGCGCAGAAGAGATGCGGCTCCTCGCTGAAATGAGCGCCCAAGCGGAGCACAGGCACACTGAGCTCATGGCTGCAGTGGCAAGGATGCCAGATTCCATTGAGCCACTGGCAAGGAGCTCTGTCCAGGACTTCGGCGCAGCACAGGCAAGAACTGTCCAGGACTTTGGCGCAGCACAGGCAAGGATTGTCCAGGACTTCGGCGCAGCACAGGCGGCTGCCACGCAATTGCTAAGTGCTGCAATGCAGTCAGTGGCTGGTCTCATGCAGACGCAAATTGAGGCCACACGAGCACTGACTGCTGCCACCCTCGCTGCATCGGGCAGGATTCCCTGGGGCCCTCACCACGCTGCAGCAGGCCAGCAATCTGTGCTCCAGCAGATTGCTCCGCATGCTGCAGTGCTGCCCCATGGGAGTGCCAGTGTGTCGTCCGAACAGGGAGTTGCTGTCCTCTCTCAGGATGACAGCATTCCTGCTGCCAGCACTGTCACTTCTCCACTGCAGCTGCCACCACCTGTAGGACAGACTGCTGCCGCCCATGCTGAGTTCGACCAGTCAGCAGCCGGGCCCTCCAGGCCCAGAGCTGGTCCAGGCCGTCCCTCAAGGGCATCTGCAGTCTCAGTTTCTGACACTCAGCAGCCTTCCCCCAGCCTTGCTGCAGCCACTGGGGTCCCATTACGGAGGAGCTGCAGGGTGGGAAGGGGCCAATCTCGCAAGCGAAGCAGATCACCCTCGAAGGGCAAAAAGTAGGAGGTGTGGCAAAATGTTGTTAATTGTTTTATTGAAGGCCGAGGATCGTGGTCATATTTTTGTTACTGTTTTAGTCATTGTCTCCAGGCTGTGAGAGCCAGTTATGTGGCTGACTGTTTTTTTTGGGGCTTCTTTCTATTACTTTGTCATGCGGGAAGGGTACACAGTTTGTTAAATAAAGAAGTGTCTGTATTCAGAATGTGCATGATTGCTCTTTGAACTAATTGTTGCCTTGACCGGCTTAGAGGTTGTGGCACGGTTCCATTCAGGTTCTTTGAATGGCAGAAGCCATTCCCTCAGAGGGGGCCTAGAAGCGACTTGCTATAAGCTGCTGACGGACGGCCCTTGCACTTTGTGCCTCCCTCCCGTCTTGGTGCTGCTGCTCCTCCTCCTCCTCCTCTGCTGGTGCTCCAATGTCTGGTGGCATTGGCTGAGTCCTGAGGATTTTCAGGTTATGCAACATGCAGCACACAACAACAAATTGGGAGACTCGCTCACGTGAGTACTGAAGGGCTCCTCCGGAATGGTCCAGACAGCGGAACCGTTGCTTGAGCACGCCGATTGTGTGCTCGATGTTCCTGGTAGCTTGATGGCTCTCATTGTATCGTTCTTCAGCAGGGGTGCTGGGCGAACAGAGCGGGGTCATCAGCCAGGTACACAGAGGATAGCCCTTGTCCCTGAGAAGCCAGCCTCCTGGGTGAGCCGGGGCCTCGAAAAGGTCTGCCACAGAAGTCTGGCGCAGGATGAAGGCGTTGTGGCTGCTGCCTGGAAAGTGGGCATTGACAGCGTGTATCAGCTGTCTGTGGTCACAGACCAACTGGGCGTTCAACGAATGGAACCCTTTCGGTTGCAGAAATCCTCGGCATTCTCATGCGGCGCCCGCAAAGCCACATGCATGCAGTTAATGGCGCCCTGCACCATGGGGAAGCCCGCTATTCTTGCAAAGCCCATTGCACGTTCTTGCTGCTTGTCCGGGGTCATGAGGAAGGAGATGTACTGTTGTCTCCTTTTAAAGAGGGCATTCGTGACTTGATGGATGCAGCAATGCACCGCGAACTGGGAGATATTGGCAATGTCCCCAGTAGCGGATTGAAAGGAGCCGGTGGCATAGAAGTTGAGAGCCACTGTTACCTTCATTGCCACCGACAGAGACGTCCTGCTCCTCAGTTGAGGCTGCAGATCTGGCTGAAGCAGATGGCAGAGCTCAGTGACCACCTCCTTGCTGAATCGCAGCCTCCAAAAACACTGCTCCTCAGACATATTGATGTATGAGAACTGTTGGCGGAAAACCCTGGGAGCGTAAGGTCTCCTGTGCCGACGCCTGTTGGCCCTCCTCTGTCTGGCCATGATTGCCATTCTCTCTCTGCGTCTCTGTGCCCTCTCAATGTAATGGAGAAGCCTGACATTCCCATCCATTGCAGCCCCCATAGTATGTGGCCACTCAAAGTTATGCCGGTGAAAAAGCAAAGCAACTACAAAGTTCTGGTCAGAAGCCAAAAGTATCTCAGCGAGCGCTGACTCAATGCACAAATCTCGCTCCCTTTGTCTCTCTGCAAATCTCTCTCTCTCCCTCAGAAGGAGTGGTCCAAAAATGGCTAGCACAAAGAAGCCAGGAAGAGCCCCCCAGCCCCACAGCAACTGGGAACCATTCCAGTCAACCTGTCGTTGGGAGCAACAGGTGGAAAGGAGGGGGGCGCCACTGAAATTCCGGTCCGGGGCACCCGAAGGGCGTTGCACTCTGAAATGACGTCAGGATTTGCATGCGCAGCTGAGCGGGCGTTGCGGTTTAGCGCTGCTGCTAAATGTCCGCTCAATTTCGCGAGAGGCGCAGGTATCGCCGCGCCCGGGCGCTAGCTGGTTTGCGCCCCACATCGCCCTCTTAAGGCGCTAATGGGTGGCGCAACCAACTGAATTTCTCCAGGCTTGTTTTTTTAACGCTCTTAGACCTATTAGAATTATTATTTACTGTGGCCATGTTTGATTTAAACCGTTGATTTCTCTGACTGCCACTTTTGTTTTTCTCCTTCCTATCTTTTGCTTTTATCTTTGTTTCCCTTTCCTCTGTCCCCCTATTTAGGAGCCAATGTAGGTCAGTGAGCACAGGGGTGATGGGTGAACGGGACTTGGTACAAGTTAGGATACAAGCAGAAAAGTTTGGATGAATTTAAGTTTATGCTGGATGGAAGATGGGAGTCTGACCAGGAATGTGTTGGAATAGTCAACATAGGAACAGGAGTAGGCCATTTAGCCCCTCGAGCCTGTTCCGCCATTCAATGAGATCATGGCTGATCTGCGATCTAACTCCATATACCCGCCTTTGGCCCATATCTCTTAATACCTTTAATTAACAAAAAGCTATCAATCTCCAATTTAAATTAACAATTGATCTAGCATCAATTGCCTTTGTGTGTAGGTCTGGCTCTAATTTTTAGACTATGCCCCCTAGTCCTAGGCCTAGAAATTGGGTTTTGGCTTAGCCAGGGCTTTAGCGCCGGAAATTAGTGCCGGCGCTAAGTCCCCTGCGCGCGCCAAAAATTCAGTGGCGCCGCGCCCAAACGGCTGCCGGCGCTACTGAAGGGTCTTAGCGCCTGGAAAAGGGCGCTAACTGCCGTTTCGCGCCGCAATTCCGGCGCTGCGGCACCCGATGCGGTGCGGCAGGCTGGGGAAGTGCAGGCCTCCTCCTTCCGTTAAGGAGGAGCTGCCTGCACCCGGCCGCGGCCCGCGCAAATCTCCTCAAAAATGAGCCCGGCACCTCGGACAAGTGCCGGGCTTGCATCTGTTCCGGGGGGGGAGGGGGGAGAAGTCCGGGGAGGGAGCTGCGGGCAGGCGGCCGGCGGGAAAGCGGCCGGCCGCCGCGCCTCCTTAAAGCGCCGGCGCAGACTCCGGCAGCACTCGTTTGCCGGAGTCTTAGTTGCGGCTGCCACTGGCGAGGCGGCCGCAACTGAATTTCGGCTTGGGGCCGGGTTACCACGGCAACCGGGACGCTGCGCACACCGATGACGTCATCGGTGCCGGCGCAGCGCTACCGGTCTACCGCCGCGGAAGGGCCCCAGGCAATTTAGGAACCGGCGCCAATTGCAGCGCTAGGCCCTCTAGCGCCGCAAAATCGGTGCTAAGGGCACTGAATTTCTAGGCCCTAGAATCCCCAACCAGCAGAAATAGTTTCTCTCTATCTACCTTAATATCCTGAAAACTTCGATCAGGTCATCCCTTAACCTTCTAAATTCTAGGGAATACAACCCTAATTTGTGTAATCTCTCCTCGTAACTTAACCCTTGAAGTCCGGGTATCATTCTGGTAAACCTGCGCTGCACACCCTCCAAGGCCAATATATCCTTCCTATGGTGTCCATAACTGCTCACAGTGACTCCAGTGTGGTCTAACCAGGGTTTTGTTCAGCTGCAGCACAACTTCTACCCCCTTGTACTCTAGTCCTCTAGATATAAAGGCCAGCATTCCATTAGCCTTTTTGATTATTTTCTGTACCTGTTCATGACATTTTAATGATCTATGTACCTGGACCCTCAAGTCTCTTTGGACAATCTCTGTCTTTAGCTTTTCACCATTTAGAAAGTACCCTGCTCTATCATTTTTAGGTCCAAATTGGATGACCTCACATTTACCTACATTAAAATCCATTTGCCACAGTTTTGCCCATTCACTTAATCTATCAATATCCCTTTGTAACTTTATGTTTTCATCTATACTGCCTACAATGTCGCCTATCTTTGTGTCATCGGCAAATTTGGATATATGACTTTCTATGCCATCATCTAAGTTGTTAATAAATACGTTGAATAGTTGAGGCCCCAACACAGATCCCTGCGGGACACCACTAATCACATTCTGCCAATTAGAGTACCTTGTTGAGATACCGCGGCAAACGTGGGAGTCGAGACAGAGCTATTGAAAACACAGCTTCTTTATTCTGACCACATGGCAAACAGGAACTAGAAAAGCCCGCGCATCCACTTAAATACTTCCCAGACAGGAAGTGCTCCCGGCAGCCTGTCCCTGCGGGAAACAAGTTGCTGGAGGAAAGGGCCCCCGGCTGGGGGCTTCTGCTTAGACTGTCTGTGCCGCCGTGAGCGGATTATGTCCAGTGGTGGCGTGTCGCCACAACCTACCCATTATCCCTACTGCCTGTCTCCTGCCGCTCAGCCAATTTCCTAACCAGGTCAATAATTTGCCCTCAATTCCATGGGCTTCTACCTTAGTTAACAGTCTCTTATGTGGGACTTTATCAAATGCCTTCTGGAAGTCCATATAAATAACATCCATAGACATTCCCCTGTCCACTACTTTAGTCACCTCTTCAAAAAATTCAATCAGGTTTGTCAGGCATGACCTACCTTTCACAAAGCCATGCTGGCTCGCTCTGATCAACTGAAAATTTTCGAGGTGTTCAGTCGCCCTATCCTTAATTATAGATTCTAGCAATTTCCCAACAACAGATGTTAGGCTAATTGGACTATAATTGCCTGGTTTCCATTTCTCACCATTCTTAAAAAGCGGAGTGACACACGCAATTTTCCAATCTAAAGAGACAGTTCCTGAATCTAGAGAACTTTGGAAGTCAAGTCTAGTAGGGGTACCTGGGCTTCCAGGTTTCCTGGCCAGAACTCTTCCCTGCCGCCCCCACTTGGAAATCCCACCCCAGTAAAGATCAGGGCCATTATTTCATATCACTGGCATTAAAATAATGCTACTCAGAAACCTAAGCTACTCTGTACCTATTTAAAATAAATAGGTTACAGCCAGTGTTAAAACAATGTTGATTGTCAAATCCAGTCTAGTGCTTCTGAGAAAGGGTGCGGTGATGGGTATGGACAGTATCTCTGAACTGGATCTGGAGGGTGTGAATGTTTGAGGTAGTGGATGGGGTGCCAATCAAGCGGGCTGCTTTGTCTTGGATGGTGTCGAGCTACTTGAGTGTTGTTGGAGCTGCACTCATGCAGGCAAGTGGAGAGTATCCCATGATACTCCTTACTTCTGCCTTGTAGATGGTGGAAAGGCTTTGGGGAGTCAGGAGGTGAGACACTCACTGCAGAATACCCAGCCTCTGACCTGCTCTTGTTGCCACAGTATTTATGTGGCTGGTCCAGTTAAGTTTCTGGTCAATGGTGACCCCCAGGATGTTGATGGTGGGGGTTTCGGCGATGGTAATGCGGTTGAATGTCAAGGGGCGGTGGTTATTGCCTGGCCTTGCTAGCAATGCCCACATCCCATGAACGAATAAAAAAAAATACAGTTGCATCTGCTTTTACACAACTATGGTGCATGCAATATTGGTTAGTAAATGGCAATATGAAATTTTGATAGAAACATAGAAACATAGAAGATAGGAGCAGGAGTAAGCTATTCGGCCCCTTGAGCCTGTTCTGCCATTTAATGAGATCATGGCTGATCATCCAAATTCAGTACCCTGTCCCTGCTTTCTCCCCAAATCTCTTTATCCCTTTAGCCTTACGAAATATATCTAACTCCTTCTTGAATATATTTAATGAATTGGCCTCAATTGCCTTGTGTGGTAGAGAATTCCACAGGTTCGCCACTCTCTGGGTGAAGAAATTCCTCCTCATCTCAGTCCTAAATGGCTTACCCCTTATCCTTAGACTGTGACCCCTGGTTCTGGACTCCCCGACCATCAGGAACATCCTTCCTGCATCTAGTCTGTCTAGTTCTGTTAGAATTTTATAAGTTTCAATGAGATCCCCTCTCATTCTTCTAAACTCTAGCGAATATAAGCCTAATCGACCCAATCTCTCCTCATACGTCATTCCTGCCATCCCAGGTATCAGTCTGGTGACTCTTCGCTGCACTCTCTCCATGGCAAGAACATCCTTCCTCAGATAAGGTGACCAAAACTGCACACAATACTCAAGGTGTGGTCTCACCAAGGCCCTGTACAACTGCAGCAAGACATCCTTGCTCCTGTACTCGAATCCTCTCGCTATGAAGGCCAACATACCATTTGCCTTCTTAACCGTCTGCTGCACCTGCATGCTTACCTTCAGCGACTGGTGCACAAGGACACCCAGGTCTCGTTGCACTTCCCCTTTTCCCAATTGATGTGCCTTCAATAACCACAAAACTAGAAGCTATAGACTTTAACAAGTTGGCTTTTAATCACTAAGATCAGAGCTAACATCTCAACACACCGACTGGCTCACAGTGTAGTGTAACGTTCCACCTTTAAGAGAACTATTTTAAGGGTTGCACTACTTTATCTTGGCTGCTGTATACTGTAATACCGGTGGTGACCACACCGGTATATAAGTGCTGTGTAAGGATTTATTGGGCAGTTCCGCCCTGACCTTCGAATAGTAAAGTCCTGTTAAAGTTTACTCTTGTGGTCTGTGTATTAATTCTCAATATAACACACAGACTTAACAGTGGCGACGAGTTCGATCTTACCCTGCGGCAGAGATACATCCAAGGAAGTTTAACGGGCATCGAGAAGAGGCATCCGCCCTCGTCATTCTGCTGAGAGAAGACTCGAGTCTGCAGAGCAAAGGAAGAAGGAAGAATTCTGACACGAAGCCTTCCATCAGCAATAGGCAGTGATCGTCCCTTCTATCACGGTGGTGGGTGAGCCGATCAGCGACGAGAAGCAAGTCGGCCACGTTGACTGTGAGTAGGGGAGAAAATAAAAAAAACGGAGGATATAAGGGCGGAGAACTCGACCATGGCCGGGGAAAGGAGCCGGACAGAAGTCGGGGCCAGAGGCGCTGAGACTGGGGCAGCGTAGGGCACGGAAGCCGCGGTGAAGGCAAACGCAGCCGGTGTGAGAGACCGGGCTACAAGCGGGAACGCATCCGGTGTGAGAGACCGGGCTACAAGCGGGCTGGGAGACGCAGCAGCGTCGAGAGACAGCTCGACCGCGACCGGTAAACAAGGCCGGGCAGCTACCGAGGCCGCGAGGCGCAGCGACCGAGAACTGCTTGCGCGGGAGAAAATAAAACAAATTTTAAAAAAACGCGGAGAACTCAGCCGCAGCCGGGGGGGAAAGGACCGGACTGCAAGAGGGGCTGGGAGGCACGATTGAAAACCGCTGGGGAGGGCGAACGCAGCAATACGGCAATCGCCGTTACAGCCAGCGGGAGAGACAGAGCCCGAGCGAGCGGGAGAGACAGAGCCAAGCGAGCGAGTGAGACTGAGTGAGCGGGGGAGAGAAGAGACCGAGCGAGCGAGGGAGAACGAGACCGAGCGAGCGAGGGAGACCGTGCGAGCGCGGGAAAACGCCATTTTCGGAGGCGGGGAAGAAGACAAGCGCGGGAAACCGCCATTTTTGAAAAAAAAAGTTAAAGAAAAATTTCGTTGTTGTTTCTCAAAAAGATTGCGAAGATGCCTAAGCGTGGTAACATCAACGATTTCGATCCCGAGGTGGAAGATTGGGCCACGTATGTAGAACGCATAGAGATATATTGTAAGGCAAATAAAATATCAAATGATGATAAAGCACTAACCTTACTAAACTCAATGGGTGTGAAGACATACGGGCTATTGAAGCATCTTCTATCACCAGCTAAACCGGCGGATCAGACTTTCGCTAATATTGTTGCTGTCCTGAAGGATCATTTGAACCCCACACCGCTGATGTTAGCGGAACGATTTAAATTTTATGCGAGGACGCAACTGAAAGAGGAAAGCAACGCAGAGTACTTGGTTGAACTGCGTAGGTTAGCGAAATACTGTCAGTTTGGGGAAAATCTGACAGAGGCACTGAGAGACAAGTCCGTGTGTGGGTTGTCGAAGGAAGGAACACAAAAGCGACTGCTCGAAGAGAATGATCTTACACTTGATAAGGCTGTCACTATTGCAGCATCGCACGAAGCCGCAGCGAGAGGCACTGCGGAAATGCAGCTGAAGGCAGCGGTACTCAGCGTAGATCAAATGGCTTCGGGTACAACGAAATGTTATCGTTGTGGGAAGACAACACACGATCAGAACCAATGCTGGTTTAAAAACCAGGAATGTAGAAAATGTGGCAAGCTTGGTCACATAGCTAAAGTATGCCGGTCAGGAAAGAAGACCAGCAACAAAAAGTCACCGCAGAAAAAGTACAGAAAGGTACATAAGGTGGCTGTGAAGAGTTCGGATGAACAGAATTCGGATTCAGACTCCAACAGCAAGGAACTGGGTAGTCTGAGAATTCACAATGTGAGTGAGGAAACTGACCGACAAACTATCTGGGTCACACTGCAGATTGCAGAAGTCCAAGTGAAGATGGAATTGGACACCGGATCAGCGTTGACGGTCATGAATAAGCAAGATTACAAAAAGTTATTCAAACATATTCCCCTACGGGATACGAAGATAGTATTGCAGACATACACGGGGCAAAGAGTATACCCCATCGGAAAGATAAAAGTCAAGGTGATACACAAGGGCAAAGAACACCAAGGAATGGACTTATATGTACTACCTGAGGGAGGTCCACCACTTCTGGGACGGGAGTGGATCGGGAAAATAAATATGGACTGGCACTCCCTAAACGCAATAACGGTAGATCCCGGAAAGAAAGATGTCAAACCTGAACGATTGTCCAGAATATTGGATGAGGCTAAAGAGGTATTCCAACAGGGACTGGGAACACTGAGAGGAATTAAGGCAAAAATCATGATTGCAGAACATGCAAACCCAAAATTTTTCAAAGCCAGACCGGTACCTTATGCGATACGAGCTGCTGTGGAGGCTGAACTGGAAGGGCTTGAACGTTCAGGGGTACTGTCTAAGGTGGACTGGAGTGAGTGGGCCACGCCCATTGTTCCCGTCATGAAGCATTCATCGCGTAACAAGCCAGGGGAACCGGGGAAGGTCCGCATCTGTGGAGACTTCAAGATCACAGTTAATCCGGTGCTTCACACGGTGCAATATCCGCTTCCGCGGATTGAGGATATCTTTGCTTCATTGTCTGGCAGGAAACACTTCACCAAGATAGACCTGGCGCAAGCGTACTTACAGATGGAATGTTGAGGAAGAGTTGCATCAGTATCTCACAATCAACACGCACAGAGGCTTGTATCGATATAATAGACTGGCTTTTGGTGTGGCTTCGGCTCCAGCAATTTGGCAGAGGGCCATGGAGCAGGTCTTACAGGGAATTCCAAGCACTCAGTGTTACTTGGACGATATCCTGATTACAGGAGAGGACGAGGAGGAACACCTCACAAATTTGAAACTGGTGCTCACCAGGTTGAAGGAATATGGCCTTCGAGTTAATCGCCAGAAATGTGAGTTCTTTCAGAAACGGATCTCGTACTGTGGTCATGTCATTGACCAGGAGGGGCTGCACAAGTCACCTGACAAGATCGAAGCTGTTGTGAAGGCCCCCGCTCCGGAAAATGTATCCCAGTTGAGGTCGTTCCTAGGGTTGATTAACTATTACCATAAGTTTCTGCCAAATCTATCCACGGTGCTGCACCCGCTGAATGCTCTGTTGCGGAAAGAAGTACCATGGAAGTGGAGCGAGGACTGTAAGAAGGCCTTTCGCAAAAGCAAGGCATTGATCACCTCAGAGGAAGTGTTGGCTCACTTCAACCCAATGCTACCTATTCGTCTAGCTTGTGATGCTTCCCCTTATGGTATTGGAGCAGTACTCTCACACAAGTTGCCAAATGGCTCAGAAAGGCCAGTCGCATTTGCATCCAGATCATTGACCTCCGCTGAGCGCAACTATGCTCAGATAGATAGGGAGGCTCTCAGCCTTGTGTGGGGAGTAAAGAAATTCAATCATTACCTGCAGGGCAAGAAGTTTACACTGCTGACAGACCACCAGCCGTTGGTATCCATATTCAACCCTAAAAAGGGCGTTTCCATTATGACAGTGCAAAGGCTACAGAGGTGGTCCATTTTCCTAGGGGCACACCAATATGACATCGAATACAAAGGATCAAAGCAGCATGGGAATGCTGACGGTTTATCGCGCCTACCGTTGCCAACGGTAGAAGTGGCGCCTACAGTGGACCCAGTGGAGATATTCCACTCAACCATAGTGGAATGTCTACCAGTAACAAATTCTACGATCGAAAAGGAAACAAGAAATGACCCGACTCTCTCACGAGTCTACGATTTAACGGTGAAGGGATGGCCAGCACATGGCGAACCAATGTTGCCAGCATTTTCGCAAAGAAGAGAACAGCTGTCAGTGTGCCGAGGAACTTTGATGTGTGGATCCAGAGTGGTGATTCCACCCAAACTCCAGCATAAAGTGCTAAAGGAGCTTCACAAGGGGCATCTGGGTGGAGTGAAAATGAAGAACCTAGCCAGAGCATTTGTGTGGTGGCCAGGTATCGATGGAGACATCGAAGAAATGACCAAAAGCTGTCTAGGATGCCAGAAGGTCCAAAACGCCCCACCACAAGCTCCTCTGCATCCATGGGAGTGGCCCTCATCTCCATGGCAAAGGGTACATATCGACTTTGCTGGTCCATTTATGGACTCAATGTTCTTAATCGCGGTGGATGCACACTCCAAGTGGCCGGAGGTAATAAAGATGTCCTCCACCACCACGGAAAAAACCATCACAGTATTAAGGACCATATTTGCCAGGAATGGGCTGCTGGAACAGATCTGTTCTGATAATGGACCGCAATTTGTGTCCGAAGAATTCAGGAAGTTCTTAAAAAACAATGGGGTTAAGCACTACACGTCCGCCCCATACCATCCCGCCACCAATGGATTAGCTGAAAGGTTTGTCCAGACCTTCAAGAAGGCCATAAAGGCCATGGGTAATGAAGACATAAATCTACAACATAAGGTAGATAACTTCTTGTTGGCGTACAGGAATGCAACACATGCGGTCACAAACCAAACTCCCGCCATGATGTTTTTCAATAGAAGACTAAGATGCCGGCTGGATTTGATCAAGCCAAACATCAGAAGGGACGTAGAGAACCGGAAATTTCAAGGCATGAATGAAAGGCCAACTAGAACCTTCCAGATAGGTCAACAAGTTTTGGCCCGGGACTACCGTACCGAGAAATGGCAGCCTGGAACTATTTGCAAACGACTAGGACCGCTGATGTATACCATGGACATTGGTGAAAGCATAATAAGGCGCCATGTTGACCAGATCATAGAGTCATCCGAAAAGGGCCAACCTACTCCACAACTCTATACGCCTAATGTTGAAGCAGAGATACCCATAGTATCTACCTCCGATCCGGTAATACTGGAATCAGATGAACCTGACACTGGCATTCAAGCCGAATCGACCTTGCCAGAAGAACCTACTACACCACCGAAAACTACTACACCACTGAGGCGTTATCCGGACCGAGTCAGGAAGCCTCCAGAGAGACTGAATCTGTGAACTGTTTTTACATGAAGTTGTGTATATATGTTATGATGTTATGTTTAATGGGAATATATACTGTTAACCTAAAAAGGGAGGATTGTAGTGTATGTAACGTTCCACCTTTAAGAGAACTATTTTAAGGGTTGCACTACTTTATCTTGGCTGCTGTATACTGTAATACCGGTGGTGACCACACCGGTATATAAGTGCTGTGTAAGGATTTATTGGGCAGTTCCGCCCTGACCTTCGAATAGTAAAGTCCTGTTAAAGTTTACTCTTGTGGTCTGTGTATTAATTCTCAATATAACACACAGACTTAACACACAGGAATGAGTCATACAGATCCTGGGATCTTTAAGTAAGAGAAGTCAGGGGCGGAGCCAAGAGCCAAGACCTGGAACCTTCCAGGCTAGTCAGGAAAGAGGAAGTGAAACTATACACCGTGTGGGGGAGGGTAATATACATGAGTGCAAAACGAATACAGGCAAGACAAACAGATTTCATTACATTCACCCCTTCTTTAGATTTGGTCCATCGGGGTGATGTTTCTTAAAAGTTGGTATAAGTGAGTCTGTCAGGAGGTTTTGCAGTTCTCAGTGATCGGCGCAAAGCCAGTTGGGGTGCCTCTAGGGGAATGGATTCTGGTTCCTCCGCTGTCCGGGCCTCCGCAGTGTCTTCCAGGTTATCTGCAGTGTCCTCCAGGTTAAAGTTAGGTATTGATACCTCTGGGCGTCCTGTCTCTTTTTGGTGTAGGTCTTCCTCGTGTAGTCTCTCATCGTTCTCTCCGCTCCCCGAGTGTCCTCTCGCCCGTCAGAGTATTCGATATAGGCGTACTGAGGGTTTGCATGGAGGAGCTGTACCTTTTCCACAAGGGGGTCCGTTTTATGGCCTCTCACGTGCTTCCGCAATAGTACTGTCCCCGGAGACGTCAGCCACGCGGGTAGAGATATGCCCGAGGTGGATTTCCGGGGGAAAACGAACATCTTTTTGTGAGGGGTAGTGTTAGTGGCTGTACATAACAGAGACCTTATGGAGTGGAGCACGTCTGGGAGGACTTCCTGCCAGCGGGAGGTCGGAAGGCCTTTTGACTTTAAGGCTAACGTGACAGCCTTCCAAACAGTAGCATTCTCCCTTTCCACTTGCCCATTACCCCGGGGGTTGTAGCTAGTGGTTCTGCTAGTGGCTATCCCCTTTGAGAGCAAGAACTGGCGCAGTTCGTCACTCATAAATGACGTCCCCCTATCGCTGTGTATGTAGTTCGGCATGCCAAACATGCAGAATAGATTACAGAGACACTTGATGACTGTGGCACTGGTCATGTCTGGGCAGGGAATGGCGAAGGGGAAGCGGGAATATTCATCGATGATATTGAGGAAGTATACGTTACGGTCGGCAGAGGGAAGGGGTCCCTTGAAGTCCAGACTTAGGCGCTCGAATGGCCGTGTGGCTTTGATAAGGTGTGCACGGTCAGGCCTGTAGAAACGAGGCTTGCATTCCGCACAGATGCGGCAGGCTCTGGTCATTGCTCTGACCTCCTCGATGGAGTGGGGCAGATTGCGGGACTTTATAAAATGGTATAGTCGGGTGACCCCTGGGTGACAGAGGTCGTTGTGGAGACCCTGTAATTTGTCCGTATGAATGCTGGCACACGTTCCCCGCGATAGGGCGTCTGGGGGTTCATTAAGGGCTCCCGGCCTGTACATAATATCATAGTCGAACGTGGATAGTTCGATCCTCCACCTGAGTATTTTGTCATTCTTGATTTTCCCCCTTTGTTTGTTATTAAACATGAAAGCCACCGACCGCTGGTCGGTGAGCAGGGTGAAACGTTTGCCGGCTAGGTAGTGTCTCCAGTGCCGCACTGCCTCCACTACAGCCTGTGCCTCCTTCTCGACAGAAGAGTGCCTGATTTCAGGTCCCTGAAGGGTTCGGGAGAAGAAGGCCACAGGTCTCCCAGCCTGATTGAGGGTCGCAACTAAGGCAAAGTCTGACGCATCGCTTTCGACTTGAAAGGGAATGCTTTCATCCACTGCACACAGTGCAGCCCTTTCAATGTCCTGTTTGATACTGGTGAAAACCTCCCGAGCTTCAGCTGATAGTGGGAAGGACATCGATTTAATGAGGGGTCGGGCCTTATCAGAGTAATTGGGCACCCATTGGGCATAATACGAAAAAATCCCAGGCACCTTTTTAAAGCTTTGGGATTGTGTGGCAGGGGCAGTTCCTTTAGGGGGCGTAATCGGTCAGGGTCCGGTCCAATTACCCCATCTTCCACCACACAGCCGAGGATACAGAGACGGGTTGTGTTGAAGACACATTTGTCTTCGTTGTAGGTTAGATTCAGCTTTAGGGCAGTTTTTAAAAATCTCACAAGATTTAGATCGTGGTCTTGCTGGTTGTGCCCGCAGATAGTGACATTGTCCAGATAGGGGTAGGTAGCTTGTAGTTTATTCTCGTCAACCATGCGGTCCATCTCACGTTGGAAGACCGAGACCCCATTTGTTACCCCGAAGGGCACTCTGAGAAAATGGTAGAGGCGTCCGTTCGCCTCAAAGGCGGAGTATGGGCGGTCCTCCGTTCTAATGGGGAGCTGGTGATACGCGGATTTGAGGTCGATAGTCGAGAAGACTCGGTATTGCGCAATCTGGTTGACCATTTCTGATATGCGGGGTAAAGGGTAGGCGTCCAGCTGGGTATAAATATTAACAGCCTGGCTGTAGTCAATTACCATCCGTTTCTTTTCGCTATTTTTAACTATGACTACTTGGGCACGCCATGGACTGGTATTGCATTCAATAATGCCTTCCCGCAGGAGTCTGTCCACTTCCGCCTTGATAAAGTGTCTGTCTTCCAGACTGTACAGTCTACTTTTGGTCGCTATGGGCCTACAGTTCGGAGCGAGATTAGCGAATAAAGAGGGCGGGCTGATTTTTAAGGTTGATAGGCCACAGACTGTGAGTGGCGGCTGGGACCCGCCATATGCTAGCGTGACACTTTCGTGGTGGCACTGGAAGTCCAGGCCCAAGATTACATTAACACAGAGTTCTGGCATCACGAGGAGTTTAAAATCCTTGTAGTCCGTGCCTTTTACAGTCAGTGTTACCACACAGTAGCCCAAAATGTCCGAAATGTGGGGCTTAGCAGCCATAGCAATTCTGCTCCGTGTAGGGGTTACCGTTAATGAGTGCCGCCGTACCAGGCTAGGGTGGATAAAACTCTCGGTACTCCCACAGTCAATTAAACATTTCATTAAATCCCCGTTTACCTGTATGTCCATCATGGATTTTGTCAACGGGTGTGGCCTGGATTGATCCACCGTGATCGAAGCCACTGTTGGGCCCTGGGTGGCCGTTGAGTCGGGAAAAGATGGCGGATCCCAAGATGGCGGCCCGCACGGCACGCACAAGGCGGTGACGGAGTTGGAAATCGGATTCCCCCTGCAGACTTTGCTAAAATGCCCCTTTTTCTTACATTTGAAGCATGTAGCATCCTTCGCTGGGCATCATTGTCTGGGGTGCTTGGCCTGGCCGCAGAAGTAGCATTTCGGGCCTCGAGACATTGCCGCTGTAGTAGGACTCCTGGGTGAACTTCTGTGTGGGGACTCCGGCGGTGTAGAGCTGGTCTGAGACCTGGATGGGGAAGATGGCTGATTCCAAGGTGGCGGCCCACTCGGCGCACACGAGGCGGTGAGGGCCGCATGGTCGGAAGAATAAGAGTCACAGTTTTTCTGGGCCACGTCCAGCGATCGCGCAGTGGCCACTGCCTTTTTTAAGTCCAGGAACTCCTTCTCCAGCAGTCTCCGCCGGATATAATTCGATTTGAGGCCCGTGATGAAGGAATTGCGGACCAATTCGTCAGAGTACACGTTGGCCGTCACGGCCTTGCAGTTACAGTCCCGGACCAAGTCCTTTAGGTCCTGTAAGAAATCGTCCATTGATTCCTCAGGTCGCTGCCTGCGTGTAGCCAGCAGATGTCTGGCATACACTTCATTTACTGGCCTCTGGTATTGGGCCTTCAGGATAGTGATGGCCTCCGTGTAAGAGGTGGCGTCCCGGATGAACGAATAAATCCGATGACTAACGCGAGTAGTCAGTAGACTCAGTTTATCTACCTCGCTAGTGGATGAGGCCCTCGCGAAGAGCCAGTGTCCAAATTGATTTGATGCTTCAGCAGAATGTGGATCCAAGTCCAGACACTCTGGTTTTAGGAGTCGATCCATCCTAGTATTCTTTAGTGATTAAAATTGATGTGCCTTCAATAACCACAAAACTAGAAGTTATAGACTTTAACAAGTTGGCTTTTAATCACTAAGATCAGAGCTAACATCTCAACACACCGACTGGCTCACAGGAATGAGTCATACAGATCCTGGGATCTTTAAGTAAGAGAAGTCAGGGGCGGAGCCAAGAGCCAAGACCTGGAACCTTCCAGGTTAGTCAGGAAAGAGGAAGTGAAACTATACACCGTGTGGGGGAAGGTAATATACACGAGTGCAAAACGAATACAGGCAAGACAAACAGATTTCATTACACCAATCTATGGCCGTTCAGATAATAATCTGTCTTCCTGTTTTTGCCACCGAAGTGGATAACCTCGCATTTATCCACATTATACTGCATCTGCCATGCATCTGCCCAATCACCCAACCTGTCCAAATCATACTGGAGTTTCTCTGCATCCTCCTCACAGCACACATGCCCACCCAGCTTTGTGTCGTCTGTAAGGGGTCGTTTTAACGAGCTTATGGTGTGCTAGATCGGTTTTGATTTCGCACTGCTCGTGAGCGGTTCCGAAGCGCTCCCCCCTCACCGGTTCTAGACACTGGGCTTATTGCCAGACAACCTTGATGTGTGGCCCAACTTGTGACTCGGAAGACAAATGGGTCAGGTGAGACAAGGTGAGTTTTAAATCAGAAATATCTTTATTTTCAAGGAGAATAAACACAGAGAATGCAAGAATCAATTTAGACAAAAATCATTAGCATGTCTCCCAATGGGAACTAAAATTTAACACACAAGGAATAACTTTTGACTATCTTAAATCATACAACAATTCTTATCAGTGGTATACTAAAACGGGGGTGGGAAAAGCGCATGGACACATCGAGGGATAAATCACACTCCTTAATTACAGAACCCTTAATGTTACAAACCCTCCCGTTGCTAAAATATACCTCAACTATGTCAGTTAGGTAGAGTTGGGCCTTTATGCTCACCAGAATTTTAAAACCCTCCTGGACCTTGGTACTCCTTGTTACGTCTGGGATCTCCAATCTTCCTTATGGGACCGGCTCCTGGACCCGCTCTCCTGCACAAACTTGGAAGTCCTCCGAACTCCTCGAGTCGTCTCCTCTTCCGCACGGTCTTTGAACTCCTGATGGTATCTGGACTTGGACTTCACTGCTTCTGGTGAATCTTGTGGATCTGTCTGAGTCTGGCTGAATCTCTCTCCTGCACAATCTTGAAAGTCCTCCGAACTCCTCGAACCGTCTCCTCTCCACTCGGCCTTCGAACTCCTGATGGTCTTGGATCTGGACTGAACTTCTGAATCTGCTCTCCTGCACAATCTTGTGGGTCCTCCTTGCTCTGTCCTTGACCTCATGTCTGTGTGAAACTGTGATGGATCTGTCTGAATCTCACTGAGTGACTGAAGAGGTCTTGCTGTTGATTTTCCCTCAACCAGTTATACTGTTTCCTTGTCCTTATCTCGGCACCAAATCAGGGGTTTTCTTTTGTCAAGGTAATGGGCAGGCTGCTTTGACAAAAGCAAGTACTTTATTTTAATGTCTTGTAAATGAAACTGATGGGATCTGTCCTGTGTCCCTCTGAGTTTGGTACAGATAATGTTTTTTTTTACTGTGCTCAGCGATTTCAGAGATGGGTTTGCGTTTTGCTAGCAATTAGCGCACCTCCAGGTGCAAATACTTTTGTTTACGAGTTCGTTACTGCTGTAACCATATTATCATATCAATAGCAGTAAGTTCTGGAATCTTCTAATCGGTGATGACTCAGGCTGCTGTAAGATACTGCTGGTGTGTCCTTTTGAACTGAGCCATGAGAACTGCCAACTCCATCTTGTGTTCTCACAATGTGGCCACTTCAGGGGTTTTACCAATCTAGACTGTATTTTCTGGATTTTGCGAATCCTACAATCTGCAAACTTGGAGATATTACATCTAGTTCCCTCGTCTAAATCATTTATATATATTGTGAATAGCTGGGGTCCTAGCACCGATCCTTGCAGTACCCCACTAGTCACTGCCTGCCGCTCGGAAAAAGATAAAATTACCACAAACAACAATGAGATAATGACCAGATAATTTGTTTTTTTTGTGATGTTGATTGAAGGATAAGTATTGGCCAGGACACTGGGGATAACTCCCCTGCCCTTCTTCAAAATAATGCCTTGGGATCCTTTACGTCCACCTGAGAGAGCAGAAGGGGCCTCGGTTTAACGTTTCATCTGAAAGGTGGCACCTCCGACAGTGCAGTTCTGCGCTGGAGTGTCAGCCTAGATTTTTTTGTACTGAAGTTTCTGGAGTGGGACTATCATAACCTTCTGACTCAGAGGCAAGAGTGCAATCACCTGAGCCAATACCATTCTAACATTTAGCCAAAAATGTTTAAATTTTAATCATAGAGCTTAAAAATATATCAGTAATTACACATGTGGAAATAAATGTATTGGTTTATAAGAATGGATGCATTATCTTTAAAACACACACAAAAGGTCACATGAACAGTGAAATTATGATTACTTAAATAACGTGAGTTTTATTTTACAGTGGCAGATCTCTGATTCAATTCAATAACTGTCCTGATCGTAAAAGCTAAATATTATTATAGGTCTGGCAGAAAATGTGCTTTATCTGCATTTTACCAGACATTTTTGTAAAAGCTCAAAAATTCCAGATGGATTATATAAGACTTGAAAAGCACAGAGATTTGTGTCTTTGGACTTGACATACAAAATAATGACTAGGGACTGACATTTCTTTGTTCGTGAACCTTTTGTAAAAAAAGTAGATGTTAGTAAAGAGTGGTGGAACATTGGGAGAATGTACCAGTGAGAGATTTATCTGTCCTTAGCACTGCTCTGAGCATTCTTATTCTTCACAAACAGAAGTAAAACTACTTGCATGAAGTTAAAAAAGACTAATTTAAGCTCTTGTTAGAGCATACTGACGAATTGTACAGCAAGCTGCAATTGTGGAGGTACAACAAAAGGTTGTACTCTTAAATCAGACCTAGAAGTAGGGAAAATGAAAGTAAGGACATTTTAATCCACATGATTGTATCTATGTCAAGTCATGTAAAAATAATTCATACAGAAATGTTCCTATTTGGGGTGTGATGGTTCTCTGCTTTTATCACAGACTATTTGCCTTCGAATAATGTGTGACTGCACTTTTGGACAGTGATGAAAGTCCAAAGCCTTTTTTTGTGATGTACATTTTTGCAGTCCTTTCCACCTATAGTTGTAATTTTAGCAGTGGAACATATGGAACCTAGCGGGAACCATAGTGTGGTATCATCAGCAAGTGAGTGTCTAGGTTGGATGATGGGTGCAAGAAGCCACTGATCTGAAGAAGGAACATTCTGCTTCTTCATCTTCGTCAAGCCAAGAGGATTGATCAAATGGCAATAGTTTTATTGACAGACACTTGATTCACTAGCGAACGTATCAGCAGGCCAAATAAATCTCTTCCCCACTTCACCGAAGACAGCTCTTGGTCTTGGTCATATGCATTGATATGAGAGATCAACTAATACTAAACTTTGCTAGCTCCTCTTTTTTATAGAAAATAACTACTGCTAAAATTCATCAGTGGCCCAATTAAAAGTTATTGAAAAGAATAATTAACATTTCAGACTTGCCATTTTTTGAAACTGTTTTGTATTGTGCAAATCAAGTAGTGCACTATTGTTTACTTACTGCTTTCTTCTGATTCTGTATAATTATCTATTAGTTTTAGCCTGAACATAATGGTCTGCCAGTGTGATTTATCACTTTTCAGAGTGGACAGGAGCGCAATGAGCAGAACATATGGTGTACGGTCTGTAGTCTTGTGCTAAAGTGGTAACTGTTAGTTATGTGGCATATTTAGGTCAAGAATAAGGATGTCTTTCATTTCAATGGAGATGTGATCAGCTTATAGAAACTGTCCTTTGGCTATGAATCCAAGTTCAAAGTCCTGGAAGAGAGCCCAGGCTATAAATGAATTGTCCAGGTAAAGCATTTTTTGAATAGATTTAGATTTTTAAAAAGCAGCTCACAGCATATCCATTTTCCACAGCAACTCAGACCTGCTGAGATGAAGTCACTCACTCAATCTGGTTAAAAACTAGGCAAAGCAGCGAGAGACAAACAGCAGCATTTTCACACGTTCACAAGATTTATTTTCCTTGTCTTCTTAATGAGTCATCACGAAGCTTTTCCCAGGACTAGTTTGCACTACTGTTTACAGAGGACGGTCAGTGTGACTTTGCCCCAACCTTATGGCAGCACCCCTCACTGAATCAGCCTGACATTTCTATTTTTCACACACACCATCCCGGATTCCTCCCTCGAGTGAGGTTATCAGTTTTGTGCTGTGGCCTCCATCCCCATTAGAAACTGCCCAAAATCATTTCTCTTATGAGCTTCAGGTTTCAGCTGGTTATGCATGCTCTGTGGCTGAGAAGATGGCAGGTGGACGATTTGTTTTGAAGCATCTCCCTAACTTGTGTCTCAAAACAACAGTCTAGACAAAAAAGCTAGAAGTGAAAATGCATTTTCATCTTGAATCAACAGCACCAAAGCTCCTTCACCCTCAAGCATGTAGGAATTTATGATTTCAGAAGAATCTAACTCAGAACCTTTGAAAAAAAATTTAATTGATTAAGTAATGTTTAAAAACAACTGACAATAATGGATTTCTATTGTGTGAATTATCATGACAGTGAAGCTCCTCTTTAATGAGACTAGAGCTGGATAATAGCAAAGCTGGACAGCATCTAAACAGTTGATGACTCAAAATCAGCCCTGAAAATAGTCCCTATAGTAAGGATTTAGATTGAAATACAGCAAGATGTGGCCTTTTCATTACTTTAGCTGCAGGTATTTGATCACTTGTTTTGTGAGGAAGGGGTAAACCTAACGTATAGATGAAGACCAGTTTTCAGCAGTGGTGAATCTAGAGATTGCTGAGAATGCCACACAGAAAGGACCCCCCCAACCAGTGCTATTTAAAGGGATCATTAACTACTTACAGGTTAGTTGCTGGTTGATTTCTTCTGGCGGTTGCTACGATTCTACAAGAGTTTGGTGCTTTCCATAGTTCTTTCAAGTTGCAAAAGTCTACAGGAAGTGGTGTAGCAGGTGCTGAAGGACTTTTTTGCTGACTTCAAGGCTTCTGCACAAACGACTTGCTGCCAGACATGGGTGCACTAGTAGGCATTCCCCTTGGAATACAGCATGACTTGGGGAATGAACAGAGGCCACGCAGAGCAGAACAAGCTGCTGGTAGAGGGAGGAAGAGGAGGGGGAGAAGGTCTCACAGCAGGAGGCCATATCCACCCAGGGTGTTCAGGGAGCAATTCTCCTACCTGAACCTCAGCGAGGAATAGTGTGTGAGATGTCTATGCTTCAGTAAGGGTGTCCTCACTGAAATCTGCCACCTGCTGAAGCCACAAATGCAACCTCAGAGCTAGACAAGAACCGCATTGCCAGTGGCTGTGAAGGTGACCGTGGCAATGAACTTTTATGGTGTAGCTGGAGATATTTGCAACATCTCACAGTTGGCCATTCACTGTTGCGTAAGGAAGTTCACTGAGGTTCTATATTCAAAGAGAGCTGACTACATTTAATTCTCTCTTGCTAAAGACAAGCAGGGAAGGCGAAAGCAGGAAATAATGGTAAAAAGTTAAAATTAAAGGCTCTTTATCTGAATGCATGAAGCATTTGTAATAAGCTAGACAAATTAGTGGTACAAATAGAGATAAATGGGTTTGATCTAATAGCCATTACAGAGACGTGGTTGCAAGGTGACCAAGGTTGAGAACTAAATATTCCAGGGTACTTGACATTTCAAAAAGACAGGCAAAATGGAAAAGGAGGGGGGTGGGTAGCCCTGATAATAAAGGATGATATAAGGATGGTAGTGAGAAAGAATCTGGGCTTGGACGATCAGGTAGTAGAGTCAGTATGAGTGGAGATAAGAAATAGCAAGGGGCAGAAAACACTGGTGGGAGTCGTTTATAGGCCCCCAAACAGTAGCTATACCATTGGACAGAGTATTAATCAACAAATAATAGGAGCTTGTAACGAAGGTAATACAACAATCATGGGGGACTTTAATCTTCATATAGACTGGGCAAGTCAAATTGGCAAAGGTAGTCTGGAGGACGGGTTCATGGAATGCATTCGAGACAGTTTCCTAGTATAATACATCATGGAACCAACCAAGGAAAAGGATATTTTAAATGTTGTATTGTGTAATGATACAGGGTCAATTAGTAATCTCATAGTAAAGGGTCCTCTGGAAAAGAGTGAACATAATATGATAAAATTTCACAATGAGTTTGAAAGTGAAATACTTCACTTGGAAATGAGAGTCTTAAACTTAAATAAAGCCAACTACATACGTATGAGGGGTGAATGGGCTAAGGTAGATTGGGAAATTAGATTAAAAGGTATGATGGTAGATAAACAGTGGCAAACATTTAAAGAAATATTTCAAAATTCTCAACGAATATACATTCCATTGAGAAATAAAAACTCCACAGGAAAAGTGGTCCATCCATGGCTAACTAAAGAAGTTAAGGATAGTATTAGATTAAAAGAAGAGGCTTATAATGTTGCGAACAAGTGGTAAGCCTGAGGATTGGGACAGCTTTAGAAACCAGAAAAGGATGACCAAAAAATTGATAAAAGTGGAGAAAATAGAATATGAGAGTAAACTAGCAAGAAATATAAAAACAGATTGTAAGAGCTTCTACAAGTATGTAAAAAGGAAGAGAGTAGCAAAAATAAGCATTGGTCATTTAGAGACTGAGATACGTGAAATTATAATGGGGAATCAGGAAATGGCAGATACTTGAAACAAATATTTTGGATTGGATTTTGTCATGGGGGCGGGCTGGGGGCGAGTCAGGTGGTCGTTGGTTCCTGCTCCCGCCTCCGATGTGAGGCGGGATAATTTAGCAATTTTGCCCTAATTGGGTACTTGATTTCCAGTGTGTGGGAACCCCTGGCCCAATGAGTCTTTTGGTCCTGAAACTCGCCTCTGATGACGTCATTTACGCAGCTGCATTTAAGGCCTGCAAGCAGCCTTGGTTCATTTTCTGCCTTATAACTTTTATGTGGGATTGTTCTGAGGGATTTGTGGTGCAGGGATGTCAATCTCAAGGTATAAGGCCGCACCCCGCTTTGATGAGGACTCCCTCCAAGCTCTGGTGGAGGGAGCCAGAGCTCAGAAAGAAGTGTTGTTTCCTTCCTCTGGGAGGAAAAAACCTCCCCAGCAGACCAAAGCTGTGTGGCTGCAAGTGGCACAGGAGGTCAGTTCAAGATCAATGTGCAGCAGAACCTGGCTGCAGTGCAGAAAGAGGTTTAATGACCTTCTCCACACAGGAAAAATGAGTATGACATAACCACGATCCTCAATCTGCTCCCTATCGCCTCTCATCACCAGCTCTCTGTATTGTCAATCTCCTCCTCCACATCCCACTTGACCCTTACATCCATTGCACCCTTAACCATTCCCTCTCTCTCTATGTAAACATTCACTTAACTATTCGACTATGCTACCTTCACACTCCCTATCACGGTGATGCTATGACAGTAACTGACAACACACAGGGAGGGCCCTTGGTCTTAGGACCTCACTCCATCTTTGTGTCTTTCTAGGCATCTATGCTATGGATTCTCGACACTCACTCCATCATTCTCACTCAAACTCCACTTGTGTCCCTCATTGAAGGAAAAGAGAATTCACAATAAGAGGGAAAGGGTGAAGACAGGAGGAGGGCCACCCTCAATAGCCCAGATCACCAGCGCAGAGGAGGCGACACTCGAGATCGTGGGAGTTGAGAAGGATGTGCCAGTGGGGGACGGACAGACGGGCGCATCAGAGCAAGCTGGTGACAGAATAGTTTTGCATCTCTCTCATTTACATTGCATGAGTGACTGATATTGATTCTGATGCTCTAACAGATTGACTTATGATGATCTGCACAATTCCATGTGCATGCAAAGTTTAACTCATGTGTCTAACTCTTTCCTTTACTCCCCCACAGGACCATTGACAGCCCCCCTCCCCACTGTCCAGGAGGAAGAGCCTGAGCCAGAAGACTCCTCAGAGGAAGTTGCAACTTCTGAGGGCACAGCGTCACCAGAATTAAGCGCACCCAGCACCAGTGCAGACACTCACACCTCGGTGGGGCCTTTGGGACATAGAGTAGTGTTGCCACCTGGTGTATCACAGCTCACAAGTGAGCATCAGCAGATGGTGGAGACAGGGACAGCAGTGGAGAGTCCTTGTGGGAGGCCGCAGGGTGCTCCCAGCTCGGCTCTGCTGCATGTCGACCCTGTGCCTCCGGGTCCATCCAGAAGGAGAGCAGTGCTGGAACTCCAGGAATAGGTGCAGGAGTTTCTGGCAGGTTTTGTCTCCAGGATCGCTGCGAGTGTGGAGCGGATGGAGGAGTCCATCGCTAAATGAGCAGAGCCTTTGTAGAGGCGTTGGTGCATGAACGCATCACCATGGAAAGGATGGCAACCTCTGTGGAAAGGATAGCTACTTCCGTGGTAAGGATGGCTACCGTAGAGGAGAGGATGGCTACGGTAGAGGAGAGGATGGCTACGGCTTAGTCGCTAGGGTCTTGAAAACATGGTCGTTGTTCAGAATAGACTGACATCTCTGGAGGAGCGATGGTCAGCTATTGAGCAGAGAAACCAGAGCTTCATGGAAGTCCACTGGAGTAGGACTGCCAGTGCAGAAACGGGTCCTCATGGCCCCCCTGAAGAGCAGCAAGGTGCTGTCAAGCCACTTGCTAGCTCTGAAGTGGGGCTGACCCATGAGAGGGATGTTGGTGGCAGACAACAAGGAAGTGTGGGCTCCTCTCCAAGCGCTCACACGACCATGCTACTGCAGAGCCCTCGGTCAGAGCCCCACCAGAGTCCTCACATGTTTAAAACAAACATGACCACAGTAAATAATAATTCTAAAAGGTCTAAGAGCGTTAAAAAAACAAGCCTGAAGGCTTTGTGTATTAATGCAAGGAGCATTCGTAATAAGGTGGATGAATTAGCAGCGCAAATAGAGGTAAATGAATATAATATGATTGGAATTACGGAAACATGGCTCCAGGGGGACCAAGGCTGGGAACTCAACATCCAGGGGTATTCAATATTCAGGAAAGATAGGCAAAAAGGAAAAGGAGGTGGGGTAGTATTGCTGGTTAAAGAGGGGATTAACACAATTGTAAGGAAAGATATTAGCTCTGATGATGTGGAATCTGTATGGGTAGAACTGAGAAATACCAAAGGGCAGAAAACATTAGTGGGAGTGGTGTATAGACCCCCAAACAGTAATGCAGAGGTTGGGGATGGCATTAAAAGGGAAATTAGAGAAGCGTGCAATAAGGGCACAGCAGTCATCATGGGTGACTTTAATCTACATATAGATTGGGCTAACCAAATTAGTAACAATACTGTGGAGGAGGAATTCCTGGAGTGTATACGGGATGGTTTCCTGGACCAATATGTCGAGGAACCAACTAGGGATCAGGCCATCTTAGACTGGGTATTATGCAATGAGAAAGGATTAATTAGCAATCTTGTTGTGCGAGGCCCCTTAGGTCAGAGCAATCATAATATGATTGAATTCTTCATTAAGATGGAGAGGGAAGTAGTTGACTCAGAGACTAAGGCCCTGAATTTAAATAAAGGGAACTATGATGGTATGAGACGCGAGTTGGGTAGGATTGATTGGGGAATGTCACTCAAAGGGTTGACGGTGGATAGGCAATGGCAAACATTCAAAGATTACATGGATGAACTACAGAATTTGTTTATCCCAGTTTGGCATAAAAAGAAATCAAAAAAGGTGACTCAACCGTGGCTAACAAGGGAAATTAGGGATAACATAAGATCCAAAGAGAGGGCATATAAATTGGCCAAAAAAAGCAGCAAACCTAAGGATTGGGAGCAGTTTAGGATTCAGCAAAGGAGGACAAAGGGATTAATTAAGAGGGGGAAAATAGATTATGAAAGTAAGCTTGCAGGGAACATAAAAACTGACTGTAAAAGCTTTTATAGATATGTGAAGAGAAAAAGATTGGTGAAGTCAAGCGTAGGTCTCTTGCAGTCAGAATCAGGGGAATTTATAATGGGGAACAAAGAAATGGCACACCAATTAAATACATATTTTGGTTCTGTCTTCACAAAGGAGGACACAAATAACCTCCCAGAGATGTCGGGGAACATAGGGACTAATGAGGGGGAGGAACTGAAAGAAATCAATATTTGTCGGGAAATGGTGTTGGGGAAGTTGACAGGATTGAAGGCCGACAAATCCCCAGGGCCTGATAATCTACATCCTAGGGTACTTAAGGAAGTGGCCCTGGAGATAGTAGATGCATTGCTGGTCATCTTCCAGAACTCGATAGACTCTGGAACAGTACCCATGGATTGGAGGGTAGCTAATGTTACCCCACTATTCAAAAAAGGTGGTAGAGAAAAAGCGGGGAATTATAGACCGGTAAGCCTGACATCGGTAGTGGGGAAAATGCTAGAGTCCATTATAAAAGATGTAATAGCAGAGCACTTGGAAAGCAGTGACAGGATCGGACAAAGTCAACATGGATTTACAAAAGGTAAATCGTGCGTGACTAAACTACTGGAATTTTTTGAGGATGTAGCTGGTAAAATAGATAAGGGAGAACCAGTGGATGTGGTGTATTTGGACTTTCAGAAGGCTTTCGATAAGGTCCCGCATAAGAGATTAGCTTGTAAAATTAAGGCACATGGGATGGGGGCAAGGTATTGACTTGGATAGAGAACTGGTTGGCAGACAGAAAGCAAAGAGTTGGAATAAACGGGTCATTTTCCGAGTGGCAGGCAGTGACTAGTGGGGTACCGCAAAGATCAGTCCTAGGACCCCAGCTGTTCACATTGGCCCAGTAATTCGGGTCCCAACGCGTGAGTACGGACGGGGTACTCACGCGTGGGCCCGATGGAAGTGTCGGTTTTCAGCATGCACAGCGCATGCGTGGAAAACCGGCATTTCCTTTCCTCTGAACCAAGGGGTTAAGAGGCGGAACGCGTGCGACGTTTCAGGCAGCGCGTCGCAGTGAAATTCGGCGTTTTCATGAATGGTTTGAGTGAGGGTAAGTCCCCACGATTTACACATTTGAAAAGGAGGAGTAAAGCCGGCCAGCAGCTCCGTAACGCTGAGGATGAAGAATTGCTTCAGCAGTGCTGGTTCTGAACGGCAAATTTTTAGTTGTGAAAGGGAGGGAATTTATTGCAAGAAAGTCTGAGGTAAGTTTCCAACTTTATTTTTTTTTTTTAAACGGGTTTTAAGTAGTGTAGGTATAAGGATCAACTCTAGCTGTGTGCAAGGCCTAATTGAATATGATTTCTTTATAAAATGTGAAAATGACTGTTTAAAAATGAATAAAATGTTTAAAAAATAAACTTCTCATCAGTAATATATCTTCTTTTTAGTAAGTATGTGTGTATGAATGTATGTATGTCTGTATATATTCCTTGAAGGAGGTGCATTTCTGTATGTATTCCTTTCAGTATGTGGATGAATGTATGTATGTAATGATGACTTTCTGAAAATGTAAGTTATTGGAAAATGATCTTGGCCTGTAATATTCATCAGGCGGGTATGACGTGTTCCCAAGCCGTTAAAGCATGTTACCTGCCATGGACCGAGTTGATTTTATAGCCACTCAGTTTATTAAAATAACTGTAACAACTATTTCCATTTCTTCCTTACAAGTACGTCTGTGTAAAGAGGAGTCCTGTGAGCGAGAAATATGTCCTCTTATAGAAATGTTGCCGTGATGCTCTGTGTGGATTTGCTTCAAAGAAATCGGAACGCCAGGGAACAACGTAGAAGAGTGAGGAACCATAACCGTCTCCTGATCAGAAGGAACAACTACCCACCCCACAGAGTGTACAGGGAGAGGCGATCATTTGAGATGCTGTCAGAGGAGTTGTGTGTGAGGAGGCTGCGCTTTAGTAAAGAGCCAATCGGCCGACTATGTGACATGTTGAAGGCGGACCTGGAACCACGCTCGAAGGCCCGCACTGCCTTGTCAGTGAACATGAAGGTAACCACAGCATTGAACTTCTTTGCAAGTGGGTCATTTCAAGCATGCTCCAGTGACATAAGCAACATCTCCAAGAATGCTGCGAGGGTCTGCATTCACCAGGTCACAGAAGCCATTTGCCGTAGGCTTTCAGATTTCATTAAGTATGACTTGTCCACTTGAAATCAAAAGGAGATGGCCTTAGCATTTCATCGCATTGCTGGATTCCCAAAAGTGATTGGGGCCGTCGATGGAACCCATATTGCATTGAAGGCACCAATGGATGCACCCGTGACATACATAAACAGGAAGGGGTATCATTCATTGAATGTAATGATATTATGTGATGCGCACCTCAGGATCCTAAACGTGAATGCAGGGCACCGGGGAAGTAATCATGACTCCTTCGTCCTCCGTAACTCTAAATTGTATGATGCTCTCAGCAAATTGCCTACAGGATCGGCATGGATATTGGGTGACAAGGGCTACCTGCTAAGACCATGGCTGATGACCCCCTACCGCAAGACCAATAATCAGTCTCAGGAGAGATACAACCAGGCACACGTGTCAACACGTCAAGTGGTGGAGAGGACAATAGGAATTCTGAAATCACGCTTCCGGTGCCTGGATAGGTCAGGGGGGACCTTGCAGTACTCTCACCAGAAAGTGGCAAGGATTGTGATGGCCTGTTGTGCTTTGCACAACCTTGCCCTGCAGGAAGGACTGACCCTTAACACTGCAGAACAGCTCCCTGCTGAAATGGAGGATGAAGGCGATGGCAATGTGCATGTTGACAGGCCTCATGGGGAGGAGCCAAGTGCCGCCGAAAGTAAGGCTGCTCGGGAACTGCTGGTAGCCAACACCTTCACGAGGTAGTGCCGCCTTGTACCTACCCCTCGCCCCGCAAGGCAAAGACAGGAGCAGACACATATTAAAGTGAAGCAGTGACCTTTTATTGCATCATCAAACAGTTTTCAGCTTCAGTTTCGATGTATGAAATTTATAACTTGTAAATTTTAAGTAGCGGTTCTCTACTTTTAAAACATTAGTGAACAGGAACAGTTAAGAAAAAAATTTGTAAACAGTTTGTATTTACTTGTCTTTCTTTCTTAGTGCAAGTAAGACATTGAGGATGTTAACTACCTCTTTTTTGCTATTGAAAAATATGCAAACGTTAACAGTTTGGAATTCACTTTGTAAACAGTTTTAATTCACTTTTTTTGGTTTCTTAGTGCAATTAAAAAATTGAAGATGTTAACTACCTAGTTTCAAGCTTTCAAACATGTGCAAACTGATAAATGTTAGAAAAAAATTGTAAACATTTTACAGCAATTCTTCTTTGTTTCTTACTGCAAGACAGACATTCAAGGTGGAAACGACCTATTTTCTACTTTTATAACAGTTGTCAAAAAAAAATTTCTCCAATAAAAGTTGAATTTCTTTTCACATTGACTAGTGGATGTACTGCTTAAACGAAAAGGTTACATATCATTTCAGTCAAAAATAAACATTTGAATTTAAAAATCAAAGAAAACATTTAACATTTCAATAAAATGAAAATTTAAACAATTGAACTATTTGGCCACTCGCTTCTGTGACTGAGGGTTGAAGGAGGTGCAGTGAGCTAAAGGTGACACCCTAACGTTTCCTGCGCCTTCTCCCTCCCCGTGACTGGAGCCCTCCGGAGCTACTTGCAAGGCCCCTGTGTGACTTCTCCTGCTCTTCAGCAGTTGCCTCATGACAGGGTTGTTGCTGATGCAAGTGTACATTTCCCTGCATCATGACTGGCGCACCTGCTGGCTCCTGGGACCACACTGGCTCTGCACTTTGAGCTGGTAAGGGCAATTCTGCTGGAGTCAGAGTAATGGCAGTAGTTATAGGTTCATGCGAATGAAGTAGTGTAACGATATTCTCATTAAGCGCCGCCAACTGCAATGTCACCTGATTAAGTGAATTCTCATTAAGCGTCCCCAACTGCAATGCTATATGATTTAGTGCAATGCCAAGATTATCGATTCCATGCCTGATAGAGTCTCTAGAGTCAACATCCTTCTCAGTAAGAGAACTCAGCAATTGACTGAAACCTGCAATATGTTGCTCCTCAGCTTGTAGGTGCTGTTCTACTGAATGTCTTTCTGCTCCTCCCACTTGCGCTGAAGTGTCAATATGGTGTCTGTCTGTGGAGCTACAGTCAGCAGTGACTTGCACAGAGCCACAGGGGCCAGGAGATGGTGAGATACTGGGCAGCAACACAGGGTCCATACACTCCTGTTGCACTTGCTGACATAGGACAAGTTCCTCCTGTTCCTCAACCACCTCAGTAACTGCTGTCACTGCATCAGAAACACCTTCCCCAATGCCCTCTGCGGCCGCTGACTCCACGCACTGCTCATCCCGTGTGTGAGAGGTATTCTGTCCAGCTGTGGGAAGGAAACAGAAAACATTTGCAAAGGTAAAGCATGATGTGCCACATCACAGATATTCAACACACACCTAACCTTCTTTAACATATAGCTGGCCAGCCCAACTCACGTTCAGGTGCAACAATGTCTGATTGAGAATCATCCGCAGGGTGATTGCTAGTAAATCCGAACAGCTGCTGGACCCATTCCTCATGTTCGGTGAAAACCCTCACCATGACAACACCACCGCCTGTGAGTGCAAGTTCCTTGGAGTTGTGAGCACTTTTACTCTGAAATGACAACAGAAAAAAGAGAAGCACACAGCTGCATTTCTGACAGGGACAGCAAAGGCTTTGAAGACTGGGTTGGGTGTTTCTTTAAATCTCTGATTGAAGTTTTACAGCTCAAAGCACTGGAATCAAGATAAGAGAACAATAGATAACCCTGAGCTGGCCCCAAAGCCATAAGGTTTTATTGCTGCCTCAGGTGACTTGACCAAGAAGTCACTTGACTAAAATGCATGCATTGAAAGCCTTTTTAAATCTAGTTAAATTAAATTCTAAGCAATGTTACAGAACACTTTTGTAATAACTGTACAAACCTTGACAGATCGCAACAAGTCACTGAATTTCTTGCGGCATTGTTCCGCTGTACGCGGAATGGTGGAGGTCGCGCCGACAGCCTGGGCAACTTCCGTCCAAGCTATCATCTGACCTTTTCGCGGCGCCCTGGAATGCTCATTCCCAATGATGCGCAGGCGCTTCGCCTCCACCTCGTTGAGGAGATTGCTGAGATCATCTTCAGTGAAGTTTTGAGTTCTTTTAATCACGTGAATTGTGCTCATTCCAGCCATTTCACTTTGCTAATTAAATGACATGAATGAAAAGAATGCTTTCAAGGCTTTCAAAACTGTTTAAATAGCTTCAAATCTCTTTAAAACTATTTCAGAGTCCTCAAAATCATGTAAACATTTTTAAAAGATTAAAAAAGTTACCAAAACATTCCTAAAAATACAAAGAACCTACTTACAATGCTGCTCTGTATGTACGAAGCGTCTCCAGCTGCTGAGAAAGATTGGGGCGTGTCCTATGGTAATGTGACCTCACGGGGCGTGTCTCACTTACACTCCGCGCTCGAGGCTTCGCACTGGCTGCACTCCTGGGTGGCGTGACGTCAGACGCTGCCCGGGAGTAATCATCAGAAAAAAGGAATTCCACGCGCCCCGAGAGCACAACGGCTGGCGCGCCGGGTAAGTACACATCAGGGGCTTGCACGCGCGGCAAGCCCCCGATCCTAATTTCTGGGCCAATATATATTAATGATCTGGACGAGGGAATTGGATGTAGTATCTCCAAATTTGGAGACGACACAAAGCTGGGTGGGAGGGTATGCTGTGAGGCGGATGTTGTGAAACTCCAGTACAATTTGGACAGGTTGGGTGATTGGGCAGAAACATGGCAAATGCACTATAATGTGGATAAATGTGAGGTTATCCACTTTGGTGGCAAAAACAGGAAGGCAGATTATTATTTGAATGGCAATAGATTGGGAGAAGGGGAAGTGCAAAGGGACCTGGGTGTTATTGTGCACCAGTCGCTGAAGGTAAGCATGCAGGTGCAGCAGGCGGTTAAGAAGGCAAATGGTATGTTGGCCTTCGTAGCAAGAGGGTTCGAGTACAGGAACAAGGATGTCTTGCTGCAGTTGTACAGGGCCTTGGTGAGACCGCACCTTGAGTATTGTGTGCAGTTTTGGTCGCCTTATCTGAGGAAGGACGTTCTTGCCATGGAAGGAGTGCAGCGAAGATTCACCAGGCTAGTACCTGGGATGGCAAGAATGACGTACGAGGAGAGATTGTGTCGATTTGGCTTGTACTCACTGGAGTTTAGAAGATTGAGAGGGGATCTCATCAAAACCTATAAAATTCTGTCAGGCCTGGACAGACTAGATGCAGGAAGGATGTTCCCAATGGCCGGGGAGTCCAGAACTAGGGGTCATAGTCTAAGGATAAGGGGTAAGCCATTTAGGACTGAGATGAGGAGGAATTTCTTCACCCAGAGAGTGGTGAACCTGTGGAATTCTCTACCACAGAAGGCAGTGGAGGCCAATTCATTATATATTTTCAAGAAGGAGTTGTATATATTTCTTAAGGCTAAAGGGATCAAGGGATATGGGGAGAAGGCAGGAATGGGGTACTGAATTTGGATGATCAGCCATGATCTCATTGAATGGCGGAGCAGGCTCGAGGGGCCGAATGGCCTACTCCTGCTCCTATGTTTCTATGTTTCTCACCCAACTGAGACCGGCATCTCAGCCCCTGCACAGCCGCAGGAGCAGCAGACTGTTGCCGAGCCCTCACAGGTTCGCAACCCCAGAGGACGGCCGCCAAAGGTGTCGAGGCAGGAGCAGCATGAAAGTAAGCAAGGGGCCTCCACATCTGCTGAAGCCACAGGGGAAGCACCACGTAGAAGCATGAGTAAGAGGAAGATAAAGCACAAATAGTCACAAGGGTGGTCACTTGGGTGCTCTGTTGTGTTTAATTGCGAAATGCCATTCTTGACTGAATGTTATTGTTAGGGTGAAAATTATATAGCTTAAAGCAGCAACATAAAGAGTTAAAGAATGTATTGTAAGAAGTGAACTTGTAAATAAGAAACAATGGCACAAGACAAAACAAACTCAGCTTAAGACGGGGCAGGAATTAACTGTTTGTGTCTGCTCCCATTAAAACCATTGTGCTTGACATTATTGTTGAACAGTTATTGAATGTGGGAAACACTAAATATTTCACAATTATTCAGTGGTGCAGCCTTCTGCAAACTATTTGCTGGAAGCCCTTTGGATGTATTGATGTAATTCTACTATTCTATAATGCAAAGTAGATGAATCAAAATTGTGTGTATTGATGAGTTCAGCTGCAAAACTGCCCATTTTGTAATTAACTATTAAAAACCGCCCAAAGTTCTAGAAGGTTCCATATCATTCCTGTGAGGACAGGGGAGTTGTTGCTGGGGGAGCGTGATTGGTTGAAGACACCTCTGTGTAATATTTTGCTATAATGTATAAAAGAAGTTTCAATACCTTGTTGCTGGGGGAACGTGATTGGATGCGGACAAGAGAATTGTTGCTGGGGGAACATGATTGGGTGAACACATTTGTGTGTAATGTTTTGCCTGTATAAAAGAAGTTTCTATACCACTGAACGGTGAGAAGCTTATCACTAGACCGCGGGGTCTATGGTTCTTCTCCCAGAACGTTCTGTTAATAAACTGTGTACTTTTACTTTAAGACAGACTCGAGTGAATCTATTTTTCACCAACATTATAAAATGACTTGATGCCAAACTGTTGAAGTTGTGGACTGTGTCATTTCAGAAATGGGACTTCCACATTGAGGGCTCAGGGTGACTTGGAATTGTCAGTATAGTGGTCAGAGTGATAGGAAGCCACAGGTTCTTGTCCATTGTTGCTGGTGTGGTAAGAAGGTGTGAGCCAAATGTGTTTGATTGGGCAGCCTAAGCAAATCTGGCCAAGATGAGTGCATCCCTTGCACCCCGGGCAGCAATGTTCTCGCGTGCTGCTGCCGCTGGTTGATGCGCCTCCACAAGCTCTTCGTTCTCGCTCTCCTCCTCCTCCTCATCCTCATCATCATCTGAGGAGGCTGTGCGATGAGCCACTTGTACCTCAGGCAGCTGCAAGCCATGATGCTGTGCCATGTTGTGAAGCGCACAGCAGACCACAGCGATTCTGGAGACCCTGGCTGCTGAGTACTGCAGGGCTCCACCTGATCTATCAAGGCATCTGAATCGCATCTTCAGCAAGCCGATGGTTTCCTCGATGATGGATCTGGTCGAAATGTGGCTGGAGTTGTAGCGCTCCTCAGTTTTGTTGGATGACTTCCTGAATGGCGTCATTAGCCACATCTTCGGGGGTAGCCCTTGTTCCAAGTAGCCATCCGCAAAGTTGGTCTGGCAGACTGAAGAGTGGAGGCACACGAGACTGCCGTAGGATGAACGAGTCACGGCAACTGCCAGGGTACTTGGCGCAAACATGCAAAATTTCCTTTTTGTGGTTACACACCAACTGCACGTTGAGGGAGTTGAAGCCCTTGTGGTTGACAAAAATACCTGGATTGTGATGGGGTGCCTTAAGTGCCACATGTGTGCAGTCTACGACGCCCTGCACCCTTGGAAAGCCTGCCATATTAGCAAATCCAACCGCACGCGTGGTTACACTTGCTTGATCCTTGGAGAAGTTGATGTAATTGTGCGCATTGGCAAAGAGGGCATCGGTTACCTGTGTGATGGTAGTGTGTGTGGCCACCTGGGAGACGCCGCTGATGTCTGCTGCTGATCCCTGGAATGAGCCTGAAGCAAAAAAGTTGAGTTTAGTGGCGACTTTTACAGCCACTGAAAAGGGGTGTCCACCCGCTCCTCTGGGCTCCAGGTCTTGGTGCAGCATTGTGCAAATGTCACCCACTACCTCTCGTGAAAGTCTCAGCCTCCTTTGGCACTGCTTAGTCATGTTGAGGTAGCTCATCCTCTGTCTGTAAACCCTGTTTTGGGGGTATCTCCTGCGGCGACGTCCTTGCCTGCACTGACACCTTCTGGCCTGTGCAGCTTCAGGTGGGTGAGCAGCAGCTCCTGTTGCTCCTGCTGTTGGTGCTGCTGTTGTTATGGGTTCTGCTCCTGCCACAGCTGGTCTTCATCCGAATCTGAGGTCCAGGAGGAAAGGAAATAAATGGTTCCCATGCTGCTGGTATATACCTCAGTTGTGGAAGTGCTCAGTCAAGGTGGGGAGAGGGTTTTCCCAGGAGGTCACAGTGGAGATGGATCTCAGCTTCCACACTTCCAAAATCAGTAGACCTGCCAAAAGTTCTCCAAGACCTGAGAAAAGAAAGTTCTGCCACCTGTAAATGATAATTGTTGAAAACTCCGTTTTTATGGTGGAACTGCAGCTGTTAGGAAGCCAACCACTTGTGAACCCGACAGGATTAGCTGGTGTGTTCCAGGGGAGATGTGCAGCATGCGGGGAATGTGGTAAACTCTGAAAGGCCTCTCAAAATAGCATTATAGAGGCACTTAAGTGGTAGTTAAGTACATTAATGGCCTATCCCACCGCTTGGATGCGGGACCAAAATCGTGTCTGCAAGCCCGCATTTGGGAAAGTTGCGCAGAGGCAGGATCGGAGCCCGACGCCTTTTTTTTGCAACTTTCCCACCTGACCCGCCTTCAAACCAGCCTCCTCGGGCCTGCCAAAATCCAGCCAATAACATCTGTTTTCACAGTAGAAGACATAAAAAGCATACCAAAAATGATGGGGAACCAAGGGGCTAATAAGAGTGAGGAACTTAAAGTAATTAAGATCAGTAGAGAAAAAGTACTTGAGAAACTAATGGGACTAAAAGCCAACAAATCCCCTGGACCTGATGGCCTACATCCTAGGGTTCTAAAAGAGGTGGCTGCAAAGAGAATGGATGCATTGGTTGTGATCTTCTAAAATTCCCTAGATTCTAGAATGGTCCCAGCGGATTGGAAGGTAGCAAATGTGTGGTAAACCACTGCTAACTCTGTACATGTCTGTGCGGTAAACCACTGTTAACTCTGTACAGGTCCGGGCATGTCTCCGCCCCTGGCTCCACCCCTAAGCCCGGGTATAAAGGTGACTCACCACCCTTCCCCCGGGAGCTCTTAGGATGGATCCACTAGCAGAAGCATGCTCCAGTTCTTAGTCAATAAAAGCCTACTTCGTATAAGTTCAACTCGTAGTCTTTGGTGTTGTTGATAGTGCATCAATTTTATTGACTAAATTTTCGACATGGAGCAAATCTTGAAGCCGGAACGTTTAGACCTGGATCTTCAAGCAGCAGATGCAGCCAATAACTTTGAACACTGGCTGAGCTGTTTCGAAGCCTTCCTGGAGGCCTCCAGCACTACCATCACTACAAATGACACGAAACGGCTTGTCTTGAACTCATGGGTGAGCCACCGAGTCTACTCGATCATCCGAGACGCCACAACTTACGCGGCCGCCATCGCGACGCTAAAGGAACACTACGTGAGGCCTGTTAATGAGGTCTACGCCAGGCACCTCCTGGCTACCCGAAAACAGCGGTCCGGGGAATCGGGCGCCGAATATTTACTGGCACTGAGAGTCCTCGGCCGGGCCTGTAATTGCAAAGCAGTGACGGCCAAGGAATGGACGGAAGACCTGATCCGAGACGCCTACGTAGCCGGCATCAGGTCCAACTATACTCGGCAGAGGCTGCTGGAACAGAGGGGGCTCAACCTGCAGAAGACGGTGGCCCTCGCTAACTCGTTAGACGTGGCCCTCCAGAACATGGACGCTTACCCCCCTGACCGGATGGCCATGTGGATGTCACGGGAGCAGCCATCTTGGGACCCGGTAAGGCCACAAGCCGCCAGCAGCCCAACTACAGCTGCAATGACCAGAGGCCAGAAATGCTACTTCTGCGGCCAGGCCAAGCACCCCAGACAGCAATGCCCAGCAAAGGACGCGACCTGCTCCAAATGCGGCAAGAAAGGCCACTACGCGAGAGTGTGCAGGGCGAAATCGACCCCCAATTCCAGCAGCGCCGCGTGTGAACCGTGCAGGCCGCCATTTTGGATCCCACCAACCACGTGTGAGCCGTGCGGGCCGCCATTTTGGGCACCACCAGCCGTGGGGGAGCCGCCATCTTGGACACCATTTCGGGACCAGGCCCCCGGCACGGGCGAATACTACAGCGACCCACCGACCTCGACGATGGCCTCCATCACCCTGGACCAATCTAGGCCCCATCAACTAGCCAGGTCCATGATGAACGTAAAGGTAAATGGCTATGCCACAAATTGCCTTTTCGACTGCAGAAGCACAGAGAGCTTCATCCACCCCGACACGGTGCGACGCTACTCCCTATCGGTTATGCACACACGCCACCAGGTCTTTATGGCCTCAAAGTCCCATACGGCGGACATCGGCGGCTACTGTGTAGCGACTCTGACAGTGAACGGCGTGGAGTACAGAGATTTTAAATTCCTCGTCCTGCCACAGCTCTGCGCTCCCGTACTGCTAGGATTAGACTTCCAGTGCCATCTGGAGAGCGCCATGATGGCATATGGCGGGCCCCTGCCCCCACTTACAGTCTGCAGCCGGCAGAATTTAAACACGGCGCCGCGCAAAGTATGCAGCCTGTCCACCCTGAAGGTCAAACCCCCCCCCCGTTGTTCGCTAACCTCGCCAAAGACTGCAAGCCAATTGCTACTAAAAGCAGGCAGTACAGTGCCGAGGATAGGAGCTTTATTAAATCAGAAGTAGAAAGACTCCTGAGGGAAGGGATTATCGAGGGCAGCACCAGCCCATGGCGAGCCCAAGTGGTGGTAGTGAAGACCAGCGAAAAACAGCGCCTGGTTATTGATTACAGCCAGACGATCAATCGATACACGCAATTAGACGCATACCCACTTCCCCGCATATCTGACATGGTCAACCAGATAGCACAATACCGGGTATTCTCGACGATTGATCTGAAGTCGGCATACCACCAGCTCCCCATCAGGCCTGAGGACTTCCAGTACACGGCCTTCGAGGCCGACGGTCGCCTCTACCACTTCCTCCGAGTCCCCTTCGGCGTCACCAACGGGGTCTCGGTCTTCCAAAGGGAGATGGACCGGATGGTTGACCAGAACGCGCTGCAGGTCACCTTCCCCTATCTAGACAACGTCACCATCTGCGGCCATGACCAGCATGACCACGACGCCAACCTAGAAAAATTCCTCCATACGGCCCAACGGCTGAATCTGACATACAACAGAGAAAAATGTATGTTCCGCACCACGCGCCTCGCTATTTTTATAGGCCAGACAGGGCACACCTGATTAAAGCCACCCGCCCCTTCGAACGTCTCAGCGTCGATTTCAAGGGGCCCCTTCCCTCCTCTGACCGCAACACGTACTTCCTCAATATTATTGACGAGTACTCCCGTTTCCCCTTCGCCATCCCCTGCCCGGACATGACCAGCGCCACAGTCATCAGGTGCCTCAACGACCTGTTCGCCATATTTGGCTTCCCCAATTACATCCACAGCGACAGGGGCTCGTCGTTCATGAGCGACGAGCTGCGCCAGTACCTGCTCGAGAAGGGCATAGCCACGAGCAGGACTACCAGCTACAACCCCCGGGGTAACGGACAGGTAGAGAGGGAGAACGCAATGGTGTGGAAGACCGCCATGCTCGCCCTAAAATCCAAGGGCCTCCCAATCTCCCGCTGGCAAGATGTCCTCCCCGATGCGCTCCACTCCATACGATCACTGCTCTGTACTGCCACAAACGCCACCCCTCACGAGAAGATGTTCGTCTTCCCCAGGAAATCCACCTCGGGGACATCACTACCGCCATGGCTGACGTCTCCGGGACCCGTCCTGCTCAGGAAACACGTGAGGAGCCATAAGACGGACCCCCTGGTCGAAAAGGTTCACCTCCTCCACGCCAACCCACTGTATGCCTACGTGGCGTATCCTGACGGGCGGGAGGACACAGTCTCAATTCGAGACCTCGCACCCTCAGGTACCACCCGAAACACCATCGATCACCATCCACTACCTCCACCCACCACCACTACCCACGACGCACCACCGGGGTGTCTACCACGAACTGACGACATGCCGGTGCCATCCCTACCCCGAGAGGACGACACGCCAGTGCTCCGTCCCACGGGAGAAGCAGCTGCGGGCAAAGAACCGCCGCAACCGGCACCACGAAGATCATTACGGCAGACAAGACCCCCGGAGAGACTTTCGTATACGAACTTTTGAAACACTTCACCCCGCCGGACTCTCTTTTAAACGAGGGGTGAATGTGGTAAACCACTGCTAACTCTGTACATGTCTGTGCGGTAAACCACTGTTAACTCTGTACAGGTCCGGGCATGTCTCCGCCCCTGGCTCCACCCCTAAGCCCGGGTATAAAGGTGACTCACCACCCTTCCCCCAGGAGCTCTTAGGATGGATCCACTAGCAGAAGCATGCTCCAGTTCTTAGTCAATAAAAGCCTACTTCGTATAAGTTCAACTCGTAGTCTTTGGTGTTGTTGATAGTGCATCAAAATGTAACACTGCTATTCAAGAAAGGAGGGAGAGAGAAAATAGGGAACTAGAGGCCATTTAGCCTGACATTGGTCGTTGGGAAAATGCTGGAATTCATTATTAAGGAAGTGGTAATAAGGCACTTAGAAAATCATAATATGATTAGACAGAGTCAACATGGTTTTATGAAAGGGAAATCGTGTTAAACAAATTTATTAGAGTTTTTTGAGGATGTAATTAGCAGGGTAGATAAAGGGGAACCAGTGGATGTAGTATATTTGGATTTCCAAAAGGCATTCGATAAGGTGCCACAAAAAAGGTTGCTATGCAAGATAAGGGCTCATGGGGTTGGGTTAATATATTAGCATGGATAGAGGATTGGTTAACGGACAGAAAACAGAGAGTAGGGATAAACTGGTCATTTTCTGCTTGGCAGGCTGTAACTAGTGGGGTGCCACAAGGATCAGTGCTTGGACCTCAGCTATTTACAATCTATATTAATGACTAAGATGAAGGGACCTAGTGCAAAGTATCCAAGTTTACTGATGATACAAAGTTAGGTGGGAAAGTAAGCTGTGAGGAGGACACAAAGGGGTCGATTTTCAGTGTGCCATGAGGCGGGCTTTTAGGCGTGCGGGGGGGCAAAAATCCTGAATTTGGGAGTCCCGACACCATCCCGCCCAAAACCTGCCGCCACGTAAGTTTCAAAGGAGGAGGGTACCCGGCCCGCACTGGGACCCGCCGACCCGAGGCGGGAAGGGATTAGTGCCAATTAACTGCCTGTTAACAGGTAGTTAACAGGCAGTTTTTAGACTAATCCCTATTTTGAAGGGTGTCGTGTGGGATTCCCGATGGCTCCAAACCACGCCAGGTTAGAGGAGGCGGGCCGTCGGGTTGAAGGACTTGGAGGAGTTGAGATGTCGGTGTTCAGGTGAGTGATGGGTGCATGAGTGCAAAGGTAAGTCTGTTTGGTGTGTCTAAAATGTGTAAAGAAGTTTAAATTACCTGTACTTACCTTAACAGCCTTCCTTCCTCTAGGCTTCGGGAGTTCTTCATTCAGCCGGCACAGAAAGCAGAACGGCCGCGAGCTGTCAAAAGTGACAGCCTTCAGCTTTCAGTGCCGGCGTGATTTCTAACTGAGTCTGCGTAGAAGGACTCAGGTTAGAAGTAAGACTGTCAGTGTTTGACAGCTTCAAACAGCTGTGAAACACTGATATTTCATCTGTCAACACGTCTTGACAGATGAAATTTCAGTCTGTGATGTCACCTGTTGCCGGGTGGCCCTTAATTGGCCTGCTGAGCCCGCTGGGCGGGCTCAACAAGGTCAATCAAGGGAAAATCTCGTGGATTGGCCGCATCTCGATGGAGGCGGGACTAAAACCCAAAATCAAATCAAATCAACTTTTATTGTCATTGTTCGTGCACAAGTGCAGTACAACAAAATGTAGGCTTGCGGCTCCCGAGAGTGTACATTTAGATTAAGACATTGAAACATTCAACATGCATTTGGCTTGTAATACATTAACATAAACATAACCATAATAAAGTGCATTGGCAGATGTGCAGGCTTTAGAGTTTATTTCTGGAGTTCAGTAGGATGACAGCCCTGGGAAAGAAGCTGTTCCTAAATCTGGTCGTACGGGTGCGAATGCATCTGTAGCATCTCCCAGATGGCAGGAGGGTGAACAGACTGTGGCTGGGGTGGGTAGGGTCTTTGATGATGGACCGTGACCTCCGTAAACAGTGTTTCTGGTATATGTGCTCTATGGTCGGTAGCCGGGTGCTGGTAATGCGTTGGGCAGTTTTGACTACCCGCTGCAGGGCTTTCCGGTCATAGTAGCTACAGCTGCCATACCATACTGTGATACAGTTTGTCAGGATGCTCTCTATTGTGCAGCGGTAAAAGTTAGAGAAGATCAGGGGTGACAGGTTACATCCCTTCAGCCTCCTTAGGAAATATAGGCGCTGCTGGGCCTTCTTCACCAGAGAGGAGGTATTGAGGGACCAGGAGAGGTCTTCCGTGATGTGGACTCCGAGTAACTTAAAGCTGTCCACCCTTTCCACCACATCCCCATTGATGTGGATGGGGGTGTGACTTCCGCCTTTAGACTTCCTGAAGTCCACAATGATTTCTTTGGTTTTCTTGATGTTAAGGGCCAGGTTGTTATCGGCGCACCACTTCACGAGATGCTGGACCTCCTCCCTGTAGGCTGACTCATCGTTGTTGGTGATCTGGCCTACTACCGTGGTATCATCCGCAAACTTGATGATGGTGTTGGAACCATGAACAGCCACACAGTCGTGGGTGAAGAGGGAGTAGAGGAGGGGGCTCAGCACACATCCTTGTGGGGCCCCCGTGCTCAGGGTTAGGGGGGGGGGGGAGGTGTGGTTACCTAATTTGACAGACTGGGGTCTGTTTGTTAGGAAGTCCAGGGTCCAGTTGCAGAGGGAAGTGTTCAGGCCAAGCGTTTGGAGTTTGGTGGCCAGCTTGTTGGGGATGATAGTGTTGAATGCTGAGCTGTAGTCTATGAACAGCATTCTGATGTAAGTCTCCTTACCATCTAAGTGATTCAGTGCCGAGTGTAGAGCAGTTGTGATTGCATCCTCCGTTGATCTGTTTGCACGATAGGCAAACTGGTGTTTGTCAAGAGAGGCGGGAACACTGGCTTTGATGTGAGCCAGGACCAGTCTCTCGAAACACTTCATTATGATGGGTGTGAGTGCGACAGGTCGATAGTCATTCAGGCACGTCACAGCCGTTTGTTTTGGCACAGGAATAATGGTAGCGGTCTTGAAGCATGTAGGGACTACTGCCTGGGCCAATGACAGATTGAAGATGGCGGTGAAGACATCAGCCAGCTGATCAGCACATTCCTTGATGCTATCCGGTCCAGCAGCCTTTCGTGTGTTCACTCTGCGTAGAACACCCCTTACGTCGGAGTTCGACAGAGTGAGCACCTGGTCTTCCAGGGGTGGCAAGGCTTTGGTAGCCGGCTCCTTGTTGTCTCTGTTGAAGCGAGCGTAGAAGTTGTTAAGCTCCTCCGGAAGGGAGGCATCGCTAACCGGGGGGCTGGTGTTTTTGCCCTTGTAGTCAGTGATGGACTGGATGCCTTGCCACATACGCCGGGGGTCCGAGTTGTTGTGGAAATGATCCTCTATCCGCAGTGTCTGTTTCCTTTTGGCAGTTTGGCAACCGAAAGTTGTAGTCCCACCTCCTTCCCGACTTCTGAATGAAAATCCAGCCCAAAGAGCCGGCAAAGGGATATAGCTAGACTAAGTGAGTGGGCAATAAGATGGCAGATGGACTATAATGTGGGGAAATGTGAGGTTATTCACTTTGGTATGAAGAATAGAAAAACAGAATTTTTTTAAATGGTGAGAAACTATTAAATGTTGAAGCTCAGAGAGATTTAGGTGTCCTGGTACACAGAGAGTTAGCATGCAGGTACAGCAAGCAATTAGGAAGGCAAAGGGAATGTTGGCCTTTATTGCAAGGGGGTTGGAGTACAAGAGTAAGGAAGTCTTACTCCAATTGTACAGGGCTTTGGTGAGACCACACCTGGAGTACTGTGCACAGTTTTGGTCTCCTTATCTGAGAAAGGACATACATGCCTTACAGACACAGTGCAACGAAGGTTCACTAGATTGATCCCTGGGATGAGAGGGTTGTCCTCTGAGGAAAGATTGAGTAGATTTGGCCTATACTCTCTGGAGTTTAGAAGAATGAGAGGTGGGGGATTGACAGGGTAGATGCTGAGAGGTTGTTTCCCCTGGCTGGAGAGTCTGGAACTAAGGGTCATAGTCTCAGAATAAGGGTCTTCCATTTAAGACTGAGATGAGGAGGAATTTCTTCATTCAGAGGATCATGAATCTTTGGAATTCTCTACCTGAAAGGGCTGTGGATGCTGAGTCATTGAGTATATTCAAGGCTGAAATAGATAGATTTTTGGACTCCAGGGGAATCAGGGGATATGGGGATTGGGCCGGAAAGTGGAGTTGAGGTCGATGATCAGCCATGACCTTATTGAATGGCGGAGCAGGCTCGAAGGTCCAGATGGCCAACTCCTGCTCTTATTTCTTATGTTCTTATGTAAAAAAGTTTGAGAACTACTGCACTAGGGAGTTAAAAACCAGCTACAGGTGGAAATATATCCCCAGCCTTATTCAATACAAGTGTTACAAATTTTGTCAGTTGTCTCCAAAGCTGGAGGGTGGAGCCAAACCACATTGAAACAAAGACATACTGAGTTATGTTTATGGATAGCAGTTAAATTTGAATATTGATGACAGTTATTTAAATCCAACAAGCCCTGGCAACTGTTTGACAACCTCCAGTCTACTATGCTTTTGATTACTGTTTTAATGTTTTCCTTACATTTGCCAATGAATGTTAACCACTCAAATACAGATTGTGTGAGCTCTCTCCCCAGTTACTGTACAATAGTAAAGGGACTGCCACTACAAGTGCATAAACAAATTAAAAACTGCTTTCAAAGTTATGAAACATAACTGGACACGACAACTCACCCACAAATAGGCTAATATTCCGCATCATATGGTACTAAAATCCTCAACATCGAATCTCATTTTTAAAAATTAAATAATATTCATTATCACTCCAAACCCACGCCCTATTTTATTTTAAAACCCTTGGCAAATGAACAATTGCTCAAATAAAGCCAGTTAAGAAATTCACACCAGGGAACATCTCAAAAAAGCAGCTGCAACCAGTTTTGAAGAAAGTAAACATTCACATCAGGCTGAGGCAAATAAGTTTTTGTATCTCTCTCTCTATATATATAGATTATACTTTTTAAAATACGACTACAACTCTCAGAAACTATCAGCTTATTTTAAAACATTTCTTCCTCAAGTTCTGTGCAACTGTCAATGGCAGGAAGATGTGATTAATTATGAAAGCTTTCCGTCCTGCCTTCCAACCACGGATTGGTTCTGATGATTTCAAAACACTACCTTCCAACTGATCTGATTTGACAATCTCTAATCCCTTGGCCCGGAATTTGCGGTCAGTGGCGAAGCGACGGCACTCGCACAGACCTTAAAAAAAGCTGCCCGCAAAGATCTAGCGATCTCTGTGGCATGAATTTCAGCTGATTTGACCTTTGTTTGAATCTGGCGTCAAATCAAACAAATCCTAAGCGTCCAGCAACAACAAGCTGGCTAAGCAACCACTCACATTGAAGAATTCTCACAGACCACAAACCAGGAAGTAAAATGCACAGATTCTAATTTACTTTTTATAAATTTTATAATGAATGAAATAAAGATTGGGACATGCACATATGATTAAGGTAGAAGCTAAAATATAATAAACACACTTTAAAAAAATATATTAAAAACTTGTAATTCTTAATCATATTAATGGAACAATTTTACATTCCATAAATATAGAATTAGGTTTTCAGGACCAGAACGATAGTTCAGCAGTCAGTGCGCCGTTAAAAACCCAGCTACACCTCTTTCAACAAGGCTTCAAGTTTTAGTTTTTTTTTAACAGCAATATTCCATCGTAAAAGGGGAAGTTTTCATCCTTATATGTGATTTCAACTGATTGGGGAGTTTCACAGCACAACCTGTGGCGGAGCAGTGAATGACTGACCGCAACTTCAGGATTTCTGCATTTATCTGCGCATGCACTAAATCCTGAAGCTGCGGTCAGTTTCCGAGGGGTAATGACAGCAAACGCTGACAGTTTTGCCATCATTACCACCGCAAAATCCAAGCCAAGATTTTTTTTCTTGTTAAACACCAACAAGCTGACGTGTTCAAATTTCCGTGGTTCCTGCATATGATAATTTATTGGCATATTTATTCAGTTTTGTAGACATGCTTTTGTGGTGAAAGAACCAATTGGGTTTAAATTTCTGATGTCACCATCGAATTCAAGAATACTAACTGTATCGAACAGGAGGGTTTTCATTCCATCAGCTCCTTCTTTCTGTCTTTTAAACAAGTCTCAGGTACAGTAATTTTTTTTGGGGGGGAAGGGAAAAGTTGCTGTTGCTGCAACAAGGTGTGCCCCTTTGACCTGTAAAAATGCTGCGCTCAAATTTACTCAAACACAAAAGAGGAAAATATGCATTTTGAAAGAAAATTAGGGACAGATGAAATCTCTACACATCTTTGCTAATCACACTCTGGAAAAAGCTAACATGGGGATTTTCTTTAAAGATCAAAAAAGTACACAATATTAAGTTAACAAAACAGACCTTTGGAAAGCAGAGATTTATGAACCAGCAACCCAACAACCTCAATTTAAAGGCATACGTTACTACAAAGTTACTGATTTAAAGAAAGGACAATCGACATCATGTCCTCACACGTGCCATACGCCCACTCATCCACAAATTCTATTTCTGTTTTTAGGGATGGATAGCCCTACGTGTTTCAGCTGGTCTGCCATTCATTTTCATAGGCTTGAGTTGTTATTCTCCCTTTTTTGCTAAAGACCCCCCTCTTAAGATACTGCAGAAGTTAACAGGCTTCTCATATATTCTGAATGCTAAGTTGAGACATAACTAGTGGTTATTAGTGTGTTTAAGTTTTGTACTGGCTCTTATCCACTTCCACTGCTTGAATGCCAGGAGGGGAAATTGCAACTTGGGTGGTTGCTGAGCAGCTTAAGGAGTCATGTGACAGCGCCGTCCAATGAGCGCTCGCGGGCTGTGTTGTTTGCCGATTCGCTGTGTGACAGCTCGCGGTCGTCGCTAAGTTACAGCAACCGGCTGCGTTCGAATCCCGGTCAACGTTCCAAACATGCCTGCAGCGGCCGCACTCCGATTACAATAACCATATTCCGGCAGGTACGTGGACTTTGCAGTATTAATACATGCTTCGATATTTTTGTTAAAGTCCACGTTCTGAGCACTCAGCAAAATAAGGTGGCGGCTTTTAAACTTGTGTAGGGAAAGCAAGCTGGAAATGCAATACTTGCCATTGTGCAACAGATGAGATGGACTTGTTGCCAAACAGAGCCAGTCAAAGCTCATGAGGCAGGACTGTTTGAAACTCACACTGAACTGAGTCTGGCTTCTAAAACCTGCCAAATGCTGAGATTAAAATCGAAATGAATGATCTGTGGTATTTCAGGGACTCCATCCTGTGCTGCTACTTTTTTTTTTACCGATGAAAATTCAAAACAGTTGAACTTTCTGTTGTTCCTTTCTTTGAGTGAGTTTTTGCTGTGAGCATTATTACGACATATTGTATTCCGAGCTTTAGTGTGTTCAGTACCTGCCTAAATTATGTTCTCACTTTTGTGCTGATGGACACCCCAATTACTTTGCATTAATGTAAAAATGGCAATATAACTGCACTTTTAATATAATTAATTAAAGCACCAGAACCAAAGTAGCCTGTATCCTACAGCAGTTAAACTGACCACCCAACTGGCATTTGTCACATGCTTCTGTTTCACCTTATTTGCTTAGGTCACAGTGCTTAGCTACCACTGGTAGAATAACTGTTGTATGTAGCATATCACTGAAAAAAGATGGTATCTATTCAGCAAATAAAAATGTCTTTGCCTGTGTTAATGCAGAAAGCATTTAAATATTGATGTGTTGCCTTGTAACTTTTTACTGGCCTCCTGTCAATGTTTCTACACACAAAGCAAATTAATACATTTTTGCTTTTGTATGTTTGCGGTTTTATTGTCCTGTCATATTCTATTTAAATACTATTTGTTTAGCATTTTATTTTACAGAAAAAAGGAACGTAAGCATATAACCAGAAAAATAAAATGTTATATAGCGGCGAATAACACACAATCAGATATTGCAGGATAGTTGTCATCAATACAATATCCTACTGTGAGGCCAGGAATGTGAAAGATTAGAACAGTGCCGAGATTAGCCCCAGTGGATTAGTACGGAAATTTTAAATTAAATATTTTAACTTATTTTGAGTTTAAATGTAACTTAATTTTAGCTGCTGAATAGTAGAACTGTTTAAACTCATTTATTTGGTACCATTAAGTTGGTAATAAGTTTAATTAATTGATGTGAGTAGCAGTGTATTTTCCTGTGGCAGTTGGGCTATTGTGTAAGTATAAATTGGAATTGAGTAGCGAGAGATCAATCTCAAATCGAAAGAGGCCATTAGGTATGCGAAAGGCCAAAAGAGTGTAGCGTTTAGCCTCCGAGGGAGTTCTGCATTAAGGTACAGTTGGACAGGAGTTTATTGTTCTATAATTAATACTTGCCTGATGTGAGTAAGTGGAGTTTGATTCTTGCAAGGGTTTGGTGCTAGTTCAGGTTAACGCTATCTACATTTCTAAACTAGATAAGAGGGATGGCAAGGTAGACAATCCTGCATGATGTGTTAACAGTTAAGGCCAGAATTTTACCTACCTCAGCGGGTCCGGTGCGGGTGGTGTCCGTGGGGGGGGTCGCGACCCCGCTGCTGGCTCCATCCCGCTGTTGAAAATTAACTTACCTTAATGGGGCCTATTAAGCCCGCCCAGCGTTACCCAGCCCAATGAGATGGAGCAGGTCTGGTGACGTCATTCATGACACATTTTCTGCCGGGATATTTAACCATGGCCACATTAGATTTGAAGTTTAATCTAGCATAGTGCTATCAGTGCTCTACAGCATTGGAGTGCTGAAAACACTGACAATTGCTGCACCCAGGTTCTCTGATGATTCCCTCCATATGCTTATGGAGGGAGTCAGAGCACGCAGGGAGGTCCTCTTCCCTTCCGATGGGTGGAAGAGACCTCCCCAGGAGACCAAGACAGCCTGGTTGCAGATTGCAGAGGAGGTCACAACCAGGGATGTGGTCAGGAGGACCTGGGTACAGTGCTGCAAACATTTCAATGATCTCATTAGATTAGGAAACGTGAGTACAAAGCCACACTCAACTTCCTCCTGCTGTGCCTCTCATCACATCCCTATCTCTCTGCCTTCCCAACCCTACTCCTGCACATCCTTACTCACAGCAACATAGCTTGCACTTCCACCCATCCCTCTCTATCTACATTATCACATCCCCATCTCACTAGCCACCCCTCATACTCGCCCTCATCCTAGTGCAGTCATACCAACTAACATCGCACAGGTGTAGCCACTTGGGTGTTTTAACCAATGTTCATGTAAAGTTTCTGTTAATACGGTGTCAAACATAAAAATCTTTATTTTCACCACTTTCCAGTCTTGGACAGATTTGTGTGCACCTTTGGAAGTGGCTTAGTGAGTTGCAGTGAATGGTGAGACATAACAGTACCCCCCGTAATGGTGATGAGTGTGAAACGAATGGCTTGGGCATTGTAGGGATACTTTATGGTGTTGGTGTGGGGTGGTGCCAACCTGGCGCATCATGTGGCAGCCATATGGGTGGTACAGCATAAAGTTAACTAAATCTGGCCATGGTGAGGCCATTCCTGGCCTCTTGGGCAGCAATGTGTTTGGGTGCTGATGCCCTGTGTCCTGTACAGCATCAGGTGATTGTGGAGAAGGTTGGTGCTGTTGTTGGTGCTGCTGGTGTTGGTGCTCATTGTGGTCCGATTCTGTGGACCAAGGTGAGACAGTATAAACGGCACCCATGTTGATGGAATAGATGCCAGGTGAAGTAGAGATGACAGAAGCATTCTGTCAATGGTGAGAGAGTTCTTCCAATGAGGTGACACTAGATGAAGACTTTGCTGGAAAGACTTGCAGCCTGCAGAATCTGTGCTGGAAATGGACTGAGCAACAGCTTCTGCCTGAGGAAAGTGATTATTTGTCAAGTGGGAGCTTTTACTGTACATTTGATGCTGTCAAGTAATCAGCTGGAGCAATGGCCACGGAACTCCTGCCTCAGATTGACAGACGTGGTTCCTGAGCTGCGTGAATCCCGTGGCCATGCAGGGAAATTTAAAAAGTAAGTGAAAAAAGGCTCTTAAGTGCCTGTAAACTACCTGATAATCATTTCAATTGGGTCGCCCGCCGCTGCCAGTCGGGTCGGCTCCATGATCACAAATGCGCCTGGGGGAAAGGCATGTGGGAGCGAGATGATAGCGGGTTCCCGACCCGCTCCCAAAAATAACAACTTTCCCACCGATCGCACCCGCTACCACCCTGGAAAATTCTGGCCACATAACGGGAAAACCCTATCTATCCCCGTCACTGATGATGAAGCAATTGACATCACTCACAATGCTTTTTGCAGCCAAAAAAAATCATCTGACTCTCTTTTTCTCAGTAACTGAAATTTCCTATCTCCAAAGTAAGATTGTAATCAAAAATTTTAAAAAGAAATTACATATTTTACAACAACATGATTAAATTTACCCACTGAATTTTTTTTTTCATTGACGTTTTTAGTTGAAGGGCTCAGCCTCTCTCAAAAGCCTGAACTTTGACTGGATTTTAAAAAATCCTCACAGCAGTTGGAGAGAGCTTTCAACCACAACGATGCATTCTGAGCATGTGCAGTTTATAGATTTGCACATCATGCAATCTGCATCAAGAGCCGAAGGGTGGAAAGATTTGTTCTCGTTCTATAATGATTTTGAGAGTTTCCTTTTTCAAAAAGTCTTTGAAAGAAGCTGGAAATAGAATTCTCAAAGATTTATTTGAAGCAAACATTAGTATGATAGCAAAATACTGCAGATGCTGGAAATCCGAAATAACAACAGAAAATGCTGGAAAAACTCAGCAGGCCAGGCAACTTCTGTGGAGAGAAAATAGAGTCAACGTTTCGGGTGAACCCTTTGTCAAGACTAAAGAAGCACAGGAAATAAAATAGATTAAGAGGCCAGGCTGGGAGAGAACAAAAGAGAAGTGAATAGACATTAAGAGGTATTCAAAACGAGACGAGATGGTGATAGGACTAGTGGAGACAAAAGATGGCTCTAGATTAGGTGTGAAATGCGCTGGCAGAATGGGAGACAGCTGCCATGTGGGAGAGAGAAAAAAAAAAGAAAGGGGGGTTGGGGGGAAAGGCCAAAACAAAGGTGTGGATAAAAAATATAAGTAAAAATGTAATTGGGGCCGAGATTATGATCTGAAATTGTTGAACTCAATATTGTAGGCTGTAAAGTGCCTAATCGGAAGATGAGGTGCTGTTTCTCGAGTTTACGGTGAGCTTCCGTGGAACAATGCAAGAGGCCGAGGACGGTGAGGTCCGAGTGGGAATGGGGTGGTGAATTAAAATGACGGGCAACCGGAAGCTCGGGGTCACCGCCGCCGCATCTGCTCCGACGATGCCACCTTTCACACCAGTGCTTCCGACATGTCTTCCTTTTTCCTCAACTGAGGATTCCCCTCTACCGTGGTTGACACGGCCCTCGACCGTGTCCATTCTATCTCCCACACTTCTGCCCTCACCCCTGCCCTTCCCTCCCGGAACCACGATAGGGTTCCCCTTGTCCTCACCTTTCACCCCACCAGCCTCCACATTCAATGGATCATCCTCCGCCATTTCTGCCACCTCCAAAGTGATCCCACCACCAAACGCATCTTCCCCTCCCCTCCTCTTTCAGCATTCCGTAGGGACCGCTCCCTCCGAGACACCCTAGTCCACTCCTCTATCACCCCCAGCACCCCTTCCCCTTCGCCTGGCACCTTCCCGTGCAAGCGCAGGAGATGTAACACCTGCCCTTATACCTCCCCCCTTCCCACTGTCCAGGGCCCCAAACACCCCTTTCAGGTGAAACAGCGATTTACTTGTACTTCTTGCAATCTAGTATACTGTATTCGCTGCTCACGATAGGGAGACCAAATGCAGATTGGGTGACCGCTTTGCGGAACACCTCCGTTCAGTCCGTAGGGGTGACCCTGAGCTTCCGGTCGCCTGTCATTTTAATTCACCGCCCCATTCTCACTCGGACCTCACCGTCTGCGGCCTCTTGCATTGTTCCACGGAAGCTCACCGTAAACTCGAGGAACAGCACCTCATCTTCCGATTAGGCACTTTACAGCCTTCTGGACTCAATATCGAGTTCAACAATTTCAGATCATAACCTCGGCCCCCATTACATTTTTACTTATATTTTTTATCCACACCTTTGTTTTGGCCTTTTCCCCCCCTTTCTTTTTTTTTCTCTCTCTCTCTCATTCTGCCAGCGCATTTCACACCTAATCTAGAGCCGTCTTTTGTCTCCACTAGTCCTATCGCCATCTCGTCTCGTTTTGAATACCTCTTAATGTCTCTTCACTTCTCTTTTGTTCTCTCCCAGCCTGGCCTCTTAATCTATTTCATTTCCTGTGCTTCTTTAGTCTTGACAAAGGGTTCACCCGAAACGTTGACTCTATTTTCTCTCCACGGATGTTGCCTGGCCTGCTGAGTTTTTCCAGCATTTTCTGTTGTTATTTATTTGAAGCAAGTCTGGCCTTTATTTAAATGTGAAATGCTGTTTTCTATTATGAACATCTCAGCCAGATAACAATTGTGAACAGCAGCATCTGTGTTCATGCTTTTTTCGTTCACGGGTAAAAAAGAAAACAGAGGTTCTGTACTGAAATTCTGTATTCAGTATAGAAATCTTTCAGAACCATTTTTGAACGTAAGGAAGTATCTGTGATGTATCAAAAACTTGGAAACTACGTAAATTAACTTTTGAGCCTTTTGTGAGGTAACTTAAGGTTATTAAGATTGAGCTTAGCTAACTCAAAATTATTGGACTACGTTTTCCACTTCTGCACTCCTGGCACACACTGGGAATGCATACGAGGAAATTGAGGACTCCCCAGCATGTGATTTTCCATCCCATTAATTTTAAGAAGCTGAAAATTTACGCTTAAATGCTTTAAGGCAGGAGCATAAAAACAGGATCCAGCTGATGGTGAAAGACCTAAGGGTGTAAAAAGGGCTGTGAACTGGTGGGGACAGAGCCTGGCAGTGGGGACATGTGGAAGGGGGTTGTGTTGGAGCTTGATGGTCAAAATGTGGCCAACAGCAGTTTGGATCCCATTCTCCTGGACCCCCCTCCCCCGCAAGGCTGTCAAACCATGATTCCTCCCAAAAAGTCCAAACCCCAGTAGCCCTAATACTGCCGAACTCTGGCCCAATCAATGCTGCAAAGCCGTCTCCCCAATCCTCATGCACCTGAGCACCATCCTCCCCAGACTCCCCACTTCCAGGAAACTCTCCCAATGCTCACAAACTATGAGATAAAGGGGTTGATTTTCGCCGAATACTTTCAACGCTAAAGAGGTAAAGAGGTGGCCAAGATGTGGTCTTAAGCTGAAATGCTGGTTTAGCCTGTGTTTAGCAGAAGACACCATTTTGGTAAAGGAGTTGAAACCAGCGCTAGTAACGTCTGCCCGGAGCCTAGTTAAACAGCTGATTGCCACTTAAAATGCCTACTAGCGCTCATTAAAGGGGCTGCGTGACACTTTGGTGGCTAGAGCTTCAACTACCCCCTCTCCTAACAGCGACCAGTTGTTTTGGAGTAAACACGGCATTGATGTCAATTTCAAGAGCTACTTAAAGGGATACTCACCATTCCATGGCCATTGCTGCTGGAGCTGTGAAGAGGACTTGCAAAACACATCAGAAGACTTTCTGGCACACGTTGTCAAGACTTTACCAACACTCTAACAACATTTAATCTGGAAATTATCTGAGGATTTCACTTAAAAAGAGTAAGTGCTGTGCTACTCCACCTTATGAGTCACCAGGAGAAAGGGAGTGCTTGGTCATGGGCATTTTCCTTGGTCTGGATGAGGAATGGGAGGACATGATGCCAGGCAGAGCAGCACCAGCTGCTGCAGGAGAGAGGGCCAGGAGGGCGAGGTGGTGTCCTTCTCTCCTGCGGGTACAGGACACCCGTCCTCCTCTGGACCTCCTCCACCAGGACCTCCAGTGCTGCATCCGATAACCTGTGCGCGCTCTCCCTCGGTCCCTGAACCATCCTTCAATGTGCTGCTGCGTGCCAGCCAGAGCACTTCACACCTTCAGTGGAAGTGGATGTGAGGAGCCCACATATACTGCTCCACGAAAATTGCATCTAATCAGCACTTGAGTGCAGGTTTCTGGTTAGCGCCTGCAGGCACGTTCAAATCATAATCACCATTAGCCCAAAAATTGCAAGCTAAATCCAGACTTTCAAACAGGCGTTTCTTATTAGCACAGCACCCATTTAGTGCCTGTTTTCACTCTTTGGTCAAAATAACACCCCTACATTGTGAAAGAATAAGCAATATAACCTATTCAGAAAAATACACCATTCTATGAAAGAATTCTGTCCTTATTAAAACATGACAAACTGGGTCTGGAAATCTAGAAACCTAACTGAAAAAGCTGTGATAGCATGCTGGCTGTTGAGATAAGATAAGTTGTTGACACTGAATCAATAATCTTATTGAAACAGAAGGTTAAAGGCTCCTGAAGTCTGAATCTTTGGGAACAAGACAATAGTTACCCGATACAAGGTGTTCTAATTTACACCTCGTAAAGGAGCACATAAAAGTAACAAACATCTGCCTTCGTAAAGATGATACCTCATTGAAACTTATAAAATTCTAACAGGACTAGATAGACTAGATGCAGGAAGGATGTTCCCGATGGCGGGGGAGTCCAGAACCAGGGGTCACAGTCTAAAGATAAGGGGTAAGCCATTTAGGACTGAGATGAGGAGGAATTTCTTCACCCAGAGAGTGGTGAACCTGTGGAATTCTCTACCACAGAAGGCAGTTGAGGCCAATTCATTAAATATATTCAAGAAGGAGTTAGATATATTTCTTACGGCTAAAGGGATCAAGGGATATGGGGAGAAAGCAGGGTCAGGGTACTGAGTTTGGATGATCAGCCATGATCTCATTGAATGGCGGAGCAGGCTTGAGGGGCCGAATGGCCTACTCCTGCTCCTATCTTCTATGTTTCTATACTGGGTGGAGCGCACCTGCTGTTGCACCATTTTTTATGATAAGCTTAGCACACCTAGAGAGGAGACATGGTTCTGTAGTGCTACCAGCTGAGGTGACTGTAAGAACTCCAAGGGTTAGCAGAAAAATGACTAGAGATAATTAGCTTACATCAGCAGAAAACCTTAAAGGAAGTACCACTGTAAAAGGGTATAAATATTGAACTCTCAAATGGGATAATAGACTTGCTTAAAGGAGCAAAGCGATTCTCGGCTTCAGGGCTAGCTCTGTAAGTCTTCAACTCTTTGTACCTTGGGGATCAAGGTACTATATTTGATTTTGGTGAATATCCTGAATAAAACTAAGAACTGTAAAACTGTAGCAAAGTTAAGATTTGAGAATAAGGATCTCTGATAAGATTGTAAAGCTTTTTCTTTTTGGAACTGTTAATGTTGCGATTGACTCACCAACTGTAAAATACATGTTGGTTCTTTAATAAATCTATATATTTTTAGAATTGTCTCACATAATACTTCTGTATCAAACTCACAAACTCAATCTCTGTACACTCTTCAGTGAGGAGTTGCAGAATTCTGGAGGCGTTTTCTGGGCCCTCATAATATCTGGAACGTTACAGTCTAGCTAAACTTATTAAAAGTGCTATCTGGAGGACGGTAACATTTTCAGGTTGTTCCTTTCCTTCAGGGAGAGATAATCTGGACCTTTAGACCCAATTAAGCGTCTTTAGGATTCGGCTACCTCAAAATTTAGTTGAAAGTGAACGTCTGAGGAATACGCCTGATCTGGGGTAACCCTAAAGGGGCTAGGACTAGTAATTATCCTTTCAACACTCCCAGTGCTCTCCGATCCCAGAATGTATTCACCTTATGCACCCAGATCCCGTGACCTCCCTTGCCAATGCCCCCAGATACGAGCATACTTCTCTGATCCAGATTACAGGATCTGCCCTAGTCTTCTATCTTTTAGTGATTAGTGTACATGGACACCTAAGTCCCTTTGCTGCTCCACAGCTTGTAATCTCAATCCATTAAGAAAATATTCTGATTAGTCTTTCTTGGATCCAAAGTGGATGACCTTGTGCCTCCCAGATTGAACTCCATCTGCCATTATTTTTCCTACTCATTTAGTCTGTCTATGTCCCTTTGGAACTTCCTGCTCCCATCTACACAATTTACTATGCCTCCTACCAATATCATCTGCAAACGTGGATAGATCTCTCTCTTCCTTCATGCAAGTCATTAATATATATGGTGAAAAGCTGAGGCCCCAGTTCAGATGCTTGGGGACCACAACGGGCTGGATTTTCATTGGGCCGTGGAGTCAGGATTGGAGGCATGTTGGGGTTTAAAATCCCGAAATCGGGGGTCCCGACCCCATCCCGCCTTCATGCCAGTTTCAAAGGAGGCAGGTACCCGCCCCGCACTGGGACCCGCCTCCCCGAGGCGGGAAGGGGATTAGTGCCAATTAACTGCCTGTTAACAGCCTAATCCCTATTTTCATTGTTGAAATGTGGGATTCCCGATGGCTCCAAACCATGCCAAATTAGCGAGGCGGACCGTCGGGATGAAGGGCTTGCAGGTGTCAAGATGTCCGGTGTTCAGGTGAGTGATGGGTGCATGAGTGCAGAGGTAGGTGTGTTTGGTCTGTGTAAAGTGTTTAAAGAAGTTCTACTAACCTTTACTTACCTTTACAGCCTTCCTTCCTTCAGATCTCGGGAGTCCCTCATCTCACCGGCAGAGAAAGCAGAATAGCCGCTAGCTGTCAAAATCTGCAGCCTCTGCTTTCTGTTCCGGAGAGATCTCTAAATCATCCTGAGAGGAAGGAATTAACCTGGAGTACAGATTGTCAGTGTTTGACAGCTTCAAACAGCTGTGAAACGCTGATATTTCATCTGTCAAAAGGTCTTGACAGATGAAATTTCAATCTGTGACGTCACCTGTTGCCGGGTGGCCCTTAATTGGCCGCCTGAGCCTACTGGGCAGGCCCAACAAGGTTAATCAAGTCTAAATCGTGTGGGTTGGCTAGAACTCGATGGAGGCGGGGCTAGAACTCGATGGAGGCGGGACTACAACCCCAAAAGTTGTAGTCCCACCTCCTACCTGCCTCCTCAATGAAAATCCAGCCCAACTTGTTACATTCCGCCAATCAGAGGACATTGCCTTTATTCGTACTTTCTGTCTTCTATATACAAACCAATTATCAACCTATGATTCATGGTTACCTCCAATACGTGGTAGGGATGGAGGGGACAAAGTACCTGAGAAGGGAGAAATGAAAGGTGGCATGACTGGGTGACAGGTAAGAGCCCAAGAAGGGTTAAGAGAAGGGAAAAGAAAGGGAGACAGAAGTAATGGGCTTGGGTCCAGAGCAGCAGTCAAAATGCAACTGGACACAGAAAGATTTTAGGTTACATAGGCATGGCAAAAATTAGGATAGATATGTCTTGGTTGTAATTGGAAGGAAGCAATATGAGAGAGTCCAAAGTTAAAGTCAGAGGTCTTGTGGTGGGATGAAGTTGGCTTGTAGGCAAAGTGTAGTCAGATTGAAGCATAGACGAGCCAATGTTCAGATTCAAATTCGGAGACAATTGTGCTGGGCGTGTGAGTCAAGCAGCTGTTTCCGGGTCAGAGTATCAGTGGGCCCAATGCTAAAGGTTGTCATGAGGAAAATGCAGAGCTGAGGAGGTGTAGAGAGTCCATCATGAGCCAGCTTTGTGTGTAGAATCATAGAATGGTTACAGCACAGAAGAAGGCCATTTGGCCCGTCGAGCCTGTGCCGGCTCTCTGCAAGAGCACTTCAGCTAGTCCCACTCCCCTGCCCCCTCCCCGTAGCCCTGCAAATTTCCTTCCCTCAGTTACTTATCCAACTCTCTTGAAAGCCGTGATTGAATCTGCCTCCACCACCCTTTCAGGCAGTGCATTCCAGATCTTAACCATTCGCTGCGTAAAAAAGTATTTTCTTACGTCGCCTTTGGTTCTTTTGCCAATCACCTTAAATCTGTGTCCTCTGGTTCTTGACCCTTCTGCCAATGGGAACAGTTTCCCTCTATCTATTCTGTCCAGACCCCTCATGATTTTGAACACCTCTATCAAATCTCCTCTTCACATCCTTCCTAAAGTGCGGTGCCCAGAATTGGACACTGTACTCCAGTTGTGGCCGAACCAGTGTTAAGAACATAAGAAATAGGAGCAGGAGTAGGCAATTCGGCCCTTCGAGCCTGCTCCACCATTCAATGAGGTTATGGCCGATCTTCTGCCTCAACTCCATTCACCGGCCATACCCCTTGATGCCCTTACTAGTCAGAAATCTATCGACTTCTGTTTTGAATATACCCAATGACTGAGCCTTCACAGCTCTCTGGGGTAGAGAATTCCAAAGATTCACCACCCTCCGTGTGAAGAAATTTCTTCTCATCTCAGTCCTGAATGGCCTACCCTTTATCTTGAGGCTGTGGCCCCTGGTTCTAGACTCCCAGCCAAGGGAAACATTCTCCCACTATCCATCCTATCAAGCCCTATAATAATTTTGTATGCTTCAATGAGATCCCCTCTCATTCTTCTGAATTCAAGAGAATACAGGCCTAGTTTACTCAATCTCTTCTCATACGACAGTCCCGCCATCCCAGGAATCAATCTCGTTGCATTCCCTCTATGGCAAGTATATCCTTTCTTAGGTTAGGAGACCAAAATTGTACACAGTACTCCAGGTGTGGTCTCACCAAGGCCCTATATAATTGGAGTAAGACTTCTTTACTCCTGTACTCAAATCCTCTTGTAATGAAGGCCAGCATACCATTTGCCTTCCTAATGGCTTGCTGCACCTGCACATTCACTTTCAGTGACTCATGTACAAGGACACCCAGGTCCCTTTGAACATCTGCATTCTCCAGTCTTTCACCATTTAGGAAATACTCTGCCTTTCTGTTTTTTCTACCAAAGTGGATAACTTCACATTTATCCACATTATATTCCATCTGCCATGTTCTCGCCCACTCACTAAGCCTGTTGAGATCCACTTGAAGCCTCTTCACAGCCTCTTCACAACTGACACTGCCAGCTAGCTTTGCATCATCAGCAAATTTGGAAATGTTACATTTAGTCCCCTCATCCAAATCATTGATATAGATTGTGAATAGCTGGGGCCCAAGCACCGATCCTTGCGGTACCCCACTAGTCACAGCCTGCCATCCTAAAAAAGTCCCATTTATCCCTACTCTTTGTTTTCTGTCTGTTAACCAATTCTCAATCCATGCTAGTATATTACCGCCAATTCCATGGGCCCTAATTTTGTTCACCAACGTCTTGTGTGGGACCTTATCGAAGGCCTTCTGAAAATCCAGATACACCACATCTACCGGTTCCCCTTTGTCTACTCCACTAGTTACATCCTCAAAGAACTCCAATAGGTTTGTCAAACAGGATTTCCCTTTCATAAATCCATGTTGACTCTGCCCAATCTTACTATTAGTTTCTAAGTGCCCAGTTATTGCATCCTTTATAATAGATTCCAGCATTTTCCCAACTACTGATGTGAGGCTAACAGGTCTGTAGTTCTCTGTTTTCTCTCTTGTTCCAGAAGCTATAGAATTTTGGAAGATGACAACCAATGTATCCACTATTCCAATGGCCACCTCTTTCAAAACCCTAGGATGTAGGTCATCCGGTCCTTGGGATTTATCGACTTTTAGTCCCATTTAATTTTGCTAGTACTGTTTTTTTACTAATAATAATTTCTTTAAGTTCCTCATTCTTGTCACACCCTTGGTTTTCTCGTATTTCTGGGAGGTTTTTTGTGTCTTCCTCCGTGAAGACAGAAACAAAGTATTTATTTAATTTCTCTGCCATTTCCTCATTCCCCATTATAAATTCTCCTGTCTTTGACTGTAAAGGACCTACATTTACCTTCGCCAGTCTTTTCCTTTTCACGTACCTCACATGTTTTATTAAGGAAACCTTATCGAAGGAAATTCATCATAATTTCCACACTTTTGTACTCTATACTTCGATTTATGAAGTCCAGGATCCCATAAGCCTTTCTCAATCTGCCCTGCCACGTTCAACGATTTGTGCACACATACCCCCAGGTCTCTCTGTACATGCACCCACTTTAGGATTGTACCATTTAGTTTATATGGCCACTCCTCATTCTTTCTACCAAAATGTATCACTTCACATTTTTCTGCATTAAATTTTATCTGCCACGTGTCCGCCCATTTCACCAGCCTGTCTATGTCTTCCTGAATTATATCACTCTCCTCCTCACTGATCATTATACTTCCAAGTTTTGCGTCATCTGCAAATTTTGAAATTGTGCCCTGTACACCCACGTCCAAGTCATTAATGTATATCAAGAAAAGCAGTGGTCCTAGAACAAACCCCTGGGGAACACCACCTTCCTCCAGTCCGAAAAATAACCGTTCACCACTACTCTCTGTTTCTTATCACTTAGCCAATTCCGTATCCATGCTGCCACTGTCCCTTTTATTCCATGGGCTTCATCTTTGCTGACAAGCCTATTATGTGGCACTTTGTCGAACGCCTTTTGGAAATCCATGTACACTACATCAACCGCATTACCCTCACCAACCCTCTCTGTTACCTCATCAAATAACTCAATCAAGTTAGTTAAACACGATTTGCCTTTAACAAATCCATGCTGGCTTTCCTTAATTAATCCACACTTGTCCAAGTGACTGTTAATTTTGTCCCTGATTACTGTTTCTAAAAGCTTCCCCACTATCGAGGCCAAACTGACTAACCTATAGTTGCTGGGTTTATCTTTACACCCTTTTTTGAACAATGGTGTAACATTTGCAATTCTCCAGTCCTCTGGCACCACCCCGTATCTAAGGAGGATTGGAATATTATGACCAGTACCTCCGCGATTTCCTCCCTCAATTCCCTCAGCACCCTAGGATGCATCCCGTTCGCTCCTGGTGATTTATCTACTTTAAGTACAGCCAGCCTTTCTAATACCTCTTTATCAATTTTTATCCGATCAAGTATCTCCACTACCTCCTCCTTTACTATGGCTATGGCAGCATCCTCTTCCTTGGTGAAGACAGATGCAAAGTACTTGTTTAGTACCTCAGCCATACCCTCTGCCTCCATGCATAGGTCTCCTCTTTGGTCCCTAATCTGCCCCACCCCTGCTCTTAGTACCCTTTTACTATTTATATGCCTATAGAAAACTTTTGGATTACCTTTAATGTTGGCTGCCATTCTATTCTTATGCCCTCTCTTTGCCCCTCTTATTTTCTTTTTCACTTCTCCTCTGACCTTTCTGTATATAACCTGAGTCTCAAGATTTATTTGCAACCTGACATCTGTCATATGCTCTCTTTTTCTGCTTCATCAAATTATTCTCTATCTCTTTCGTCATCCAGTGTAGCTGCAGGATTTGGCTCCTGGTTCTGTTGGTGGCATTTTAATTCTTGCATCAAATGCTAATTCAATCTCCTCTACCTGAATGAACGGCGTGCACATTTCAAATAAGATCCAGGAGTGGAATGACCAATGTATTTGATGAAGATAAGCTTATTTTCTCTCAGCTTGGTGTAGATACTGCCATCTCTCTCCTTTGATTAATTTGAGGCCCTCGTGGTTGTCTGGATCAGGGTCCCTTTAGTTTTTTGGTTTAACTTTATTTGAGTGTTACATGGGTAAGCTGATCTTCTGTATTCATGTTCAGTGACCCTGTGCTTTTTCTCTCCCCGCCCACATTACCCCTACAGAACAACTAAGTACTGTAACCAACTCATTTCCCCTTCAGGAAAAGTGTTGAATTATCATTTCTGTCAATGGGCCAAATGAATGGCCTCTTTCTAAAATAATTTCTATGATCCTTATTAACAATCCAAAGTGCTGATATTTGGATTAGCTTCTGGAATGTAATTCTTAAAAATGTGCAGCACTCCTAGAATTATAGACAATGAATAGTCTTACTGTTCACCAGATATGAGCTGCACGCCACAGGTCAGACATGGCAACTTTTACAATACCAAAAAGTGTTTATATTTTAGCAAGTTGTGGCAATTTTAAGGCACATCTTATTTCAGGTCATTAACTGTAGTTACCTGTAACTTCCCTTTATTTATGAAATGCAGTTCTGTCTAAAATTATACTTCGAACTGGGCTTGGAGGAGTATTTCTCCACCTTCCTTTGACACTTTTTTCTCATGCTCCTTCACAGCATTTAAGTAACAGGAAAAGTTCTTTAAGGAACTGATTTTAATGTCTTCTAGTTTTAACATATGTCGTGCTTATTATGTAAATTCTGAGTTATGACAAACTTAGATTTACTTCCTTTGTTCTTTATGCACTTTTAAAAGAGCTGTTTCCAGCAGAGGAGGAAGGGTAATAAGGGAATGCTCTACTTTGGAAAGAGCCGTGGTAAATTTAAAGATAAATATTATTTTTTTAGGTTTCCCTCCCCCTTCAGGTCCCACAATCCATTCCAGTTTGAGAGGGCGTGTAAGTGACCTGCCCTTACCTCTGTTCTACAGTATAACCAGCTATTGGGAGGTGCGCCACAGCAGCATAGTTGACCCATTCCATAATTTTTCTCTCAACTCACCTCCGTTATGTTATGTTCATTAATACCATTCCAGAATGACAGGTTACTGATCATTACATCCCCCTTTCTTTGAGGTTAAACAAAATCAGTATCAATCAATATCAATCAATAACAACATAAACATCTTCAACAGTCAATACATTTTCAATGTAGTTTTCTTTGTACTCAAAGATTAAGTCTATCGGGTTTTTTTACTTCATGTGTGGATCTTCTCAGCGCAGGTAAGTCTGATGTGTTTTCATGAGAGCCTGTATGTGTATTTGTGTTAGATTGTTCTGGTGGTGAGTGACAAGATTCAGTTGCGGCATTGTCATCGATTTGCTCTTCGATAGTCTCTTGTGTTTTTAGGAGGGAACGGCGGTTCCTCCTGAGAATCTGTCCTTCCTCAGTTCTAACAGTGTATGACCTTGGTCCTACTTCCTCAAGAACTGTAGCTTTCCTGTTCCATGCATCTGGATCCTCAATCCTGACAACATCATCCCTTGTCAATGGTTTCAGAGTTTTGGATGACTTGTCATAGTATGATTTCTGTTTCAGCTTTAACAGTTGAAGTCTCTGTCTCAGTTCCTTACTCTGCTTTTCTTTTGCATAGCAGGGTAGCGTGGTACGCAACTTGTGACCCATTAGGAGTTCAGCAGGTGAAGAACCAGAGTCTAAAGGTGAGGCTCGGTAGCTCAGCAGGGCGAGATAAGGATCAGACTTGCTTTCTGTCGCTTTCTTCAGTAGCTGCTTGAGAACTTGAACACCTTTCTCTGCCTTACCATTCGACTGAGCATACAAAGGACTGGATGTGATGTGTTGAAAGTCATAATGTGCTGCAAACTGTTGCCACTCCTTACAGTTGAAGCACGGACCATTGTCGCTAACGGCAATCCTGGGAATTCCATGTCTGGCGAAGATGGATTTCACATGCATTATGACACTGCTTGCTGTGGTGCTTGAGAGCAGCGCCATCTCAGGATAGTTAGAATAGTAGTCAATCACTATTAGATAGTCTTTACCATTTAAATGAAAAAGGTCCATACCAACCTTTTGCCATGGTGCTGTTGGTATGTCAGCTACTATCATTGGTTCCTTTGCTTGTTTGTTTTGGTGTTTCTGACATGTCTCACATTTGCCTATCATGTTCTCAATGTCCTTATTTATGCCAGGCCAATAAACAGTGTCTCTTGCTCTCCTTTTGCATTTTTCAATTCCGAGGTGTCCCTCATGAATCCTTTTGAGCATGTCTTGACGTAGAGCCTGTGGAATGACTATTCTGTTCTGTTTTAGTAATAGTCCACTTGCGACACTCAATTCTGACCTTATGTGAAAATATTTTGAACAGGAACCTTTTGGCCAACCATGATGAATGTTCTCTATTACTGTTTGTAATACTGTATCTTTTACTGTTTCTTGTGCTATTTGCTTTGATTTTGTGTCTGACACGGGCAGCGCAGCAGTGACCATACTCACATGAACATCCACGTCTTCTTCAGTAGAGCTCACATGACTCATTGTGGGTGCTCGGGATAATGCATCTGCTAACACTATGTATTTGCCTGGTGTGTAGATCAGTTCAAAGTCATATCTTTGCAGCTTCATCATGAGTCGTTGAATCCTTGGAGACATCTCATTCAGGTTCTTTTTTATGATGGCAACCAGTGGGCTGTGGTCTGTCTCAACTGTGAAAGTGGGAAGTCCATATATGTAGCCATGAAACTTTTCTAGTCCAACTACCAAGCCTAGACATTCCTTTTCAATCTGGGCGTATCAACACTCAGTATCAGTCATAGACCTGGAGGCATAGGCAACAGGCTTCCAATCTTAACCCTCTGCTTGTAGCAAGACCGCACCTAGGCCATCTTTTGATGCATCCGTTGACACTTTGATTCTTTTTGTTGGGTCAAAGAAGGTGAGTACAGGTGTGGTTGTCAGCACTGTTTTTTGAGGTTTATCCACTCTTGTTCATGTCTTTCTGTCCATGCAAACTCATTTGTTTTACGTAGCAGGTCTCGCAGACAGGCTGTCTTGGCTGACAAGTTAGGAATGAACTTTCCAATGAAGTTTATCATCCCCATGATGCGTAGCACTCCTTTTTTGTCAGTGGGTCGGGGCATTTTGAGTATGGCGTTTACTTTTTCCATATCTGGCTCTATTCCTTTACCAGATAGATTATCTCCTAGGAAAGTGACTTCCTGGACGCCAAACTGACACTTGGCTTTGTTGAGCTTCAGCCCATTCCGGTGTATGCTCTGTAGCACTTTAGTCAGTCTCTCATTGTGTTCTTTCAGTGTGGAGCCCCAGATGATGATGTCATCAACATAGACCCAAACTCCTTCCAGACCTTCAATTATGTGTTCCATCGCTCTATGAAAGATTTCAGCTGCAGATATTATCCCGAAAGGCATTCTGAGGAAACAATACCTGCCAAATGGTGTGTTGAAGGTACAGTATTTGGTGCTCTCTTCATCCAGTTTTAGTTGCCAAAATCCTTGTGAGGCATCGAGCTTTGTGAAGTATCTGGCACCTGACATTTCACTGGTGATTTCTTCTCGCTTGGGAATCTGGTAGTGTTCACGTTTTATGTTTGCATTGAAGTCCTTTGGATCCATGCATATTCTTAGATCATTGTTCTTTTTCTTTACACATACCATGGAGTTAACCCAGTCTGTTGGCTCTTCGACTTTCCTGATGACTCCTAGTATGGTCATTCTGTCCAGTTCATTCTTGAGCCGGTCACGCAGGGGTGCTGGAACTCTTCGTGGAGCATGTACCACTGGCTGAGCATCCTCCTTTAGCTGGATCTTGTAAGTGAATGGTAGAACTCCAAATCCTTTGAACACATCCTGGAAACTATTCACTACAGAATCCACCGAGTCATCTGGTCTGCTTATGGCACAGTTTATACGGTAGACTCTCTTGACCAGTTCTAAGTCCTCAGAAGCTTTGTCACCCAGTAGTGAATCAAGTCCTTCAGCCACAACAGAAAACATGAGATGATGCACTTTGTCTTTGACTGTCACTTTAAGTCTGCATACACCTAAGCTATCTATTTTCTGTCCATTATAGTCCTTCAGTAGTACTGACTTTTTCTGTCTTGTTAATGTCACTCATACTGATTAAGTTTGCTTTTGCCCCAGTGTCTAGTTTCAATGTAACTAATGCTCCATTTACCTGCAGTGGGATCATCCATTTGTCCTCTTTTACTGCATTAACTTTATGTTCAGCATTGTTAATTCCTGAGGGCTGCACATTTTCTGTATCCTTTTTGATATTGTCACATGACACCATTCCTACAAAACATGTCTCACTTAAATCAGTGTCCTCAATCACATTAACTCGTTGCCCTTTCTTTGTTTTTACTTTTGAAAAACATTGTTTGGCAAAGTGATTCTTTCCATTACACTTTCTGCACATTTTTCCAAACGCTGGGCATTGTCTTAACTGGTGTTTGTAACCACAGCGTTTGCAATAAAAATTTTCATCCTCCGATTGCTTTTCATTTCTGTTCTGCCCACGTTTCTTCCCCTTGTAGGACACAGCAGCATTATCACTCATTACAATCGCATCATTATTGATTTCACTGAAAGTCTTTGCGTGCTTTCGAGCTAGCTCGCTGGCTTGGCATATTTTCACAGCAATTTCCAATGTTAGTTCGGTTTCTCTCAACAGACGTTCCCTGACGTTTTTATCATGAATACCAAACACAATATGGTCACGAATCATGGATGCTTTCAGCTCAGAGAAATTACATGTCTGTGCTTTCAGTTTCAGATCAGTCATAAAGCTATCAAAAGTCTCATTTTGCTGCTGTGTCCGAGAACAGAAGATGTACCTCTCATAGGTTTCATTCTTTTTGGGAGAACAATGTGTATCAAACTTCTTTAGCACATCGTCTAATTTTTCTCTGTTCTCCTCTGGATTAAATACAAATGTAGTAAATACCTCTATCATCTGTGGGCCTGCAACCGTGAGCAGCAACGCTATTTTCCTTGCGTCTGGTTTCGTACTGTACCCGATGGCAGCAATGTAGAGTTCAAATTGTTGTTTAAAAGTCTGCCAATTGTAGTCGACATTTCCTGTGAGTTTCAAACGCTCTGGTGGCTTCAAATTCTCCATTTCGCATTGCACAATATTCAGCAGATCTTACCAATCCTGGTACCATGTTATGTTCATTAATAACTAGTCGTTTTTATTAAGAACAGCTAGCTTTTGCTAGACACTTTATTGAGCACATGTGGACTAGGTACAGTATCTGTAGAGGCCTCCATCTTGACTGCTGCCTTGTGGGTACCCTAGTGCATTGTGGGTAGCCCACTCTTATATACATACAGCACCACCTAGTGTACCATTCTAGAATGACAGGTTACTGATCATTACACGTTAATTACCTCACTTGCTCACTCTAGTCTATTCTATTCATGAACTCAACGTGGGAATTATCAGGATGAATCCTCATCCTGCCACTTTGTGGGGCAGTGGATCAGTTTTTTTAATGGTGGGTATTCTGAAAAATAGTTGAGTTGTAGTCTGTGCTGTTAACAGCATCTCTGTATTATCTGTCAAAATTTTTACAACGAGCACGCCCTTTCTGTTTGTCACACTTCCTACTTGTGTCGCAATTTTGCCTCCCAGGTGTATTATGCTCTTGCTGTATGCATTAATTCTCAGTTTTCTTTCAACGATGCTGGTTCAGTGCTCTAAACTGAGCCTTTGGCACCAATCGTGTACTTGCTTGTCATTAGTTGAAGTGGATAATGTGATATCGTCCTCCAGGTCCCACCTCCCAGCTGTGTCATAGGTCAGAAAGTCCAGCTTCACCAGCAGCTCTCTTCAGTTGCTTTTCACATCTTCAGTTGCTTTTCACAACTTCAGTTGCTCCCTGCATGGAATTTCCCACCCCCATATCTTTTTGAAGGCCTGTTACCTGCTGTATTTTTTTGCTTTTCCCCCCAGACTCTTTCATCAAATGCCCATTGTCCATTGTGTTTGTTTTATTTTTCATATTTCCTGCTTTTTTTCCCCAAAGCCCCAATTCCCAGCCCTTTTTATTTTGTTTCCTTGTCCTGTGTTTTTTTTTTGAAAACTACATTGCCCGCTGTGCTTGTCTTTATTTCTCGGTTTTGCTCTTATTTTTCTTCCAAAGGCCCCATTGTTTGGTGTGGTTCTTCTTTCCGAGTCCTGCTGGGTTTTTTTCAAAGGCCTGCTTCCCAGTTTGATTTTCATCTTTCCTGGCCTCTGCACACCCGACACTTCCTGGCACCACAAAGCCAAACGGCCCACTTCATAAGCCACATTCCATTAACGACGCTACCCCAAAACTGATATTTGAAATGCTGGGGTAAAATTCCTTAAATGGCTTCCCCCACAACTTTGGATAAGCCGCCTGCGATTAAAAGCGCTTCCAGTTTAATTAATAGGGGCTTCCCCAAACTTGTGGGGAGACCATTTAGGGAATCCCACCCCACACTTCCAGAAATGATTCCCTGTTCTGGCCAGGAACAGATTTTTGAAGTGCAGGAGCAGTATTCCCTTAACGATGTCCCCGTCTGTTTTGGGTAAAACCTCTGTTATTTATGTAAGCTCATTAAGTGACAAGATTTCCCTAAACTTGAAGGAAGGAGTGTCATTGAGAACTGGTAGCCTTCATTGTCCTTAACCCTCTCTCACTCTACTGTCATCTCCCACCCAACCCAAATACACATTTTCCTTGCTCCCTCCCAGCTTGAACACCTGGGCCATCCTATCGCTTGCCCTCTTCTACTTCCTCCCACCATTTCACACCCTGATCTTCTAGTTCCTCCCTGCATTTCCCATGCCTTCCTGCTCTCTCTACCAGCTTTAGCTGCACCTGGCCCAAATGCCCATTCCTACAGACCATTCACCTCCCTCCTACTGTTTTGTGTCCATACACCCTCCCCAGTCCCTTACTCACTCCTGCTTTCTTTGCAGCTCTTGCCTTAAATGCCCATCCATGCCCACTACTGTACTACCAGGGTCCAGCACCACCCCTCCTCAGTTCTACCAAACTCAGCCCACCTTCCAGTACAACTAAACTCAAGACCCCTCCCACTATTGCCAAACCCATGAATTCCCCATCACTTTCCATTCTCACTATTCACCTGCTACCTACATAGAACTGAAAATGTATTTTCACCATCTTCCTGCAAATGTGCTTCTTAAAAAGGGTCAGAGATAAATACAACACTCATAGATTAAAGAATATATAATAATTAAGGTCATTCATTTACTATTTTCATGGAAAAATGGTTAGATTGCCTGAATTTGACCCCCAAAACACTGCTAGTCCCAGAATACTGTACAATAAAACTGAATTTCAGTTATTTGATCACTGTAAATCAGTGGCCCTGATAATACATTTTTGGTTACGTGCAGAATCTCTACTTTAACTAGTATAACCCCCAATTCAAAGTGAGCATTACCAAGGGACATTTGTTATTGTGTTACAAGCCTTACATTGGTGCACACTTCTTGTTGTGTAACACTCACTATGCTTAAGTGTCATGTCTTTTCTGTTAGTCGCATTTTTTTGCCACACTTTTCCAATTGACTCAAAATTGCATGGAGGCGGGCCCGCCTCTTTTTGCAATTTTAACACCCCACACGCCTCCATTCCCGCCTCCACGGCCCTGTGAATTCAAGCCCTATGTGTCTGTCTTCACGGAAGAAGACGCAAAAAACTTCCCGGAAATAGTGGAAAACCAAGGCTTTAGTGAGAATGAGGAACTGAAAGAAATTTATATTAGTAAAAAAATAGTTCTGGAGAAATTAATGGGACTGAAAGCCGATAAATCCCCTGGACCTGATGCCTACATCCTAGGGTTTTGAAAGAGGTGGTTATAGAGATAATGGATGCATTGGTTGTCATTTTCCAAAATTCCATAGATTCTGGAACGATTCCCGCAGATTGGAAGGTAGCAAATGTAAGCCCACTATTTAAGAAAGGAAGGAAAGAGAAAACGGGGAACTACAGACCAGTTAGCCTGACATCAGTAGCAGGGAAAATGCTGGAATCTATTATTAAGGACGTGGTAACAAGGCACTTAGAAAATAATAATAGGATTGGGCAGAGTCAACACGGATTTATGAAAGAGAAATCGGGCAGGATTTTGTTGTATCCGTGTGTTAATGGAGACACGGAAGGCAGGAGTTGGTTTCACAGGTGTTTACTGAACAAAGTCTGGAGGTGAACTAACAGATACAAGACACGATACAGTAGGCTTATATAGCCCAAGTGGCCATTACCGGCATTACAGTACACAGGGGCTCTTAAAGGCACATACACCACAATTCCTCCCCTTTTAGACAACCAGTACATAACATTTTAAGTAAGCATTAATTAACATATTACAAGAACAATAATCTACACATTTGCTGCAGTTAATCAATTATAAGTCAGTCTCTCTGGAGGCTTCCTGACTCGGTCCGGATAACGCCTCGGTGGTGTAGTAGGTTCTTTTGGCAAGGTCGATTCGGCTTGAATGCCAGTGTCGGGTTCATCTGGTTCCAGTATCACCGGATCGGAGGTAGATACTATGGGTATCTCTGCTTCATCATTAGGCGTATAGAGTTGTGGTGTAGGTTGTCCCTTTTCGGATGACTCTATGATCTGGTCAGCATGACGCCTTATTATGCTTTCACCAATGTCCACGGTATACATCAGCGGTCCTAGTCGTGTGCAAATAGTCCCAGGCTGCCATTTCTCGGTACGGTAGTCTCGGGCCAAAACTTGTTGACCTATCTGGAAGGTTTTAGTTGGCCTTTCGTTCATGCCTTGAAATTGCCGGTTCTCCACGTCCCATCTGATGTTTGGCTTGATCAAATCCAGCCGGCATCTTAGGCTTCTATTGAAGAACATCATGGCGGGAGTTTGGTTTGTAACCACATGTGTTGCATTCCTGTATGCAAACAAGGAGTTATCTACCTTATGCTGAAGTTTTATGTCTTCATTACCCATGGCCTTTATGGCCTTCTTGAAGGTCTGGACAAACCTTTCAGCCAATCCATTGGTGGCGGGATGGTATGGGGCGGACGTGTAGTGCTTAACCCCATTGTTTTTTAAGAACTTCCTGAATTCTTCGGACACAAATTGCGGTCCATTATCAGAACAGATCTGTTCAGGCAGCCCATTCCTGGCAAATATGGTCCTTAATACTGTGATGGTTTTGTCCGTGGTGGTGGAGGACATCTTTATTACCTCCGGCCACTTGGAGTGTGCATCAACCGCGATTAAGAACATTGAGTCCATAAATGGACCAGCAAAGCCGATGTGTACCCTTTGCCATGGAGATGAGGGCCACTCCCATGGATGTAGAGGAGCTTGTGGTGGGGCGTTTTGGTCCTTCTGGCATCCTAGGCAGCTCTTGGTCATTTCTTCGATGTCTCCATCGATATCTGGCCACCACACAAACGCTCTGGCTAGGTTCTTCATTTTCACTCCACCCAGATGCCCCTCGTGAAGCTCCTTTAGCACTTTATCCTGGAGTTTGGGTGGAATCACCACTCTGGATCCACACATCAAGGTTCCTCGGCACACTGACAGCTGTTCTCTTCTTTGCGAGAATGCTGGCAACAGTGGTTCGCCATGTGCTGGCCATCCCTGCACCGTTAAATCGTAGACTCGTGAGAGAGTCGGGTCATTTCTCGTTTCTTTTTCAATGGCAGAATTTGTTACTGGTAGACATTCCACTATGGTTGAGTGGAACATCTCCACTGGGTCCACTGCAGGTGCCTCTTCTACCATTGGCAACGGTAGGCGCGATAAACCGTCAGCATTCCCATGCTGTTTTGATCCTTTGTATTCTATGTCATATTGGTGTGCCCCTAGGAAAAGGGACCACCTCTGTAGCCTTTGTGCTGTCATAATGGGAACACCCTTTTTAGGGTTGAATATGGAGACGAGGGGTTGATGGTCAGTCAACAAGGTAAATTTTTGTCCGTGTAGGTAATGGTTGAATTTCTTCACTCCCCATACCAGGCTGAGTGCTTCCCTGTCGATCTGGGCATAGTTACGCTCAGCTGAGTTCAATGAGCGTGACGCAAAAGCTATCGGCCGCTCCGAGCCATCAGGGAATCTATGCGATAATACCGCTCCTACGCCGTAAGGGGATGCATCGCACGCCAGTCTGATTGGCAGTGATGGGTTGTAATGAGCCAAAACTTCCTTGGACGTGATCAAGCCTTTGCATTTATGGAAGGCACGTTTACAGTCTTCGCTCCATTTCCAAATTACTCCCGTTTGTAGCAGTTCGTTAACAGGGTGCAGAAGAGTTGACAAGTTCGGTAAAAATTTATGCTAGTAATTTATCAATCCCAGGAACGACCTTAATTGTGAGACATTTTCAGGTGCTGGGGCTTTTATGACCGCTTCAATTTTTTCAGGTGACTTATGCAACCCTTCCTCGTTAATTATGTGGCCACAATATGATATTTGTTTCTGGAAAAATTCGCACTTGGGGCGATTTGCTCGTAGGCCCCATTCTCTCAGCCTAGTGAGCACCTGCTCCAAATTGGCAAGGTGCTCGTTGTCGTTTTCTCCTGTTACAAGGATGTCGTCTAGGTAGCATTGAGTCCCCGGAATCCCTTGGAGGACTTGCTCCATAGCTCTTTGCCAGATAGCTGGAGCTGATGCTACTCCGAAAACCAGTCGATTGTACTGGTACAGGCCTTTGTGTGTATTTATCGTGAGATACTTTTTAGAGGCCTCTTCAACCTCCATCTGTAGATATGCCTGTGCCAAGTCAATTTTGGTGAAACGTTTCCCTCGGATAGTGAGGCGAAAATATCTTCTATCCTCGGAAGAGGATACTGTACCATGTGAAGGACCGGGTTTACAGTCACCTTGAAGTCCCCACAGATGCAAATTTTTCTCTGTTCTTCAGATTTATCATTATTCAACGTTTTCTTCATGACCGGGACGATGGGTGTTGCCCATTTGCTCCAATCTATCTTGGATAATACGCCTGCCTTTTCCAAATTCTCCAGCTCTGCCTCGACTGCTGGACGAATTGCGTATGGCACCGGTCTTGCCTTAAAAAACTTGGGAATTGCCGCATCTTCCACTTTTATTGAGGCGGTGATGCCTTTCAAGGTTCCTAGTTCCTGTTGAAACACTTCCTTGGCGTTGGCCAAGATGTCTTTTAATCGTTCAGGTATGACGTCATCATCATTTTTTTTCTTACTGGTCACCGTCAGTGCCTGAATGGAGTGCCAGCCTAAACGTATCTTCCTGATCCATTCACGTCCCAACAGCGGTGGACCACCATCTTGCAGAACGTATAAATACAACCTCTGTATTTCCTTGCCGTTGTATACAACAGGCACCTTTATTTTCCCTTTGGGGTATACTTTCTGCCCCGTATATGTTTTCAAGATAATGGATGTGTCTTTCAAAGGTATATGCGGAAATAGCCGCTCGTAATCCCGTCGACTTATGACGGTCAGAGCTGATCCTGTATCTAGCTCCATTTTAACTGGGGACCCCGCTATCGTGAGGGTAACCCAAATGGTCTGGTAATCTTCTTTGGCAATTACATTATGTAATTTGAGACAGCTTAGTCTCTTGTTTCCGCAGTCGCTATCGCTCTTCTGGTCTTCGGAGCTACTGTCCGTCATCATTTGTACCTTTCTGTACTTTTCCTTATTGATTTTTTTCCTGTCCGTGGATTTATTTTGTCCAGATCGGCATACACGTGCAATGTGTCCAATCTTTCCGCATTGCCTGCATGCTTTGTCCTTGAACCAGCAGTCCCTCTGGTCATGGGTGGATCTGCCGCAGCGATAACATCTCTCGAAACCCTGTGTCATTTCATGGGTGCCGAAGTCCTGTGGCTTTTGCTGTATCTCTGCAGCTCCTCTTGCGGCTGCTTCGTATGATACAGCCATACTGAAAGCCTTGTCCAGTGTCAAATCTTTCTCAGAAAGTAGCCTTTTCTGTGTTCCTTCACTTAGGAGACCGCAGACGAATTTGTCTCGAAGAGAATCTGCCAGTCCTGCCCCGAATTGGCAGTGCTTTGACAGCTTCCTTAATTCAGTGAGGTAATCAGCGTTACTTTCATTCTTGTGCTGATTCCTCTTGAAGAATTTGAATCGTTCCGCTATCAGCAGCGGTGTTGGGTTTAAGTGCTCCTGTAGGGTATCAACAATCTCCTTAAAATTCTTGTCCTTTGGTTTGGCTGGAGTGATTAAGTTTCGTAACAGCCCGTATGTCCTTGCGCCCATTAGATTTAGAAGTACTGATGCCTTTTTATCATCTATTTCATTTACTGTGCAATATACCTCCACTCTTTCCACATATGTGGTCCAATCCTCTATATCGCTATCGAAAGCATTAATATTGCCAGCCTTAGGCATCCTGAAAAAAAAATGGCGCCTCCCGCGCTTTCCTTTCTTCCCTGCAGAAAAAAAATGGCGCTTCCCGCGCTTTCCCGCCGCCGCTGCTGCTGCTGACAACGCTGTTCTCCGCGGTTTTTATTTAGATCGTTTTTTTTTTCAATAGGTGGAGACTCGTTCCCGCCGGACTCTCTGGGACTTTTCCCTCACTCTGCTTGGTCCGAACGACGACCTGCTTTGCAGCGCCGGCCGTCTCCCGAGTGCTCCCCCCCTCTGTCTCTGTTTGCCTCCACCTTTGCTGCTCGGCCCCGCTGTAGAGCCAGCCAATGGAGCGCCAGCCCGCCGCCCAGGAAGGATTATTGCAGTACCTGCCACCAGCTCGGCTAGCTGGTGAAACCACCGTTTTTTTTTGGTTTTTTTTCTTGTTTTCCTTCGACTTCCGTCTGAGGAATCGATCTCCTTGAGGTGCTGCCGAATTGCAGGTAAGGCCGTTTCCAATTCGTCGCCACTGTTGTATCCGTGTGTTAATGGAGACACGGAATGCAGGAGTTGGTTTCACAGGTGTTTACTGAACAAAGTCTGGAGGTGAACTAACAGATACAAGACACTATACAGGCTTATATAGCCCGAGTGGCCATTACCGGCATTACAGTACACAGGGGCTCTTAAAGGCACATACACCACAGATTTTCATTCAGAAGTCGGGTTGGAGGCGGGACTACAACTTTCGGTGTTGTAGTCCCACCTCCATCGAGATGCGGCCAGTCCACGCGATTTTAACTTGATTGACCTTGTTGAGCCCACCCAGCGGGCTCAGCAGGCCAATTAAAGGCCACCCGGCAACAGGTGATGTCACAGACTGAAATTTCATTTGTCAAGAGATTTTGACAGATGAAATATCAGCGTTTCACAGCTGATTGAAGCTGTCAAACACTGACAGTCTTACTTCTAACCTGAGTCCTTCTCCATTGACTCAGTTAGAAATCTCTCCTGCACAGAAAGCTGAAGGCTGTCACTTTTGACAGTTCGCAGCCATTCTGCTTTCTGTGCCAGTGAGATGAGGGACTCCTGGAACCTAAAGGAAGGAAGGCTGAAAAGGTAAGAAAAGTTACTTTAAACTTCTTTAATCACTTTAGACACACCAAACACACTTACTTTTGCACTCATGCACACATCACTTGAACACCGACATCTCGACCCCTCCAAGCCCTTCAACCGGATGACCGACTCCTCTAAGTGCTATTCTACATCAACAGCTGCGTCGAGGTCGTCACGACCCACAAAAATATCAGGTCATACCCCAACCAGAAACCATGGATGAACGGAGAGGTCCGCTCACTGTTGAAAGCACGCGACGCAGCATTTAAATCTGGCGACGCGGCGGCTTACAGTGCAGCTAGGACCAACCTTAAAAAAGGGTATCAGGACTGCCAAATGGAAACAGACACTGCGGATAGAGGATCACTTCCGCAACAACTCGGACCCCCGGCGCATGTGGCAAGGCATCCAGGCCATCACGGACTACAAGGGCAAAAACACCAGTCCCCCGGTCAGCGACGCCTCCCTTCCGGAGGAGCTTAACAACTTCTACGCTTGCTTCAACAGGGACAACAAGGAGCCGGCTACCAAAGCCTTGCCACCCCCGGAAGACCAGGTGCTCACTCTGTCGACCTCCGACGTAAGGGGCGCTTTACACAGAGTGAACACACGAAAGGCTACTGGACCGGATAGCATCCCTGGACGGGTACTCAAGGAATGTGCTGATCAGCTGGCTGATGTCTTCACCGCCATCTTCAACCTGTCATTGGCCCAGGCAGTAGTCCCTACATGCTTCAAGACCGCCACCATCATTCCTGTGCCTAAACAAGCGGCTGTGACGTGTCTGAACGACTATCGACCTGTCGCACTCACACCCATCATAATGAAGTGTTTCGAGAGACTGGTCTTAGCCCACATCAAAGCCAGTGTTCCTGCCTCCCTTGACCAACACCAGTTTGCCTATCGGGCAAACAGATCAACGGAGGATGCAATCACTACTGCTCTACACTCGGCACTGAATCACCTAGATGGTAAGGAGACCTACATCAGAATGTTGTTTATAGACTACAGCTCAGCATTCAACACTATTGTCCCCAACAAGCTGGCCACCAAACTCCAAACTCTTGGCCTGAACACTTCCCTCTGCAACTGGACCCTGGACTTTCTAACAAACAGACCCCAGTCTGTCAAATTAGGCAACCACACCTCCACCCCCCCCCCGACCCTGAACACGGGGGCCCCACAAGGATGTGTGCTGAGCCCCCTCCTCTACTCCCTCTTCACCCACGACTGTGTGGCTGTTAATGGTTCCAACACCATCATCAAGTTTGCAGATGACACCACGGTAGTAGGCCAGATCACCAACAACGATGAGTCAGCCTACAGGGAGGAGGTCCAGCATCTCGTGAAGTGGTGCGCCGACAACAACCTGGCCCTTAACACCAAGAAAACAAAGGAAATAATCGTGGACTTCAGGAAGTCCAAAAGCGGAAGTCACACCCCCATCCACATCAATGGGGCGGAGGTGGAAAGGGTGGCCAGCTTTAAGTTCCTCGGAGTCCACATCACGGAAGACCTCTCCTGGTCCCTCAACACCTCCTCTCTGGTGAAGAAGGCCCAGCAGCGCCTATATTTCTTGAGGAGGCTGAAGGGATGTAATCTGTCACCCCCGATCCTCTCTAACTTCTACCGCTGCACTATAGAGAGCATCCTGACAAACTGTATCACGGTATGGTACGGCAGCTGTAGCTCCCATGACCGGAAAGCCCTGCAGCGGGTAGTCAAAACTGCCCAACGCATTACCGGCACCCGGCTACCGACCATAGAACATATATATCAGAAACGCTGCCTACGGAGGGCACGGTCCATCATCAAAGACCCTACCCACCCCAGCCACAGTCTGTTCGCCCTCCTACCATCTGGAAGACGCTACAGATGCATTCTCACCCGCACGACCAGATTTAGGAACAGCTTCTTTCCCAGGGCTGTCATCCTACTGAACTCCACAAATAAACACTAAAGCCTGCACATCTGCCGATGCACTTTATTATGGTCATATTTATGCTAATATATATGTACAAATGTATGTTGAAATGTTTAAGTGTCCTAATCCAAATTGTACACTCTCGGGAGCCGCAAGCCTACATTTCATTGTACTGCACTTGTGCACTAACAATGACAATAAAAGTTGATTTGATTTGATTTGATAACTTGGCGTGGTTTGGAGCCATCGGGAATCCCACAGTTCAACCTTCAAAATAGGGATTAGGCTAAAAACTGCCTGTTAACAGGCAGTTAATTGGCACGAATCCCTTCCCGCCTCGGGGAGGCAGGTCCCAGGTCCTTTGAAACTGGCATGGAGGCGGGTTGGGGTCGGGACCCCCGATTTCGGGATTTTAACCCCCTGCACGCCTCCAATCGCGACTCCACGGCACAATGAAAATCGAGCCCATCGTGTTTGACAAATCTGGCTAATGAGTGAGCAAGAACATGGCAAATGAAATATAATGTGGAGAAATGTGAAGTTATCAGCCACGATTTTGTCATTCGATGTGGCTTGGGAGAGGGTCAGCTGGTTTCCGGGTTCCAGTCCCACCCCCAACTGCATCCGGCCCACGGATGTGATTTTACGTCGATTGACCTTGTTAAGCCCGCCCTGCAGGCTTGCTGGCCAATTAAGAGGAAGCCAATCAAATGATGTCATTTGATGACGCGTCATCTGCCGGTTTTCTTAAAGGGACCATGCACAATTTTTTTTTGACAGCTCATTTCTCAGTTTTTGACAGAATTGACGTGCTGCAAACACTGACAATCACTGTACAAAGGTGAGTTCTTGCACACAGGCTCTCCAGTGACTCCCTCCTTAGGCTAGAACAGATGGCAGCTGCAGGTGAGGTTACAGAAGCGATCTCACTGGTGAGAGAGGTTCTCCCAATGAGGTGGGACTAGACATCCAATTCAAAACTTGTTACCTACAGAAAAGTGTAAATGCATTAAAAATGATTTTCCCAACATTTTCTTACCTCTGAGACTCACCAGTGCACCATTGGATGCTTCATACCACTTCTGCAGCTGTCATCAATGCAGAAACATTACAGCAGACTCACAACATAACATACTTACCTGGCGTGGTGTCCGGATGTCAAGAAGCCCGAGGCAGAAGCGGCAAAATTGAAAAAGGAAAAAGAAAAAGGAATAAAAACAGAAAGGTCATCGACCTGAAACGTTAACTCTGTTCCTCTCTCCACAGATGCTGCCTGACCTGCTGAGTATTTCCAGCATTTTCTGTTTTTATTTCAGATTTCCAGCATCTGCAGTATTTTGCTTTTGTAAAATTGAAAAACAGCCTGTTAACTGCCTGTTAACAACCTGTTAACAGGCAGTTAAGTGGCTATAATCCTCTTCCCACCGCTAGGTGTCAGGTCCATGTGCAAATCAGGGACCCGACACTTGGGAAGATTGATTGGAGGTGGGTTGACAGCGGGTTTCCTACCCGCTGTCAATCTTTGCAATTTTGACAGCGGTCCCGCCTCCAAACCTGCACTCTGAGCGCCGGCAATCTAGAGTATTTTTTAAATGATGAGAGATTGGGAAATGTTGAAGTTCCGAGGGACCTGGGTGCCATTGTACACGAATCACTGAAAGTTAACATGCAGGTGCAGCAAGCAATTAGGAAAGTAAATGGTATGTTGGCCTTTATTACAAGAGGATCTGAGTATAAGAATAAAGATGTCTTACTGCAATTATATAGGGCCCTGGTGAGACCACACCTGGAGTATTGTGTGCAGTTTTGGTCTCCTTACCTAAGGAAGGATATACTTGCCATAGAGGGAGTGCAATGAAGGTTCACCAGACTAATCAACTGGAGTTTTTTGAGGATGTAACTAGTAAAATAGATAAGGGAGAACCAGTGGATGTGGTGTATTTGGACTTTCAGAAGGCTTTCGATAAGGTCCCGCATAAGAGATTAACATGTAAAGTTAAGGCACATGGGATTGGGGGCAAGGTATTGACTTGGATAGAGAACTGGTTGGCAGACAGAAAGCAATGAGTTGGAATAAACGGGTCTTTTTCCAAGTGGCAGGCAGTGACTAGTGGGGTACCGCAGGGATCGGTCCTTGGACCCCAGCTATTCACAATATATATTAATGATCTAGACAAGGGAACTAGATGTAATATCTCCAAATTTGCAGACGACACAAAGCTGGGTGGGCGTGTGTGCTGTGAGGAGGATGCCGAGAAACTACAGGATGATTTGGACAGGTTGGGTGATTGGGCAGAAGCATGGCAGATGCAATATAACGTGGATAAATGTGAGGTTATCCACTTTCGTGTCAAAAACAGGAAGGCAGATTATTATCTGAATGGCAATAGATTGGGAGAAGGGGAAGTGCAATGAGACCTGGGTGTCCTTGTGCACCAATCGCTGAAGGTAAGCATGCAGGTGCAGCAGGCGGTTAAGAAGGCAAATGGTATGTTGGCCTTCGTAGCGAGAGGGTTTGAGTACAGGAGCAAGGATGGCTTGCTGCAGTTGTATAGGGCCTTGGTGAGACCACATCTTGAGTATTGTGTGCAGTTTTGGTCGCCTTATCTGAGGAAGGATGTTCTTGCCATGGAAGGAGTTCAGCGAAGATTCATCAAGCTGATACCTGGGATGGCAGGAATGATGTATGAGGAGAGATTGGGATGATTGGGCTTGTACTCGCTGGAGTTTAGAAGAATGAGAGGGGATCTCATTGAAACTTATAAAATTCTGACAGGACTGGACAGACTAGATGCAGGAAGGATGTTCCCGATGGTCGGGGAGTCCAGAACCAGGGGTCACAGTCTAATGATAAGGGGTAGGCCATTTAGGACAGAAATGAGGAGGACTTTCTTCACCCAGAGAGTGGTGAACCTGTGGAATTCTCTACCACAGAAGGCAGTAGAGGCCAATTCATTAAATATATTCAAGAAGGAGTTGGATAAATTTCTTAAGGCTAAAGGAATCAAGGGGTATGGGGAGAAAGCAGGGACTGGGTACTGAATTTGGATGATCAGCCATGATCGCATTGAATGGTGGAGCAGGCTCGAGGGGCCGAATGGCCTACTCCTGCTCCTATCTTCTATGTGTCTATGGTTCCTGGTATGGGGGGATTGTCCTATGAGGTGAGATTGCGTAGATTAGGCCTAGAAGAATGAGAGGTGATCACATTGAACCATACAAAATTCTTACAGGGCTTGACAGGGTAGATGCAGGGAGGATGTTTCCCCTGGCTGGGGAGTCTAGAACCAGGGGTCAAAGTCTCAGAATAAGGGGTCAGCCATTTAGGACTGAGATAAGGAGGAATTTCTTCACTCAGAGTGTAGTGAATCTTTGGAATTCTCTACCCCAGAGGGCTGTGGAGGCTCAGTCGTTGAGCATATTCAAGACAGAGATGGATAGATTTTTGAATATTAAGGGAATCAAGGGATATGGGGATAGTGCAGGAAAGTGGAGATGAGCTAGAAGATCAGCCATGATCTTATTGAATGGCGGAGCAGGCTCGAGGGACCGAATGGCCTACTCCTGCTCCTATTTCTTATGTACAAACCACATCTTCCCCACTTACTAAGGGCTGGATTTTGTGAATGGAGGCGAGTTGGAGGCGGGACAGCTGCTTGTCTTGTCAATGTCCCGCCTCCATCCTCGCCTGACCAACCAGAGGGATTTTTCCCTGATTGAGCTTGTTCAGCCCGCCGTGTGGGCTCAGCAGGCCAATTAGGGAGGAGGTCACTGACAGATCACGTCAACATCATACGTGCTATCTGTCAAGACTTCTTAAAAGAAGAAATGTCAGCATTTGACAGCTCTCAAACACTGACATTCTCTTTAGTTTGATGAGTTCTTGTGTTCAGGACTCATCAAACCTTTCAAATTTGTAGATTTCACATGGCTGTTGGAATGGAGGCTCCAACAGCCATTCTGTGAAATTGACGAGCAGGATGTTGGCTCTCCCGATCCACCGCGGCTAAAGGCTGTATGAAGAAAACAAGGTAAGTGAACACTTTTTTAAACTTATCACTCGCCTTGCATACTTTCCACTCCACACTTGCACCCATCACTCACGTCTACACCTTACTTCCAGGTGCCTCCAACTGCCGCAGACCTCCGCCACATCTCCTCCAACCCGGCGGGGTTGTCCAAGGTCGGGAAACCTTCACCTGTGAAGGTAAAATGGCACTAATCCTTTTTTCTGCCTGTTAACCAACTGTTAACAGGCAGTTAAAAGGATTAAATGCCTTTCCCGCCTCCAGGAGACGGAACCCGAAGCTGCACATCTTCCCGCCTCCTGGCAAAAGGGCACGGAGGCGGAATGGGAGCGGCTTTGCCATCCGCCCCCACTTTCTCTGAGTTTACCAGCTGTCCCGCATCCATGCCCGCCTCCTCGGAGCTTGGAAAATCCAGCCCCATGTGTCCAATCAGTTTAAAAACGGATTGGGAATAATTATCACGTCTAAAGATTAAAAATAAAGAATGTGAATTGTGATTTATTAACTATTGTTGTTAAATGTTTTAATGAGATTTTAACTGAGGTACAATGAGGTTCTGTTCTTCCCCATCGTTTCCTAGTCTCAGCTCAGTGCCTCAAGCATAAAACCTGGCCAAGAGCATGACCCATGCCCTGAATCCATGGTATTGCATGTTGATATTCTATCACAGACAGTTTAATACTGCTGTGTATTTTTAAAAACCATCTCGGATAATTTGAATACTTTATTACCAGTAATGTAAAAATGATTATCCCATTGCATCCTTGGTCATTAAGTCAAAAACAATATGAACAAATTTACCTTCCTGTAAGTATCCACCTACAGCACTGTGATGACATTAGATTCGGTTGTCTGAGGAGGCGAGTTACAAAAAGTCTTTTTTTCAAAAATGGAAATTCAGCCCTTTTTTAGCATCGGTCGTGTGTGTTGAGCTTTATTAGTTCAGTCATGCAAGCTGATCAGAATCTCTTGCTCTTGGCTTTGGAAAGTTATGATGACCTACTGTGGAGTATTCATTAGTGTGGAGCTGCAGAGAACTGTTTTGCTTGTTGATTATTCTGATGGGGGAGAAGGAGGGAAGGAAAAAGTCAATGACAGACACCAAGGACGATTTTTTATTCTAAGTTTGCAGATCTAGTTACAGCAAAGTCAAGTTGAGTAATCAATGACTTCATTATCATTGTATCAGGCGACTACCAGGATGGTAGCTGGCCAACTAGATGGACCTTGGTCTTTTTGTCCAGCAATTTCTATGTTCCAAAGTAGATTTACAATATAGTCTTTCTCACCCCAGCATACACATGCCTACATTCCTCCTTTAGGTGCCTCCTTGTTTAGTTTGACATTCTTGACTCTGAGTTACAAGGTTGAGGGTTCAAGCCCACTCTAGAACTTGAATACATAGTCTAGAAAGAGCGAGTGCTACATTGGCGATGTCATCACAAGAAAGATATTGATGAGGAAGTCCAGTTGCCCCATCCATCTTAGTTCATCCATCTAGAATATTGTTGTTCAAAATGTTACCCACTAGCCACGAGTGGCTGATTGCATTTTTGTTTAGCAAATAAAAAATGAGTAATACAGGAAACTTTCGATTAACCGGCCCCTAAATAACCGGAACGCTCTATCCACCGGCAAAATTCAGGAGTCGGTTCAAATAACTTTTATTACTTTTATTACTTTTTTTACTCCATTTGTTGCTGTGCAAGGCTGTAGCTGAAGCTGTTGCTAAGCTACAGAGACGCTTGCAACTTGTGCCAATTGTTTTGAAGCTGTCAGGGTTTGTTGCTTTATACGGAGTTCTGAGCTCCGTATCTTTTACTATAGCGTTCGGTTATCCGGAATTGTTGATGAACCGGCACCACGTCGGTCCCGTCCGTGCCGGATACCAGAAAGTTTCCTGTAGACAGTTACTGGGCATGTGATCGCAATACTCATATTGACATGGTGTATGTATGTGCACATTAACCTTTTTGTGCGTTTGTTGGTAAAATGGTAAGATGAAAAGCAGAGCGTACAAGTGTTTTTTGATCGTAGTGTATGCTTTACTTCCTTGTTTACTGCTTATTGGTAGACCAATAGAACCCAGAGGGCAGTGACACAGGGATTGCCATCAGCCTGGGAGAATGTTACCAGTGGGCTTCCACAGGAATCTGTTTTGGGACCTCCTTTTGTTTAATATATTCATAAATGATACAAAGCTAATGAAGGTGGTAGACTGCAAAGCTGAACAGGATAAGCTACAGGAGGATTGAATATACTTGGGAATTGGACAGACAGGTGGCAGATGAATTTCAATGTAGATAAATGCAGAGTGCTTCACAGGGGGACAACAAATCCCAAAGGGACTATTACTTAAATGGAAAGAAAATGATATGCATGGGAAATGAAAGAAATCTGAGGGTCGTGGTTGACTGTAAATTGAAGCTATCGCAACAATGCTCGGTGGCAGTGAGTAAAGCAAATGAGATGTTGGGATGTATTAAAAGGTCACTATTGAGCCGAAATAGTGAGGTAATCCTGCCACTTTGTAAATCATTGGTGCGACCACACTTAAAATACCGTGTACAGTTCTGGTCGCCATAATACAAAAAGTATATTGCAGCTATTGAAAGGACACAGAAGAGAGCAACCACAATAATTGAGGGGATGGAGGGATTGAATTATGAGGAGCAACTATGTAAGTTGGGCATGTTCTCATTAGAAAAGAGATGGATGAGAGGTGATTTGATTGCTGTTTTGAGGATTCTAAAGGGAGTACATAATGTCGACCATGACCAGTTGTTTCACCTTGTCTGTTATAGACTAATTGATAGAGATTGATTGCTCCATTATCATTGCATCATGTGACTACTAGGATGATAGAAGGTGAACAAGATGGACAATGGTCTTTTTTCATCTAGCAATTCCTGTACTTCTCTGAGGAAGTCTGAAGTACTGTTCGCAACTGCTGGTAAAAAACCTAGAAGCTGTGCTAAGATATGCAGTCTCTGATAAATTCATGGTAGAATTCCAAACTTTAGTGAAAGAGAAAGGCTGCAAAGTTTCACACTGAATGGTGGTAGATATTTGTTAAGTAAATATACACATGTGAAGTACATTTATGTATATTGTGTGAGCGTTTTCTACTAAATCAGTACATGTGGCTAAAATGGTATCGCGTAGCCACACTTGTGGCTAGATCAATGATTTCTATTAGACAACACTGATCTAAAATGATCCTAAAATTCCCCCATTGTGACATCCAATTGTTAAACCAGGGCTTTTGCCTCCTCTCGTCTACCTAGAAGTGCACACCATGTTTTGATCACTTTGTATGTGACAAACTTCCAGACGTCATTCCTAAATGTAGCCTTTACTCATCCTTTGGATGAAATGTTAAACCAAGGCCCTGTCTGTCTGTATGGATGTTCCAGATAGATCCCATGACATTAGTTGAAGAATATAGTTCTCCCTCAACATCACCGAAGTAGGATAACTGTTCATTCATCACATTGCTGCGGTGTCATCTTGCTATGTGGGAAACGGCTGCTGCAGTTCCCTGCATAATTCACAGCAATTCATTTGGAAGTGTTTTGAGATGTTTCTGAATACAAGTTTGCCTATTTGTCTTTCTCCTGCTCTCAGACTTTGTCTAGGTAGGATGTAGCGAGCTGCAGACTTATCCATGACTGTTATCAATGGCACACTGATAAGCTGACAAGAAATTTGTTTCTGTACGAGAAAATTGGAATGCATCAGTGGCATACAGTGCACCAGCTGAACATTTGAAAATTTTGTCCTGTAGGGGCAGGTAAGTTGTAATTGGATTTGAGGCTTTGAATTCCAACTTGTTCTCTGCTGGCTTTTTTTCTTCCTAATTTACTCTTTGTTTATTTTCTTATCTTTTTAAAATTTCTCTGGCTTCCTTCTGGTGCCTCGCCCATGTGTAAGCCTAAACAGCAAACGTCACCAGGGTGTTTGATGCTAAAGAGAATCACTGCCAAGTCTGATCTTGCCCGAGGTCCACAGGAGTGCACATTTCAGCAGGTACTACTGGAGCAGTTAGAAGTAAGACTCCTGACTGATTTTAACACAAAAGCATACTGCGGATACTGGAAATCTGAAATAAAAACAGAAAATGCTGGAAATACTCAGTAGGTCAGGCAGCATCTATGGAGAGAGAAACAGAGTTAATGTTTCAGGTCGATGACCCTTCGTCAGAACTGGAAAAAGCTGGAGATGGAACAGGTTTTTAAGCAAGTGTAGGGGCAGGGAAAAGGGGGAGGGGAGGAAAGAACAAAAGGGAAGGTCTGTGATAGGATGGAAGGCAGGAGAGATTAAGGGGGTGATTTTCCCACTGGAGGTGAGATGGAGGCGGGTTTCAGTTTGGGTGGGTTTGAAACTCGCTTCCACTGATAGATTTCAAAAATTTACAATTTTCCCATGATTGGCCACTTGATTTTAGAGGTGTGGGATGCCCTTGCTCAATTAGCATTTTGGGACTGAAACTCGCCTCTGTTGACAGCACTTTTCCAATTTGATTTTACGGCTTCTTGCCCCCTTGGCTCATTCCACAGCATTTCTGCGTCTCCTGCACCACCTCCAACATCTTTTGAGAAACCACTATGTCTAATTCCAAGGCAAGGGCCTACCTGAGGCTCTCGGATGAGGCGCTGCAAATGTTGTTTGAGGGGGTGACAGCTAGCATGGAGATGCTCTTCCACTCATCTCGGAGGAAGAGGCCTGCCAAAGAAACCAAGGCTGTGTGGGTACAGCTGGAAAGGGATATAACCTCCAGATCTGTGTGCAGATTGGGAGACTGTTTCTGTGTATTGATGAAATGCCATCCCTGTTGGAAAGCATTAAAATGATTTGAAGCAAAAATGTTGGCGTTATGGCATCTGTTCTTTTGCCTTAGGCAGCTCCACATTGTGGGCACCGCCACACTTGCGTTGTCAGGTTGGTGGCCTGAGTGAAAGGAGGCCAGAGAGCCATGTCTATTGTCAATGATGTCCTAGGATGGAGCGAAGGACATGTGCCAACTTGGGCAACCTATGCAAATCTGGCCATGATAAGTTCATCCCTTGCATCCCGGGCAGCCATGTGCTCGCGTGCTGCCTCTGCCGCTGGCCGATACACCGGCGCTCTTCTCCTCCTCCTCATCTGAGGTCCATGCAGAAAGAAAACGAATGGTTCCCATGCTGCTTGTAGATGCCTCCTTTGGGAAGCGCTCATTGCAAGCGGGGAGAGGGTCTTCCAAGGAGGTCCCACAGTTGATTGATTCAAGCTGCAACACCTCTGACATCGGAAGGCCTTCTAAAAGTGCTCAGAGACCTTTTAAAGCCAAGGTCTGGCACCTGCAAGTAATCCTTGCTGCAATAAACGACATCTTGTTAGACCTGCTGCTGTGAGGAGGCCATCCACGAGTCAACCCGCCAGGTTTACCTGGCGTAGTTCAGGAGGTGTGTGGAGCACGCCGAAATCCTCAAAAAATCACGAGGACCTCTCAAAATAGGCTTAGAGAGGCCCTTAACAAGCATGTTAAATAGCACTATGGCCAGCTGGAGGCGGGGGCGTTTCCCGATCTCCAAAACCAGCACCGGCAAAATCCCACGGAGGCGGGTTCCAAACCCGATCCCTTTGAATCTGATTTACCCGCCTTTCCTGCCTCCAAACCCGCCTCCTCTGACGTCAGAAAATCGCCCCCAAAGAGACAAAAGGGATGATGGTGCAAGGCAAAAGGAGATGGTAATGGGACAAGTTAAGAAACAAAAGATGACTCTAGATGAAGTGTAAATGGCAGAATGAAAGACAGCTGCCGTGTGAGAGAGATTAAAAAAAAAGATAGGGGCAGAGGTTATGGTCTGAAATTGTTGAACTCGATGTTGAGTCCGGCAGGCTGTAAAGTGCCTAATCGAAAGATGAGGTGCTGTTCCTCGAGCTTACACTGTTCCAATGGAGATCAATGCAAGAGGCCGAGGACGGAGAGGTCAGAGTGGGAGTGGAGCGGAGAATTAAAGTGACAGGCGACCGGAAGCTCGGGGTCACCCTTACGGACTGAATGAAGGTGTTCCGCAAAGCGGTCACCCAATCTGCGTTTGGTCTCCCCAATGTAGAGGAGACCGCATCGTGAGCAGCGAATACAGTATACTAAATTGCAAGTACAACGAGTAAATCGCTGTTTCAGCCAGAAGGAGTGTTTGGGGTCCTGGACAGTGGGAAGGGAGGAGGTAAAAGGGCATGTGTTGCATGTCCTGCGCTTGCACGTGAAGGTACCGGGCGAAGGGGAAGGGCTGTTGGGGGTGGTAGAGGAGTGGACAAGGGTGTCGCGGAGGGAGCGGTCCCTTTGGAATGCTGAAAGGGGCGGTGAGGGGCAGATGTGTTTGGTGGTGGGATCACGCTGGAGGTGGCGGAAATGGCAGAGGATGATCTGTTGAATGTGAAGGCTGGTGGGGTGAAAGGTGAGGACAAGGGGAACCCTATCATGGTTCCGGGAGGGAGGGGAAGGGGTGTGAGCAGAAGTGTGGGAAATAGAACGGACACGGTCGCGGGCCGTGTTAACCACAGTAGAGGGGAATCCTCGGTTGAGGAAAAAGGAAGACATGTAGGAAGCACTAGTATGGAAGGTGGCATAGTCAGAGCAGATGCGGCAGAGACGGAGATACTGGGAGAATGGAATAGAGTCCTTACAGGAAGCTGGGTGGGAGGAAGTGTAGTCCAGGTAGCTGTGGGAGTCAGTGGGCTTATAGTGAATGTTTGTCAATAGCCTATCCCCAGAGATGGAGACAGAGAAGTCGAGGAAGGGAAGGGAAGAGTCGGAGATGGACCATATGAAGGTGAGGGAAGGATGGAAATTGGAAGCAAGGTGAATGAAATTTTCTTGTTATGGGCGAGAGCAGGAAACCGCACCGAAACAGTCATCAATGTACCGGAAAAAGAGGTGAGGGAGGGGACCTGAATAGGACTGGAACAAAGAATGTTCCACATATCCCACGAAAAGGTAGGCATAGCTAGGGCCCATGCGGGTTCCCATAGCAACACCTTTAATTTGGAGGAAGTGAGTGGAGTCAAAGGAGAAGCTGTTCAATGTGAGGACAAGTTATGTATATACTCTTGATGTATGTGAAGGATATTTAAATGAGAAGGAAGTTGGATTACTTACAGTTGGTGCTGTCCTCATTATTCCCATGGAATGTCTCTAACACTATTCCTGCCCTTCTTCCTTACTGTCTTTCTCTGATTTCAAATTATTCCTTTGTTCTCTGACTTGCCCCCCCCCCCTGCTGCTGCCTCAATCAAAAAGAACATTAGCTGAGATCTTTCTGTAGTTCTTGGATGGAATAAGAATAGAAGATCACAAGGCTAGAGTAGTGGCCCAAAGCGTGCTCAGGAAAATTGAATGATGGCCTATCCTGATGTTTTTGTGGAAAACGAGTTCCACATATATAATAAATGCAGTGGCCTAGCAATTCGATTGTGCGCACAGTGGGCAGGGTGCGCACTGCATGGGGCTGTTAGCATTAACTCAGGCAGCACGTAATATTTGTGCTGCCTGCTGATTATCATGAGTCAGGCATGCGGTCCGCACTACCCGTGCTACTCATTGGCTGCATGCCTGTTTGCGGGGCTGGATATCGGACCGCTCTGGTGTCACTTAAAGGCAGCCAGCACCTCTTAAAGGGGAGGTGCACACTAGCTGCAGACAACAGGGAGACAGTCATGAATTGTTCAAATGGCTGCTGGACCTGCAGCCAGGTTCACTCTTCTTTCTTTCATATGGTCGTAGCAAAGCAAATCGGATGTGAATATCTAAGTCAGATATCCAGGCCAAAGCGTGAAATCTGTGCAACAGTGTGGATATCTTGTAGGCTGCCTGCGAATTTCCTCTGAGGGCAGTGCTCAGTGATGTGCTCCAGGGTCTGATCAGGAGCTCCACAGTCACATGATGGGGATCTTTAATCTTCCATCCATGGAGGGTTCACTGATGCTGCCTTGGAGGCCCTGGTGCAGGCAGTGGACAGGAGGAGGAACATCCTCTTCCCATCACCCCATCAACTCTGTCAACAGACAGGAATGAGTAGTGGAATGGCTTTGGTGAAGGGCCTGTGGTTGCAGGTAGGCCCAGTAGGTCGATAGTCTCTTACAGGATCAGCGTGTAGCTGAGGATCAGATCAACAGATCAGATCAAAGCTCTGTAGTCCTGCCACATCCGGTCATGAATGGTGGTGGACAATTAAACAACTAACGGGAGCAGGCGGTTCCATGAACATCCCCATCCTCAATGATGGCGGAGTAGGAGGAAGAGACTATCGACCGCCTGGAAGTGTTTCCAACCATCTTCAGCCAGAGGTACTGAGTGGATGATTTATCTCGGCCTCCTCCCGAGGTCCCCACCATCACAGAAGCCAGTCTTCAGCCAATTCGATTCACTCCACGTGATATCAAGAAATGGCTGAGCGCACTGGATACAGCAAAGGCTATGGGCCCCGACAACATCCTGGCTGTCGTGCTGAAGACTTGTGCTCCAGAACTAGCCAAGCTGTTCCAGTACAGTTACAACACTGACATCTACCCGACAAAGTGGAAAATTGCCCAGCTATGTACTGTCAACAAAAAGCAGGACAAATCCAATCCAGCCAATTACCGCCCATTTGGTCTACTCTTAAATGCATCAGCAAAGTGATGGAAGGTGTTGTTGACAGTGCTATCAAGCAGCACTTACTCACCAAAAACCTGCTCACTGATGCTCAGTTTGGGTTTCACCAAGACCACTCGGCTCCCGACCTCATTACAGCCTTGGTCCAAACATGGACAAAAGAGCTGAATTCCAGAGGTGAGATGAGAGTGACTGCCCTTGACATCAAGGCAATATCTGACCGAGTGTGGCATCAAGGAGCCCTAGTAAGATTGAAGTCGATGGGAATCGGGGGAAAACTCTACACTGGCTGTAGTCATACTTAGCACAAAGGAAGATGGTTGTGGTTGTTGGAGGCAAATCATCTCAGCCCCAGGACATCTCTGCAGGAGTTCCTCAGGGCTGTGTCCTAGGCCCAACCATCTTCATCTGCTTCATCAATGACCTTCCCTTCATGATAAGGCCAGAAGTGAGGATGTTCACTGATGATTACAGAGTTCAGTTCCATTTGCAACTCCTCAGATAATGAAGCAGTCCATGCCCACATGCAGCAAGACCTGGACAACATTCAGGCTTGGGCTGATAAGTGACGAGTAACATTCGTGCCATACAAGAGCCAGGCAATGACTATCTCCAACAAGAGAAAGTCTAACCATGACATTCAATGGCAGTACCATCGTTGAATCCCCACCATCAACATCCTGGGGTCGCCATTGACCAGCCACATAAATAGTGTGGCAACAAGAGCAGATCTGAGACTGGGTATTCTGCGGCGAGTGTCTCACCTGCTGTCTCCCCAAACTCTTTCCACCATTTATAAGGCACAAGTCAGAAGTGTAATGGAACACTCTCCACTTGCCTGGATGAGTGCAGCTCCAGCAACACTCAAGTAGCTTGACACCATCCAGGACAAAGCAGCCCGCTTGATTGGCACCCCATCCACTACCTTAAATATTCACTTCCTCTACCACTGGCGCACCGTGGCTGCAGTGTGTACTATCTACAAGATGCACTGCAGCAACTCGCCAAGGCTTCTTCGGCAGCACCTCCCAAACCCACAATCTCTATCACCTAGAAGCTCAAGGGCCTCAAGTGCATGGGAACACCACCACCTCCAAGTTCCCCTCTAAGTCACACACCATCCTGACTTGGAAATATGTCGCCATTCCTTCATCGTCGCTGGGTCAAAATCCTGGAACTCCCTCCCTAACAGCACTGTGGGAGTACCTTCACCACAAGGACTGCAGCGGTTCAAGAAGGAGGCTCACCCCACCTTCTCAAGGGCAATTAAGGATGGGCAATAAATGCTGGCCTTGCCAGCGACGCCCACATCCACATATGTTGTAAAGGAGTGAACATTCTCGGGGACAATATGGAGAAAGACAGTTTTTGGAGAACATCTGGGAGGAAATGTAAGAGGAAAGAGGGGCAGGGATGAGGCTAAAGAAATTAACTCCTAGCGAATGGGTAGGACGGTTGCCAGGAAAGGGGGAGAACGCAGTTAGGGTTGCTGCTGTGGGAGACGCTAACAGATACTGTGCTGGGAATAATATTGGATGCTTATGGTGGAACAGAATGAAGCCATAGAATAATAGAATAGAATCATAGAAATTTATGGCACAGAAGGAGGCCATTTGGCCCATCGTGTCTGTGCCGGCCAAAAAAGAGCTATCCAGCCTCATCCCACTTTCCAGCTCTTGGTCCGTAGTCTTGTAGGTTACAGCACTTCAAGTGCATATCCAAGTACTTTTTAAATGTCATGAGGGTTTCTGTCTCTACCACCCTTTCAGGCAGTGAGTTCCAGACCCCCACCACCCACTGGGTGAAAAAAGTTCTCCTCAACTCCCACCCAATCCTTCTACCAATTACTTTAAATTTATGCCCCCCTGGTTATTGACATCTCTGCTAAGGGAAATATGTTCTTCCTATCCACTCTTATCTAGGCCCCTCATAATTTTATACACCTCAATTAAATCTCCCCTCAGCCTCCTCTATTCCAAAGAAATCAATCTCAACCTATCTAATCTTTCCTCATAGCTAAAATTCTCCAGTCTTGGCAACATCCTCGTAAATCTCCTCTGTACCCCCTCTAGTGCAATCGCATCCTTCCTGTAATGTGGTGACCAGAACTGTACGCAGTACTCTACTGTGACCTAACTAGTGTTTTATACAATTCAAGCATAACCTCCCTGCTCTTATATTCTCTGCCTCCGCTAATAAAGGAAAGTATCCTGTATGCCTTCTTAACCACCTTATCTACCTGTCCTGCTACTTTCAGGGATCTGTGGACACGCACTCCAAGGTCCCTCTGTTCCTCTACACTTCTCAGTGTCCTACCATTTATTGTGTATTCCCTTGCCTTTTTAGCCCTCCCCAAATGCATTACCTCACTCTTCTCCGGATTAAATTCCATTTGCCACTTTTCTGCCCACCTGACCAGTCAATTGATATCTTCCTGCAGTCTACAGCTTTCTTCCTCATTATCAACCATGTGGCCAATTTTTGTATCATCTGCAAACTTCTTAATCATGCCCCTACATTGAAGTCTAAATCATTGATATATACCACAAAATGCAAGGGACCTAGTACTGAGCCCTGCGGCACCCCACTGGAAACAGCCTTCCAGTCACAAAAACACCCGTTGACCATTACCCTTTGCTTCCTGCCACTGAGTCAATTTTGGATTCAACTTGCCACTTCCCCTTGGATCCCATGGGCTTTTACTTTTCTGACCAGTCTGCCATGTGGGACCTTGTCAAAAACCTTGCTAAAATCCATGTAGACTGCATCAAACGCACTACCCTCATCAACCCTCCTTGTTGCCTCCTCAAAAAATTCAGTCAAGTTAGCCAGACATGACCTCCCCTTAACAAATCCATGCTGACTGTCCTTGATTAATCCATGCCTTTCTATGGGCATGTCTGGACTGGGACTCAAGCCTGTATCAATGTTTACCATATTATTGTGGTCCTCTGGTAACATTTATATTAGTTTTCTTTAAATTTCTGTGAAAAGTCTGAGCAAGCATGGAAAATATATTATGTACAGAGAGATATCATTACATCTAATTTAAATATTTTCTCCAGAAGAAAAATACTGTCTCTTAACCTAAAGGTGCTTTCAAGAAAAACTTGCTGATATTTTATTGTTAGTCATCATTACAGGAGAATTGGCTCCCTCCCGGCAAAGATAGTAAATGTTGTAAGATCACGTCCAGCTCTTTTTTTTTGCATGAAGAGCCACCTTCTCCACAAATGTATTGTTGACGGCAGAGTCTGGTAACCTTTTATATTATTTTGACAAAGGTCTCTGTTGACATCTGTGTATTGTCATGATTGTATTGGCATTAAAGCTTTGGCACACAGGGCAAAATATTTCAAAAGGTTATGCAGTTGCACTTCTCCCACAGAGAAAGGTTTAATGAGTAGGTTCTGGAGTATCCAATGGTTGGACAGAAGTTTGTGAAATTTGTCTAATCCATGACTGTACGAGAAAATAACAGAAGACGAAAGGAAGCCAGGACCGCAGTAAGAAAGAAATAAGTGGCTTTTAAGTGGTGCCTTATCACGTCCTCAGGACATCCAAAAATTCTTCACATTGCAATGAATTACTTTCGAAATGCAACCAATACAGACAAATGCGGCCACTAATTTGTGCAGTTTAAATAGTACTACATTGAACCTTTTTTGAATACCAAGTTCCGTTTTAAAGTATATATATGATCAGCATGGTTGTGTAACAGTTAAAAGTATTTCAGTAACATATTAGGATATATTTTAACTATCAGCTGGTCATTTTGTTGGCTGAGCCTCCCTGCTCTGCTGCCGGTGCCAATTGGGCGCCCTGGGTGCCAACCCGACCAGCAGGAAGGTAGGTCTGTGAGGGCGATCACGGAGGCAGGGGTAGGCGGGAGATGGGTGGGGGCACCCCAGGCCAACAGCAGCCCACGATATTCTTGTGGGGTCTGGAAGAGCGCTCTGCTCCTCCTGGCCCCACAAAAATAATTTTGAGGTTGTCTCTTTGGTGCCTCTTCTGCTGGACCAGCTGGTAAAACTGGGTGGCGTGTCCATGGCGCACGCTTTGTCCAGTTGTCTGTCAAAACGGCAATCAGGGTCATAGGACCCAATTTGCATATTAAACAAATTGGAGTCCTTTGACCCTGAAACAGGTGAGCACTCTGGCTACTCAGCAGAAGACTCTTTTGAGGATAGCGGCGAATCTTAGTCATTTTCAGGCTGTTACCGTCCAGTTTACGCCTGGTGGCCCAAGTTGAAATCTATCGCATTATGTCTCATGAACAATATTTCTAAGGGGGCGTTTGCACTACAAATTTAACATGGGCATGAAGCGATTTGGCTTTGCACTAATACTTAACTTGTATAGTGTAAATTGAGTGTTACGGCCTGAACTTATTCTGAAGTAGGGAGTCCCACTGCACTTTACTTTAGTGTCAGGTCAGAGCCTAACTGCGGTGCTTCCCACCAGCACTACAGTTGCAGTCTAAGTACACCCTAAGAGTTCTATACATAGAATTTAGTTTATTTGGAAAAATGTTGTACACAGTCAAGTGACAAAACAGCAGACTGAATAAATGTATAATCTTCTTCTTAGGGAGTCCCTCGGAACCGAGGATGAATTGCATCCACATTAAAAATGAGTTTGCAGGTGACTGATGAGTCCAATGTGGGACCTACAGTCTCTGTCACAGGTGGGGCAGATGGTGGTTGAAGGGGTGAGTGGGTGGGGTGCTTGGGTTGACGTGCACTCCTTGCGCTGCCTGCGCTTGGCTTCCGCTTGCTCCCGGCGAAGAGACTCGAGGTGTTCGGCGCCTTCCCGGGTGCTTCTCCTCCAACTTTGTGCGGTCTTGGGCCAGGGATTCCCAGGTGTCGGTGGGGATGTTACACGTTTTCAAGGAGGCTTTGAGGGTGTCCTTGAAGCGTTTCCTCTGCCCACCTGGGGCTCTCTTGCCATGCCGGAGCTCCGAGTAGAGCACTTGTTTTGGGAGTCTCGTATTGGGCATGTGGACAATGTGACCCATCCATCGGAGCTGATCGAGTGTGGTCAAAGCTTCGATACTGGGGATGTTGGCCTGAGCAAGAACACTGACGTTGGTGTGCCTATCCTGCCAATGGATTTGCAGGATCTTGCGAAGGCAGCGTTGGTGGCACCTCTCCAGTGCTTTGAGGTGCCTGCTGTACATGGTCCATGTCTCTGAGGCATACATCAGGGCGGGTATCACTGCTGCTCTGTAGACCATGAGCTTAGTGCCAGGCTTGAGGTCCTGGTCTTCAAACACTCTCTTCCTCAGGTGACCGAAGGCTGCACTGGCACACTGAAGGCGGTGTTGGACTTCGTCGTCGATGTCTGCCCTTGTTGACAGTAGGCTCCCGAGGTATGGAAAGTGGTCCACGTTGTCCAAGGCCTTGTCGTGGATTTTGATAATCGGGGGCTGTACTGTGTGGCGGGGGAAGGTTGGTAGAGGACCTTTGTCTTATGGATGTTTAGTGTAAGGTCCATGCTCTCGTACGCTTCGGTGAAGGTGTTGACGATGGTTTGGAGTTCGACCTCCGAGTGAGCGCAGACGCAAGCGTCGTCTGCATTCTGTAATTCGACGACAGAGGATGGGACGACCTTGGATCTGGATTGGAGGCGACGGAGGTTCAACAGTTTCCCGTTTGTTTTGTAAATTAGCTCTACTCCAGTGGGGAGCTTACTGAGGGTGAGATGGAGCATTGCAGCAAGGAAGATCGAGAAGAGCGTTGGTGTGATGACACAGCCTTGCTTGACCCCAGTTCGTATGTGAATTGGGTCAGTGGTGGAACCGTTGGTCAGGATCACGGCTTGCATGTCGTCATGAAGCAGGCAGAGGATAGTGACAAACTTTTGAGGGCAGCCGAATTTGAAGAGAACACTCCATAATCCCTCATGGTTGACAGTGTCGAAGGCCTTTGTGAGATCAAAGAAGGCCATGTACAGCGGTTGGTGCTGTTCCCTGCATTTCTCTTGTAATTGACGTGCAGTGAAGATCATGTCCATTGTGCCCCTTAGTGGGCGGAATCTGCATTGCGACACTGGGAGGAGCTCTCCGGCCACTGGGAGAAAGCGATTGAGGAGGATTCTTGCGATGACTTTCCCTGTTTCCAATATTGTAATAATAGATGTAAGTAATTACAAAGCCTTTGTGAATCACATTGTGTATCCGAAAGATGGTCCTAATGTCATTTGGTGCCATGTGGCTGGAATATTGCACAATGTAGAGTGTAGCAGAAGTTCAATGAAGTGGTATCTTGAAATAGTCTGAACAATCAGTAACATTGAGATCCCAGTGATGGACTTCATTTTCCAAGATTGTAGCCCCATTCAGAAAATGTGCGATTGGCTGATGACCCTTCTGTAGACCCTCCAAAACCAATTGGATAGGGGAAGGATTCCACTTGTGAAGGTGTGTTGGAGTATAATGTACCTGATAGAGGATTATGAATTGTTCTTTCTTTGAATGGCTGCTACTGGCTATGTTGTATGGGGCAAGAAAAAAGCTTTCCATTGCTTATCAGAGATATCCTTACCCAAGATTTCTCCATGCCTCATTTACTCATTGAGTTTAAGGAAATAAAAATGGAATAATGTAGGATTACCGTCTCTTCTCAGATAAATGGAAAGTAGGGAAGCCTTCCAGTGTCATCAGTGTTCGGGTCTTGTCAGGAGCTGAACATTGTATAGAAAGGGACATAACTTTAGGCACGAGGTTCCTTCTTTCAAATTAGCATTGCCCTTGTAGTTTAATATACTAATAGCTGATCTAATAGTTGGGACCATTGTTTTAGGTCCTCTCTCTATTAGTTCATCAAACCTACCCGTTGATTAGAAAGGGGAATATTGGGTGTTCAAGTGGCGGATTATCCAAAAGACTGAATGAGATGTGGAAAAATCAACACATCCATATTATGAGCCACAACCAGGTTTTGATCCTGAATTCGCGGTCCGCCTTTAAAATTGACCACAAGTTTGGGATTTGTGCGCTAAATCCCGAATTTGCGATCTGTCAAGTTCCGAATAGACAGATGATCCGCTGCGACTTTCAAGTCCTCATTCAAATGATGTGCTGGTGAAAAGTTGGGCTAATTGCCCACCAACTGCACTTTAATTACCCTGAAAATTTTTACAGCTGGTGCAAACAGGCGCAGGAGCCTGTTGCACGGTGTAAGGGGAGGGGGGGAATGAGAAAATTGCATTAATTCTGAGCAAGGTTTATGCTACAGCCCATAAAAAGCATCCTAATTGAGTTTTATAGTTCCTATCCAGAGGCCTGAAACATTTAACTATCTGTTAACGTGCACTAAAGTATTAATAATTACTTTAATATCTATGCATTTAGGTTAAACTGTGCAAATCAAAATGACTTCAGTTTACTGTGTGAGGTACAACTTTAGACTTGTTCATCTTACCAGTCCTTTTTATTTAAAATTAGGTTTTTTTAATAGTCAGCAATTAACAAAACGCATATAATTTGTGTTTACTGATCACATTCACTTCTTTTGTGATTCACAATGCACATTATTAAATGAAAATATGAATGTTTAATATCATGCAGAAAGTCATGCATACCCACAAACTAAGGAAAGGGTCTTCAATAATCAATTCGAGACAGTGGGGGCAATTTGATGGACTTTCTGCAAAGCCTAATGCTGTCGCATTAGAGATTTCTATGTTTCCTGATTGGCTAAGAGTCAGGAAGTGAAAGGAGCACCGCCCCACGTGATCCCAGGTACACTTACGCACAGTGGTGCATCCCTGGGATCCGTGGCCCACTATGCTGCGCATAACTCCGCAGCATTTCAAAGCAACTTTTTGAAGCGGGCTTCACACGAGGTAAGTGTGGATTTTGTTTGGATGTCAGCGGCATACTCCAAAGCTATGCCGCCGATCACAAATTCAGGGCCATTATATCTAGTATGTTGGATTGATCAATAAATGGGAAATTTAACATGGGGATGCCATTTGCTTCAGCACGATCAATCACTGTTGTGGAGATCCATTTTAACATTGCGCAAAGCTATCCTGTCCCGAATTTTTCAAGTTAGATGATCTCGGTAGTTGGGGCACTACGATTGTCTTAGCACACCTGTGTTAGGGTGCTGAAAAAACAGCTATGTCTTTTTCTCCTAATCACTGGTATAAATTAGTTTTAATTTTTGGTCCAGTAAGACTGCTGTAGTCCTCGTGGGGCACATTTGGCACTATGGTCCATCTAAAGGAGAATGTTTTAAAGAATGTCCCATTTATTTTAAAAGTTGTATTGTTTCTTAAAAGGGAGCGCTGGAAATCTAAAACAAAAGCAGAAAATGCTGAAAATACACCGTATACCCAGTAAGCGTCTGCAAAGAGAAATGACATTAACATTTTGGGTATAACCCTTCATCAGAACTGACAGCTGGCAGTTTATTAAGGTTGTGATCTGTCCTTCAATGTAAAATAAAGAAAATGCAAAAGTAAAACAATTTTTTATTCTACACATCATCAACGCTTCTAGTTTACATTACCAGATTTTACTGTCAAATATGAGAACCTGAATGTGCAACATGGTTAGTCAGAGTTTAATTTTGCATGCGGCAGATTGTTCATCTTCAAGCAGTAATTTAACTTTAGGGCTTTTACATGAAAATTATGGAAATTCCTTTTTTTTTAAAGAATAGGTGCAGCCATTGTTTATTATAGATATTAGCAATCTTTATTTCTGAAACAATAGCCTGTTACATGATAAATCTGGTAAAGCTTCACAGCACAAAGGTCCTTCTATTTACAGATGCTATACTGTGGTGCTGGATTTCATTAATTTTGTGTTGCAGGCAATAGGTTCAAAATGCAAGACCAGTAACACACAAGATAAATTACTGCAGTACTTCAAACCTAACGTCGTAATCACTAAGAAAAGGAAGAAAATCCAGCAGGGTATTTGACTTTTTATGATCCATGAAATTTATTAACTAGATTGATGTAAAGGCTCAAACCAACAGTTGCTCATTCTTGTAGTTGTTCTGTTTTTTCTTCTTTGAAGGGGAGGAGCAGGGAGGAGAGAGGGGAGGAGGGTGGGTAGGGAAGGAGGAAAGGAGAGAGAGAAATGCCTGTCTACAAATTTACTTCGATGAGTTACAGAGGCAGAGGGGATTAAGGACGGAATTCCAGAACACAGGGCCTAGGCGACTGGACACAAGGCCCCCAATGGGGAGGGCTTATGGGCAAGGAACCACAGTCAGTTCGGCTGGGGTGAGTGGGACTTGGTGCGAGATACAACACAAGCAGCAGAGGTTTGGATGAACTAAAGTTTACGGAGGCTGGGGGACCAGCCAGAAGAGCGTTGGAATAGTCAAATCTGAGGTGTCAAGGGGTGAGGATGAGACTTTCAACAGCAGGGGAGAGGGGGAGACTTGGGAATATGCATCAGGGATGGAGATGGGGGTGGGGGGGAAAGAGAGGGAAACTGCAGAATTGGGGTCGGAGGATGGGGGGACGGGCAAGGATTCTATTGGGAGAAGGGAAGGAAAAAATGGCCAAATTATAGTTGGGGGGAGGGGTGGTGGTGAATGTAGGAGCAAGTGTCCTGCTAGATGAGGCAAGTGGGGATCAAGATATTGCTCAGTGGCGGGGATGGAACTGCTCGAATTGCTGCGTGATGACATGGGGGCAGATATACTGCTTATGGCAGTGGAGGCCAAGGCACTGGTCAGTGTGCAGGAAGCCAGGGCTGAGGTCCTGCTCATAGGGGTAGGGGAGTGGGATCCAGGGTCTAAAATGCTGCTTGGTTAAAGGGGGAAGAGGTGATGGGGGAGGGGAGAAATAGGGAAAGAAAATGACCAGAAGGCAACATTTATGCAATACAGAACCTTCCCCTCTCTCTGCAGTTACTATGTTTGAATTTTTTTTTAATGTGGTTTAGGGATGGAGAGAATGGACAGAAAATGCTTCATTCCTCCTCCCTGATGCAAACATGTCTGTCGGCTGTCATTAGAACAGAAAGAGCTATTTGTAAGTGGAACATGTGATTTTAAGGTCATGTACAGCATTTCTAGGTGAGGCGTCGATTGCAAACAGGTTGGTGTAACCAGCATTCCAAGTGATTATTTTAGACATTTATGAGAGGGAGCAGGAAAGTTAATCCCTACTTTTTTTTGTTCATTTTAACACTACCATTGTTATTGCTACTGTATCCTGGTCCTAAAATGTTTTTGATTGTGTTTAACGTTACTGTAGCGTATACTTAGCGGGGCTTTTAAAGCGCTTGGCTTCAAAGAGCTATGTTTAAGGGTGGAGTGTACTTCATCTCTTTTAAAGCAGGAATTACAGTACCCTTATGGAGCTAACTCACCTAATTCTTGCGCAATAATGGTTATACTTCAAGGTGCAGGCTTGGACAAGCTTTATTGATCATTTTTTTCACTATTTATGTTTGAAATGCAAAAACAACATTTTACCTGTGGCAAATGAACTTCATTTTATTTGCCGGTCAAAGTTTTTGCTGAACATCTTTCACTCAGCATTTATGCACAGCTCCATTAGTTATGCTATGATTAGGCTAACCATGTTTTCTGCTAACTTTAGTCTTTTGCCACTTTGCAGTGAGAATGAACTACCTCTTTATAGATTGAAAATTCGGGGATCCACTCAATACAATATACTGGACTGTAAAAGAGCATCTAAAAGTATTAGTTTACGGTTTCCTAAATACTAGGAAGAGAATTTCCACGGGATTCTTCCAATCTCCCGCTGTAATTTCAACGGTAATCCTGGAGAAAGTCATTTTTAGCCGTTTGCGCTGTTTCTACACTGATCTCCCACTGGGAACCCCTTTGAGATTCCAGGTGAAGAATGTAATGGAAACTTAAAAAAAATTGTTGGGATGTGGATAATGTTGACAAGGCCACATGTATTGCCCATCCCTAGTTACCCTGAGAAGGTGGTGGTGAGTCTTCTCCTTGAACCAGTGCAGTCCTTGTGGTACTCCCACAATCATTGTGGGATATTGACAATGAAGGAATGGCAATATATATTCAAGTCAGGATGGTGTGTGACTTGGAGATGATGGTGTTGCGATGATATTGCTGCTCTTGTCCTTCTCATAGTAGAGGTTGCAAGGGAGGGAGGTGCTATTGAAGTAGCCATATTCTGTTGCTGAAGTGCATCTTGTAGATCATACACAGTGCAGTGACTGTGTGCCGGAGATGGATGGGTGGCTATTGTGTCTAGTGGCAGGAGCATCACTCAAGCGAACTGCTCTCTACAGTGTCAAGTTTGTTGAGTGTTGCTGCTGTACCCATCCAGCTGAATGTTGAGTATTCCATCATATTCCTGAAGTCAGCCTTGCAGATGGTGGAGAGGTTTTGAGGGTTGCGAAGATTGGTCTCCAACAAGCTCAACCATTTTCCTTTGCGTTAATTATGACTTAAGCCACTGGTGCATTTTTCCTTTGACTCCCACTGGCATTTACGAGGGCTCTTTTGGTCAGTCAAATGATAAAATCGATGTCAGCTGCTCTCTCTCACCTCTCTTCTAGCACTCAGCTCTTGCAACGTTATGCATGTTTAATTAACCTTAATTCCAAACAGATGACAGGGGCAATGGGGTTGGGTCAGATGTGAGAACAGGAAGAGGATGCAGGCCAAGCCAAAGGCTGAGTCTGGGCCTTAGATCAGTGTTGGGTTAGATGTGGTCTGGGAGGAGGGTGCAAACCAAGGCTAAATATCCTGCTGATGGCAGGCCCCAGGTTAGGAATGGGGGCAGGATCCATGCTGGATAGAAATGGGCTTTGGGTTGGGTGTAGGCACGTGGTTGGCAGGAACCATGTCTAGACAGAAGACAAATAAAACATTTATGTAGATAAGTGCTATGGGAAAATTAACAATTAAAGTGTGTTCTGAATTTTTATGAGCAAATACCTAGCCTAAAATTACTAACTGCAATGATTAACTTCTTCTAACTGTTTTTTAATACTGTATCTTGTTTGCAGTTTTCCCCTTAAGCTCCTTAGAGCTTTAGACAGTTATTTGACAGAACACATGATTTCACCATGGACAAAGAAGCAAGCCGCTTGGAGAAGGACTATGTTCATAGTGTGTATGAGAAGATTGCCCCTCACTTCAATGACACTCGTTATAAGGCCTGGCCCCGAGTACGACAGTTTCTGCAGGAACAAGAACCTGGCAGTCTCATTGCTGACGTTGGTTAGTATATAGTCCAGTTGCTAATCTGTTTAAAGCAATAAGTTGTTTTTGAGTCAGGATAGTGCTGCGAGAGCTTTAAATTTTATTACCCAGCTCTTTTGAGTGCTTATTTCCATCTCGCAGTAGAGTAAAAACCGCCTGCTGTAATTAAAGATTTTCTTCCCTCAGGTGGTTGTTACATAACTAGAGCATTATGCAACACCTTCAATACGGAAGCCATCTTGTTCAGCTCCCATCAGAAAATGCTGTTTTAGGCACTGAGTCTGTCCCCCTTGCTAGCCTGACTGTATACAGCCTTATGTCTTACTTAACCTTGAGCTGAGCTTCAAACTCCACATCCAGTCCATCACCAAGACCGCTTACTTACATGTTCTCAAAATGGTCCACCTACGTCTCTACTTCATCTGTACAGTCGGAAAACGCTTTCACCACCTCTAGGTTTGATGCTGCTCACGCTTTTCTTACCAAGCTCCCAGGCTCCCAAACTCCACCTTACATAAACTCCAACTCATCCAGAACTCTGCAGCTTGTATCCTCTCTAGGGTAACCAACTCTGGTTGGACCTATTCCTGAAGGTTTCATCACATGACCTCCCACCTTCAACTGCCTTTATCAGTCAGTTTTTTTCCCATCTCCAATATTTTTATTACTAATAAATAAAAGTGTTGGAAGAACACATTTTTAAATGTTCCTATGATTTTTCTCCCAGATTGCTCCTAGCAGTGTCCCGGAGATTAATGTTGAATTCCTGGAGACTTCTCCAGGCAACCCTAATCCTCTCCTGCACTAAGTCCAATACTCCTATCGGCCCACTCTCTGTGACCTCCATTCACTCCCCATCTGTCCTGAGAAAAGGAGAGAAAATTCATACAAAAAAGTATTCGGGAGACTTTTTCCTCTTCTTTCCTCCACTTCCCACCTTCGATGGCTCAAAGGATAAATGCATCACTTAATATGGTACTGAGGATTTTCTCCCTGTGTGGTTTTTTGGCTGTTGGCCGGTAGATTATGGTGCTAGGAGACACGCTCCATTTTCACGACCATGTCTCATTAACACACAGCCAGTGAGCACCCAGAGCAGCCCGCCAGCTCCGGACCCGGAAAATGGGGGGGGTGGGTGCACCCGGTGCGGTAGCGGCCCAGGTTGCTATTGTGAAGCCTGGAGGAGTACTCCTGCTCCTCCCGGCCTCTCAAAAATAAATAAAAAACCTCCCTTTGGACTCCTCTTCAGCTGGAAGGCCATCTAAAACTGTGCGGAGAGTGCACAGCGCACACTCCACCCAGTTGAGTCCTAAAATAGCAGTCGAGTCCTATGCATGTTATAGGACCTCGATTTGACTATTAAAAGGGCCTACCTGCGGACTCAGGCAGGTGCTCCGGCCATCCAGTGGTAGGACCTTACGAATATAGCGTCGGTTACACTGTTGCTGGGAATGGGACGGTAAGTAATACCTCGCCATTTTGGGGGCACTGACGCACCATTTCCTGTGGGCGGGAAGCCTCAAATCTCCCCGAGTATGGTACTGAGCCATATCCACCAGAAAGGTTTGATTTCTGTCTATACGAGCTAACCTCAGCTGGGGTGCTGTGGGGGCAAACTTGTCCAGAGGTCTCACTCCTGATTGATGGGCAATGCCAGTGATCATTGTTGAATAAGTGTCACTGTCAAGCTTGCTGTGCATGGACAAATACCTAGCCTAACAAGAAGAGAAACTACAGAGGGATAATGCTGCCTGTGGTGTCATACCCCAGCATGAATTTCTTCCTTCAGGAGAGGAGGAGAGAAAATGGAAAGAGAAAAGTGGGTAGAGTTTTCATGGATGTTCTCCCAATCTCCCGCCGTAACCTCGGAAGATGATCAGCGGAAACCCCAGAGAAAGGGGTTTATGCCGATCTTTCGCGAAAACCACCGCGGACATTCTACCCCAAGGTTTTTGGTCACTGGAGTTACGTAACACCAGCCCGAAATGAGACTCCATTCAACTTGAAACTTGTCTTCCACTTGGCCTTTCCCCACGTTAGCACAACAGAGTTCATGAACCATTAGTCTATGGTTGTTGTGTCAGCTGTGGCTCACTTGGTAGCACTCTCGTCTCTGTGTCGTTTTTAACTGTTTTTGGTTTTGCCTTGCATAGTTTTACATTTATTTTCAAAACAACTCTTTCTTAAATTAGGATGTGGAAATGGAAAGTACCTTTGTATCAACAGTCAGGCCTACAAAGTAGGCTGTGACTATTGTCTGCCCCTGGTAGAATCTGCAAGGGAGCAGAGTTATGAAGCCATGGTATGTGACAGCCTACATCTACCATATCGGGATCAGTGTTTTGATGCCATTCTATCAATAGCAGGTGAGAAATTAATTTATTCCATCTGTCTTTAATTCTCAGTAACAACCAAAAATACATGATGTAGTTATTCATTTGTTCCCACATAAAATAAATGCAGGGAAACAACAGGTAAGATACATTGGAGTAGAAATTGGAAAGCGTTGCATTTGTTTTTGGGCGTAAAATGGGCAGGAAGCATACCAATTTAGCAGTAGGATGGGCCACTGCTAATTGGTGGGGTCCATTTTTTAGGCAGTCGCTTAAAACAGGCGTTCAGCCCCTTGAATATGTTAATGAGTAGCCTAATGCCTGTTCAAGGAGACTTTTTCAAAATTAGTCAGTGATGCCTGCCCCGCTCACGATTCCTCAGCGAGCCCTGTGACCGCTAACGATGGGTAAGCGTAAAAATATTTGTTTAAAAAAAATTCCTTCCTGTGGAACCGGAGTGCTCACCAACTCCAGGGGTGTCGCGGTCTCACCCGCCGCCACCAACCCCGAGATCTCACTCCAACCTACCCTCTTGGGACTTACCTGAGGAACGCTGACAGCAACTCAGGTGGCCCTAAATGAACAATTCCTGCCGGGCGAGCTGCCTGTGGAGACGTGACTAGAGGGTCGCGGGGGAGGTGGTTTGGCGGGGGGGGGAATATTAAATCGGTAAATAAGTGAAACCCGCCGCGAACGCGCCTACTTCCGTTTTAACTGCGGTATCTGGGCCAGGAGGAGCAGGAGTGCTTCCCAAGGCCCCTCAAACAAATATTCTGCTGCGATCAACCTACCGCCCACGATCTGCCTCCCTCCCGTGATCTGCCGACCCCCCCCCCCCCCCCCCCCAGGCGAACAGCTAACTCACCCGCCGATCTGTTGATGACTCCCACCCCCCCCCGCGATCTGCTGATCCCCACCACTATGCCCCAATCTTTCCCTCCCACCTGCCTGCCTCGCTGTCACACTCCAAGCCACCCCACCATGCCCTGATCTTTTCTAATTGCCAGGGATCCCACCCCCACCCCAGCAGTCCCTGACTGCAGCCTTCCACCGTTGGCTTTCCTGCCCGGCAGCCAGCCACCCTCAATCTGGCCGACTGTTGGACAGGAAACGGAGTAAAAATATGATAATGAGGTCCTGCCATTAAATTCGGCAGGACCTCCACTTTCCCGGCATTTCCAGGCAAACATCCGCAACTCCCTCCCTGTCTCCTCGTAAATATCAGGGCCTTTACCTTTACAAACCCACATGGCTTTTGGCTGTTGGCAAGATATCAGTACAACCTCTAATGAGTTGGCTACATTTAAGAGGATCTAAGGTGATTGGGAGCAGAAAGGAATCAGAAAATGCCTGCCCTGTTCTGTTGTGCTTTAAATAAAATTAGAATAATGTGTAATTCATCCTAAATTGGAAACCATTCATTTGCTAATACAGCTTCAAACATGTTTGAACCTAACTAAGTCATATGTGACCTAATTGTAAACTAGATGAGAGCAGGACTCTATAAATAAAATAGTTGTAGCTTGGGTATTCTGATAAAATATTAATTTACAACCCCATTTCAAAGGAAGCAGTTCAGTCTTCCTAATTAATAGATAGTTCAGTCTTAATTCATTTAATAACCTTTATTTAGTGGATTCTTATTATTTTTGGAATTCACTCTTTTTCAATGCAATCTAAATGTATAATTTGCAGAACCTGTGACAGAATTTTTTTTTTTTATTAACCTCAGAAGTACTTATTACAGACATGAATGAAACGATATAGCTGATTTTAGCGCAGTTGTTTGCAGTAGATTACTGCTGAAAAAGAACAGACTCCAGCTGCTAATGATGCAAGGTGGATTAAACAATGCTAAATGTTATTATTGGTGTGCAGTTATTACTGGTATGCAGTTATCAAATTGTGTTAGTTTAGGTACTGGTTACAGATTGTGGGACTATGTCTGTAATTTTGTGACCCTGATTGCAGTCTGACAATGACTTTCCAATGATATTGGTGCTTTTGTTAAGTATATATCTGTTTAATTTTTAGTCCTGTCACTAGCCCTGCCAACTGCTAACTTTCCTGCTTCTTGTGAGCACTGCCTGAACATAGGAAGAACATAGGGAACAGGAGTAGGCCATTCAACCCCTCGAGCATTCCATCTCCTGTTGGCTCAGAATGAATATCCAAGAAAGCTTGTTCTTACGCTGCAGTTTAGACTCTTCTCTGAACCTTAATCTTCATTGCCTTGAGTGTGTTTCCCTCTATTTCTCAGGCAAACATTAGTTCATCTCCGCTTAGTTAAGAACAATGGGGTTGAATTTTCTCAGCCTTCTGATGTTACGACACCATATTCAGGGTGGGTGAGAGCTAGCTGGTGCAGAAGTTGCGGCAGGATCTTTTTCCAGTCATTAAAATTTCAAGATCTATGCATCCTGGTGTTGAGGGTAGCTCAGGATGTGAAGCTGCTACATTGTTGATGGCCAGGGTTTCAAACGAGTCTTTCTCGTCACCCAAACAAAAAATCGAAAACTATAAATTTGCCTCATTTTACAGAACATAGAGGGTGAAATTGGATATGGGCGGGCTGCAAAACAGGCGACATTGCATTGACTGCCCATCATACGCCCCGCCCGATGTTCAGTTCATTGACTATCGGGTGGGGTATATAACCGGCGGCTGATTCGATACCGCCCGTTTTGCATTCCCGCCCAAGGCATATTTCTACCCCATAGTGTCAAAATAAACATTTTATTTTTGGTGTTTTATGCTGAATGATGATGGGGATGTTAGAGAATGAGGACTTTTCCTTTGTGGGCACCCAGTATTTGTCAACCATTACCAGTAACATTGCAAGGTGTACAGTAAAGCTCCCTAAATGCTGCATCAACAATATGCCTTAGCCTTATTTCACCAGTGTGAATTTTTCTACTTCCCATACCAGCTATCTTTACGGTCTGTTGAAGTGAGATTGTGAATTTGGTACCAATTTGTAAGCAGGAAGTGGGTCGGGAATTCCCACAATCATTTCACTTAAGATCTTTCAGCTGACCGAGGAGGCTTAGTTTGGTTGATTTCCAGAGGTGACAGACCAGTATACTAACCCAACACACCACCTGGTCATACCGGGGGGGAAAAAAAGATACAAGTTTTAACTGTAGGGTGGCTGACCAGTGGAGCATGCAGCCAACCGCCCGATAGTGCTAGCAGGAGGCCCAGTCCATTTTGAGGGTCAGGCCCCATTATGCCGCTGCAGGTTGCGGGCTGCAAATGGGCCTCTTGTTGCCGTTCACCAGCTCAGGGCCAATGCAATAACCGGCAGCTCGGAGGCAGCTAGGTAGGTCGCAGTGGAGCAGAGGGGTAGCCCGGAGTGGCATCTGCCCACATTATTCTCATAGAGTCCAGAGAAGCATTCCAGGCCCCTCATAGGTCATTTTATACTTATCCTGTTTGGCACACTTCCGCTGCTCTGCCCAGTTGTCTCCCAAAATGGCAGTCGGGGTACGTCATAGGACTCAATTTACATATCAAAAGGGCTCATCAGTTTAAACAGGGGGGCCCTTAGGCTGCCCAGTGGGAGGCCCCTTATGAGATGGCATTGGCCGGATTGGAAACAAGAATTGGGGCAGTGAGTTTTTCTCTGCGATTTTCAGAGTGCTACCGTCCCACTTCCCCCCAGGGGAGCCAGTGAAAATCTCCCCCTTATGTGTTCTGTATTGATTGGTGTAGAACAGCAGTTCTGAGACTTTTTTGGTTGAAGGACTCCTTTTCAAATGGATTAGTAATCACTGAGCCCCCATCTAATACTATACAGTATGATATGCAAGTGCTGCATGTAAAGTGTGTTTTAATAATGGTTTTAAGAAAACAGATATTTACTTACAGATATCGGTGAGACGGGTGTGCCTGCTTCTCACTGCAGAGTCTGTCTATCCTTGGTGCGATGTTTGAGAATATCTGGCCAAGGGCCTCCCACGGAAGGCTAACCGCTCTTCCCTTTACAGCTGACCAGCAGCAGCTGGCTTTATTCACAGTAAAGTCCCCAATGCAAGACATCAACTTGCAGCATGTGGTATAACTCCGGACTAGTCCAAAGACCCTGGCTGGCTTTAGATGCTCTATATTTTGAAACAGATATTTTCCTACCATCTCAGCTGCCGTAGCCAACTCTTTTTGTTTATTTTCTCTTGCTGCCGCCCATGCCCACAGGAAAGGTTTTATAGAAAAAACTTACAAGAAATAACTCCCTGACTTTTCATTGGCGAGGCATTGTGTGGCGATTGGATGAGGATCACGTCAGTTATTAGTAGCACGTTCGCGAGCTTTGAAATATTCCCGCGCGAGTGCGGTGATGGATGGAAGTGAGGAGGCGCTCGTGGGAGCAATGGGCAGTCACTGGTTTGCTCATGATTATCAGCAATAACCCACAGGCTTGCGAACGTGCTGCTAATGACTGGCGTGATCTTCATCCAATCGCCGCACAACATCTCCAGCCGCCGCTCGTTCGCTTATTCCGCGGATCTACTGGAAAGTCTCTATGGACCCCCAGGGGTCTGCGGACACCAGTTTGAGACCCGCTGGTGTAGGGTGCTTCCAACCAACTTACAACTTCACATTCCTTTTAGAAAAATCTCTTCAGGTAAGGCGGCAATGGTATGAATGGCTCGCGCATGTTATTACCAGCGGTGGGTGATGAGAAGAGGCTGGCAACTTGAAAACCACAAACACGAAACATTAAGGTTTTTTTTTTGCTTTACTTCTGAGCTATTCCTAAAAGGTATTTTATTCTAAATAATCTTCAAAAGCCAGAATGGTTTTAAAACCGTGCAATGCATCTCTCTTTTTTCAACACATAGGGCCTCCCACTGCAACACCAAGAACCTTCAGGACAAATACCAATGGGCTTGCAAGCGCATTGAAGTTTTGAAAATTGGCCTTTTTGTGCTTTCTGCACCACACCTTTTGGCTGCCAGATTGCATAACACTCATATCAATCATTCAGTTGTTGATTCTGAAACTATTTCATAACCACCCTGACCGTGCAGCACCAGTGCTAATTTGCAAAGTTGCTTATTTTAAAAAAATGTTATTTTCTAATATGTATTCATGGATCTCCTGATGGCATTTTACACTTCAGTGCCAAAGCTAACCATTATTTTGTTAAAACCCTTTATAAATGTATTTTTTGTGTGTGTTTGTGTTTGTGTTTGTGTGTAAAGCAAATCTCTTGTGACATTCCTCATGGTGAGTCCGGCTGTTTTATAACCATATACAACTTTACAGCATAGGAGACCACTTGGCCCATCATGCCTGTGCCGGCTCTTTGAAAGAGCTTTCCAAATAGTTCCACTCCCCTGCTCTTTCCTTTATAGCTATGTAATTTTTTCCTTTTCAAATATATATCCAATTCCCTTTTGAAAGTCACTAATGAATCTGCTTCCACAACCCTTTTCGGGCAGTGCTTTCCAGGCGAGAGTTCTGGATGAGAGATAATGATGAGAGTTCCATCATGTAGCACACAATGTATTACACAGCACATAGTTGATCTCCCTGTGGCATTGTATATGGACAAAAAAACTCAATGAACTTTTCATTGTGTGCATAATCTAGGCTAACACTCCAGTGCAGCTCTGAAGGAAAGCTGCATTGCCAGAGGTTCAGTTTGCCTGTTTCAGTGGTTCAGGTGGATGTTATAAACTTCATGGCACCATTTGAAGAGGACCAAAGAGTTCTCACAGTGCCTTGGCCAACATTTCTCCCTCAATCAGTACCACCAAAAACAGATTAATTGGTCATTTATCTCTGCTGTTTTGTGACACATTGTTGGCACATACTAGCTGCTGCATTTGCCTAAATGAACTCACTGGATTTTAAAAGTAATATATGTATAAGGCGTTTTGAGTATTTAACATTCCAAGGGGTTATATAAATGCAAGTCTTCTTTGAACTGTTTTTCTGCTCCCCCACTTTAATTCTACCTGTGTCCCTCCAACTCTCTTGCTTGCTTTTTTTTCCTCTCGCTCTATTCTATGGCTGTCATATTTTTCATTTATCTTGCTCTCGCTCCTTCTCCCCTTCTTCCTGTCACCCTGCTCTTGTATCCAAACGTTTCTGTATGGCTCTCGCACATATTCATTTACTGATGTACTAAATCTCTATATCTTAGCCTTTGTTAAAGGCTAAGGAACGCAACAAAATGCCAGGGCCAAACAGCAGTCTGAAAGAATGGGGGGGTGCACAGGGGCTGGGGCACAAGTAAAAAGCAGCAATGAAGGGCTGGGCAGGTACAAAGATCCAAAAGAGGCATTGAGGGTGATGTGCCTTCAATAACTCAAAGACAAGGAATTTAAAGGATTCAACTAAGGCTTTTAATCACTAAGAACATAGCAGCATTACAGGTCTTCCCACATCGGGCGTCTGGTAGGAATGACTCATACAGCTCCTGAGACCTTTATATGGCAAAAGACAGGGGCGTAGCCAATACACACAATAGGAACAAAAGGGGGCGGTTCACACAATACAAGCAGGTGAAACACACAGGTAAAACACATAGGCTGATGAAGGCATATATTTCATCACATTCACCCCTTCTACAGATTTAGTCTGTCCGGGGGTGTGATAGTCCTTCCTGAATGTCGCAACAGTACCTCGGGTTCCGATCGGGAGTCCGTGGTGCCCTCCTGGGCATACCCATGTGCTGGGGTTGTTGCAGGTACTGCTGGGGGTGGTGAGGATACCTCTGGGGATGGTGGAGGTTCTTCTGGGGGTGGTGGTGATGGGTCGTCATCGTCGCTTCCTGCCGAGGCGAGGTCCTTTATGGACACGGTGTCTTCACGCCCGTCGGCGTGCTTGACGTACGCGTACTGTGAGTTTGCGTGGAGTAGGTGTACTGCCTCCACGAGGGGATCCGTTTTGTGGCCCCTCACATGTTTCCGTAACAGGACTGTCCCTGGGGTGGAGAGCCACGAGGGTAGGGATACTCCTGAGGTTGATTTGTGGGGAAAAACAAACATCTTCTCGTGAGGAGTGGCGTTAGTAGCAGTACACAGTAGCGACCTTATTGAGTGGAGTACGTCTGGGAGGACCTCCTGCCAGCGGGAGGTGGGGAGGCCTTTAGACCTTAGTGCTAAGGTGACCGCCTTCCACACTGTCGCGTTCTCCCTCTCCACTTGCCCATTACCCCAGGGGTTATAACTAGTGGTCCGACTCGTGGCTATCCCCTTTGACAGCAGGTATTGGCGCAGTTCATTGCTCATGAACGACGCCCCCCTGTCAGTGTGGATGTAGTTGGGCATGCCGAACGTGCAAAACAGGTTGCCGAGGCACTTGATGACCGTGGCACTGGTCATATCTGGGCAGGGGTAGGCGAATGGGAAGTGGGAGTACTCGTCCACAATGTTGAGGAAGTACACATTGCGGTCGGTGGAGGGGAGTGGTCCCTTGAAATCTAAGCTCAGGCGCTCGAATGGCCGTGTAGCTTTGATCAGGTGGGCTCGGTCGGGCCTGAAAAAACGGGGCTTGCATTCCGCACAAGTGCGGCAGTCCCTGGTCATAGACCGGACCTCCTCGATGGAATAGGGCAGGTTACGGGATTTTATAAAGTGGAATAGCCGGGTGACCCCCGGGTGGCAGAGGCCATTGTGGAGGCCCTGTAGCCTGTCCCCCTGGATGCTGGCACACATCCCTCGTGATAGGGCGTCGGGGGATTCGTTGAGGGCCCCCGGCCTATATATTATGTCGTACTCAAACGTGGAGAGTTCGATCCACCACCTGAGAATTTTGTCGTTCTTGATCTTCCCCCTCTGTTTGTTGTTAAACATGAAGGCTACCGACCGCTGGTCGGTAAGCAGGGTGAAGCGTTTGCCGGCTAGGTAGTGCCTCCAGTGCCGCACTGCCTCCACTATGGCCTGGGCCTCCTTCTCTACCGAGGAGTGCCTGATCGCGGGCCCTTGGAGGGTTCTTGAGAAAAAGGCTACGGGCCGCCCATCCTGGTTGAGGGTGGCTGCTAAAGCGAAGTCGGACGCATCGCTTTCGACCTGGAAAGGGATGTTTTCGTCCACTGCCCGCAGCGCGGCCTTCTCAATGTTGTGTTTAATGCTGTTGAAGGTGGCGTGGGCCTTGGCCGTGAGCGGGAAGGACGTTGATTTCAGGAGGGGACGGGCCTTGTCGGAATAATTGGGGACCCATTGGGCGTAATAGGAGAAGAACCCCAGGCACCTTTTCAGGGTCTTGGGGGTGTTTGGTAGGGGTAGCTCCCGTAGGGGGCGCAATCGGTCAGGGTCCGGACCGATTTCCCCGTTTTCCACCACGCAGCCCAGGATACAGAGGCGCGTGGTGCTAAAGACACACTTATCCTCGTTGTAGGTGAGATTGAGTCTGAGGGCGGTTTTCAGAAATCTTGCGAGGTTCGAGTCGTGGTCTTGCTGGTCGTGGCCGCAGATGGTGACGTTGTCTAGGTATGGGTAGGTGGCTGTTAACTGGTTCTCATCGACCATGCGGTCCATCTCCCGCTGGAAGACCGAGACCCCGTTCGTTACCCCAAAGGGGACTCTGAGGAAGTGGTAGAGACGTCCGTTCGCCTCGAAGGCGGTGTATGGACGGTCCTCCGGCCTAATGGGGAGCTGGTGGTATGCCGATTTTAGGTCGATGGTGGAAAACACCCGGTATTGCGCGATTTGGTTAACCATATCCGCTATGCGGGGCAGAGGGTAGGCGTCTAGCTGGGTGTATAGATTAACCGTCTGGCTATAATCTATCACCATCCGCTTCTTTTCGCTACCCTTAACTACTACTACCTGGGCGCGCCACGGGCTGGTACTGCATTCGATGATACCTTCCCGCTTGAGTCTTTCTACTTCCGACGCAATGAACCGTCTGTCCTCCCAGCTGTACCGCCTACTCTTGGTCGCTATGGGTCGACAGTTGGGTGCGAGGTTGGCGAACAGAGAGGGCGGCTTGACCTTCAGGGTAGCCAGACCGCACACTGTGAGGGGCGGCTGGGACCCACCGTAGGTAAGCGTGATACTTTGGTGGTGGCACTGGAAGTCCAGACCCAAGATCACGCTCACACAGAGATCTGGCATTATCAATAGTTTAAAATCTCTGTAATCATTGCCTTTTACCGACAACATAACCGCGCAGAAACCTGTAATTTTTGAGGTATGAGTCTTATCGGCCATGGCGATTTTGCCCTGTGTGGGGACTATCGTTAGTGAAAGTTGTTTTACCAGGCTAGGATGAATAAAGCTTTCGGTGCTCCCGCAGTCAATCAAGCATTTAACCTCATTCCCGTTTACCTCTATGTCCATCATCAATTTAGACAACGGATGCGGCCTGGACTGATCCACTGTAATCGAGGCCACCAGTGGGTCCTGGAGGTCCGTGTAGTCGGGGCAAGATGGTGGACTCCATGAGGGTGGACAAGATGGCTTCCAAGATGGCCGCTCCCACGGCGCACATGCGGCGGTGGTGGAGTTGGAGGCGGGGTTCCCTCTGCAGACTTTGCTGAAATGTCCTTTCTTCCCGCATTTAAAACAGGTGGTGCCCTTCGCTGGGCACAGATGCCTGGAGTGTTTGTCCTGGCCGCAGAAGTAGCATTTCGGGCCCCGATGCATTGCGGCAGTAGTGGGGCTCCTGGGTGGAGGCTGGGGCTCCGATGGTGCTGGGCTGGCCTGAGACCTGGGAGGTGAAGATGGCTTCCAAGATGGCGGCCCCCACGGCGCGCACGAGGCGGAGTGGGCCGCGTGGCCTAGGAAACAGGATTCAGAGTTCCTCAGGGCCATATCCAGCGATCGCGCTATATCTATAGCCTGTTTTAAGTCCAGTCCCTCCTTTTCAAACAGTTTCTGCCGAATATAATTTGAACTGAGGCCCGCAATAAGGGAGTCTCGAATCAGCTCCTCCATGTACACGATGGCAGACACGGCCTTACAGTTACAGTCTCTGCCCAGTACTTTTAGGTTTAGTATAAAGTCCTCTAGTGACTCACCATGCTGCTGTGTGCGAGTAGTCAGAAGATGCCTGGTGTACAGCACGTTTATTGGCCGCGCGTAGTGGGCCTTCAGGATGGTGCAGGCCTCCTCGTAACTGGTGGCATCTTGGATGAGGGGGGAGACCCGATGGCTCACCCAGTTTCGCAGGATTCCCAGTTTCATGTCTCCGGTAGCGGTTTCGGCTGCGGCTATGGCAGTGGATGAGTTTGCAATGAAAAATTCGAAGCATTGGAACCAGTGTCCGAACTGTGTGGCTGCGTCTGAGGCATGGGGGTCCAGATCCAAGCGCTCTGGTTTCAGGAGTCGATCCATCTTGGTGTTTTAGTGATTAAAATTGATGTGCCTTCAATAACTCACCAAAGACAAGGAATTTAAAGGATTCAACTAAGGCTTTTAATCACTAAGAACATAGCAGCATTACAGGTCTTCCCACATCGGGCGTCTGGTAGGAATGACTCATACAGCTCCTGAGACCTTTATATGGCAAAAGACAGGGGCGTAGCCAATACACACAATAGGAACAAAAGGGGGCGGTTCACACAATACAAGCAGGTGAAACATACAGGTAAAACACATAGGCTGATGAAGGCATATATTTCATCACAGAGGGGCAAGAAACTTACCCAATAAAAATCAGGAATGTGGGCCCAGAAGAGTAGACTGGAGTAACTTCAGGATAGGAACCAATCCTGGCCTCAGTTCATGAGAGGAAAGAGCCAGTGGGGAGAAAAGTTGTGAAAGAAGTTTATAACAGTCCGTTGGTAAGTTTAAGTAATTTTAGTTGCATTTGTTGATTGAGTTGTTTGCATCTTTCTTATGTTATTGTCGTGGGGTTTGCGCACAACCAAGTTAGCTACTTAGAATGCTTGTAAAAAGCCTTTTGATTTAGTCAGGTTTGTGTTAATTGCTAATTCATTATTGACAATGGGAAAATATTTTTGTGAATCAGCATGGTTAACATGACAGGTACTGGATTATTTAAGCCAATCACGACTTCGGAAGTGTGACAACTTATGCTTTGATGTCCTGCAGATTTTATGCTAGATCCAAGATTTTTAAATAAATAAACAATGTGTGTATAGATATAGATAGATATTAAAATACTGTTGTTGTCTAGCATAGAATAGAAAAGCATTTAAAATGTTCTCTTTTTGTTCTAGTGATACACCATTTTTCCACAAAAGAACGCCGTATTCAAGCAATAAAGGAAATGGCGAGGATTTTGCGAGTAAGAGGGAAAATTATGATCTATGTGTGGGCAATGGAACAAAAGAGACGCAAGTTTGAAAAACAAGATATTTTTGTTCCCTGGAACCCCACACCTCCACCCTCAAAATCATCAGAGACCAAGATACTAACTGGAGAAGGTAGATCATTCCAGGACAACAATAATGATGATGCTTTTCATAAAGTCAAACCTTTTAATTCAAATAAGCTGCCAAACCATGAACAAAATATGCGTGAAAAACACATAAAAGCAAACCGAGCATCCTCTTTGGGGATGGAGAATACATTACTGGTTGAAAAATCTTTAAAGTTATGGCTATTTTCTCAATCACTGGATTCTGCACTGCAGTTTAGCAGCAATAATAGAACAAAGACCCCCAAGGAATTGTGGATGTTTCAGGATTATGCTACTTCATTTCAAACAAATAGTATGATAAAGGCCTTTGAACAAAGCCAAAATGACCACGTGACCAGATTTGCTTCTAATGTGTTCTCCTACGGGCAAAGTTCTGAAGGTGTTTTTGATGTCCCTTCCAAGTCACGATCACCTAGCCATTACACCAATTCAGAGTCACACACACAACTCTTTGAATCTCCATGCACAGGATCATTTGAAATCCAAGAGTCTTCTGGCATATTTCGAAGCTGCACTGAAGTTTCCTTACCCGATCTTGCTTCACAGCCTGTGTTCCAAAATGAGCTCCACAACTGCTCCAGAGAAAATAAGTCAGCAACCAGCTCAAGCTGTGAGAACAATATCCAGAGTGTGCATCCCCAAGTACAGAGACCTTTGACTACTGATTCAAGGGGCTGGCCTTTGGGGCCTCAGGTATTGGCAAAAGATAAAAAGGATCAGATTAATTACAACAGTACTTGCCTCAGATACTATCATGTTTTCAAACAAGGGGAGCTTATTGAGCTCATAGAAAAGTACACTGAAGATCTGCAAGTGATTCAGACATACTATGATCATGCTAACTGGTGTGTTGTTGCAGAAAAAGTAAGAGTTTGACAAACTTGAGATTACATCACAACTAAGTAATAGTAATTAATATGAATCATTTTTGCATCTTTTAAAAGTGTTTGTGCGTATTGTTTTCATGTGATTTTATTTAATGTGTGTGTCTTTGGTGTGCCTTTAACTTTTCAGATAGTGAGAATACTTGAACAATACTTTGTAACATGCACTGCCAAATCTTACTACTGTGATGGATAAAATGTTGCACTCTAATTTCATTGCTTTCATGTGTTCTAGTAAAACCATGCTAACTTATTTGCTGTATACTGTAATAAAGTGTACAATTAACCAGTAAAGATTGTGTTTTTAAATTTATTATGGGAGCTCCATGTCATAAATGTCCTCAGATTAAGATCTTTCCAGCTGGAATGTTTCTATTTTCCAGTCTGGTCACAAGAACAGTTTCTGGTCTGATGTCGCCATGCCTACTTTTGATTGCTGAACATCTGTGATTCAAAAGTAGCATGTCCACCCTTCAGTTTGATAACTGGCTCATTTGATTGAACTGACTGGCGTATTCCTGCAAGGCTGTCTCCAAGGTGGTATAGTTGGGTCTCCAAGTAAAACTATAATGGCCTATATTTTCCGATGCCTACGGGTGTGTACGCGCTGTGAATAAATGACTCATGAAAGGGGTATAGTTGCCATTAATCACATAATAAAATCGGTTCATTACTGAAATGTTCATAATTTTCCATTTTTTAATTATTCTCAGGATGTGGGCATCGGTTTCTAAGCCTGCATTTATTGCCCATCCCTAGCTGCTCTGAGAAACTGGTGGTAGGCCTTTTTGAACCACTTGTAGCAGTTTGATGCAACTGTGTGGCTTGCTAGGATATTTCAGAGGGCAGTTAAGAATCAAACACGTTGGTGTGGGATTGGAGTCACATGTAGGCCAGTCTGGGTAAGGACGGTGCGTTTCATTACCTAAAGGATATTAATGAACCAGTTGGATTTTTATGACAATCCAAAAGCTTCGCGGTCACTTTTATTGATATCAGTTTTTTATTTATAGATTATTTTTTCGTAACTGAATTCAAATTGTCAAACTGCCATGGAGGGATTAAAAAATTTTTTTTTTATTCATTGATGGGATGTGGGCGTCGCTGGCTAGGCCTGCATTTAGTGCCCATCCCTAATTGCCCTTGAGAAGATGGTGGTGAGCCGCCGCCTTGAACCGCTGCAGTCCATATGGTGTAGGTACACCCACAATGCTGTTAGGAAGGGAGTTCCAGGATTTTGGCCCAGCGACAGTGAAGGAACGGCGATACAAATCCAAGTCAGGATGGTGTGTGGCTTGGAGGGGAACTTGTAGGTGGTGATGTTCCCATGCGTCTGCTGCCCTTGTCCTTCTAAGTGGTAGAGGTCGCGGGTTTGGAAGGTGCTGTTGAAGGAGCTTTGGCGAGTTGCTGCAGTGCATCTTGTAGATGGTACACACTGCAGCCACAAGTGGAGAGTATTCCATCACACTCCTGACTTGTGGCTTGTAGATGGTGGAAAGGCTTTGGGGAGTCAGGAGGTGAGACACTCGCCGCAGAATTCCCAGCCTCTGGCCTACTCTTGTAGCCACGGTATTTATAATGGCTGGTCCAGTTCAGTTTCTGATCAATGGTAACCTCCAGGATGTTGATAGTGGGGGATTCAGCGATGGTAATGCCATTGAATGTCAAGGGGAGATGGTTAGAGTCTCGCTTGTTGGAGATGGTCATTGCCTGGCTCTTGTGTGGTGCGAATGTTACTTGCCACTTGTCAGCCCAAGTCTGAATGTTGTCCAGGTCTTGCTGCATATGGACACGGACTGCGTCAGTATCTGACGAGTCTCGAATGGTGCTGAACAGTGCAATCATCAGCGAACATCCCCACTTCTGACCTTATGATGGAGGGAAGGTCATTGATGAAACAGCTGAAGATGGTTGGGCCTAGGACACTGCCCTGAGGAACTCCTGCAGTGATGTCATGTGATTGAGATGAATGACCTCCAACAACCACAGCCAACTTCCTTTGTGCTAGGTATGATTCCAACCAATGGAGAGTTTTCCCCTTGATTCCTATTGACTTCAGTTTTGTTAGGGCTCCTTGATGCCACACTCGATCAAATGCTGCCTTGATGTCAAGGGCAGTCACTCTCACCTCACTTCTTGAGTTCAGCTCTTTTGTCCATGTTTGGACCAAGGTTGTAATGAGGTCAGGAGCTGAGTGGCCCTGGCGGAACCCAAACTGGGCGTCAGCGGGTTATTGCTGAGTAAGTGCCGCTTGATAGCACTGTCGACGACACCTTCCATCACTTTGCTGATGATTGAGAGTAGACTGATGGGACGGTAATTGGCCGGGTCGGATTTGTCCTGCTTTTTGTAGACAGGACATACTTGGGCAATTTTCCACATTGCCAGGTAGATGCCAGCGTTGTAGCTGTACTGGATTTGAACTCACATACTCTGGATTATTAGTTCATGCCTCAGCATTACTAGTACAGTTACATAACCACTACACTACTGTACCCATAGTTAATGAGTACTATGTTCCAAATCAAAATATTCCATTTGCAGCACCATTTCAATAACTGGCCCTGGGAATCACTGCACAGCCAATTCTGCACATCTGTGTGCTTGTGTCGTGACCTGAAATAATATCATAGTTCAAGCTTACAAAACATAGGACCAACTCCACATGCTAAATGCCTACTACTGAGATCACGTTTAGCTCAGGCTTTTGGCACAGTACTCTTTTAACCATATTCCTTTGTATCAGGCGATGGTGGGATACTTATTCCTGTGTAAAAAGAATAAGATAACCATTAAAGGAAGTCCAAAGCGATCAGTTACAATACAGTAAACAGCTAATTACACAATGATTACAGTAATGAATCCCAAGAGAACCTGGACCAAATAAATTCCACTATTTAATTCAAGACCAGTAACCCACTTTCAACAAATTGAGATTTTCATTAAGTATGTGGTTACTGCATATTAAAATCTACTAGTGCTGTGAGGGTCAGTCTCAGTTGTCATCATCATCATCTTCGAGTTGCTGTACACTTACAATTTAAGAATTATACTTCCCTCCTGAACAAATTAAGGCTCAAAGCTAACAACTACAATATAAAGACAAATCAATTGTGATATTACATTAGCACACTTCAAGTCAGTCGGATTAAGTCTTTCCTTACCCTCCTCTAGGTTAATGAAGGCAAAACTATAGCTATCCCTTTTGGCTTCCATCAACTCCCAAATTCTCTGGGGGAAAAATTCAGTTGGTTAGCACCTGTCGTTAGCAGCTGGCGGGGGGCGCTGATGCAGTAGCACCGGGGCGAGGTGAATCCAGCGCTGCACGGCAATTCTGCGCCCCCCCCCCCCCCACCGTAGCGCTGCTGCCAACAGTTACCGCCAGGGACTTCAGCGCCAGGCAGATCGTGACATCAGTGGGTGCCCGATCTGTAAAATTCATTGTCGCCCCCTGCCTTAGTGCCTCGCCCCGACAGCGACAGGGAGACGAGGTGTCAAGCAGACAGATGCCGGCTCCAGGGGCGCTACTTAAAGGGATCATGAGTAATGAGTCGCAGCTGTCATGTTAGTGCTGTTTCACTGCTGCCTTGTCAGTTTGACATTGAATTAAACTGATGAACAGTCATTTAAAGGTTGTTTAGTATCAGGAGTATTGTGGCTACTAACAATTGTTACATTTATTCTCACAACATATCAAAGTGCTACACCAGGTTACATTAATGGGGGCTGTACTGTTAGTCGACCTCGCCCTCCAGGATCTACGGTGGAGGGAGCGGAGGCCGCAAGAAAGATTGGAACACTGGGAAAACCACCACCTCCAAGTTCCCCTCCAAGTCACACACCATCCTGACTTGGAAGTATATCACTGTTCCTTCATCGTCGCTGGGTCAAAATCCTGGAACTCCCTCCCTAACAGCACTGTGGGAGTACCTTCACCACATGAACTGCAGTGGTTCAAGAAGGTGACTCACCACCACCTTCTGAAGGGCAATTAGGGATGGGCAATAAATGCTGGCATTGCCAGCAAAGCTCACATCCCATGGACGAATAAAAAAAGTGGCCAGAGGGAGAAGGGCCATGAGGACTGCTCGCGTCGTCCGGCTCCTTCTCCTTGACCTGCTGCTACTGGCTGAGACTGCTGCACAGCCAGCAATGGTGAGAATGAGGCTCTGCAGCATCAACGAACCTCCCTTTTAAGAACTGAAAAGAGCCTGTGACAATGATGACTTGTGATTAGACAGCGCCTGATATTGTTCAGCGCTTTGAGTTTAATGCCACTGAGCTAGGCCATTAGCATTTGATTTAGCACTCCAATCCTTTCTTTGTGCAATGAGACTTAATTTTGCGTGCAGTCTGAAGCATTAGCGCCTGACGCTAATTCTCAAACTTTTCAAAAGATACCCCCCATTCCTGGACTATAATGAATTTCTCCCCCTCTATCTTTAACTCCCATCAACCTCCTCGACTACCGCCTCAGGTTAACTCTAGTGGTGCAAAACCTTGGTATGTTGCTTGATGCTTAATCTGCCCTGTCAAAAACCATCTACCTCCACCATCTGCTCAAGGCTTCATTTTTTAATGCTCTTCTGTGCAGCCTGCCCACTTCAAGCTGTCACAAACTGCAACTCATTATGCTGCTCAATGCCTCTCACTTCCATTACCCTGATCCTCACTACAAATAAAATTGAAGATCTTTATTTTCACCTTCAACTAGCTTCACTGCCTTACCCCATCATAACTCAGTGACCTCTTCAGTCCGGCCTCTGCTCACATATTTTGGTCCTCTGACACTGATCTACTCCTCACGCTGTCCTCTTAACTTCATCACAGGTAGCCACTGTTGGTTAAATCCAGAGGAGGAAGAAGATTGAAGAGAAACTTTGAGCGTTTTTACGCTGTGTTTTTTGTTTCTTTTAATGCATATTTATGGCAAAGAATTATTTATGTTAAAAATTGAAAAGCTTCCTGGTTTCCAACCTGTACCTGATGTGAGTTGAAACTCTTAATTTTAAGACTCAAAGAAGAAATCTCCTTGTGTGGTTTTGGTGTTTCCTTGGTGCCATAATCGTTTACGATGATTTGTGTCCATTTAAAGTTCGGGCATATTCTAATGATATTGGGAGGATACGGGTGTAACTTGACATCAGCAGAATGGGCGCAATTTACGGTTGAAACTTTAGGGTTGCGCCCAAGGAGGAAACTCCAGGTCCACAGCTTTTGGCATCTGTCCATGGTGATCTTTATTTTCTGACATTGGCCCAAAAGTTGCAGTCGGAGGCTTCCCTGATCGGCAAAAAATCTACAAATTTACCTGGTGGTCCGTAGATTCACGATCCTGGGCCTCTCCAGGTACCCGCAGGTAGAGGCCCACGTATCCCAGGGGCGCAGGCGGTACGCAAGCGCCCCTGGGATCACGTGGGCCGGCCCAACCAATGAAAGAAGGGGAATCACCATTCATACTTATGGGAGTTCCGAACGTAGGGAATCCCCAAAAGTATGAATGGGATCACTTAAAAATACACAAACACATGAAATAAAATTTTAAAAAATTACATATTTAAAATTAATTAAAATGCCATTTCATTAAATATTTTAAACAAAAATTTAATTTTTTGAAAAAAAATTGTTTAAACGGGGCTAAAAATCTTAACATATTGGACAGGGTTTTTAATGTATAAATGAGTGATCAAATTTTATTTTTCTATTTTTTAAAGCTCTTACTTACGCTGGTAAGAATTTCAAGGGCATTCACTGGGCAGAAGTTGGGCAAATAGCGCAACTCTCCGCCCGGGGACGCCCTTCTCCCAGGGATGTGGACCATCTGTCAAGAAGATTCTTGACAGATTGCAAGTTTTGGGTTTTCGCGCATGCGCTTCGCATGCCTAAACCTGGAACTTGCGTGACCCTTACGGGCGCGTGCAGCCGTAGGGGTTGCAAATTACAGCCCATTGTGTTGTTGCGCAATGTATTGCAGGTGTCCCTGCATGTGTTATTATTAGTCCATTTACTTTACATCACTGCTGCTGACAGCAGCCCCAACTTCAGCAAGAGAGGCCGGGAAATTACCGAGCTGCTCCCGCTCCACTGCCGTTACTTTGGATATGCGGCAGAAACCCCACTATTGGCGAAGTAACGTTGGCAGAGTGGGAGCAGCTCCCGAGGAATTTCCCGGCCAGTCTCTTGCTTCTGCGTTCCCAGACTGCATTCCTTCCTCAGTATCCCAACCCTATCTGAGTGCTCCAGTCCTCTGACTCACCTGAATGTCCCAAGGCCCCCCAAGCTTCCTAAATGCTCTTGGTAACCAGATCCTCCCACTCACACCACTGCCCAGCCTTCAGTGTTCCCTGATTTCAGCACTCCGAGACCCCATGATTATTCCCGGGCCCTGCAACCCAAGTGTCTCCCACGCTACGGCTCCCTTCATCTACTTCCTTTCACTCCAACTCCAACACCCACTTCCTCTCAGTCGCACCATCCCAGTCTCTCTCAGCTGCAGGTTACCCAACCCATTTTCTCTCTCTCCTATGTGTGTTGCAGCACCACTTCAACAGCCCGCCCCATCCTGTCAGCCACCTCCAAACCAGTCCACCTTGCTTTAAGAAAGGTAAGAGATACGAACTGAGTAGGTCAATAAAAGAACATTTGTAAGACATATACAAGGGAAGAGACACTTAGAGAAAATGAGAGAAATAATAGAAAAAAGAATCCGTAATAAGCAGACACCAGAACGAGGAGAGTGAGAATATCTCAAGAATTGAAGAGTTACAGGAGACCAGATTTTATTTTCCTCATGACAATTCTATATGTCATGCTTTTAATACAAATAGGTACACTTGGAGCTATCTATCTTTGAAGCCTGTGTTTGAACAATGGTCTGGTTAATGTCTATCATTGTTTTGTGCATAAACAAGAAATTTGGGCAGAGAATCTGTAGTGTGCTGCCATCTAGTGTTAAGTGGTTCAAAAGCAAGATATTTCAGAAGGTTGTCTGGATTAGTGTTTTAGCACCCAAATTTCATTCTTCAAATTATTTTAAGTTGTTTTGTACATTGATCAAAATATAAAGAAGCTATTTTTCTCATTCGCACTAAAAATAAAACACCAGCTTTATTTTTGTGGGCAAGACAAATCGTAGTTAATATATTTTGTACCAAGTCAGAGGTATATATCTGAAACCCCTTTGTACTGAGCAGTACTCCATCTTGTCATTTTTGGTTCATTTGAAATTGAGCTCTGATGATTTCTAGCTCTGTATTGAGCCTGAGTCTTTTAAGGATATAGCTTTTTAGGGGGGCAGGGGATAACAATTTTGATCTTGGCCGATTTAGTGAAATAGGTCTAAACAGTAATTGCGAATATAACTATTATCTCTGCATACTGAAGGTTAGGGTACTTACTACAGTAGCCATATTCTTCAGGAAATCTACTTCAAGACGAATATACATTTCAAATGCAGAGAATGGGGATTGTGTTATCACATATTACATCATATTAGTTTCATTAAAAAGGAATTACTAAAGCCAAAAACTGAATGGATTTTGGTTTTGAATCAGGGCCTGGAGGTTCCGCTCGATTGCGATGTTTTTTTTTGGCACAATTGGCCCGATATCGGCATAATTTGCAGAATTTTAAGTGCAAATTACGTTCAGCACAACTCGAGTTTCTGCGATCTTTTGCGTTAGTTTTAAAACTATCGCGCTAGAAACAGGCTCCGCCCACAAAACTGGCCACACACCCAGGGTGAATTAATCACCATTGCGAGTTTCCGCTAATTGCGCTCATTTGTAGGCCTTGGAGGAGGCTCCAAAAATTAAGTTGGACCTTTTGGGCACAAGGACACTAATAGGTACGTTTTGACAGGTTTTGAATGATTTTTGTTTAAAATTTACTAAGGAACTGACAACTGTATCCCAATCGAACTAGAAAATAATATTGTATATTTTTTTTAAGTCATTTAAAATCTGGTTGCTCGCAGGTGGTGGATTAATAGTGATTTAAAATGCTTATTTTTTGTGGTAGACCCATTTCCAGCTGTAGAAATCAAACTTTACCAAATTACTACTCTTAAATACATCAAGGTATATTTTTGAAAGCAAAATGTAAAAAAATTACATTTTAAAACACGGCCCGATTGCGCTGGTTCATTGCAGGTTTTGCGTTTGGTGATATGCAGATGAGTTTGAGCGGAAACGCAGGGGAACAAAACCTTTCAAAACGGGTGCAATTTTGGGTATAATTTGCACCGGAATCGCCGATTGCGCCCAAAGCGGAAACTCTACCCCCCAGTTATTTAATGTGAATCAGATATTAAGTTGTTTTTAATGGGAACATTTATCAACAGCTTATCATCTGACTTTTCTCCATTAATTCAGGATCCCCCCTCCCCCCCCCGAGTCTGTCTGCACTTTCTTTATATCAATGTTCCTCCATGCATCATCCAAGCCTTTGTATTCTTGCCGATTATTCCACTCTGTATTCATCAATTTCTTTCAGATTACACTCAGCTCCACTCCTTGCAGTACAATGGCTAAATTACTACCTCTTGATCTCTTCTGTGCACTGCCAATTATTATTTTTCCCTTTCAATTCTTGAGACAATTCCTTCATCCGTCAAGTGCAATCAACAATTCCCACTCTTAACTTTGGCTCATCTGCATTCTTTCAACATTCTTGGCATCACTCTTTGACCTCAATGAATCCCCACATCTCCTGCACCTTCTGGCTGTCTTTTTAATCTTCTCAATCAATTCCACTGGTCAATGCTGCAAGGAGCATTTCTCTCTTGCTCCTTGGTAGCTATAAATAGCTCCGACATACTCCTCCTCCTCCTCCAAACTGTTGAAATGCAGTTTCTCTCATCTGTAGGATCTCAAAACTGTGGCACTCCTTGCCTCCCTTTATATTTCCTTAGTCTTCAAGATTTTAAAATCCAAGTTTAGTGTCACAATCACTACTTCCTAATTTACATCAATTACTCATTTCAGTGGTGCTGGCATCCTCTCTGGGGTTTACTTTCTGTTTCTTAAGATATACAGTACACTGCATACTGAACTGTTTACAGCAACAGTTCTATCTTCTGATTTTAATCTGAATGTTTGTAAAGATGTGGGGAGATGTAAAATGCATTATAATTTCAAACAAATGGATTGAAGCTGTACCTTACATTTTGTCTAGTAATATTGTAGAAACTGTTTAGGTTCAGGTTAAAAAAGTGAGCATACCAATTCATTTCATATTAGTGAAAGTGTGATGTAGTCAGACATTAGCCTTGCAAAATAAGTGAGCAGCCATTACTCTTTAAATCTTTACATGCCAGTTTATAACATTTCTATTACTCTTTTTTGCATGGTCTTTGGTATATTTATTCTCTGCTTTTATTTTAATTATTTTTCTCCTCATTCATTTTATAAGCTCATTTAATGTCAAGCTTGCTAATATCAGAAATCTTTTATTTTTAAATCAATTTGCTGCCAACATGAGAGGTCTCAACTGTATTAGCAGACGAGAAAGTGATAGGAATTCAATAATGAAGCCTTAAGGAAACCTTATGAATACTAAATGAATAATAGGGTAATGATATTTTGCAAGATTTTGCCAAAGGTAAAGAGTGCCTGCAACTCAATACAGCACCAAGATTGATGAAAGCACACTAATGAGAAATGTTGGAGCTGAGCTAGTGGGAATGCACATATCATTAAAATAGCAATAGTCAAAAGAATACATTGGTTTTCAATAACAGCAGCAGCTATAATAAACAAAAAAAAAAAATCAATGTTCATACTAAGAATGAGTCTAATTAAAAAATGCTTCAGAAGCTATTGGGATGGATGACAAATCATTTCTTTTCAAATGTGGATTGTATGATAATAGGCATGTGTCCAATACCTTGTTATATTAGGGCAATTTGCAAACTAGCTCTAAAACTGATCTCAAGATGGAGGGTAAATACAGTGGTTCCAGTTCTTTTGATTTTAGTCTAACTGCTAATGGCTGCAGAAACAGACAATCATGCACTGACTGGACAAAGTCCTTATAGACCATTACCACCAATACCAACTAGTGCTTTAGTCCATATTGCTCATCCAATTAAATTGAACACAATTATGTGGGTAGAGGAATTAAATTAAATCTGGCATTTGTGAACAACAAAATAATTCCACAACAGATTAGTCTCTTAATTTCAAAGCGTTTTCTGACAGTGAAAATCGTTAGTTTATTAGCCTCAGAACCCGCCCGCCCCGCCCCCACGGTAAATAGAGAAAAGTCAGAAGCTAAGCACTAACTACAATAACAAAGCAGTTCAAGAGGAAACCAGATCACCATAAACAGCTTTGGTGGAAGACCATCCAACAGCAACATGTTTTGAACTGCATGTAATTAGGCCGTTTAAAATGTCCAAATAAGAAATAATTCACTATTCATGAAGACAAACTTTGCAAAAGATGAATTTCCCAGCATTCTTCCTTGACCGGGAAGGGGGGGTCGTGCTTGTTTCATGTGTGCGCTTACCTACTTTTGGGTTGAAACCAATCAAATAAATCTGATTTTTTTTCCCCTCTCACCTTTGTGAAGCATCTTGCAATACATGTCTATGTTACAGGCGTTATATAAATGCAAGTTATTGCAGTATGAAGACGACCGTTACAGACTATTTGCAACATTAAGTATGAGCTCACATTAATTATTGTTGCAATATTCATTAACCTTTAGATCCCATTCTCTTGGTACTAAATACAAGGGATTTATGTTTCCAGTGGCTCTGCTAATGCAACTTATTTTTACATTATTTGCTTAATTTTTATACTAATTATACTTTGGAAAAGTTCAACTCCAAATGAATGAGAATCTGAGCCTCCAGTGGCCTACTGCATCTATAATTACATTATTGATCTATCGGTACACTTTTTCAAGGTTATGTTTAATCTTAGAAACATAATTTTGCCAGTTGTGTTCTTAAAATCAATGTAAATATTTTCAAACCAGGCAGAGAATGTGATACTGCACATTTCCTCTTCCAATCTTCCAGTGTTCCCTTCTCCTCTTATGTCAAGGAAAAAAAATAGTAATTCCACAAGCAAAGCGATTATTTGCAGCCCTGAAATTAAGAAATTAAAAAAAAAAATCATACAAAACAGATATCCCTGATCTTCATTAGGATTCTGTTTATTGTGGATGCAGACAATTTATTATTTACAGTAGGTTTCAGTTTTTTTGTTATACTGGGACAAAGCAGGCTTGTGCAAAGATAGACTGGATTTATTCAGACAGCTAAAGTATAGTACAAGTTTTGATTGAGTTTCCATAGCAATGAGATTCATTCAGTTATACGCACATCCTTCATAAACTGAAAGTCAGAGAACATCTTTAAACACAGGAAGTTCATTAGAACATCATAGCTTCCAAACCATCTTCCATGAATTGCTTGTAAATAGCCATAAACTTGGCCACAAATGCTTCCAGGTGATAGATGGCCTTGTTGCCAAGCTGCAGACGATGCTCATAATAGGCAGCCATCTGTGCAACCTCCCCTTTAAGTAGACCGTCACAGTTGTTTAACAACTCTGACAAGAGACCCTGAAACAGAAAATTTAAACAAATGAATCTGAAAGTTTACAGATCACTACACTTGCTGTGAGCAGTTCATACAAAGTGAACATATTCAAACTGTATATGAATTATTCCAAAACAGATCTCAGATTATGCAGACAGACTTTGATGAGCAATCCGTACTTCTGACTTGGGTGAATATACAATGTAACAAGTGACTCGTCAGTTTTGTTCTTCCTTTTCACCCTATGCTAGCTGGGCATAAATACTATTTGGACATTTAAACCCAACATTAATTGTCTTTATTACACACAATTCTATCAAATACATCTCTATTCATCAAAGTACTCACTTCATGAATGGCATTTCACAGTATAATACAGACTAGCTCAAACTATAGGAGCAATTCTATAAATGTTGGGTCACAATTATACAGAGAAAATAGTGTCACACAAAGCACTGTACTGTTTTGCAATAAAATCATTGCATTTTCTTTATTTTTCTACATCAACATGCAGCAGACAGGAGGAGTCATGTTTTGATGTACAAAATCCCAATTTAAAAGGGGCCTATAGAGATACCCCAATGAACAAGATTGAAAAACAATTAATTTCAGAAAGGTTGCATGTCCAGATCATTAATTTCATTCAACTGAGTTATACTGTAATAAAATTGACCACCTACGTTCAGCACTCCTTTTGGCAAGCAGCACCTGTAGGGGCTGTGATTTCCGTAGATAAGCTACTGCGTTGCAATAATGGCAAACTTATCAAATATTGGTCAATAAATATTATAGAAAAGTTTCATTCATATGACTGATGACACCACCTCATCCCTTTAATGCACTGTTGCCGGGTAGCACACTGTACAATATATATGATTTTCTAATTAATTAAGCAGTCAAGTAGCAATGTGTGGTCTTGCTAAACTAAGTAAAAGTTGGACAACTAAATGTCAGGGTCATTAATCTTACAGATGACCCTCAATTTGATAAAATTCTGTTACTACCCTATCACACCATAAAAGGATTTTAACATTTTTTGGAATTAAAATTTTTTTTTTTTTTTTATAGACAGCTGAAACCATCATAAAATTAAGGCGTCTTGTTTTTACATTATGCATTCTCCAACTGGAAGTTAAAATTTTCCTTACATCACTCCCTGACCAAGTTAGTGATGTCTATACCACCAGAAGAATGCAAAAGGTTGACTCCCATCAAAATGTAATTTTCCATCCTCTTTCCTCCACCCACAACTCAGCAAAGAAACAGCTTGCTTGCTTCCAGAAATCAGCAACTTGCTGTGTGAGAAACAGTAGGTTAGCATCTACTTTCCATTACTCTGTGGCATAGCAAATTAGTATACCAATAAAGCTTGTTTCAACGGGTAGCTTTCTTGCCTGAGCCAGAAGGTTGTGGGTTCAAGCCCCATTCTAAGACTTGTGCACCCAATCTAGGCTAATACTCTAGTATTGTCAGTTTTTCTTCAGATGTGATGTTAAACTATGGTCCCATTGACAAGTTCGTAAGTCAGGTGGGCATAAAAATCCCATGGCAGGGAATTATCCTGGTGTCCTGCCCGTCCTCAACCAACAGCATCAAAAACCAGAACAGGTTCTTTATTTCTTGCTGTTTGTGGGATCTTGTGATGTGTAAAATGGACCACATTTTCCTACATAACAGTCACAATGTTTCAAAATAACTCATTATATATGAAGTGCTTTGAGAGGCATGGCAAAACTGCTTTAAAAAGTCTCTTCCACAACCACCCCCCCCCCCCCCCCCGACACTGCTCTAGAATTAAACTTTTTAGCATGGCCAAATTGCTCAACTATACCAAAAATCCTCTTAGTCAACATTGAGGAATAGATTTTAGCTCATATTTTTGTAGTATGGTATGACAAAAAGATGGGGTTAAATGGTGTTTTGTAACATACCTTCATTATTATCTCAGGGGGTATGCAGTGGGTCAGAAGCTCATACAACCGTCCACGTACTTCAAGCAGCCTAAAAAGGAGACACAGACATCTCAGAGAATGTTGCATAAGAAATTCAATGAAACATCAGCTCTTATTAATATTAGGGGCCAAAGAGAATATATCAGCACTATTTATGTTTCACCAGGTTAGATGATGGCATCCTAATCAATGTGTTATGGCAAATGGAGACAACACACTATTTCCTTTATTGCTTCACTGCAAAATGCCTCAAAAATATTATACATAAAGCAAGTTTGCATCCAATACAGCAGAATCCAGGCCAATCTGTTTTTGTAGGGATGGTTGAAGGGTAAATGTTGGGAGCACTCCCCTGTTCTTTGAATAGTGTCATGGGATCTTTTAAGTCGACCTGAGGGAACACATGTGACCTCAGTTTTACAGCTTCTCTAAAAATTGCATTTCCAACAATGCAGCTCTCCCTCAGTATTGCACTAAATACATATTTTGGTTCTGTCTTCACAAAGGAGGACACAAATAACTTCCCAGAGATGTCGGGGAACATAGGGTCTGATGAAAGGGAGGAACTGAAAGAAATCAGTATTTGTAGGGAAATGGATGAGATTGAAGGCCGATAAATCCCCAGGGCCTGATAATCTACATCCTAGGGTACTTAAGGAAGTGGCCCTAGAAATAGTAGATGCATTGCTGATCATCTTCCAACATTCGATGGAATCTGGAACAGTACCCATGGATTGGAGGGTAGCTAATGTTACCCCACTGTTCAAAAAAGGTGGTAGAGAGAAAACGGGGAATTACAGACCGGTAAGCCTGACATCAGTAGTGGGGAAAATGCTAGAGTCCATTATAAAAGATGTAATAGCAGATCACTTGGAAAACAGTGACAGGATCGGACAAAGTCAACATGGATTTACAAAAGGTAAATCATGCTTGACTAATCTACTGGAATTTTTTGAGGATATAACTAGTAAAATAGATAAGGGAGAACCAGTGGATGTGGTGTATTTGGACTTTCAGAAGGCTTTCGATAAGGTCCCACATAAGAGATTAGCGTGTAAAGTTAAGGCACATGGGATTGGGGGCAAGGTATTGACTTGGATAGAGAACTGGTTGGCAGATAGAAAGCAAAGAGTTGGAATAAACGGGTCTTTTTCCGAGTGGCAGGCAGTGACTAGTGGGGTACCGCAGGGATCGGTCCTTGGACCCCAGCTATTCACAATATATATTAATGATCTAGACAAGGGAACTAGATGTAATATCTCCAAATTTGCAGATGACACAAAGCTGGGTGGACGTGTGTGCTGTGAGGAGGATGCCAAAAAACTACAGGATGATTTGGACAGGTTGGGTGATTGGGCAGAAGCATGGCAGATGCAATATAACGTGGATAAATGTGAGGTAATCCACTTTGGTGTCAAAAACAGGAAGGCAGATTATTATCTGAATGTCAATAGATTGGGAGAAGGGGAAGTGCAACGAGACCTGGGTGTCCTTGTGCACCAGTCGCTGAAGGTAAGCATGCAGGTGCAGCAGGCGGTTAAGAAGGCAAATGGTATGTTGGCCTTCATAGCGAGAGGGTTTGAGTACAGGAACAAGGATGTCTTGCTACAGTTGTACAGGGCCTTGGTGAAACCACATCTTGAGTATTGTGTGCAGTTTTGGTCGCCTTATCTGAGGAAGGATATTCTTGCCATGGAAGGAGTTCAGCGAAGATTCACCAGGCTGATAGCTGGGATGGCAGGAATGACGTATGAGGAGAGATTGGGTCGACTGGGCTTGTACTCGCTAGAGTTTAGAAGAATGAGAGGGGATCTCATTGAAACTTATAACATTCTGGCAGGACTAGACAGACTAGATGCAGGGAGGATGTTCCCAATGGTCGGGGAATCCAGAACCAGGGGTCACAGTCTAAGGATAAGGGGTAGGCCTTTTAGGACAGAAATGAGGAGGAATTTCTTCACCCAGAGAGTGGTGAACCTGTGGAATTCTCTACCACAGAAGGCAGTAGAGGCCAATTCATTAAATATATTCAAGAAGGAGTTGGATATATTTCTTAAGGCTAAAGGGATCAAGGGATAATCCATGCCCGCCTGAATCAAAGGCGAAAGATTAGAAACTAGATTGGAAACAAGCCATCATAGTACACAAATGTAAGAAAAAGTGACAAACTATATACCCAGGCCAACATCAATAACTGGTAAAATAATGAAATTCATCATCAGAGCAAACTTAAGGAATGCCTGAATGAAAATAATCTAATAAATCGTAGGCAAAATTACTTTAGAAGTAGAAAATGTTGCATGATGAAGCTTCTTGACTTTTTTGAGGAAGTGACATCCCACAAGGACAGTAGAAAACCATGTGATGTGGTGCTTAGATCTCCAAAAAAAATCTGATAAAGTTCCCATGAAAGACTGCTCATAGAATTGAAAGTGGGAATTAAATGTAAAACTTTAGTGTAGATAAGAATTGGCTGAAGGGAAGAAAGGAGCAGGTATTGTTAAAGGGGAGAAGTATCTTTTGGGGTTGGGGCTGTCGAGACAGAAAAAGCAGCCAGGGACTCAGAAAAGAAATCAGATAAAGTCTGCAATTGGGTAAATTAGTGGCAGACAAAATTCAATATGGATAAGTTTCTGCCCATTGGTAGGATAAATGGATGGATGTCACAAAACCAATTGCTCTTTTGTTGATGCCATTTTACAGGAAACTTTCGATTAACCAGCACCTAAATAACCGGAAATGTCGGTTAACCGGCAAAATTCAGGAGTAGGTTCAGGTAACTTTTATTACTTGCTTTCCTCCATGTGTTGCTGTGCAAGGGTGTGACTGCAGCTGTTGCTAAGCTAGAGACGCTTGCAACTTGTGGCCATTGTTTTGAAGCTGGCAACAGGGTTTGTTGCTTTATACGGAGCTCTCAGCTCCGTATCTTTTACTATAGCGTTCGGTTATCTGGAATTTTTGATGAACCGGCACCACGTCGGTCCCGCCCGTGCCGGATAAAAAATTTTTTCCTGTACATTCATCAGTTCTTCAGATCGATGCCCCAGTGCTTACAGCCTACAGTCCTTTTGCAGTGCAATGGCTGAACATCTTGATGGCCTCAATGCCCATGCAGCAATTTTCTGAACTCTTCAAAGACGGTTTCTTCATGCCTCTTGTAAATATAACCAAAAACTACCTTCCATTCTGGGCTGGTTACATCTTTACTCCTTCTTAATCTATTAATGTCCCAGGCCTAACTATGCCACTTGACCTTGTGGCATCTCAAAACTGTTCCATTCCTATTTGAATTCCATTGGTCTTCTAGCACTTCCCAGGCACTCCTGGAGAGGATACCAGAAAAAGCTTCTTGTTCAATAGGCAATCGCTCTCATCTCCAGCCTTTACCCTCTTCCCTTTATTGATATTATGGTCAGTAGTCCTCTGTACATTGCTCTTTTGTTCCTTCTGAGCTCCAAATTGCCATGCTACATATGTTTTCCTCCTCCAAATAATCCAATTTTATTGAAATCAATACTCATTGCACACTATCCTACTTTAACTTATTCTTTCTCAGGACCTCAAAGCTGTGGAACTCTTCAAACTTGGTGGTGTCCCACATTATTGCTTTATGCTGTAATTGCTTTATGGCAAACAATAATTCAAGGAAATGGGTTATAACTGCAACCACTGCAAAACAACATTTTTCCAAGAGATCAGTGGAATTCTTTTTTTAATTATTTAATGCTGTCTGTCTTATTGTTATTTGCTAAGACTAAGAAAATAACTGCATCTGGATGCCAGTGAACTGAGCTCTGCATTGGGTGCAAGCACACCACTGTCTGGTGGCGACGGTATACTACCCATATGCTAAATCGCACCAAGTCCCATTCACCCTTCAACCCTGTGCTCGGCGACCTAGATCAGCTCTCAGTCCACCAATGCCTCAATTTTAAAATTCTTATCCTCGTGTTCATATCCCTCCATGACCTCAGTCCTCCCCATCTCTGTAATATTCTCCAGCCCTACAACCCTCCGAGAACTCTGCATTCATCCAACTTTGGGCTTCTGTATCCTCCACTTCCTTCACCCTACTATTGGTAGCAGTGCCTTCAGCCGTCTAGGCCCCAAGCTCTGGAATTCCCTCCTCACACTTCTTCACCTCTCCCTCCTCCACTGCTTAAAACCTACCTTTGTGACCAAGCATTTGGTCACCTGTCCTAATGTCTCCTTCTTTAGCTCGGTGTCAATTTTTGTCTGATTACGCTCCTGTGAAGCGCCTTGGGACATTTTACTACGTTACAGGTGCTATATAAATGCAAGCTGTTGTTGTAGCAGTACGTTGAGCTGGGAGTATAACTCCAGTCTAATGCTCTCCTGGCTAGGCTTCCATTCTCTACCCCCTATAAACTAACTAATTCAGAACTCTGTTGCACGTATCCTAACCCGTGTCAAGTTCCGTTGCCCATTACGCCCATCTTCACTGACTTACATAGGCTCCAGGTCTCCCAATACCTCAAATTTAAAATTGTCATATTAGTGTTTACTGTCTATGGCCTCACTCCTCCAGATCTACAACCTCCCCCACTCTAACTCTGTTGCACCCCTCTCCCTTCGCCCTACCATTGGTCTCACTCTCAAGAATTCCCTCTCATATACCTCTCTTCCTCCTTAAAACCCAATTCTGGTCACCCCTCCTAATCTCTCATTTGGCTTGTCGTCCACTATATTAGACAGTTTCCCCCACACCATTATATTTACTCACTTTCATTGCTACCCTTTTGCTGTCAGTACTGGGGTACAGACTTCTCGGTGACCCCCCATTAATGAGCCTCCATAGCAGTGGGTCCATGGAACTTTTCAGAGTGTAACTATTTCTACTTATTTTGTCTCATCGTATGTAGTGTTCCATGTGCTAACTTTGGAGGCCTAGCGAAGAGCAAGTGAAATTCTCCCATAGAAGAAAGGAGCGTTCAAATACCAAACTGAGCCTCGGAGTGAATGGTCAACCATTAGCTGCATCAAATTCAGTTTTGAAATGAAGGATCTGATGAGAGGAAGTTATTTACATCATTACAAAAATCTCCTAAAGCAGTTGCATCATAATTCATCTAATAGATTGCAAGAAATAATATTAAACATAATTCCTTCCATTTTTGGTGGCGGAAAAAGAAAATTCCAGGAGGATTACCTTTGTGGTGTTTGCTGGCTGACAATAGCATTAGCAGTTTCTCTGAGGTATATTTCCCAGTCTGTCTCAGGAATATCCTGATCTGCTGAAAATGGATATCTAAAGAGCATAAAAATGTTTACAGGTCAAGAAAAACGAAGACAATCTAGATAGTCTTGCCACGTAGTTCCCTTCTATTTTTAGGGTCTAGTGCACAGTAGCTGGAACTGGTAGAAATTTGTGCATTTTCAATTTTGCTATTGTGAATCTGAAACTTAAAATACAGAAAGAGTGACATTAAGTTAAGATTAAAATTTGATCTTCCACTGTTGTACAAAAACTAATAGTGTTTTACAGAATATCATTTTCAAATTACTTTGTGTAATGAAGATTGGGAAAATATCAAAGTACATGAATTCTCAAAGTACAGTATGAAGGGTATGGTAGCGTAGTAGTTATGTTACTAGACTAGTAATCTAGAGGCCTGGACAATCTAGAGGCCTGGGCAATCCAGAGAACAGGATCTCAAATCCCACCATGGCAATTTGAATTTAGTTAAATAAATAAATCCCTACCTTCTCAAGGGCAACTAGGGATGGGCAATAAAATGCTGGCGTTGCCAGCAATGGCCATATCCCAAGAATGAATTAAAAAAAAAAATCAATCTAATCTTTTACTTACTGTTGAACCCTGCAGGCTTCACACATAAGCAGTGCTTTTCTAAGGTTGCGATTGGATTTTTCTGCAATTTTCCGAGCCAGTTCTTGAGGAAGTACGAGACCCTCTTTCTTGCAAACTCCGCTTAGCACATGACAAATCTGGGAAGAAACGAGCTCAGATTGTCACTCCTGCACATTGCCTTAAATTTAGGCAATACTTCACAAAACAGAAAATACTGCAACTTCATTATTCAGGCCAGCACGTTTCCAAAGGTTTGTTCAGATACCATTTTACACCACTACTTCAGTCACTGAGTGCAGTTATTAAAATGGTCAAATTGTCAGAAATACAAATACATTTGAAGTATTTAAAGGGGAATGCTAATAATAATGGGTATATACAAGGGATGTTGACATGTTTACCCATCTTTGGTACAGTCTTCTCATTTTTGAATACTAGCAGACCGCTCTGGCACTGCATATGGTGAGTTAGGAGTTTTGCTTATTAATAATAAGGATACTTCTGCCATCTAGGTGATAACAGAGCAACTGATTTGCAATAACTGAAGAAGTCAAATTCCATTTTATTAAATAAGTATTCTGGTATTTTTACCGGTGCTTTGGGGGATAGAATTCCATGACTGTCCATTATTCTGTGAAATTATGAAATATTAATCTATTAAATATTAGATTCAGTCTCTAAAATATGCATTTCATTTGAAAACTCAAAGAACAAGCTTTCATTTATATAGCATGGTTCAAGAGTTCAGGACACCCCAAAGCACATAAATGTATACTCTCTAGTTACTGACTGTTCGACAAGCAGAAATAGCTTTTTCCCCCTTTTGCATCTCATCAAAAATCCTTAATTTGGAACACCTGCATCAGACCCGTTAACATGCTCTGCTCTAATGAAGAGTTTTCTAGTTTCTCTAGTCTTTCCAATGAGATATTAAACAGACACTTTATTTGCATTTTCTGACAGAAAAGATCCCATGGCATGAATTTAAGAAATGTACCCAATTTCCCAGGATGCATTAGTACCACTCAGCAAGCTGTACTGATGGAACACTCTAGTAGTTACTGCTGAGAAGTTTTTCAAAATTATTGGAAGTTAGAAATTTCAAAATCTTTAAAACATTTAAAAAAAGAGAAGCCGTGTGTGAGAAAGCAGGACAGATTGATTATACACTGCCTGATTTTCGCTGGAGTGACTTCAATGGAAACAAAAATTGGGCGGAGTTTAAAACAGGCAGCCGATCCGTTACTGCCCGACAGCAAAAGTAAAAATTCACTTCCATGTCTCTCTCTCAGCTGAATAGATTTTCTGAAGTTTACGGAACATAAAACAAAAGCTATAACGGGTATTATCATTTTTTGATCTTGTATTGTCAATTTTTTCTTCACTCACCAACACTCACTATAGTTGTACTATAAATGCACCTTAATTGTCTCTTAATTTACAATCCTCTTTTCCCTGCCAATATGCAGGTCAGGATATGAATACTTGGTCTCATTCAGCCAGGGGACCAGGGCCACAGAATCACATGACAGAAGACCGGCTGAGATCAGTTTTTAAAAAAAAACAGACCAGAGGCTCAAAATATTGACTAAGCTCTAAGACGTCAACCCCAACAATCAAGATGTGAAGCTAGTACCATTATTTTTATTATACCACCGAGTTCTCTCTTTGTACATGTCTTTATTAAAGTGCGGTGTGGGAGGGTGGAATATTTTTTATATTTTGCACCAAGCGATTGAAAGAAGTACTTTTTGGTCATATGTGGTTCCCTTATATGTCCCATGCACCCACTTATTAATGAATTAAATAGCAATTCAAGAGCAGTTCTCTACTGTGACTAACATCCAAGATAAAGATGCAGACTTTCATCAGGTGTCTTCCTCCTTTTTACATTTAAATTAGGTTCAAACCCAAGGTACAGAATGTAGGTAGGGTTATTACACACTATGATACTCATCCTTAAAGATCAACCTTGCCCAGCATTCTGTCTACTTCTCCAAACCAGCTAGGGAAAGATCAGCTCACATTAGCACATACCAACAAAATATTTGGCAGCAAGGAATAGTCATAGATAGAGTTATACAGCACAGAAAGAGGCCCTTCAGCCCATCGTGTCTGCGCCGGCCATCAAGCCCTGTCTATTCTAATCCCATTTTCCAGCACTTGGTCCGTAGCCTTGTATGCTATGGCATTTCAAGTGCTCATCTAAATGCTTCTTGAATGTTGTGAGGGTTCTTGCCTCTACCACCCTTTCAGGCAGTGAGTTCCAGATTCCAACCACCCTCTGGGTGAAAAAGTTTTTCCTCAAATCCCCTCTAAACCTCCTGCCCCTTAGAAGTAGAATTTAAGAAATTAGGATTAAGAATACCAAAAGAATCTGGTGCCACAGTTTGTTAAGTCTTTTCGATTGTAGGACTAGTAAAGCTAGTCAGTGTGCCAAATACTTTCGCTGGCTGCCTAACATTTATAACACATCAGTATCCAACTGGTTCGCAGTGAACAATATCTACAACATTCCTCCTGGGTTGGCATGTGTTGCAGTATGAGACATGTAGGTGAAGTTTCTAGCTAATATTATTCCCTGCGATTAAATAAGTCTTTCAAGCCACCTAGAATTATTTTATACTGGTTCAGTTTTATTATTCTACTATCACAGCTAAATGTTACCATTTGTGTTCGTTTTCTTTTTACACAATTGCCCCAACCATAACAGAAGTACTTGGAGTGCCACTGAAAGGGTCAGAATTATCATCATGTAGCTGGGATGTTGAATGTCTTTGATGAAAAACAGCATTTATAGCTTGAATTATTATGCTAATCAGTGGACCAAAGTTACAATGCTGGTGTGCTACTAAACTGTAAGGCTATAAGTTCTTCTGTGCAATGCCCCAATTTCTACTGAATGTTCAGGAGTCTTCAGAGAGAAACAGTTAAATAATCAACTGGAATACAATTCATGGCAGTGGAAGGAGAAGGACTGTAAACTTAAAATGGTGTTATATATAAAACATTACACAATCAGAAATTAAAAAAAAAAAAATTACAGCAACTTCCAACTAACTACCAAACTACCACAGCACTGTCTCCATGTCATTGTATGGACCCACCCCCTCCTTCTGTGGCACAGCTACTTTCATGACTACAGTCTCATATTTGTTGCCTCTTACCGGAGTGTTTTCACTAACTAAAACAGTGTCAATAAATCAGTACATAATATGTAAAGTTGCAAATCATTATACGAAATGAATTGTAGCATGACTGAAATACATCCCTCCAAACTTCAATTTAAAAAAAAAGTTACCGATGACTTAATCGACACTTCACCGATAACTAAAAAAGCTAAAACTACGAATTTCATCAAGACAAATACACCTACTTCCTCAATGCTGGGTGCAGAGACTCGCACTGCAAGACATCGGCTACGAATAGGAGGAATGACTTTTGATGTTGAGTTACAGCAAAGAATTAATCTGCAAGTAGACATATACTTTTCCATAGTCCTCCTCAGTGCATGCTGGGCATCCTTTGTCAGTCTGTCAACTTCTGTCAGCAATACAACTGTCAGAACCAATAAAAATGAGAACATTTCATTAGTTGCTTAGCTTCTTTCCATACAATGTGTATATAAAGAGCACCAAAGTCTAGAATTATTATAACATGTTGCACTGTTCTGTCAAGGTATGGCCAAGCCAGCTTTTGAGCTTCAAAGTGTTGACTAAATATAATAGCATCTCTGAACCCAAAACATACCGTAGCACTTAATATACATTATTTAGACAGCTCTTTTGGTTTTACATATTATGGAAAACTGTGTCACTGTGATAAATCAGCAGAGGTTCGATCAACCACAACCAAGGCATTTTATCTAAGTAAAAGTTCTATTTTCTAATAAGTTAAACAAAATTACTTCTATGTAATGAGTGTACACTATTTTTTTAAATTGTGATATCCATAAATTAGATTATCTTTCCAGTCTCTCAGAATTGTATAGCCTCTTACCTTTGAAGTCTCTCTGTGTACTTGTCTCAAGCTGTTGAGACTGCGCTACTGTCTTAATCAGTTCTTGAATAACCACTCGGTCACTGTTCCCAGCATCACTGCAACAGAAACATCATTCTAGAATTCTGATATGCTTTGTTAAGTTGGAAATAACAGACAGTTGGAGGATGCAGGAAGTGAAGCAAATCTGGATTGAAATATATTTTCCAGTATTCTCTTTTTTTTCTCTTTGCTGAGATACAGTTTCACAGGTGCTCTCCAATATTCCACCCAAGTAGCCATTATTCTCGTGCGCTTCGACAGCGAGCATCAGTAAGCTATTTGATCATGGGAAGGAAACATCATAGCCAAGATGATCCTATCCTCATCCACATCCATCAAGGGCCACTGGATAGCGATCAGGAGCAGGAACTCTGGCTGATTTTTCTCCTCCCATGCCCAGGGGTTCTGATGCAAATTATACCACCCCTAGCACCACCCTGGCTGAGATCAGGGTTTAAGCCTGGCACCACTACAGTATGACTCATTTACTTACTAGAGAAGCTCAGTTGAGTCACTAGAGTGGAATAAACATTTAATTTCCTTCGAGTGTCATGCACATATTAATTTGGTTGAAAAGTTACATCTAAAAATGCATGATAGATCAGTACCAATTCTGTAAGAGTCAGATATGTTAAAGTACCAATATAAAATAAGCATAGAAATATTACAGTTGTTATTTGTGTCACAGCATAGAGAGGAAACAAAACAACGTGGCAAATGGGTTAAAACACTTGCCTTTTCTGGGGCCTAAGTTTAAATTCAGCTCAGACTGATGGCACAAAAGCAATTTATTTTTGCTAACACTAGGGATGCCATGTAAATCTAGACAGTCACTATCCATTTCTTAGTTGTCTGGGATGAACAGCACAAAACAGTTCATATTTCAATACTAATTGCAAAAATTAGTCAGACGGGTCATGAGGATGGTTGGACTGGGAAATGGAAAATTCATACAAGTTCAACTGGGTATGCAGTTCCTGAGAAATTGAGGTAGAACAGAGGCAGGTTTGTTTTTGTATATTAGGTGGCATACCACTAGAATGCTGCTACCGACGATTATTACAATGTTAGGCAGCTCACAAAACTGACCATAGTGGCTGCAAGATACATAGACACCCTCGGTAAAATACCGGGGTATGAGGTAGGCAAATTTTCAGCCTACTGCATGCTCCAGCAATTCTGATTCCACAACAATGATGATGATGCCGCTCTACATTTATACCTTGCATTTGGCACTGCAATACTTATCTGAACTGGGATATTCACACTGGGTGCCAAAAGCGAAACAAGTGTTCCTTTCCCAAGCACCAATAAAGGCAGCTCAAAATGGCTTTCTAAGAGTAAGTTTGAGGTACAAATCGAAATATTGTACTCCAGTGCCTTTTGCCCCACAGACTTGGGTTCAAATCTAGTCCAGAAGACAGACATAAAGGTCTCTTTCTCTGGTGATTGTAATAAAGGAACATAAAAATGAAAGAGTCATGGGAGACTCTAATAGAGTTTTTCCAAGAGGTCACTGCAACAACAAAAAACCCACTAAAATAAGCAATAAATCAGTCAGTCCTAAGGACAGTATGTGGGGATTGGAAATGTCATACTTCCATAGTAGTGATGTTCAAAGAAACAAACTTGAGATTTAGGGCCTAGTTTTCCTCTTCCACACTCTGGCAGAGTACAAGTTGTGTGGAATGTGCCCAAAATGCATCCAAACCCGTCAACATTTTCTGGTGCAGGTCATTAGCATTCCCCTGCACAGGAACACCCCCAAGATTAAGCGTGCGCCAAAATGGAGTGACGAAAGTGGACTGCTGTACCAGGACTGGGAAGCCTAGAAAAGGAATTATTTTGTTATTTGGAGGTTAATGGAAGCCTTTTCTCAGATTCTCCAATTTGTAGGCCAGGGAATAACTTCCAAGTCCCAATTTCAGTGGATGCTGCAGCATTTGGTCCTGGGAAGTGACACAGGAAGCACTCCAATGTCATTCAAGCATCATTTACATAGTCATCTGAGAGGCATGTGCACTCCACCCACAAAGGGGGCAGCATAACATGTCTCCACCCCTTTTCCCTCTGTTTCACACCTGGGAAATAGGCATACCTCAGGCACAGAGGAAAATTGGCCCAATATGGTCAGAGTGTGGAGGAAATACATTCTTTCAATTGGCATTGGAAATGCAAGGAAAAGTGTTCAAATTGCTAATACTATCCCACCTTTTTAGATTAACAAGACACTTAAAATTGAAGGTTAAACAAAATTCTCATGCTTTGGGAGCACTTACCTCGCATTAACTTCAAGATGATAGTTGCTAGCTATTGTGCTTATTTCCAGTTTCTTTTTGGATGGTGTCTGTAAAGATGCACAGTAAAGTAGTGAGAATTTACAATATTAATAGTATTCATGCTGGCTTGATTTGTTAGGGCTTCAATTCTACAAGTGCTAATTTAACCACTCTTGCATTGTTGCACTGCAATCACTTCATTGGCAGAGTATTTTTTTTTAAAGTTCTATTAATAAGTAGCTCCAAATCCTAGATAATACAATCATGCTTTGTATCCATTTCTGAATCCTAGAGACAGGAAACAGAATGGACATCTCAGCCTTTTCATAACAGGTTTGTATACGAAGTGCAGACAATAAAGATAGCAAGTGGTTTAGCTTCCCAACTGCATAAAAACAAGAGGATTATGCAGTTTTGATACTATGAAGTTGATTTATTCTTCATTAACACCTCTTCTCCATTGATTCAAACTTAAATCATTTACATCTTAAAAATGTATATGTACATACACACACATACCAAGTTTTGTTTGATTTTAAAATAAATGCCGTGTGTGGAAATGTTCATCATGACCTCAGATGATTTTAGAACACAATCATTTCTCAATAAATGAAAGTATTTGCAAATACTATTTTGTATAGTGAACACGTGGTACACAAACTCCCAATACATAGCATTTTAGAAATACAGGAGGGCACCAGATTTTCAAACAAAACTGGATATAATTTCTAATTTGAACATAATGGTGGATAACATGGCACAAGAGGCGAGTGCAACTGCCCACAACAGAGTTCAAGCTTCATGGATTTTTGTCTCTTAGCAAAAGAACAGCTATCTCTTTCTCAAAAGTCATTCACCCATCATTCGACAGACTGGTTACTTTCCACTATGACATTTCCATGGCCTCAGCAGCACAAAAATCATAACATTCTATGGAGTACTGACCATTTGTCAATAGTCTAGAGTGCATTTAGACTGCAGTTGCCAATCACAAAAAAATGCACCAAAAATATCTACATTAGGTGAATAAAGTTCCTGACTAGAGAATGGTTGATTATATAGAGCATCGAAGAAGCCAAGAAGTAGATTCACTCATATTATAAAAAGGATACAGAGGCATTGGAGAAGGTGCAAAAAAGATTCACAAGGATGATGCCAGAGCTGAGAGGTTATAACTATCACGAAAGACTAAACAGGCTGGGGCTCTTTTCTCCAGAAAAGAGAAGGCTAAGGGGTGTCCTGATAGAGGACTTTAAGATATTGGTCCAGAAATTCGGGTCGGGGGCTTCCTGCGGGTGAAAGCCTCCGACCTGCACTTACCTTGCGCGCCGGCCGTTGAGCCGTGGGCCCCCGTGGAATTCCGATCTGGGGCCTGCTCCAGCTGCGCCGCGCGCAGTGCTTGCGTATCCCAGGGGCACAGTTAGTTCGATGCGTCCCCTTGGATCACGTGGGCCATGGGGAGCCAATCGGAGCAGGGAATGCTCCATTCATAAGTTTGACAGGAAGAGCTGTCAAAACCTATAAATACTACGGGCCCCAAAACATGACTAAATCTTCAAATAAAATTTTTTTTTTTTAAATCACATTTTTTAAGTAAACTATAAATTACATGAAATAACTATTTTAAACAATAATTTAAATTTTTGAAAAAAATAATTTTATTTTCTAACAGGGCTAAAAATAAACTTACCTTGCTTTAAAATATTTAAAAATAATAAACCTGTGGAAAAAATGTTTTAATTTTAATTAATTCACCACTTACCTTGTAAAAAGCAGGCCTTACGCCTGCTTTTTATGTGTAAATTCTGCAGACTTACCCCCCCTGGGAAAACCTGTAAAAAAAAACTAAGTTCGATGCGCACGCGCAGCCTCCCCCGCGCATGCGTTCGAACTCTGAACCCCTTCGTTCAGGGGAACGGAAGTGCCGGTTTCCTGCACATGCAGGAAACCGGCACTTCCATTGGGCCTACGGGCGAGTACCCCATGTGTACTCACCCGTGGAGACCCGAATTTCTGGGCCAATGAAAGGTTTTGATAGGGTAGAAGTAGAGAAAATGTTTCCACTTGTGGGGGAGAGCAAAACTAGAGTTCATAAATATAAGATAGTCACTAATAAATCCAATAGTGAATTCAGGAGAAACTACTTTACCGAAAAAGAGTGGTAAGAGTGTGGAACTTGCTACCAGTAATTGAGGCAAATATCCTAGATGCATTTAAGGGTAAACTAGATAAGAACATGAGAAAGGAATAGAAGGGTATGCTGATAGGATTAGATGAAAAAAGGTGGGAGGAAGCTGCTGTGGAGCATAAACGACGGCATAGACCAGCTGGGCCAAATAGCCCGTTTCTGTTCTGTAGACTTGATGTAACTCGATATAGTGTGCCCAGAGAGAAAAAAAACACTGCTCCCAGCACTTGGCTGCAAAATTTTCCAAGCAATAGCAGGATCATTGCAAAGGAATACAGAATGGTTTGCAAACTTTTGCTTGGTAGACAGCAGCACGGTGGAGGGGAATAAAGAGAAGAGCAAGGTAATAGCTTCCTCATGTAAAGATTTTTTAACTTCCTAGTCCTAGTGTCCCCAGTGCGCATCTGGGATGTCTGGCAGGGCTAGAAGTGGCCTGTTACTCTCAGTATTCCAGAAAAGGAGCCCAACTTTGAAAGAATTTATCCAGCCAGACACAAAGTTCATTATTTTTTATGACTGGTTTATCATCCACAATCTGTCAGGACTAGCTGGTAATTGAACCTGGAACGATCCAACTAGAAAACAATGCTGTACAGTGTATAATAGTAAGTAAAGAAGTTGACCTCTGTCAGGATCCTAAGGCAGATTTACAGGTAAGCCCAGAAAAAAAGTTAATGTTGCTGGAATCAATTGTTATCTCCATTGTTGATGCAATTCACTAGAAGTAGGTACCTTAAGGTCCAAAAAATCTTTAAAGGCTCCCAAGCTGACCACAGTCCCTCCAGCATGTTTTAGGGTTGAAGAGTTTCAGAATTGCAATCATACAGGGATATGGTAAATGCAATGCAGCATTTGAAGTGAATTTTTTCTCAATGGATTGTGTGTGACCCACATATCGCCTCCCACTGCTGTTCGCAATGTCAGTATTTTGGATTGTCTCCTCATTGCGCTGTAATTGATCGGAACTCAGCAAGTTCATTGAAACAAAGAGTAAAATAAAGTTGTTGGTTTCTCATTGCTCATGCAAAAGAAATCTTCCAGTGTGTCAAAGGTCTAGTAGTGCGTTTCTGTTGCCTTCCAACTGCCCCGTGACAAATCTAGGAGTACTGGTAAAAATCACTACCTTCAATGCAAAACTGACTCTGTAAAGTCTCATATAACCTGAGCCCTCCTTTATAAAACAGCTCATGAAACCATGTCCTCCCATCATGGAGGGAACAACAGTGTTCTGGACCAATGAACATTTTATGTGTGCAGATAGCACCCTCTGGTGGTGGTTATTGTGTTAACAGTTTGTATGCTGGAAAGGTCATCTGATCTTTCTTCCTGTGATGTCATTTGACCTTTGTTCCTTTCTTCCTGTGAGAGGTCATTTGACCTTCCTACCTTTCTTCCTGTTGACCCCAGGAAGCAGTTTTGCTAGGAAGAACCTGACTTGAGTAATGGAGAATCTGCCATGAGAGGTTCCATTTACAATCCAATGTAATCTGATTTCATGTTAGGCCAAGCGCAATATCTGTGAGTATCTTTGTTCCTTAGCATAATAGCAATGTTGTCAGAGTAATATTTTGATAATACTATGTTTATAAAAGGTTAATATTTGATAGTTATAGAAGTTAGTCCAAATGTTAGTTAGTTATACAGTTAGTCCATTCTACTGTTATAAATATGTTTATATCTTATGTAATATCGAATGTATAGTACTCAGTTTATGTACAAAACATACTTTGTCTTTGTTTTACAGTTTCACAAATTTGTTCAAGTAAAGCTTCAAAACAGCAACCGGCTTCAGAAGAATTATTTTTGAATGAGTGTTTAACTTGCTGGATAGCTAGATAGGAGCACGTCTAGCGCGGCCAGTACAAACAGAATTGCTGCAGTTGTGGTTAGTTATCTGATAGCCCAGAAGAACGTGAAGGCAGCAGCAGAAATCCCTCAAAATTCAAAAGTAACACAGATCAGTAGGTAGTGTCACAAATCACTAGAGTCACGCTTAGAGAGCAGACATGGGAAAGCAACATCAACATTCCTGCTCCATCCCTATCCATATCAGTGAAAATCCATTTGCACATATCATTAACTTGAACTGCCCAAAATTAAAATAAATTATACACTGAAACTCCTCTGCCATTCACAGGGGGGTGGAGTTATTAAGAGTTTTGTGGGCACCGGGCATACCAAAGGAAGCAGGAAATCTGCCAGTTGGGATCTTTGAAGGTAGTGTGCAGGATTACAAATTGGGAGCATTTAAAACAATTAATTTTAAGCAGACCACTCACTTTAGGTTTATGAACAAGTATCATATTGATTGCCTATTAGATTCCATTTAGAATCACGCTGACTGGGAGAGATGAATAGATATCAATGTAGTGCTCCAAATTGATTGAAGTTATAAAACTAGAAGTCAATTACTCTATCATATCGTAATATTTTCACAAATAATTGTTCTTAAGGGACTTGCCATAACTTTCATATTTTTCAGAAGAGTATTCTTTTAATTACTTTGCCAAAAACCATAATGTGAAACTGAAAATATCACACACACAGTACATAAAAGTATACAAGCACCAAGTCATTCCCTTCTAACTGCACTCTTTATATGCCTGATAATGATGAAAATTATGCATAGGTTCTAAACCCCTTCATTTTGCTGAAGTATACATTTAAGCACACAAACCATTCCTTACTGTTATTGTTTGATGTTCAATCCTTAGCTTCTCTATTCCAGCACCATAAAGTTCACGAAGTAAACACATTATCCTGGTCTTCTTTCCGGAGCCTGAAGGACCATACACCAGCAAATGAGGGAAATCACCATACTGAACCTGGTAGAAACAAAGCAAAGGTCACTAAACAGCCAGAGTTTCACTTGATAAATACAGTGTAGTACTACTTTGACCAGTATTTGAAGTCACTGTTGTAGGCTAAAGTGGTAGCCAATTTGTGCACAGTAAGTCCCACAAACAGCAAGTGAGAAGAAAAAATAATGTGTTTTGGTGGTGATGAAGGTTGGGCAGGATTATAGCAAAATCATAGTTTTACAGCACAGAAGGAGCCAATTCATCCTACCATGCCAGCTCTGATAGAGCTATTTAGTCCCATCCCTCCACCCTTTCCCCAAAACCTTTTAAATTATACTTCTCAAATTTTGATCCACTTCCTTTTTAAAAGCTATCATCAATTCTGCTTCCACTACTATTTTGACTACATTTCAAAAGTACTTCATTGGCAGTGAAAAATGTGGGAGGTTTTGAGGTCGTGAAAGGTGCTATATCTATCTATATCAAAGCGGTTCGTCTGTCTGTCGTTCCGTCTGTCTGTATTGAATAAACTCGAAAGTTATGGAGCGTACCTACACGTGTGTTACATCGAAAGAAAGCTTACGATTCCAGAACCGTCATAAGCGTATTTACTTTTCGGTCGGACGAAAATTGTTCGCGCGTTATGCAAAAAACCTTCTAAATTAAACTCATTATCTGCTAATTAGCATTGATTGACTGACGTCAAGGTCGACCAATCCTGTGCCGTCACGATTGACCAATCCTACAGTTCAGTCACCTGATGGTTGGCCAATCGCTGCGTCTGTGGGCGGGACTAATGCTTTTCAACTCAGGCATCGGGCAGCCATTGCTTCACTACTTCCAGCTCAAAATCTGCTAATCCAGCTTCCAAAAAGTTAGTATCTCTTTTAAAAATAACATAACATTTACCAAAAACGTTTTATAAGTACTTTCACTTTCATCTTTGAAGGTATTAAAAGGTAGAAATGTTGCCCGGCAGCAGATTCACAGAGGGACACAGAGACAGGCCCGAAAGCCTGGGACTCGATTTAAAATGTTGCCCGGCAGCAGATTCACACAGGGACAGACAGACAGGCCCCAAAGCCTGGGACTCGATTTAAACCGCCCGGCCCAAAACAGCCCTGGCAAAGCCGGGCTCCCCCAGCTAGTAAATATATAAGTTCGTTCTTCATCTCAGAAGTTTGAGGATGACAATAAAATAGCAAGGATGGTCAATACAGTGGAAGATAGAAATGAGATATGGGGAAATTAGACTATTTGAGCAGGTGGCAGATGCAGTTTAATGCTGAATTTTGAAGCTGTGTTTTACTCAGTTCGGTCAATGCTAATGGCTTACACCTATTCAACAGATTCTAATTTTTTTATATCTATGAAACAGTGGGTGGGAGAGTGCAAAAGGCAGATAGATATAGTTTCTTTCCTCATTCTAATTTATTTTCTTACTTTTTTACAAAAATTTTTAATTTTGGAAGCAAATGAAGCCTCTTTGAGGGAGGATGGGGGTGGAGGGGCAAGTTGGAAACTGGTCGAGGGTAAGGAGGGTTCCTCTGGTCTCTCACTCCCCAAAACACAGGTGGCAAGTAGAAGTGCAGTGAGAGTTAAGCATGAGCTGACTCACAGTGGAGCAAAGGGAGGGGAGGATACAGGTGTAAAGTAGGCAGTTCAAAGGGAAAGAGGCAAGGATAGGAATGGGAATGTGGTAAAGAAAGAGCTTGCATTTATATTGCGCCTTTCAAGAGTGAATTGGAGCAAAGAGAGAGACAGAATCAGAGGAAGATAGATAAAAAAGGAACAGCAAGACGAAACAGTTAAGAAAGAGACTTATTCTCGAATTAACCATTTGAAATGCCATGGGAGATTAAACAAACACCAATACCAATGACTGTACCTCCGATAATAGAGCTCCCTCAGTACTGCACACAAGCGTCAGTCTAGATTGTGTTCAAGTCCCTAGTAGAGTTACATCAGAACACAAGAAATAGGAGGAGTAGGCCATACGGCCCCACAAACTTGCTCATTTATTCAATAAGATCTGAACTTCTACATCAACTCCACTTTCCCACCCTATCCCCATAAACCTTGATTCAGTTAGTGCCCAAAAATCTATTGATCTATTTTAAATGTACACATCGACTGAGCATCCACAGCCCTCTGGAGTGGAGAATTCCATTTCACAACCCTCCGAGTGAAGAAATTTCTCATCTCAGTCAAAATGGTCGACAGCTTATCCTGAGACCATCACCCCTAGTTCTAGACTCTCCAGCCGAAGAAAACAGCCTCTCAGCATCTACCCTGTCAAGACCTCTAAGAATTTTATATGTTTCAATGAGATCACCCCTCAATCTGCTAAACCCCAGAGAATATAGACCCATTCTACTCAATCTCTCCTCATAGGACAGCCCTCTCATCCCAGGTATCAATCTCGTGAACCTTCGGTGCACTGCCTCAAAGGCATGTGTGTCCTTCCTTAGGTAAGGAGACCAAAACTGTACACAGTACTCCAGGTGTGGTCTCACCAAAGCCCTATATAATTGCAGCAGGACTTCCTTACTCTTATACTCCAACCCCCTTGCAATAAAGGCTAACATACCATTTGCCTTTCTAATTGCTTACTGTACCTGCATGTTAACTTTCCGTGATTAATGTACAAGGACACCCAAATTCCTCTGAATACCAACATTTACTAGTCTCTCACCTTTTAAAAAATAATCTGCTTTTCCATTCTTCCTACCAAAGTGGCTAATTTCACACTTCCCCACATTATACTCCATCTGCCACCTTCTTGCCCAATCACTTAACCTGTCTATATCCCTTTGCAGCCTCTGTGTCCCCCTCACAGCTTACTTTCCCACCTAGCTTTGTATCATCAGAAAACTTGGATATATTGCACTCGGTCACCTCATTAGTCATTGATAATAGATAGCAAATAGCTGAGGCCCAAGAACTGATCCTTGCGTCACTCCATTAGTTACACCCTGCCATTCCAAAAATGACCTGTTAAGTCCTACTCTCTGTTTTCTGTTGGTTAACCAATCCTCAATCCATGCTAATATATTACCCCCAAACCCATTAGCCCTAATCTTGTGCAACAACTTCTTGTGTAGCACCTTATTGAATGCCTTCTGAAAATCCAAATATACTACATCCACTGGTTCCCCTTTATCTACCCTGTTAGTTACACCTCAAAAAGATTTGTCAAACATGATTTCCCTTTCATAAAAGCATGCTGACCTAATCAAAGTGATTTACCAAGTGCCCTGTTACCACGTCCTTAATAGATTCTAGCATTTTCCCTACTACTGATGTCAGGCTAACTGGCCTATAGTTCCTGGTTTTCTCTCTCCCTCCTTTCTCGAACAGTGGGATTCTGGAAGATCAAAACTAATGCATCCACTATCTCTGCAACCACCTCTTTTAAAACCCTAGGATATAGGCTATCAGCTTTTAGCCCATTAACTTCTCCAGTACTTTTTCTTTACTAATATTGATTACTTTACGTTCCTCGTTCTCATTAGACCCTTGGTTCCCCACAGTTTCCGCTATGTTCTTTATGTCTTCTACTGGGAAGACAGATACAAAAGTTTTTTTTTTTTAAAATTAACATTTCCTTATTCCCCATTATAATTTCTCCTGTCTCTGCCTCTTAGGGACCCACATTTACTTTTGCTAATCTCTTCCTTTTTACATATTTGTAAAAGCTCTTACAATCTGTTTTTATGTTTCTTGCTAGTTTACTTTCATTCTATTTTCTCCCTCTATCATTTTCTTCATCATCCTTTGCTGATTTTTTAAACCCTCCCAATCCTCAGGCTTACTACTCTTAACAACATTGTAAGCCTCTTCTTTTAATCTAATACTACCCTTAACTTTCCTAGTTAGCCATTGTTAAACCACTTTTTCAGTGGAGTTTTTATTCCCAAGAGAATGTATATTCATTGAGAATTATGAATTATTTCTTTAAATTTTTCCATTGCTTATCTACCATCATATCTTTTAATCTAATTTCCCAATCTACCTTAGCAAACTCACCCCTCATACCTCCGTAATATGCTTTATTAAAATTTAAGACCCTAGTTTTGGACTTAACCACATCACTCTTAAAACTTAATATGAAATTCTATCATATTATGATCACTCTTCCCGAGGATCCTTTACTATAAGATTACTAATTAACCCTGTCTCATTACACAATACTAGATCGAAAATAGCCTGTTCCCTAGTTGGTGCCTCGACATATTATTCTAGAAAACTGTCTCGAATGCATTCCATGAACTCGTCCTCCAAGCTACTTTTGCCAATTTGGTTTGCCCAGTCTATATGATTAAAGTCCCCACAATTATTGCATTACCATTGTTACATGCTCCTCTAATTTTCTGATTTATACTCTGTCCAACACCATGATTACTGTTAGGGGGCCTGTAAACTACTCCCACCAGTGTTTTCTGCCCTGTTATCTCTTAGCTCCACCCATACTGATTCTACATCCTGATTTTCTGGGCTAAGATCCTTTCTCAATCCTGCCCTTATCTCATCCTTTATTATCAGGGCTACCCCGCCACCGGTTCCATTTTATTATCAGGGCTACCCCGCCACCGGTTCCATTTTATTATCAGGGCTACCCCGCCACCGGTTCCATTTTATTATCAGGGCTACCCCGCCACCGGTTCCATTTTATTATCAGGGCTACCCCGCCACCGGTTCCATTTTGCATATCTTTTCTAAAAGTCAAGCACCCTGAAATATTTAGTTCCCAACCTTGGTCACCCTGCAACCACGTCTCAGGGTGGAACCCACCACCTTACGACTGAGACAATAGTGCTACAAACTGAGCCAAGTAACACTTGTGTGGGAGTGTGTGCCAAACCCAGCTACATTGTCTTATGCCCTTATCCTAAGTTCTTATAAATGCTGAACAATTAATGTCTTAACTTCTTCTGAAACAGTCATCATTGCTGCAAATGCAGATATATATACGCTGCATTATGCCCGTTTCTTAAAAACTACCTCTTTGACCAAACTTTTCGTAATATCTCTATGTGGCTTGGTGTCAAATTTTGTCTGTTAACGCTCCTCTGAAGCACCTTGGGATGTTTTACTACATTAAAGGTGCTACACAAATGCAAGTTGATATTCTTGTACTACTATAATGTATATGCTGGCATACGTTCTAGGAAAAGCCAGTGTATAAGGTTCTGTATAATATACCAGAGTATAATGTACATCCAGAGTATAAGGCACCTGTAGTCTTGGCCACGGTTGAGCATATCCTATGTTTGGGGGAGGGGAAAGAGGGAGAAGGATTAACGAAGAAAAAAAACTTCAGACAACAGTAATCAATCAAGTAATTTTTAAAAATTCTTTGGAATTGAGCACAATTGCTTGATCGTCGTTAACTTTTGGCCATCTCTGGCACCTGAAGATTTTTCCTTTATCGTAGCCCTAAAGTACAAGGTAATGTTTTGATTAAATACTTCTCGACCCGGTACAGTAAAACGTCATACTGGAGCAATTCATGCCTCCAAACTCTGTACTAATCTTTAAATCTTCTTCGGCAGTCCCTCGGAACCAAAGATGACTTGCTTCCACATTAAAAATGAGTTCTCAGGTGACTTGAGTCCAATGCGGGACCTACAGTCTCCGTCACAGGTGGGGCAGACGGTGGTTGAAGGGGCAGCTGGGTGGGGTGCTTGGGTTGACGTGCGCTCCTTCCACTGTTTGCGCTTGGCTTCCGCTTGCTCCCGGCGAAGAGACTGGAGGTATTCGGCGCCTTCTCGGATGCTTCTCCTCCACTTTGTACGGTCTTGGGCCAGGGATTCCCAGGCGTCGGTGGGGATGTTGCACTTTTTCAAGGAGGCTTTGAAGGTGTCCTTGAAGCGTTTCCTCTGCCCACCTGGGGCTCTCTTGCCGCGTCAGAGCTCCGAGTAGAGCACTTGTTTTGGGAGTCTCGTATCGGGCATGCGGACGATGTGACCCGTCCATTGGAGCTGATCGAGCGAGGCCAAAGCTTCGATGCTGGGGATGTTGGCCTGAGCGAGAAAACTGACGTTGGTGCGCCTATCCTGAAATGGATTTGCAGGATCTTGCAGAGGCAGCGTTGGTGGTACCTCTCCAGTGCTTTGAGGTGCCTGCTGTACATGGTCCATGTCTCTGAAGCATACAGGAGGGCGGGTGTCACTACTGCTCTGTAGACCATGAGCTTAGTGCCGGGTTTGAGGTCCTGGTCTTCAAACACTCTTCCTCAGGCGACCGAAGGCTGCACTGGCACACTGAAGGTGGTGTTGGACTTCGTCGTCGATGTCTGCCCTTGTTGACAGTAGGCTCCCGAGGTATGGAAAGTGGTCCACGTTGTCCAAGGCCTTGTCGTGGATTTTGATAATCGGGGGGCAGCACTGTGTGGCAGGGGCAGGTTGGTAGAGGACCTTTGTCTTACGGATGTTTAGTGTAAGGCCTATGCTCTCGTACGGTTTGGTGAAGGTGTTGACGATGGTTTGGAGTTCGACCTCGAGCGCAGACGTCGTCTGCATACTGTAATTCGACGAGAGAGGAAGGGACGACTTTGGATCTGGGCTGGAGGCGACGGAGGTTGAACAGTTTCCTGTTTGTTCTGTAAATTAGCTCCACTCCAGCGGGGAGCTTACTGAGGGTGAGATGGAGCATTGCCGCAAGGAAGATCGAGAAGAGCGTTGGTGCGATGACACAGCCTTGCTTGACCCCGGTCCGTACATGAATTGGGTCTGCGGTGGAACCGTTGGTCAGGATCACGGCTTGCATGTCGTCGTGAAGCAGGCGGAGGATGGTGACAAACTTTTGAGGGCAGCCGAATTTGAGGAGGACACTCCATAATCCCTCACGGTTGACAGTGTCAAAGGCCTTTGTGAGGTCAAAGAAGGCCATGTACAGCGGTTGGTGCTGTTCCCTGCATTTCTCTTATAATTGGCGCGCGGTGAAGATCATGTCCATTGTGCCCCTTAGTGGGTGGAATCCGTATTGTGACTCTGGGAGGAGCTCTTCAGCCACTGGGAGTAGGCAATTGAGGAGGATTCTTGCGATGACTTTCCCTGTTATGGACAGCAGGGAAGCTCCTCTGTAATTACCACAATCGGACTTGTCACCTTTCTTGAAGATGGTCACAATTACGGCGTCCGAGATCCCCTGGCATGTTCTCCTCCTTCCAGATAAGAGAAATTAGTTCATGAATTCTCGCCAGTAATGCTTCTCCGCCATGCTTTAGCGCCTCAGCGGGGATTCCATCTGCTCCTGAGGCCTTGTTGTTCTTCAGTTGTCGGATAGCCTTTTCAACCTCATGCCAGGCTGGGGTTGTGCTGAGATGGTATTTTACTGTACCTGGTACAGTAAAATGTCATACTGGAGCAATTCATGCCTCCAAACTCTGTACTAATCTTTAAATGGCTCATCTAGCACTACACAAAACTCAAGAAGTGATCAAGGAGACTGATGTATCACAATACACTAGGCTCCAGCTCAGGGGAATGATGCAACACAAAGTAATTACTTTCAAAGGTAATTTTGCTGAGCAGCAGAACAAAGCTTGATCCCATTTCTACTCTTTTTAAAGAGAGTGTGGTATATTGAGATTCTACCAGCAAAAGCTATTTTCTAAACTGAATGTTATCTTCCAACACAAAAGACCTCCGGTTTTCTTTCAGATTGCATTATCAATGTGTGCATAGCAAACAGACCACAGATCATGTTCTACTTACCTGCAGCTGCTTGGTCAGTTCAGTGAGTTATTTCATTTTGACGATGATGATGACAATGTAATTAATACACCATGGACATCCTTAAGTTATTTAATGGTACAGCACTATACTGCGGTAAGTATTAAGGTGTTCCTAAGAAAAAATATTAAAAAAACCTGAGCAGGGACTGTATATGTAACTAGGAGTTGTAGGAAGAATAGTGGGAGACAAAGGTTATTAGGAATAAAGGGAAGGCATTCAAATACTGTAAGTTATCTGCAACAGATAATAGAGCCATTAGAAAGAAAAACTTCTCTATTCAAAACGACTATTAAAATGGCAAAGCAGGACTATGAATTTAAAATTGCGAGGGAAGTTAGGATAAGTAAATAAGAGGGCTGCCAGAACAACCGACACAAATATTTAGGGACTCCTTAGATGAGGGAGTAGTACCAGAGGACTGTAGACCAGCAAATATGTTGCTCGTAATTATAAGGGTATCTGGCAAACTACAGATTAGTTAGTCTCACATCAGTACCAGGAAACAAAATCGATCATCAAGGACAAGATGGTGAAGCATTTAGGGAGATATAAACTAATACATCAGAGTCAGCGTGGATTTAGAAAAGGGCATTCCAGACAAACTTAATAGAATGTTTTGACAAAGTAATAAAGATGTAGATAAATGCAACAATGTAGATGTGGTTTATGTGGAATTTAGTAAAGCTTTTGATAAGGGCTCATGGAAACTAGTTGAATTAGCAGGAATGGTAATTAGCAAAGGTTTGGTGGAATGGATCAAATTACGACAGGGCAATACAAAACAGAAGCTGTGTCAAAGACAGGTATTCTCTCTAAAAGCATATGGTGAATGGGGTCTCACAGGGCTCAGTGGTGCAATTGATACTCTTCAATGTTTTCATAAATGACCGTAAAGCGGGTGTTGGTAGCTTCATCTCAGTAGGCGTCCTCCGAGTCAGAAAGTTGTGGGTTCAAACCCCACTTCAGTGCAGTAGAGAGAATGCTACATTGTTGGAAGTGCTGTCTTTCTGATGAGATGTTAAACCGAGACCTTGTCTGCCCTCAGGGTCATGTAAAAGATCCTATTGCATTATTCGAAGAGCAGGGGAGTTCTCCCAGTGTCTTGGCCAAAATCTATCCTTCCAGCCAACACCACCAAAATAAATGATCTGGTTATTTATCACAATGCTGTTTGTTGGGTGTGAAAGGCACTATATAAATGCAAGGATTTCATTATCTCAAAGCTTGCAGATGACAAAATTAGCTGGGGTGGTTAATACAGTGGAAGATGGAAACTATAGGAGAAGTTGAACTGGTTGGGGAGATTGCAAATGCTGTTTAACATAGGCAAGTGTAAAGTTCTGTAATTAGTGGTAACAAAATGAGCAGAGGAATTATAGGATTACTGGAAAAATACTGACAGGCAAATCAGGAAAATTATGACAGTCATTCTAGACAAATCCCTCAAGGTATCAAAAATGTCTGGCGGCCGTCAAGAAAGTAAATGGGTTGTTTGTTTCTATTCTCCTTTATATAACCTTAGACGATAGGAGCAGGCCCTCGAGCTCGCTCCGCCATTTAATGAGATCATGGCTGATCATCCAAATTCAGTACCCTGTCCCTGCTTTCTCCCCATATCCCTTGATCCCTTTAGCCTCAAGAAATATATCCAACTCCTTCTTGTATATATTTAATGAATTGGCTTCAACTGCCCTGTGTGGCAGAGAATTCCACAGGTTCACCACTCTCTGGGTGAAGAAATTCCTCCTTATCTCTGTCCTAAATGGCTTACCCCTTATCCTTAGACTGTGACCCCTGGTTCTGGACTCCCCGACCATCGGGAACATCCTTCCTGCATCTAGTTTGTCTAGTCCTGTTAGAATTTTAAGTTTCAATGAGATCCCCTCTCATTCGTCTAAACTCTAGCAAATATAAGCCTAATCGACCCAATCTCTCCTCATACGTCATTCCTGCCATCCCAGGTATCAGCCTGGTGAATCTTCGCTGCACTCCCTCCATGGCCAGAACATCCTTCCTCAGATAAGGTGACCAAAACTGCACACTATACTCAAGGTGTGGTCTCACCAAGGCCCTGTACAACTGCAAGACATCCTTGCTCCTGTACACAAATCCTCTCGCTATGAAGGCCAACATACCATTTGCCTTCTTAACCGCCTGCTGCACCTGCATGTTTACCTTCAGCGACTGGTGCACAAGGACACCCAGGTCTCGTTGCACTTCCCCTTTTCCCAATTTATTGCCATTCAGATAATAATCTGTCTTCCTGTTTTTGCCACCGAAGTGGATAACCTCGTATTTAGCCACATTATACTGCATTTGCCATGCATCTGCCCAAACGCCCAACCTGTCCAAATCATACTGGAGTTTCTCGTCATCCTCCTCACAGCACACACGCCCACCCAGCTTTGTGTCGTCTGCAAACTTGGAGATATTACATCTAGTTCCCTCGTCTAGATCATTTATATATATTGTGAATAGCTGGGGTCCTAGCACCAATCCCTGCGGTACCCCACTAGTCACTGCCTGCCACTCGGAAAAAGACCCGTTTATTCCAACTCTTTGCTTCCTGTCTGCCAACCAGTTCGCTATCCAAGACAGTACCTTACCCCCAATCCCATGTGCTTTAGCTTTGCATGCTAATCTCTTATGGGGGACCTTATCGAAAGCCTTCTGAAAGTCCAAATACACCACATCTACTGGTTCTCCCTTATCTATTCTACCAGTTACATCCTCAAAAAATTCCAGTAGATTAGTCAAGCATGATTTACCTTTTGTAAATCCATGTTGACTTTGTTCGATACTGTCACTGTTTTCCAAGTGCTCTGCTATTACATCTTTTATAATGGACTCTAGCATTTTCCCCACTACCAATGTCAGGCTTACCGGTCTATAATTCCCCATTTTTTCTCTACCACCTTTTTTAAATAGTGGGGTTACATTAGCTACCCTCCAATCCATGGGAACTGTTCCAGAGTCTATAGAATTTTGGAAGATGATCAGCAATGCATCTGCTATTTCTAGGGCCACTTCCTTAAGTACCCTAGGATGTAGATTATCAGGAAATAACAGAAAATGCTGGAAAAACTCAGCAGGCCAGGCAACATCCATGGAGAGAAAAAAAGTCAACGTTTCGAGTCAAACCCTTTGTCAAGACTTTGTAGATTATCAGGCCCTGGGGATTTATCGGCCTTCAATCCCATCAATTTCCCTAACACCATTTCCCTACAAAATACTGATTTAATTCAGTTCCTCCCTCTCATTAGACCCGATGTTACCCAACATCTCTGGGAGGTTATTTGTGTCCTCCTTTGTGAAGACAAAACCAAAGTATGTATTTAATTGGTCTGCTATTTCTTTGTTCCCCATTATAAATTCCCCTGATTCTGACTGCAAGGGACCTACGCTTGATTTCACCAATCTTTTTCTCTTCACATATCTAAAGAAGTTTTTACAGTCAGTTTTTATGTTCCGAGAGCTTACTCTCATACTCTATTTCCCCCCCCCCTCTTAATTAATCCCTTTGTCCTCTTTGCTGAATCCTAAACTGCTCCCAATCCTCAGGTTTGCTGTTTTTTCTGGCCAAATTATATGTCCTCTCCTTGCATCTTATGCTATCCCTAATTTCCCTTGTTAGCCACAGTTGAGTGACCTTTTTTGTTTTATTTTTATGCCAAACAGGGATGAACAAATTCTGTAGTTCATCCATGCGATCTTTAAATGTTTACCATTGCCTATCCACCGTCAACCCTTTAAGTAACGTTCCCCAATCCATCCTAGCCAACTCCTGCCTCATACCATCGTAGTTTCCTTTATTTAAATTCAGGACCCTAGTCTCCGAGTCAACTACTTCACTCTCCATTTTAATGAAGAATTCTATCATATTATGATCGCTCCTCCCCAAGGAGTCTCACACAAGATTGCTAATTAATCCTCTCTCATTACATAATACCCAGTCTAAGATGGCCTGATCTCTAGTTGGTTCCTTGACATATTGGTCCAGGAAACCATCCTGTATACACTCTAGGAATTCCTCCTCCACAGTATTGTTACTAATTTGGTTAGCCTAATCTATATGTAGATTAAAGAGTATAGATCAAAGGAGATTATTCTGCCATACCTGAAGTATTGAGAAATTCTGGAACCCTCAACAGGAAAATATATCTGAGCTTGAAAAGGTGCAGAGAAGAGCTACTAGAATGATTAGGAGTCTAGAGGATGAAGCAACAGAACTGGGATTCTTCTCTTTCGACACAAGACTGATGGGGGATATGATAGATGTATTTCTGTATCAAATTAATAAGGCTCAGAGAAGTGGCGCATCAGTCAGAACTATTTGATTTGGTACAGGATAGCAGAGCAAAAGCAAAAAAGGACAGATTTAGGTGGGATATAAAAAAAAGTTACTTAACAGAGAGGATAATCGGCTTTTGCAATAGTTTACCACAGGAGGTTGTAGGGGCAAGTAACAAGGTTATATCTGACAAGTATCTTGAAAAACAAATTTGTTACAACTGCTAGGATAGCAGGAGGCAGACCACATGGACCTATGGAGTTCTGGATAAACAAGCACAGGTCTGTGTTAATAAGGTGCACTGCTTTAGTTATTCTGCAGCAATATCCCTGTACACACTTCGGGGATTTCTAAACCTTGGCATTTAATCTCTCTGAACCTAGGTTAAATTGGTTGACTCTTAACTGCCTTCTGACTTGGCCTAGCAAGCCTTAGTTGTATTAAACAACAACAACAACTTTAGTTGTTGGCATAGTGGTTAGCACTGTTGCCTCACAGCGCCAGAGACCCGGGTTCGAGTCCGACCTCGGGCGACTGTCTGTGTGGAGTTTGCACATTCTCCCCGTGTTTGCGTGGGTTTTCTCCGGGTGCTCCGGTTTCCTCCCACAGTCCAAAGATGTGCAGGTTAGGTTGATTGGCTATGATAAATTGACCCTTAGTGTTAGGGGGATTAAATACGTGGGGTTACAGGGATAGGGTGGGATATGTAGGGGTTACGGGGATCGGGTGGGATATGTGTCGGTGCAGGCTCGATGGGCCAAAATGGCCTCTATCTGCACTGTGGGGTTTCTGTGATTCTGTGATACAGCACCTTTAATGTAGTAAAACACCCCAAGGTGCTTCACAGGAGTATTACAAGACAAAAAATTTGACACCGAGCCACATAAGCAGAAATTAGGGCAAGTGACCAAAAGCTTGGTCAAAGAGGTAGGTTTTAAGGAGTGTCTTAAAAGGAGGAAAGGGAGGTAGAGAGGCGGAGAGGTTTAGGCAGGGAATTCCACAGAGCTTAGGGCCTAGGCAACAGAAGGCACGGCCACCAATGGTTGAGTGATTATAATTAGGGATGCTCAAGAGGGCAGAAAGAGGAGTGCAGGTATCTCAGGGGTTGTGGGGCTGGAAGGGATTACAGAGATAGGGAGGGGCGAGGCCATGGAGTGACTTGAAAACAAGGATGAGAATTTTGAAATCGAGGCACTGCTCAAGGTCAGCGAGCGCAGGGGTGATGGGTGAATGGGGCGATGGGTGAATGGGGCTTGGTGTGAGTTAGGACACGGGCAGCCGAGTTTTAGATGATCATGATCAGCCATGATCTTATTGAATGGCGGAGCAGGCTCGAGGGGCCGTATGGCCTACTCCTGCTCTTACTTCTTATGGATCACCTCAAGTTTACGTAGGGTAGAATGTAGGAGGCCAGCCAGGAGTGCATAGAAAAGTCAAGTACAGAGGTAACAAAGGCCTGGAGGAGGGTTTTAGCAGCGGATGAGCTGAGGGTATGGCAGAGATGGGTGATGTTACGAAGTGGAAATAGACGGTCTTAGTTATGCCGTGGATAAGTGGTCGGAAGCTCTTTTCAGGATCAAATATAACACCAAGGTTGCGAAAAGTGTGGCTCAGCCTCAGACAGATGTTAGGGAGAGGGATGGAGTCAGTGCCTAGGGAACGGAGTTTGTGGCAGGGACCGAAAACAACGGCTTCAGTCTTCCCAATATTTAATTGGAGAAAATTTCTGCTCATCCAGAACTGGATGTTGGACAAGTAGTCTGACAATTTAGAGACCGTGGAGGAGTCGAGAGAAGAGGTAGCGAGGTTGAGCTGGGTGTCGTCAGCGTACATGTGGAAACTGACGCTGTGTTTTCAGATGATGTCGCCAAGGGGCAGCATGTAGATGATAAATAGGAGGGGGCCAAGGATAGATCCTTGAGGGATACCAGAGGTAACGATGCAGGAGCAGGAAAAGAAGCCATTGCAGGTGATTCTCTGGCTACGATTAGATAGATAAGAATGGAACCAGTCAAGTACAGTCCCACCCAGCTGGACGGCGGTGGAGAGGCGTTGGAGAAGGATGGAGTGGTCAGCCGTGGCAAAGGCTGCAGACAAGTCAAGGAGGATGAGGATGGATAGTTTACCTTTGTCACAGTCACAAAGGATGTCATATCAAGGCCTGTGCATTTGATGGGTGTATTGTGCTTGGCTCGGAGGCATCTACTGTCAACACTCAACTGTCCAGGTTCACAAGAATGGTCCCCTATCTACCAGTCGCTACCTGCGCCCATAGAACCGTATCTCTGCTAATCAGATTAGGGGATTAAAAACAAAAAATGCTGGAAATACTCAGCAGGTCAGGCAGCATCTGTGGAGAGAGAAACAGAGTTAACGTTTCAGGTCGATGACCTTTCAAATGTCACTGACCTGAAACGTTAACACAGTTTCTCTTTCCACAGATGCTGCCTGACCCTCTGAGCATTTCCAGTTTTTATTTCAGGTTTCCAGCATCCGCAGTATTTTGCTTTCAGATTAGGGGGAAAAGAAATACTCGCATTTATAGCACCTTTCACAACCACCGGACGTCCCAAAGTGCTTTACAGCAAATTACTGTAAGTACTTTTGAAGTGTAGTCACTATTGTAATGTAGGAAAACTGACAAAGGGGAGTAAGAGAAAGCCCAAGGACCCGAGATGCAATAAAGCAAGTTACATTTTTTAAATATAAAAATCAAGAGTTAGATGTGTTCAGTTAAAAAAGACTAGAGGTGTTCGTGATCAAATGCTGCAATCACAGGAACGGGGAGAAGCAAAGATGCAACAAGTAGAAGGAATTAAAGAAAGTCTTGCATTTATATAGCGCCTTTCACGACCACCGGACGTCCCAAAGCGCTTTACAGCCAGTGAAGTACCTTTCGAAATGCAGTCACTGTTGCAATCTAGGAATTACGATGCAATATCGGCTTCTTTTTTGCAGCAACAATGTGGTCGGTTTAAAACTCGCTGCCCTGCCCCCCGCCGCTATTAAACACAAGGAGAAAGGGGTTAAACCTGGAGCCCGGCGAGGGCCTAGGCCCTCCCTCCCAGTGGTCAGCCCTTCAGTTCGGTCCCGCCACTGTCACTCACCAGGTTGCGGAGCTGGCTAGCCTGCTCCCTGTGGTAGTCCAGCTTGCCGAGGGCCGCCGGTCGGTACTTGTCCACCCAGAGACTCATATCCCGCTGTGTCGCTGACTCGGGCCCGCGCCACCAAACCAAACCCAACCCGCCAAACCGCCTCTGCGCGCGCTTCCACTCAAACAGCCGCGCGCTCAGCGTCAGCGCGCCGTCCACGTAACGCCCCAGGCACAACACCACCGCCAAGAAGCTCCTTTTGGATTACGTGCAGCAGGTTTGCTATGGTTATTGATGCAAAGTTTTATTTTATTGAAGTACAAATCTGTGCCGATGACACTAAAATACTGAATAGTTGAGAAGAGAATACTTGTGGAATCACAGAATGCACTGTGCCTGAAAGGGTGATGGAAGCAGATTCAGTAATAACTTTCGAAAGGGAATTGGATAAATACTTGAAGGGGAAAATGTGCTGGGTTATGGGGAAAGGGCAGGGAGTGGGACTAATTGGATAATTCTTTCAAAGAGTTGGCACAGGCACGATGGGTTGATTAGCCTCCTATGCTGTATCGTTCTACGATTGTATACCCTTCCCTCATTTACTTAGAATAAAGTAAAAAATAATTAATCAAATAATCTGCTATGCTTCTCCAAAATGTTCTGTTTTTGTTTGAGTTCCAGTTACTAAGTTTTCATCATAGAATCATAGAAATTTACAGGACGGAAGGAGGCCATTTGGCCCATCTTGTCTGTGCCAGCCGACAAAGAGCTATCCACCCTAATCCCACTTTCCAGCCTGGTAGGTTATGGCACTTCAGGAGCATATCCAAGTACTTTTTAAATGTGATAAGGGTCTCTGCCTCTACCACCCTTTCAGGCAGTGAGTTCCAGACCCCCACCACCCTCTGGGTGAAAACATTTCTCCTTAAATCCCTTCTAAACCTCCGACCAATTACTTTAAATCTATGCCCCCTGGTTATTGATCTTTCTGCTAAGGGAAATAGGTCCTTCCTATCCACTCTATCTAGGCTCCTCATAATTTTATACACCTCAATTAGGTCTCCCCTCAGCCTCCTCTGTTCCAAAGAAAACAACCCCAGCTTATTCAATCTTTTCTCATAGCTAAAATTCCCCAGCCCAGGCAACATCCTCGTAAATCTCCTCTGCACCCCCTCTAGTGCAATCACATCCTTCCTGTAATGTGGTGACCAGAACTGCACGAAGTATTCTAGCTGCGGCCTAAATAGTGTTTTATACAGTTCAAGCATAACCTCCCTGCTCTTATATTCTGTGCCTCGGCTAATAAAGGCAAGTATCCCATATGCCTTCTTAACCATCTTATCTACCTGTCCTGCCACCTTCAGGGATCTGTGGGCATACACTCCAAGGTCCCTCTGTTCCTCTACACTTCTCAGTGTCCTACCATTTATAGTGGTAGATGAAAGTTTCCTTCACTTTCAAAGATGCTGATGGATCTGCTGTGTTTTTATTTCACGTAGATCCGACCCCCTGCTCCAAAAGGTTGGACACCTCGATTTAGACAATCCCAACTTTTGGCCAATTTCCGGATGCTGCCTGGCCTGCTGAGTATTTCCAGCATTTTCTGTTGTTATTTCAGATTTCCAGCATCCGCAGTATTTTGCTATTGGATTAACATCTGGTGAATTAAAACCAAATTGCAATGAATTAAAACTGGAATTAATTTCTGTAGTGTCCGAGGATCAATAATACTCAGACTGCAGGAGAACAATAAAACAGGTATTTACTGAACAGAGAGTAATTCAAGACTGAAGTACAGAAGCCTGCTATGGCTTTATATACAGGGGTGGTCACTGCCGGTACTGCAGCATAGAATCAGTTCTTCTCTTAAAGGTACATACACAACAATTCCTCCCCTTTTAGATAAACAGTACATAACATTCATTTAACAACTAAATAATAACTAATTACAATTACAATTTTCTCTGTACTATATACATCAACTGAAATAATCATTTATAAGTTCAGTCTTTGAGGAGGCTTCCTGATCCTAACTGGATAACGCCTTTCTCGAGTATCCTGTTCTTGCGGCGGAGTTGATTCTGGCTCATTGTCATTGGTTGGTTCGTCGGCTTCCAATACCACTGCTTCTGAGGTAGACGCAATCTGTACTTCGGGTTGATTACCAGGTGCACCTGCTCGTGGTATGGGTTTGGCTTGTTCCTGTGACTCTAGAATCTGCTCAGCATGGCGTCTCAAGATGCTCTCTCCAACGTCCACTGTGTACATTAGTGGTCCCTGCTGTGTGCATATCGTTCCTGGCTGCCATTTTTCTGTTCGGTAGTCGCGGGCCAAGACTGGTTGCCCTATCTTGAAGCTCCTGGTTGGCTTCTCATTTATGTGCTGGAATTGCTTATCCTCAACATCTCTTATGTTTGTTTTGAGCAAATCCAGGCGACATCTTAGTCTTCGGTTGAAGAACATTATGGCTGGAGTTTGGTTGGTGACTGCATATGTCGCATTCCGGTAAGCAAACAAGAAATTATCCACCTTGTGTTGTAGTGGTATGTCGTCATTATGCATTGCCTTTATTGCCTTTTTAAAGGTCTGAACAAACTTCTCAGCCAATCCATTTGTGGCTGGATGATATGGGGCGAATGTGTAATGTTTCACCCCATTATTCCTCAGAAACCTCCGGAAATCCTCGGACACAAACTGTGGCCCATTATCAGAGCAAATCTGTTCTGGCAAGCCATTCCTGGCGAAGATGGTCCGTAGGACTGCAATAGTTTTCTCCGTGGTGGTGGAGGACATTTTGATGACCTCTGGCCATTTTGAATGGGCGTCCACGGTGATTAGGAACATTGAGTCCATAAATGGACCAGCAAAATCAATGTGTACCCGTTGCCATGGAGATGAGGGCCACTCCCATGGATGTAGCGGGGCCTGTGGTGGAGCGTTTTGGACCTTCTGGCATCCTGTGCATCTCTTGGTCATATCCTCGATTTTTTTATCGATTCCCAGCCACCACACAAACGCCCTGGCTAGGCTCTTCAGTTTTACCCCTCCCAGATGACCCTCATGAAGCTCATTGAGCACTCTATCTCTCAACTTGGGTGGAATTACCACTCGGGATCCACACATCAAGGTCCCCCGGCACACTGACAGCTGTTCTCTCCTTGGCGAGAATGCTGGCAACAGTGAGTCGCCATGTGCTGGCCATTCCTTCACCGTCAAATCATAGACCCGAGAGAGTGTCGGGTCATTTCGGGTTTCCTTCTCTATACTTGAGTTTGTAACAGGTAGACATTCGACTATGGTCGCATGGAACATCTCAACAGGGTCCACTGCAGGTGCTTCCTCTACCGTAGGCGCGACAGCCCATCAGCGTTTCCATGCTGTTTCGTACCCTTGTACTCTATGTCGTACTGATGTGCCCCTAGAAAAAGTGACCATCTTTGCAGCCGTTGCGCCGTCATCACCGGAACGCCCTTCTTTGGGTTAAAAATGGAGACCAGGGGCTGATGATCAGTCAGTAGGGTGAATTTCTGCCCGTGCAGATAGTGATTGAACTTCTTCACCCCCCACACCAGGCTAAGGGCCTCCCTGTCAAGCTGGGCGTAGTTACGCTCGGCTGAGGTTAACGAGCGCGACGCAAAGGCTATTGGCCTCTCTGAACCGTCAAGGAATTTGTGTGACAGCACCGCTCCGATGTCGTAGGGAGACGCATCACATGCTAACCGAATCGGTAATGTTGGATTGTAGTGGGCCAATACTTCTTTTGAAGTGATTAGGCATTTACATTTCTGAAAGGCACGCTTACACTCATCACTCCATTTCCATGTTACTCCAGTTTGCAGTAGGGCATTCAGTGGGTGCAGAATTGTAGATAAATTCGGCAAGAACTTATGGTAGTAGTTCACCAACCCGAGGAACGACCTCAGTTGCGACATATTTTCCGGTGCTGGAGCCTTGACTACAGCCTCAATCTTGCCCAGCGACTTATGCAACCCTTCCTCATCAATCATGTGGCCACAATACGAGATTTGTCTCCTGAAGAACTCGCATTTGGGGCGGTTGGCTCGTAGCCCATATTCCTGTAATCTCGTGAGCACCTGCTCCAGGTTGGCAAGGTGTTCACTGTCATTTTCGCCCGTAACCAGGATGTCGTCCAAATAACACTGGGTCCCCGGGATCCCTTGCAGGACTTGTTCCATCGCCCTCTGCCAAATAGCCGGGGCTGATGCTACCCCGAATACCAGTCGATTGTACTGGTAAAGGCCTTTGTGAGTTTATCGTGAGGTATTTCCTAGATGCTTCTTCCACCTCCATTTGTAGATACGCTTGGGCCAGATCAATCTTTGTAAAGCGTTTCCCTCCAGATAGTGAGGTGAAAATATCTTCTATCCGTGGAAGTGGATACTGTACTGTGTGCAGGACTGGGTTCACAGTTACCTTGAAGTCCCCACAGATGCGAACCTTCTTCGGTTCCCCAGGTGTGCTTCTCAATGATTTCTTCATTACAGGAACGATGGGTGTGGCCCACTCGCTCCAGTCCACCTTGGACAGCACACCCGAACGCTCCAGACTCTCCAGCTCTGCTTCAATGGCTGGGCGGATCGTGTAAGGTCTGGACTTAAAAAATTTTGGGTTTGCGTTATCTTCGATTTTTATCGTTGCCGTTACTCCTTTTAGAGTCCCAAGTCCTTGTTGGAACACCTCTTTCGCGTCAGTTAGAATTTTTGACAGTCGTCCAGGTGTGACGTCATCATCCTTTTTATCAGTCACAGTTAGCGCTTGAATGGAATGCCAATCCAATTGTATTTTTCGGATCCATTCACGTCCCAATAGTGGCGGTCCTCCATCCGGTAGTATATATAGATACAGTTTCTGTGTTTCCTTGCCGTTGTATTCAACTGGCACCCTTATTTTTCCTCTGGGGTAGACTTTTTGCCCCGTGTATATCTTCAATACAATGGACGTGTCCTTCAAGGGTATGTGTGAGAATAGCCGCTCATAGTCTCGTCGATTCATGACAGTTAGGGCTGATCCTGTATCCAATTCCATCTTTACTTGGGACCCTGCTATCATGAGGGTGACCCAAATGGTTCGGTGATCCTCCTTTGCGATCACGTTGTGTAACTTTAGACAACTTAGTCTCCTGCTCCCGGAGTCATTATCATTCTCCTGACCTTCCGAACTACTGTCTGTCATTTTTAAAAAATTTCTTGTACTTTTCCTTAGTAGTTCTTGTAGTGTTGGTTTTCTTTCCCGAATTGCAGACTCTTGCTATATGTCCCATTTTCCCACATTGCCTGCATACTTTGTCCTTAAACCAGCAGTCCTTCTGATCATGGGTTGTTCTGCCGCAGCGATAGCACTTTTCTGCTCCATACGCCATTTCGTTAGCGCTGTATTGTTGTGGTTTCTGTTGTATTTCCGCAGCTCCCCGTGCTGCTGCTTCGTAGGATACTGCCACGCTGAAAGCCTGTTCTAGCGTCAGGTCCTTTTCCGAAAGTAGTCGTTTCTGGGTTCCTTCACTCTGGAGCCCGCAGACAAACTTATCCCGTAAGGTGTCTGCCAGTCCTGCTCCGAACTGGCAGTGCTTCGATAACTTGCGTAGTTCCGTAAGATAGTCAGCATTGTTCTCATCTTTGTGCTGGTTTCTTTTATGGAACTTGAATCTTTCTGCTATCAGCAGCGGTGTAGGGTTTAGGTGTTCCTGTAAGATATTAACAATCTCTTCAAAACTTTTCTCCATTGGTTTAGCTGGGGTAATTAAATTCCGCAATAGGCCATACGTTCTCGCGCCCATCAAATTTAATAATACCGACGCCTTCTTTCCATTGGCCACCTCATTGGCCTTGCAGTACACTTCAATTCTTTCCACATACGTGGTCCAGTCTTCTACCTCGTTGTTGAAAGCAGTGATACTGCCACTCTTCGGCATCTTGGGTGATTTAAAATGGCGCCTCCCGCGCTTTTTCTTCTTCCCCAATGTAATAAAATGGCGCCTTCCGCGCTTTTCCTTCTTCCCCAATGGAATAAAATGGCGCCTCCCGCGCTTTTCCTTCTTCCCCTTGCTGCCATGCTGCTCCTAGCATTCTACAGGGTAATGGCGGCGACCCGCGGCTTCGGCGCGTCTCACTTTTCCTTCCCCGCGTTCTATCCTCTCCACGCTGCCCTGTTCTTGAGCACCGACCGCGCCCTGTGCGCTCCACCCTCTCTTCCTCCCGACGACGCTGCACGGCCCCTTTGCAGAGCCGCTCGATCGAGCCCGAGCCCGCCGCAGTCTGGAAGGGTCAGCGCACTACCTGCTACCAGCACGACTTGCTGGAACACCTCGACTGGGGAGCCAGGCCCAGCTCTCCACAGCCTCCCCTGCAACTCTCCGATGGATCCCTGGGCGGTTGCCCGCGGTCGACGCCCACCGTTCTGACTTCGACCTCCAAGAAGCTTCTCTTCAGGGAAAAGATCCCCGTGAGGTGATGCAGTACTGCAGGTGAGTTCAAACCTGCCCGTCGCCAGTGTAGTGTCCGAGGATCAATAATACTCAGACTGCAGGAGAACAATAAAATAGGTATTTACTGAACAGAGAGTAATTCAAGACTGAAGTACAGAAGCCTGCTATGGCTTTATATACAAGGTGGTCACTGCCGGTACTGCAGTATAGAATCAGTTCTTCTCTTAAAGGTACATACACAACAATTTCCCCTAAAATTATAGTTCAAAATGGAAGTTATTTTCTCCATTCGTCAATTTTCAAGAATTGTAAGCCAATTCAGAACCTACATTACAACAGTGGCTACACTTCCAAAAGTACTTCATTACATGTAAAGCGCTTTGGGAGTCCTGAGATTGTGAAAGGTGCGATATAAATGTAAGTTCTTTCTTTCTCAGCCAACTGCGTAGGAGGTGCCCAATCTCAAACAGGATTGCTGAGATCAGGAATCTACTGTGGAAGGCAGCCTAGGCTAGATTTTCTGCTTAGGAACATCCTTTTTTTGCATGTGAAGTGGCCATCCTGATCAGAAAATTGGGTGAGATCTGTAATGCCAGATCTCTGTTTATTTTGCTTCCATTTCATTTCTCTAATCAGGATTTAAATTGATGCAGCACTCATCAGTTTGTGGGCAGTTGCATGTGCTTTAGAGCATTATGACATGATTACATCATATGCTCAATTTTCTGATCATCTGCCTATTTCATGATGTTTCCTTTATCCACTCATAAACTGGGTGGTCAAGGTTGCTGGATGCTGTGTTCATAAAGAAATCAGTTTGAAGAGATTAGTAGTGAGACTGCAACTGGCAAGTTGCCAGTCAGAGGTCTCTCTGACACCTGGAGCTTGTCCATAAGATTATAATGAGGTTGGGAATGGTAGCATAGTGGTTATGTTACTCGACTAATAATCCAGGGGCCTGGAATAATGATTCGGAGACGCGAGTTCAAATCCCACCACGGCAGCTGGGGAATTTAAATAAGTCTGGAATAAAAAGCTAGTATCAGTAATGGTGACCATGAAATATTGGATTGTTGTAAAAACCCATCTGGTTCACTAATATCCTTTAGGAAAGGAAATCTGCCAACCTTACCTGGTCTGGCCTGTATGTGACTCCAGACCCACAGCAAATGTGGTTGACTCTTAACTGCCCTCTGAAATGGCCTCAGTTGTGAAAAACAATAAGAATAAAACCAGACGGACCACCTGGCATCGACCTCAGCACTGGCTACAGACACGACAGCGACACACCCAGCCCAGTCGACGCTGCAAAGCCCTCCTCACCAACATCTGGGGGCTTGTGCCAAAATTGGAGAACTGTCGCACAGACTAATCAAGCAACAGCCTGACATAATCATACCTTTCGGCCAATGTCCCAAACTTCTCCATCACCATCCCATGGTATGTCCTGTCCCACCGGCAGGACAGACCCACCAGGGACGTCGGCACAGTGGTATACAGTCGGGAAGGAGTGGCCCTGGGAGTCCTCAACATTGACTCCGGACCCCATGAAGTCTCATGGCTTCAGGTCTTGCTGATTACCACCTACCGCTCTCCCCCAGCTGATGAATCAGTACTCCTCCATGTTGAACACCACTTCGAAGAAGCACTGAGAGTAGCAAGGGCACAGAATGTACTCTTTATGGGGGACTTCAATGTCCATCACCAAGAGTGGCTCGTTAGCACCACTACTGACCGAGCTGGCCGAGTCCTGAAGGACTTGGCTGCCAGTCTGGGCCTGCGACAGGTGGTGAGAGAACCAACACGAGGGGAAAAACCTACTTGACCTCGTCCTCACCAATCTATTTGTCATAGATGCATCTGTCCAGGACAGCATTAGTAGCAGTGACCACTGCACAGTCATTGTGGAGACGAACTGAGGACACCCTCCATTGTGTTGTGTGGCACTACGACTGTGCTAAATGGGATAGATTCAGAACAGATCTAGCAGCTCAAAACTGGGCATCCATGAGGCACTGTGGGCCATCAGCAGCAGCAGCAGAATTGTATTCCGCCACAATCTGTAACCTTATGGCCTGGCATATCCCTCTCTACCATTACCATTAAACCAGGGGACCAACCCTGGTTCAATAAGGAGTGTAGAAGAGCATGTCAGGAGCAGCACGAGGCGTTACTAAAAATGTGGTGCCAACCTGCGGAAGCTGCAACACAGGACTACATGCATGCTAAAAAGCAGAAGCAGTATGATATAGACAGAGCTAAGTGATCCTACAATCATCGGATCAGATCAAAGCTCTGCAGTGCTGCCACATCCAGCCGTGAATGGTGGTGGACCATTAAACAACTAATGGGAGGAGGAGGCTCCATGAACATCCCCATCCCCATCCCCACGTGAGTGCAAAAGACAAAGCTGAAGCGTTTGCTACCATCTTCAGCCAGAAGTGCCGAGTGGATGATCCATATTGGCCTCCTCCTGAGATCACCACCACCACAGAAGCCAGTCTTCAGCCAATCCGATTCACACCATGTGATATCAAGAAACGGCTGAGTGCACTGGATACAGCAAAGGCTGTGGGCCCTGACAACATCCTGGCTGTCATGCTGAAGACTTGTTCTCCAGAACTAGCCGCGCCTCTAGCCAAGCTGTTCCAGTACAGCTACAACACTGGTATCTATCAGACAATGTGGAAAACTGCCCAGGTATGTCCTGTCCACAAAAAGCAGGACATTTCCAATCCGGCCGATTACCACCCTATCAGTCTACTCTCAATCATTAAAAAAGTGATGGAAGGTGTCGTCGACAGTGCTATCAAGCAGTACTCAATCACCAATAACCTGCTCACTGATGCCCAGTTTGGATTCTGCCAGGACCACTCGGCTCCAGACCTCATTACAGCCTTGGTCCAAACATGGACAAAAGAGCTGAATTCCAGAGGTGAGGCGAGAGTGAGTGTCCTTGACATCAAGGCAGCATTTGACCGAGTGTGGCATTAAGGAGCCCTAGTAAAACTGAAGTCAACGGGAATCGAGGGGCAAACTCTCCACTGGTTGGAGTCATACCTAGCACAAAGGAAGATGGTTGTTGTGGTTGGAGGTCAATCATCACAGCCCCAGGACATCGCTGCAGGAGTTCCTCAGGGCAGTGGATGACATTCAGGCTTGGGCTGATAAGTGGCAGGTAACATTCGCGCCACACAAGTGCCAGGCAATGACTATCTCCAACAAGCGAGCGTCTAACCACCGCCACTTGACATTCAACGGCATTACCATTGCCATATCCCCGACCATCAATATCCTGGGGGTCACCATTGACCAGAAACTTAACTGGACCAGCCATATAAATACTGTGGCAACAAGAGCAGGTCAGAGGCTGGGTATTCTGCGTCGAGTGTGTGACCTCCTGACTCCCCAAAGCCTTTCCACCATCTACAGGGCACAAGTAAGGAGTGTGATGGAATACTCTCCACTTGCCTGGATGAGTGCAGCTCCAACAACACTCAAGAAGCTCAATACCATCCAAGACAAAGCAGCCCGCTTGATTGGCACCCCATCCACCACCTTAAACATTCACTCCCTCCACCACCAGTGCACCGTGGCTGCAGTGTGTACCATCTACAAGATGCACTGCAGCAACTCGCCAAGGCTTCTTCAGCAGCACCTCCCAAACCCACGACCTCTACCACCTAGAAGGACAAGTGCAGCAGGCGAATGGGAACACCACCACCTCCACGTTCACCTCCAAGTCACGCACCACCCTGACTTGGAAGTATATCGCCGTTCCTTCATCATCGCTGGGTCAAAATCCTGGAACTCCCTCTCTAACAGCACTGTGGGAGTACCTTCACCACACGGACTGCAGCGGTTGAAGAAGGCGGCTCACCGCCACCTTCTCAAGGGCAACTAGGAATGGCCTTGCCAGTGATGCCCACAGCCCATGAACGAATGGAAAAAAAAACGGAAACTATAGTGGACATGAATTGCACAGGGTCCTACTTCCAGTTAGGATCACAGCCGATCAGAAATCAAGACTCCTATGTCGTACTACATTGTGGCATACTATACAAGTACTCTGGCACACAGATAACAAACTGCTCAAGAATATAAATTCTGAGCATTATTATTATTATTCTAAGGGTAGTCCCTAACCAGTTGATTTGATGCAAATTGTCCAAATTGAGCTTTGCTTATTGCCACCTTCAATTTACATTAAGATGACAGAACTGACAATTTTACAGGAAATTTTAAAAGCATAGCCTTTTTTTCCCCACTGTGCTATCAATTTTGATTGTCACTTTAGCAATTCAGTTTGATGCTTTTTGACTTGATGGACTTAGGTCTGTACAGATCGAACAATAGTGTTATTATATGAAACACAAGTCAGTTTGATAGCTTCTAAATGTATTTGTCATTGATGGAAATGTAGTTAATAATGTCAGAGGATATCTTCACAGCCTTCAGCTGTCGTCCTAAGCTCTGGAATTTCCTCCCTAAACCTCTCCGCCTTGCTACCTCACTCTCCTCCTTTAAGATGCTCCTTAAAACCTACCTCTTTGACCAAACTTTTGGTCATCTGTCCTCAAATCTCCTTATGTGGCTCGGTGTCACATTGTGTTTGATAACGCTGCTGTGAAACGTCGTGGGACATTTTACTATGTTAAAGGCGCTACTTAAATGCAAGTTGTTGTTGTTATGGGGAATCTCACATCTTGATCAGATGCAACACAGAAAGCTAAAGATTATGAAGAAAATGTAAGTTGTTATATTTAAATAAAGAATAAAAATGGGTGCCAATTATAGCTGAAGTAAAAAAGGCTTCATTCTTTTGGGACAAGTCTCTGAAGTTTTGAAAGGGTCCTTTAAATGTATATTTGAATTGTGAGATGAAATACCTCTTAATATTTTGGATCAAATTAGCTCTGTAAAACTTCCCCTGGAAAACAAACTACTGTAATTAGACAGGTTTTTCTGCCTCTGTTACATCGATTTTCCAGTATGATTCGGGTGGGAATGGGCGCAAACATGGACAGGGGCCACTACTGTCAGGTTCCTGCCTATTTCTATGCTCGGACAGATCTTTGTGTCAATTCCATTGTGGAAGTGGGTGTATTCAAATAATGTGGTAATGATGGAGTGACATCATACATTACATTATCCGTCAACACTGGACATTAATCACGCCAACATTTTACTGACTTATCTAGGGCTGGTGGAGGGAATTAAAAATGTAAATAGCCCACCCCAGTAAGTGCTGTTGATCAGTGTGATCAATACAATGTCCCCGGGCTGACCCGGGCAATTTGACAGGTCCGTGGCGGGCGACGTCAGTGGCAGGTCTTGACCCCGCTGCTGTCTCTAGCCCGCTCTGTAGAGTGACTTTCCCCTGATTGGGCTTGTTAAGCCCGCCCATCGCGTTTCCCAGTCCAGTTGAAGGAAGCAGGTCTGATGACGTCATCTGATGACGTGTCATCAGCCTGTTTCCTTGAAGGAACCATGCGCAAATTTACTTTGACAGTTGTGCTGTCAGTATTCTATAGCATTGAGGTGCTGCAAACACTGACGAGCACTGCACAGAGGTGCATGGCTGCACCCAGGCTCTCCCATGACTCCATATGCTTATGGAGGGAGTCACAGCACATTTGGAGGTCCTCTTCCCTTCCAATGGGCGGAAGAGTCCGCTCCAGGAGACCAACGCAGCCTGGTTGCACATTGCACAGGAGGGCACAAGCAGGGATGTTGTCAGCAGGACCAGGCTGCAGTGGCGCAAACCTTTCAATGATCTCAGTAGATCACGAAACGTTACTGCAAAGCCATACTCAACCTCATCCTGCTGTGCCACTCATCACATCCCTATCACTCTGCCTTCCCTTCCCTACCCTACTCCTGCACATCCTTACACCAACTTACCTTGCACCTCCACCCATCCCTCTCTATCTACATTATCACTTCCCCATCTGTCTAGCCACCCCTCACACTCACTCTCATCCTAATCCAATCATACCAACACACTGTTTTAGCTAGTGTTCATGTTAAGTTTCTGTTAATGTGCTGTCAAACATTGAAATCTTTATTTTCAACACTGCGTTCTTGGACAGATTTGTGTGCACCTTTGGAAGTGGCTTAGTGAGTTGCAGTGAATGGTGAGACATAACGGCACCCCCGCATTGCTGATGAGTGTGAAAGGAGTGGCTTGGGCATTGTAGGGATGCTTTATGTTGTTGGTGTGGGGTGGTGCCAACTTGGCGCATCATGTGACAGCCAGGGTGTGCAGCGTCAAGTGAAGTAAATGTGGCCATGGTGAGGCCATCCCTGGCGCCCCGGGCAGCAATGTGGTCGGGTGCTGATGCCCTCTGTCCTGTGCAGCATCAGGTGATTGTGGAGAAGGTTGGTGTGGTTGTTGGTGCTGCTGGTGTGCCTGGTGATGCTGCTGTTGCGGCTGATCGTGTTCAGATTCTGAGGACCAAAGTGAGAGAGTATAAAGCGTACCCATGCTGATGGAATAGATGGCAGGTGAACTTGAGATGACAGAAGCAATCTGTCAATGGTGAGAGAGGTTGCTCCAATGAGGTGACACTGGATAGAGAGTTTGCTCCAAACACTTGCAACCTGCATAAAGCTCAATCTGTCTTCCAAATGCAACAAGCAACAGCTTCTGAGCTTGGAAACTAAACAGCTGTGAGATGGGAGCGTTTATAGCACATTTCAAGCTGTCAAGTAATGAGATGATTCCATGGCCATTCAACTCCCGCCCAGCTTAACAGACGTGATCCCAAGCAGCGTGGACCCCTTTGGCGAACTGGTAAATTCTAAAAGTGAGCTCAAAATTGTTGTTAATCCTCTGTTAACAAGGTCAAAATAACTTGACTTGCCACCCCTGCCACTGTGTGTCAGGTCTGCTCAGCGCTGACAGACCCGACATTTGGTAAAGATGCATGGCGGCGGGTTGACAGCAGGGTCCCTACCTGTTAAATCCGTGTGTTAATGGAGACATGGAATGCAGGAGTTGATTTAACAAGTGTTTACTGAACAAAGTCTGGAGGTGAACTAACAACACAAGACGCTACAGAGGCTTATATACCCAAGTGGTCACTACTGGTACTACAGTATACAGGGGCTTCAAAAACATAGTTCCTCTTAAAGGTACATACACTACAATTCCTCCCCTTTTAGATAAATAGTACATAACATTTTAAGAAATCATTAAATAACATTTTTACAAGAACAATAATACACACATTTGCTGAAGTTAATCAATTACAAATTCAGTCTCTCTGGAGGCTTCCTGACTCGGTCCGGATAACGCCTCGGTGGTGTAGTAGGTTCTTTTGGCAAGGTCGATTCGGCTTCAATGCTAGTGTCGGGATTATCTGGTTCCAGTATCACCGGATCGGAGGTAGATACTATGGGTATCTCTGCTTCATCACTAGGCGTATAGAGTTGTGGTGTAGGTTGTCCTTTTTCGGATGACTCTATGATCTGGTTAGCATGGCGCCTTATTATGCTTTCTCCAATGTCCACGGTATACATAAGCGGTCCTAGTCGTGTGCAAATAGTTCCAGGCTGCCATTTCTCGGTACGGTAGTCCCGGGCCAAAACTGGTTGACCTATCTGGAAGGTTCTAGTTGGCCTTTCATTCATGCTTTGAAATTGCCAGTTCTCTACGTCCCTTCTGACGTTTGGCTTGACCAAATCCAGCCGGCATCTTAGTCTTCTATTGAAAAACATCATGGCGGGGGTTTGGTTTGTAACCACATGTGTTGCATTCCTGTACGCAAACAAGAAGTTATCTACCTTATGCTGTAGATTTATGTCTTCATTACCCATGGCCTTTATGGCCTTCTTGAAGGTCTGGACAAACCTTTCAGCCAATCCATTGGTGGTGGGATGGTATGGGGCGGACGTGTAGTGCTTAACCCCATTGTTTTTTAAGAACTTCCTGAATTCTTCGGATACAAATTGCGGTCCATTATCAGAACAGATCTGTTCAGACAGCCCATTCCTGGTGAATATGGTCCTTAATACTGTGATGGTTTTTTCCGTGGTGGTGGAGGACATCTTTATTACCTCCGGCCACTTGGAATGTGCATCCACCGCGATTAAGAACATTGAGTCCATAAATGGACCAGCAAAGTCGATATGTACCCTTTGCCATGGAGATGAGGGCCACTCCCATGGATGTAGAGGGGCTTGTGGTGGGGCGTTTTGGACCTTCTGGCATCCTAGACAGCTCTTGGTCATTTCTTCGATGTCTCCATCGATACCTGGCCACCACACAAACGCTCTGGCTAAGTTCTTCATTTTCACTCCACCCAGATGCCCCTCGTGAAGCTCCTTTAGCACTCTATCCTTGAGTTTGGGTGGAATCACCACTCTGGATCCACACATCAAGGTTCCTTGGCACACTGACAGCTGTTCTCTTCTTTGCGAGAATGCTGGCAACAGTGGTTCGCCATGTGCTGGCCATCCCTTCAGCGTTAAATCGTAGACTCGTGAGAGAGTCGGGTCATTTCGCGTTTCCTTTTCAATGGTAGAATTTGTCACCGGTAGACATTCCACTATGGTCGAGTGGAATATCTCCACTGGGTCCACTGTAGGCGCCTCTTCCACCGTTGGCAACGGTAGGCGCTGTAGTGTCCGTGTGTTGATAAAGACACTGAAGGCAGGAGTTGGTTCATAGGTATTTACTAAGCAAAGTCTGGGGGGGGTTCTAACGGATATACACAATATACAGGCTTATATAGCCCGAGTGGCAATTACCGGCATTACAGCACACCTGGGGCTCTTAAAGGCACATACACTACAATTCCTCCCCTTTTAGCTAACCAGTACATCATATTTTAAGTAATTATTAATTACATGTTATAAGCAAAATAATATACATTGCTGTAGTTAATTAATTATAAGTCAGTCTCTCAGGAGGCTTCCTGACTCGGTCCGGATAATGCCTCGGGGGTGTAGTAGTTTCTGGTGGTGTAGTAGGTTCTTCTGGCAAGGCTGATTCGGCTTGAATGCCAGTGTCGGGTTCATCGGGTTCCAGTATCACCGGATCGGAGGTAGATATGGGTATCTCTACTTCATCGTTAGATGTATAGAGTTGTGGTGTAGGTTGTCCCTTTTCGGATGACTTTATGATTTGGTCAGCATGGCGCCTTATTATGCTTTCTCCGATGCCCACGGTATACATCAGTGGTCCTAGTCGTGTGCAGATAGTTCCAGGCTGCCATTTCTCGGTACGGTAGTCCCGGGCCAAAACTTGTTGACCTATCTGGAAGGTTCTAGTTGGCCTTTCATTCATGCCTTGAAACTGCCGGTTCTCCACGTCCCTTCTGATGTTGGGCTTGACCAAATCCAGCCGGCATCTTAGGTTTCTATTGAAGAACATCATGGCGGGAGTTTGGTTGGTAACTATATGTGTTGCATTCCTGTATGCGAATAAGAAGTTATCCACCTTGTGCTGAAGTTTTATGTCTTCATTACCCATGGCCTTTATGGCCTTCTTGAAGGTCTGGACAAACCTTTCAGCCAATCCATTGGTGGCGGGATGGTATGGGGCGGACGTGTAGTGCTTAAGCCCATTGTTTTTTAAGAACTTTCTGAATTCTTCGGACACAAATTGCGGTCCATTATCAGAACATATCTGTTCCGGCAGCCCATTCCTGGCAAATATAATCCTTAATACTGTGATGGTTTTTTCCGTGGTGGTGGAGGACATCTTTATTACCTCCGGCCACTTGGAGTGTGCATCAACCGCGATTAAGAACATTGAGTCCATAAATGGACCAGCAAAGTCGATGTGCACCCTTTGCCATGGAGATGAGGGCCACTCCCATGGATGTAGAGGGGCTTGTGGTGGAGCGTTTTGGACCTTCTGGCATCCTAGGCAGCTCTTGGTCATTTCTTCGATGTCTCCATCGATACCTGGCCACCATACAAACGCCCTAGCTAGGTTCTTCATTTTCACTCCATCCAGATGCCCCTCGTGAAGCTCCTTTAGCACTTTATCCTGGAGTTTGGGTGGAATTACCACTCTGGATCCACACATCAAGGTTCCTCGGCACATTGACAGCTGTTCTCTTCTTTGCGAGAATGCTGGCAACAGTGGTTCGCCATGTGCTGGCCATCCCTTCACTGTTAAATCGTAGACCCGTGAGAGAGTCGGGTCATTTCTCGTCTCCCTTTCAATGGCAGAATTTGTTACTGGTAGACATTCCACTATGGTAGAGTGGAACATCTCTACTGGGTCTACTGTAGGTGCCTCTTCTACCGTTGGCAACGGTAGGCGCGATAAACCGTCAGCATTCCCATGCTGTTTTGATCCTTTGTATTCTATGTTGTATTGGTGTGCCCCTAGAAAAAGGGACCACCTCTGTAGCCTTTGCGCTGTCATAATGGGAACACCTTTTTTAGGGTTGAATATGGAGACGAGGGGTTGATGGTCAGTCAACAAGGTAAATTTTTGTCCGTGTAGGTAATGGTTGAATTTCTTCACTCCCCATACCAGGCTGAGTGCTTCCCTGTCGATTTGGGCATAGTTACGCTCAGCTGAGTTTAATGAGCGTGACGCAAAAGCTATCGGCCGTTCTGAGCCATCAGGGAATATATGGGATAATACTGCTCCTATGCCGTAAGGGGATGCATCGCACGCCAGTCTGATTGGCAGTGATGGGTTGTAATGAGCCAAAACTTCTTCGGATGTGATTAAGTCTTTGCATTTATGGAAGGCACGTTTACAGTCTTCGTTCCATTTCCAAATCACTCCTGTTTGCAGAAGTTCATTAAGAGGGTGTAGAAGAGTTGATAAGTTCGGTAAAAATTTATGATAGTAATTTATTAATCCCAGGAACGACCTTAATTGTGAAACATTTTCAGGTGCTGGGGCGTTTATGACCGCTTCAATTTTTTCAGGTGACTTATGCAACCCTTCATTATTAATTATGTGGCCACAATATGATATCTGATTTTGGAAAAATTCGCACTTGGGGCGATTCGCTCGTAGGCCCCGTTCTTTCAGCCTAGTGAGCAACTGCTCCAAATTGGCAAGGTGCTCGTTGTCGTTTTCTCCTGTTACAAGGATGTCGTCTAGGTAGCATTGAGTCCCCGGAATCCCTTGCAGGACTTGCTCCATAGCTCTTTGCCAGATAGCTGGAGCTGATGCTACTCCAAAAACCAGTCGATTGTACTGGTACAGGCCTTTGTGTGTGTTTATCGTGAGATACTTTTTAGAGGCCTCCTCAACCTCCATCTGTAGATATGCCTGTGCCAAGTCAATTTTGGTGAAACGTTTCCCTCTGGATAGTGAGGTGAAAATATCTTCTATCCTCGGAAGAGGATACTGTACTGTGTGAAGGACCGGGTTTACAGTCACCTTGAAGTCTCCACAGATGCGAATTTTTCTCTGTTCTTCAGATTTATCTTTATTCAATGCTTTTTTCATGACTGGAACGATGGGTGTTGCCCACTCGCTCCAATCTATTTTGGATAATACGCCTGCTTTTTCCAAATTCTCCAGCTCTGCCTCGACTGCTGGACGTATTGCGTATGGCACCGGTCTTGCCTTAAAAAATTTGGGAATTGCTGCATCTTCCACTTTTATTGAGGCGGTGATGCCTTTCAAGGTTCCTAGTTTCTCTTGAAACACTTCTTTGGCGTTGGCCAAGATGTCTTTTAATCGTTCAGGTATGATGTCATCATTGTTTTTTTTCTTACTGGTCACCGTCAGTGCCTGAATGGAGTGCCAGTCTAAACGTATCTTTCTGATCCATTCACGTCCCAACAACGGTGGACCACCATCTTGTAGAATGTATAAATACAACTTTTGTATTTCTTTGCCGCTGTATACAACAGGCACCCTTATTTTTCCTTTGGGGTATACTTTCTGCCCCGTATATGTTTTTAAGATAATGGATGTGTCTTTTAGAGGTATATGCGAAAATAGTCTCTCGTAATCCCGTCGATTTATTACGGTTAGAGCTGATCCTGTATCTAGCTCCATTTTAACTGGGGACCCTGCTATCGTGAGGGTAACCCAAATGGTTTGGTAATCATCTTTGGCAAGTACATTATGTAATTTGAGACAGCTTAGTCTCTTGTTTTCGAAGTCGCTATCGCTCTTCTGGTCTTCGGAGCTACTGTCCGTCATCATTTGTACCTTCCTGTACTTTTCTTTATTGATTTTTTTCTGTCTGTGGACTTATTTTGTCCAGATCGGCATACCCGTGCAATGTGTCCAATCTTTCCGCATTGCCTGCATGCTTTGTCCTTGAACCAGCAGTCCCTCTGGTTATGGGTGGATCTGCCGCAGCGATAACATCTTTCGAAACCCTGTGTCATTTCATGGGTGCCGAAGTCCTGTGTCTTTTGTTGTATCTCTGCAGCTCCTCTTGCTGCTGCTTCGTATGATACAGCCATACTGAAAGCTTTGTCCAATGTTAAATCTTTTTCAGAAAGCAGCTTTTTTTGTGTTCCTTCACTTAAGAGACCGCAAACGAATTTGTCTCGAAGTTAATCTGATAGTCCTGCCCCGAATTGGCAGTACTTTGATAGCTTTCTTAATTCGGTTAGGTAATCAGCGTTACTTTCATTCTTGTGTTGATTTCTCTTGAAGAACTTGAATCGTTCCGCTATCAGCAACGGTGTTGGGTTTAAGTGCTCCTGCAGGGTATCAACAATTTCTTTAAAATTCTTGTCCTTTGGTTTGGCTGGAGTGATTAAATTTCGTAACAGCCCGTATGCCTTTGCGCCCATTAAGTTCAGAAGTACTGAAGCTTTTTTTTCATCTTCAATTCCATTTGCAGTGCAATATACCTCTACTCTTTCCACGTATGTGGTCCAATCCTCTATTTCGCTATCAAAAGCATCAATATTGCCAGACTTAGGCATTTCAGAAAAGATATGGCGCTTCCCGTGCTTTTTTTTCTTTTCTGTAGCAAAGATATGGCGCTTCCCGCGCTTTCCTGCCGCTGCTGCCGATGACAACGCTGTTTACTGCGGTTTCCGTTCTTTTTTTTATTTTTATTTACTGTTGGAGACTCGTTCCCGCCGGAGTTTCTCTCCAGGTCTGAACGCTGACCTGCTTGCCGCGCCGGCCGTCTCCCGAGTGCTCCCTCCCGGTCCGTTATTGCTTGCCTCCGATTTCGCTGCCTGTCTCAGCTGTAGAGCCAGCCGCTGGAGCCCCAGCCTGACAGCCAGGAAGGATTTAGCGCAGTACCTGCCACCAGCTTGGCCAGCTGGTGAAACCACAGCTTCTCTCACTTCCTTGAGTCTTCTGGACGCCCGAGGAATCGATGTCCTTGAGGTGCTGCCAAATTGCAGGTAAGTCCGTTTCCACTTCGTCGCCACTGCAGTGTCCGTGTGTTGATAAAGACACTGAAGACAGGAGTTGGTTCATAGGTATTTACTAAGCAAAGTCTGGGGGTGGTTCTAACGGATATACACAATATACAGGCTTATATAGCCCGAGTGGCAATTACCGGCATTACCGCACACCTGGGGCTCTTAAAGGCACATACACTACAGGCACGATAACCCGTCAGCATTCCCATGCTGTTTTGTTCCTTTGTACTCTATGTCATATTGGTGTGCCCCTAGGAAAAGGGACCACCTCTGTAGCCTTTGCGCTGTCATAATGGGAACGCCCTTTTTAGGGTTGAATATGGAGACGAGGAGTTGATGGTCAGTCAACAAGGTAAACTTTTGTCCGTGTAGGTAATGGTTGAATTTCTTCACCCCCCACACCAGGCTGAGTGCCTCCCTGTCGATCTGGGCATAGTTACGCTCAGCTGAGTTCAATGAGCGTGACGCAAAAGCTATCGGCCGCTCCGAGCCATCAGGGAATCTATGCGATAATACCGCTCCCACGCTGTAAGGGGATGCATCGCATGCCAGTCTGATTGGCAGTGATGGGTTGTAATGAGCCAACACTTCCCTGAACGTGATCAAGCCTTTGCATTTATGGAAGGCACGTTTACAGTCTTCGCTCCATTTCCAAACTACTCCCGTTTGTAGCAGTGTGTTAAGCGGGTGCAGAACCGTCGACAAGTTTGGTAAAAATTTATGATAGTAATTTACTAATCCCAGGAACGACCTTACTTGTGAGACATTTTCAGGCGCTGGGGCCTTTACGACCGCTTCAATTTTTCAGGTGACTTATGCAACCCTTCTTCGTTAATGATATGGCCACAATATGATATTTGTTTCTGGAAAAATTCGCATTTGGGGCGATTTGCTCGTAGGCCCCGTTCTCTCAGCCTCGTGAGAAATTGCTCCAAGTTGGCAAGGTGCTCGTTGTCGTTTTCTCCTGTTACAAGGATGTCGTCTAGGTAGCATTGAGTCCCCGGAATCCCTTGCAGGACTTGCTCCATAGCTCTTTGCCAGATAGCCGGAGCTGATGCCACTCCGAAAACCAGTCGATTGTACTGGTACAGGCCTTTGTGTGTGTTTATCGTGAGATACTATTTAGAGGCCTCCTCAACCTCCATCTGTAGATATGCCTGTGCTAAGTCAATTTTGGTGAAACGTTTCCCTCCGGATAGTGAGGCGAAAATATCTTCTATCCTCGGAAGAGGATACTGTACCGTGTGAAGAACCGGGTTTACAGTCACCTTGAAGTCCCCACAGATGCGAACTTTTCTCTGTTCTTCAGATTTATCATTATTCAACGTTTTCTTCATGACCGGGACGATGGGTGTTGCCCACTCGCTCCAATCTACCTTGGATAACACGCCTGCTTTTTCCAAATTCTCCAGCTCTGCCTCGACGGCTGGACGAATTGCGTATGGCACCGGCCTTGCCTTAAAAAACTTGGGAATTGCCGCATCTTCCACTTTTATTGAGGCGGTGGCGCCTTTCAGGGTTCCTAGTTCCTGTTGAAACATTTCTTTGGCGTTAGCCAAGATTTCTTTTAATCATCCAGCTATGACGTCATCATCGTTTTTTTTCTTACTGGTCACCGTCAGTGCCTGAACAGAGTGCCAGTCTAAACGTATCTTTCTGATCCATTCACGTCCCAACAACGGTGGACCACCATCTTGCAGAACGTATAAATACAACTTCTGTATTTCCTTGCCGTTGTATACAACAGGCACCCTTATTTTCCCTCTGGGGTATACTTTCTGCCCCGTATATGTCTTCAAGACAATGGATGTGTCTTTCAAAGGTATATGCGGAAATAGCCGCTCGTAATCCCGTCGACTCATGACGGCCAGAGCTGATCCTGTATCTAGCTCCATTTTGACTGGGGACCCCGCTATCGTGAGGGTAACCCAAATGGTCTGGTAATCTTCTTTGGCAATTACATTATGTAATTTGAGACAGCTTAGTCTCTTGTTTCCGGAGTCGCTATCGCACTTCTGGTCTTCGGAGCTACTGTCCGTCATCATTTGTACCTTTCTGTACTTTTCCTTATTGACCTTTTTACTGTCAGTGGATTTCTTTCCAGATCTGCATACACGTGCAATGTGTCCCATCTTTCCGCATTGCCTGCATGCTTTGTCCTTGAACCAGCAGTCCTTCTGGTCATGGGTGGATCTGCCGCAGCGATAACATCTCTCGAAACCCCGTGTCATTTCATGGGTGCCGAAGTCCTGTGGCTTTTGCTGTATCTCTGCAGCTCCTCTTGCTGCTGCTTCGTATGATACAGCCACACTGAAAGCCTTGTCCAGTGTCAAATCTTTCTCAGAAAGTAGTCTTTTCTGTGTTCCTTCGCTTAGGAGACCGCAGACGAATTTGTCTCGTAGAGAATCTGCCAGTCCTGTCCCGAATTGGCAGTGCTTTGACAGCTTTCGTAATTCGGTGAGGTAATCAGCGTTACTTTCATTCTTGTGTTGATTCCTCCTGAAGAACTTGAATCGTTCCGCCATCAGCAGCGGTGTTGGGTTTAAGTGCTCTTGTAAGGTATCAACAATCTCCTTAAAATTCTTGTCCATCGGTTTGGCTGGAGTGATCAAGTTTCGTAACAGCCCGTATGTCCTTGCGCCCATCAGATTTAGAAGTACCGATGCCTTTTTATCATCCGCTACTTCATTCGCCTTGCAATATACCTCCACTCTTTCCACATATGTGGTCCAATCTTCTATATCACTATCGAAAGCAGTAATATTGCCAGTCTTCGGCATCTTGAAAATCTAAAATGGCGCTTCCCGTGCTTTTCTTTCTTCCCCGCCGAGTTAAGATGGCGCCTCCCGCGCTTTCCCGCCGCTGCCGCCGCTGCCAACGCTGTTCTCCGCGGTTCCCGTTGCGACCTGCAGCTTTTCGCGGTATTTCTATTTTTTTTATATATCGCTTCAATAGTTTCTCCGTTACTTGGAGAACCGTTCCCATCGTGGAGCGGACCCTCTGGGACTTTCCCCTCCCTCTGCTCGGTCCGAACGCCGACCTGCTTTGCAGCACCGGCCGCGCCCTGAGTGCTCCACCCTCTCTCTTTGCTTCTGCTTCCTGACTCGCTGCCCGGCCCCGTTGCAGAGCCACCCGATCGAGCTCTAGCCCGCCGCAGCCCAGGAAGGATCAGTGCACTACCTGCCACCAGCCCGTTTAGCTGGGGAAACCACAGACTGGAGACCAAGCCTGGCCCTCGTTTTCGAGTTTCTTCGAGTTATTTATTTTTTTTCTTGCTTCTGGCTTCGACCTTCGTCTGAGGAATCGATCCCCTTGAGGTGCTGCCGAATTGCAGGTAAGTTTGTTTCTAACTCGTCGCCACTGTTTGATCCGTGTGTTAATGGAGACACGGAATGCAGGAGTTGATTTAACAAGTGTTTACTGAACAAAGTCTGGAGGTGAACTAACAACACAAGACGCTACACAGGCTTATATACCCGAGTGGTCACTACTGGTACTACAGTATACAGGGGCTTCAAAAACATAGTTCCTCTTAAAGGTACATACACTACACTACCCGCTGTCAAAAAAAAACACTCCCCGACACACCACCGATCGTGCCCGCTGACCCCCTGGAAAATTCCCCCCATCGTGTCTTGTTAGGGAATAATGAAGCAGCGAGGACTTTGTATCATGAACACTTTATGCACTGAGAATCTGAACTTTATGCACTGAGAATCTGAAATGGATAACTTTTTACAATTGAATTTTACATCAAGAACACTGTGGCTTCTCTATTCCAAGAATGCTTACAAGAACAACTTAATGTATTCAATTGTAACCACCCTTTTTGGCAGTTGGACTGCTGGATGGAACACCAGCTCAGCTGGAGGCAGACCTATTCTACCTGATAAAGCACACCTTTTGTTGGCAGTGATGGAACAACATTGACAACAATGATGGAGAAGCCTGTAGTCAATGATGAGGGGGGTCATAAATTTGAAATTGTCACCGAGAGTGGGGAAAGACATGAGTAATTTCTTTTCCCAAAGGGTTGTTGGAAAATGCACTGTATTGCCACAGGCAATGGTGAGGCAGAGACCATTGCATCTGTTAATGGAAAATTGGGTAACTATATGATGTCGAAGAAGATACAGGGCTATGAGGAAAGAGCAGGACAGTGGGATTAGTTTTGGATTGCTTTAGAAAAGAGTCAGCACAGACATAATAACCTCCTTCAGTGCTGTACACCTCAATGGGTCTATGGTTTCCAGCCATAGAACCATTTTCTTCCTTCTTCTGGAGAGTCATCCTTAACCAATTCCTCACATTCCAGATTGGAGAAGGAGCTGCAGCTTAGAAAAGTTGTCATTCTGTCTGTCTGCCTCCTAGCTATACCTACCATCCCCATTTCTGCTTCCTGTCAGCTTTTCCCAGCTACTCCCGTCCTATCCAAACATACATAACATCTATTCAGTGACAATATGTAGAGCTATATATATGCTGTGATATCTGAATCCCTCACTCATGTTTGTCTATTCCAATGCTCTCCTGGCTGACTTTCCACCTTCTACCCTCCGTAAACTTGAGCACATCCAAAACTCTGCTGCCCGTGTCCTAAGTCGCACCAAGTCCTGTTCACCCATCACCCCTGTGCTCACTGACTTACATTGGCTCCCTGTCCAGCAAAGCCTCGATTTTAAAATGATCATCCTTGTGTTAAAATCCCCCCATGGCCTCGCCCTTCCCCATCTCTGTAACTTTCTCCAGCCCTACAACCCTCCAGGATCTCTGCGTTCCTCCAATTCTGGCCTGTAGCGCCTCCCCGATTTTCATCACTCCACCATTGGTGGCCGTGCCGTCAGCTGCCTAGGCCCTAAGCTCTGGAATTCCCTCCCTAAACCTCTCCACCTCTCTACTTGTCGCTCCTCCTTTAAGTCACTCCTTAAAACCTACCTCTTTAACCAAGCTATTGGTCACCTGTCCTAACATCTCTTTATGTGGCTTGGTGTCAAATTTTGTCTGAATGCTCCTGTGAAGTACCTTGGGAGGTTTTAATACGTTAAAGGCGCTATATAAATGCGAGTTATTGATATATTGTGGTCCTAGTGATGGTCCAATTGTGGACCATCCACTGGCTGCATGCCTGACGTTTACATTAAAAATGCCATTGATGTTGTCAGATGCTGAAAGGTATTACAGACACATACTCCATCATAGTACCATTCAGACTCAATATGGTGAAATAAATCTGGGTATGGACTTCCTCACACTGTGTAGACTACCATCCGGCATGTAGCGCTGAGACAAGTGATGCTCCTAGGTCATCCTATGCTTGAAAGCTAGCCTGTGGGTCTTAAGCTACTCAGTAAGGCCAGTTAGCATGTTGGACCATAGCCCAGCAACAGACAGCTCTTCTTTAGCAACCAGCACTGCCCCTTCCTCACCCATGTTCTGTGCTTCATCCTATGTTCCATCCTCAACCTCACTCCAGGGTGCATGTCTCTGAACTGCTGCTTGTTTCAGATTGTGGAAGAGGAGCCTGGAAACGCTCATGAGGTAGAGCTGTGATCTGGCAGATGTGAAACACCTTGTGGGGGGAGATGGGATTTGTGAACGTGAAGAGGCACTGAACTTGAGGAGAGCAGTGAAGATTGGGAGGGACACAGAGCATTTTGGGTATAGGAATCACAGGCTATTTTGGGGGATGGGGGCACTGTTAGAGTAGCGAGGGAGAGAAGGCCAGGAAGACTTGATGTCATGCTGAAAGTGAGCTCAGCAGCGTATGCTAATAGACTGGGGAAGTGAAGTGGGGTGGCACTGGAAAAGTCCAGCAGGCCAATGTTGGGGAGCCCACCATTGTGCCAGAGGAGGGCTGACTGTTACCAAAGGCTCGAGGGTAATGCAGAAAGCTGAAGAAAAGTTAACAAAGTAAATAAGATGGAAAACAAAATTCTGTGATAGAAATTGAATTAAAAAATCAACTTACTTATAAAACATATATTTGCATCAAATTAAAAAAACCACATGGGTTACTGGAGTAAGGGCAGAGCGATTTAAGAGATTGCTCCACAATGCCACTAAGTTGCTGGAGCTTGTAACTACATCATAACATGTTTACATCAAGAATGGTAACATGTTTAAATAAGGTTTGCCCAAAATAACTCTTAACATACTGATTTTCACTGTTAAATGTTGGGTATAAAAAGAGTGACACAAAATCTTGGGGTACTAAGATCTGGAAGCATTGAAGCGAGAGGTCTCATGGTCTGGGAGCATTGGGGAATGGTTGTGGGATCAGAGAGCATTGGGAATGTAGACTAGGTGCATCTGAGAACTGAGATAGGGTCCTTTGGTCTTGAAGTGCTGGGGGGGGGGGGGATTCTTGGAAAGGGGACCTGTAGTCCAACAAGACTGGGGAGGAGTTTCAGAGCATTGGGCATGAGGCAGTATTAGAGATTATTGTGATCTGGCAGGAATAGGGGGAGCAGGATCTAGCAGCCTTGTGGGATATGGAGCTCAGCTGAATGGGATCCAAACTGGCCTCGGCTCCTGTTGAAACTTAAGAACACAACCACCCACCCTGCCCCACCTTGTTCCCATCCAGCAGCCTCTTCCCCAACCCATCCACAGCCTCATTTGCACCCTCAGGTATCTCTTAACGTTGTGCTTGCTGTCAACCAGTTTCTGTCTTTACATTCTTACGGTACAACATCTAAGGGTAAATTTTGTGCTTCTTATAATTAATAGATAGCAAATCATGGGTTGAGAGTATGCAGTTTCCCAATATGTGCTCCAAACCCATGCAAGGAGCACCAAAGCAGAAAATGTATCCTTTAGTGCATTATTAGCGACACAGGAAATAAGGTTTGTGGACTGGAATTGCATGCCATATGCAAGATTTTTAATACAATATAGTTTGGGCTACAATAAATATTGCAATGGTATTGGAGTTTGCACATTCTCCCCGTGTTTGCGTGGGTTTTCTCCGGGTGCTCCGGTTTCCTCCCACAGTCCAAAGATGTGCGGGTTAGGTTGATTGGCTATGATAAATTGACCCTTAGTGTTAGGGGGATTAAATACGTGGGGTTACGGGGATAGGGTGGGATATGTGTTGGTGTAGGGGTTACGGGGATCGGGTGGGATATGTGTCGGTGCAGGCTCGATGGGCCGAAATGGCCTCTATCTGCACTGTGGGGTTTCTGTGATTCTGTGTACAGTAGTGTCAAATTTATTAATTGCTGCAGTATACAGTAATGTGTATGTGCTGTAGTGGCAGGAGGTCAAGGTACTGCACTTAAGACACCAAACAAATCTGACAGATGGCAATTGATAGTTTAAATCAACATTAAAATTGACTTCTCTAATTTAATTTTTGTTTCTCTACTGAGTGCATCAATCTGCTCAACCTCAAGAGTGCAGAATGGCAAAATGTTGTTCTAAATGATAGCTAACAAGGAAATTACTTTTGGAGTGTGGATAATGCATCCCATCTTTTTCTTAATAAAGCTAAGAAACTTGGTTCCCACTGATTAACATTTTCCTTGCAGCCAGTGCAAGGACATAATGGGGTCGATTTTCAGTGTGTCGTGAGGCGGGCTTTTAGGCGTGCGGGGGGCAAAAATCCCGATTTCGGGGATCCCGACACCATCCCGCCCAAAACCCGCCCCCACGTAAGTTTCAAAGGAGGTGGGTACCTGCCCCGCACTGGGACCCGCCGACCCAAGGAGGGAAGGGATTAGTGCCAATTAACTGCCTGTTAACAGGTAGTTAACAGGCAGTTTTTAGCCTAATCCCTATTTTGAGGGGTGTCGTGTTGGATTCCTGACGGCTCCAAACCACGCCAGGTTAGTCCTATCACCATCTCGTCTCGTTTTGAATACCTCTTAATGTCTATTCACTTCTTTTGTTCCCTCCCCAGCTCTCCTTTCGATCTATTTCATTTCCTTTCCAGTTTTGAAGAAGGGCTTCGACCCGAAACGTCGACTCTAATTTCTCTCCACGGATGTTGCCTGGCCTGCTGAGTTTTTCCAGCATTTTCTGTTGTTATTTCGGATTTCCAGCATCTGCAGTATTTTGCTATCGTACCAGATTAGAGGAGGTGGGCCGTCGGGTTGAAGGACTTGGAGGGGTCGAGATGTCGGTATTCAGGTGAGTGATGGGTGCATGAGTGCAAAGGTAAGTGTGTTTGGTGTGTCTAAAGTGTGTAAAGAAGTTTAAATTACCTGTACTTACCTTTACAGCCTTTCTTCCTCTCGGCTTCGGGAATCCATCATTCAGCCGGCACTGAAAGCAGAATAGCCGCGATCTGTCAAAAGTGCCAGCCTTCAGCTTTCAGTACCGGTGAGATTTCTAACTGAGTCTGCGTAGAAGGACTCAGGTTAGAAGTAAGACTGTCAGTGTTTGACAGCTTCAAACAGCTGTGAAGCACTGATATTTCATCTGTCAACACGTCTTGACAGATGAAATTTCAGTCTGTGATGTCACCTGTTGCCGGGTGGCCCTTAATTGGCCTGCTGAGCCCGCTGGGCGCTGGGCGGGCTCAACAAGGTCAATCAAGGGAAAATCGCGTGGATTGGCTGCATCTCGATGGAGGCGGGACTAAAACCCGAAAGTTGTAGTCCCGACTTCTGAATGAAAATCCAGCCCAAAATGTCAAAATCCTTGTGGAGAAAAATGACACTAATATAGATAGAATTTCTCTGGAGCAAAATAGCACACTACCAACTGAACAGGTCAGAGGATTGTGTTGGTTAGTAACCTGGCAATGGTTATCATTTTAAATAGGATAGTACTCCTCCATAAATTACAGTGACATTCACTCGGCTTCAGGGAATATTTGCCAGGGCAGTAAAGACTTACAATTGAACAGATACAAGAAACAGAGTTTTGCTGACTTTGAAGGTCAATATAAAGTTACTTGAGAGACACCCAATTTAAATATAATGGAATGATGGCCCTTCTCAAAAACCTCTCCATCATAAGAACTAACATACAAAAGGGGCCAAAAGGTCTGCAGGCACTAATACAGAAACTGAGCAATATAGAAGTTGAATGACCAGAGATTGTCAGTAAATTCTGGGAGCTGCAATTGTATTTAAGCCCAAAGGGAAAATGAGTTGTGGTGGCTATATACAACCGTGAAGTAGTTGAGTAATAATGTCAAAAGAGTTGTGTCTGAGGCAGGGTTGGCTGCGACTTTCTTTGTGGAGCCTGGAGGAGCACCTTTTTGACTTATCAGGAAGGCCTCTTCATAAGAGTCATGTTACAAAAAAATCAGGTGTTTGGTGTAAGAATTGTGAGGAAATTGCAGCAGCATGCATAAAAAGTTAGTTGATGGACAGGAAACAAAGGGTTAGGGTTAATGGATGTTGCTCAGATTAGAGAAGGGTTGGAAGTAGTATCACGCAGGAGCCAGTATTGGGTCCACTTTTGTCCTCCATACACATACAATATATATATAGATGATTTCGAATTGGGTATGGGGAGCACAATCTCAAAATTAGCTAATGACACAACTATAAGGAGGACTGTAAGAGATGTCAAATAACAACAGAAAATGCTGGAAAAACTCAGCAGGCCAGGCAGCATCCGTGGAAAGAGAAACAGAGTTAACGTTTCAGGTCGAAGACCTTTTGTCAGAACTGGAAAAAAGCAGGAAAAGGAACAGATTTTAAAGCAAGTTTAGGGGCTGGGAAATGGGGGAGGGGATGAAAGAACAAAAGGGAAGGTCTGTGATAGGATGGAAGGCAGTAGAAGTAAAGAGGCATTCAAGGCAAGAGGAGATGGTGATGGGACAGGTTAAGAAACAAAGGAGATGGTAATGGGACAGGTTAAGAAACAAAGGATGGCTCCAGATGGAGTGTGAATTGCGCTGGCAGAATGAAAGACAGCTGCCATGTGGGAGGGGGAAAAAAACCACAAACAAAAAGTGTGGATAAAAAATATATATGTGACAGGGGCCAAGGTTATGATCTGAAGTTGTTGAACTCTATGTTGAGTCCAGAGGGCTGTAAAGTGCCTAATCGAAAGATGAGGTGCTGTTCCTCGAGCTTACACTGAGCTTCCGTGGAACAATGCAAGAGGCCGAGGACAGTGAGGTCGGAGTGGGAATGGGGCGGTGAATTAAAGTGACAGGCGACTAGAAGCTCAGGGTCCCCCTTATGGACTGAACGGAGGTGTTCCACAAAGCGGTCACCCAATCTGCATTTGGTCTCCCCAATGTCAAGGAGACCACATCGTGAGCAGCGAATACAGTATACTAAATTGCAAGAAGTACAAGTAAATCACTGTTTCACCTGGAAGGGGTGTTTGGGGCCCTGGACAGTGGGAAGGGGGGAGGTATAAGGGCATGTGTTGCATCTCCTGCGCTTGCACGGGAAGGTGCCGGGCGAAGGGGCAGGGGTGCGGAGGGTGACAGAGGAGTGGACTAGGGTGTAGCGGAAGGAGCGGTCCCTACGGACTGCTGAAAGGGGAGGTGAGGGGAAGATGCATTTGGTGGTGGGATCACGCTGGAGGTGGCGGAAATGGCGGAGGATGATCCGTTGAATGTGGAGGCTGGTGGGGTGAAAGGTGAGGACAAGGGGAACTCTATCGTGGTTCCGGGAGGGAGGGGCAGGGGTGAGGGCAGAAGTGCGGTCGAGGGCCGCGTCAACCACAGTAGAGGGGAATCCTCGGTTGAGGAAAAAGGAAGATGTGTTGGAAGCACTGGTATGGAAGGTGGCATCGTCAGAGCAGATGCGGCGGAGACGGAGAAACTGGGAGAATGAAATAGAGTCCTTACAGGAGGCGGGATGGGGGGAAGTGTAGTCCAGGCTGAGGATGAGTTAGAAAGAACCATTAGGCAGAGCTTTATTGATCTCATTGGTACATTGGGCCGTATTTTCCGATCGGAGGCTTCCTGCGTGCGGAGGCCTCCGATCTGAAAAAAATCTACAGACTTACCCGAGGGCTCCCGAGGTCTGGACTCTTCCGCTCCTGGGCCTCTCCAACTCAAAATGCGCAGGGCCCACGTATCCCAGAGGCGCAATATAGAGGCGGTTCGCAAGCATCCCTGGGATCACGTGGGCCATGGGGAGCCAATCAAAGAAGGGAATCTCCCTTCATACACTTGACAGATAGACCTGTCAAATATATTAATGGAGATCACCCCAAAAGCACTGCAAAACATTAAATAATTTTTTTTTAAATCACATTTTTAAAATTAGTTGAAATTACAATAAATTAAATATTTTAAACAAAAAATTATTTTTTTGAAAAAATAATTAAAGTTTTTTACAGTGCTAAAAATAAACTTACCTTTTTTTAAAGTATATTTTAAATGATAAATGAGTGAAAAAAAAAAAAATAAATAAAAAATCTTATGCTGGTAAAAGCAGGCTTGCTTTTACCAGGCGTAAGATTTCTAAGGGTTTTCTGCGGGTGGAGGTTCTCCAGAAAGCGTAACTATTCACCCGCAGAGGCCCTTCTCCAGGGCAGGCGTCCGATCTGTCAACACCATTCTTAACAGATCGGAAATGCCGGTTTTCAGTGCATGCGCTTGGCATGCCTGAAACTGGCATTTCCGATATCCCTACGGGTGGGTACACACCCGTAGGGATCGGAATATCCGGCCCAATGTGTTCTGCTCTTATGCTGATCAGTGGCTATGATGAGGCAGTGCCAGCAGGCGGGGCATAGCTCAAATGGAAATGGATGATAGTGCTGTCATTCAGTGGTGGCAACATATCTGCTGTCCCCCTTTGCTAATTCTTTCCATTAGCTGCACATGTGTCACAAAGTACACAGTGCCAGCTTCCCATGCGGCTGCAGAATTGGCTGTGCTTGTAGCAATCCCATCTCAAGCCTGAGTTGGTTGATGGCAAAGGCTGTCAAAATGTGAAGAGCTTTATTATTCAAGCGCAGCAGTCAACCATCTCATTACGCTGCTTGTTAGGCATTATCTAGACAAAGCACAAGTTGAGGATTAAGTGCACATACACCACACACAATCATCTAGGCACTGTGACCAAGGAGAAGTGCCACATCACATGGTTTGAGATTAAGGGGGCAAAATTGGCTCATGCCCCCTTTGGGGCGATAACTTCGCCGGGGCGCCCCGAAAAAGTTAGCGCCCCCGCGCCCAAAATTCAATGGTAGTGCCCCAAGCAGGAGGCGGGGCGCTACTGGAAGCGCTCCCCCTTCCTCTTGGGGGCGCTCCCATTGAATATAGCGGCGCTACGTGCAGCAGCGCCACACACGCCGGTACGTAGCACCGCGGTACTGCAGGCCTCCCTCCCCTGATTAAAGGGGAGGGGCCTAGCACAGCGCACACCAGGGCCCTGCTGGCCCACCAGGGAACGGGGTGCCGGCAAAAGAGCCCGGTATTCAAGAGGCGTGCCGGGCTGATGGATCGCGGCCGGCACCCCGCAGCAGGTGGCCAGAGGGGGCAGGTGCTGACTGGCCCTCGGGCTGCTAACGGGTGGCGCAAAGCAACCAAATTTTTCCCCCTAAAGATCTAGTTGCACTGAAGTTGTCTGTGGAGAAATTATTCTTGCAAACCTAACAAAACAGTCATGAAACTCAGGAGCACTTACTGCACATGAAGGTAATGCAGCAACAGTGACAATACAGAAGACAATGGCAACCTAAAAGTAGCTCTTTGCAAATTATATTTCTCCCACCCTTCGTCTGGGCACAAGTAAGGCAGAGTGCACCTGTTAAGGCCCCCTTGTCTCATTTGACGGCAGGATTTCTGACAGGATCTGGGAATATTAATCTCCACTCAGAATTCCACCCACATTGAATTTGCATGGTAGCTTCTGTCCATCCCAAACACGGCCCCGACGTCAGATAGGGGAGATGCGAGAAAATTACCGGCCCCTCTAATGCTCAGCAACCTGGATTCTGGAATGAACCCAGAATACATGCCATTTGAGTGTTGGAAGTTGGGCCCACGCAGGCAGTTCAGGCCTTTGATCTGACCTGGGCCACCCCAAAGAAAGCCAGCACCTTGAGTTATATCGGCCCCCTTATAAAGGTGGTTCATTTGGCAGCAAATAAAAATGTCCCATAGGCTGTCTAGCAAACAGCTTGCCAGTGCCACTTTTCCTGCCAGCCATCCTCAGGCAGGCACCCAAAATGTGCCATAGTGGGCACAGTGGCTCACAGCCACGGGGTCAAGAGCAGAGGTCACCGGCACCCGCTCCACTGCACTTTCGCCAGTGGAGGGGGCCCAAGAAATTTTGGGGGAGAAATTCAGTTGGTTGCGCCACCCGTTAGCGCCTTAAGAGGGCGCTAAGTGGGTCGCAAGTCAACTCGCGCCCGGGCGTGGCACTGCCCACGTCTCCCGCTAAATTCCATGGGACGTTAGTGGTGGCGCTAACCGTTAGCGCTGCGCCACTGCCATCGGTGTGCGCAGCGCCCCGCTGACGCCCCGGCCACGATATTCGGCAGCGCCCCCTGATTTATCGCCAGACGCTGTGTCCGACAGGGTCAGGGTGGTGTACCTGCGGCCGGGGAGGCACAAATTAAAGGCGAGGTGCGAGGCAGCCATTTTTGTTGTTGGCCACCTGCCAGCACCTGCCTGCGCTCCCGTCCCCGGCCTCCTGAACACCCCCCCCACCCCCCACCCCCTGCGGAGTGCCGGCTGCGTTCCAAGAGCCCGGCACTCCCGATCCTCGGGGGCCCAGCTGGGCCCCAGATCGCACTGCACAAGGCCCCTCCCCTTTAAGAAGGGGAGGAAGGCCTGCAATACTGCAGCGCAATGTGCCGCAGCGTGTGGCGCTGCGGCATGTTGCGCCACGATATTCACTCGCTGCGCCCCAAGAGGGATGCGGGGCACCTCCAGTAGCGCCGCGCTTCCCTTTGGGGCACAACCACTCAATTTCCGTTGCGGGGGCGCGAATGTTTCCGGGGCGCTACTTTTAGCGCCCTGGCGAGGCTGGTGCCCCAAACGGGGCTATAGTCAATTTCTCCCCCTTTGACTCCAATGTACTACGGTACAGTGCCTTACACTTGAGTACCCAAGGTCACTGAACCTAGGACCCTTACAGCCAGAGAAGAGGAATTTGTATCTCAGTCAGAGCTAGATTTGTCCAGGCCCTAGAAGTTGAAAGGATAGTGTTTAATTCACTGCATTATCCAATCTCCCTACACTTTCTTTAGAATTGTCTCTTTGTACAATCAAGACTCTAACATTGTTTATTTAAACATTCCAGCACTCCAGATTAAAACATTTGTCTTCACCTGATACAAGTCCAATGTGTTTTCATTTACAGAATTACTTTCTGGGATTTTTCCAAAGAGTAAAATATTTATCCAAACATTTCTACAGTAATGGATTGACTGAACGTTGCCTAGACATTTCTTTTGAAGATTTCTAATCAAACTAGAAATAACCTCAGTAAGTAATTATTCAATGTTTAATGCATGCTAAAAAGTGGAGCAGTGATATTAGTAGCAGCATTATGTGCTATGAACAGGCTATTCCACAAAATAGATATAAGGATGTGTACAGCTAATTCATCTTTTTTCTCTGTGAATTGCACTTTTCTGCATTCACCAAAGCACTGTCAAGTGCAATCCATTGTAAATTTCTCGTGTGATAGAGCGCTTCTTTATGATCATCATAGCTTCAGCAAATCTGTTTTCAACTTTTGACTTCTTAGTAAATCACATGTCCATTAATTTTGCAATAAAACATGTGCTGTTTAATGCCAATTACATGTACTGTCAGCAGGACCCATTTTTATAAATCTCAATCATTCCTTCCTTTTGCAGCAACGATAGACAGTGTTGATTTGATTACTGTCATAGGGAGTGTTCTGAGTTCAGGAGCACTATTAATATTCAGTATTCATGAGGCTTTGGTATGTGTTCATGAATATTCCTGAACAGTCTTTTGGGTATGGCAAACAAGACATAAATGAACCCAGGATAATCCATTCCAGCAAAAGACAACATCATGCTGTGGTTTCCAAATAGTCAATTTCACTCCTGCAAGGTCACTTCTTGATGTATGCTGGGAGACCACCTGCACAAAATTTTTGTTTTGGCTGCTGTAATTCTCTCTAAATATGACCAAACAAATTTAATATTACATTTTCCTCCCTGTGGCTCATAATTCTTCTCATCCATAACAGGCCAGACAGGTTTTAAATCAAAATATTATGATCTTCTCACTTTAGTATCAAACATGTGAAGATGAGACATCTGATGTGGGCGGGGGTTGGGTGGAAAACAAAAAAGGACTGAAATCTCATTTTGGAAAAAAAGAGCAGGAACTAGATCGGCAAAGCATCGGTATGTGAAAAGGAGAGAGGATTGGCGAATACGAATGATCAAGAGAGAATTGAACCCACTACGTGGCTGTTTCCTACCTTTTTGTAAAATGTTTACAGTACTTTCTTTTGGGCATCTGTTTTTACACAGTTATGCCCAAATGTTTATGTTTACACTGTTTTGTTCACAAGAATTAACGTACCCTATACATTCATACAGAAACACAACAATCACATTCAATTGGTCTCCTTCACAAGAAATCAAAAGAAATTAACAGAGTAATGAGAAGAGAATTAAAGAGGACAAAAAGAATGCAATAGCCTCAGTAGAATACTGCATTAACTCTTTTCCCTGCCCATTCAAAAGCCTGTTATTTGCACTAGTGTCTCCACAGTATGCCTACATCACAATCTCCTTCTTCACATTTTAACTCCTGCTGCTGTTGTTGACAGACGCCTCCTATTTGTGATATCGGCCCATAAATTCCGTTCCCTACGGGTGTGTACGCGCTGTGTACTCAGCCGTAGGGCCAACGGAAGTGCCGGTTTTACGCATGCACTGCGCATGTGCTGGAAACCGGAACTTCCGTTCTTCAAAGAAAGGGCTTCACTGGTCAAACGCCTGCGCCGGATAGGCAGCGCGTACGGCTGCAACTTCCGTTTTTTTCAGCAGTTGCTTCAGTCCAGGTAAGTCTGAAACAGCTGCGCCTGGAAAATCAGGCGCAAGGCCTGCTTTTAACAAGGTAAGGGGTGAAGAAAGTAAAAGAAAAACATTTTTTCCACTGATTTATCATTTTAAAATACTTTAAAGAAAGGTAAGTTTATTTTTAGCCCTGTTAAAAACTTTAATTATTTTTTCAAAAATTTAAATTTTTGTTTAAAATAGTTAATTTATGTAATTTATAGTCATTTTAAAAATGTGATTGAGACACTAAAATTCAAGGCAGTGGTGACCCTAATGCCACTGGCCGTGCTGTCCCTATGTTGGAGGTTGTCTACAAGGTAAAATTCCAACAGATGACACAACTCCATTGCCTCCTCCCTGGTGTTTTTCAAAGGCTGTTTTTCTCAGACATACACAGTTAGGTGTGCCTGGATGTGTACATATAGCTACGTGGGTAAGGGCAGGTGCAGGCAGTCCACGTTTGGTGCAGTCAAGCCTGGCTGCCATCGCCCCTTTAATCCTTTTTTTCCACCAAAGAACATGTAGAAAAGAACACCCATGGGAATTGCCACATTCTGATTTTTAATTGCAGCGATCAAAAATCCTGCAAACAAAATGTAGCAAAAAAATCCAACAATCAAACCCAGATGTTTAAAAAATCCACCTAGCAAGCTTTAACAATGAATTTCCTCAAAACCAAATACGTGCTTAGACTTCATTGCCTATTTTATACATTAACCATTCTATGAGAAAATTAAGGAATCGCATGCAGGCTCATTTCAATGCCCTTTATATGCATTTCTATATTGGAATGAAGCACATGCATAGAATGTGCACGAGATCTTTAGGCCAGCGTAAAAGACCAGCTGGAAAATTAAACACCTTGGGCTAAAAATTGAGTCGCGCCCCCTTGTGGCGCTAACATTGCAGCGCCCCGGAAAAATTAGCGCCCCTGCGACGAAAAATGAGTGGTAGCGTCCCAAGAGGGAAGCAGGGAGCTACTGAAAGCGCCCCGCCTCCCTCTTGGAGCGCTGCGAAGGAATATTGTGGCGCTACATGCCGCAGCGCCATGCGCTTTGGCATGTCGCGCCGCGGTATTGCAGGCCTTCCTCCCCTTCTTAAAGGGGAGGGGCCTTGCGAAGCGCGACCCGGGGCCCAGCTGGGGATCGGGAGTGCCGGCAAAAGAGAAGTCCGGGCTCATGGAGCGCAGCCGGCACTCCGTGGGGCGGATCAGGAGGCCGGGGACGGGAGCGCTGGCAGGTGGCCAGCAACAAAAATAGCCGCCCGGCACCTTGCCTTTAAATAGTGCCTCCCCGGCCGCAGGTAGGCCCCCCTGACCCCCATCGGACATAGCCTCCGGCAGTAAGTCAGGGGGCACTACCAAAGATCGCGGCCGGGGCGCTGTGCACGGCGATGTCGTCATCGCAGGCGGCGCAGTGCCGCGGGGCGCTACCGGTTACCACCGCCGCTAACCTCCTGCTGAATTTCGTGGGAGGCGTTGGCGGCGCTGCGCCCGGGCGCTAGTTGCTTTGCGCCCCGTTAGCGCCCTCTTAGGGAGGCGCAAAGCAACCAAATTTTTCCCCCCTTGTGCTTTTAACGAAGATCTGACAATATGGATATTCGTCTAATTTCCTGGTCCTTGCTTGCCTGTTGTGCACAAGCTCCAAAAATCCCACTGGAAAATCTACCCATATATCTTAAATGCGAAATGTAGCACTCACTTAATTGGCCACTAGGTGATGCAATGAACCTAAAGGTTGGAACAGTCGGTTACATGTTTATGAAGATAGATATACATCTGACTTACATTTTTTGGAACTAGAATCCGCCTCTCAACCACTCTTTCGCCTTTAAGATGTTCCTTAAAACCTACCTCTTTGACCAAGCTTTTGGTCATCTGCCCTAATATCTCCTTTATTGGCTCGGTGTCAAATTCTCTTCAATAATGCTCCTATGAAGTGCCTTGGGACATTTTATTACGTTAAAGGCACTATATAAATGCAAGTTGTTAAATGTCAATTTTAAACCCCTCAAGTATCATCATTTTTATATGTAGGAGGCGCTCCAATATTCAAGGATATAGGCAAAGGCTGTCTTAGCCAAGTAGATGAAAGTGCACCAGTGTTACTTTTATGTAAAATAAAATGCCCCAAATTTGCTCAGGTTGCAATCTTAGTGGTTAAGTTGAGATCGTGCCCAACAGTGCCCTCCAGCATGAACCCTGCTGGAGTTTGCATGATAAGTAGGCAACTTATTTGAAGGGACAGGCAGGCACAAGTGCCACTTCAGGCATATCTGTGGCACTGACCTGCCCAATGCTGCCAGAAACTCTGCCACCTGCCCGCCTGTGGGAGGGGTGAGGGGTTCCCCAGGCTCCCTGACTTTAGCTCTGCTCCAATTGGGCCCTGAGCCAGAGGGCTGATCTAGGATTTTTCTTTTTTTTAAATGCCTAACTCTTCATGAGGTTCAAGCTGCTTGCATGGTGTGGAGATCCTTGCTATGGGTCATTTTTTTTTCTTTAAGAAGTATGAAGGCCCTCTGTTTACCATCGTGTGGAATGCAACCCAGGTGTATAAGCATTCCTTAATTGGGATGATGAGGAAATTGAGTAACTTACATAACATATGAGATTTCATTGCTTCCCTTCATGTTAGGAACACTTTCAGTGGACAGAAAGGGGTGTGAAGGGTATCGTTACAAATTCAGGTCTGCTGTAGACACCTTTTCAGGTTCAGTGGCATCAGTAAGTTGAAAAATGACTCCAGAAATCTCACTCAGAGAGCCATAAACGTGGCTGGTTTGGGAAGTGGACAGATTCACACTGATGAAGGTTAATGGGAGCTACTCTTCTGATGTGGTTAAAACACATTGTTGGAGTGCAATAGTACCTTTAGTGTGCATCTAGCTGTTACGTCCGTGTACAATAAGACACAGACTGCGGAGAACAGTACAACAAGTGTTTACTCAACGTGGCTCAAACTGCAACTGAACTGTACAGATTACTACTCAGTGTTATATACAGATGTGGTCACTGCCGGTACTGCAGTATACATGAACTGTAAAAAAATAGTTCCCTCCTTAAAGGTATATACATTACAATTCCTCCCCTTTTAGATTAACAGTACCATAACACTCATTTAACAATTAAATATCAAACTAATTACAATTAACACTTTTAACATGCAACATTAGCTGAAAATAGTCGATTTATAAATTCAGTCTTTGGGGAGGCCTCCTGATCCTTTCTGGATAGCGCCTTTCCCGAGTGTCTTGCTCTTGCGATTCTGGCCCCCTGTCGTCGGTTGGTTCATCAGCTTCCGATGCTACTGTTTCTGGGGTAGATGCGACCTGTACGTCGGGTTCATCACCGGGTACGTATGGGCGAGGCATGGGGTTGACTTGTTCCTGTGACTCTAGGATCTGGTCAGCATGGCGTCTCACGATGCTCTCCCCAACGTCCACTGTGTACATTAGTGGGCCCTGCCGTGTGCATATCGTTCCTGGCTGCCATTTTTCTGTTCGGTAGTCGCGGGCCAAGACTGGTTGCCCTACATTGAAGCTCCTTGTTGGCTTCTCATGGATGTGCTGGAATTGCTTACTCTCAACATCTCTTCGTATGTTTGGTCTGAGCAAATCCAGGCGAGATCTTAACCTTCGGTTAAAGAACATCATGGCTGGGGCCTGGTTGGTGACTGCATGTGTCGCATTCCGGTAGGCGAACAGGAAATTGTCCACCTTGTGCTGCAGCGGAATGTTGTCATTGTACATAACCTTTATTGCCTTCTTAAAGGTTTGTACGAACCTCTCAGCCAATCCATTTGTGGCTGGATGATACGGGGCGAATGTGTAATGCCTTACCCCATTCTTTTTCAAGAACCTCCGGAATTCTTCGGACACAAACTGTGGTCCGTTGTCGGAGCAAATCTGTTCTGGCAAGCCATTCCTGGCAAAAATGGTCCGTAGGACTGCAATAGTTTTCTCCGTGGTGGTGGAGGACATTTTGATGACCTCAGGCCATTTCGAGTGCGCATCCACGGCTATTAAAAACATTGAGTCCATGAATGGACCAGCAAAATCAATGTGCACCCGTTGCCATGGAGATGAGGGCCACTCCCATGGGTGTAGAGGGGCCTGTGGTGGTGCATTTTGGACTTTCTGGCATCCTGAGCAGCTCTTGGTCAGGTCCTCGATTTGTTTATCGATTCCCGGCCACCACACATAAGCCCTGGCTAGGCTTTTCATTTTTACCCCTCCCAGATAATGCTCATGAAGCTCATTGAGCACTCTATCCCTTAACTTGGGTGGAATTACCACTCGGGATCCACACATCAAGGTCCCACGGCACACTGACAGCTGTTCTCTCCTTGTCGAGAATGCTGGCAACAGTGAGTCGCCATGTGCTGGCCATCCCTTCACCGTCAAATCATATACCCGAGACAGTGTCGGGTCATTTCGGGTTTCCTTTTCGATACAAGCGTTAGTTACCGGTAGGTATTCAACTATAGTCGAATGGAATATTTCGACATGATCCACTGCTGGTGCTTCCTCCGCAGTAGGCAGTGGCAGGCGTGATAGCCCATCAGCATTTCCATGCTGTTTCGTGCCCTTATATTCAATCTCATAGTGGTGCGCCCCTAGAAAAAGTGACCATCTTTGTAGTCGTTGCGCAGTCATCACCGGAACGCCCTTCTTCGGATTAAAAATGGAGACAAGAGGCTGGTGATCAGTCAGCAAGGTGAATTTCTGCCCGTGCAGATAGTGATTGAACTTTTTCACTCCCCACACTAGGCTGAGGGCCTCCCTGTCAATCTGGGAGTCGTGACGCGAAGGCTATTGGCCTCTCTGAGCCGTCCGAGAATTTGTGCGACAGCACCGCTCCAATGCCGTAGGGTGACGCATCACATGCCAACCGAATTGGTAATGCCGGGTTGTAATGGGCTAATACCTCTTTCGATGTGATTAGTGTTTTGCTCTTCTGGAAAGCTCGTCTACATTCGTCACTCCACTTCCATGGCACCCCAGTTTGCAGTAGGGTGTTCAGTGGGTGTAGTATTGTAGACAAATTTGGCAAGAACTTATGGTAGTAGTTTACCAGCCCGAGGAACGACCTCAGTTGTGACACATTTTCAGGTGCTGTAGCCTTGACTACTGCCTCAATCTTCTCTGGGGACTTATGTAACCCCTCTTTATCGATAACGTGGCCACAATACGAGATCTGTTTTCTAAAAACTCGCATTTGGGGTGGTTAGCTCGGAGCCCATATTCCTGCAATCTAGTGAGCACCTGCTCCAGGTTGACAAGGTGATCACTGTCATTTTTGCCCGTGACCAGGATGTCATCCAAATAACACTGGGTCCCTGGGATCCCTTGCAGGACTTGTTCCATTGCCCTCTGCCAAATAGCCGGAGCTGATGCTACCCCGAATACCAGCCGGTTGTATTGGTAGAGACCTTTATGGGTGTTGATTGTGAGGTATTTTTTTGATGCTTCTACCTCCATTTGCAGATACGCCTGGGCCAGATCAATCTTAGTGAAGCGTTTCCCTCCAGATAGCGAGACGAAAATATCTTCAATCCGCGGAAGTGGATATTGTACGGTGTGAAGGACCGGGTTCACTGTTACCTTAAAGTCCCCACAGATGCGAACCTTCCTTGGTTCCCCAGGCGTGCTGCTCAACGACTTTTTCATCACAGGGACGATGGGTGCAGCCCACTCGCTCCAGTCTACCTTGGACAGTACACCTGAACATTCCAGACTCTCCAGCTCTGCTTCGACGGCTGGGCGGATCGCATAAGGTACCGGTGTGGCCGTAAAAAATTTTGGGCTTGTGTTTTCTTCAATTTTAATCATCGCTGTCATGCCTTTTAGTGTTCCGAGTCCTTGCTGGAACACTTCTTTCGCGTCAGTTAGGATCTTTGACAGTCGCCCAGGTGTGACGTCGTCATCCTTTTTGTCAGCCACAGTCAGTGCCTGTATGGAATGCCAATCCAGTTGTATTTTCCGGATCCATTCACGTCCCAGTAATGGTGGTCCTCCATCTTGCAATACATACAGGTCTAGTTTTGGTGTTTCCTTACCGTTATATATAACGGTCACCCTTATTTTTCCTTTGGGGTAGACTTTTTGCCCCGTGTACGTCTTCAAAATAATTTTTGTGTCTCTCAAGGGTATGTGCGAGAATAGCCACTCGTAGTCCCGTCGGTTTATGACTGTTAGGGCTGATCCTGTGTCCAATTCCATCTTTACCTGGACTCCTGCTAACTTGAGAGTGACCCAAATGGTTCGGTGATCCTCCGTCGTGATCACATTATGTAGTTTCAGACAACTCGGTTCCCTGCTTTCGGAGTCGTTATCACTCTTTTGTTTGTCTGAACTATTCTCCGTCATCTTATGTACCTTCTTGTACTTTCCTTTGGTAGGTTTCTTATTGCTGGTTTTCTTTCCCGACCTGCAGACTCGTGCAATGTGTCCTACTTTTCCACACTGTCTGCACACTTTGTCTTTGAACCAGCAATCATTCTGGTCGTGTGTTGTCCTGCCGCAGCGATAGCACTTCTCTGTTCCATATGACATTTCGTTTGTGCCATATTCTTGCGGTCTCTGTTGTATCTCTGCAGCGCCCCGTGCTGCTGCTTCATATGATACCGCAATGCTGAAAGCCTTTTCCAGCGTAAGGTCCTTTTCAGATAAAAGCCGTTTCTGGGTTCCTTCACTTTGAAGCCCACACACAAACTTGTCCCTTAAGGTATCTGCCAGTCCCGCTCCAAACTGGCAGTGTTTCGATAGTTTGCGCAGTTCTGTTAAATAATCAGCATTGCTTTCATCCTTATGCTGGTTCCGTTTGTGAAACTTGAATCTTTCTGCTATCAGCAGCGGTGTGGGGTTTAAATGTTCCTTTAGTATCGTACTATGTCTTCAAAACTCTTTTCCATTGGCTTCGTTGGGGTTACTAGATTTCGTAGTAAACCATACGTCTTTGCACCCATTAAATTTAACAATACCGACGCTTTCTTGTCATCTGACACCTCATTTTCCTTGCAGTACACCTCTATTCGTTCGACATATGTAGTCCAATCTTCGACTTCATTGTCAAATGCGGTGATACTGCCACTCTTCGGCATTTTGGGTGTGGTTTAAAATGGCGTCTCCCAATGGCTTAAAATGGCGTCTCCCGCGCTTTCCTTCCTCCCCCGCTGCTGCCGGTTCTCGTGGCAATGGCGGCGCCCTGTAGGTTTCGCGCACTTCTCCTGCGCTGCTGCCAACGCCGCTCTCGGCGGTCCTCGTGGCAATGGCGGTGCCTCGCGGGTTTCTGCGCGTCTCTCCCTCTCTCCAACGCTGCTCGGCCCCTGAACACCGGCTGCGCCCTGTGCGCTCTGCCCTCTCTCTCTCCCCCGTCGACGCTGCTCGGCCCTTTGCTGTGTCACTCGGTCGGGCTCTAGCCCGCCGCTGTCCGGGAAGGGTCTGCGCACTACCTGTTGCCAGCCCGTTTCGCTGGACCACCTCGACTGGAAAGCCAAGCCTGGCTCTCGACAGCCTCCCCCGCAATTCTCGAGTCTCTGCTGGATGACTGGCCGGTTGCCCATGGTCAACGCCCGAGTCTCTGGCCTTGACCTCCAATCCACTGATCTTCAGGAACGAATCCCCGGGAGGTGATGCAGAGTTGCAGGTAGGTTCGAACCTGCCTCGTCGCCAATGTTATGTCCGTGTACAATAAGACACAGGCTGCGGAGAACGGTACAAGAGGTGTTTACTCAACATGGCTCAAACTGCAACTGAACTGTAGAGATTACTACTCAGTGTTATATACAGGTGTGGTCACTGCCGGTACTGCAGTATACATGAGCTGTAAAAAATAGTTCCCTCCTTAAAGGTATATACATTACACTAGCCATACTAGACTTGGGCTGTGAATGTTTGATGCTGACACTGGCAAAAAAGGTTGGGATTCCATTCTCCAGCGCTAACATCCCTCACTTGATGGATAAAATCGTCAAAAATATAAAAATTTAAACAAAAAATTAAATTTCTTGTGAAGTCAACCTGCAACCCTGGAGGATCAGTCACATGACCAGTGATTTCAAGGATGTAACATGCTCTGGTTGCAGTCACATGCACCAAATGCGAAACTGAATAGATCACCCAGGAAATTGACAGAAAGACCACCATGAGAAAATAAGCCATGTGTGCACAGCGCAACATGGTTCAGTTGGTAGTATATCATCTGTAAGCCAGCGGGTTAGAAACATAGAAACATAGAAGATAGGAGCAGGAGTAGGCTATTCGGCCCCTTGAGCCTGCTCCGCCATTTAATGAGATCATGGCAGATCATCCAAATTCAGTACCCTGTCTCTGCTTTCTCCCCATATCCCTTGATCCCTTTAGCTTTAAGAAATATATCTAACTCCTTCTTGAATATATTTAATGAATTGGCCTCCACTGCCTTCTGTGGTAGAGAATTCCACAGGTTCACCACTCTGGGTGAAGAAATTCCTCCTCATCTCAGTCCTAAATTGCTTACCTCTTATCCTTAGACTGTGACCCCTGGTTCTGGACTCCCCCGCCATTGGGAACATCCTTCCTGCATCTAGTCTGTCTAGTCCTTTTAGAATTTTATAAGTTTCAATGAGATCCCCTCTCATTCTTCTAAACTCCAGCGAATATAAGCCCAATCGACCCAATCTCGCCTTATACGTCATTCCTGCCATCCCAGTTGTTAGTTTAAACCCCACTTCAGTGCTAGAGCACATAATCTAGACTGACCCTTTAGCATAGTACTAAGGGAGTTTTGCATTTGAAGAGATGCTGGTCTTCAGATGAGTCATGAAAATGAGGCCCTGTTTTGGTGTGTCAGAAGAATGTTAAAGATCCCATGACACTATTCAAAGAAGAGCAGGCAGTTCCCCAACCTTCCTCCTGCACCCAACACCACTAAAAACAGATTATCTAGTCATTACTCACTCGTCTCATTGCTGTTTGTGGAATATTGTGTGTAAAAATTGTTGTTGCAATCAGCTACATATTAACAGTCAATTCAAAATAATTCACTGTACTTGGAGACATTTCTGAGAGATTGATAAGCTGCTATATAAATATATAAGTCTTTTTTACTGTAAAAAAAATGTCCAGTTTAGAAAAGCACTTACCTATCACTTATGTCAAGCTGCCATTACAGAAAGTCCACAGTGGGAATGTGCTGATTTTTGAGCCTAGCTCTTCTATCATACTGAATGGGCAGAACAGATATAAAAACAGCAGAATTCCACACTCCATATTCAATGGAACAGGCCCTCAAAGATTGTGACCTGGATTTTTTTTCAAAAATATAAGAGAATCCTGATTTCGAGCTCCCTCAATGCTCAGTGAATTTATCCAGTAATTGGCTGATCCATAAAGATCTGAAGGGTTACAGGTTCAATTTCCAGTCTTTACAGAATGCTGAGAGAACTCTCTGCTCTTCCAACAGTGGGACCTTCAACGTCCATCTGAAACACCAGAGCCAGCTGACAGTGCCACAGTTTCTTATCTCATCTGATGAATGGCACTTTTGACATTGCAGAACTCCTTCAAAACTGCACTGAAGTGATCTCAGCAAGGGTGGTGGTCGGGTACTAGTAGGATAATTCCATGATCTGGGACTCCCAGTGGGGAGTGACGCAGTCAAGGGACACATCTTAGAAAATAGTGGGTGCACAGCCTGGGATTTTCCATGCATTAAAATGAGTAGATGGAAAATCGAGAGTTGTGTACCTGTAATTTTCCAAGATTGCTCCCTGCCAACACTGCTTTGCACTGGGAGCATCGGATCATGTAATCACCTCTTATATTTGGCCTTGGTGTCTTAGAGTTATGGAAGGGAAAATCAGTTAAGGTTCCAGGCCTGATTACTATTCAGCAGCCCTTTGTGTGGACATCGATTGAAGACAGGATTGTGCTGTCATATCTGTTCCTTCCTCCGCACACAGGTAAGTAGCTTGTCACAGGTTGAAGCTCACACTACAAAAGATACAGTAGTATAGTGGTTATGTTACTGGACTAGTAATCCAGAGGCCTGGACTAATGATCCGGAGACATGAGTTCAAATCATACCATGGCAGCTGGGGAATTTAAATTCAGTTAATAAATACATCTGGAATAAAAAGCTAGTATCATAATGGTAACCATGTAACTGCCAGATTGTTGTAAAAACCCAACTGGTTCACTGATGTCCCTTAGGGAAGGAAATCTGCTGTCCTTACCCGGTTTGGCCTATATGTAACTCCAGACCCACAGCAATATGGTTGACTCTTAACAGCCCTCTGAAATGGCCGACTAAGCCACTTAAGAGCAATAAATGCTGGCCTTGCCAGCGACACCACATCCCGTGAATGAAAAAAGAAAAAAAACACTTGAATAAAGGTCACTGTGGGGAGGTACCAGAGGGGAATTTGCTGCCATGGAACAATACCTCCAACAAGGAGTCGACACCTTTGAGAGAGAAGGAAGAAAGGAGAACAATTCCAAGGAGGAAAAATTCCCGATTCAGATGGATAATTTTTAAAATTTATGTGAGAGCTCATAGCTATAGTGTATTGCATGTAAGCTTTAAACAGGACTATAATAGAGGCCCAATATGAAAGTCTTGCTGGAGGCTCACATATCACATTTTGCATGGAGTAAGCAAGCCATCATTGTTTTGACATTGATCTTCACATTTCGAAGAGGTGCCACCGCTGGAATACTTTTATAAGCCACAGTAAAACAATAAGAGCTCTTGCAATGTCAAAGTGCAAAGAATGTAACAGCCCCTCTGTTTTTGAAGTGGACTTTACATTTTAGGAGAGGAAATTCATTTTTTTTTTTAAAGTCCAGCTGGGACTCGTATCGTATTGTTGTGAAGAAGAAAACTACCAATGGTTATTTAACATTTAATTAGTAAGTTAACCAGGGTCAAAATATACTGAATATATCTATCAGATATTTTGTAAGTACCCATAGAGAACATTTGCTTCTTGCTCGTTATTGTTTATTAATTCTGTATATAGTTTAAAAGCCACTATTGAAAGCTTACTATGTTAAACTGTATTGTTGCCGAATGCTGATTAGCTATTAATTTTCATACAAATTCCTCTGATTAAGAATTTGGCCTCATATACCCAGCTGTTTCACATAGTGAAAATGCTTGCTGTGAAAAATGAGACCACTGCTCCAATCTGTTGATAAAACCAGCGCTGCACGTGGGAATTTAGTGAAAGCAATATTTTTTTTCTTTTAAAAGGATTTAAGTCATCGTAAAAGTATTTGTACTCACAGCTGTGCTTCAGGGAAACTTTGATTCACATGGCTGCTTGATTGATAGAGTCTTCAACATTTTGTGAATATAACAATGTGCAGGTTTAAACAAAACCCAGCTAGAATGCTGCTGCTAACAGTTGCCAATAAGCAGTGAACTGAAATTGATTGACTGTTACACAATTGAGCTCTCTCATTCTAGAATATTCACTCATGCTGGAAAAGTACGTTTGATTTTCAGTGGTCAGCCTGTGGAATTAATATTCACTGACCTAACTCAGATTATATCTGTGACAAAAGCTCTGCCAGGTGTTTTGTTCATTCCACAATGACATCACTTGTCTTTGGGCAGTACCTTTTTGCAATGGAACAGGCCAATAGAGGTGTAAAAAGGTCACCTGCTCTTACCATTGTGATCATTCGTCATTTGTGGTCCTGCTGACATAGAAATGCTGTATGTACAAAGGTACACAAGGTTGCAATCAACATTTAGTTGCCTCATGTTAATCGCAGTTTAATGTCGTTGACTCGAGAGTGCTATTATCATGTTAGTCCAGTGAAACACCAATTCCATTTATGCAGGCGGTATGTGAGAGTGAACCGTTTAATGTCAAACTAGAAACAGCAGGTCCTCAGAACAAAATTTAATATCAATATTGGTCTTGCATGTAATGATATTATGGTGCAAAGGTACACCATTTAAAATGTTTCAGCCTTTTGTGAAGTGGAAAAGAAAACTTGGTAGAGCTAAGCATGGAAATTTTTAAAAAATTGAAAGTGATGGCTTTTCTTTTAGGTGACTTATAACATCAGGGCCTAAAAATTCGGTTGCTTTGCGCCTCCCGTTAACGCGCTAAGAGGGCGCTAACCGGGCACAAAGCAACTAGCACCTGGACGCGTGCCACCAACGCCTCCTGCGAAATTCAGCAGGAGGTTAGTGGCGGCGGTAACCGTTAGCGCCCCGTGGCGCTGCACCGCCGCCGATGACGTCATCGCTGTGCGCAGCGCCCTGCTCGCGCCCCAGCCGCGATCTTTGGTAGCGCCCCCTGACTTTATGTCAGACGGGGTCCGGGAGGCCTACCTGTGACCAGGGCAGCGCTAATTAAAAGGATGGTGCCGGGCGGCCATTTTTGTTGCTGGCCACCTGCCAGCACCTGCTCCCTCTGCTGTCCCCGGCCTCCTCTGAAGCCCCGCTGTGGAGTGCTGGCTGCGCTCCGTGAGCCCGGCACTTCTCTTGAGTGTTGGGCTCTTTTGCCAGCACTCCGATCTGCGGTGGCTCAACTGGGCCCCGGGTCTTTAAGAAGGGGAGGAAGGCCTGCAGTATCGAAGCGTCCCAAGAGGGAGGCAGGACGCTTCCAGTAGCACCCCGCTTCCCTCTTGGGGGCGCTACCGATGAATTTCATCCGCGGGGGCGCTAATTTTTTCGGGGTGCTAAAAGTAGTGCCCCGGCAAAATTAGCGCCCCAAAGGGGGCGTGACTCAATTTTTCCCCCATAGAATCATAACGGCACAGAAGGGGCCATTTGGCCCATCAAGTCCGTGCCGGCTCTCTGTAGAGCAATCCAGTCAGTCCCATTCCCCTGCTCTATCCCTGTAGCCCTGCAAGTTTATTTCCCTCAAGTGCCTATCCAGTCTCCCCTTGAAAACATGAGTGTCTCTGCTTCCACCACTTCCGTCGGCAGCAAGTTCCAGGTCCTCACCACTCGCTGCGTAAAAAAGGTTTTCCTCACATCCTCTCTGTATCTCTTGCCCAAAACCTTAAATCTGTGTTCCCTAGTTCTTGTACCATCAACTAGTGGGAACAGCCTTTCCCCGTCTAGCCTATCCAAACTCGTCATAATCTTGTACATCTCTATCAAATCACCCCTGAACCTTCTTTGCTCTAATGAAAACAAATCCAGCTTCTCCAATCTTTCCTTGTAGCTAAGATCGCCATCCCTGGAACCATTCTGGTAAATCTCCTCTGCACCCACTCAAGGGCCTTCACATCCTTCCTAAAGTGTGGTGACCAGTACTGGACGCAATACTCCAGTTGTGGCCTAACCAGCGCTTTATAAAGGTTCAGCATAACTTCTCTACTTTTGTACTTAATACCTCTATTTATGAAGCCCAAGATCCCATATGCTTTGTTAACCACTCTCTCAATATGTCCTGCCACCTTCAGGGACCTATGCCCACTAACTCTCAGGTCCCTCTGTCCCTGTACACTCTTTAAAACTGTGCCATTAAGTGTATATTGCCTCTCCCTGTTCCTTCTGCCAAAATGCATCACCTCACACTTCCCTGTATTAAATTCCATCTGCCACTTGTCTGCCCATTCTACTAGCCTTTCTATGTCCTGTTGCAGTCGATTGGTATCATCCTCACTGTTTGCCACACCCCCAAGTTTGGTGTCATCAGCAAATTTAGAAATTCTACTCTGTATTCCAATATCCAGGTAATTTATATATATCAAAAAAAGCAGTGGCCCCATCACTGACACTTGGGGAACACCACTGTCTACCATCCTCCATTCTGAAAAACAGCCATTTACCACAGCTCGCTGTTTTCTATCCTTAAACCAATTCCTTATCCAAACTGCCACTGACCCACCGATTCAATGAGCCTCAATTTTGTTAACCAGTCTTCTATGTGGTACTTTGTCAAACGCCTTCCTAAAATCCATGTAGAAAACATCCATTGCATTCCCTTCATCAATCCTCCTTGTTACTTCCAAGAATTCAATTAGATTAGTCAAACATGATCTGCCTTTTACAAATCCGTGTTGGCTCTCCTTAATTAGCTTAAACCTCTCCAAGTGCCCGTTAATTTTTTCCTTGATTATTGTTTCTAAAACTTTACCCAGCACTGATGTTAAACTGACCAGCCTGTAGTTACTAGAATTTCCCTTACACCCTTTCTTGAACAATGGTGTCACATTTGCCACTTCTGAATCCTCAGGCACCGCTCCCGCAATTAGGGAAGATTGGAAAATTATTGGCAAACTCTTCCGCTATCTCCTCCCCCAATTCCCTTAGCAACCTGGGATGCAAGTCATCTGGACTAGGCGACTTATCCACTCTAAGTATACCCAGCCTTTCTAGCACATCCTGTCTATCAATTTTCATCCCTTCCATTGCTTCTACCTTTTCCACTTCTACCGATATTTTGTCAGTATCCACCTCCTTAGTAAACACTGATACAAAGGGCTGGATTTTTTCAAGGGGACGCGTTGGGGGCGGGACTGCTGGTTATCGGGTTTCAGTCCCGTCCCCAACGAAGTCCGACCAAACCACGCTATTTTCCCTTGATTGACCTTGTTAAGCCCGCCCTGCGGGCTTAGCCGGCCAATTAAGGGAAAGCCAGTGACAGAGGACGTCAGCGTATGACATTTCATCTGTTGAGAATTTTTGACAGATGAATTGTCAGCGTTTGACAGCTTTGAGAAGCTGTCAAACACTGACAATCTCTGTTCTAAGGTGAGCCCTTGCACAAAGACTCACCAAAACCTCTTTCCTCAGCAGAAATCAGATGGCTGCTGCATCTGAGAATGCAGCAGCCATTTTGTCATCTCTGCCATTGAGATGAGGCACCTCCAGATCCCCAAGGGTTGAAGCCTGCAGGAAGAAGCAAAGGTAAGTAAACTTTTTCTAACACTTTACACTCACCTCTCCACACTTGCACCCATCACTCACCTCCACAGGGGACTTTTCGATCCCTCTCACCCCCACAGACCCAATGCCCGCCTCGCTGACCCTGGCGAGGTTTACAGCCATTGGGAAGCCCGGACTTGCAGGGGTACAATGGGGATAAGCCTCTTAACTGCCTGTTAACAGGCAGCAGGCAGTTAATTGCTCTCATCCCCTTCCCGCCTCGAGGAGATAGGTCCCTGCGCGAATCGGAGACCCGCCTCCCGGGAAGATGGCACGGAGGTGGGTTGGGAGCGGGGTCGGTACCCGCTCCCAGTTTCTACCATTTTCCCGGCAGTCCTGCCTCCATACCTGCCTCCCCAGGGCTGGGAAAATTCCCCCCATAGTACTGATTGAGTATTCTAGCCTTGCCCTGCGCCTCTAAGCATATATCACCCTCTTTGCCCCTAATAGGCCCGACCCCGCCTCTTACCACCCGCTTACTGATTACATGCCGGTAGAAGATTTTTGGGTTCCCTTTTATGTTAACTGCCATTCTACTCTAATATTCTCTCTTTGCCAATCTTATTTTCACCTTCACTTCCCTTCTCAACATATTGTATTTGGCCTGGTTCTCCCTTGAAGAATTCACCTGACATGCATCACACATCCTCTTTTTTTGTTTCATTATCTTTTCTATCTCCCTCGTCATCCAAGGAGTCCTTGCTTTGGTTCCCTTACCCTTCCCTCTTGTTGGAATGTACCTAGCCTGTACTTGGAACATCTCCTCCTTAAAGATCACCCATTGTTCCATTACAGTTTTTCCTGCCAGCCTTTGGTTCCATTTTACCCTGGCTAGATCCTTTCACATCCCATTAAAGTTAGCCCTATTCCAGTTTAGAAGTTCCACTCTAGATTGTTCCATGCTCCTCTCCATTTCTAATCTAAATCTTATGATACAATGATCACTCGTACCCAAGTGTTCTCCCACAGACACTTGGTCATAGAAACATAGAAGATAGGAGCAGGAGTAGGCCATTCGGCCCTTCGAGCCTGCTCTGCCATTCAATGAGATCATGGCTGATCATCCAAATTCAGTACCCTGTCCCTGCCTTCTCCCCATATCCCTTGATCCCTTTAGCCTCAAGAAATATATCCAACTCTTTCTTGAATATATTTAATGAACTGGCCTCCACCGCCCTCTGTGGCAGAGAATTCCACAGGTTCACCACTCTCTGGGTGAAGATATTCCTCCTCATTTCAGTCCTAAATGGCTTACCCCTTATCCTTAGACTATGACCCCTGGTTCTGGACTCCCCGGCCATCCGAAACATCCTTCCTGCATCTAGTCTGTCCACACCTGACAGAATTTTATAGGTTTCGATGAGATCCCCTCTCAATCTTCTAAACTCCAGTGAGTATAAGCCCAATCGACACAGTCTCTCCTCATACGTCATTCCTGCCATCCCAGGTATCAGCCTGGTGAATCTTCGCTGCACTCCCTCCATGGCAAGAAAGTCCTTCCTCAGGTAAGGTGACCAAAACTGCACACAATACTCAAGGTGCGGTCTCACCAAGGCCCTGTACAACTGCAGCAAGACTTCCTTGTTCCTGTACTCGAACCGTCTTGCTACGAAGGCCAACATACCATTTGCCTTCTTAACCGCCTGCTGCACCTGCATGCTTACCTTCAGCGACTGGTGCACAATAACACCCAGGTCTCTTTGCACTTCCCCTTCTCCCAATCTATTGCCATTCAAATAATAATCTGCCTTCCTGTTTTTGCCACCAAAGTGGATAACCTCACATTTATCCACATTATAGTGCATTTGCCATGTTTCTGCCCAATCACCCAATCTGTCCAAATCGTACTGGAGTTTCACGACATCCTCCTCACAGCTTACCCTCCCACCCAGCTTGGTGTCGTCTGCAAATTTGGAGATATTACATCCAATTCCCTTGTCCAGATCATTAATATATATTGTGAACAGCTGGGGTCCTAGGACCGATCCTTGCGGTACCCCACTAATCACTGCCTGCCACTCGGAAAACGACCCGTTTATTCCAACTCTTTGCTTTCTGTCCGCCAACCAGTTCTCTATCCAAGTCAATACCTTGCCCCCAATCCCATGTGCCTTAATTTTGCACGCTAATCTCTTATGTGGGACCTTATCGAAAGCCTTCTGAAAGTCCAAATACACCACATCCACTGGTTCTCCCGTATCTATTTTACCAGTTACATCCTCAAAAAATTCCAGTAGGTTAGTCAAGCATGATTTACCTTTTGTAAATCCATGTTGACTTTGTCCGATCCTGTCACTGCTTCCCAAGTGCTCTGCTATTACATCTTTTATAATAGACTCTAGCATTTTCCCCACTACCAATGTCAGGCTTACTGGTCTATAATTCCCCGCTTTTTCTCTACCACCCTTTTTAAATAGTGGGGTAACATTAGCTACCCTCCAATCCATGGGTACCGTTCCAGAGTCTATCGAGTTCTGGAAGATGACCAGCAATGCATCTACTATCTCTAGGGCCACTTCCTTAAATACCCTGGGATGTAGACCATCAGGCCCTGGGGATTTATCGGCCTTCAGTCCCATCAATTTTCCTAACACCATTTCCCTACAAATACTGATTTCTTTCAGTTCCTCCCTTTCATCAGACCCTATGTTCCCTGGCATCTCTGGGAGGTTATTTGTGTCCTCCTTTGTGAAGACAGAACCAAAGTATGTATTTGGTTGGTCTTCCATTTCCTTGTTTCCCATTATAAATTCCCCTGATTCTGACTGTAAGGGACCTACGCTTGACTTCACCAATCTTTTTCTCTTCACATATCTATAAAAGCTTTTACAGTCAGTTTTTATGTTCCCAGCTAGCTTACTCTCATATTCTATTTTCCCTTTCTTAATTAATCCCTTTGTCCTCCTTTGTTGACTCCTAAACTGCTCCCAATCCTCAGGATTATTGCTTTTTCTAGCCAATTTATACGTCCTCTTCTTGGATCTTATGCTATCCCTAATTTCCCTTGTTAGCCACGGTTGAGTCACCTTTTTTGTTTTATTTTTATGCCAAACTGGGATGAACAATTTCTGTAGCTCATCCATTCGGTCTTTGAATGTTTGCCATTGCCTATCCACCGTCAACCCTTTGAGTGCCATTCCCCAATCAGTCCTACCCAACTCGCTCCTCAGACCATCGTAGTTTCCTTTATTTAAATTGAGGACCCTTGTCTCTGAGTCAACTACTTCATTCTCCATCTTAATGAAGAATTCGATCATATTATGATCGCTCCGACCCAAGGGGCCTCGTACAACAAGATTGCTAATTAATCCTTTCTCATTCCATAGTACCCAGTCTAAGATGGCCTGATCTCTGGTTGGTTCCTCGACATATTGGTCCAGGAAACCATCCCGTAAACACTCCAGGAATTCCTCCTCCACAGTATTGTTACTAATTTGGCTGGCCCAATCTATATGTAGATTAAAGTCACCCGTGATGACTGCTGTGCCCTTATTGCACACTTCTTTAATTTCCCTTTGAATGCCATCCCCAACCTCCGCCTTACTGTTTGGAGGTCTATATACCACTCCCACTAATGTTTTTTTCCCCTTAGTATTTCTCAATTCTACCCATACAGATTCCACATCATCAGAGCTAATATCCTTCATTACAATTGTATTAATCCCTTCTTTAACCAGTAATGCTACCCCACCTCCCTTTCCTTTTTGCCTATCTTTCCTGAATATCGAATACCCCTGGATGTTGAGTTCCCAGCCTTGGCCATCCTTGAGCCACGTTTCCGTAATCCCAACCAAATCATAATCGTTTACCTCTATTTGCGCAGCCAATTCATCCACCTTATTACAAATGCTCCTCGCATTAAGACACAAAGCCTTCAGGCTTGTTTTTTTAACGCTCTTAGACCTATTAGAATTATTATTTACTGTGGCCACGTTTGATTTAAACCGTTGATTTCTCTGACAGCCACTTTTGTTTTTCTCCTTCCTATCTTTTGCTTTTATCCCTGTTTTCCTTTCCTCTGTCTCCCTGCTCAGGTTCCCAACTCCCTGCCATTTTAGTTTAAACCTCCCCGCAAGGATATTTGTCCCGCTCTGGTTCAGGTGCAACCCGTCCGACTTGTACAAGTCCCACCTTCCCCAGAAGCAGGCCCAGTGATCCAGGAAACTAAAGCCCTCCCTCCTGCACCAACTCTTTAGCCACGCATTCATCTGCTCTATCCTCCTATTCCTATTCTCACCAGCACGTGGCACCGGGAGTAATCCAGAGATTACAACCTTTGAGGTCCTACTCTTTAATCTGCTACCTAGCTCCCTAAATTCTTGCTGCAGGACCTCATCCCTCTTCCTACCTATGTCGTTGGTCCCAATGTGAACCATGACCTCTGCCTGTTCACCCTCCCCCGACCTGGCCCACCTCATTCCCCAGCACCAGATCCAGCAATGCCTCCTTCCTAGTTGGGCCAAGAACATACTGGTCAGGGAAATTCTCCTGAACACATTTCAGAAATTCCCCCCCCTTCATTCCCTTTACCCTAGCATTATCCCAATTGATATTTGGGTTATTAAAGTCCCCTAATATCACCACTCTATAGCTCTAGCATATCTCTGCGATTTCCCTGCAGATTTGCTCCTCTACCTCCCTCTCACTATTCGGAGGCCTATAGAATACCCCCAATAGCGTGATCATACCCTTTTTGCTCCTCAACTCTAACCAAATGGATTCTGTCCTTGTCCCCTCAAGAACATCCTCCCTTTCCAACACTACAATGTCTTCTTTAAGCAGCACTGCCACCCCACCTCCCTTTTTTCCTACCGTATCTTTTCTGAACACCTTGTACCCTGGAATATTAAGTGCCCAGTCTGCACCGTTTTTAAGCCACGTTTCCGTCATTGCCACAACATCATATTGCCACATGGCTAATTGTGCTTGTAGCTCACCAACCTTATTCATCACACTTTGTGCGTTTACATACATGCATTCTAAACCCATTTTTGAATGTTTTGAAGTCCTGGTGAAGTTCGTCACATTGAGAATGTATTTGAAACTTTCACAGTAAGAGATCTGAAAAAGAATGGAGTGATGTCTGTCAAGTAATGATTTTTTTAAAATGGTTCATCTCATGATGAGTGCTTTTCATTTTTGGAAGTTCATTCCATTGTTCCAGAAGCTTGCTTATAAGGGCATTTCTAGATTAATAAGGGTTTACCTGGATAGCACACTAAGCTAGCCTATGGATGCATCTATACTCTATGACATGGAGTAGCAGGAAGTGGGATTGTGCCCAGTTTACCACATTTTGGGATCGATTTTGAATTTTGTGTGATCGATGAGAGGTGCGCACCAACTGATCAACCGCACTGGAAGCAACTTGCTGTGTAAAATTTTTTCCTCATGTCGCCTCTGGCTCTTTTGCTAATTACCTTAAATCGGTGTCCTCTGGTTACCAACCCTTCTGCCACGGCAAACAGTTTGTCCTTATTTAATCTATCAAAACCCCTCAAGATTTTGAACACCTCTTTCAAATCTCCCCTTAACCTTCTCTGCTGCAAGCAATCAGTGCCTTACGATCCTGATTTGCATATTGAAATTAACGTACTGCCTGAAACAGGTAGTCGCTTTGGGCGCTTAGTTGTATGTTGCTTTCAAAATGGCACTGCATCATTGGGGTTAACAGGGCGGTACGGCTACCGACCCCATTTTGAAACTGCTACCGTCAGATGATACAAGTTAAATGGACCCTTGTGGTTTTATATTGTGTGTATTGCCAGTAGCTACCCAGTAGAGGCCAGGAGTTGCTCCACAGCGAAGAGAAAATTGAAAGATTTTTCTCCTAAGAACAAGGGATGAAACACCACTTATATTTGTGCCTACCTTTTAAGTAAAATTTCACTACTCATCCACGATTTCTACTTCAAGAGTGACATATGCAGAAATCTAGGATTAGATTGTCTGCTTAACTTGTTAGTCATGAAATGGAGCTGGGAAGGGGAGGAAGTAAACTAGAGAGGAGAAAAAAAATGAAAATACGTTTTGTTAAAATAAGAAAAACATACTGTGGAAATACTGTAATTAATGGCTGCAAGCTTGCAAACAAAATATTTTTAGACATGTTTCCAGACGGATTTTAATATAATTTTAGTTCACTTAATAGAAAAATAAGCTGAAGGAAAGTAGATTAATTTAAAAGTGTATTTATGTCATCTAATCCAATTAGGAATAATATTAAATTGGGTTACTTAAAATAGTACTGTAACATTTGCAATTTGATTGAGGGAGTTCAACTAAAGAACAAAGCTTGTGTCACAGGGCTTTATGAACACACAAATCTATTATAGAACTATCAGTTAAGAGCACACTGGGCATTTCAAAACTTCCAGTAACTCTCCCTCTTACTCTGCCAGGCGGCGCACACTTTCGGCAATTAATAGTTGGAATTTTTTTTGTATTCAGTGACATATCTGCACCCGTGTTACTTATGTCACATCGGTCACAAAAGGCAACATTTCTGACAAGCAGTATCCTTACTACTGGTGGTATTCATGTGTTGCGGTTAGTGGAAAATAGTTGACCATGGCTCCAACCCAGATCCTGCTTAAAGCCTATTACATGCAGCATGCCAATGAAATTCCATTCAGCCCCAATGTTTGGGTAGAACTGCCCAGTTTTACTTCCATCTATTCAGACATTAAAGGTAAATTGCATGAGTTTTTTAAACATTAAAGAGACAGAGGCTTTTTTGCTAACATTGTATAAATGCTTGGGGTGGATTTTCAACTTACCACCAGGACATAAAACTGCCGTTGTGGATCGGCTGCTCCTTATGAAAACAACCTGATGTTCCTTTAATTGAAAATAGGGTGGTTTCTGTCATGGGTTTACTTAGAGTGCTGTTTTAGTGGATTTTTCTTTTGTTATTTTTAGTGCTATATAAACGGATGTCTCCTGAGTTTTACCAGATCATACCATAGAGGATATGTTTCTGTCAAGTGACAAAGGAACAGAGGAACCAACTGTAAAATTAGGAATTTTTCTCTGTCTTTCATTCGTTTTGTTGCAGTACTGGTGGCAGGAGTGAAAAATTGGGCAGGTCCTACTATACCAAATCCCCATCCATTCTTGTGCTTGTTCCAGTTTTCCCATGTCACTTTTTCCGAACCAGAAGTGTCCACCTAAATAAGGGTGTTCATGACGGAGTGACATTATAGGTCACATTTGCTGTCACAATAACTTTGGGAACACGGAAGAGAATGGCATTCAGCATTCCCAAGCAAGGGACTGCACGTTTAAAGATTTAAACACCATCGATGGAAGGACAATTGATCCAGTGCGGCAGATTTTTTTCGCGGTAATTAAAGTCTCTAAAATGTTTCTGCCCTTCAGGTTGGCTGTCCCTTTAAACTTCTGCAGACATCCAACGGGTCTTTTTCCGAGTGGCAGGCAGGTTGGGTGATTGGGCAGATGCAATATAATGTGGATAAATGCGAGGTTATCCACTTTGGTGGCAAAAACAGGAAGGCAGATTATTATCTGAATGGCAATAGATTGGGAAAAGGGGAAGTGCAACGAGACCTGGGTGTCCTTGTGCACCAGTCGCTGAAGGTAAGCATGCAGGTGCAGCAGGCGGTTAAGAAGGCAAATGGTATGTTGGCCTTCATAGTGAGAGGATTCGAGTACAGGAGCAAGGATTTCTTGCTGCAGTTGTACAGGGCCTTGGGTGAGGCCACACCTTGAGTATTGTGTGCAGTTTTGGTCACCTTATCTGAGGAAGGATGTTCTTGCCATGGAGGGAGTGTAGTGAAGATTCACCAGACTGATACCTGGGATGGCAGGAATGACGTATGAGGAGAGATTGGGTCGATTGGGCTTATATTCGCTGGAGTTTAGAAGAATGAGAGGGGATCTCATTGAAACTTATAAAATTCCAACAGGACTAGACAGACTAGATGCAGGAAGAATGCTCCCGATGGCGGGGGCGCCCAGAACCAGAGGTCACAGTCTAAGGATAAGGGGTAAGCCATTTAGGACAGAGATGAGAAGGAATTTCTTCATCCAGAAAGTGGTGAACCTGTGGAATTCTCTACCACAGAAGGCAGTTGAGGCCAATTCATTAAATATATTCAAGAAGGAGTTAGATATATTTTTTAAGGCTAAAGGGATCAAGGGATATGGGGAGAAAGCAGGGACAGTGTACTGAATTTGGATGATCAGCCATGATCTCATTAAATGGCGGAACAGGCTCGAAGGGCCGAATGGCCTACTCCTGCTCCTATCTTCTATGTTTCTAACTCCTGCAGCAGCAGCCAACCCCTCCCCCGCCCCCCCCCCCCGGCCTGTGGTAATCCTGAACCACAGGGAGCTCCCTGAAATATTGGCCCGGAATTTGCGGTCTGTAATAACGGCAAACCAACAGATTTTGCCGTCATTACCCCTCTGAAACTGACTGCGACTTCAGGATTTAGCGCATGCGCATCTAAACACGAAAATCCTGAAGTCGCGGACAGTCATTCACTGCTCCGACACTGACTGCGTTGTGGACCCCCGCCGCCACCCCCCAGTGAGAGTCCCAATCTTTATTTCGCTCTCTGTAACATTTTTAAAAAGTCAATTTCCTGCTTTCCTGTCTGTGAGAATTCTGCAGTGTGATTGGCTGCTTAGTCAGCTTGTTGACATCACTGCAGCATCGCACTAGTAATTCCCATTGCAGAGCGCTGAAATCAATTGAATGTCGAAAAGACAAATTTTTCTTCTTTTAAATGCAGGCTCATAAGTTTGAGATATCCAAACTTACGGGCCTGTATTTAAAAGGACAGTATCTGAGCACCGCATTTTTCTGCATTTATTAAAGCATGTGCCAGAAAGGACACAAGATGGCCCTCCAGCTCGTAAATTCCTGCTCCTTCACTGCCGATATCACCTGCTCCTGCTGACTCATGCTCCTTGAATCATTCAATCATCCTGTTATATCTCAGTATCTAAATCCCCCTGGGTAGATCTGTTCTGGTGCTAGAACCATTACGAGTGAGTGATGCAGGGCGCTCTAAAGCGCTGGCTTCTTCTGAGCAACCAGGATGTTGCATTACTTGTGTGGCACACCTGCACAAGAGAAGACGGATATATGTTAGAATACTGGCTATGTTGCATCCACTCAAATGTTGCTTACATGAGAATATACTGTGTTAGATTGTGCTTGAGTGGGCAGTGAGTGACTGAGCAGGGTGAGAGGAAAGAACTGGAGAAGATTGATACTTGTTCTGAGCTGGGAAACAGTGCTGACATTCCTCTGCTGTCTGTCAGCCTCCTGTCATATCTTTGGCTGGAGTCTGCCATTATGGCCCCAAATCCCCCCTCCCTCCCGTGTAGTACTCCCAAGTTACATAGAAATTGTGCTACTATATGTTCTCTGGCAGACAATAGGGAGGGAAGTCCCACACGGGGAGAAGTCCCGCCTCCACGCAACACTGATGTAAATGGCCCCATGAATTTACATCTTTTAAAGTCATCAGTGCATGATTCAACCAGTGAGGTTTGCTGAGCATCATTGGTATTGTTTACGCTAGTTAAAAAATAAATGTCCAAGCCAGTTATTGCCGTTGACCTGTCATAATAGTAGATTTCTTTCACCATTGTTCTGAGACTAGGCAGTAGGCCAGTTAGTTTGTTGGTTGCATGGATGACTTTCAGTTGAACTGGCGAATAGTCAGTTGTTAACAATGGAAATCATGCTGCAACCAGGTAATTATTTACAGGTATTACAGCTGGAATTTTGGCAATAACAACTCAAGACAAAAAAGCAAATTCATGAGTTTGCAAAGTTACTACACTGAATTAAATTGAACTTACATCACTGAATTATGTCTTTGATGTTAAGTTTACTTTATCCAGAAACACTAGTTTGAAATTCACAGTAAACTTCAAAGTAATTCTATATTCACTTTGTAGTAAAACGAAAAGAATTAAAATAGAAAACAGTTCACGCAGTTTTACAGTTTCTTAACTGGTACTTTTATGGAAGATTTTTTTAATGACAGAGTACATAAAACATTATATTAATTATAATCAGGAATACATTAATTCTTGTAATTCTGTACTTTTTTTTAGACTAGGGATTGCAATTTTAACCGCAGGGCGGGTATGCAGCTAAAATTGCTCAGATTACTTATCCACCCCGGAGCCACCGGCAGCTGATGGTTGTTGATTTTAACCTGCTCTGCAGAGCAGGTGGGGTCCTTGTTTACATATGCATGTCGGGTCCTGGTGCTCTAACTGTGATTTTAACTCGGCAGTCTGAGCAGGAAGCTGCAGTAGCTTTCCCGCCAGGTGAAGACTGAGGTAAGAGGATCCGTGGACAGAAGAGGCCCAAACGAGCAAGCCATTTTGCTTTGAAAAAGGGTTTCAACCCAAAACGGCGACTTTTAATTTCTCTCCACGGATGTTGCCTGGCCTGCTGAGTTTTTCCAGCATTTTCTGTTATTTAAGCTATTTTACTTTCCTTGTAGGGCCAGGAGGAGCAGGAGAGCTCCTCCGAGCTTCACAAGGAAAGCATAGGCCTACCCTGCCTCAGACTTACACCCCCATTCCCAATCACAAGACCCCCGCGGGATGGCTGACCCCACCGCCTACCTCCTGTCAGCAGACTGAAATTTCTGCTGCTTCCCACCAGATTGGGCGGGATTTAAATGATTTAAATGGGAGTTAAAATACTTGGGTCTCATTTATAAGCAACAGTTGAATTTCTAATTCACACATCTACCCACCCACCTAAAACTGGCCCCGAGTTAAAATTGGGCCTTAACTGTTGGATTTTGAAGAAGAGGTTATCGACACATAATGCATGAAATTAGATTTTTTTAAATGGTGCTTAGATTTTAAATAAGAGCGATAAAAGTCCATTCAAATTTGTATGCAGCTGTTCTTTTCTTTATTGTTTTTTGGGCATTAATGGGTTGAAGTTTGATTTTAATTCATTTGTAAAAATGTGTGTCAACAAGATTTGTGCAACTTTCCTCCACTTGTGACAGTTGTATATCCTGGGCTTCATATGATGTGGTATTTTACTGTTCATATCTCTAAACATTTGCTAATGATAAATACTGTACATCATTTCTTTCTTTTTGTTTATTCTCGGGACATGGGCGTGGCTGGCAAGGCTGGAATTTATCGCACATCCCTCCTTGCCCTAACCTTTCTAGCGGTTGGATGCAACTGAGTGGCTTGTTAGGCCACTTCACAGGGCAGTTAAGAGTCAACCACCTTGTGTGGGACTGGAGTATCATATAAGCCGGACTGGGCAAGGATGGCAGCAACGTTCCCTTTAAGCCGTGCGGCGCTCTAGCGGTCACTCACAGCTGATGAGCCGGCTTTTAAATAGTAAAACCGCGCTTGCGCGGAATTTTGAATGGCCCATGCAGCCCGTTAAAGGGGCCGCGTGGGCCAAAAAAAAATTAGAGGGAACATTGGATGGCAGGTTTTCTTCCATAAAGCTAGCTTCGTGGTTAGTTTTTTATTCATAACATTTCCAGATTTTTTAACTGAATTCAAACTCAAACTGCTACAGTTGGTTTTGAACTCATGTTCTCTGGATTATTAATCCAGGCCTCTGCATTACTAGTCCAGTAACAGAACCACTACAATGCCAAAAAAGTAGTATGTCTAGAGTATTGGGCAAGTGATGACCTATGCATTTATATTCTACCTCACTATCTTTTATTAGTCATGCTGCTTGCACCAAACTAATGTACATGTGTGGCTTGATAATAAGAAAGGAAAATAAAATCTCCTTTCCATAGTGCAAAGGATAGAGGTCCATTTAGGCTTTTTTAAACTGTATTGGCCAGTGGCTATGTTATGGAGTTTTGAGATACAAATGTGCATTCACAAATCCCCATTCAGTTCCTAATCTCAGCAGAGCCTTCAATGGAAGCAGAAGTTACATGGCAAGTTTTTCTCAACAGTTAACATCACAAGGGGGTACTATTTCATTCCCAGGTTACGTTATCAAGCAAGTAAATATAGAGCTGTGTGAGTCTAATCCCATAAAAGATGCTCAGCCTGCTTATGGGAATAACTGATCGCACTGACTGGAGAAAGTATCTGCGGTAGCCCCGAATTATTAGCAGTGGTGCTCCTGTACCTCCCGGCAGTGTTAAAAGTAGCACTGACAGAGGCCTAGCTGCCCGCCTTCTCAGTCAGAGGAATGGTGCGAGGATCCTGAATTGCTTTCAAAATGGGCAGAAAATATAAATAAAATAAGCTCTCTAGGAGCAGACAATTTTGATTAATAACGTAGACCTGGGGCACTGCTGCATTATTATTTTAAAATGTGTGACACACTCATTTTACAACCTGATGACAAAAGATGTTTTATAAGGTTACCTGTGTGCAATGACCTCGGCTAAAAGCTTTTTTTTGCCAGTGGCATTAATCTGGTAAATAAATCTAAAGAATAATACCCAACTTTAGGAGCACTGAATGAAGGGTTTATGTGAACCATTCATGGATTGCAGTCTGTACTTGCTATTTGCTCTGACTGGAGTCTTTTTTCCTTTCCCCGAAAACAAGTTCTTTGTGAATAACATATGGTTGGTAACACAGATCTGTTCAGCATTCCTGACATAGTTCTTATGCTACATCATGTAGCCTGAATCCGTGTGTTACATATGTTCGAGTATTAAAACACAGTGGTTTGCTGTTCAGATTCTGCAACTGCCATCATTATTTACCCTTGAAATATTTCTGAATAATTATTTTGTTCAAGGGGGCACAAAAAAAATGCAGCTGCTAACAACAAAGGATTAGGGATTGGTTGAGTAAATTATAGCTGTGCAACATTACCAATTCAAATGAACACCAAAGTCTAATCATTTAATTCAAACTTTACACTAATGGGCAACCTGAGTGTGGGAAATAACCCGGGAATTGCCTTGGTTTGTCCCGACTCCCAGATGGAAGATCTCTTGGCCATTTCCAAAAATGACCACATGTCCCTGTTTGTGTTTTGAAGACAGCAACAAATGACGTCAGTAATTACCCTAATTAAATTTGTAACTAACTTTGTGAAAATTCTGAAAGTAAACTACAACACTAGTTAAAATTTTTCTTGGGTAAACAGTCCTCGCAATATTGTTAACAATTTACTTACTTTTTATTAATAAAGTCCTGGCAATCAATTCTGTTGTATGGAAAATTATGACTGAAGGAAATTAAAGGCTTACGTGCCTTATTCTTTGTAAACACGGTTTGTTACCTAACAACAGTGGGATCTTGTAGTGTTTATTTTGGCTTCAGCTGTGGCAAAATTGTCTACGCAGCGAGGTACAACTGCTCTTATCTGGATAACAGCTGTTCCATAGAGTACAATCATCACCTGAAATAGTTGTTTTTAAAATATTGTTTGGATTTTCTCAGAATTTGTAACTTTTTTAAAAAATGGGCATAATTGCTCCTATAGAAACATAAAAACATAGAAGATAGGAGCAGGAGTAGGCCATTCGGCCCTTGAGCCTCCTCCGCCATTCAATGAGATCATGGCTGATCATCCAAATTCAGTACCCTGTCCCTGCTTTCTCCCCATACCCCTTGATCCCTTTAGCCTTAAGAAATATATCTAACTCCTTCTTGAATATATTTAAGGAATTGGCCTCAACTGCCTTTTGTGGTAGAGAATTCCACAAGTTCACCACTCTCTGGGTGAAGAAATTCCTCCTCATCTCTGTCCTAAATGGCTTACCCCTTATCTTTAGACTGTGACCCCTGGTTCTGGACTCCCCCACCATCGGGAGCATCCTTCCTGCATCTAGTCTGTCTAGTCCTGTTAGAATTTTATAAGTTTCAATGAGATCCCCTCTCATTCTTCTAAACTCCAGCGAATATAAGCCCAATCGACCCAATCTCTCCTCATACGTCATTCCTGCCATCCCAGGTATCAGTCTGGTGAATCTTCACTGCACTCCCTCCATGGCAAGAACATCCTTCCTCAGATAAGGCAACCAAAACTGCACACAATACTCAAGGTGTGGTCTCGCCAAGGCCCTGTACAACTGCAGCAAGACACCCTTGCTCCTGTACTCTAATCCTCTCGCTATGAAGGCCAACATACCATTTGCGTTCTTAACCGCCTGCTGCACCTGCATGCTTACCTTCAGCAACTGGTGCACAAGGACACCCAGGTCTCGTTGCACTTCCCCTTCTCCCAATCTATTGCTGTTCAGATAATAATCTGCCTTCCTGTTTTTGCCACCAAAGTGGATAACCTCGCACTTATCCATAGAAACATAGAAGATAGGAGCAGGAGTAGGCTATTCGGCCCCTCGAGCCTGCTCCGCCATTCAATGCGATCATGGCTGATCATCCAAATTCAGTAGCCCGTCCCTGCTTTCTCCCCATATCCCTTGATCCCCTTAGCCTTAAGAAATATATCTAACTCCTTCTTGAATATATTTAATGAATTGGCCTCAACTGTCTTCTGTGGTAGAGAATTCCACAGGTTCACCACTCTCTGGGTGAAGAAATTCCTCCTCATCTCAGTCCTAAATGGCTTACCCCTTATCTTTAGACTGTGACCCCTGGTTCTGGACTCCCCCGCCATCGGGAACAGCCTTCCTGCATCTAGTCTGTCTAGCCTTTTAGAATTTTATAAGTTTCAATGAGATCCCCTCTCATTCTTCTAAACTCTAGCGAATATAAGCCTAATCGACCCAATCTCGCTTCATACTTCATTCCTGCCATACCAGGTATCAGTCTGGTGAATCTTCGCTGCACTCCCTCCATGGCAAGAACATCCTTCCTCAGATAAGGCAACCAAAACTGCACACAATACTTAAGGTGTGGTCTCACCAAGGCCCTGTACAGCTGCAGCAAGACATCCTTGCTCCTGTACTCGAAACCTCTCGCTATGAAGGCCAGCACACCATTTGCCTTCTTAACCGCCTGCTGCACCTGCATGCTTACCTTCAGCGACTGGTGCACAAGGACACCTAGGTCTCGTTGCACTTCCCCTTTTCCCAATCTATTGCTATTCAGATAATAATCTGCCTTCCTGTTTTTGCCACCAAAGTGGATAACCTCGCATTATATTGCATCTGCCCAATCACCCAACCTGTCCAAATCGTACTGGAGTTTCTCGGCATCCTCCTCACAGCACAAACGCCCACCCAGCTTTGTGTCGTCTGCAAACTTGGAGATATTACATCTAGTTCCCTCGTCTAGATCATTAATATATATTGTGAATAACTGCGGTATCCCACTAGTCACTGCCTTCCACTCGGAAAAAGACCCGTTTATTCCAACTCTTTGCTTCCTGTCTGCCAACCAGTTTTCTATGCAAGTCAGTACCTTACCCCCAATCCCATGTGCTTTAACTTTACACGCTAATCTCTTATGCGGGACCTTATCGAAAGCCTTCTGAAAGTCCAAATACACCACATCCACTGGTTCTCCCTTATCTATTCTACCAGTTACATCCTCAAAAAATTCCAGTAGATTAGTCAAGCACGATTTACCTTTTGTAAATCCATGTTGACTTTGTCCGATCCTGTCACTGTTTTCAAAGTGCTCTGCTATTACATCTTTTATAACGGACTCTGGCATTTTCCCCACTACCGATGTCAGGCTTACCGGTCTATAATTCCCCATTTTCTCTCTACCACCTTTTTTAAATAGTGGGGTTACATTAGCTACCCTCCAATCCATGGGAACTGTTCCAGAGGCTATAGAATTTTGGAAGATGACCAGCAATGCATCTACTATTTCTAGGGCCACTTCCTTAAGTACCCTGGGATGTAGATTATCAGGCCCTGGGGATTTATCGGCCTTCAATCCCATCAATTTCCCTAACACCATTTCCCTACAAATACTGATTTCATTCAGTTCCTCCCTCTCATTAGACCCTATGTTCCCCGACATCTCTGGGAGGTTATTTGTGTCCTCCTTTGTGAAGACAGAACCAAAGTATGCATTTCATTGGTCAGCCATTTCTTTATAAATTCCCCTGATTCTGACTGCAGGGGACCTATGCTTGACTTCACCAATCTTTTTCTCTTCACATATTTATAGTAGCTTTTACAGTCAGTTTTTATGTTCCCTGCAAGCTTACTCTATTTTCCCCCTCTTAATTAATCATATGAAGTCCCATTACTGCAAATAGCTCTGAAAGTGAGCTCCCTTTATCATGTGTTCTTATTTCCAAGTTGTCTTAATTTAAAAAGAGACATTATTGGGAAAGTAATGCTCTGGTAGAATTCCAAGAGTCTAATTCATTAAACATCATAGTCCTTGAGTAATAAAACTCACTACGCACTTGGTTTGAGCATAAAGCAAGGCTTTAACCAACTTGTTTCAGAACATGGAAGGCTAGTTGTACTTCACTAGTTCCTTGTCTTACAAAATGTCCTTGGAACGCTGGGGCCGACGCACGAGTATTTATACTCCTTGGACAGCGCCACCAGCTGGCCGTCCAGCATTATTTCACGAGTAGTTTCTTGATGATTGATTAAGAAAGGGAAGATAGATTATGAAAGTAAATTAGCAAAAAATATAAAAACAGATAGTAAGAGTTTTTATAGTTATATAAAAAGAAAAAGGGTGGCTAAAGTAAATGTTGGTCCCCTAGAGGATGAGACCGGGAAATTAATGGTGGAAAATATGGAGATGGCAAAAACACTGAATGAATATTTTACATCAGTCTTTACAGTAGAAGACACTAAGAATATCCCAACACTGGACAAACAGGGGGCTAAAGGGGGGAGGAGCTAAACACGATCAAAATCACTAAGGAAGTGGTACTCGGTAAAATAATGGGACTCAAGGCGGATAAATCACCTGGACCTGATGGCTTACATCCTAGGGTCTTGAGGGAAGTGGCGGTAGGGATTGTGGATGCATTGGTAATAATTTTCCAAAACTCCCTGGACTCGGCAAAGGTCCCGGCAGACTGGAAAACTGCTAATGTAACACCCTTATTTAAAAAGGGCAGTAGACAGAAGGCTGGAAACTATAGACCGGTTAGCCTAACATCTGTGGTAGGTAAAATTTTGGAGTCCATTATTAAGGAGACAGTAACAGGACATTTGGATAATCATAATTTAATAGGACAAAGTCAGCATGGTTTTATGAAGGGGAAGTCATGTTTGACAAATTTGCTGGAGTTCTTTGAGGAAGTAACGTATAGGGTGGATAAAGGGGAACCAGTGGACGTAGTGTATTTAGACTTCCAAAAGGCATTTGACAAGGTGCCACACAAAAGATTATTGCTTAAGATAAAAAATCACGGGATTGGGGGTAATATTCTGGCATGGATAGAGGATTGGCTATCTAACAGAAGGCAGAGAGTTGGGATAAATGGTTCATTCTCAGACTGGCAATCAGTAACTAGTGGTGTTCCGCAGGGGTCAGTGCTGGGTCCCCAACTCTTTACAATCTATATTAACGATTTGGAGGAGGGGACCAAGTGTAACATATCAAAGTTTGCAGATGATACTAAGATGGGAGGGAAAGTAGTGAGTGAGGAGGACGTAAAAAACCTTCAAGGGGACATAGACAGGCTAAGTAAGTGGGCAGAGATTTGGCAGATGGAATACAATACTGGAAAGTGTGAGGTTATGCACTTTGGCAGGAAAAATCATAGAGCAAGTTATTATCTTAATGGCAAGAAACTGGAAAGTACTGAAGTACAAAGGGATCTGGGGGTCCTGGTGCACGAAACCCAAAAGGTTAGTATGCAGGTGCAGCAAGTGATTAAGAAGGCCAATGGAATGTTGGCTTTCATTGCTAAGGGGATAGAATATAAAAATAGGGAGGTATTGCTTCAGTTGTACAAGGTATTGGTGAGGCCGCACCTGGAATACTGCGTACAGTTTTGGTGTCCATACTTAAGAAAGGACATACTTGCTCTCGAGTCAGTACAAAGAAGGTTCACTCGGTTAATCCCGGGGATGAGGGGATGGACATATGAGGAGAGGTTGAGTAGATTGGGACTCTACTCATTGGAGTTCAGAAGAATGAGAGGCGATCTTATTGAAACATATAAGATTGTGAAGGGGTCGGATCGGGTGGATGCGGGGAAGATGTTCCCGATGATGGGTGAAACTAGAACTAGGGGGCATAGTCTTAGAATAAGGGGCTGCTCTTTCAAAACTGAGATGAGGAGGAACTACTTCACTCAGAGGGTGGTAGGTCCATGGAATATGCTGCCCCAAAAAGCTGTAGAAGCTACATCATTACATAAATTTAAAACAGAAATAGACAGTTTCCTAGAAGTAAAGGGAATTAAGGGTTACGGGGAGCGGGCAGGAATTTGGACATGAGTCTAGGTTCGGATCGGTCATGGCCCTGTGGGTAGCGGAGCGGGCCCCGGGGCCGTGTAGCCTGATCCTGCTCCTATTTCGTGTGTCTAATTCTGTTAGATTCAGGAGATGGTTCTGTGATAGTGGATTGGCGGTTAGGATCAGATCAGCCATGATCTTATTGAATGGCGGAGCAGGCTCGAGGGGCCGATTGGCCTACTCCTGCTCCTATTTCTTATGTTCTTATGAGTGATGAGATTTATAACAGTCCTCTCATAGAAGACAAAATCTTCTCATGAAAAATGAATATGCTGGTTTTTATACACCCAGCCTATGCAAGGTGAAATTATTTTAACGATTTCAAGAAAGGTATGTGATGCTAACAATGGGGAGCCCTGTGCGATATTGTACCTAAGATGTCCAGAAAGCTGTTGATAAGTTCTTGCATGAAAGTCTGATACACAAGCTTAAGGAAATGGGTAAATCCCGGAGGCAAATAAGGATTTGGCTAAAAACAGAAAGCAGCCACTACTTGCTAGGGGCGTAATATAAAGTTGGGTGATATACTGCATGAAGTGCTCCAGGAACAAGTTCTGGTACCACTACTATTCCTAAGCTATAGGAACAATCTGGATTCAGAAGCAAACAGCAATTTGATCAATTATGATATTCAACTTGGGGGAGGGGCAGTTGACTGTCAAGAGGCAACCAAGGAGCTATTCATAACTTAGGAGGGTAGATTTTTTTACTGGAAGTATGCTGGAGAGCCAATGTAAATCCTGCAGAAGGCTGCACCATTGGCTCCCCACTAAGCCCGGCCACTTCCAGTATTTTCTACAGGGAAGTGATGGTGATCATATAATGGACCAAATTTTGCTGGAGTGGGGCATCTCGCAGCGTACGTTATTTGTTAGACTTTTCCCTGCACCCTTCAGCTCGAAAACACTTTGTGCCGTAACTTGCTGGAAATGTCGAACTGATAATGGTGTGCCGAGGGCAACAGGGCATCTGGAACCTTAATGAATGGCAGGACCAACAGTCTATCTCCTTAACCAATGAGATTTAAGGATTGAGAAAGAAACAGAGGAATGCTGGAGGGTGCATTAGAGTCAAATCAGGTACAGAAAGAGAAAAAAAGAGGAAAAGAAAGGTTGGATTGAGAGAGAGAGTGAACAAAGAGACAGAAAGTAAAAGTTAAAAAAAATCATTAAAAAAATTAACATTTAAAAAAATCTGTAAGAAGAATTTACTACATGCAGGAATGAGACTGAACAGTTTAAATTGTTCACTTTCTGGGCCAGTGAGGTTGATTGGCATCGCATTAACAATTATCATGTTATTAAAGGGTACTTACTCTCTTAATTACCAGCCTTAACTTTCTGCAGCGAGTTTAATGGGCAATTAATATGCAAATCCAGCAAGTTCTTAAAAATAACCGGGAGGCTCAGGGCAAGATGCCATTTGTGTGAAGCAAACGGCGGAGCGGTGTAAATCGACCAGCAAGTTCTGGAGATTCACAGCTCACGGCGTATCTCTTAATCCCCTAATTTGCTGGCCGATTTGCGCATAAATAACTGGGTGAATAATGGCGTGTGTCGTTAACAATGTCATTTTCCCAGCAAGATTTGGCCCAATATGTCTGCCCAATATGGGTGAATGTATTATAATTGGGCGCAAATGACAGAACATATTATATGACGTATTTCCCTTGGAAATGCAGGGTGCAAGTAATGCTGGTGCATTCATGGTATTCAGTGTTACTGCGGTAGTAGGGTATGGGATTTAAAAATTAAAGGGCTGGAATGTCTATGCAATCAATTACAGGGTGATTGTGTAAACTAAGGTGCATGTTTTAAAAATAATTTTACTCTGTGCACGACACCAAGGATGATGGTCACACTACCCTGCAGGCCTTCTAAACACATTCTTTAGTTGCCCAGGTGGAGAATTGGGGGGCACACCAAAATCTGACCCTGGAAAGTCATTTGGTGCTAGGAGAACTTCTTTGGGGCAGGTGACACCTCCTCTAAGTCCAAGATGTACTGGGATTCTGCAAAAGCGGAAAATCCTAGCCATCACGTCTAGTCATTGCAGAGCAGCAATCAACAAAGCAAACAGAACACTGAGCTATATTGCCAAATCGTGAGAGTAAAGGCTGTCATGTCCGGTAAACTTTGAGTGATCCATACGACTATGGTTACTGAGACACATCCAGGTGTGAAATTGGTCTTTGCCAGTAACACGAATCGGCAGCCCATTTTACCGCGCCCAATTTTCTTTTCCATTGAAATCAATGGAAAAGCCCATTTTGTGCTAATAGCAAAGACCAATTTCACCCCCATTCAAGTCCTTGAAGCAGTGAAAATCCCTACTGTCAGGTTTGGGTTAAGAAGGTAGTCTATAGAAACTCTGACTCCAGCTTTGAAAGGGGGCAAATGATATTTTAAAGTTAAACCATGACTATTGGGGCAACGGATATAGGTATGGACAGATAAAAGACAAGTTCAAGATAAATGTTAGGAAGCACTTCTACACGCAAAGTGTAATTAATGGAATGATCTTCTGGATAGGTTGTGGAGATTAAACGTTTCAAATCATTCAATTCATATCAACTAGATATTGGGAGGTGGGATGAGCTAGATGGGCCTAATGTGTTCGCTTATTTGTTTATATCTTTGTGAAATTCTATAAAATTCTTACTGTGATAAAGTTAGTGCCAAGTTTCACATCCCCCCAAGTGCTATGTTTCTATTTTTAGTGCAGATCAACAAACCAAAATGGCGGCGCGCATGGACGCAGCGGCTTTGTCTCTCCCGAGACTGTGCGTTTTTACCTTCTTCCTGTATCTCTTCTTGACTCTGCTCACGCGGGAATTGAGGGCGGACCTGCTGTACAGCCGGCAGACGCTCCTCGATATCGGGGTCGATTGCGTGCAGCTCACACTCGGCGCCGTCGATCTGCCTCCCGACATCGCTCGATCCCCGGGACCAGCGTGGCGTCCTCCCCCAGCCGGAAGTCGGCGCAGACCGCGCAGAGAGCGCAAACAGAAGCGGGGCAAGAGGGCCGGAATCCACAACAGGTTAAAGAGGGCCCCACACAAACCCTCCCTCCCAAGTATTTTCCTGGCCAACGTTAGGTCACTGGAAAATAAAATGGATGAGATCAAACTTGATCTCTCCTCACAGAAAAGGACAAAGGAATGCTGCGCCATGATCTTCACAGAGACCTGGTTGAACAACGGCATCCCTGACACCACCATCCAGCTAGAAGGACGCACGGTCTTCCGCGCCGACAGAACTGCAGACTCCGGTAAGAGCAAGGGAGGCGGTTTGTGCATTTACACTAACAATGCCTGGTGCACTAACACGGACATAATCGATAGATCCTGTTCTGCTGATTTGGAATTCCTCATGGTAAGGTGCAGACCCTTCTACCTGCCTCGGGAATTCACGGCTGTTATCATCACTTCGGTCTACATCCCACCACATACTAATGCCAAACTAGCACTGAAGGACCGCTACAGGGCCATCAGCGAACAACAAATTGCGCACCCAGACGGAGCCTTTATCGTCGCGGGGGACTTCAATCACATAAACCTAAAATCTGTACTTCCGAAATTCCACCAGAATGCTTCCTGCCCCACAAGAGGGGAGAACACACTGGATCAAGTCTACACGAGCATTGTAGACGCTTATAAGGCCATTCCCTGCCCCCACCTTGGGAAGTCTGACCACCTCCTTGTTTCTAGCCCCAGCATACAAACTGCTCATCAAAAGAGTGAAAACATCAGTAAGATCAGTGAAAGTATGGCCAGAGGGGGCAGTCTCAGAGCTTCAGGATTGCTTCGAACACACTGATTGGAGCATGTTTGCCCATACTGACATTGAGGAATACGCATCCACAGTGCTATTCTACATCAACAGTTGCGTCGAGGTCGTCACGACCCATAAAAATATCAGGACATATCCCAACCAGAAACCCTGGATGAACGGGGAGGTCCGCTTGCTGTTGAAAGCACGCGACGTAGCATTTAAATCTGGCGACGCGGCGGCTTACAGTGCAGCTCGGACCAACCTAAAAAAGGGTATCAGGACTGCCAAAAGAAAACAGACACTGCGGATTGAGGATCATTTCCACAACAACTCGGACCCCCGGCGCATGTGGCAAGGCATCCAGTCTATCACCGACTATAAGAGTAAAAACACCAGCCCCCCGGTTAGCGATGCCTCCCTTCCGGAGGAGCTTAACAACTTCTACGCTCGCTTTGACAGGGACAACAGGGAGCCGGCTACCAAAGCCTTGCCACCCCCGGAAGACCAGGTGCTCACTCTGTCGACCTCCGACGTAAGGGGTGCTGTACGCGGAGTGAACACACGTAAGGCTGCTGGACCTGACAGCATCCCTGGACGGGTACTCAAAGAATGTGCTGATCAGTTGGCTGATGTCTTCACCGCCATCTTCAATCTGTCACTGGCCCAGGCAGTAGTCCCTACATGCTTCAAGACCGCCACCATTATTCCTGTGCCAAAGCAAACGGCTGTGATGTGTCTGAACGACTATCGACCTGTCGCACTCACACCCATCATAATGAAGTGTTTCGAGAGACTGGTCCTGGCTCACATCAAAGCCAGTGTTCCCGCCTCTCTCGACCAACACCAGTTTGCCTATCGCGCAAACAGATCAACGGAGGATGCAACCACAACTGCTCTTCATTCTGCACTGAAACACTTAGACGGTAGAGACCTACATCAGAATGCTGTTCATAGACTACAGCTCAGCATTCAATACCATCGTCCCCAACAAGCTGGCCACCAAACTCCACACTCTTGGCCTGAACACTTCCCTTTGCAACTGGACCCTGGACTTCCTTACTAACAGACCCCAGTCTGTCAAATTAGGTAACCACACCTCCCCCGCCCTGACCCTGAACATGGGGGCCCCACAAGGTTGTGTGCTGAGCCCCCTCCTCTACTCCCTCTTCACCCACGACTGTGTGGCTGTTCATGGTTCCAACACCATCATCAAGTTTGCGGATGATACCACGGTGGTAGGCCAGATCACCAACAACGATGAGTCAGCCTACAGGGAGGAGGTCCAGAACCTTGTGAAGTGGTGCGCCGACAACAACCTGGCCCTTAACATCAAGAAAACCAAGGAAATCATTGTGGACTTCAGGAAGTCTAAATGCGGATGACACACTCCCATCCACATCCAAGGGGCTGTGGTGGAAAAGGTGGGCAGCTTTAAGTTCCTCGGAGTCCACATCACGGAAGACCTCTCCTGGTCCCTCAATACCTCCTCTTTGGTGAAGAAGGCCCAGCAGCGCTTTATTTCCTAAGGAGGCTGAAGGGATGCAACCTGTCACCCTGGATCCTCTCTAACTTTTACCGCTGCACAATAGAGAGCATCCTGATGAACTGTATCACAGTGTGGTATAGCAGCTGTACCTCCTATGACTGGAAAGCCCTGCAGCGGGTAGTCAAAACTGCCCAACGCATTACCGGCACCCGGCTACCGACCATTGAGAACATCTACCAGAAACGCTGTCTACGGAGGTCACTGACCATCATCAAAGACCCTACCCACCCCAGCCACAGCTTGTTCGCCCCCCTGCCATCTGGGAGATGCTACAGATGCATTCGCACCCGCACGACCAGATTTAGGAACAGCTTCTTTCCCAGGGCTGTCATCCTACTGAACTCTGCTAATAAACTCTAAAGCCTGCACATCTGTCAATGCACTTTATTATGTTTATGTTTATGTTACAAGCCAAATGTATGTTAAATGTCTTAATCAAAATGTACACTCTCGGGAGCCGCAAGCTTACATTTCATTGTACTGCACTTGTGCACTAACAATGACAATAAAGTTGATTATTATTATTATTATTATCAAAAAACTGGAAATCTCTATAATGTTGATGACAACAAACAAAAACAGTACCAGATGCAAATGTTTAGTGTTGTGCAAACAAATATGCAATTAGATCCACATTGTTTTATTTATTTTGGTCTTCCCACTGATATTTACGAAGTGCTTTTCTCCTCCTCCACGACACATTGGCCGGAATTTTGCCTACCTCGGTGGGTCCGGTGTGGCTGGTGTCTGTGAGGGGTCACGACCCCGCTGTTGACTCCCGATTATCAAAATCCACGACAAGGCCTTGGACAACGTGGACCACTTTCCATACCTCGGGAGCCTACTGTCAACAAGGGCAGACATCGACGACGAAGTCCAACACCGCCTTCAGTGTGCCAGTGCAGCCTTCGGTCACCTGAGGAAGAGTGTGTTTGAAGACCAGGCCCTCAAACCCTGCACTAAGCTCATGGTCTACAGAGCAGCGGTGATACCCGCCCTGCTGTATGCCTCAGAGACATGGACCATGTACAGCAGGCACTTCAAAGCACTGGAGAGGTACCACCAATGCTACCTCCACAAGATCCTGCAAATCCATTGGCAGGATAGGCGCACCAACGTCAGTGTTCTTGCTCAGGCCAACATCCCCAGCATTGAAGCTTTGACCACGCTCGATCAGCTCCGATGGACGGGTCACATTGTCCGCATGCCCGATACGAGACTCCCAAAACAAGCGCTCTACTCGGAGCTCCGGCACGGCAAGAGAGCCCCAGGTGGGTAGAGGAAACGCTTCAAGGACACCCTCAAAGCCTCCTTGAAAAAGTGTAACATCCCCACCGACACCTGGGAATCCCTGGCCCAAGACCGCACAAAGTGGAGGAGAAGCATCTGGGAAGGCGCCGAATGCGGGAGAGGCGCAGGTAGGCCCCACAGCGGCGGCGGCGGACCTGTGTGGAGCAAGGCAGCGGCGGTGATTTAAAGAGGAGAGGAGCAGGTAGGCCCCACAGCGGCGGCGGCGGTGGCGGCCGACCTGTGTGGAGCAAGGCAGCGGCGGTGATTTAAAGAGCGGGAGAGGCGCAGGTAGGCCCCACAGCAGCGGCGGCGGCGGACCTGTGTGGAGCCAGGCAGCGGCGGCGATTTAAAGAGCAGGAGAGGAGCAGGTAGGCTCCACAGCGGCGGCGGACCTGTGTGGAGCAAGGCAGCGGCGGTGATTTAAAGAGGAGAGGAGCAGGTAGGCCCCACAGCGGTGGCGGACCTGTGTGGAGCAAGGCAGCGGCGGTGATTTAAAGAGGAGAGGAGCAGGTAGGCCCCACAGCGGCGGCGGCGGCGGCGGACCTGTGTGGAGCAAGGCAGCGGCGGTGATTTAAAGAGCGGGAGAGGTGCAGGTAGGTCCCACAGCAGCGGCGGCGGCGGACCTGTGTGGAGCGAGGCAGCGGCGGCGATTTAAAGAGCGGGAGAGGAGCAGGTAGGCCCCACAGCGGCGGCGGACCTGTGTGGAGCGAGGCAGCGGTGGTGATTTAAAGAGCGGGAGAGGAGCAGGTAGGTTTACCAATCTCCAAGCTCAGAGGGAGGGAGAGAGAGAGAAGTAAAAAGTTATCGAAGTGTGACGTCACCAGAAAGCAGGTAAGTGATTGGTTGGTGAGTATTTCTCTCATCTCCTTTTTTCCAAACTTAAATTTTGTGGTTTATAGTTTATAGGTGTCTGTGGTGTAGCGGGGACTGCTGGTAAACCAGGGCCCTTAAGTATATCATTTAATTCTAGTGTAATTGGTGGGATTGATTTGATTTAATTTAATTTGAATTCATTAAAGGGTAAGTCATGGCAGGAGGGCTCGGCCTTGTGGCATGCTCCTCCTGCGCTATGTGGGAAATCAGGGACACTTCCTGTGTCCCTGACGACCATGTGTGCGGGAAGTGTATCCAGCTGCAGCTACTGACAGACCGCATTGCGGCGCTGGAGCTACGAGTGGATACATACTGGAGAATTCGCGATGCTGAGGACGTCGTGGATAACACGTTTAGGGAGGTGGTCACACCGCAGGTAAAGGCTGCACAGGCAGGAAGAGAATGGATGACCACCAGGCAGAGTAGTAGGCGCAGGCAGGTAGTGCAGGGGTCCCCTGTGGCTATCCCCCTCTCAAACAGATATACCACTTTGGATATTGGTGAGGGAGATGGCTTATCAGAGGAAGGCAGCAGCAGCCAACTTCCTGGCACCGTGGGTGGTTCTGCTGCACAGGACGGGAGGAAAAAGAGTGGGAGAGCTATAGTAATAGGGGATGCTATTGTAAGGGGAATAGATAGGCGTTTCTGCGGCCGCAAACGAGACTCCGGGATGGTATGTTGCCTCCCTGGTACAAGGGTCAAGGATGTCTCAGAACGGCTGCAGAACATTTTGGAAGGGGAGGGTGAACAGCCAGTTGTCGTGGTATATATAGGTACCAACTGATATGCCATCAATGACTCAAGGACAAGGATTCAACTGAAGGCTTTTAATCACTAAGAACATAGCAGCATAGCAGGTCTTCCCACATCGGGTTCGTCAGGTAGTGAATGACTCATACAGCTCCTGAGACCTTTATATGGCAAAAGACAGGGGCGTAGCCAATACACACAATAGGAACAAAAGGGTGTGGTTCACACAATACAAGCAGGTAAAATACAAGCAGGTCTGATGGAAATACAAGCAGGTCTGATGAAGGCATATTTCATCACATTCACCCCTTCTACAGATTTAGTCTATCCGGGGGTGTGATAGTCCTTCCTGAACGTCGCAACAGTACCTCGGGTTCCGACCGGGAGTCCGTGGTGCCCTCCTGGGCATACCCATGTGCTGGGGGTGTTGCAGGTACTTCTGGGGGTGGTGAGGATACCTCTGGGGATGGTGGAGGTTCTTCTGGGGGTGGTGGTGATGGGTCGTCGTCGTCGCTTCCTGCCGAGGCGAGGTCCTTTATGGACACGGTGTCTTCACGCCCGTTGGCGTGCTTGACGTACGCGTACTGTGGGTTTGCGTGGAGTAGGTGTACTGCCTCCACGAGGGGATCCGTTTTGTGGCCCCTCACATGCTTCCGTAACAGGACTGTCCCTGGGGTGGAGAGCCACGAGGGTAGGGATACTCCTGAGGTTGATTTGCGGGGAAAAACAAACATCTTCTCGGGAGTGGCGTTAGTAGCAGTACACAGTAGCGACCTTATCGAGTGGAGTACGTCTGGGAGGACCTCCTGCCAGCGGGAGGTGGGGAGGCCTTTAGACCTTAGTGCTAAGGTGACCGCCTTCCACACTGTCGCGTTCTCCCTCTCCACTTGCCCATTACCCCGGGGGTTATAACTAGTGGTCCGACTCGTGGCTATCCCCTTCGACAGCAGGTATTGGCGCAGTTCATCGCTCATGAACGATGCCCCCCTGTCAGTGTGGATGTAGTTAGGCATGCCGAACGTGCAAAACAGGTTGCCGAGGCACTTGATGACCGTGGCACTGGTCATATCTGGGCAGGGGTAGGCGAATGGGAAGCGGGAGTACTCGTCCACAATGTTGAGAAAGTACACATTGCGGTCGGTGGAGGGGAGTGGTCCCTTGAAATCTAAGCTCAGGCGCTCGAATGGCCGTGTAGCTTTGATCAGGTGGGCTCGGTCGGGTCTGAAAAAACGGGGCTTGCATTCCGCACAGGTGCGGCAGTCCCTGGTCATAGACCGGACTTCCTCGATGGAATAGGGCAGGTTACGGGATTTTATAAAGTGGAATAGCCGGGTGACCCCCGGGTGGCAGAGGCCATTGTGGAGGCCCTGTAGCCTGTCCCCCTGGATGCTGGCACACATCCCTCGTGATAGGGCGTCGGGGGATTCGTTGAGGGCCCCCGGCCTATATATTATGTCGTACTCAAACGTGGAGAGTTCGATCCGCCACCTGAGAATTTTGTCGTTCTTGATCTTCCCCCTCTGTTTGTTGTTAAACATGAAGGCTACCGACCGCTGGTTGGTAAGCAGGGTGAAGCGTTTGCCGGCTAGGTAGTGCCTCCAGTGCCGCACTGCCTCCACTATGGCCTGGGCCACCTTCTCTACTGAGGAGTGCCTGATCTCGGGCCCTTGGAGGGTTCTTGAGAAAAAGGCTACGGGCCGCCCATCCTGGTTGAGGGTGGCTGCTAAAGCGAAGTCGGACGCATCACTTTCGACCTGGAAAGGGATGTTTTCGTCCACTGCCTGCAGCGCGGCCTTCTCAATGTCGTGTTTAATGCTGTTGAAGGCGGCGTGGGCCTCGGCTGTGAGCGGGAAGGACGTTGATTTCAGGAGGGGACGGGCCTTGTCGGAATAATTGGGGACCCATTGGGCGTAATAGGAGAAAAACCCCAGGCACCTTTTCAGGGCCTTGGGAGTGTTTGGTAGGGGTAGCTCCCGTAGGGGGCGCAATCGGTCGGGGTCCGGACCGATTTCCCCGTTTTCCACCACGCAGCCCAGGATACAGAGGCGCGTGGTGCTAAAGACACACTTATCCTCGTTGTAGGTGAGATTGAGTCTGAGGGCGGCTTTCAGAAATCTCGCGAGGTTCGAGTCGTGGTCTTGCTGGTCGTGGCCGCAGATGGTGACGTTGTCTAGGTATGGGTAGGTGGCTGTTAACTGGTTCTCATCGACGATGCGGTCCATCTCCCGCTGGAAGACCGAGACCCCGTTCGTTACCCCAAAGGGGACTCTGAGGAAGTGGTAGAGACGTCCGTTTGCCTCGAAGGCGGTGTATGGACGGTCCTCCGGCCTAATGGGGAGCTGGTGGTATGCCGATTTTAGGTTGATGGTGGAAAACACCCGGTATTGCGCGATTTGGTTAACCATATCCGCTATGCGGGGCAGAGGGTTGGCGTCTAGCTGGGTGTATAGATTAACCGCCTGGCTATAATCTATCACCATCCGCTTCTTTTCGCTACCCTTAACTACTACTATCTGGGCGCGCCACGGGCTGGTACTGCATTCGATGATACCCTCCCGCTTGAGTCTTTCTACTTCCGACGCAATGAACCGTCTATCCTCCCAGCTGTACCGCCTACTCTTGGTCGCTATGGGTCGACAGTTGGATGCGAGGTTGGCGAACAGAGAGGGCGGCTTGACCTTCAGGGTAGCCAGACCGCACACTGTGAGGGGCGGCTGGGACCCACCGTAGGTAAGCGTGATACTTTGGTGGTGGCACTGGAAGTCCAGACCCAAGATCACGCTCACACAGAGATCTGGCATTATCAATAGTTTAAAATCTCTGTAATCATTGCCTTTTACCAACAACATAACCGTGCAGAACCTGTAATTTTTGAGGTATGCGTCTTATCGGCCATGGCGATTTTGCCCTGTGTGGGGACTATCGTTAGAGAAAGTCGTTTTACCAGGCTAGGATGAATAAAGCTTTCGGTGCTCCCGCAGTCAATCAAGCATTTAACCTTGTTCCCGTTTACCTCTATGTCCATCATCGATTTAGACAACGGATGTGGCCTGGATTGATCCACTGTGATCAAGGCCACCAGTGGGTCCTGGAGGTCCGTGTAGTCGGGGCAAGATGGTGGACTCCATGAGGGTGGACAAGATGGCTTCCAAGATGGCCGCTCCCACGGTGCGCACGCGGCGGTGGTGGAGTTGGAGGCGGGGTTCCCTCTGCAGACTTTGCTGAAATGTCCTTTCTTCCCGCATTTAAAACAGGTGGTGCCCTTCGCTGGGCACAGATGCCTGGAGTGTTTGTCCTGGCCGCAGAAGTAGCATTTCGGGCCCCGATGCATTGCGGCAGTAGTGGGGCTCCTGGGTGGAGGCTGGGGCTCCGATGGTGCTGGGCTGGCCTGAGACCTGGGAGGTGAAGATGGCTTCCAAGATGGCGGCCCCCACGGCGCGCACGAGGCGGAGTGGGCCGCGTGGCCTAGGGAACAGGATTCAGAGTTCCTCAGGGCCATATCCAGCGATCGCGCTATATCTATAGCCTGTTTTAAGTCCAGTCCCTCCTTTTCAAACAATTTCTGCCGAATATAATTTGAACTGAGGCCCGCAATAAGGGAGTCTCGAATCAGCTCCTCCGTGTACACGATGGCAGACACGGCCTTACAGTTACAGTCTCTGCCCAGTACTTTTAGGTTTAGTATAAAGTCCTCTAGTGACTCACCATGCCGCTGCGTGCGAGTAGTCAGAAGATGCCTGGCGTACACCACGTTTATTGGCCGCGCATAGTGGGCCTTCAGGATGGTGCAGGCCTCCTCGTAGCTGGTGGCATCTTGGATGAGAGGGGAGACCCGATGGCTCACCCAGTTTCGCAGGATTCCCAGTTTCATGTCTCCGGTAGCGGTTTCGGCTGCAGCTATGGCAGTGGATGAGTTTGCAATGAAAAATTCTAAGCATTGGAACCAGTGTCCGAACTGTGTGGCTGCGTCTGAGGCATGGGGGTCCAGATCCAAGCGCTCTGGTTTCAGGAGTCGATCCATCTTGGTGTTTTAGTGATTAAAATTGATATGCCATCAATGACTCAAAGACAAGGATTCAACTGAAGGCTTTTAATCACTAAGAACATAGCAGCATAGCAGGCCTTCCCACATCGGGTTCGTCAGGTAGTGAATGACTCATACAGCTCCTGAGACCTTTATATGGCAAAAGACAGGGGCGTAGCCAATACACACAATAGGAACAAAAGGGTGTGGTTCACACAATACAAGCAGGTAAAATACAAGCAGGTCTGATGGAAATACAAGCAGGTCTGATGAAGGCATATTTCATCACACCAACGATATAGGTAAAAAATGGGATGAGGTCCTAAAAGCTGAATATAGGGAGTTAGGAGGTAAATTTAAAAAATAGGACCTCAAAGGTAGTAATCTCAGGATTGCTACCAGTGCCACGTGCTAGTCAGAGTAGAAATAGAAGGATATTTCAGATGAATACGTGGCTAGAGGAATGGTGCAAGGGGGAGGGATTCAAATTCCTGGGACATTGGAACCAGTCTGGGGGAGGTGGGACCAGTACAAACCGGACGGTTTGCACCTGGGCAGGACCGGGACCGATGTCCTAGGGGGAATGTTTGATAGTGCTCTGGGGGAGGGTTTAAACTAAAATGGCAGGGGGTTGGGAACCTGAGCAGGGAGACAGAAGAAAGGGAAACAAGGATAGAAGCAAAAGAAAGGAAGGAGAAAAACAAAGATGGCAGTCAGAGAAATCAACGGTTTAAATCAAACATGGCCACAGTAAATAATAATTCTAAAAGGTACAAGAGTGTTAAAAAAACAAGCCTGAAGGCTTTGTGTCTTAATGCGAGGAGCATTCGTAATAAGGTAGATGAATTAGCTGTGCAAATAGAGGTAAACGGATATGATATGATTGAGATTACGGAAACATGGCTCCAGGGTGACCAAGGCTGGGAACTCAACATCCGGGGGTATTCAATATTCAAGAAAGATAGGCAAAAAGGAAAAGGAGGTGGGGTAGCATTGCTGGTTAAAGAGGGGATTAATACAATTGAAAGGAAGGATATTAGCTCTGATGATGTGGAATCTGTATGGGTAGAACTGAGAAATACCAAGGGGCAGAAAACGTTAGTGGGAGTGGTATACAGACCTCCAAACAGTAATGCGGAGATTGGGGATGGCATTAAACGGGAATTTAGAGATGCGTGCAATAAGGGCACAGCAGTTATCGTGGGTGACTTTAATCTGCGTAATAGATTGGGCTAACCAAATTAGTAACAATATTATGGAGGAGGAATTCCTGGAGTGTATACGAGATGGTTTCCTGGACCAATATGTCGAGGAACCAACTAGAGATCAGGCCATCTTAGACTGGGTATTATGTAATGAGAAAGGATTAATTAGCAATCTTGTTGTGCGAGGCCCCTTGGGTCGGAACGGTCATAATATGATAGAATTCTTCATTAAGATGGAGAGTGAAGTAGCTGACTCAGAGACTAGGGTCCTGAAGTTAAAGGAAACTACAATGGTATGAGGCGCGAGTTGGGTAGGATTGATTGGGGAATGTTACTCAAAGGGTTGACGGTGGATAGGCAATGGCAAACATCAAAGATCGCATGGATGAACTACAGAATTTGTTCATCCCAGTTTGGCATAAAAATAAAACAAAAAAGGTGACTCAACTGTGGCTAACAAGGGAAATTAGGGATAGCATAAGATCCAAGGAGAAGACATAAAAATTGGCCAGAAAAAGCAGTAAACCTGAGGATTGGGAGCAGTTTAGGATTCAGCAAAGGAGGACAAAGGGATTAATTAAGAGGGGAAAATAGAGTATGAGAGTAAGCTTGCGTAGAACATAAAAACTGACTGTAAAAGCTTTTATAGATATGTGAAGAGCAAAAGATTGGTGAAATCAAGCGTAGGTCCCTTGCAGTCAGAATCAGGGGAATTTATAATGGGGAACAAAGAAATGGCTGACCAATTAAATACATACTTTGGTTCTGTCTTCACAAAGGAGGACACAAATAACCTCCCAGAGATGCCGGGGAACATAGGGCCTGATGAAAGGGTGGAACTGAAAGAAATCAGTATTTGTAGGGAAATGGTGTTAGGGAAATTGACAGGATTGAAGGCCGATAAATCCCCAGGGCCTGATAATCTACATCCTAGGGTATTTAAGGAAGTGGCCCTAGAAATAGTAGATGCATTGCTGGTCATCTTCCAAAATTCTATAGACTCTGGAACAGTTCTCATGGATTGGAGGGCAGCTAATGTAACCCCACTATTTAAAAAAGGTGGTCGAGAGAAAACGGGGAATTATGGACCGGTAAGCCTGACACCGGTAGTGGGGAAAATGCCAGAGTCCGTTATAAAAGATGTAATAGCAGAGCACTTTGAAAACAGTGACAGGATCGGACAAAGTCAACATGGATTTACAAAAGGTAAATCGTGCTTGACTACTGGAATTTTTTGAGGATGTAACTGGTAGAATAGATAAGGGAGAACCAGTGGATGTGGTGTATTTGGACTTTCAGAAGGCTTTCGATAAGGTCCCGCATAAGAGATTAGCGTGTAAAGTTAAGGCACATGGGATTGGGGGCAAGGTACTGACTTGGATAAAGAACTGGTTGGCAGACAGGAAGCAAAGAGTTGGAATAAATGGCTCTTTTTCCGAGTGGCAGGCAGTGACTAATGGGGTACCGCAGGGATCGGTCCTAGGACCCCAGCTATTCACAATATATATAAATGATCTAGACAAGGGAACTAGATGTAATATCTCCAAGTTTGCAGACGACACAAAGCTGGGTGGGCGTGTGTGCTGTGAGGAGGATGCCGAGAAACTCCAGTATGATTTGGACAGGTTGGGTGATTGGGAAGAAGCATGGCAGATGCAGTATAATGTGGATAAATGCGAGGTTATCCACTTTGGTGACAAAAACAGGAAGGCAGATTATTATATGAACGGCAATAGATTGGGAGAAGGGGAAGTGTAACGAGACCTGGGTGTCCTTGTGCACCAGTCGCTGAAGGTAAGCATGCAGGTGCAGCAGGCGGTTAAGAAGGCAAATGGTATGTTGGCCTTCGTAGCGAGAGGGTTCGAGTACAAGAACAAGGATGTCTTGCTGCAGTTGTACAGGGCCTTGGTGAGACCACACCTTGAGTATTGTGTGCAGTTTTGGTCGCCTTATCTGAGGAAGGATGTTCTTGCCGTGGAGGGAGTGCAGCAAAAATTCACCAGGCTGATACCTGAGATGGCAGGAATGACGTATGAGGAGAGATTGGGTCGATTGGGCTTATACTCGCTGGAGTTTAGAAGAATGAGAGGGGATCTGATTGAAACTTATAGAATTCTAACGGGACTGGACAGACTGGATGCAGGAAGGATGTTCCCGATGGCCGGGGAGTCCAGAACCAGGGGTCACAGTCTAAGGATAAGGGGTAAGCCATTTAGGACAGAGATGAGGAGGAATTTCCTCACCCAGAGAGTGGTGAACCTGTGGAATTCTGTACCACAGAAGGCAGTGGAGGCCAATTCATTAAATATGTTCAAGAAGGAGTTGGATGTATTTGTTAAGGCTGAAGGGATCAAGGGATATGGGGAGAAGGCACGGTCAGGGTACTGAATTTGGATGATCATAGAAACATAGAAGATAGGAGCAGGAGTAGCCATTCGGCCCCTCGAGCCTGCTCTGCCATTCAATGAGATCATGGCTGATCATCCAAATTCAGTACCCTGTCCCTGCCTTCTCCCCATATCCCTTGATCCCTTTAGCCTTAAGGAATATATCCAACTCCTTCTTGAATATATTTAATGAATTTACCTCCACTGCCTTCTGTGGTAGAGAATTCCACAGGTTCACCATTCTCTGGGTGAAGAAATTCCTGCTCATCTCTGTCCTAAATGGCTTACCCCTTATCCTTAGACTGTGACCCCTGGTTCTGGACTCCCCGGCCATCGGGAACATCCTTCCTGCATCCAGTCTGTCCAGTCCTGTTAGAATTTTATAAGTTTCAATGAGATCCTCTCTCATTCTTCTAAACTCCAGCGAGTATAAGCCCAATCGACCCAATCTCTCCTCATATGTCATTCCTGCCATCCCAGGTATCAGCCTGGTGAATCTTCGCTGCACTCCCTCCATGGCAAGAACATCCTTCCTCAGATAAGGCGACCAAAACTGCACACAATACTCAAGGTGTGGTCTCACCAAGGCCCTGTACAACTGCAGCAAGACATCCTTGTTCTTGTACTCGAACCCTTTCGCTATGAAGGCCAACATACCATTTGCCTTCATAACCGCCTGCTGCACCTGCATGCTTACTTTCAGCAACTGGTGCACAAGGATGCCCAGATCTCATTGCACTTCCCCTTCTCCCAATCTATTGCCGTTCATATAATAATCTGCCTTCCTGTTTTTGCCACCAAAGTGAATAACCTTGCATTTATCCACATTATACTGCACCTGCCATGCTTCTGCCCAATCACCCAACCTGTCCAAATCATACTGGAATTTCTCGGCATCCTCCTCACAGCACACACACCCACCCAGCTTTGTATCGTCTGCAAACTTGGAGGTATTACATCTAGTTCCCTCGTCTATATCATTTGTATATATTGTGAATAGCTGTGGTCCTAGGACCGATCCCTGCGGCACCCCACTAGTCACTGCCTGCCACTCAGAAAAAGAGCCGTTTATTCCAGCCATGATCTCATTTAATGGCAGAGCAGGCTCGAGGGGCCGAATGGCCTACTCCTGCTCCTATCTTCTCTGTTTCTATGTAACACCTCGAGTCTCTTCGCCGGGAGCAAGCGGAAGCCAAGCGCATGCAGCGCAAGTAGCGCACGTCAACCCAAGCACCCCACCCACCCGCCCTTTCATCCACCGCCTGCCCCACCTGTGACAGAGACTGTAGGTCCCGCATTGGACTCATCATTCACCTGCGAACTCATTTTTAATGTGGAAGCAAGTCATCCTCGGTTCCGAGGGACTGCCTAAGATGAAGGAGTAGACTCCATCCCGCTGTTGAAAATGAACTTACGTTAATGGGGCCGATTAAGCCCGCCCAGCGCGTTACCCAGCCTGATGAGATGGAGCGGGTCTGGTGACGTCATTCATGATGCGTTTTCAGCCGGAATCTTTAAAGGGACCATGGCCACATTACATTTGAAGTTTAATCTATCATAGTGCTATTAGTGCGCTACAGCATTGGAGTGCTGTAAACACTAACAATGACCGCACAGAGGCAGAGGGCTGCACCCAGGTTCTCCAATGACTCCCTCCATTTGCTTATGGAGGGAGTCAGAGCACGCAGGGAGGTCCTCTTCCCTTCTGATAGGCAGAAGAGACTTCCCCAAGAGACCAAGACAGCCTGGTTGTAGATTGCAGAGGAGGTCACAAGCAGCGATGTGGTCAGGAGGACCTGGGTGCAGTGTCGCAAAAGTTTTAATGATCTCATTAGATCAGGAATTGTTAGTACAAAGCTACACTCAACTGCATCCTGCTGTGTCTCTTATCACATCCCCATCACTCTAGCTTCCCTACCCTACTCCTGCACATCTTTACTCATACCAACATACCTTGCACCTCCATCCGTCCCTCTCTCTCTATCTACATTATCACATCCCCATCTCACTAGCCACCCTTCACACTCATCCTCATCCTAGTGCAATCATACCAACTAACAACACACAAGGGTAGCCACTTGGGTGTTTTATCCCATGTTTATGTAAAGTTTTCTGTTAATGTGGTGTCAAACGTAAAAATCTTTATTTTCAACACTTTGCGTTCTTGGACAGATTTGTTTGCACCTTTGGAAGTGGCTTAGTGAGATGCAGTGAATGGTGAGACATAACGGTACCTCCCGTAATGGTGATGAGTGTGAAAGGAATGGCTTGGACATTGTAGGGATGCTTTATGGTGTTGGTGTGGGGTGGTGCCAACCTGGTGCATCATGTGGCAGCCATATAGGTGTAAAGTGAAGTAAATCTGGCCATGATGAGGCCATCCCTGGCCTCCTGGGCAGCAATATGGTCGGGTGCTGATGCCCTGTGTCCTGTGCAGCATCAGTTGATTGCGGAGAAGGCTGGTGCTGTTGTTGGTGATGCTGGTGTTGAGGCTCATTGTGGTCCGATTCTGAGGACCAAGGTGAGACAGTATAAACGGCACCCATGTTGATGGAATAGATGGCAGGTAAAGTACAGATGACAGAAGCATTCTGTCAATGGTGAGAGAGTTCTTCCATTGAGGTGACACAGGATGGAGACTTTGCTGGAAACACTTGCAGCCTGCAGAATCTGTGCTGGAAATGGACTGAGCAACAGCTTCTGCCTGAGGAAATTGATCATCTGTCAAGTGGGAGCTTTTAGTGTACATTTGCTGCTGTCAAGTAATCAGCTGGCGCAATGGCCACGGAACTCCCGCCTCAGGTTGACAGACGTGGTTCCCGAACTGCGTGAATTCCGTGGCCATGCAGAGAAATTAAAAAAGTAAATGAGAAAAGGCTCTTAAGTGCCTGTAAACTACCTGATAATGATTTCAATTGGGTCGCCCACCGCTGCTGGTCGGGTCAGCTCCGCGATGACAGACGCACCTGGGGAAAAGGCATGTGGGAGCGAGATGATAGCGGGTTCCCGATACGCTGTCAAAAGTAACAACTTTCACACCTGACCCGCCACCGATCGTGCCCGCTACCACTTCGGAACATTCTGGCCGTTATACCTAGCCAAGAGGACAACAGATGATCTCTCTTGCTCTCTTGATTTCTCTTGCTCTTAAACTGGCCAATAAATGTATGAAAGTGGTGTGTATTCGCTCATTAAGTTGAGGAATGGTATTAATGGGGACTTTTCCACTTTTGGTATTGAAGCCGAGAAATTGGATCATGTTCAAGTTTAGCATACTGCACACGCCTAATGAGGCTGGCGGCAGGACCATGACAAAATGATCCGCCGGCCTCGTTAGGAAAGTACCGGTGAGCTTCCCCCAAGGCAACTCACCGCTCATGATGGCGCAGTAAGATGAGCCGGGTAAGACATCAGCCAATAGGTAAGTAAAAAATGTTACACTTGCCTTTTGAGTGGTTGCTTCCAGTGGTTCGTTCAAGGAGTGCTGGTTTGGCTGCTGAGCGCCTGAAGAAACTTGGCATGCACAGCCTGGACCAATTCAGCAAAGGGGCCTGAAACAGGCGTTTGGCTCCCAATTTACATGTGCAATGGGCCTAACATCAGTTTCAGACGCGTGTCCTGGACGTCGACTGAGCAGTCCTAACCAATGTGGCAGGCGGCATACTTCTGACACACAATGAGAGTGCACGCAACAACCTGCCATATTGGATGCACAGAAGCACGTTTTACTGTAAAACGGGTGCAACGCCATTGAATTACTAGGCCTCAGTGTCAACATTGCACACTCTCAAGCTAGGTGAGACACAGAGCAAAACTTCCTCTACTGTAATCTACTATTCTAACCCACTGCACCACTACATTTCTCATACATACCAGTACACTAACACACTGCCAAATACCACTGTTACAGTGGGGGAAAAAACGAATGAATAGCTAATTCCTAGCATGACTGCTTGGATTGAAAGTAAGTGAAACTGAGTACTTTATGAAATTAGAATAGAAACTTAAACAGATACGGGCCTGTATTTTCCAATCGCAGGCCTCCCGCGGGCGGAGGCCTGCGATCTGGAAACATCTACGCCCATACCTGAGGGCTCCCGGGATGCACACGTGTCCGCTCCTGGGCCTTTCCAAACTTGAAGTGTGCAGGGCCCACATATCTCATAGCTGCATGTAGGTTGCAGCGTCCCTGGGATCACGTGGACCATGGGGAGCCAATCACAGAAAGGAATCTCCCTTCATACATTTGACAGGAAGACGTGTCAAATATATGAATGGAGATCACCCCCAAAACATAGTAAAACTTTAAATAATTTTTTTTTTATCACATTTTTTAAATGACTTAAATATTAAGTATTTTAAATGAAAATTAATTTTTTTGAAAAAAATGATTAAAGTTTTTTACGGGGCTAAAAATAAACGTATCTTTTTTAAAAGTATTTTTAAGTGATAAATCAGTGAAAGAATTTTTTTTTTCTTTTTTCAACTCTTATCCTGGTAAAAGCAGGCCTTACGCCTGCTTTTACCAGGCGTAAGAATTGTAAGGGTTTTCTGCGGGCAGAGAGTCTCCAAAAAGCGGAACTACCCGCCCGCAGAGGCCCTTCTCCAGGGCTGCTGGAGGATCTGTCGAGACCATTCTTGACATATAGGAAATGCCGGTTTTCTGCGCATGCGCTGTGCATGCCTGAAACCGGCATTCCCGATGTCCCTACAGGTGGGTACACAGCGCATACCCACCCGTAGGGATCGGAATATCTGGGCCACTGTCTTTGGAAAGTACCTGGCATTTCTTTTTTTGTTGCAGGGAGGATTGGGGAAAAGAAGATTCAGAAGACTTATGCATCAAGCTACTGAAAATCTACACCTACCTGTCAACTTTCAGTATTCCTAATTTGGGGTGTGGCCCTTTCCTGTTGAAGGTTTAGGATGTTGTGGTGCGCATATTACTTACCACTTATCAGCCCAGTAATTAATTTTGTCCAGGTCTTGCTGTATGCGGGCATGGACTGCTTTAAAAAAGGAGGGAGAGAGAAAACCGGGAACCACAGACCAGTTAGCCTAACATCAGTAGTAGGGAAAATGCTAGAGTCTATTATAAAGGATGTGATAATAGGACACTTAGAAAATATTAACGGGATGAGACAAAGTCAACATGGATTTATGAAAGGGAAATCGTGTTTGACAAATCTACTGGAGTTTTTTGAGGTTGTAACTGGTAGAATAGATAAGGGAGAACCAGTGGATGTGGTGTATTTGGATTTTCAGAAGGCCTTTGATAAGGTCCCGCATAAGAGGTTAGTGTGCAAAATTAAAGCACATGGATTGAAAATTGGTTAACAGACAGGAAACAGAGAGTAGGAATAAATGGGTCTTTTTCGGGGTGGCAGGCGGTGACTAGTGGGCTACCGCAGGGATCAGAGCTTGGGCCCCAGCTATTCACAATATATATCAATGATTTGAGTGAGGGAACCAAATGTAATATTTCCAAGTTTGCTGACGACACAAAACTAGATGGAATTGTGAGTTGTGAGGAGGATGCAAAGAGGCTTCAAGGCGATTTAGACAAGTTGAGTGAGTGGGCAAATACATGGCAGATGCAGTATAACGTGGATAAATGTGAAGTTATCCACTTCGGTAGGAAAAACAGAAAGGTAGAGTATTATTTAAATGGTGATAGATTGGGAAATGCTGATGTACAAAGGGACTTGGGTGTCCTTGTACACCAGTCACTGAAAGCAAACATGCAGGTGCAGCAAGCAGTTAGGAGGGCAAATGGTATGTTGGCCTTCATTGCAAGAGGATTTGAGTACAGGAGCAAGGCTGTCTTATTACAGTTGTACAGGGCCTTGGTGAGACCACACCTGGAGTACTATGTGCAGTTTTGGTTTCCTTACCTAAGAAAGGATATACTTGCCATAGAGGGAGTGCAGTGAAGGTTCACCAGACTGATTCCTGGGATGGCAGGACTGTCATCTGAGGAGAGATTGGGTCGACTAGGCCTGTATTCACTAGAGTTTAGAAGAATGAGAGGGGATCTCATTGAAACGTATAAAATTCTGACAGGGCTAGACAGACTGGATGCAGGGAGGATGTTTCCCCTGGCTGGGGGTCTAGAACGAGGGGTCACAGTTTCAGGATATGGGGTAGAACATTTAGGACTGAGAATAGAGAAATTTCTTTTCTCAGAGGGTGGTGAACCTGTGGAATTCTCTACCACAGAAGGCTGTGGAAGCCAAGTCACTGAATATATTTAAGAAGGAGATAGATAGATTTCTAGACACAAAAGGCATCAAGGGGTATGGGGAGCGAGTGAGAATATGGTATTGAGATAGAGGATCAGCCACGCCACGATCATATTGAATGGCGGAGCAGGCTCGAAGGGCCGAATGGCCTACTGCTCCTATTTTTCTATGTTTCAATACCTGAGGAATTGTGACTGGAACTGAACACTATGCAATCATCATCAGTGAACAGCCCCACTTTTGACCTTATGATGGAGGGAAGGTCATTGATGAGGCAGCTGAAGATAGTTGGGCCTGCGATACTGCCTCGAAGAACTCCTGCAGTGATAGCCTAGGACTGAGATAACTACCACAACCATCTTCCTTTGTGCCAGGTCTGACCCCAGCCACTGGAGAGTTTTACCCTGATCCTCATTGACTTCAGATTTAATAGGGCTCCTTGGTGCCACACTCGGTCAAACGCTGCCTTGATGTCAAGGGCAGTCACTCTCACCTCGCCTCTGGAATTCAGTTCTTGGATCCATATTTGGACCAAGGTTGTAATGAGTTCTGGAACCCAGTGGTTTTGGCCAAAACTAATAATTGGTGAGCAGGTTATTGGTGAATAAATGTGGCTTGATAGCATTGTACGGTGGCTCCTTCCAGGAGGAATGAGGGATATGCCGGGCCATGATATTGCAGATTGCGGTGGTATACGATTCTGCTGCTGCTGATGGCCCACAGCACCTCAAGAATCCCCAGTTTTGAGACACTGGGGGCTGGATTTTCATTGAGGAGGCGTGTAGGAGGCGGGACTACAACTTTCGGGGTGGTAGTCCTGCCTCCATCGAGTTGTGGCCAACCCATGCGATTTTCATTTGATTGACCTTGTTGAGCCCGCCCAGCGGGCTCAGCAGGCCAATTAAGGGCCACCCGGCAACAGGTGACGTCACAGATTGACATGTCATTTGTCAAGAGCTTTTGACAGATGAAATATCAGCGTTTGACAGCTGTTTGAAGCTGTCAAACACTGACAATCTGTACACCAAGTTAATTCCTTCCTCTCACGCTGATTTAGAGATCTCTCCGGAACAGAAAGCTGAATGCTGCAACTTTTGACAGCTCGCAGCCATTCTGCTTTCTGTGCCGGTGAGATGAGGGACATCCCGAGACCTGAAGGAAGGAAGGCTGTAAAGGTAAGTAAATGTAAGTCAAACTTCTTTAAACACGTTACACACACCAAACACACTTACCTCTGCACTCATGCACCCATCACTCACCTGAACACCGGACATCTCGAACCCTTCAGCCTGACGGCCCGCCTCGCTAACTTGGCGTGGCTTGGAGCCGTCGGGAATCCCACACTTCAGCAATAAAAATAGGGATTAGGCTAAAACTGCCTGTTAACTACCTGTTAATAGGCAGTTAATTGGCACTAATCCCCTTCCCGCCTCGGGGAGGCAGGTCCCAGCACAGGTCGGGTATCCGCCCCCTTTGAAACTGGCATGGAGGCGGGTTGGGGGCAGGATGGGTTCGTGCCCCCTGATTTCGTGATTTTAACCCCCCACATGCCTCCAATCCTGCCTCCACAGCCCAATGAAAATCCTGCCCTAGATCTGTTTTTTAATCTATCCCACTTAGCATGGTAGTGCCACACAACACAATGGAGGGTATCCTCAGTGTGAAGATGGGACTTGAGCTTCACAAGATTTTGCAGTGGTCACTCCTACCAATGCTGTCATGGACTGATGCAATAGCAACAGGTAGATTGGTGAGGATGAGATTAAGTAGGTTATACCCTCGTGTTGTTTTTCTCACCACCTGCCGCAAGCCTTGTCTGGCAGCTATATCCTTCAGGACTCAGCCAACTCGGTCAGTGATGGTATTACCGAGCCACTGTTAATGAACATTGAAGTCGCCCATCCAGAGTATGTTCTGTGCCTTGGCTACCCTCAGTGCTTCCTCCAAGTAGTATTCAACATGGAGGAGTACAGATTCTTCAGCCGAGGGAGGGTGGTAGGTGGTAATAAGCTGGAGGTTTTCTTGTCCATATTTGACATGAAACCACAAGTCAATTAAGGACTCCCAGGCTACTTCCCCAACTGTATACTGCTATGCCCCCACCTCTGGTGGATCTGCCGTGCCGCTGAGTTAAGGCATACCTTGGGATGGTGATGGAGGAGTCTTGGACGTTGGCTTATAGATACGATTCTGTGAGTATGACTATGTCAGGCTGTTGCTTGACTAGTCTGTGGGACAGCTCTCCCAACTTTGGCATCAGTCCCCAGATGTTAGTGAGGAGGACTTTGTAGGGTTGACTGGGCTGGGTGGTTTATACTTGTTTCCCCTTTCTAGTGGCTTGACACAACTGAGTGGCTTGCTAGGCCACATCAGAGGGCTATTAAGAGTCAACTACGTTGGTGTGGGATTGGAGTCATATATAGGCCAGCCTGAGTAAGGATGGCAGGTTTCCTTCCCTAAAAGTCATTAGTGAACCAGTTGGGTTTTTATGATAATCAGTCACTTTTACTCGTCCCAGCTTTGTATTTCCAAATTTTTAAAACTGAATTCAAATTCGCAAACTGCCATGATAGGATTTGAAATCATGTTCCTTGGATTATTTGTTGAGGAACATTACCACTATGCTACCGTACCATAAAAAGGGCACATTTTGAAACTCATTGCCCAGTCTTTGAGAGTAAGTTCTCTTAAAAATGTGTTGCCTTGTTTTGAGAATGACTGAGAATTAATTTAAAATTTTTGATTATTTTTGTTTCTTTAATTTTTCACCTTCTACCATTGTGGGGAGTTTAACTTTATAATTAAGCACCCTAAACTAGTAGTATCCCAGGAATCTTTCTTTTCCTTAAGGAGCTGGAGGACAAGGAGATGTCCACAGAATGTGTGGAGGCAGATCTCCCCAACCCGCTGTTACTTGAGAAGGCAAGCCTATATATCCTATGACAGTTACTTGGACAGATCGGAGGAGATCTGCTTCTGCTACCTAATTTCCACCAAGGAGGCATTCTCAGATATTTGCTATCACCTGCTGTCCAACTTGCAAACTTTATTTAGGATGGGAGCAGTTCTTTCCATGGCTGTGAAACTCACCACTGCCTTGAACTACTAAGTAAATGTCTCCTTTCAAGTTGCCTTGGGGGGAATATCTGCCAGATCAGCCAGACTCCAGTGCATCACTGTATACAGCAAAAATCATGCTGCCTTCTTTGCCACGCCAACAACTTTATCACTTTTCTAACAAAAAGCCACTAGCACAGGATAGGGCTTTGCACATGTACCCAGAATGCAGAGCCTCATCACTGGAACTCGTTATGTTGTCATGTTTACTGACACGATAGATTTTATGAGTAGGAAGGGGTTCGATTCGAAAAAAGTACAGGTTGCATGTGACCATTAGTACCACATCATGCAATTGGATGCCAGATACCTTGGAAGTTGCCATGTGCATTCCTGCTGTGGCAGTTAATGGCACCATTACTTAGCAAAATATTTACGCTAGATTGATGAATGGATCTTTGGGAGTCAGGAATATCTTCTTGGTTAATGCCTCTATTACGATATAAATAGAGCATACCATAGGTATGCTGAAGCAAAAGCTCCACTGGTTAGACACATCTGGGAGTGTCATATTGTATGGCCCTGCAGAGGTCTTTAAAATAATAGCGGTATGTTACATGATGCACAATTTTGCCCCCAGAAGAGGAGTCACTATGCAGCATGACAGCAAATGGTCAGGCAAATCTTAAAAAGGTTGACAATAGTGATCCTGAGGCATAAGAGGGAAATCGGGCGCCATCAAATGGACAACAATTTCAATTACATTTTTAAAATTTCCCCAGCATAAACAATCTGACTAAATATTTCCAATGAACTGATGTACATCATGCCCAACGTCGCCCCCTGCTTGACCTTATCTACCATGCATTGCTATTCATTCATTTCCTGCTACAGAAATCTACTGCATTACAAATGAACTTTGCACAAAGTGGAAATGCACTTTAAATAATTTATTCACCTAATAGCATTTGTTCTGTTCTAAATTAGTGCCCCCCACGTCCCCAGGTTCCCCCTTGGTAGATGTATATGGTTTGTATCTAATACTAATTTAATGTTTCTTATAGGTGCGAGCCCAGTGGGAGGAGGATGTCAGGTGGCTGGCTGCTCGATCTTAAAGGTTGGCTCTTGGGAAGATGGTGGCTCAGTTCCTTCTTAAAGGTAATGGCCTAGTTCCTCCTTTACAGGCTCATGGGATAAATTTGCAATTGATGGTGCCATGTCCGAAGCTGTAATGGCAGCCTGAGCCAAACTCTTTATGGCTCCACAAAGGTCTTTATAGTGGGCTGGCTGAGCAGCATGGATGTTGCCTCGTTGCAGCTCTCTGTGCAGGGTGCCCCCTTGAATTCGAGAATGACAACCTTCCGTTGCTGTACCTCATGCTGTTGCACTCACACTTTCTTCAACCATCTCCCTCTTCTCACCAGTTTGGCAGCTCAGCTGTTGACCAGTCATACACTGGTTAGTTCCCCTTTAATGGTGAGAAAGTGCCCTTTAAATCAGTGTTGGCCAATACGTTTGCCATTAGCTACATGTGGTGAATTGGGAATCCAGATGTGAAAAATTGCATTTCTGAACAGTAAATAAAATATGAATAATAGACATCATCATTGGGCATGTGATCACAATACTCATATTCACACAGCGTATGCATGTGTACTTTAACATTTTTGTGCGTTTGTTAGTAAAATGGCAAGGCAAAAAGCGGAGTGTGTGAGTACTTTTTGATTGATCTGAGTGCTTTATTTTCTTGGTCACTGAATGGATGTTTGTTAAATAAATATACACATGTGAAGTAGGTTTACCTGTATTGTGTGAGTGTACATAAGGCATTTTCTGCAATTATTAGTGCATGTGGCTAAAACTGTGTTGTGGTAGCCACATCTGTGCTTGTCAGTGATTGGACAACACTGCTTTAAATCTGTTGTTGTAGTAGATATCCCACTCCTGGGATTCCCTGCACAGTGCCCAATCCATGCAAGGAATGATATCTTCCTTTGCTTCAAATGTTTATCTATTCTTCATTTAAAAGATAGAATGATCTTTGACTCAACTACTCCTTTTGCCAAAGCATGTCATGCTCTAACAACTCTGCGACAAGAACATTTCTTCTAATCTCTCTCCTCACTAATGGAACTGCATGATATGTGAAGATTTTTAGGACATACAACATAGTCCCAAATAATAACAGGCGCAGACATTAGAGATAGATTAACTTTAGGAATTTATTGAACACTAAGCATTATGTCTATATACTCTAAAGTAGGATACCCATTGAGGACTAAGAACCTCTCCTATCCAAGGTAGTTCATAACCTTGAGTAATAAAGAGCATAAGATTCCATCCCATATTTAGAACTTTTATTAAACTGCACCTACTTTGGTCACAGGATATGATATACCGCTACCACCATATGCTGTCCATTTGTCTAAACCTGACTTAAAGCAGTTCTGTTCAGTTCTGCAGTGCTGTATATCACATGGCCTGTTTTTGGTGCAACTTGGAGTTGATGTCGGGAGTGCAATCACTGCAAGGACTGCAGTGGTTCAAGAAGAAGGCCCACCACTACTTTTTCAGGGTAACTATGGATGGGCAATAAATGCAGCCTTATCAGCTTGTGACCTTGTCAACATTGCCCACATTCCGTAAACTTATTTAAAAAAAATAATACCGGTGAAAAATACCCCAGCTAGGGTCAATGACTTCAGAAAAGGAGGAAAGAAAACTACAGTAGATGGAAAAATTAAAATTGCTTATCTTTCACCTTTATGATGTTACCAGCCAACAGACCTGTTGATTCAAAGCAGTTTTGTGCAGCTGAACTTCAATTGAACCCAGGGATATTAATGTGGGAATGGTAATGATATCTGCTCATAACTAAGTGATTATTTAGGGCTGTTGATGCTAGATTTTTTTTCAAGGATTACATGAGGTGAAATATATTACAGTAAGTGCTGCCAACAAGCCCGGTGATCTGAATATGAACTGGCAATTCTTCAAAGCTTTTTTTTTTGCCATTCAAAACTAAGTTTCATTGAAAACTGCACAAAAGAATAATTTTTACATTGTTATTCAAATGAAAATCCATTCCAAGTCCAGTTGTGGTGTGCACAGAAACCAGAAAAACGTGTTGTTTATAGTACGTCCACTTGAAATGGACAAAACATTGTTATAAATCTAGAATCATAGAATCAAAGAAATTTACAGCACAGAAGGAGGCCATTTGGCCCATCGTGTCTGTGCCGGCCGAAAAAGAGCTATCCAGCCTAATCCCACTTTCCAGCTGTTGGTCCATAGCCTTGTAGGTTATGGCATTTCAAGTGCATATCCAAGTATGTTTTAAATGTGGTGAGGATTTCTGCCTCTACTACCCTTTTAGGCAATGAGTTCCAGACCCCCACCACCCTCTGGGTGAAAAAAAGTTCTCCTCAACTCCCCTCTAATCCTTCTACCAATTACTTTAAACCTATGCCTCCTGGTTATTGACCTCTCTGCTAAGGGAAATAGGTCCTTCCTATCCACTCTATCTAGGCCTCTCATAATTTTAAACACCTCATTTAAGTTTCCCTCAGCCTCCTCTGCTAAAGAAAACAACCCGAGCCTATCCAATCTTTCCTCATAGTTAAAATTCTCCAGTCCTGGCAACATCCTCGTAAATCTCTGTACCCTCTCTAGTGCAAACAAGTCCGTGATCTTACCTTTCGGTGCAAGTTGGGAGCAGTTCTGCTGGGTTCCAATCCCGCCCCCAACGACGTCCGACGCAAAGACGTTATTTTGCATCATTTGGTCTTGTTAAGCCCGCCCTGTGGGCTTGCCGGCAAATTAAGAGAAAACCAGTGTCCGATGACGTCAGTTGATGACGCGTCATCTGCCGGTTTTCTTAAAGGGGCCGCACATTTCTTTTTGACAGATGATTTTTCAGTGTTTGACAGCATTGATGTGCTGCAAACACTGCCAATCACTGTACAAAGGTGAGCCCTTGCACCCAGGCTCTCCAGTGACTCTCTTCTTAGGATAAAACAGATGGCAGCTGCAGGTGAGGTTACAGAAGCGATCTGTCACTGGTGAGAGAGGTTCTCCCAATGAGGTGGGACTACACAAACACTTCAAACCTTGTTACCTACAGAAAAGTCTAAATACATTAAAAATGATTTTCCCAACATTTTCTTACCTTTGAAACTCACCAGTGTTTGGATCCTTCACACCACTTCTGCAGCTGTCATCAATGCACAAACCTTACAGTAGACCCACAGCATGCCACCCTGACGTGGTGTCCGGACGTCGGGAAGCTCACAGTTCACCTGTCAAAATTGGAAAAAGCCTCTTAACTGCCTGTTAACTACCTGTTAACAAGCAGTTAAGTGCCTATAATCCTCTTCCCACTGCTAGATGTCGGATCCCTGCACAAATCAGGGACTTGACACTTGGGAAGATTGTATGGAGGCGGGTTGACAGCGGGTTCGGGACCTGCTGTCAATCTTTGCAATTTTACCAGCAGTCCCGCCTCCAAACCCGCCCCCTGAGCAGCAGCAAAATTCCCCCCCTACATCTTTCTTGTAATGTGGTGACCAGAACTGTACCCAGTACTCTAGCTGTGACCTAACTAGTGGTTTATACTGATTATAATATTTACAACATCGCTACACACACTCCTTTTGCCTAATAATAGGCATACAATAGGGAAAAATGCATCTTTTTCCTGATTTAAAAAAAAAGACTTCCTGAAGCACACTCATGTTAACATTGTCTTGAATGTTTGTTAAATAAATATACACATGTGAAGTAGGTTTACCTGTATTGTGTGAGTGTACATAAGGCAAATGACCCAGGAAGCTTAACAAAAGAAATTTGCAGCTGTAAGAAATTTAAAAATGAATTTGAAAATTTAAGTGCAATGATTTGCAGTCCTGATGTGAGTTCTCAGCCAATATTCTGTCATTAGAACAAAATGAATACTTTATCCCCGCCTCGTATTAGATGTGTGTTTGTATGTTGTACGATGGGTAACTAACTTGCCTCCTTCAGTGCTCCCTAGGCAGCGCTTCACGTGCTAGGAATTTGGGTGTAAAATGGATGGAAACCATGCGGGAGCATGCCCAAATACCTGATATGCACCCCCGGTGAGTGAGGCTCCATACTGGGAGTGCAAATTCATTTAAGTGATTTCGCCCCCGCCCCCCACCTTCCATATCCTATTACTGCTATGCTGGAAATGTTATGGTTTCTGACCCAATTATCTTTAAATAATTGAAGAATTTGTCCTTTCTTTCCTAAATTGTATCGCATTGATTCATGACATCTCTTGTCTTATTGATGTTGATATTATCTTCAGCTGGATAGTCCTTAACTATCAGGCCACATAAAATTAATATACAGCAGCAACTTGCATTTATAAAGCATTTTAATGTAGAAAAAACATTCCAAGGTGCTTTGCAAAGCAAGAAAGGGAATAGGCACCAAGCCTTCATGAGGGAGTTAAGAAAGACTAAAATATGAGATAAGTTTTAAGGAGGCTTTTAAAGGCAGGGAGTGAAGTAGAGAAGTAGTGGTGTTTGGTGAGGGAGTTCCAGAGAATAGAGCTGAGACAGCTAAAGGCTCTATCAGTGATGGTGGAGCAGAGGGGAAAAGGACGTAAAGCTGGAAGAGGTAGAGGGTGGTGGGTTGAAGCTATGGAGGGATTTGTAAATGAGGACAGGGATTTTATATTCAACACATTAGCAGGCAGGGATCCAGTGCAGATCAGTGAGGTCAGGAGTGAGGGGTAAGGTGGACTTTGTTTGGATCAGGATTTGGATGGCTGAGTTCTGAAAAAGTTGGAATTTATGGAGGGTGAACGTTACAAATTCAGGCCTGCTGTAGATAACTTCTCAGATTCCGTGATGTCATTTATTTCCGTAAGTGGATCCTATGTTTCCCTACATTCCATAGTGACTCACACTACCTGATATCTAATTATATGATAGTATAACCCAGTAGATGTAAAAATGCATTCCACTTGACATACGAATTGTATAATGTGTCCTTCTCAGGTGCTTTTCCAATCTTACACTTTAGTGAAATGAGGCAAACATGAAACATTAGGCTGTTTTATTTTCAGACAGCAAATGAAGAGACAGATCAACAGATATGCCGGGCTCACTTAATTCAGTCAATACAGCTTAATACAAAATAATGAACATGCTACACTTTCCCACATCAGTGGGTCATTTTGCTTGAGTTGAACAATATTGGTCCAGAATTTGCTGTCTGGATGACGGCGAACTGGCAGCGTTCACCATCATTCTGCCTTTGAAACTGACCGCAACTTTGGGATTTGGCGCATTAAATCCTGAATCCCCCCACAGAGCCGGCAATCAATGTAATCAATCAAATGAGGGAAACCAATGAAAATTTCAGCTCTTCCACAGATGTTAAATTCCCCACTAAAAGTTAGATCCAAAGGGATTAGGTGTAACAGGGGTTGTAACAGCGTATTGATTGCTAAGCAAAGGTTATGGCCCTGAAAAATGAATTTAAATTTTGTGCAGTGTCAAATTTATCCATTTTAATAATTAAAATTTTTAAGAAACTTTTAAAACAAATGTTTTTTTTTGAAGTTTCTTCATCTTTATTTCAGGTTTGCCTTTCCCCCATGTGAGAGCCCCAATCTTTGTCTTGCTCTCTAACATTTTAAAAAAGTTAGGGGGAAAAATTTGGTAAGTTATCACCTCTCATTAGCGCCTCCAGGGGGGCGCTAATGACTTACCGCCCAAGCACGGTGATTTTAGCGCCGCCCGCGAAATTGACCTGGTAGTTTGTGGTGGCACTAAACACTACCGCCATGATCTCCTGCGCCTGGAGATCGTGACGTCATCGAAGCGGCATCGCCCCGGACCGGGAATTGATTCACGCTCCCTACCTCAGCGCCTGGCTCTAGGAACGACAGGTAGAGAGGGGGATGGTTTGCAGTTGGCTGGGAGCTGGGGGAGCGCTATTTAAAGGCGTGTGTTTCCTGCTTTTTCCTGTCGGCAAAAGATTCTGCATACGCAGGTTGAGAGAGGGGGAGAGTCGTCTGGAGACATTTAACGCTGTCCTAGAAGGAGTTTTGTTCCTCAGCAAGACTTTGCAGGTTCCCATTTCTGTCAGCTTTATTACTACCACATTTAGAAGATTAAATGGGGGCTGTACTAGCATGGGGCCTCGTCCTCCAGCTTCACCGTCAGAGGCAGCGGAGAGAGAGAGTGGAAAAAGTGGCCAGAGGGAGGTGGGCCAACAGGGCTCTGCACAGGAGACCTTACCCTCCCAGGGTATTCCGGGAGCAATTCTCATATATCCAAATGTCTGAGGAGCAGTGTTTTAGAAGGCTCCGCTTCAGCAAGGAAGTGATCACAGAACTCTGCTATCTCCTGTAGCCAGAGCTCCAGCCACAGCTCAGGATCAGGACGTCTCTGTCGGTGGCAGTGAAGGTGACAGTGGCTCTCAATTTCTACGCCAGCGGCTCCTTCCAGGCTTCAACAGGGGATATTACGAACATCTCCCAGTTCACTGTCCATTGTTGCATCTGGGCGGTCACAAATGCTCTCTACAAAAGGAGACGCCAGTACATCTCATTCCCCATGACCCGAGACAAACAGCGTGAATGCGCATGTGGCTTCGCTAGGATAGCGGGCTTCCCCATGGTTCAGGGTGCCATTGACTGCATGCACGTGGCATTGCGAGCACCTCATGAAAATGCAGAGGTTTTCCGCAACCGCAAAGACTTCCACTCTCAATATCCAGTTGGTTTGCGACCACAGACAGCGCATCCTCATCATCAATGCCCGCTGTCCTGGCAGCAGCCATGATGCATTCATCCTGCGCCAGACTGGTGTCCTAGACCAGTTCCAACCACCGCAGCCACCTCAAGGCTGGCTCCTCGGGAACAAGGGTTATCCACTGTGCACCTGGCTGAAGACACCACTTCATAACCCCAACACTCCTGCTGAGCTCGCATACTAGGAACCTGATTGAGCAGACGATCAGCGTGCTGAAGCAACGGTTCTGGTGTCTTGACCACTCTGGAGGAGCCCTGCAGTACTCCTCTGATCGAGTATCGGTTTTCATTGTTGTGCGCTGCATGCTTCACAACCTTGCAATTCTGAGGACCCAGCTATTGCCACCAGGCATTGGTGCACCACCTCAGGAGGAGGAAGAGGGAGAGGAGGAGGAGGATGAAAAGGAGGATGAGCAGTAACAACGTGGGAGGGAGGCGCTCAATGTTGTTTCTGCAAGGGCCGTTCGTGAACGCCTCATAAGACACCGCTTCTGATGAATGGCAGAGAAAATGGCTTTTGGGATCAACAAGCACATCATTACAGCCATCCCGCAGACCCTATTACCGGGCAATGCTCCAATGAGTACCATGAGGAAATTTGTAACGTTTCAATAAAAATTTTTATTTTTCTGACCAACTGTGCACAACCAATAACAAACAAACACAACAATTCATTAACAAACAAAACTGGTTCTTACCACATCGAAATAAGTCTTAACAGAGTGAGCAATATATTTACATACACATCCAACAAACATTCCCCCCATATGTTAGAGAAATTTTAGTTATTCGCCCTTCGAGAATTCTCCCTCCCCTTCGCACTTCCCCCCTTCCAACCCTAATGCTGCTCCGTAATGTGGCCCCAGTGGCTGCAGCAAGGCTGGCGGAAGGCTGCTGAATCTCGGAGCCAGAGATTGCAGATGGCCTTAAAGGACGCCCTCGACCAGCTCTGGGGCTAGAGGGCCAGGCTGCAGACTGCACCAACTCTGCATGGGCGGCAGCAGTCTGGGCTGGCTGGGTTACAGGCTGTGGCAAGTGCAATGGTGGAGTGGCAGTGGTGGCATGAGGAATGCTGTAATCCTGAGAGAGGACAGCACCTTCCTGCTTGACCGACGCACTGCCACTCCCCCGGGGCAGAACCTCAGCATCCGGAGCAATCTGCTCGAGGACAGATTGCTGGCCTGCTGTGGCACAGTGAGATCCCCAGTGGACAGTGGTCGACCCAGCTACAATGGCAGCAGGAAGCGTTTGTGTGGCATCAATCTGAGACTGCATGAGAGCAGTCTGCGATTGGATGGCACCAACCAATGACTCGATTCCAGCAGCAAGCCGTTGCGTTGCCTCGGCCTGTGCTGCAATAGATGCTGCCACCTCACCCATTGCATGCGACATGAGGTCTGGGTCCCCACGGTCTCTCTGCAATTCAATCATCCTCTGCAACGAGGCAAGGATGGGTTCAAGGGTTTGCGCACAGATGACAGCTGTGTTGGCAGCGGACTCCTCCACGCTCCTAGCCAGTGCACCATGCTCTCGGACACCCTTGCCATTGCATCCATGAGCTCAGTATGCATGCTCATCGCCTGAGTATTCATCGCCACGATATCAAGGTCCTTATCTGAGTCCTGTGCAGCAGAACTCATGTGCGCACTCGCCCTCTGGGGGAGATGGCCCCCGAGCTTCTCTTCCCCCATGGTGTTGCTGCAGCCCGCTGGATCCCGGAGCTTCACCCACATCAGATCCAAATCCCCTGCTCCACTCCAGTGAACGCGTGGCCCCAGTATCGGATGTCTCGCCCTTGGGAGATGCAGGCGGTGAGGCGCCGGCTTGGTGTTTCTCCTCTCCCGCGTCGCTGCCACTGGGAGGCTGAGGGACAGGCTGGTCAGATGGTGGCTCACTATCTGAAAGCAGGAAGGTACAAGAGTGGCTTTAATGTAAGGGCAGGGGGGCAGGAAGGGAACAAGGAATGGAGACAGTTGTAGGGGGTGGCGTGTGGTGGTCAGTCGGTTATGCCTCTGACTGCCCGTGAGCGGTTCGAATCGCTCCCACGCCCCTGAGGTTCTCGACACCGGACTTAGGTACAGGTAGCGATACAGAAAAGACTCAAGTAGACAGGTGGTTTGGATGTAAGCAAAACTCAGGATTTTATTAAACCGGAAAAATTAATACAGTCTTAAGAGAAAGTTACCAGCATATGAAATTACAGGCAAATACAATTAACTATACTTATACAGGGAATGGGGAACACACGGCACATCGAGGGAAAACAACTACCTTAACAATCCCCTTATCCTTATCCCACCCCCTATACCTAACTAGATTAAGCTATGAGGGGCCAGAATTTATGCTCACCAAGAAAAGGGTTTGTTGGACTCAAAACAGCGGTAAGGTTCGGGGTTCGCTCTTGGTGCTCTCTGGAGCCTGCCGTCGTCACGTGGTCTCCGAGTGCTGCAAGGGCGTTGTCCAGGTTCGAGTACCCCAAAGTTAAAGTCTCTGTTTGGGTACTTTACCTTGCAGGGATGATTCTTCATCGCCAGCCCGCAGTTTGAGTTGGTGTGCAGATATTCGCAGGTCGGCCGAGGCTGAAGGCCCGATAATTCGAAGCCTACCCTCAGTCCGTCTCCTCAGGTGGTCTTCCTCAGGTGGTCTTCCTCAGTTGGTCTTCCCTCCTCCCCTCGTCGCGTCCCGCCTCGCCTGGCCTGAATTGTCCGTGTCCGCCTGATGCAATGCCGGGGCGATGGAGTGGCAAAAGGCACAGGCAAAGGCCAGGGGATAAGCGCGGGACGGGGAAAGAGCGACAGCCACGAGGGCGGGCAGAGGGAGAAGGGAAGAGAAGAGCAGAGCAGCCCAAGATTGCTACCCGGGGGCCTTCAATTATACTCTTTTTGAAAACGCTTATCTGCGTGCCAAATCAGGTTAGTTCTTTGTCTTAATCTTGGTGGGCTATTTTAAATAATGGTAGCAATCCATACTAACTGTTTTTAGATGGCCGGTAATCGCGTCTACCGGCCCGATAATTGACTTGTATTGTCATGAATGTTCCTTGATGGGCCTGTCCAGCCTCGATGGTTCTCTTAATCTGTTTGCGATTATATATGTAAACTGCTTGATGGCCTTAACTATAGGCCTAAACTGAATTTAGATTTGTCTCCAATTCGGCCTAATGCATAATTCAGAGTCCTGTCTGGTTTCAAAATACAAAGTCTCTCTTCACAGAAACCTGCAGCTTGGGTTTCGATCCACAAGCTGTCTGTGTTGCAGAGTCCATTTTAAAATCTCACAGGCTTTCTGCCACGAGGCACTGACGCCATCTTGGGTACCCTTTTTGACTTAAAATGTCCACGCAAGGTCCCGTTTATTAATAACAACCTTTGGGGAAATGTAGAAATTTTGCAAATCCTACACAGTATAGTTAGATGGAAAGTGGGAAAGGCTGGTGCTGTGAGGGAGAAGTGGTATGAGAGAGGAGAGAGAGATGATGAACATACCGTTGCTGTCCCCAAGGGGGTCGACCTCTCCAACTACCACAGCGCCAACGACATGACTCGCGATGAGTCTGTGAACTCGCTCCTCCAGCTGTGTGAGGGGGTGCAGCTCTGCTTGACCTCTTCCCGTGCATTGTTGCTCCCTCCAATTATGTGAAAGCTTGGCCTGCAAGAAAAAGGACAGCGTGTAAGTGAGAGTGCAGCCATGTGTTTGGCAGATGTGCCTACTTGAATAGCCGTTAATGTCTGCAAGGTGTGGGATGTGGATGTGACTTTTAGTAGATGGGCATATTTGTTGGGTGAGTGTTGGGGATTTGGCACTTTACACCATCTGGACGCAGAGTGAGGCTGAGATGGTGGGATGTAGAGGTATTTCATGCATCTACTCGCCCATACCACCCGAGTGAGGCCATTGAACTTCTTGCAACACTGTGTTTGAGTCTTTTGAACCAGGCTCCTGGACGAAACGTACTGGGCAACCTCCCGCCACACCCTTGTAAACTCCCGGGGCAATGGCCTCCTGCCAGTGTCTGGAAACAGCACTGTCCATCGGCGTTCCACAGCGACAACCAGAGCCACCAATGCATGGTCGCTAAACCGGCGATCTCTCTCCCTGGGCTTCTTAGTGAGTAGCCATGATAATCTTTGGTGAAGATTTGTACCTCTTTGCAGGCCCAGGTCAAACGCAGCAATGAGCAGGGTGTGGTTGTGCAGCATGATGGACCTTCCTCTTTAAGAACTGGAAGGTGCCAGTATGTCTGAGTACAAAGTCATTGACTTCGCCTGAGCTTGAGTAGCACTCTGAGGTAGCGCCCTGTTCCCCGACGTTAGCGCCCTAAGAGAGATGTGTAGCACTTGATTTAGTGCTCCAATTACCTCCAGGGGGGGCGCTAGAGATGAATTTCCCGGTCGCCGGCGATAATTTGCGCCGGGTGCTAAATTTTGCGCCCAGTCGGTATTAGCGCCCCAAAAAGGGCAATACCAAATTTTTCCCCTTCAGAATTTTAAGAGCTTACTCACTTCCTTGGTTGCTGTCTGTGAGAATTCTGCGTTTTGATTGGCTGCTTCGACAGCTTGTTGACGTCACAGCAGCTTGCACTAGGGGATTCCCACTATACTCCATTGATTTGAACTACGCGTCAGAAAACCCAATCTTCTTGACACAGAAATTGCGAGATCTTTGTGCAAAGCTTACTTCGGGGCCAGTTGGCAAACGCCCTTGTTTCACTGCTGTAGACAAATTCTGGGCCAGTAACTTCTAACTATCCACCTGACTCATAACCTTGTGAATCTGGCCAAAGCCTGCCCTTGCAAGTTTCTGTCTAAAGACATAATTGTTAGGGGGGAATTTTTCAGGGGGTCAGCGGGTGTGTTCGGTGGCAGGTTAGGTGTTAACATTCTTTTTTGACAGCGAGTCGAGACCCCGCTGTCAACCCACCGCGATGTGACTTTCCCAGATGTCGGGTCTGTCAGAGCTGAACAGACCTGACATGCAGCGGCGGGGGAGGCAATTCTGGTCATTATGATGTTGTTAATAGCCCATTAAAAAGTATTTTGAGCTCACCGTACCATTTTACGAGGTCGCCCACGAGGTCCACACTGCTCGGGAGTTGTATGACCATGGAATCATCTCTTTACTTGACAGCTGCAAATGTGCTATAAAAGCTCCTATCTCACAGCTGTTCACTTTCCAAGCTCAGAGTCTGTTGCTCACTGCATTTAGAAGACAGATTGAGCTTTATGCAGGTTGCAAGTGTTTGGAGCAAACTCTCTATCCAGCCTCATCGAATGTAATCAACTTAAAATCATTCTACACAGCAGGCTGGAGCCAGCAGCGGGGTCGGGACCCGCCACCGACATCGCCCACCACGGACCCGCCGAGGTCGGGGAAACCACGGCCACTGTGTTTGTTTCAGTTTGGTTTTATCTCCATGTTCACAACTAGTGGGGAGGGACGGTGCCTGACATCCCTTGGCAATCGTCCGTGATCAGGGACTTCTGAACACAAGGGGGTCGATTTTAACTCGGGTGCGGGGAATTGTTGGGTTCCCCGAATTTGGTGTTTCCCACACAAATCTAAATGGGTGTGTGAGATTGATGCAATTTTAACTCAATTGGCCAATTGATTTCCAACATGTGGGAACCCTTGGCAAATGAGTATTTCCAGTCAGAAAGTCACATAATATGACATCATTATTGCTGCTGCATTTAGGGTCTGCAACAAGCCTTGCTTCTTCTGCAGGCCACCAACCTTTTGGCATTTGCTGATACACTGAGGTGGAAGCAGAATGGCAAGAGAAAGATCGAGGTCTGCACCCCGTTTTGACGACGTTGCCCTGCAGGCTTTAGTGGAGGGAGCAAGAGCTCACAAGGAGGTGCTCTTCCCTTCATCAGGGAGGAAGATGCCTCCCCAGCAGACAAAGGCTGCGTGGCTGCAAGTGGCAGAGGAGGTCAACTCCTTATCGGCTACCCGCAGAACCTGGATACAGTGCAGGAAGAGATTTCCTGACCTTCAGCACGCTGGAAAAGTGAGTATGAATTTCCCATCACCCTCAACTGATCTCCATTGCCTCTCCTTACCAGCACTCAGTTTTAGCAATCTCTTCCTCCACATCCCACTTGACACTGACATCCATGCACTCTTACCCATTCCCTCTCTCTCTATGCTCACATTCACCTAACTATTTGACTATGCAGCCCTCACACCCCCTATCACTCTGATGCTATGAAAGCAACTGACAACACACAGGAAGGGCCGTTGGTCTTGCCACCTCACTCCATCTTTGTCTCCTTCTAAGCATCTATGCTATGGATTCTGTACACTCACTCCTTCATTCTCACTCAAACTCCACTTGTCTCCCTCATTGCAGGAAAAGAGTGCTCACAATAAAAGAGAACGAGCGAGGACAGGAGGAGGGCCACCATCAGTAGCCCGCCTCACCCCCTGGGAGGAGGCGGTCCTGGAGATCATAGGACTGGAGGATGAGGTGCAAGTGGGGGACGGACAGACGGGTGCATCACAACAAGCTGGTGACAGAATAGTTTTCCATCTCTCTCATTGACATTGCATGAGTCGCTGGTAATGATTTTGAAGCTATAACAGATGGACCTATGATCATCTGCAATGTGCATGTAACCTTGACCTCACATCTCTAACTCTTTCCTTTACTCCCCCACAGGACTATTGAGAGCCCCCATCCCCACTGTCCAGGAGGAAGAGCCTGAGCTTCCAGACTCCTCAGAGGAATCTGCAACCTCTGAGGGCGCAGCGTCAGCAGAATTCAGCGCACCCAGCACCAGCACAGACACTCGCACCTCGGTGGGACCTTCGGGACATAGAGTAGTGTTGTCACCTGGTGTATCACAGATCACAAGTGAGCATCAGCAGATTGTGGAGACAGGGACAGCAATGGAGAGTGCTAGTCGGAGGGCGCAGGACTCTGCCAGCTCGGCTCAGCTGCATGTCGACCCTCTGCCTCTGGGTCCATCCATAAGATCAGCGGGGCTGGAACTCCAGGAACAGATGCAGGAGTCTCTGGCAGGTTTTGTCTCCAGGGTCGATGCGAGTGTGGAGCGAATGGAGGAGTCCATAGCGAACATGAGCAGAGCCTTTGTGGAGTCATTGGCGCATGAACGCATCACCATGGAAAGGATGGCAACCTCCATGGAGGAGATAAGTCGCTAGGGTATGGGAAACATGGTGAGTTTTCATAATAGAATGACATCTCTTGAGGAGCGATGGGCATCTATTGAACAGAGAAACCAGATCTTCATGGAAGTCCTTCTGAGTAGGACTGCCAGTGCAGATACGGGTCCCCATGGCCCCCTGATGTGCAGCAAGGTGCTCTCAAGCCACTTCCAAGCGCTGGCCCCTTCTGGCCTGTGCAGCTTCAGGTGGGTGAGCAACAGCCTGGCGCTCCTGTTGCTGCTACTGTTGTTCCTGGTTCTGCTGGTGCTGCAGCTGGTGTTCGAGCTCATCTAATGCCCAGAAGGGAAGGAAATAAATGGCTCCCATGCTTCTGGTATATGCCTCTGTTGAGGAAGCGCTGAGTGAAGGTGGCGAGCGGGGTTTCTCAGGAGGTCACACTGGAGATGTGTGTGAGGCTCCAACTTTCCACAGGTGTGGTTAAACCTGGTAAAAGTTGCCCCAGGCCTGAAACAACAAAGTCCTGCCACCTGCAAATGATGACTGATCAAATCTCCTCCTTAATGGTTGACCTGCAGCTGATAGTCAGCAAGACAATAGTGCTCACGCCAGGTTTCACAGGTGTGATCCCCACCAGGCGTGTTTTACATGGGAAAAGGGTTAAAAATGCAAGGGCCTGTTGAAATGGGATTATAAAGGCCAATTATTGCTGATAAAGGGCCTTAAAGACCAGTCCCGCCTGTTGGAGGCGGGACTTATTCGAGACCATCAGACACGCCTTGGTTAAAATGGCTCGGGGTCGGGAACCAGGCCGGGGGGGGGGGTCCCGACCCCCAGTTTTTGTGATTTTAACCCCCCACACGCCTCAAAGCCCACCTCACGGCTGAGTTAAAATTGACCCCAATGTGTATGAGGTGTTTATCGATTACAGAGAGAGGATAATGAATTGTTAATTACTTTTGGTCTATGAGAAATCAACTACAATGTCTAGACCATTAACATTTTAACCACCTTTTGTCTCAGTGCCTTTTTTTAAACTTGGGGGTCCAGAATGATGGCTTTGGCCTTCTAAATGTTCAATTAGAGGAAATTTTGGCTCATCCATGAGACAGACAGTCTCCTCCATAGGTTCCCTCCTGCAGTGGGGAAGCACTTTGGCAGGTAGTCACTGAGCAGTGAAAAGGATAGGGCAGTGGGATTTTCTCTCTGGGTCCTGCTTACTAAGAACATAAGAAATAGAATATAAGAAATAGGAGCAGGAATAGGCCACTTGGCCCCTCGAGCCTGCTCCGCCAATAAGTGGGAGGGAATGTTTAGTCTACAAAGCAAAGCCGTTCCTTACCCATATCTGACCTGGAATTGCTTCTGCCATCCTGGACCTTAAGGAAGAATCAAGATGATGCTGAGTCTGGAGCAGGTTTCACACTTCAAAATGTAATGCGATGATAGAAGAGGCTGCACAAAATCTTTAAAGTAGAGATTAAGCTTGACGAACATTAAATAAAATTGTCTTCTTAGCAGCCAGAAACCTAGCAGCCAATAAACAGTTTATGCAGTAGTGATTTGTTAGTCTGAGATTATGCTAATTAAAAATCTTGGAAACTTAGCACAGGCTTCCCTAACTTTGATATTAAGTTACTTCTTTATTGTAATTTTTGTCTAGTGTTTTTAGCTATTTATCTTTCCTCTTTAGGTCTGTATATTGAACACAATTCTCTGGCTAAGAGGGGCAGACACGCAGTGAAGTCCCTGTAATGGGCTTTGGCAATGACGCACTGTAACCATCTGCAAGAAGGTTCACGACAGTGACTCTGGATGGCTGCCATTTTGTTTGTGTTGGGAAGTGCCCAGTTTCCATTTGAGGTCAGAACTTCTTGTACAAAAACAATCACAGACATGAACCCAAGTCCTGCCTCATAGATCCAGGGCATTACTGCACCAACTTAATGCGACACTTGTCTTCTTTATGCTATTATCTGTTTATATAACCTTCATTATTTAGAAATTCATTAATCTTACAGTGCGGATGTTTTGTTTCACTGGGATCCAGTCACATGCATATGCATTGTACAGTTTCCACTTTTGCAATAATTAATTACTGTGTTCCATCCATTAACTCAAACAATAGTGCTATTAGCGCTAATGCACCTTCTCTAGAATAAAGACCATTTATTGTTCACAGTGACTTTCTGTGTTATTTGGAAGGCGTTTGGATATACACTACTATGGCTGACTTGGCACCTTTGTGACAGCCAGACAAATGTTTTCCTGCGGCTTTGAGGAACACCTACAGCACGTCCTAGTCCAGACTCCTAAGTGGTTCTTTAGCCAGTCAGGGGTGGTGCTTTCAGTCTACAGCTTATACGTGTGCCTTAATTTCCTTGCAGTTTTTAACCACAATACAAAAGCAGTGGAGACTTATTTTTAGAGAAATAAGAATTCTGTCAGAATTACCAGGTGAGTAAAGTGTTGCTTTGAAAGAATTGTTTAAGCTTGCTTTATAATGTAACATTGGCAAAAATACTAACAATACAGGGTACTTTAAACTGAAAGGCATTTGTTGATGCTTGATGCTGTGTAGTCTTTACTATATTTGTGATGTATAATACACTTTTTATTAAAATCTCCAAACTGGAATAAAGTATAGGAATGTTTCATTCACCTCAAGTTAATATTTATTGTGAATCCACAATTACGTGCAACATTCTACTATTAATAAAAGGTCACAAACTACAGTAACTTGTGTTTGACACAAATCTGAGCAGCGTGCAGTGAACCAGCCCTGCTGTTAGTTAATTACTGCATGAATCTTTTAGACATCTGCAAGGCCAGTCCGGCTAGGTGCCAATCCCTGGGGACACTCAGCGGGAAGAGCAATCCAGGCTGTGTATTGTTTTGTCTGATCTGGCCCTGAACACTTGTGCATGCATGAAGGGATTAACCAGAACCTGCTGCCAAGACTGCAAAAATCAGGGGAGAATAGAGAAGAAAGCTTCTAGCCTCAGCTGGTCACAGATGCTTTATTAATAACAAAATAATATGGAGATGTCATTATTTTGCTGCGTTTAAATTTTACAATTGGTAAATTTTTAATAGAACAAAGAAAGGAGCTTCCTCTATTCAAACAAATACTAATTCCATCTGACCATATACAACAGAGCAAGAAATTATTTCAAAATGACAGGACGAAAGCTATTTATTTCCTGAAATGTTATTTTCTTTTAATTATGAAGGGATTATTACTGGTGTAAACTAGAATGGCTATTCTTCCAAGTTTCTAATTTATTGTAACTGCCTTGTTGAATATATGATCTATAATGTGTATCTTCTGTTTCATGGTTTATATTTACACAAAAGCTTTCCAGCTTTGTGTGCAGTAGTTTTTAAATTATTTCTTCAATTTTAGTATTGTTGGGTGGTTGGATATCACATTAAATTACAAACCGGGAAATAACTGCCTTACTTTTGCCTTAACGCAAGACAACATAACTTAAACATTCTTGCATATATTCACATATATTTCAGGATTTAGATTCAGATCCAGAGCCTTTGAGCTTGTGGGCTTTAGTCTTTATCAATGCCTGGCCTCATGGGGAGGGGGAGGGGAATTTTTACTAGCAGCAGCAAGTGAGCTTGGGAGCGGGTGGGTGGGTGGTTAAAAGCGCTGAAATTGACAGCGCGTCGGGAAGCTGGCTCCAACCCACCAACTTTCGCATTTAACTGCAGTACGTTCGGCTCAGTGCGAGCAACCCTCTCGGGAGAGGTGGATTTTTACTTTCAATATATTAATGTCAGCTGTGGCTCAGTTGCTAGCACACTCGCCTCTGAGTCAGAAGGTTGTGGGTTCAAGTCCCACACCAGGGACTTGAGCACATAAAACTAGGCTGACACTCCAGTGCAGTGCTGAGAGAATGCTGCACTGTCGGAGGTGCTGTCTTTCGGATGAAACATAGAAACATAGGAGCAGGAGTAAGCCATTCGGCCCCTCGAGCCTGTTCCACCATTTAATGAGATCATGGCTGATCATCCAAATTCAGTACCCTGTCCCTGCTTTCTCCCCATATCCCTTGATCCCTTTAGCCTTAAGAAATATATCTAACTCCTTCTTGAATATATTTAATAAGTTGGCCTCAACTGCCTTCTGTGGTAGAGAATTCCACAGATTCACCACTCTCTGGGTGAAGAAATTCCTCCTCATCTCAGTCCTAAATGGCTTACCCCTTACCCTTAGACTGTGACCCCTGGTTCTGGACTCCCCTGCCATCAGGAACATCCTTCCTGCGTCTAGTCCTGTTAGAATGTTATAAGTTTCGATGAGATCCCCTCTCATTCTTCTAAACTCTAGCGAATATAAGCCTAATCGACCCAATCTCTCTTAATACGCCATTCCTGCCATCCCAGGTATCAGTCTGGTGAATCTTCGCTGCACTCTTTCCATGGCAAGAACATCCTTCCTCAGATAAGGCGACCAAAACTGCACACAATACTCAAGGCATAGTCTCACCAAGGCCCTGTACAACTGCAGCAAGACATCCTTGCTCCTGTACTCAAATCCTCTCGCTATGAAGGCCAGCATACCATTTGCCTTCTTAACCATCTGCTGCACCTGCATGCTTACCTTCAGCGACTGGTGCACAAGGACACCCAGGTCTCGTTGCACTTCCCCTTTTCCCAATCTATTGCCGTTCAGATAATAATCTGTCTTCCTGTTTTTGCCACCAAATGATGGATAACCTCGCATTTATCCACATTGGGCAGATGCATGGCAAATGCTGTATAATCACCCAACCTGTCCAAATCATACTGGAGTTTCACTGCATCCTCCTCGCAGCACACACGCCCACCCAGCTTTGTGTCGTCTGCAAACTTGGAGATATTACATCTAGTTCCCTCGTCTAGATCATTTATATATATTGTGAATAGCTGGGGTCCTAGCACCGATCCCTGCGGTACCCCACTAGTCACTGCCTGCCACTCGGAAAAAGTCCCATTTATTCCAACCAGTTCTCTATCCAAGTCAGTATCTTACCCCCAATCCCATGTGCTTTAACTTTGCACGCCAATCTCTTATGCGGGACCTTATTGAAAGCCTTCTGAAAGTCTAAATACATCACATCCACTGGTTCTCCCTTATCTATTTTACCAGTTACATCCTCAAAAAATTCCAGTTGATTAGTCAAGCATGGTTTACCTTTTGTAAACCCATGTTGACTTTGTCCGATCCTGTCACTGTTTTCCAAGTGCTCTGCTATTACATCTTTTATAATGGACTCTAGCATTTTTCCCACTGCCGATGTCAGGCTTACCGGTCTGTAATTCCCCGTTTTCTCTCTACCACCTTTTTTAAATAGTGGGGTTACATCAGCTACCCTCCAATCCATGGGAACTACTCCAGAGTCTATAGAATTTTGGAAGATGACCAGCAATGCTTCTACTATTTCTAGGGCCACTTCCTTAAGTACCCTAGGATGTAGATTATCAGGCCCTGGGGATTCATCGGCCTTCAATGCCGTCAATTTCCCTAACACCATTTCCCTACAAATACTGATTTCATTCAATTCCTCCCTCTCATTAGACCCTATGTTCCCCGACATCTCTGGAAGGTTATTTATGTCCTCCTTTGTGAAGACAGAACCAAAGTATGTATTTAATTGGTCAGCCATTTCTTTGTTCCCCATTATAAATTCCCCTGATTCTGACTGCAAGGGACCTACGCTTGACTTCACCAATCTTTTTCTCTTCACCTATCTATAGAAGCTTTTACAGTCAGTTTTTATGTTGCCTGCAAGCTTACTCTCATATTCTATTTTCCCCCTCTTAATTAATGATGAGACGTTAAACTGAGGCCCTGTCTGCTTTCTCAGGTGGATGTAAAAGATCCCACAGCCACTATTTCGAAGAAGAGCAGGGGAGTTATCCCAGTGTCCTGGTCAATATATATCCCTCAACCAACATAACAAAAACAGATTATCTGGTCATTATTACATTGCTGTTTGTGGGAGCTTGCTGTGCGCAAATGAGCAGCCGCCTTTCCCGTATTACAACAGTGACTCCACTTCAAAAATACTTCATTGGCTGTAAAGTGCTTTGAGACGTCCGGTGGTCATGAGAGGTGCTATATAAAGTCTTTCTTTCTTTCTTTCTTAATAGCTTATTAAGAGTGATATTAACATGGGTTTTGGGATTTAACTGGGTGCACGGGTTTCCCAGGCTTCCTGGAACAGTGGCAATTGAGTGGGCTGAATAAATGACAGGCAAAAATTCCCACAATTACTGAAACCTCACAGCTGCTTTCTTGCCTGATTGTGTGAATGGCTATTGCTCACAGTACCTGTTCTGAGAGGTTACTTTCACTACTTTGGAGGTTTGTACGTCTGACCTCCACTCTGCAGATATGATCTATCAGATCAGAATGGGTGCCACTTATGCTGCTTTAGCTTGGACCTCAGAGGAGGACCAAGATGACCATCAGCATCAACAGCACCAACAGGAAGAGCACCACCAGCAGGAGCAGCAGCAGCCTGCTCCTCACAATCCTGCCGCTCCACAGGAGAGAGGGGATGAGCAGAGAGGTGCAGCTCGCAGGAGGCGGTACCCGCAACACAGGGTATATAAGCAGAGGATCAGCTTCCTTGACATGTCCGAACACCAGAGGTTAAGCATCTGCATCTAGCTCAGCAGAGCTTGGAGCGTCCTGCAGCCTCCGACGCGGACTCTCCACTGTTGTAAGGGGGACCCCGAGCTCCCGGTGGCCTGTCACTTTAATTCTCCGCTCCATTCCCACTCCGACCTCACCGTCCTCAGCCTCTTGCACTGTTCCACGGAAGCTCAGCGTAAGCTCGAGGAACAGCACCTCATCTTTCGATTAGGCACTCTACAGCCCTCTGGACTCAACATAGAGTTCAACAATTTCAGATCATAACCTCGGCCCCTATCACATATATATATTTTCTCTTTTTATCCACAATTTTTGTTTGGCCCCCCCCCCTTTTCTTCTTCCCTCCCACATGGCAGCTGTCCTTCATTCTGCTAGCGCAATCCACACTCCATCTAGAGCTATCCTTTGTTCCTTAACCTGTGTCATTACCACCTCCTCTTGCCTTGAATGTCTCTCAATGTCTCTTAATCTCTCCTGCTTTCTATCCTATCACTGACCTTCCCTTTTGTTCTCCCATCCCCTCCCCCTTTTCCCAGCCCCTAAATCTGCTTTCCATTTCCTGCTTTTTTCCAGTTCTGACGAAAGGGTCTTTGAACTGAAACGTTGACTCTGTTTCTCTCTCCACGGATGCTGCCTGGCCTGCTGAGTTTTTCCAGCATTTTCTGTTGTTATTAGGGATTCAGGAGAACCATCTTTGCCCAGGGAGTGGTGGGAATGTGGAACTCGTTGCCACAGAGAGTGGTTGAGGCGAATAGTATAGATGCGTTTGGGAGGAAGCTGGATAGGTACGTGAGAGAGAAAAGAATAAAGGGATATGCTGATGAAGAGGGGTGGGAGGAGGCTCGAGTGGAGCAATAACACTGGCATAGACCGGTTGGGCCGAATGGCCTGTTTCTGTGCTGTAAATTCTATGTCAATTGGCTGCCGAGTTTGCCACGTATAACAGTGACTACACTTCAAAAGTATTTTGGCTGTAAAGCGCTTTGTGACGTCCTAAGGTTGTGAAAGATGCTATAGAAATGCAAGTCGGTCTTGTAAAGTCTGTGGGTTGTATAGCGAAGTAATACACAGACTACAAGAGTAACTTAAACAGGACTTTACTATTCGAAGGTCAGGGCGAATCTGCCCAATAAATTCTGCCACAGCACTTATATACCGGTGTGGTCACCGTCGGTATTACAGTATACAGCAGCCAGGATAAAGTAGTGCCACACCTAAAATAGTTCTCTTAAAGGTGGACGGTTACATACAATAGTTCTCTTAAAGGTAGAACAGTTACATACACTACAATCCTCCCTTTTTAGCTTACAACATACTTATTCCCCATTAACATAACATCATAACATATCCAACTTCATGTTAAACAGTTCACAGAGGTAGCCTCTGCGGAAACAGTTCACAGATTCAGTCTCTGGCCTTCTTGACTCGGTCCGGACCACGCCTCCATGCTGTAGTCGGTTCACCTTGCTAGAGGGACTCATCCATAGTCCTTCCCTAGACTTAACAGCTTTACTTCCATCACTTCTGAACCAGCATTGCTGACTTTTTAAAACAAACAAAAAACAGTTGGATTGCCTTGGGAAACTTTCCTACTTTCCAACTGATTTGGCTCCGTTCGGGGGACCACGTGTGTGATCGGGTAGAGGTAATAGTGGTTCAGATGGTTATCATCTTCTGCTTCGTCTTTTCCTTTTTTGCTTCTTGGAGACTCTCGGGGCTCCATTGTCAGCTGCCAGCTGTAACGCCACCATCTCCCTATGTTCCTTAGACTTTAAGTGATTCATCCTGATTTCGGCACTTTGGGAGTTCTTGGCACAAGCTGGGCAGACCAGGTCCTCTTAATATTCAGTGTCACTCAACAGGTCATGGTAATATTCGGTGTCGTCCTGAACTAGGCCAGTGAGAGAGTCTTCTATTTCCTCCTTACCCAGCTGGACGTTAGCCGACTTTTGTTCCAAATCCCGACATCTGTCCTGAAGAGACTTCATCATGCGTTCAGATTCATCCTGCTTTTTCCGGGCTTCCTGCAAGTCTTTTACTAATGACCTCATTTGTGATTTCAATACTTCAACTTCATTCGGAGATTGATTGATCGGACTATTCAATCCCTCTACTGAAGTAGCTGTTTCAGTATTCTGTTGTTCTACATTGACGTGCGTCAGCGTACTTTTGGCATCCAAGGGCTGTTCTGCTGCAGACTTCTCAGTCTGGGTTGCCACCTCAGCTCTTCCAATGACTTTTGAGAGCTCCCTTCCCTTTGAAGATTGAGGCTCGTATTTAAGTTTTTCCCATTTTAGAGTTTTATCCCTCAGCATATGAATGAGTTGGCTGACTGTTAACTCTTCTGCCAGCATCCCTTTTCCATTAACTGCAGGGCTGTTTATGACCTTGTCCTGGAGGAGTTGGCTGACTGTGAACTCTTCTGTCATCATCCATTTCCCATTAGCTGCCGGGCTGTTTAGAACCTTGTCCTGGGGCTCCTTTGCTGTTTCTACTTCGCCATCATCCGCAGCCCCCATCATTCGAATTTCCACAAATGAATCGCCCGGTGATGCTGCACCCAACTTCAGTAGGAGCTCGGAAGTCATGTCGACCAACTCAGCTTTTTCTGCCTGCAACCTGCTAACAAGCGCCTTCAGTTGCGGCACATCTTGTTCCACCAGATTGGAGTACGCACCTTCAGAAGCCGAATCAGCTTTGATTCGTTTGGCCTCCTCGTGCAGACGGTTTGTGTGCTCCTGCTCCCTTTTCTTCCTCAGCTGCTTCTGCTGTCTTTCCAGATTCTCCCATTCGGTATCATAGAACTTTTTCATTGCTTTCATCTCTTGCTCGAGACGGCAATTCAATTGTTCTAATTGCTGTCATAATCTGAAATAAGTTTGCGTTCGAGCTCGATGTTCCTCAGTAATATATATGTCTGTAACTTGAACAGACTCAGCATTCTCTGTCAAGCTATGTTGTTGTTGTTCAGAGGAATTCTGTTCTGAAACTTTGTTCTCCTCTGGAGCATAAGCCTTTATGCCCACATTCGTTCTACCAACCTTAGTCAGCAAGTTCATTTTAGACTTGTCTTTCATGCTTGGGCTGGTCTTATCGTCATCCGTTTCAGAGTCTGAGCTGATTGTCTGCCCCGAGTCCTCACTCGTTATTGCTTTGAGGTAGTGCCATTCCATGTCTATTTTCTTGATCCACTCCCGTCCTAGAAGTGGTGGTCCTCCCTCAGGTAGTACGTATAAGTCCATTCCGGGGTGTTCTTTGCCCCTGTCTCTCACCTTGACTCTTATCTTTCCCATGGGGTATACTTTATGCCCCGTGTATGTCTGCAAAATGAACTTGGTATCTCTCAAGGGTATATGTGCGAATAGCCGGTTGTAATCCCTTCGATTTATGACTGATAGGGCTGATCCAGTGTCCAATTCCATTCTCACTTGAACTCCGGCTATTTTTAGCATGACCCAGATAGTTTGTAGGTCAGCTTCCTTACTCACATTATGAATTCTCAGACTACCCAGTTCCTGGCCGCTTGGGTCTGAATCCGAATTCTGTTCATCTGAACTCTTCTCAACCACCTTGTGTACTTTGTTGTACTTTTCCTGTGATGGCTTTTTTTTTTGGTTGTTGGTCTTCTTCCCTGACCGGCATACTTTGGCTATGTGACCCAGTTTGCCACATTTCCTACAGTCCTGGTTTTTAAACCAGCATTGGTTCTGGTCGTGTGTTGTCTTCCCACAACGATAACATTTCGTTGCACCCGAAGTAATTTGATCCACACTGAGGACCGCTGCCTTCAGCTGCATTTCCGCAGTTCCTTTCGCTGCGGCTTCGTGTGATGCTGCAATAAGGACAGCCCTATCCAGTGTAAGGTCGTTCTCTTCGAGCAGTCGCTTTTGCGTTCCTTCCTTCGACAACCCGCACACGAACTTGTCTCGCAATGCCTCTGTCAGATTTCCTCCAAACTGGCAGTATTTCGCTAGCCTATGCAGTTCGACCAAGTATTCCGCGTTGCTTTCTTCTTTCCGTTGCGTTCTCGCATAAAATTTGAATCGTTCTGCCAACATCAGCGGTGTGGGGTTCAAGTGATCCTTCAGAACAGCAACAATATTATCGAAGGTTTGATCCGCCGGTTTAGCTGGTGCTAGAAGATGCTTCAATAGCCCGTATGTCTTCGCCCCCATCGAGTTTAGCAAGGTTATAGCTTTATCATCATCCTCTATTTTATTGGCCTCACAATATATCTCAATGCGTTCTACATACGTGGCCCAATCTTCTACCTCGGAATCGAAATTGTTGATGTTACCACGCTTAGGCATCTTCACCTCCCTGATAAACAACAACGAAATATTTCTCTAACTCTTTTTTTTTTTCAAGATGGCGGTTTCCCCGCGCTTATCTTCTTTCCCCGCCCCTTTCAAAATGGCGGTTCCCGCTTCTGCCTTTTTCTCCGCCTACTGGCGGCTTCCCGCGGTTTCCCGCGCTTATCTTCTTTCCCCGCCCACTTTCAAGATGGCGGTTCCCGCTTTTCTTCCCGTGGCGGGAGGGGTAAGCTTTTCCCTCGGGCGACGGCCGCTGACTTTCGGGGTTCGCAGCCTGCGCGTCGGCTTCAGCGCGTTCCCTTCTCTCGGCCGGGCAACCGGCTCTGGGTACAACCCGTTGACGGTGAACGGTCTCAGCCGCTGGCTGGATCTCGCTCAGTCTCCCCCGCTCGGCTCTGTCTCTCCGGTGCTGGGTACAACCCGTTGACGGCGAACAGTTTCAGCCGCTGGGCTGGATCTCGCTCAGTCTTCCTCGGGCTCTGTCTCTCCCACTCGCGCGGCTCTCGCTCGCTCTCTCTCGGGCTCTGTCTCTCCCGCTCGCGCGGCTCTCAATCGCGCCTCCCAGCCCTCTCGCAGTCCGATGCTTCCCTCCCCGGCTGCAGCTGAGTTTTCCTCGATTTATTTATTTTATCTCTTCCCGCGCCTTACGATCCCGGTCGCAGCGCTTCGTGGCCTCGGTCACTGTCCGACCTTTTTCACCCAAATCGCGCCTCCCAGCTTCTTGCAGTCCGGTGCTTTCCTCCCCGGCTGTGGCTGAGTTCTCCGTGGCTTATTTATGTTTATATCTTCCCGCGCCTTACGATCCCGGTCGCAGCGCCTCGTGGTCGCGGTATTTGTCCGGCCTTTTTCGCCGTCGCGGTCTAGTCGTCTCACGACGCTCCCCAGCCCGCTTCTACCGCGGCTTCTGCTCCACGCTGCCCCAGTCTCAGCGCCTCTGGGCCCGACTTCTGTCCGGCTCCTTTCCCCCTCGACCGTGGTCGAGTGCACCGCCCTTATCCTCCGTTTATTTGTTTCTATTTTCCCTTTACTCACAGTCACCGTGGCCGACTTGCTTCTCGTGTTGATTGGCTCACTCACCACCGTGGCAGAAGGGACAATCTGTGCCTGTTGCTGATGGAAGGCTTCCTGTTTGAAATCTTCCTCCTTTCTTGGTCTGCAGACTCGAGTTTTCTCTCAGCAAAACGACGAGGGCGGGTGCCTCTTCTCGACGCTCGTTTACTTCTTCGGAAGTATTGTTGCCGCAGGGTAAGATCGAACTCGTCGCCACTGTAAGGTCTGTGGGTTGTATAGCGAAGTAATACACAGACTACAAGAGTAACTTAAACAGGACTTTACTATTCGAAGGTCAGGGCGAATCTGCCCAATAAATTCTGCCACAGCACTTATATACCGGTGTGGTCACCGTCGGTATTACAGTATACAGCAGCCAGGATAAAGTAGTGCCACACCTAAAATAGTTCTCTTAAAGGTGGACGGTTACATACAATAGTTCTCTTAAAGGTAGAACAGTTACATACACTACAGGTCTTTTCTACTGTCTGTTGGGGATCACACCCACCACCATTTCCTAATGCATTTAAGGGGTGTGTTTGTACTGTAACCAGAGTCACTGCAAAGTAGTTTCCCCCTCACACTGTTGCTGAAGGTGCAGTATAACTCTATAGTCGAGAGGTAAATGACAGGCGGTGTAAGATACCTGGAGAAGGTGATCTAGTGCCGCCTGGGTTTGACACCACCACTGGCTTTGACTCCATTGTAATGTCAAGCCTATCTGTGATGACAGGTGCGTGGAGTGCTGTCCTGGGCAGGGGAGTTGTATAAACCCAGGCGACCGCCTTTCTGGAGCTGCTGCTGTAGGTGCTGATTTTTCAGACCCCAATGTTTGAAATGTTTGAGGGAGGTAGTTGTGAACGATGTGTCTTTGAAAGGACTTGCAGAGCTGATCAAGTGACAGAATAAATGCTTTTATGATTAGAGAGTGATACCAGAACTGAGAGTTTCTAACCATCAAGAAAGATTGAATAGACTGCGGATCTTTTCTCTAGAAACTAGAATGACTGATATTTGAGCTGATAGAGGTCTTTGAAGTTATGAAGGGGCTCGATAGAGTAGACATAGAGAAGATGTTTCCACTTGGGGGTGCGGAGAGTCTGAAACTAGGGGCCATCAATATAAGACCATCATTAATAAATCCAATAAAGAATTCAGGAGAAACTTCTTTACCCAGAGAGTGGCTTAGATATATTTCTTAAGGCTAAAGGGACCAAGGGATATGGGGAGAAGGCAGGGACAGGGTACTGAGTTTGGATGATCAGCCATGATCTCATTGAATGGCAGAGTAGGCTCGAGGGGCCGAATGGCCTACTCCTGCTCCTATCTTCTATGTTTCTATGTCCCTGTCTCCACCATCTACTCTTGCTCACTTGTAATGTGTGAGTCACCAGGTGCAAACTCAATTAACTTCCTTAACCACCGAAGTGTGAGTATCTGAGCTGGTGCATGGTCTGCAGGAGTCCTGTGACGATGCACCCTCAGATTGAGTGACCTCCTCTGAGGAGTCCTCAACGTCCTCCTGCACCACCTCCTGTGAGACACTTGAAGGTCCTGTAAGGGGATTAAAGACATGAATTAGAATTGTCAATGTAAGAATGTTTTAAGTGATCATTATGCACATGATCATATTTCACTTGCTGCTGACATCAAGTCAACATGAGTGAGTGTTGTATGCCATGTGGCTGTGTGACATTTAATTCTGTCACCATGTAGCTGGATGTCCCCATCTCCAACGGCCAAGCAGGCCAAGACACCACTGATGTCCAGCGCCTCCTTGTCTGCAGCTGTAAGTTGCGATATTGACGGAAGACCACCTCCTGTTCTCTGCCTCTCCCTGGTGTTCTGTGCTCTCTTCTCCTGCAAGGAGGCCAAGAAGAGATCTATGAGTGAGATTAATGGCATGTGTTGAACGGATGGATGGAGAGCATTTGTTGAGAGTCACTATGAGGGAGAGGTGTGACATTGCATAAAGATGAGGGTGAGTGTCAGTGGTGGATGGACAGATGGGGATGTGAGCAAGTGCATAGACAGAGAGGGATGGGTGCACCTGCAAGGTAAGTTGGTGTGAGGAGTGATGTGCTGGAGTGGTCTTAAAAAGGCAGAGTGAGAGGATTGGCATGATAAACACATCAGAATGTAGTTGAATGTGCCACTGTACTGACCTTTCCTGCCCTGCTTAGGTCATTGAACCGCTTTCGGCACTGAATCCAGGAGTGTGGCACCACACTCTTGCTGCTCACCTCATGAGCAACCTCCTGGTCTCACTGGCAGGTTTCTTTCTCCCATCAGTATGGAAGAGTGTCTCCTTGCAGGCTCTTACAGCCCCCAGCAGCACATCCAGGGAGGCGTCAATAAAACGAGGCGGAGACTTGCAAAGTTGGGGCTCTATTGTGACAGCTCCTTCTTTTGTTCTTCCACCTCCAGAATGCATCAACTGACATGTTTGCAGTGACTCTTTAAGAACTGGATTTGAAATTGACTCATGCGCGTCGTCATCATGCCCGCTCAACCTAATTGGTCATGAAACCTGGAAGTCAGATGCAAATGCAGTGGTTGGGTTAAAAAAACGACTGACAGACACACTGCACTTCCATGTTTCCCGCGCGTTACCGGATCGCCTCCCCCATCCGCTCCCAGTGCATCGGCAGGTAAACAATTCCCCCCATAGAATGGGAGGGAGATAGAAAGAGGTTGACACAAACTTATAGTGATCTTGTTTTCTCCCAGAACATTCTATGTGAAGACTAAGGGTGTCCTCCCTTCCCCCACTGTTGGGAGCGTGTGCCAGAAGTATGTAGAGTAAACAGATCGTGACGTCAATCAGTGTGCAATGCTGATTTGATGCCAGCACTGGCATTTTCGTCCTCAACACTGAAACTAATGCCCTGTGTTAACCTCGCACAGCTAAACATGCATTCAGAAGCTGCTAGGACCCCTTGCCAGTGATATTTTAAGGCTCTTTATCTGAATGCATGCAGCATTCGTAACAAGATAGATGAATTGATGGCACAAATAGAAATAAATGGGTATGATCTAATAGCCATCACAGAGACGTGGTTGCAATGTGACCAAGGCTGGGAACTGAATATTCAGGGGTATTTGACATTTCGGAAGGATAGACAGAAAGGAAAAGGAGGTGGGGTAGCTCTGTTAATAAAGGAAGAGATCAGTACGATAGTGAGAAATGATCTTTGCTCAGAGGTTCCAGATGTAGAATCAATTTGGGTGGAGGGAAGAAATAGTAAGGGAAAAAAGGCACTGGTGGGAGTAGTCTATAGGCCCCCTAACAGTAGCTACACTATAGGACAGAGTATAAATCAAGAAATAATGGGGGCTTGTAAGAAAGGTACTGCAATAATCATGGGCGATCTTAATCTTCATATAGATTAGACAAATCATATTGGCAAAAGCAGCCTTGAGGACGAGTTCATAGTGTATTCAGGACAGTTTCTTGGAACAATACATTGTAGAACCGACTGGGGAACAAGCTATTTTAGATCTGGTAATGTGTAATGAAACAGGATTAATTAATGATCTCATAGTAAAGGATCCTCTAGGGAAGAGTGATCATAACATGATAGAATTCCACATTCAGTTTGAAAGTGCGAAACTTGGGTCTGAAACTAGAGTTTTAAACTTAAATAAGGCAATTACAAAGGTATGAGGAGAGAGTTGGCTAAAGTGGACTGGGAAAATAGATTAGAAGATAAGATGGTAGAAAAGCAGTGGCAGACATTTAAAGAGATATTTCATGACTCTCAACAAAGATATATTTCAGTGAGAAAGAAAGACTCAAAGAGAAGGATGAACCAACCACAACTAACCAAGGATGTTAAGGATGGTATGAAATTGAAAGAAAAGGCATACAATGTTGCAAAGATTAGTGGTAGGCTAGAAGATTGGGAAAATTTTAGAAACCAGCAAAGGATGGCTAAAAAAATAATAAAGAGGGAGAAACTAGCTTATGAGAGTAAACTAGCAAGAAATATAAAAACTGACAGTAAGAGCTTCTACACGCATATAAAAAGAAAGAGTAGCTAAAGTAAATGTTGGTCCCTTAGAGGACGAGACTGGGGAAATAATAATGGGAAAAAAGGAAATGGCAGAGGCATTGAACAAATATTTTGTATCTGTCTTCACAGTAGAGGACACTAAAAACATCCCAGTAATAGTAGAAAATCAAGGGGCAAAAGGGAGGGAGGAACTTAAAACAATCACTATCACTAGAGAAAAAGTGTTAGGCAAACTTATGGGTCTAAAGGCTGACAAGTCCCCTGGACCTCATGGCCTGCATCCTTGGGTCTTAAATGAAGTGGCTACAGAGATAGTGGATGCATTGGTTGTAATCTTCCAAAATTCCCTTGACTCTGGAAAAGCCCCAGCAGATTGGAAAACCGCAAATTTAACACCCTTATTCAAAAAAGGAGGGAGACAGAAAGCAGGAAACTATAGGCCAGTTAACCTAACATCTGTCATTGGCAAAATGCTCGAATCCATTATTAAGGAAGTAGTAGCAGGGCATTTAGAAAATCATAATGCAATCAAACAGAGTCAACATGGTTTTATGAAAGGAAAATTGTGTTTGACAAATCTATTAGAGTTCTTTGAGGAGGTAACGAGCAGGGTGAATAAAGGGGAACCAGTAGATATAGTGTATTTGGATTTCCAAAAGGCATTCGACAAGGTGCCACATAAAAGGTTACTGCATAAGATAAGAGCTCATGGTGTTGGGGATAATATATTAGATTGGATAGAGGATTGGCTAACTAAAAGAAAACAGAAAGTCTGGATAAATGGGTCATTTTCAGGATGGCAATCTGTAACTAGTGGGGTGCCACAGGGGATCAGTGCTGGGGCCTCAACTATTTTCAATCTATATTAGTGACTTGGATGAAGGAAGCGAGTGTATTGTAGCCAAATTTGCAGACGATACAAAGATAGGTGGGAAAGCAAGTTGTGAGGAGGACATATGGGGGGGAAATTGAGTCGCACCCCCTTTGAGATGCTAACTTTGCCGGGGCACTACTTTTAACACCCCGGAAAAACTAGCGCCCCCATGACCGAAATTGAGTGGTTGCGTCCCAAGAGGGAAGCGGGGCGCCTCCCTCTTGGGGCGCTACGAGGGAATATCGCGGCGCTACATTTAAGACCCAAGGATTGCAGGCCTTCCTCCCCTTCTTAAAGGGGAGGGGCCTTGCGCAGCATGACCCAGGGCCCAGCTGGGCCCCCAGGGATCGTGAGTGCTGGCTAAAGAGCCCGGCACTCAAGAGAAGTGCCGGGCTCCTGGAGCGCAGCCGGCACTCCGGGGGGGGGGGGGGGGGCGCGGGTAAGGAGGCCGGGGACAGGAGCGGAGGCAGGTGCTGGCAGGCGGCCAGCAACAAAAATTGCCGCCCAGCACCTCACCTTTAAATAGCGCCTCCCCGGCCGCAGGTAGGCCCCCTGACCCCGTCGGACATAGCGTCCGGTGGTAAGTCAGGGGGCGCTTCCGAAGATCGGCCAGGGCGTGAGCGGGGTACTGCGCACGGCGATAACCTCATCGCCAGTGGCGCTAACACCGCTAACCTCCCGCTGAATTTTGCAACAGCAAGGACATTGGCGGAATGGCAGTGGTGTGAGGATGAATACTGTCATCCTGAGAGAGGAAAGCAGGTTCTTGCTCCATGGAGCCACTGCCACTCCCCCGAGGCGACGCCGCAGCATTCCTAGTAATCTGTTGGAGGCCAGATTGCTGGACTGCTTTGACACCCTGCAAGACCCTTTCTGCATTGGTAAACCAGCCACAATGGCAACAGTCTGCTTGCGTGGCAGCAAGCTGAGCCTGCATGAGAGCAATCTGAGCTTACATGACAAAAGTCTGAGCTTTCACTGCAGCACTCAGATGTTGGGTGGCTTCTGCTTGCGTTGCAATGGAAACTAAGACATCGGCCATCAGATGCTACATCATGGTTGGGTCCACAAGTGCGCTAATGGAGTTGCCCATCTCTTCCATGCTGGAAATCATAGGCTCCAAGCTCTGCGCAAAGCCCTGGGCAAGGTTGGTGCCGGACTCCTCCATGCTCCTTGACATTGCACGCAGGCTTTCTGGCAGGCCTGCCAATGCACTAAGCTTTTCATTGTGCATACCCATCAGCATTCTTCTGTAGGCCCTACCCATCAAAGTCCTCATCTGAGACCTCTGCAGCAGAACACGTGTGCGACCTCGCCCTCCAGGGAGCTGGCACCTGTGGTACCCTTTCTCCCTGCCCTGGCTGCAGGCCACTCGTGCCCGGTGTCTGACCACGTGCAGATTCCACCTCTCACCTATCCTCTACGCGGAGTGTCAGTAGCTGAGCTGGTGGCTGCAAGTGTAAAATTGAGTGACGGTGCTGAGCCTTCATTATCAGTGTCTTGGTGCTCTTTTATTTCATCAGTTCTTAGCCATCTGAAAGGAGAAAGGCATAAGTGTAATGTGGTGAGGGTGGGGGAAGCAAGAGGTGGATGGTCGAATAGTTAAGTGAATGTGACCATAGAGAGAGAGGGAATGGGTAAGGGTGCAGGGATGTAAGTGTCAAGTGGGATGTGGAGGAAGAGGTTGGCAAAGCAGAGTGCTGGTGAGGAGAGGTAATGGGGATCAGATTGAGGGTGATGGGAAAGTCATACTCACTTTTCCTGTGCGGAGAAGGTCATGAAACCTCTTCCTGCATTGCAGCCAGGTTCTGCGGCACATAGAGATTGAGCTGACCTCCTGGGCCACTTGCATCCACACAGCTTTAGTCTGCTGAGGAGGCTTTTTCCTCCCTGAGGAAGGGAAGAGCACCTCCTTATTTGATCTTGCTCCTTCCACCAGAGCTTTGAGGGAGGCTTCATCGAACCTTGGAGCACACCTTGGCCTACTGCTGGACATAGTTGCCGAATGAAGCGATCACAACAATGGGCATAAAGTTTAAAGTCTCCAGAAGAAGCAAGGCTGCTTGCAGGCCTTAAATCCAGCAGCATTGATGACGTCATCGGAGGCGACTTTCTGTATGAAAAGACTCATTGGGCCAGGGGTTTCCACACGCTGGCAATCAATTGCCCAATTAGGGCAAAATCGCACTTTTTTCCCACTTCACATCGGAGTTGGGGTCCTGACACGAAAACCACCTGACACACCCCAGCCTGCCCCCAATGGCAAAATCGAGCCCTTAGGGTCAATCTCCCTAGTGTATTCTTGCTCCTCCTCTTCATTGCTCTTATCAATTGCCACATTCTAACTCTGTACATATACGTATGTTACATACACAAGCAATGCCTGAAGTACATGGTGTGCCTGACCACATTTTCTTTTACTCATTCATGGGATGTGGATGTCACTGGCAAGCCAACATTTATTACCAATCTGTAATTGCCCTTGAGATGGTGGTGGTGAGCCACCTAGGTGAACCACTGTAGTCCATAAGGTAAAGGTACTCCCACAGTGCTGTTAGGGAGGGAGTTCCAGGACTTTGACCCAGCAACGATGAAGGAACAGCGATATACTTCCAAGTAAGGATTGAGACTTGGAGGGCAACTTGCAGGTTGTGGTGTTTCCGTGCGCCTGCTGCCCTTGTTCTTTTAGGTGGTAGAGGTCGCGTGTTTAGGAGGTGCTGCCGAAGAAGCCTTGGCGTGTTGCTTCAGTGCATCTTGTAGATGGTACACACTGCAGCCATAGTGCGCCGGTGGTGAAGGGAGTGAATGTTTAAGGTGGCGGATGGGGTGCAAATCAAGCGGGCTGCTTTGTCCTGGATGGTGTCGAGCTTCTTGAGTGTTCTTGGAGCTGCACTCATCCAGGCAAGTGGAGCGTACTCCATCACACTCCTGACTTGTGCCTTGTAGATGGCGGAAAGGCTTTGGGGAGTTGGGAGGTGAGTCACCTCTGCAGAATACCCAGCCTCTGACCTGCTCTCGTAGCCACAGTATTTATGTGGCTGGTCCAGTTAGGTTTGTGATCAGTGGTGACCCTCCAGGAAGTTGATGGTGGGGGATTCGGCAATGGTATTACCGTTTGAATGTCAAGGGGCGGTGGCTAGAATCTCTTTGGTTGGAGATGGTCATTGCTGGCACTTGTGTGGCACGAATGTTACTTGCCACTTATCGGCCCAAGCCTGAATGTTGTCCAGGTCATGCTGCATGCAGGCATGGATTGCTTCATTATATGAGGAGTTGGAAATGGCACAGAACACTGTGCAATCATCTGACCTTATGATGGAGGGAAGGTCATTGATGAAGCAGCTGAACACTGCTCTGATGAACTCCTGCAGCGATGTCCTGGGGCTGAGATGATTGAACTCCAACAACCACAACCATCTTCCTTTGTGCTAGGTATGATGCCAGCCAGTGGAGAGTTTTCCCCCTGATTCCTAATAACTTCAATTTTACTAGGGCTCCTTGATGCCATACTCAGTCAAATGCTGCCTTGATGTCAAGGGCAGTCACTCGCACTTCACCTCTGGAGCCGTGTGCTCCCGGTGGAACCCAAACTGAGCATTGGTGAGCAGGTTATTGGTGAGTAAGTGCCGCTTAATAGAACTGTTGATGACACCTTCCATCACTTTGCTGATGATTGAGAGTAGGCTATGTGATGATAATTGGCCGAATTGGATTTGTCTTGCATTTTAAGGACAGGACATACCTGGGCAATTTTCCATATTGTCAGTTAGACGACAGTGTTGTAGCTGTACTGGAACAGCTTGGCGAGAGGCACGGCTAGTTCTGGAGCACAAGTCTTTACCACTACAGCTGGGATGTTGTCGGGGCCCATAGCCTTTGCAGTATCCAGTGTGCTCAGCCGTTTCTTGATATCACGTGGAGTGAATCGAATTGGCTGAAGACTGGCTTCTGTGATGGTGGGGACCTCAGGAGGAGGCTGAGATGGATCATCCACTCGGCACTTCTGGATGAAGATGGTAGCAAATGCTTCAGCCTTGTCCTTTGTACTCACGTTCTGGGCTCTGCCATCATTGAGGATGGGGATGTTCATGGAGCCTCCTCTTCCCATTAGTCATCTAATTGTCCACCATCTTTCATGACTGGATGTGGCAGGACTGCAGAGCTTTGATATGATCCGTTGGTTGTAGGTTTGCTTAGCTCTGTCTATAGCATGCTGCTTCCGCAGTTTAGCATGCATGTAGACCTGTGTTGTAGCATCACCAGGTTGGCACCTCGATTTTAGGTACGCCTGGTGCTGCTCCTGGCATGCTCTTCTACACTTCTCATTTAGCCAGGGTTGGTCCCCTGGCTTGATGGCAATGGTAGAGTGAGGGATATGCCGGGCCATGAGGTTACAGATTGTGGTGGTATACAATTCTGCTGCTGCTGATGGCCCACAGTGCCTCATGGATGCTCAGTTTTGAGCTGCTAGATCTGTTCTGAATCTATCCCATTTAGCACGGTGGAAGTTCCACACAATACAATGGAGGTTGTCCTCACTGTGAAGACGGGATTTCGTCTCCACATGAACTTTGCAGTGGTCACTCCTACCAATACAGATGCATCTGTGACAGGTAGATTGGTGAGGACGAGGTCAAGTAGGTTTTTCCCTTGTGTTCTCTCACCATCTGCCGCAGGCCCAGTCTGGCAGCTATGTCCTTCAGGACTCGGTCAGCTCAGTCAGTAGTGGCGCTACCGAGCTACTCTTGGTGATGGACATGGAAGTCCCCCACCCAGAGTACATTCTGTGCCCTTGCTACCCTCAGCGCTCCTTCCATTTGGTGTTCAGCATGGAGGAGTACTGATTCATCAGATGAGGAAGGGCAGTATGTGGTAATCAGCAGGAAGTTTTCTTACCTATGTTTGACCTGATGCAATGAGATTTCATGGGGTCCAGAGTCAATGTTGAGGACTCCCAGGGCCACTCCTTCCCAAATGTATACCACTGTGCTGCCACCTCATGTGGGTCTGTCCTGCTGGTGGGACAGGACATACCCAGGGATAGTGATGGAGGCATCTGGGACATTTGCTGAAAGGTATGATTCTGTGAGTATGACTACGTCAGGCTGTTGCTTGACTGTGGGATAGCTCACCAGATGTTAGCTGAGGAGGCCTTTGCAAGGTTGACTGGGTTGGGTGTGCCTTTGCCATGTCCGAATCCGGTGCCGGGTGGTCTGCCCGATTTTATTCTAATTGTTTTTCATAGCGGTTTGATACAACTGAGTGGCTGCCATCCGCCTGACTCTCATTCCAAGTTAAAATCCGTGCTTAAATGTTTGGATCTGTCAGGTTTGTTAGAACACATTCTAGTGAAGATTGTGGATGATTTTTACAAATTAAGTAAATTGCTCAAAGTTGCTATGGATACTGAAAATAATTTTTTTTATTTTTCCAGCGAATGAATTATGTTCTATCTGCTAGCAGTTCCCACAATCTTGCAATAGTTTGCCATGGTGCGGCATCCGTTCATGTTTCTGTGGGTGTAGCTTCCCACAAGATTAGTCTTATATGTCTGCAAAACAACCAAATGTTTGGGGGAGGTGTGGTTGCCCGACTCATATCTCTACCATTCAGCTTGTCAAATATGATACTTGATTTATTTAAGATGAATTGGTATCCAAACAAAACTGCTCTGTGTCAAAGCTTTGAGATTGGTATGGTTCATAGTTTTACAAATGACATAATGGTGTGAGGAAGGTGGAATATTTTGGAAGGCAGCCAGTTTAGCCTTTGCACGTGCAAGGCTTGAATTAATTCAGACTCTGGTATGAAATGGTGAACAGCTTACTTTCATGTGCCTGCATTGGCTGAGTTCTCAGTAAAATGAAAGTACTGGAGATGTAATCAAACCAAAGGGACAAATATCCCATGAGTGTACTTTAAGTATCTCCTTACATTAGATATTTAACCTCCTTGAGCTGTGGATATGACTAAAATACATGTGTTTGTGCAAAATAAAATGTGTGCATATCTTATGTGGATATTTATTGCAAAGGAAATCATACTACAAAATTTGAAAAGTATAGTATAATGCCTTTCAAAGCATGCATTGTGCTGCAGCACATTATCCTAGTTGTCCCTGCAGTGGCATTAATATATAGTTCCCCAATTCTGCAATTATGGCTAATTTAAGCCATGGGATATCAATGCAAACAGCAGAAACAATGGGGGCAATTTTCCCATTGGAGGCGGGTTGTAGGCGGGTTTCGGTTTGGGCGGGTTAAAAACCCGCCTCCACTGTCAGGTGGGAAAAATTTGCGATTTTCCCCTAATTGGCCAGTTAATTTCAGAGGTGTGGGTTCCCCTGGGCCAATTAGTCTTTTGGGATCGAAACTTGCCTCTGCTGACGTCACTTATCCAGCTTCATTTAAGGGCTGCTTGCTGCCTTGGCTCATTCCACTGGTTTTTGGTCGATGCTGCACCACCTCCAACCTTTCATCACATTGAAGAATGGCCAGCTCCAAGGCAAGGGCCTCCCCGAGGTTCTCAGATGAGGTGCTGGGTTGAGGGGGCGAGAGCTAGCAGGGAGGTGCTCTTCCCCTCATCTGGGAGGAAGAGGCCTCCCAAAGAAACTAAGGCTGTGTGGGTCCAGCTGGCAAGGGATATAACCTCCAGATCTGTGTGCAGCAGAACATGGCTGCAGTGCCGTAAAAGGTTCAATGACCTTGTAAGATCAGGCAAAGTGAGTATACCATCAGCTTGACCCTCCTTCTGATCCCCTTCTCCTCTCATCACCAGCACTCTGCATTTTCAACCTCCTCCTCCACACCCCACTTTACCCTTACAACCCTTGCACCCTTCACCATCCCTCTCACGCTATGAACCCAATCACTTCACTATTCGACTATGCTGCCCTCACACTCCCTTTCAATGTTATGCAATGACAATGACTAACAACGCACAGGGAGGGCCCTTTCACATGGAACCTCACTCCATCTTTGTCTCCTTCTAAGCATTTATGCTCTGGACTCTCTACACTCACTCCATCATTCTCACTCCAACTCCACTTGTCTCCCTCACTGCAGGAAAAGAGAGCCCACAATAGAAGGGAAAGGGCAAAGACAAGAGGAGGGCCACCTTCCCTAGCTCTTCTCACCCAGGTTGAAGAGGCGGCCCTGGACATCGCCGGCGCAGAGGTGGAAGTGGGAGATGGACAGATGGGTGATGCAGACCAAGCTGGTGACAGAATAGTTTTGCATCTCTCTCATTTACACTGCTTGAGTGACTGAAATGGTTGCTGGTGTACATTACTGAATGCCACTTGAGCATCTGCACTATTGCATGTGCATGCCACACTTCCGTGAAATGTCTAACCCATGCCTTTACTCCCCCACAGGACCATCCACAGAGCCCCCCCCCCCCCCCCCACGCCACTGTCGACGAGGAAGAGGCTGAGCAGCAAGACTCCTCGGGAACCTGCAACCTCTGAGGACGCAGCGTCAGCAAATGTAGGCGCATCCAGCACCAGCGCAGATACACACACCTCGGTGGGACCTTCGGGACATAGAGTAGTGTTGTCACCATGTGTATCACAGGTCACAGGTGAACATCAGCAGGTGGTAGAGACAGGGACAGCAGTGGAGAGTCCTCATCGGAGGTCGCAGGACTCTCCTAGCTTTGCTCCGCTGCATGTGGACCCTGTGCCTCTGGGTCCATCCAGAAGGAGAGCGGTGCTGGAACTCCAGGAGCAGGTGCAGGAGTCTCTGACAGGTCTTGTCTCCAGGGTCACTGCGAGAGGAGTGGATGGAGGAGTCCGACTCTAACATGAGCAGTGCCTTTGTGGAGGCAATGGCGCATGAACGCACCACCACGGAAAGGATGGCAACCTCCGTGGAAAGCATGGCTACCTCCGTGGAAAGCATGGCTACCTCCATGGTAACGATGGCTATCTCTCTGGAAAGGGTGTCTACCTCTCTGGAAAGGGTGTCTATGGTAGAGAAGAGGATGGCTACGGCCGTGGAGGACCTAAGTCGCCAGAGTCTGGAAAATATGGTGAATGTTCAGAATAGACTGACATCTCTGGAGGAGCAATGGGTAGCTATTGAGCAGAGAAACCAGAGCTTCATGGAAGTCCTTTTGAGTCGGACTGCCAGTGCACATACGGGTCGCCATGGCCTCCCTGATATGCAGCAAGGTGCTCTCAAGCCACTTGCAAGCGCTGAGGTGGACCTGACCCATGAGAGGGAAGTTGGTGGCAGAAACCAAGGAAATGGGGGCACCTCTCCAAGCACTCACACTTCCATGCCACTGCATAGCCCTCAGTCAGAGACCCACCAGAGTCCACAGCCAACTGAGATGGGCGTCTTAGCCCCTGCACTGCCGCAGGATGAGCAGATGTTTGGCGAGCCATCACAGGCTCGGAAACCCAGAGGATACCCGCCAAAGGTGTTGAAGCAGGAGCAGCATGAAAGTGAGCAAGGGGCCTCCACTTCTGCTGAAGCCACAGGGGGAGCACCACGTAGGAGCACGCGTAAGAGAAAAATAAAGCACCATTAGTCACAGGGGTAGGCACTTGGGTGATTGTTTCTGTTTGTTGATGAAATGCCATCTCTGTGTGAATGTATTAAAATGAGGTGATGGCAAACTGTTGGCATGATGGCATCTATTATTTCGGCTTAGGCAGCTCCACATTACGGGCTCTGTGACACTTGCATGGTCAGGTTGGTGGTCAGAGTGAAAGGAGGCCAGAGAGTCATGTCCATTGTCTATCATGTGTTAAGTAGGAGCCAAGCACATGTGCTACAATGAGCAACCTATGCAAATCTGGCCAGGATGAGTGCATCCCTTGCATCACGGGCAGCCATGTGCTCGCGTGCTGCCGCTGCTGCTGGTAGATGTGCCGCCGCTCGGTCCTCCTCCTCATCCTCATCTGAGAAGGCTATGAACTGAGCCACTTGCTCATCAGGAAGCTGCAAGCCACCATGTTGTGCAGTGCACTGCAGACCATGACCATTCTGGAGACCCTGGCTGCTGAATACTGCAAGGCTCCACGTGATCTGTCAAGGCATTGGAATCGCATCTTCAGCAAGCCAATGGTTTGTTCGATGATGGACCTGGTCGAAATGTGGCTGGCGTTGTAGCGCTCCTCAGCCTCGTTAGCTGGCCTCCTGGTCGATGTCATTAGCCACTTCTTCAGTGGGTAGCCCTTGTCACCAAGGAGCCATCCGTTAAGTTGGTTTAGCGGATTGAAGAGTGGAGAAACACTAGAGTTCCGCAGGATGAAAGAGTCATGGCAACTCCCACAGAACTTGGCGCAAACATGCAAAATCTCCTTCTTGTAGTTACACACCAGCTGTACGTTGAGGGAGTGGAAGCACTTGCGGTTGACAAAGATGATGGGGTGTCCTAAGGGCTACACGTGTGCAGTCTATGATGCCCTGCACCATTGGCAAGCCTGCCATATTTGCAAAGCCAACTGAACACGCGGTTACACTTGCTTGATCCCTTGAGAAGTGGATGTAATTGTGCGCCTTTGCGAAAAGGGCATCGGTAACCTGCGTGATGCAACTGTGGGCGGCCAACTGGGAGTATGACGCTGATGTCTGCTGATGATCCCTGGAAGGAGCCTGAGGCAAAAAAGTTGAGTGCGGTGGTGAAATAAAAACAGAAAATGCTGGATTTCCAGCATCCGCAGTATTTTGCTTTTGTATGAATGCGGTGGTGACTTTGACAGCCACCGGTAAGGGGTGTCCACCTGCTCCTCTGGGCTCCAGGTGTTAGTGCACAGATGTCTCCCGACAACCTCTCGCGAAACTCTCAGCCTCCTTTGGCACTGCTGCTCATTCATGTTGAGGTAGTTCATCCTCTGTCTGTAAACCCTGAGAGGGGGGTATCTCCTGCGGCGATGTGCTGCCAGGCGCTGGCGCCTTCTGCCCTGTGCAGCATCAGGTGGGTGAGCAGGAGGTTCTGCTGCTGCTGTTGCTGCTGAGCTGCCTGGTTCTGCTGCTGCCGTGGCTGCTCCTCATCTGAATCTAAGGTCCATGATGAAAGGAAAAAAATGGTTCCCATGCTGCTGGCAGATACCTCCATTGGGGAAGCGCTCAGTCCAAGTGGGGAGAGGGTTTTCCAAGGAGGTCCCACAGTTGAGAGATAGAAGCTGCAGCACCTCCGACTTCGGTAGGCCTGCTAAAAGTGCTGAAAGACCTGTGGAACAAAAGTTCTGCCACTTGCAACTGCTCCCTGTTAAAAGCTCCATTTTAATGGTGGAGCTGCAGCTGTGAGGAGGCCACCCACTTGCCAACCCGCCAGGATCAGCTGGCGTGGTATAGAAGGGCCGTGCAACACGCAGAAAATGTGGCAAAATAACAAAGGCCTGTCAAAATAGAATTATAGGGGCCCTTAACCACTATTTAAGTGTCTTAACTACCTCTCCTGACTGATGGAGGCGGGACTGAATTGCACCCATGAAACCCGCCTCCAGCAAAATTGCGTGGAGGCGGGTTGGAGCCGGGTTCCAAACCCACGCTTACTTTTTGTGATTTTCCCAATTGTCCCACCTCCAAACCCGCCTCCTCGGAGCTGGGAAAATCGTGGCCAATGTCTCTGAAAATACAGATAGGGCAAACTGTTTACGTATTAGAAAACTTTTTGTTAAATATTGAAATGTTCAATCGTATACTAAAGATTTGAAGATTGCCCCTGCTATTTTAGAAAAGTAATTTTTAGATAGTGTACTGTATTCTATTCTCCCGTGATTGTTAGCAGCTATTTCAAAGGAAGTGTCGAGAGAATCTACCCATGAAATGAAATGAAAGGGAATGTAAATATAGCCAGCATATGGTGAAATGTGTTTGAGTACCAGCTTGTGTCCCAAAGTGGCAAGATGTAGATTCATTTCCCCAAGTTTCAGATCTCAACTTCACTTCGCAGGGAGCTGCCAAGTGGTCAGCCACTTAACTTGAGTGACGAAATTTTGTATTGCTTGTTTATTTTGTAATATGCTCTAAATGGTATGGGACAAGTGAAACTCTTATTTGTGTGTACCTGAGAGGGAACAAAATAGGACCAACAGAGAAAGGGTTAACTTGAAGGCAGGAAATCCTATAATTTTAGTAAGGAGGGGAGTTCTAGATAACGGCCAGGATTTCCTGTCCACCCTCCACTGATTAATAAGCAGGTGCAAATGAGGAATGCATCCTCCTATATATTTCCTGCAATTTGCACCATTGCAACACTAGATGCCAGGGATGCTTGTTGGTACCCAGCATTCATAAGAACATAAGAAATAGGAGCAGGAGTAGGCCAATCGGCCCCTCGAGCCTGCTCCGCCATTCAATAAGATCATGGCTGATCTGATCCTAACCGCCAATCTACTATCACAGAACCATCTCCTGAATCTAACAGAATTAGACACACGAAATAGGAGCAGGATCAGGCTACATGGCCCCTGGGCCCGCTCCGCTACCCACAGGGCCACGACCGATCCGAACCTAGACTCATGTCCAAATTCCTGCCCGCTCCCCGTAACCCTTAATTCCCTTCTAGGAAACTGTCTATTTCTGTTTTAAATTTATGTAATGATGTAGCTTCTACAGCTTTTTGGGGCAGCATATTCCATGGACCTACCACCCTCTGAGTGAAGTAGTTCCTCCTCATCTCAGTTTTGAAAGAGCAGCCCCTTATTCTAAGACTATGCCCCCTAGTTCTAGTTTCACCCATCATTGGGAACATCCTCCCCGCATCCACCCGATCCAACCCCTTCACAATCTTATATGTTTCAATAAGATCGCCTCTCATTCTTCTGAACTCTAATGAGTAGAGTCCCAATCTACTCAACCTCTCCTCATATGTCCATCCCCTCATCCCCGGGTTTAACCGAGTGAACCTTCTTTGTACTGACTCGAGAGCAAGTATGTCTTTTCTTAAGTATGGACACCAAAACTGTATGCAGTATTCCAGGTGCGGTCTCACCAATACCTTGTACAACTGAAGCAATACCTCCCTATTTTTATATTCTATCCCCCTAGCAATGAAAGCCAACATTCCATTGGCCTTCTTAATCACTTGCTGCACCTGCATACTAACCTTTTGAGTTTCGTGCACCAGGACCCCCAGATCCCTTTGTACTTTAGTACTTTCCAGTTTCTTGCCATTAAGATAATAACTTGCTCTACAATTTGTCCTACCAAAGTGCATAACCTCACACTTTCCAGTATTGTATTCCATCTGCCAAATCTCTGCCCACTTACTTAGCCTGTCTATGTCCCCTTGCAGGTTTTTTATGTCCTCCTCACTCACTACTTTCCCTCCCATCTTAGTATCATCTGCAAACTTTGATATGTTACACTCGGTCCCCTCCTCCAAATCGTTAATATAGATTGTAAAGAGTTGGGGACCCAGCACTGACCCCTGCGGAACACCACTAGTTACTGATTGCCAGTCTGAGAATGAACCATTTATCCCAACTCTCTGCCTTCTGTTAGATAGCCAATCCTCTATCCATGCCAGAATATTACCCCCAATCCCGTGATTTTTTATCTTAAGCAATAATCTTTTGTGTGGCACCTTGTCAAATGCCTTTTGGAAGTCTAAATACACTACGTCCACTGGTTCCCCTTTATCCACCCTATATGTTACTTCCTCAAAGAACTCCAGCAAATTTGTCAAACATGACTTCCCCTTCATAAAACCATGCTGACTTTGTCCTATTAAATTATGTTTATCCAAATGTCCTGTTACTGTCTCCTTAATAATGGACTCCAAAATTTTACCTACCACAGATGTTAGGCTAACCGGTCTATAGTTTCCAGCCTTCTGTCTACTGCCCTTTTTAAATAAGGGTGTTACATAACCAGTTTTCCAGTCTGCCGGGACCTTTGCTGAGTCCAGGGAGTTTTGGAAAATTATTACCAATGCATCCACAATCCCTACCGCCACTTCCCTCAAGACCCTAGGATGTAAGCCATCAGGTCCAGGTGATTTATTCACCTTGAGTCCCATTATTTTACCGAGTACCACTTCCTTAGTGATTTTGATCGTGTTTAGCTCCTTCCCCCCCTGTTTGTCCAGTGTTGGGATATTCTTAGTGTCCTCTACTGTAAAGACTGATACAAAATATTCATTCAGTGTTTTTGCCATCTCCATATTTCCCACCATTAATTTCCCGGTCTCATCCTCTAAGGGACCAACATTTTCTTTAGCCACCCTTTTTCTTTTTATATAACTATAAAAACTCTTACTATCTGTTTTTATATTTTTTGCTAATTTACTTTCATAATCTATCTTCCCTTTCTTAATCAATCTTTTTGTTATTTTTTGCTGTCTTTTAAAGTTTTCCCAATCCTCTATCCTCCCACTAGATTTGGCTACCTTATATGCCCTTGTTTTTAGTCGAATACTATCCTTAATTTCTTTCCTTAGCCACGGATGGCTGTCTTTTCTTTTACACCCTTTTCTTCTCAGTGGAATATATATTTTTTGGAAGTTGTAAAAGAACTCCTTAAATGTACACCACTGATCATGTATCGTCTTACCCTTTAATCTATTTTCCCAATCCACTCTACTCAATTCCGCTCTCATACCTTCATAGTCTCCTTTATTCAAGCTTAGCACGCTTGTTTGAGATCCAACCTTCTCACCCTCTAATTGAATATGGAATTCAACCATGTTATGGTCACTCATTCCAAGGGGATCCTTTACTAGGACATTTTTAATTAATCCTGTCTCGTTACACAGGACCAGATCTAAGGTTGCTTGCCCCCTGGTCGGTTCAGTTACATACTGCTCAAGAAACCCATCCCTAATACACTCAATGAACTCATCCTCAAGGCAGCCCTGCCCAATTTGATTTGTCCAATTAATATGATAGTTAAAATCCCCCATAATTATAGATGTTCCCTTATTACAAGCCTCAACTATTTCCTGATTGATACTCCGCCCAACAGAGTTGCCACTGTTCGGAGGCCTATAGACTACGCCCACTAGTGTTTTTTTCCCCTTATTATTCCTTATCTCCACCCAAACTGTTTCATTATCCTGATCTTTTGACCCAATATCATTTCTCTGTATTACAGTGATTCCTTCCTTTATTAACATAGACACCCCACCTCCCCTTCCTTCCTGCCTGTCCTTCCTGATCGTTAAATAACCTGGTATGTTTAATTCCCAGGCATTGTCACCCTGCAGCCATGTTTCTGTAATGGCCACAAGATCATACCCATATGTAGTTATTTGTGCCATTAACTCGTCTATTTTGTTACGAATGCTACGTGCATTCAGATAGAGAACTTTCAAAGATGTTTTGTGACACTTAGTTCCTGCTTTTGCCCTTTTTATTACTTTACCTTTTACTCCATACCTTCTGCCCCTTCCTGACACGCTCTGGTTTTTAATTTCCCCACTGCTACCTAAGTCTATGACCTTCTCTGTTGTAATTTTTATTATTTGCTCTCTAGGAACCTCCCCCCCACTAGTTAGTTTAAAGCCCTCTCTACAGCCCTAGTTATATGATTCGCCAGGACTCTAGTCCCAGCACTGGCCAAGTGAAGTCTGTCCCAACGGAACAGCTCCCTCCTGCCCCAGTACTGGTGCCAGTGTCCCAGGAAGCAAAACCCATTTCTCCCACACCAGTGTTTGAGCCACGCATTTAACTCTCTAATTTTATTTGTCCTAGCCAAATTCGCTCATGGCTCCTATTACCCTTGAGGTTCTGTTTTTTAATTTGACCCCTAGCTGCTCATACTCCTTTAACAGAACCGGCTTCCTAGTCCTATCTACATCGTTTGTACCAACATGGCCCACGACAACTGGATCCACCCCCTCCCACTGCAAGTTTCTTTCCAGCCCAGAGGAGATGTCCTTAACCCTGGCACCGGGTAGGCAACACAGCCTTCGGGACTCTCGCTCTCGGCTGCAGAGAACTCTATCTATCCCCCTAATAATACTATCCCCTACCACTACAACATTTCTATTTACTCCCCCCTCTTGAATGGCCCCCCGTTCCACGGTGCTGTGGCCAGGTTGCTCATCCTCCCTGCAGTCCCTGCTCCCGTCCCCACAGGGAGTAAGAACCTCGAACCTGTTGGACAAGAGCAAGGGCTGCGGCTCCTCCAACACTACCTCCCGGATCCCCATACCTGCCTCACTCATAGTCACACCGTTCTGTCCCTGACCATGGGCTACATCTGAATTAATTAACTTCATAGGTGTGACCACCTCCTGAAACACAGAGTCCAGGTACTTCTCCCCCTCCCTGATGTGTCGCAGTGTCTGAAGCTCAGACTCCAGCTCATCAACACGGAGCTGGAGTTCTTGTAGCAGCAGACACTTGTCCCAGATGTAATTACCGTGAGCCTCAATGGGGTCCACCGGCTCCCACATCTCGCAACAGTAACACATCACCTGCTCCATTCTATGTAATTAATTGATTTTTTTATTGTTAGTTATGGACACCCTCTGCCCGATTATAGATGCTGGTATCCCCTTTAATTAATTGGATTTAAATTAAATCAATCCCCCTAATTACACCAGTTAAATGGTTTGCCAACAGTCACTCTGCACCAGAAAGGCCTTATTAACTACAACCCACAGAGTTAAAGTTTGAAAAGAGCACCTAACACCCCACTTACCCTAACTCACACTTACCCAAACTCACAGCACTCTCTGCTGACTCACCCTCAGTGCTTGCTCGCACAAGCACTGGTCTTTTTATACTGTTTGTTTGTTTACAGCCAAATGAGTCACCCCTGCTGATTGGTTAGAGAACTGGTTTCCACTGCCTGCTGTGCCAATTTACTCCTACTGCAGTGTTACCTTGTTTTACTCTTCTTAAACGAACAGAATCCCAAATATTTAACTTTTCCCCTTTACTTAAATTGCTTAAGTAATCTTATCAAGAATGATTTAAAGAGAAATAACAATGAAAGAACTCTCACACTTACCCAAACTCACAGCACTCTCTGCTGACTCGCACTCAGTGCTTGCTCGTACAAGCACTGGTCTTTTTATACTGTTTGTTTGTTTACAGCCAAATGAGTCACCCCTGCTGATTGGTTAGAGAACTGGTTTCCACTGCCTGCTGTGCCAATTTACTCCTACTGCAGTGTTACCTTGTTTTACTCTTCTTAAACCAACAGAATCCCAAATATTTAACTTTTCCCCTTTACTTAAACTGCTTAAGTAATCTTATCAAGAATGATATCAGCATTCCCATGGCATCAGAGGGAGGCTGTCATACCAAACCATATTTTTTATTTATTCTAGGGATGTGGGGGATGGGGGCAAGGCCAGCATTTATTGCCCATCACCAGTTGCCCTGAGAAGGTGGTTGTCCTCCTTGAATTGCTGCAGTCTTTGTGGTGATAGTGCTCCCACAATGGTGTTAGGTAAGGAATTTCAAGATTCTAACCAGCGATGATAAAGTAATTTATGTCCAAGTCAGGATTGTGTGCGACTTGAAGGTGATGGTATTCCCACAACATCGCTGTTCCTCTACTTCTTCCTCTTCGTGGTAGAGGTCGGAGGGATGTAGGTGCTGTCGAAGTAACCTTGCGAAGTTGCTGCAGTACATGTCTGCCAGATTACTGCCCATGTGGTGAAGTTGAAAATTTACAGCAGTAAGTCCTGTTGTAGAGATATTTGGTGAAAGAAGGTGCAAATTATTTCCATTTTTTTTACCTTTTGGTTCTCGCTATAAAACCCACTCTCTAACTCGATGGGATAGTCTTCTTATTTGATAATTCTAAGTAAGGCCTGCCAAATTAATTCTCGCTGTAAAAGGCATTATAGTTTTTATTAAGCTGGTGCTGGATTGAGGTCATAAACCGGAAGAACAGGTCTCCCTCAGGTCCTGCCAATTTTAACGGCATGACCTGATTACCATTTTTTGTCTCGGTTTCCGGCCGCAGCCAGCCAGATTGAGAGGCTGGCTAGCTGTTGGGCGGGTAGGCCTTCAGCACCAGGCCGCAGTCAGGGAACTGAGAGGAGGGAGGGAGGCATCAGGGAGGCCGGGGTGTGAAGAAGGTCAGAGTCCGCAAGCAAAATCGGGGAGGCCGGAGCAGTGGGTCATCGGAGTCCAGAAGACACAATGGGGAGGCCAGAGCACGGGGTGATCGGAGTCCAGAAGCCACATCGGAGAGGCTGGAGCAAGGGGTGATCGGAGTCCAGAAGCCACATCGGGGAGGCCAGAGCATGGGGTGATCGGAGTCCAGAAGCCACATCGGGGAGGCTGGAGCAGGGGGTGATCGGAGTCCAGAAGCCACATCGGGGAGGCCGGAGCAGGGGGTGTTCGGAGTCCAGAAGCCACATCGGGGAGGCTGGAGCAGGGGGTGATCAGAGTCCAGAAGCCACATCGGAGAGGCTGGAGCAAGGGGTGATCGGAGTCCAGAAGCCACATCGGGGGGGCCGGAGCAAGGGGTGATCGGAGTCCAGAAGCCACATCGGGGAGGCCGGAGCAGGGGGTGTTCGGAGACCAGAAGCCACAACGTGGAGGCTGGAGCATGGGGTGATCAGAGTCCAGAAGCCACATCGGAGAGGCCACAAGGAAGATTGGAGGCCGGGATGATCGGAGTCCAGAGGCCACAAGAAAGATTGGAGGCCAGAGCAGGGGGGAGATCGGAAGGATCAGTGGGGGTGAGATTGGAGGCCTCGTGGAGGAGATCAGAAGGGTCGGGGGCTGTCCGATAGTTGGGGGTGGGTGAAGCAGATAAGTTGGATCCAGCAGGCATGTGGAAAGACACTTACCTCCTGGATCCATGAGTCTTCGCTTCTCTTTAGCCGCCGAGTTTCCTGAGGCCCGGGAAACCCGGCCGGTCAGGGTTAAATTTAAAATGGTGAATAAATATGATGCACGCCGCCTCATTATTATATTTAAATTGCCAACCCGCCTCTTGTGAGCGGGTTGGTTGCCTACTCCCCCGTCCCCCCTCCATTAAACCTGGAAGTGGGCGGGTTGGGGTCAGGATTCTGATTTTTAACATTTTAACATCCAACGCAACCCAAACCCGTCCGGTTTTCGGTGTTAAAATTCCCCGCTTAGATATTTTTTATAGGTTACCAGTTTATGAAATGCAGATAGTTTAACATTTGACTTTAATGATGGAGAATGCTTGAATTTTCAAAAGCCAGTTATAAGTAAAATGAATAATCTGTGTAAAATAATATAAATATTTTGATAAGGTGACGTTAACAGACAAAACAGAATATAATAACATTTTTATATCATATTTAGTAATTTGGAACATGAAGTACACTGGACTGGATTTTGTCTGGATAATAATAGGAAGTGAGTGGCCTGCAGTTTCAGCCTAGAACTAACAGTATATGGGATTGATGCATACCCACCTCAAAACGACGTTAGAAAAATACATATTCTCCAGCCCTACTTAACCTCCAGGAATTTTATGCACAAAACCATAAGCAGCAGCATTTGAGCGTGTTTCCTACAGAATCATAGAAATTTACAACACAGAATGAGGCCATTCCAAGAACAAGCTAAACACTATTGCGACACCATGGATGAATAAAGCCATAAGCGAAAAATTGAGGGTAAGGAAAGAGGAATACATTAAGTACATGGATAGCAGGGGACAGCATGATAAGGAAGAATACGAAGAGATTAGGAAAGAAGTCAAAAAAACAATTAGGAAGGCAAAGAGGAACTTTGAAATTAAATTATCAAGGAACATAAAACAAAATAGTAAAATATTTTACAGGCACATCAATAAAAATAGTCAGGATGGGAATAGGGCCACTAAGGGATGGACAGGATAATACCACAGGCAGTGATAGATGGCAAAAATATGAAATAATTGCTTTGCCTCAGTTTTTACCAGGGAGATAGAATAGGTGGACATGACATTGGATCATGAGATTAGTAATAAAATAACTGCATTTAAAATAAAAAAGAGGAGATACTGTATATTAAATTAATTAATCAAACTCAAAGAGGAAAAAGCCCCTGGTCCGGATGGATTGCATCAGCACATTTTAAAAGAAACTAGGAAAAAGATAGCAGAGGCATTACTGCACATATTTAATAATTCATTAGAAAAAGATGGAGTGCCAGAGGACTGGTGGATAGCTAACATAGTGCATATATTTAAGAAAGGAGATAGGGCATGTCCAGGGAACTGTAGACCAGTCAGCTTAACATCGGTGGTAGGAAAAATAATGGAACCACGACTAATGGAAAAAATAGAAGAACGTCTAGAAGCCAAAAATATAATAATGAATAGTCAGCATTGATTTCAAAAGGGAAAGTCTTGCTTGACCAACCTCATTGAATTTTTTGAAGAGGTAACAGAGAGAATAGACAAGGGTAATGCAGTAGATGTAATTTATCTAGATTTTCAAATGGCCTTCGATAAGGTACCACATAATAGACTAATGGATAAGGTCAGAGAATGCAGAGTCAGGGGACAAGTAGCAGAATGGATAGCTAGCTGTCTTCAAGATAGAAAACAGAGAGTAGAGGTAAAGGGTAGCTATTCGTAGTGGTGTTCCACAAGGATCAGTGTCAGCACCACTGTTGTTCACAATTTATATTAACAATTTAGACTTTGAAATCAAAAAGACAATTTCTAAATTTGTGGATGTCACCAAATTGGGGGGATAGTTAATACTGAAGAGAACTGTAACAAATTACAGGAGGACATTAATAAATTTGCAGAATGGGCATATAATTGGCAAATGAAATTCAACACAGATAAATGTGAGGTATTAGATTTTGGTAGGAAGAATAGGGAGGTCGCTTATTGATGTAAAAAGACTACTGAGCACTTGGTTTGAGTATAAAACAAGGCTTTAATCAACTGTTTCACAACCATGAGATTCTAGTTAAATCACTAGTTCCTGGTTACAAAAACATCCTGAGCAAGCTGGGCCCACGCCCGAGTATTTATACTCCTTGGATGGCGCCACCAGCTGGCCGCCCAGTGTTACTTCATGAGTCATTTCTTCATGAATGATAAGATTCATGACATTCTTCCCGCCTGAAAGATTTGGAAGTCCGACGACTTCCTTCTAGCAGATTAGGCGGACCACGAATAGCCGCAGTCTTTTAGATCTTTGTTTGTGGCTGGAAGGCACGTCTCCTCGGACCGTGTCTTGGTCCCTGGGATGCTTGGTCCGTACTAGATCGACAGGGCCTGTGTCGCCTTGACCGACCTGAGGGAGACTGGGGAGATTGTGACTCTGGGTGCGGGTTCCCACAGGCACAGAGCTGGCTTCAACTTGTTTGGTAGCAGGGGATTGACCGGCGTCCTGGCTTCAGGTGGCCATCCCGTGGGGAGCGCTCGGCTCCCCGAGTTGATCCGGTGGAGTAGCCGGCAGATCCCTTGATGTCCCAGGTAGGGCGTCATCCTCAAAGGAGAGCAGAGTGCCGACATCATTACCATGGGTCCCTCTATCAGTTGGGTCCATGGGACCGGTTGGACAGGGAGCCAGATCTCGGAGTGAAATGGTGGACTCCCGGCCATTGGTACCACACGTGCGCGTATGTGGGATTAACGTCTGTTAGTTCCACCTCGTCGACGTGGGGACCGTTTTTGGAAGATCGGACGAATCTTCGGAGCAGCACGGGGCCGGGAGCTGCCAACCATGACGGTAGGGATGTCCCATGAGTGGAGCGATGCTGGAACCTGAAGAATCGCTCGTGAGGAGTGACATTGGTGGACGTAGAAAGAAGAGACCTGATGGAATGCAACGCGTCAGGGAGCATAGTTTCCCACTGCTGGTCTGGTAGGTTGCGTGACCTCAGTGCAAGATGAACAGCATTCCAAATGATAGCGTTGTATCTCTCAACCTGTCCGTTACCGATGGGATGACATGGTGTCATTTTACTTGTGGCGATTCCCCGTTGGGAAAGATAACTTTTGAATTCGCTTGACATGAAGGAGGGACCCCGATCAGTGTGGATGAAATTGGCCGTACCGCAAAGGGAAAACACTTGATCGAAACATTTGATCACTGTGGAAGTAAGCATATTGGGACAGGGGAAAGCAAAGGGAAAGCGTGAATATTTGTCCACCATAGTAAGTAAGTAGGTGTTTCGCGTTGAAGAAGGCAATGGCCCTTTAAAGTCAATGCTGAGTCGCTGCGTAGCGTGTATGAGCGAGCCATCCGATGGACGGAAGAATTGCAGTTTTAATTCCGCACAAGTTCTACAGGTGGAGCATTTCTTTTCACATCTTCCGTAAAAAATGGGAGATTTTTAGATCGCACAAAGTGTGACATACGGGTAACGCCAGGATGGCATAAGTCAGTATGAAGATCCGCAAGAGTCGAAGTTGACATAGAAGAGCAGAATGCATGCGTGAGGGTATCCGGGACTACATTCTCTTTGCCGGGTCGATAATGTATGGTGTATCCAAAGGCGGCCAATTCCATCCTCCAGAGTTGTATTTTGTTATGCTTGATCTTAGTGTGTTTCCGGTTATCCAGCATAAAGGCCACGGAGCGCTGATCGGTTATAAGCGTGCAATGGCGACGAGCGAGAAAGTGACTCCATTTATGTACTGCTTCGATGATAGCCGTAGCCCCCTTCTCGACAGGAGGATAATGGAGCTTGCTACCCTGCAAAGTTCTGGACAGAAATGCAACGGGTCGACCACCTTGATTCAAGGTAGCCGAGATCGCCACCTCCGATGCATCGCACTCGACCACGAAAGGAAGATTTTCATCGATGGAATGAAGCGTGGCTTTTTCCAGTTGTCGCTTGAGGAGGTTGAAAGCTGAAATAGCCGTTGCCTCCAACGGAAATGACATTGCGTGAAGCAGGGGCTGGATCTTGTCAGAGAAGTGGGGTATCCACTTCGCATAATAGGCAAACATGCCGAGTGCCCGACGAAGAGAGCTGAGATTCGTAGGGGGAGGGAGCTCCTGAAGCGGATGAAGTAGCTCCGGATCCGGTTTGATGACACCGTTGCCCACCCAGTAGCCAAGGATGTTCACTGATGGTACTGATTTCACAGATTTGGACTCATTTAAGGTTAAGTTGCGACGACAGAGAACATCAAAAAATTTCTGGAGGTTGGCATCATGCTCCTTCTGGTCATGACCAGCAATGGTGATATTATCCAGATACGGAAAAGTGTCCGTTAAGTTCTCCTGTTTGATTAGGCTATCCATTGCCCGTTGAAAGACAGCCACCCCATTGGTGACCCCAAATGGAAGGCGACAAAACTGATAAAGCCGACCATTGGCCTCAAAGGCCGTATACTTTATGTCAGAGTCCTTTAACGGTACTTGATGGTAAGCGCTCTTTAAATCAAAAGTTGAAAACACCTTGTAGTTGGCAAGGTTATTGACCATGTCATCGATGCATGGTAGTGGGTAGGCATCCAGGTCGGTATACTGGTTAATAGTTTGCGAGTAATCGATGCAAAGTTGTTTCTTGTGTTGCTTCAGAGGATTTTTAACGACGACTTGAGCCCGCCAGGAAGATGAACATGGCTCAATGATACTGTCAGCTAGAAGGCGAGAGATTTCTGCCTCGATAAAGGATCGATCATCTTGGCTGAAACGTCGTGATTTAGTGACTATGGGCTTACATCGGGGGGAAAGATTGGCAAACAAGGAGGGCTTGTCGAGCGAAGCTGCCGAAAGCGCACAAAACGGTACTTTGGAAATAGTAAGCTCCGGCTTTGACCCTCCAAACTCGAAAGTGAGTCTTTTGTGTTGTTTCTGGAAACCCTGTCCCAGGAGCACATCACAGCGTAGGTTTTTGAGCACCCCGAGCCGGGTGGAGAAATAAGTGCGGCCATTGAGAATAAGGTCGACAAGGCAAAAGCCGGAAGAGTTGGTGGTCAGTGTCGTCAGAGCCATAGCAATTTCCCTGTCTGAGGGGTAAATACGCAGTTTTAACTTACTGACAGCCCGCTCACTAATGAAGCTGTCAGAGCTGCATGAGTCAATTAGTGCGCTCAAAATGTGTCCATTTACCGAAACCTTCGTGGCTGCATGGGACAGACTTTGGGGAAAAACAGCTGTGATGGGAGGAGGGGCAGTTTTACCCTTGACAGCTGTAACCTTAGTAGTGGCTCTTGGGGGAGGAGCAGTTTTATAGATAGTAGCTGCAAAACTAACAGGAGTTCTCGACCGGTATACCTTAGAAAAGTGTCCTTTCTTACTAACAGAGGCTCTTGACTGGCATACCTTAGAAAAGTGACCTTTCTTACTACAATGATTGCAGACTATGTTACGAGCGGACAAAATTTCCTATAGTGGAATGCACCTCCACAGAAGAAACACTTTCTTCCAGATTGCCAAGATGCCGCTAGGGCAGGGTTGTCATCAGTGAAGGCTTCTAGGGTAGGGTTGTCATCAGGCAGGTTAGAGTCATCATCAGTGAGGGCTTCTGCCCGAGGCCTATCGAAGGATTCACTAAAAGTGATAGCAGCAGCCTGTGCACGTGGTGAAAGATAGGTATCTGCATACCTCTTTGCTAAGTCCAGAGAACATGCCTGGTCATAGGCAGCCTATAACTTGAGGGTTTTATTCTCCAGCAGACGCTGATGTATGAAGGGAGACGCAATTCCATTAATAAAGGAATCACGAGTTAACTCCTCCTGGTACTGTTCAGCTGTGACAGCTTTAAGATTACAATCCTTGCTGAGCCTGCGAAGTTTCTGAAGGAATTCGTCAAGTGATTCCCCGGGTTGTTGTCGAGTTATGGCCAGTAGATGCCGAGCAAAAATTTCGTTTGGGGCCTTAACATATAGTTGCTGTAGTATTTGGATAGCGGCGTCATAGTCTACACAGTCTTCGATATAGTCAAACACATGAGGGGATACATAATTGGCAAGCATTCATAACTTATTAGGAACATTCTGACCACACTCAAGGAAGTTGCTGAAGGTACGATACCAGTGTTTCCATACCTTAGCAGCTGTAAGTGAATTCAGGTCCAGGTCGAGACGGGCGGGTCTGAGTAGTTTCTCCATGATGGATCGATTACTTCGTCCGAGTTCCCTTCTACGGTTTGAGTCGTAGCCGTCTGTTCCCAAGCCCACTCAGAGCATGGAGCAGGTCAGTTGATTAAATTGATGTAAAAAGACTACTGAGCACTTGGTTTGAGTATAAAACAAGGCTTTAATCAACTGTTTCACAACCATGACATTCTAGTTAAATCACTAGTACCTGGTTACAAAAACGTCCTGAGCAAGCTGGGCCCACGCCCGAGTATTTATACCCCTTGGATGGCGCCACCAGCTGGCTGCCAAGTGTTACTTCATGAGTCATTTCTTCATGAATGATAAGATTCATGACACTTATTACTTGGAGGGTGCGAGTCTGGGTGGGGTAGAGGAACAAAGGGACCTCGGAGTACACATACACAAATCACTAAAAGTAACGACACAGGTTAACAAGGCCATAAAAAAAGCAAACTAGGCACTAGGGCTTATTTCTAGAGGGATAGAATTGAAAAGTAGTGAAGTTATGCTAAACTTGTATCGAACCTTGGTTAGACCACACTTGGAGTACTGCGTACAATTCTGGTCGCCATATTATAAAACTATATGGAGGCACTGGAGAGGGTGCAGAGAAGATTTACAAGGATGATACCAGAAATGTGAGGGTATACATATCAGGAAGGGATGAACAGGCTGGATCACTCTTCGCTTGAAAAAAAATGGCTGAGGGGTGATCTAATAGAGGTCTTTAAAATTATGAAAGGTTTTGATAGAGTAGATACAGAGAGAATGTTTCCACTTGTGGGGAAGAGCATAACTAAAGGCCGTCAATATAAGATTGTCACCAAGAAATCAAATAGGGAATTCAGATGAAACTTCTTTACCAAGAGAGTGATGTGAATGTGGAACTCGTTACCACAGGGAGTAGTTGAGGCAAATAATATAGATGCATTTAAGGGGAGGCTAAATAAGCATATGAGGGAGAAGAGAACAGAGGGTTATGCTGATAGATTTAAATGAGGAAAGACTGGAGGAAGCTGAAGTGGAGCATAAAGTGGGCATGGACTGGTTGGGCCGAATGGCCTGTTTCAGTGCCGTATATCCTTTGTAGTCCTACGACCCATCGTGTCTGTGCCAACCGAAAAAGAGCTATCCACCCTAATCCCACTTTCCAGCTCTTGGTCCGTAGCGTGTAGATTATGGCACTTCAAGTGCATATCCAAGTACTTTTTAAATGTGTTGAGGGTTTCTGCTTCAACCACCCTTTCAGGCAGTGAGTTCCAGACCCCCACCACACTCTGGGTGAAAAAAGTTCTCCTCAACTCCCCTCTAATCCTTCTACCAATTACTTCATATCTATGTCCTCTGGTTATTGACCACATTGCTAGGGGAAATAGGTCCTTCCTATCTACTCTGTCTAGGCCCCTCATAATTTTATACACCTCAATCAAGTCTCCCCTCAGTGTCCTCTGTTCCAAAGAAAAACAACCCCAGCCTACCCAATGTTTCCTCATAGTTAAAATTCTCCAGTCCTGGCAAAATCCTCGTAAATCTCCTGTGTATCCTCTCTAGTGCAATCACATCTTTCCTGTAATGTGGTGACCAAAACTGTACACAGTACTCTAGCTGTGGTCTAGCTAGTGTTTTATACAGTTCAAGCGTAACTTCCCTGCTCTTATATTCTATGCCTTGGCTAATAAAGGAAAGTATCCTCTATGCCTTCTTAACCACCTTATCTACCTGTCCCGCTACCTTCAGGGATCTGTGGACATGCACTCCAAGGTCTGTCTGTTCCTCTGCACTTCTCAGTATCCTACCATTTATTGTGTATTCTCTTGCCTTGTTAGCCCTCCCCAAATGCATTACCTCACACGTCTCCAGATTGAATTCCATTTGCCACTTTTCTGTCCACCTGACCAGTCCATTGATAGCTTCCTGCAGTCTATAGCTTTCTTCCTCACTATCAACCACACAGCCAATTTTTGTATCATCTGCAATGCCCCACTGTAAATATCAATACCTTCTGGTACAAAGTATTTTATCCCAGGTTGGCAAACTGGCTCAAATTGCAGAATTCTACCTGTCACACTCACACAATAGGGCCTTCGTTGAAGATTTGCACCCAACGACAAAATAACAGGGAGAGAGGGACACACAAATATAACTCTCACAAGAAAGGAATATAATAAACAAACCTTGTAATAGAAGAGATGCTGTGACTCAGACTAATAGGGCTGATTTTAACTCCTAGCCAGAATCCGGGGTGTGGGGGGCGGTGGGGGGTGGAATTGGATGACAAGATGACAATCCCACATCCCAGTCTTTGTCGGAGGCCGAGCTAATTTTAACTGGTGGGGCTCATTTGAATGTTGCTGGTCAGCTGCTTGGCTGTTTCCTAACCCCCTGCTCAGGAGGGGTTTAAAATGTATCTTGCATTTATTAATGAGGCTCCTGCTGGAATTCGGTGGGAGCCTCATCCACTGCCAAAACCAGCGGTATTAAAATCCTAGATTGGCAGAAACAGAGCAGGAAATGGAGACACACCATTTTAACTGCTACCCTGCTCATTTCCCACCAATCGCTGAGAGTTAAAATCGCCCCTGTACGACTTGACTGGTCTACCAGGGATCAAATATAGCTGAATACACTGAACAGAGGACAGTACAGAGCTGCGCACCTCTCAACTAACCAGGATTTATTAAAACCCTATGGGGGAGAAATACATTATAGCCCAGGTAACTTTTGAAAAGTTTGAGAATTAGCGCCAGGCGCTAATGCTTCAGACTGCACACAAAATTCAGTCTCAATGCACAAAGAAAGGATTGGAGCACTAAATCAAGAGCTAATGGCCTAGCTTAGTGGTGTTAAACTCGAAGCGCTAGGCAACAAGTCATCATTGACACAGGCTCTTTCCAGTGCATTGGAGGCAATGGTGTTCGCAGTGGAAAGACGGAGGGCGGTGCTCTACCCGGCAAGTGGCAGGAGGCCCTCGCCGCAAGTCTTCTGCACCATGTGGAAGGAGGTAGCCCAGCATGTCTCAGGCAGCACTGTGGTCCCCAGGACCCACACACAGTGCAGAAAGAAATTTAACGACCTCACTCGGGGTCAAGATGAGTCAATGCTTCAACAAACCATCTGAACCACAGTCTGCACACACTGCCAAATGCACCACACCCCCAGCACTCACCCACCAACAATCTCTACCTACTGACACTCACCCACATCTCACACCTTACACACAATGACAGCTATTCAACTATGGCAGACACATCACCCAAACACAATGCTCCACACTCACTCACACACTTTCCTTTCTCTTGCAGGCCAAGGTGGCTCACAACAGGAGGCAGCAGGAGCGCACAGGCGGGGGACAAGCCGACACCCAACCACTGTCCGAGCTAGAGACTCGAGTGCTGCAGATTATTGGCCGCCAGGTGGTGGGCGCTATGGCCACCAGCGACGTTGACCTCCTTGGGGACAACGACAGTATGTTCAGCCCTACTCCTTCTTCTCACATCCCACTTCCCACTTCCCACTCACCCCACAAGCATTTCGGACTTTCTAGCTAATCATGCTGTATGCATGCATTTCTCTCTTCCTGCCCCCTCTTCTCATTTTCATTAAATGAGCAAACACCTGAGCAGCCTATCCCTGAGGGTACCATTGAGAGCGAGGCAGGAGAAGAGGAGGAGGAAGAACACACCACGTCACTGCATGTTTTACCCGCAGGCACCAGCTCAGATACTGGCACTACGAGTTCTTTAGAGGCTAGTATAGTAGCGGGATCTGCACAGTGTGATGCACCGAGGACGAGCAGGCTGCAGCAAGGCCAGGGGGAAAGGGTAGTTCGGGAACCAGCTCTCTGGAGGGTGAGTTCGCACGCGAGTTCTGCTGCACAGGACTCAGATGAGGACCTCAATGGGGAGGCCTTTTGAAGAAGGGTGATGGGCATGCACACGGAGATGATAGGTGCAATGGTAAGTGTGCCTGAGAGCCTTTTGGCAATGGTGAGGAACGTGGAGGAGTTTGCCTCCAACATTGCACAGAACTCTGCGCATACCATGGAGCTCATCATTTCCAGTCTGCAAAGGATGGTAGACTCCCAGAGAGATTGTGGCAACCCAAACCTGATGCTGGCCTGTGATGGGCGATTTGGCAGCTTCCATTGCAGCACAGGCGGAAGCGATGCAACGTCTTAGTGCTGTAATACAGCCTATGCTTGGTGGCATTCAATCTCAGATTGCTCTCATGCAGTCTCAGCTTGATGCAACACAAGCTCTGACTGCTGCCATCATGACTAGGTCGTGACCGTTGACCAGGGCTTTCATGGTGTTGCAGCAGGTCAGCAATCTGTGCTGCAACAGAATGCTAGGGATGCTGAGGTGCTGCCTCGGGGGAGTGGCAGTGGGTCAGTGGAGCAGAAAGCTGCTGTCCTCTCTCAGGACGACTGCATTCCTGCTCCCACCACTGGCACTCTGCCACTGTCCCTGTCATCCAGCCAGCCTAGACTGCTGCTGCCCATGCTGAAGTGGTGTGGTCTACAGCCGGGTCTTCCAGGCCCAGAGCTGGTCGAGGACATCCTGCAAGGCTATCTGAAGTCTCCCGCATGGACACTCAGCAGCCTTCCACCAGCCGTGCTGCAGCCACTGGGCCAACATTTTGCTCCTGTTCTTCCTCCACCTCTTTCTCCTCCTCGTCTTCCTCTTCCTCCTTGCCCTCTTCCTCCTCCTGAGGTGGCCCCGCAATCCCTGGTAGCAAGGGCTGGGCCCTCATGATGGCCAAGTTGTGGAGCATGCAGCAGACCTCCACGAAATGGGACACCCGCTCTGCCGAGTACTGGTGGGCTCCTCCCGAGTGGTCAAGGCAGGGGAACTGTTGCTTGAGCACCCCAATGGTCTGCACGATGATGTTCCTGGTGGCAGCATGGCTCTCATTATATGAGTGCTGGGCAGGAGTGTTGGGTTGTAGAGGGGAGTCATGAACCAGGTGGAGAGTGGATAACCCATGTCTACTACCAGCCAGTCGCAAGATTGACGTGGTGGCTGGAAGAGTGCTGGCACAGTGGTCTGGCGCAGGATGAAGGCCAGGATAGCAGGCATTCACATTGAGTATTCGCTGTCTGTGGTCGCACACCTACTGCACATTAAGTGAGTGGGTTGCCTTTGCGGTTACAGAAGATCTCAGGATTGTTATGCGGTGCCCGCAAAGCCACGTGGGTGCAGTCAATGGCGCCCTGCACCATGGGAAAGCCCGCTATCCTGACAAAGCGACATGCACGTTTATCCTGTTTTTCTCTGGTGATAGGGAAGGAAATGCAGTCCCTTCTCCTACTATAGAGAGCCTCTGTGACCTCCCAGATGCAAAGATGGACAGCGAACTGCGAGATGTTAGCTATATCTCCTATTGCAGACTGCAAGGATCCGCTGGTGAAGAAATTGAGGGCGACGGTGACCTTGACTGCCACTGAGAGAGCCATGGTCACCCTGATTTGAGGCTGGAGATCTGGTTGCAGGAGGTGACAGAGTTCTGTGACCACCTCCTTGTTGAAGTGAAGCCTTCGAATGGACTGCTCCTTGCTTAATTAGAGGTAGGAGCAGTGCTCTCCAAATACCCTTGGAGGGTAAGGCCTCCTGTTGAGAGCCCTCATAGCCCTTCTCTTCCCTCTGGCCACATGTTCCAATCTTTCTCGCTGCCTCCGCTCCCTTCACCGTAGATCCTGGAGGGCGAGGTCGACTGCCAGTACAGCCCCCATTAATGTAACCAAGTGTAGCAGTTTGATGTGTTGTGAGAATAAATGTAACTAATTGTTAGTAGCCACAACACTCCTGATACTAATCAACCTTTAAATGGCTGAATTGAACTGTTGCACAACGTCAAACTGACAAGGAAGCAGTGAAACAGCACTAACGTGACAGCCGCGAGTCATTACTCACGATCCCTTTAAGTAGCGCCCCTGGAGCCGGCATCCACCTGCTTGACGCATATTCTCCCTCTTGCTGTCGGGGCGAGGTGCTAAGGTAGGGGGTGACAATGAATTTTGCTGATCGGGCACCCAGTGAGCATTGCACGCTCATTGACGTCACGCTCTGCCTGGCACTGAGGTCCCCAGCAGTAACTCGTAGTGGCGCTGCTATGGGTGGGACCAGATATGATGTGCTTCGCTGAATTCGCCTCGCTCCGGCGCTACTGCATCAGCGCCCCGTTAGCACCCCCGCCAGGCGCTAACTGGAGGTGCTAACCAACTGAATTTTTCACCCTATGCTTTCTAAAAGTAACAATTTTTTTCTTTAAAGAAAATGCAGGATTTTGTATTAGCTCCACTGCACAGTGTCGCTTAATGAACTGGGATTGCTAAAATGCATTTAAAATTAAACAAATTTTCTGAAACTATACCAGTTCGGTTCTGGGCCACTACTTAAAAGCATTTCAAACTAATGAAACTGCAAGGTTTCAAATTTCCTAAAGTTCCCATGAATTTCTTTACTAGCATCAGAAATGTCTGTGTCTTTGGCACAGTAACCAGTATTTGAAGCTGTCTGAGTTGGGGCATATTGCTTAACTAGAAAGTAAAGACAAAGCAGTCAGTACAGCAATGGCTGTCTCCACAGGGTAAGGCAATTTAGATAGAGCCTGACATGAGAAAAAGTAAATTAAGGGCTGGATTTTCTCAGCGGTGTCAGAATGGTGGCGGGATAGCTGTTTGCCGGGTTCCGGTCCTGCTCCCGGCTGCAGCCGCTCTGTCAATGGGATTTTCCCTTGATTGGCCTTGTTATGCCCGCCCTGTGAATGTTGAGACATAACTTTCCCCCCCACCCCCCCCGTTATAGTGATGAGTGTGCATGGAATGGCTTGGACATTAAAGGGATGCTTCACAGTGCTTATCAGATACATCAGAGCAGACTCAACTCACGCCAGGGTGAACTGGCATGTTCCCCAAGCAGCGGGTAACCCATGGGGGAGTACGTAAAATTGGAAGGAAGCCTCAAAATACCGTTAAATTGGTTGTTAACAAGCCATTTAATGATCTCAATTGTCTCCCCCGCAGCTTGTTGTCGGGTCAGTTCTCCGCAGACAGACCCAACACCTGGGAGACTCGCTTGGAGGTGGGTTGACAGCGGGTTTCCTACCCGCTGTCAATCTTTGCTATTTTGACAGCGGACCCGCCTCCAAACCCGCCTTCTGAGCGCCGGCAAAATCAAGCCCTTAGAGGCAAAGACTGGTGGTGTAAAAGGCGCCATGTTACCTCATGCTTCATGCATTTTAACACCATGAGGGGTGTTGTTGTGAGTAGCAGATATGCTTAGTATATACAAAAAGAAAATAATGCAGATGCTGGAAATCTGAAATAAAAACAGAAAATGCTAGAGATGCTCAGCAGGTCAGGCAGCATCCGTGAAGAGAGAAACAGAGTTAATGTTTCAGGTCGATGACCTTATGTGCGAAATATATGGAATGGCAGACGGCAGAGTGAACCCTTAAACCACTGGGCTGTGCCGTGGAAATAGTACGAGATAATAGTGCATACTTCAGATCTCTTTGAACCAGTAGATAATTACCAAACTAACAGACTGGAGCTAAATCAGCTAAAGCTAAACTATTAAATGAGGTTTATTATAAAAAATAAAATTATACAGAAAAAAGAATAAATCAGCAGATTATATAGCAATACACTCCTTAGCTTTAACCAGTATATTAATCAGTTTTCTTAGTCCAACATAGCAAATGGTTTTTGAGATTTTTAGTTCTTTCCAGAGATTTTATAACTGTGTTTTAGAACTATGCAGTCACAGACACTTCAGGCCTTATGGAGTTTCATCTCTCTATAGCAATTTGGATCTGAGTGAACTGAACTAAAAGACTAATGGAAGCTTGTTATATTTATTACCAGGTTCAGACAGCTTCTGTCTACAGAATTTTCAATCAGGATAGATTGTAAAAGTATAAGGGTGATAAAAATGGTCTCTTAGATGCCTAATTGAAGCAATTCACATATCTTCAAGACAAAGCAAAACTACAAGAATAGGCTAATAGGAAAGCTGGTGGGACAAATAATGGCTAGGACATAGCCTAAAAAACACTAAGGACCAATGTAAGGTTGCAGACATATCTGTATTTAATCTTTCAGAGGCCTGATAGAATTGCAAATAGACTGTAAGTATTCGAAGTTGACAGCCTGGTGATCCATATTCATTATTTCTACATTTGTCAGGAAATACAAATAGCTCAGTCCTCAGTGACCATATGTGTCTGCTAGGAAACTACAAATTAACTCATCCATTGATCTTTAAAGCATCCATAATTTGATTTGTAGATTGCTAAAATTACTGGAACAATCAAAAGTTTCCATAGCCAGTAAGAAATCCCTGATCCAATTTAACATTTTAAACAGACAGAGTAAAGTATAGCCATACTTGTACAGAAAAGCAGAAACAACTCTTTTCCAGCTAGCAATATACAGAGACCAGTTTAATTTTTTTTCCATTTTGAAATAGGTGCAATTTTATATAAAAAGATATAAGGATAGCTTTTGTAAACTAATGAATGGTGACCATTGTGCCTAAATTTCCAATATGCGCAAAACTCGGTATTGGAGTGCAAATTTGTAAAATCTACCCTTGAATGTTCTAGTCTTACAATTGGAACCATGGCAGATCTTTCATCATAGAATCCATGTTAACGAATATTGTATATATTCTATGGAAGGAGTGAGCTGGATCAGCAGAATTATCTTTTCTTTTTTCCATCACTAATTTTTTCCTCCTCTTCTCGTGATAGAATGATACAGCACAGAGGAGGCCATCCGGCCATTGTGTATGTGCCAGCTCTTTGGTAGAGCTATCCAATTAGTCCCACTCACCCTGCTCTTTCCCCACAGCCTTGTAAATTTTCCCCCTTCAACTGTTTATCCAATTCCATTTTAAAAGTTACTATTGAATCTGCTTCCACCACCCTTTTGAAAGTTAATATTGAATCTGCTTCCACTGTCCTTTCAGGCCGTGCATTGCAAATCACAACAACTCACTGCGTAATTTTTTTCCTCATGTTGCCTCTGGTTCTTTTGCCAATCACCTAAAATCTGTGTCCTCTGGTTACCGACCCTTTTGCCAATGGAAACAGTTTCTCCTTATTTACTCTATCTAAATCCTTCATGATTTTGAACAGCTCTGCCAAATCGCCTCTTAACCTTCTCTGCTCTAAGGAGAACAACCCCAGTTTCTCCAGTCTCTCCACATGATGATAATGTTGATCATCACAGCAGAGCCTTATCCTGCCCTTACTTGATGGTAATATACATATGTTCCTACAGGAGTCATTGGATAATGATCAGGAGTGGGAACTGTTATAAATCTCATCATTATAAAGAACTACTCATGAAATAATGCTGGACGACCAGCTGGTGGCGCCGTCCAAGGAGTATAAATACTCGGGCGTGGGCCCAGTTTGTCCAGGGACATTTTGTAAGACAGGAACTAGTGAAGTACAACTAGACCGCCATGTTCTGAAACAAGTTGATTAAAGCCTTGCTTTATACTCAAACCAAGTGTGTAGTGAGTTTTATTACGTCAATTTAATCAACTTGATATCAACTCCACGCTTTGGGTGATTTCGGGAACAGCCAGCTACGACTCGAACCGTAGAAGGGAACTCAGACAAGTAATCGATCCATCATGGAGAAACTACTCAGACCCGCCGGTCTCGACCTGGACCTGAATTCACTTACAGCTGCTAAGGTATGGAAACACTGGTATCGTACCTACATAGAAACATAGAAGATAGGAGCAGGAGTAGGCCATTTTGTCCCTCGAGCCTGCTCCGCCATTCAATGCGATCATGGCTGATCATCCAAATTCAGTATCCGGTCCCTGCTTTCTCCCTATACCCCTTGATCCCTTTAGCCTTGAGAAATATATCCAACTCCTTCTTGAATATATTTAATGAATTGGCCTCTACTGCCTTCTGTGGTAGAGAATTCCACAGGTTCACCACTCTCTGGGTGAGGAAATTTCTCCTCATTTCTGTCCTAAATGGCCTACCCCATATCCTTAGACTGTGACCCCTGGTTCTGGACTCCCCGACCATTGGGAACATTCTTCCTGCATCTAGTCTGTCCAGTCCTGTCGGAATTTTATAAGTTTCAATGAGATCCCCTCTCATTCTTCTAAACTCCAGCGAGTACAAGCCCAATCGATCCAATCTCTCCTCATACGGCATTCCTGCCATCCCAGGTATCAGCCTGGTGAATCTTCGCTGAACTCCTTCCATGGCAAGAACATCCTTCCTCAGATAAGGCGACCAAAACTGCACACAATACTCAAGATGTGGTCTCACCAAGGCCCTGTACAACTGCAGCAAGACATCCTTGTTCCTGTACGCAAACCCTCTCGCTACGAAGGCCAACATACCATTTGCCTTCTTAATCGCCTGCTGCACCTGCATGCTTACCTTCAGCGACTGGTGCACAAGGACACCCAGGTCTCGTTGCACATCCCCTTCTCCCAATCTATTGCCATTCAGATAATAATCTGCCTTCCTGTTTTTGCTACCAAAGTGGATAACCTCACATTTATCCATGTTATAGTGCATCTGCCATGCTCCTGCCCAATCACCCAACCTGTCCAAATCATCCTGGAGTTTCTCGGCATCCTCCTCACAGCACACGCGCGCACCTAGCTTTGTGTCGTCTGCAAATTTGGAGATATTACATCTAGTTCCCTTGTCTAGATCATTAATATATATTGTGAATAGCTGGGGTCCTAGGACCAATCCCTGCGGTACCCCACTAGTCACTGCCTGCCATTCGGATAAAGACCCGTTTATTCCAACTCTTTGCTTTCTGTCTGCCAACCAGTTCCCTATCCAAGTCAGTACCTTGCCCCCAATCCCATGTGCCTTAACTTTACATGCTAATCTCTTATGCGGGACCTTATCGAAAGCCTTCTGAAAGTCCAAATACACCGCATCCACTGGTTCTCCCTTATCTATTTTACCAGTTACATCCTCAAAAAATTCCAGTAGATTAGTCAAGCACGATTTACCCTTTGTAAATCCATGTTGACTTTGTCCGATCCTGTCACTGTTTTCCAAGTGCTCTGCTATTACATCTTTTATAATGGACTCTAGCATTTTCCCCACTACCGATGTCAGGCTTACCGGTCTGTAATTCCCCGTTTTCTCTCTACCACCTTTTTTGAATAGTGGGGTAACATTAGCTGCCCTCCAATCCATGGGTACTGTTCCAGATTCCATCGAATGTTGGAAGATGATCAGCAATGCATCTACTATTTCTAGGGCCACTTCCTTAAGTACCCTAGGATGTAGATTATCAGGCCCTGGGGATTTATCGGCCTTCAATCCCATCACTTTCCCTAACACCATTTCCCTACAAATACTGATTTCTTTCAGTTCCTCCCTTTCATCAGACCCTATGTTCCCCAACATCTCTGGGAGGTTATTTGTGTCCTCCTTTGTGAAGACAGAACCAAAATATATATTTAATTGGTCTGCCATTTCTTTGTTCCCCATTATAAATTCCCCTGATTCTGACTGCAAGGGACCTACGCTTGACTTCACCAATCTTTTTCTCTTCACATATGTATAAAAGCTTTTACAGTCAGTTTTTATGTTCCCTGCAAGCATACTCTCATAATCTATTTTCCCCTTCTTAATTAATCCCTTTGTCCTCCTTTGTTGAATCCTGAACTGCTCCCAATCCTCAGGTCTACTGCTTTTTCTGGCCAATTTATATGTCCTCTCCTTGGATCTTATGCTGTCCCTAATTTCCCTTGTTAGCCACGGTTGAGTCACCTTTTTTGTTTTATTTTTATGCCAAACTGGGATGAACAAATTCTGTAGTTCATCCATGCGGTCTTTGAATGTTTGCCATTGCCTATCCACCGTCAACCCTTTGAGTGACATCCCCCAATTAATCCTACCCAACTCGCGCCTCAGACCATCGTAGTTTCCTTTATTTAAATTGAGGACCCTAGTCTCTGAGTCAACAACTTCATTCTCCATCTTAATGAAGAATTCTATCATATTATGATCGCTCCGACCCAAGGGGCCTCGTACAACAAGATTGTTAATTAATCCTTTCTCGTTACATAATACCCAGTCTAAGATGGCCTGATCTCTGGTTGGTTCCTCGACATATTGGTCCAGGAAACCATCCCGTAAACATTCCAGGAATTCCTCCTCCACAATATTGTTACTAATTTGGTTAGCCCAATTTATATGTAGATTAAAGTCACCCATGATGACTGCTGTGCCCTTATTGCACGCTTCTCTAATTTCCCTTTTAATGCCATCCCCAACCTCCGCATTACTGTTTGGAGGTTATATACCACTCCCACTAACGTTTTCTGCCCCTTGGTATTTCTCAGTTCTACCCATACAGATTCCACATCATCAGAGCTAATATCCTTCCTTACAATTGTGTTAATCCCTTCTTTAAACAGCAATGCTACCCCACCTCCCTTTCCTTTTTGCCTATCTTTCCTGAATATTGAATACCCCTGGATGTTGAGTTCCCAGCCTTGGCCACCCTTTAGCAACTTCCTTGAGGAATGTGGTGAGAATGTTCCTAATAAGTTACGAATGCTTGCTAATTATGTATCCCCTCCTGTGTTTGATTATATCGAAGACTGTGTAAACTATGACGCCGCTATCCAAATACTACAGCAGCTATATGTCAAGTCCCCAAATGAAATTTTTTGCTCGGCATCTACTGGCCACAACTCCACAACAACCCGGGGAATCACTTGATGAATTCCTTCAGAAACTTCGCAGGCTCAGCAAGGATTGTAATCTGAAAGCTGTCACAGCTGAGCAGTACCAGGAGGAGTTAATTCGTGATTCCTTTATTAATGGGATTGTGTCTCCCTTCATACGTCAGCGTCTGTTGGAGAATAAAACCCTCAAGTTACAGGCTGCGTATGACCAGGCATGCTCTCTGGACTTAGCAAAGAGGAATGCAGATACCTATCTTTCACCACGTGCACGGGCTGCTGCTATCACTTTTAGTGAATCCTTCGATAGGCCTCGGGCGGAAGCCCTCACGGATGACGACTCCAACCTGGCTGATGACAACCCTACTCTAGAAACCTTCACTGATGACAACCCTGCCCTAGCGGCATCTTGGCAATCTGGAAGGAAGTGTTTCTTCTGTGGAGGTGCGTTCCATTGTAGGAAATTTTGTCCGGCTCGTAACGCAACCTGCAATCATTGCAGCAAGAAAGTTCACTTTTCTAAGGTATGCCAGTCAAGTGCCGCTGTTAGTAAGAATGGCCACTTTTCTAAGGTATACCGGTCGAGAGCTCCTGTTAGTTTTGCAGCTACTATCTATAAAACTGCTCCTCCCCCAAGAGCCACTACTAAGGTTACAGCTGCTATCTATGAAACTGCTCCTCCCCCAAGAACCACTACTAAGGTTACAGCTGTCAAGGGTAAAACTGCCCCTCCTTCCATCACAGCTGTTTTTCCCCAAAGTCTGTCCCATGCAGCCACGAAGGTTTCGGTAAATGGACACATTTTGAGCGCACTAATCGACTCATGCAGCTCTGACAGCTTCATTAGTGAGCGGGCTGTCAGTAAGTTAAAACTGCATATTTACCCCTCGGACAGGGAAATTGCAATGGCTCTGACGACACTGACCACCAATTCTTCCGGCTTTTGTCTTGTCGACCTTATTCTCAATGGCCGCACTTATTTCTCCACCCGGTTCGGGATGCTCAAAAACCTATGCAATGATGTGCTCCTGGGACAGGATTTCCAGAAACAACACAAAAGACTCACTTTCGAGTTTGGAGGGTCAAAGCCGGAGCTTACTATTTCCAAAGTACCATTTTGTGCGCTTTCGGCGGCTTCGCTCGACGAGCCCTCCTTGTTTGCCAATCTTTCCCCCCGATGTAAGCCCATAGTCACTAAATCACGACGTTTCAGCCAAGATGATCGATCCTTTATCGAGGCAGAAATCTCTCGCCCTCTAGCTGACGGTATCATTGAGCCATGTTCATCTTCCTGGCGGGCTCAAGTCGTCGTTGTTAAAAATCCTCTGAAGGAACACAAGAAACGTCTTTGCATCGATTACTCGCAAACTATTAACCAGTATACCGACCTGGATGCCTACCCACTACCACGCATTGATGACATGGTCAATAACCTTGCCAACTACAAGGTATTTTCAACTTTTGATTTAAAGAGCGCATATCATCAAGTACCGTTAAAGGACTCTGACAAAAAGTATACGGCCTTTGAGGCCAATAGCCGGCTTTACCAGTTTTGTCGCCTTCCATTTGGAGTCACCAATGGGGTCGCTGTCTTTCAACGGGCAATGGATAGCCTAGTCAAACAGGAGAACTTAACGGACACTTTTCCATATGTGGATAATATCACTATTGCTGGTCATGCCAATCTCCAGAAATTTTTTGACGTTCTCCGTCGTCGCAACTTAACCTTAAATGAGTCCAAATCTGTGAACTCAGTACCATCAGTCAACATCCTTGGCTACTGGGTGGGCAACGGTGTCATCAAACCGGTTCCAGAGCGACTTCGTCCGCTTCAGGAGCTCCCTCCCCCTACAAATCTCAGCTCTCTTCGTCGGGCACTCGGCATGTTCGCCTATTATGCGAAATGGATACCCCACTTCTCCGACAAGATCCAGCACCTGCTTCACGCAAAGTCATTTCCATTGGAGGCAATGGCTATTTCAGCTATCAACCTCCTCAAGCGACAACTGGAAAAACCACGCTTCGTTCCATTGATGAAAATCTTCCTTTCCTGGTCGAGTGCGATGCATCGGATGTGGCGATCTCGGCTACCTTGAATCAAGGTGGTCGACCCATTGCATTTCAGTCCAGAACTTTGCAGGGTAGCGAGCTCCATTATCCTCCTGTCGAGAAGGAGGCTACGGCCATCATCGAAGCTGTACGTAAATGGAGTCATTTTCTCACTCGTCGCCATTTCACGCTTATAACCGATCAGCGCTCCGTGGCCTTTATGCTGGATAACCGGAAACACACTAAGATCAAGAATAACAAAATACAACTCTGGAGGATGGAATTGTCCGCCTTTGGATACACCATACATTATCGACCCGGCAAAGAGAATGTGGCCCCGGATACTCTCACGCGGGTATTCTGCTCTTCTATATCAACTTCGACTCTTGCGGATCTTCATACTGACTTATGCCATCCTGGCTTTACCCGTATGTTGCACTTTGTGCGATCTAAAAATCTCCCATTTTTTACAGAAGATGTGAAAAGAACATGCTCCTCCTGTAGAGTTTGTGCGGAATTAAAACTGCAATTCTTCCGTCCATCGGATGGCTCGCTCATACACGCTACGCAGCGACTCAGCATTGACTTTAAAGGGCCATGCCTTCCTCAGCGCGAAACACCTACTTACTATGGTGGACGAATATTCACGCTTTCCCTTTGCTTTCCCCTGTCCCAATATGCTTACTTCCACAGTGATCAAATGCCTTGATCAAGTCTTTTCCCTTTGCGGTACAGCCAATTTCATCCATTCTGATCGGGGTCCCTCCTTCTTGTCAAGTGAACTCAAAAGTTATCTCTCCCAATGGGGAATTGCCACAAGTAAAACAACACCGTACCATCCCATCGGTAACGGACAGGTTGAGAGATACAACGCTATCATTTGGAATGCTGTTCGTCTTGCACTGAGGTCACACAACCTACCAGACCAGCAGTGGGAAACTATGCTCCCTGACATTTTGCATTCCATCAGGTCTCTTCTTTCTACGTCCACCAATGTCACACCTCACGAGCGATTCTTCAGCTTCCAGCGTTGCTCCACTCATGGGACATCCCTACCATCATAGTTGGCAGCTCCCGGCCCTGTGCTGCTCCGTAGATTCGTCCAACCTTTTAAAAACGATCCCCTCGTTGACGAGGTAGAACTCACAGACGTCAATCCCACATATGCGCACGTGCGGTACCCTGATGGCCGGGAGTCCACCGTTTCGCACCGGGACCTGGCTCCCTGTCCATCCGGTTCCACGGACCCAACTGATAGAGGGACCCACGGTGATGATGCCGACACTCGGCGCTCCCTTGAAGATGACGCCCTACCTGGGACATCGAGAGATCTGCCGGCTGCCCCACCGATCCACTCAGGGAGCCGAGCGCTCCCCGTGGGATGTCCGCCTGAGGCCAGGACGCCGGTCAATCCCCGGCTATCAAACAGGATGAAGCCAGCTCTGCGCCTTTGGGGACCCGCACCCGGAGTCACGATCTCCCTAGCCTCCCTCAGGTCGATCAGGGCAACACGGACCCTGTCGATCCAGCGGTACAAATCAAGCGGCCCAGGGACCAAGACACGGTCCGGGGAGACGTGCCTTCTAGCCATAAACAAAGATCTAAAAGACTGCGGCTATTCGTGGTCCGCCTAATCCGTTAAGAGGAAGTCGTCGGACTTCCAAATCTTTTAGGCAGGAAGAATGTTATAAATCTCATCATTATAAAGAACTACTCATGAAATAACACTGGGCGGCCAGCTGGTGGCGCCGTCCAAGGAGTATAAATACTCGGGTGTGGGCCCAGCTTGCCCAGGGACATTTTGTAAGACAGGAACTAGTGAAGGACAACTAGACCTCCAAGTTCTGAAACAAGTTGACTAAAGCCTTGCTTTATACTCAAACCAAGCGCGTAGTGAGTTTTATTATGTCAGGAACCATGACCAATTTATCCCTTCCAACTCAAGGCGTTGAAGCCAATTGTAATGTTGCTATCACTGCCGTGGCTGAGAGTAGGTAGCTCAGCATCTAGGATCAAACCTGAGTTCTTGGTCTGTATGGCTCAGTTGCTTATTGAATAAACTTACTGAGATATCAGGAGAGCTGTGAATGGTCTTTTCTTGCATGCACACTTATATTCAGAGGTATTCACATTATTATTATTACAATGGTCAGCAATGCCACAGTTTGCATTTAAGAGCTAGTTTATTAAAAAGACAAGGGTATCAGAAGCTTATGGGTTCAAAGTGAGCTTAAAGTTGAATAATCCCAAACTAAACAGAATTAACCCAATTCAAATTAATTCGGATTCATACTTTAATTTGAAACTCATGTCTCCTATCAGAGCATTTTAACTTTCTCATAGTCTGATAGACACAAAATGGTTCTTCAAACTCACTTACCCGACCACACCTTTTACCAACAACTTGCCATGGTAACAACACAGTAAAACAGACTTCTTTTGAGTGTGCGAAAACGGATGGAAACCAAATGAGTTTTCTTCATGTTCAGTCACATGAACCACTCACAAAATTGTTAACACGACAGAAACAGTCAAGGAAGTTCCTTTATGTAGTTTGTAGGACGTGATTAAAATTGATTAATCGGGTGGGGGCGGGTGGGAGTGCTTTTTAGTCACAAGGCTCAAAATGTAGATATCACAAACCTCTGGAAAGCTCAGAGAATTATAGTTTTTCTATAGACTATTGCTTACCTATCAGAGTTATTTGCATAAGAATGAAAGTGCTGGACTGAGAGAAGTTCCCTGGATATGATGTCTGATTCATTCAGTCTAATTCCCAATTAATAGGACAATAAGAAGGTAGGAAAATGTGTACAATGTCACTAAAAACAGAGATGACAGGAAGCTGTTCTTATCTATGTGGTTTACACAGGGACATTTTTTGCACAGATATTTTCCGTTGGACTGGGATATTAAGGAATGTTAATGCTTAAACAAGAGGAACCTTATCAGAGGTTATCTAAGATGAGTGATTTGTATTTTGTAAGAACTGTTACAAATAAGGACCATTGAATGCTCCTTAGAAGAAGCATCATAGGTTTTCAAAATATTTTGTTAAAATTCAAGAATATATTGAATGAAAAATTACAAAAGAAAAAGTCTTTATGAGGCTACTTGTAAACTTCAACAAGACAGTGCTTGGTACGATTATCTGGATTTTAAAAGAAGTTTATTAGTTATACCAATCAAAGTAAAAACAAGTGATAAGATAACTATGCTAGTAAATCAGTGATATTCGACACTAAAAGCAAATCCTTTGAATGAATGCTGTTCATTGAGATTTCCAAACATCTTAAAAGGATAGACTAGCACCCCTCGATGTGTATTAATCCTTCACAGCATTGCTTACGTGTATTGCTTTACAATGTAAGGCAATGCGCATTGCCAACAATGGATTTGAGTGCCTAATTTCTTTGCTGTTTATTGATTAAAGTACTACTTTCAGTATAGGCTCTATGTGTGCTTGGAATGAGTGTGACAGGGAGAGTAGTGACAGAACTTTGGCACAGCATCAAGTCGTACGTGGAGAGAATGCCACAAAACAATTTTGCTTGGGGCTCTTGGAAAGTCGTAGTATTAGCAATAGAAAATAAGCAGTTGATACTAATTGAAAAGTAAAGCAAGAAAACAATGAGTAGTTAACTGATTTGATTATTCATATGATGGTAAATAGATCACCAGTTGTACTTAAAATTTAATTCTTCAAACCTTAGTCAACACGGCTGTAATAATAGTTCAGAAATTAGATCAGCGGACGAAGACCCAATTTTTCAAAGCAATTGTGCAAAGGCTTTCACGTTAGGAGAACTGATCTGTATGATCCTGCCCAAAATTGCGTAGGTTTGTAGTGAAAAAATGGGTGAAATTGAGTGGTGAGGCCTACTGCTGTCTCATTGCTCTGACTCCCAGGGTTTCCCACCTGATCGCATCTGGAATGGGAGGCCTGCCCACTTTCTGAGCCTAATTGCCAGCAGGCCTCCAAAGGCCTATTTAAAGCAGGAATGCACCTCTTAAAGGGAGGTTGCATTCACTTTATTGACATTGCTGTCTTTTACTGCTGCAAAGTGCAAGACGAGTTGGAAGCAAGACTACAAGTTCTCTGAAGCCTCCCAGGAGGTCCTGGAGTTGAGGGTGAGGATGAATGCTCTCACAAAAATGGAAGAAAAAACCTAAAATGGATGTTCACCAAGTTTGGAGAGAGGTGGCTGAGATCAACAACTCCAGGAGCATCACCCCAATGACCTAGTTGCAATGCAGGAAACGTTTCAATGACCTGGCAAGAGCTGCAAGGGTGAGTAAAGCCCTTCATTTCTCCATTCCCTCAATAACACCTGGCAACAGTTCTTCTCTCCCTCCCACAGATCTCTGAATAATTCCCTTCCCTGCATCACGTCATTCACCAGCCATTGCATAAGCACATTATACCACCTCTCATTCTTAGTTCAAACACACCGTCATCTCTTGCTTGTTGCCTTCACAGCAGCAAATAATAACATGTCCAACTTCAGTGATGCTTTAACCGGGACCTCACTGTAGCAATTGATGATACTAGCCTTTGCAGCTTTGGCAAAAGCTCAAACAGCTGCTATCTACCATTGAGAGACGGGTAGACCAAATAGATAGGGTATTTCAAGGTGTTACTTATCTCCTGCCACCTATCTCTCCCGCAGATCAGTGGGACTGATGAGCGTTAGCCCCATAGGATTAGGAGAGATGCAATAGGAGCAATACATGTTGCCCTCTCTGAGAATGTCAAAATGTCTGCTCCCTTCCCACCCCCTCAACCAATACCTGCCAAAAGCCAGCTGGGCTAGACTGCCACAGCAGCAGTCGAAGGGAGCAGTCTGCAGCCGAGCCCCATAGGTGCGAGCCTCTAAAAGTCGCCGGCCACGAGCATCTGATGAGTCCCAACATGAACAACAGAACTTGGATGAAGGAACAGAGAGTTATATATCAAAGTTAGCAGCTAGCACTAAGTTAGGATGCACTGTAAGTTATGTAGATAGGAGCAGGATATTACAAAGGGACATATGTAGATTAAATGAATAGGTAAAACTGCAGCAGTTGGAATTCAATGTGGGGAAGTGTGAGGATCCAAGAAAGACAAATCAGAATATTTTCTTAATGGTGAGAGACTACCAACTGTGGAGGAGCAAAGGGATTTAGATGTCCATGTATACAAATCAATAAAAGCTAGTGCACAGGTACAAAAAGTAATCAAACCGGTTAATGGAATGTTGGCCTTTTTCTCAAAGTGATTGGAATACAAAACTAAGGACGTAGGGGGAGAAATTCAGTTGGCTGCGCCACCCGTTAGCGCGTTAAGAGGGCGCTAAGTGGGTCGCAAGCCAACTGGCGCCCGGGTGCGGCGCTGTCCACGCCTCTTGCTAAATTCCGCGGGACGCTAGTGGTGGCACTAGCCGTTAGCCCTGCGCCGCCACCGATGACATCATCAGTGTGCGCAGCGCCCCGCAGACGCCCCGGCCGCGATATTTGGAAGCGCCCCCTGATTTACCGCCGGACGCTATGTCGGACCAGTTCGGGGGGCCTACCTGCAGCCGGGGAGGCGCAAATTAAAGGAGAGGTGCGGGGCGGATATTTTTGTTGCTGGCTGCCTGCCAGCACCTGCCTGCGCTCCCGTCCCCGGCCTCCTGAAACCCCCCCGCCCCCCGCGGAGTGCCGGCTGCGTTCCAAGAGCCCGGCACTTCTCCTCGGTGCCGGGCTCTTTTGCCTGCACTCCCGATCCTCGGGGGCCCAGCTGGGCCCCAGATCGCACTGCACAAGGCCCCTCCCCTTGAAGAAGGGGAGGAAGGCCTGCAATACCGCAGCGCGATGTGCCACAACGTGTGGCGCTGCGGCACGTTGCGCCACGATATTCATTCGCAGCGCCCCAAGAGCGATGTGGGGCGCCTCCAGTAGCGCCGCGCTTCCCTTTGGGGCGCTATCACTCAATTTCCAGCGGGCGGCCGCGAATGCTTCTGGGGCGCTACTTTTAGCGCCCTGGCGAGGCTGGCGCCCCAAACGGGGCTATACTCAATTTCTCCCCCGTAATGTTTTGTTTGTACAGAACCTTGGTCAGACCTCATCTGGAGCACTGCATTCAATTTTGTTACCGCACGTCAGGAAGGATGTATTGGTCTTGGAGGGGGCCAGAGTCACCAGAATAATACTGGGACTTAAAGGATTAAACTATGAGGACAGGTTGCATAAACTTGATTTGTATTCCCTTGAGTTTAGATGGTTGAGGGGTAATCTAATTGAAGTGTTTAAGTTGATAAAAGTGATTCGATAGTGTACTGGCCGCACTAGACGTGCTCCTATCTAGCTATCCAGCACGTTAAACACTCATTCAAAAATAATTCTTCTGAAGCGGTTGCTGTTTTGAAGCTTTACTTGAACAAATTTGTGAAACTAAACAAAGACAAAGTATGTTTTGTACATAAACTGAGTACTACACATTCGATATTACACAAGATATAAACATATTTACAACAGTAGAATAGACTAATTGTATAACTAACTAACATTTGAACTAACTTCTGTAACTATTAAATATTAACCTTTTATAAACATAGTATTATCAAAATATTACTCTGACAACATTGCTATTATGCTAAGAACTAAAGATACTCACAGATATTGCGCTTGGCCGAACATATGAAGTCAGATTACACTGGATTGTAAATGGAACCTCTCATAGCAAATTCTCCATTACTCAAGTCAGGTTCTTCCTGGCAAAACTTCTTCCTGGCAAAACTGCTTCCTGGGGTCAACAGGAAGAAAGGTAGGAAGGTCAAATGACCTCTCACAGGAAGAAAGGAACAAAGGTCAAATGATCTCACACAGGAAGAAAGATCAGATGACGTTTCCAGCATACAAACTGTTAACACAATAACCGCCACCAGAGGGTGCTATTGCATGTAAAAATGTCCAGAATGTCACATAATGTCCATCGGTCCAGAACACTCCCCGTCTGGGGTCATTAATGACTCCACATAGTCCGAACTCTACTTGTCACTGGAGTCCTCTGGCGACAAAAGAAGAACCACCTCGGAGACGGTCCGTTGGTGTCGATGATAGGATGCAGCTTCCGTAGACTGCTGTGAGGGGGTAGGTTGCGTTCTGCTACGCACGGTTCCAATCTGGGTATGGTGAGGTCTGGCTGGGGCGCCAACTTGCCTCTATCAAAAACGAAGCCGATTTTGCTTTGTCCTTCTTGAGTGGTGACCTTCAGATAAGCCACACTTGCAATGGCCTTAGCGGATGCGTCTGCAAAGACACAAAGCTCTTTGAACTGGGCATTTAACGGAGAGAAAGACGAATAGCAGCGAGGTATTCGGATCTCCTGTAAGTCTTGGAGTGAGTCTCTCCATCTGTCCCACTCTGCTTCCATCTCTTCAGGGCGTGTGGAGAGTTCCCTGAGGAGCAGCCTGCCTTGTATGGTGACAGGGGCTAAGAAGCCGAGAGGGTCGTATAGGCTGTTGACTGTAGAGAGCACTCCTCTATGTGTGAAGGGTTTCTTGGCGTCTAGGACTTGGAACGTGAACGTGTCTGTTGCTATGTTCCACGACACCCCTAGGCTACGCTGTAGGGGGAGGTCATCAGTGAAGAGGTCTAGGTCCTTGACGTCCTTAGCACGATCTTCAGGGGGGAATGCCTCCATCACTGCTGGTCTGTTAGAGGCTATCTTATGCAGCCTGAAGTTGGATAGTGCAAGTAGTTCCTGGGCTCGTCCGAGGGTACTGATGGCCTCTGCTTCGGTCGGGAATGACTTCAGTGCGTCGTCGACGTAGAACTCTCGTTCGATGAACCCTCTCACATCACTGCCAAAGTCGTCGTCTTCTTCCTTGGCAGCCCTCCTTAGTCCGTATATGGCGACAGCAGGGGATGGGCTATTCCCAAAGACATGGACACGCATTCTGTAGTTCACAATGTCTCTATTAGGGTCATTGTCCCGATACCACAGGAAGCGGAGGAAGTCCCTGTGGTCTTCTCTCATGACGAAGCAATGAAACATGTGCTGGATATCGGCAGTGATGGCGACGGGCTCTTTCCTGAATCTCATGAGTAACCCCAAGAGGCTGTTGTTAAGATCAGGCCCTATGAGGAGTACGTCGTTGAGAGAGACGCCGTGATATGGTGCACTGGAGTCAAACACCACGCGGATCTGTCTACTGCATGGGGTAAGGTAGCTTGGACGACCATTCTCCAAGATGGAAGTCTTGAGTGTGCTCACCTGAGATGGCTTGTTCTCTAGTGTGCGACGTCCTACAGGGTACACATTAACGAGGCATATCTTGGAGCATGCTCTTGCACTCACTCCTTCTCCACACACCTCGGTGCACCTGGATGTAATCTCTGGACCAGCAGCTCCCTCTCTCTCCCCGCCGTGCTCTGATGCGGCAGGAGGCGTCTCTGACTTCCAAGGAGCTGGGCCTGGGTGTAGTGCTGAAACGTGCCGATCACTTTCGCCTTCTGTGCATTTTGCATATACCTTGCAGTTCTTGGCGAGATGGCTCGTGGACGAGCAGCACCTGAAACATATAGAGTTCTCTTTAAGATATTGTTTCCGATCTTCCAGGGACATCTCCCTGAAGCCTCTGCACTTCTTTAAAGGATGGGGCTTGTTGTGGATAGGGCATTGTTTGCTCATATCCTCAGGTTTCTTCTGAATCTTTGTGTGCTCAGTTGAGGACACTTGCATTCTGTGGATGGTGTCTTTCCATGTTTGTCGAACTTGTCTCTTCTGGCAAGTGCTGGATGAGAGGAGAAGAAGTTGAAGCTGGGATCGTTCCTGGCTTTGGCTTCTTTGATAAGGCCAAGCTCTTCTCCTGCCGACAGGTCTAAGCCTGATGTGGCATCGTGGAAGCAGGACTTCCAAGCCCGATAATTCTTTGGCCTGTCATCGAACTTGGTTAACCCTGTAGTCACCAGCTGGGTGCGTGCAAGGTATTTGGCAAGGTCGTAGGTACTGGGACCTGTGCCAGGGTTGCCTTGGCTGGGGGCTCTGTTGGGGGTCTCAAGGGACCAAGAGGGGATTTGCCTCCGACTTTCTCTATTCGGCGTCCTATTCCTTTGCACCGTGTCTTCCGTTCTGCTGGCGGAGACTCTGCGGCTTGAGGCACGCCGTCTGCTTTGACCTTGGTTGGCAACTTGTGGCATGTTATACGAAGTGTTTGCGTCTGTAGAGATGTGCGGGCCTCCATCCCTTTCTCCTGTAAACTGTACGTCGGCATGGTCGCTCACGTAATCTATGGTGCGCTGTCGTGGACTCTGCCACGGAACGGGAATTAAAGGTTGGTAAGCTGTCTCGGGATCAGCTCCCTCCAAAATTGCCTCGAATACTTGTGTCTCGGCTAATGCAGCATCTATCTCTTTTTGTTGCTGCAGAGCCTCTAATGTGGCTTGGAGACGGGCCTGTTCAGCCTGGCGTTCCACTTGGTGTCGGGCCTGTTCCGCTTGGAATTCAGCTTGGAGCCGGGCCTGTTCTGCTTGGGATTCAGCTTGGAGTCGGGCCTGTTCTGCTTGGAGCCGGGCCTGTTCTGCTTGGGGTTCAGTTTGGAGACGGGCCTGACTTACTTTTATTTCTATTTCACTGTCCGTATGCGCAGCTCTGGCTTGAGCTGCTACTAGTTTAGCCCGTGCTTTGGCGAGGGCTATGCTTACTCTAGAACCACCTGATGACCGTAAGCCAACTTGCGACCTGTAGTAACCGGTGCTTATAGACCGATTGTCACGTTCTACAGTTTCGTCTGCCTGTTTAAGGTCTTCTACTTGCTGCAAAGCATTTTCGTTATTATCTTCTGACATGTTGATGTGAGGTAGATGTGCTCTACGAGGTTAAGGCTTACTCTGGGTTCCTCCTGCTCCGCTCTTCACAGCTAGCCGTATTGCTATCTTTTCACTGACATCTTTTCACTGATATCTTTTCACTGTACTGGCCGCGCTAGACGTGCTCCTATCTAGCTATCCAGCAAGTTAAACACTCATTCAAAAATAATTCTTCTGAAGCGGTTGCTGTTTTGAAGCTTTACTTGAACAAATTTGTGAAACTGTAAACAAAGACAAAGTATGTTTTGTACATAAACTGAGTACTACACATTCGATATTACACAAGATATAAACATATTTACAACAGTAGAATAGACTAATTGTATAACTAACTAACATTTGAACTAACTTCTGTAACTATTAAATATTAACCTTTTATAAACATAGTATTATCAAAATATTACTCTGACAACATTGCTATTATGCTAAGAACTAAAGATACTCACAGATATTGCGCTTGGCCGAACATATGAAGTCAGATTACACTGGATTGTAAATGGAACCTCTCATAGCAAATTCTCCATTACTCAAGTCAGGTTCTTCCTGGCAAAACTGCTTCCTGGGGTCAACAGGAAGAAAGGAACAAAGGTCAAATAACCTCACACAGGAAGAAAGATCAGATGACCTTTCCAGCATACAAACTGTTAACACAATAACCGCCACCAGAGGGTGCTATTGCATGTAAAAATGTCCAGAATGTCACATAATGTCCATCGGTCCAGAACAGATAGGGTAGATACAAAGAAACTATTTCCTCTGGTGAGGCAATCCAGAACAAGGTTAGAACTAGGCCATTTAGGAGTAAAACCACAAAGTATTTTTTCACACAAAGGGTATTAGATATTTAGAACTCTCTTCCCCCCTAAAAGGCAGTGGATGTTGGGTCAACTAAAATGAGAGCTATAGATTTTTGTTAGCTAAGGGTATCAAAGGATATGGAGCAAAGGTGGGTAAATGGAGTTGAGGTGCTGATCAGCCATGATCTAATTGAATGGTGGAATAGGCTCGAGGGGCTGAATGGCCTTACCGCTGTTTCTCTGTTCCTATGTTTCCTTCTCCTGAAACTTCATAATTTAAAAGAAAGAATTTATATTTGTATGGCATCTGTCACAGTCAGTGAATTACTTTTTTTAAGTGTAGTCATTGTTGTTATGTAAACAAACACAGTAGCCAATTTATGCACAGCAATGAGATGAATGACCAGTTTTTATCTTATCTCAGTAGCGTTGGTTGAGGAATGAAATTTGGTTAGGAGGCTAGGAGAACTTTCTACTCCTCTGAAAAAGTGCCATGGGATCTTTTACAGCCACCTGAACAGGTGGACATCACCTTAGTTTAACATCTCCTCCAAAAGGATGAATGATGAGTTGCATTCTGTGCATGACAGTAGTGTGATGCATGGAGCAACATTCTTCCCTCTTTTAGAAATACAAGTGGGCAGTACAACTTAACAGCCTGCATTGCACTGGTGCACAAATGGAGTCAGTACTGTTCCAGCGCAACTAATTGACCATAAAGTGTGGGTAAATTATTTATTACGTTTATTTGTAACTGCATTAATGACACAACAGGAAGAAAGGCTGGTAACACCAGAAATGGTGAAGCAGAAATTATATAGAAATTACAACACTGTAATTTGGTACAACTGGTCCATGCTGGCATTTATTCTCCACATGAACAGTAGTCCGAATCTCATGCACCCGCTCTGTTCCCTAAAGGCTGGACAGTGAGGAGAAAAAGCAGAGATGTATCCTTTGTATCAAATATAGTCCTCACTTCAGCTTCCTGTCACCTATGTACCAGTGTTGCTATTGTGCCTGTCAGTAAACATTGGCAAATCTTTGTCAAGTCTTGCTGATGGATTTATCACCTTACTGCCTTTATGTGGGCAGTACAAATGAGGTGCATTGAAGATCCTAATGATGCAATTCCTTAATGCACTTGAATTTCCTCTAAACGTATTATGCCCTTTATATTGCAGTGCCCCCAATAATTGCAGCCCCAACTTCAGTGCTGTAATATAAATGAGACAGTCCGATAAGTGCCAAGAACCACTTCTGGAAGTTTCTTTTGGTCTCTTCTGCAGGCAGCAGCTCCACTGGTGTTAAATGTAAATGGCTGCCATTTTCCTGGTAACAGGTGGCTGTGAAGGCCAGCGGTGTAGTTTGGATATTGCTACTAATGCATTGGCGTTCAATGTATGTCATATCTGAATGTTATGCATGTATTCTATGTTATTAGACTGAAGCTGAGACACCATGGGCTGGATTTTCATTCAGGAGTCGGGTAGGAGGTGAGACTACAACTTTCGAGGTTGTAGTCCCGCCTCCATCGAGATGTGGCCAATCCACGCGATTTTAACTTGATTGACCTTGTTGAGCCTGCCCAGCGGGCTCAGCGGGCCAATTAAGGGCCACCCGGCAACAGGTGATGTCACGGACTGAAATTTAATCTGTCAAGAGGTTTTGACAGATGAAATATCAGCGTTTCACAGCTGTTTGAAGCTGTCAAACACTGACAGTCTTATTTCTAATCTGAGTCCTTCTCCACAGACTCAGTTAGAAATCTCTCCTGCACAGAAAGCTGAAGGCTGTCATTTTGACAGTTCGCAGCCATTCTGCTTTCTGTGCCGTTGAGATGAGGGACTCCCGAGACCTAAAGGAAGGAAGGCTGAAAAGGTAAGAAAAGGTCATTTAAACTTCTTTAAACACTTTAGACACACCAAACACACTTACCTTTGCACTCATGCACACATCACTCACCTGAACACCGACATCTCGACCCCTCCAACCCGACGGCCCGCCTCGCAAACTTGGCGTGGTTTGGAGCCATCGGGAATCCCACACTTCAGCATTAAAAATAGGGATTAGGCTAAAAACTGCCTGTTAACTACCTGTTAACAGGCAGTTAATTGGCACTAATCCCTTCCCGCCTCGGGTAGGCGGGTCCCAGTGCGGGGCGGATACCCGCCTCCTTTGAAACTGGCATGGAGGCGGGTTAGGTGCGGGATGGGGTCGGGCCCCCTGATTTCGGGATTTTAACCCGCCACACGCCTCCAATCCCGACTCCACGGCCCAATGAAAATCCTGTCCCATCACTCCAGCACCTAATCATCTAAATATATGATATAGCAGCTTAACTTCATACCATTCATGCTATCCACTGCAGTGAGTTGCAAATCCTTATCCTTGTCTTCAAATCCCTCCATGGCCTAGCCCCACCTTTACACTGCAACTTTTTCCTGTACCCTTCGATCCTCCGACTCTGGCATTTTGTGTTTGCTCCCTCCCTTTGTCCCACCGTTGACGGCAGAGCCTTCAGTTGGCTTGGCACTACTCTGGAACTCTCTCCCTAAACAAGCCACCTCTCCACTACTCTCTTCCCCCTTTTAAAAATCTTTTCATTATCCATCTTTTCAACCAAACTTTCATCAGTCCTCCTAATCGCTCACTCCATGGCTCGGCATCTGTTCCTCTTTCCTTTTCTTTCCTCTCTAAAATGCCTTGGGACATTTTTTACATTTAAATGCACTTTGCAAGTTGTTGCTAAATGTTTGCAGTTAATTTATGCCATGAAAATTCTATTAATACATTGGTTACCTTTGCCTGCCAGTGTCAGGTGTTACCACAATACCCAGCTACTGTGGCATTGGTGTTTTCCAAATTTCAGTGGGTGAAATCAGCTGCATTAAGAAGCGGGCAGTGTCAAACTATATTAACCTGTGTAAGAGATAATTCAAGGAGCAAGTAACAAGCGAGGCTTTGGTAGATTTTGGTTAAAGCACAGGGGGGAAAGATTCAGTATCGCCCCATTTGGGGCGCCATTATCGGCTGTGCGCAAAGTTTAGCGCCTGGTGCTAATTATCGCCTCCGACGGCAAATTTGGCTTTTATCGCCCCTGGAGGTGATTGGAGCGCTAAATCAGGCGCTTCACACCTGTCTTAAGGCGCTAAGGCCGAGCAGCGAGCGCTGGTGAAGCAAGGAAGGGCAAATCAAAATGAACCTGCAAAGTGCTGCTCAGTACCCAAAACTCCTTCACACAGCGTTGAATCTCTCCAGAAGTCTCTCTCTCTCTCTCTCTCAGAATGCGTGGTGCAAAAATGTCACCAACAAAAAAAGGCAGGAAGCGGTCACCTTTAAATAATGCTCCCCCAGTCTATATCTGACTGCAAAACGCTCCCCTCAACCTGTCGTTGCTAGCGGCAGGCGGTAAGGCAGGGGCCGCCACTCAATATCCAGTCCGGGGCGCTACCGGGGCGTTGCGCATGCGACTGACGTCACAATCTGCCGCCGCAGGAGATCGTGATGGTAGTGTTTAGCGCCGCCGCAAAAGGTCTAGTTAATTTTGCGAGCAGCGCAAATATCGCCGCGCCTGGGCACTAGTTGCTTTGTGCCCCATTAGCGCCCTCTTAAGGCGATAACGGGAGGTGCAAACAACTGAATTTTTCCCCCCAGGAGTTTTACTGATTTCTTCCTTAGTTGGTTATACTTTGAGAGTGTATTGAATTAAAAGAAAAAAATGATAGAAAATTAGTTCCTTGGCACAGGTTACTCCACAGTCCTCAGCATTGGCTCCACAATAAACAAACATTGTAAATCCTGTGATAAAATGCAGCTTTTACTCATTAACATCACATTTGGTTCTAAAAGTGGACATTGAGATTGCCATCTAAATGATCCTTAAACCACAAGTAAACCAGTACGTGCTTGATTAATTTACTTAATTGTGGTTTAACTTTACTTCAAATCTAGTGAGTGTTTATACACACGTCCTACTTTGACCCTGGAGTCTTTCATAACCCTTTTGGGTCAGTAACAGTAGGACCGCAACTCAAACAATTCTGTAGTTTTATTAACCTGCATTATGCTTTTGGTAATAGTTCTATATTTTTAAGAGAAATCAAAACATACCTGGACCTGCCAAACACTTATTCCTCGAGCAAAAACACAGCAAAAATATAATGACAGGTCTCCACTCTCTTTACGTTGCCCCTCGAGGCAGAGAAGGGGAGCAGGGGAGTGCCTTGGGCCTACAGTAGGTGCAGGCTAAGAACAGGTAATTGAACGTGGCAGAAGGGAACGTTCCCGGTCGCCTCACCTCATTTTCCTGTTCGTTCACTGGTGGGGTGCCCACTTTGAGGGGTACACAAAATAAGGCCCTACACCAAGCCCCTCTTCATTTAGAATTTCAGTCTCAACCGAGTCAAAGATAAACTAAAAAAAAAATATTTCCAGCTGCGAACGTAAAGGTAATCATTCCCTCTCAGCAGGTATGGGAACAGCAGGGCCTAACATAGTGAGCTGAGTGGAATTTGTGAAGTAGCCTGGGAATGCTCCCAGACACCCAAACTGCTGCTGGCATGAGGGGTGCCTGCATTTCCTCCCTTGTCCCCCCAGCCGATCAAGATTGCCATTGTAATTTAAATGAGTTGGAAACCCAGCCAATCTGAGTTCAGCCCCAAATTCTAATCTTTCCTCCCACAACTAAGCTGGAATCACATCCCTTCAGGCAAGCAACTCCCTGCCTATTTCAGTTTATTTTGTGTGTAAGTTTATAAAACTGACTATATAACCAGTCTGAATTATTAGCATGTAATTTTAATTCTTTAGTGAACATAGAATTCCTTGTGTACGTTTTGCTTAAATTGTGATGTGAAAATACGTATTTTATGCAGGATTACAGTACAGTATCCACCACAATATATGTCAACACGTCTGTGAATAGGAAAATTTTGCCAAATGGGCTGCTAATAATATGGATTTGGCATCCAAACCACCCATGACTTGGATGATGCTGGTTACATCTGATATCATCTACGGTGTGACGCTATGGTTCTCATTGGTCACTCTTGTTTCTGAAGATACCCAGTGCTTTCTCAATCTGCTAAACCTCCTCTTTCTCATTGTCATCAATTGTTGCCCCTGAAGACTTCTTTATCATTGTCCGATTGTTCTAAACATCTACCTTTCCTCCAAGGTTAGTAATGTCCCATATGTGTCAGCTTGGCTGAGTCAGATCTAGCCTCATACTTTAGTGTAGTACTGAAGGAGTGTTACATTGTTAGTGGTACTAGCTTTCAGATGAGATATTACGTTATGACTGTCTAATCTATTCAGGTAGATGTAAAGGATCCCATGGCATAAGAGAGCAGAGAGGTGTCCTAGCCAATATTCCTGCCTGAACCAAAAACAGATTACCTGATTATCCCTCTCCCTGGATGCAGCCTCAGGCTGAACCAGACTGCTCGCAACCTCGGTGTCCTATTTGACCCTGAGCTGAGCTTTCGACCCCATATACTCTTCATCACCATGACCGCCTACTTCCACCTCTGTAATATCCCCCGTCTCCTTTCTTGCCTCAACCCGTCTGCTGTTGAAACTCTCATGCATGGTTTTGTTACCTCCAGACTTGACTATTCCAATGCTCTTCAGACTAGCCTCCTACCTTGTGCCCTCCATAAACTTGAGCTCATCCAAAGCTCTGCTGCCCGAATCCTAACTCGTACCAAGTCCCATTCACCCATTACCCCTGTGCTCGTTGAACTACATTGGCTCCCGGACCACCAACACTTCGATTTTAAAATTCTCATTCTAGTTTTCAAATCCCTCCATGCCCTCATGCCTCCCTACCTCTGTAACCACCTCCAGCCCTACAACCCTCTGAGACCTCTGTGTTCCTCAATTCTGGCCTCTTATGCATCTCCAACCTCTTTTATCCCGCCATTGGCAGCTGTGCCTTCAGCTGTCTGGGCCCTAAGCTCTAGAATTCCCTCCCTAAACATCTCCACCTCTCTCCCCTCCATTAAGACGCCCCTTAAAATCTATCTCTTTGACCAAGCCTTTGGTCACTGTCCTAATGGCTCCTTCTTTGGCTTTGTGTCAGTATTTGTCTGATTAGGTTCCTGTGAAGCACCTTGGGACATTTTACTACATTAAAATTAAGTTTTTGGTTGTGAACGCCTTTGGAACATCCTGATGATGTGATGAGGTGCTACGAAATGCAATTTCTTTGATTTAAAAGGAACTAAACTCCAGAATCCCTGATCACAACTTCATCTACTCTGACAGAAAGGATCTGGCCTTTCTGTGGTGTTACTGCTCACTCTTTATTATCTGTGAAATGAGAACAAATATATTGGGCTCGATTTTCATTGGGCCGTTGAGGCGGGATTGGAGGCATGTGGGGGGTTAAAATCGCGAAATCGGGGGTCACGAACCCATCCCGCCCCCAACCCGCCTCCATGCCAGTTTCAAAGGAGGCGGATACCCGACCTGTGCTGGGAGCCGCCTCCCCGAGGCGGGAAGGGGATTAGTGCCAATTAACTGCCTGTTAACAGGTAGTTAACAGGCAGTTTTTAGCCTAATCCCTATTTTTATCCCTGAAGTGTGGGATTCCCGATGGCTCCAAACCACGCCAAATTAGCGAGGCGGACCGTCGGGCTGAAGAGCTTGGAGGGTTCGAGATGTCAGTGTTCAGGTGAGTGATGGGTGCATGAGTGCAGAGGTAAGTGTGTTTGGTGTGTGTAAAGTGTTTAAATAAGTTTTACTTTTTTACTTAGCTTTACAGCCTTCCTTCCTTCAGGTCTCGGGAATCCCTCAGCCTACCGGCACAGAAAGCAGAATGGCCGCGAGTTGTCAAAAGTTGCAGCATTCAGCTTTCTGTTCTGGAGAGATCTCTAAATCAGCCTGAGAGGAAGAAATTAACTTAGTGTACAGATTGTCAGTGTTTGACAGCTTCAAAGAGCTGTCAAATGCTGATATTTCATCTGTCAGAAGCTCTTGACAAATGAAATGTCAATCTGTGACGTCACCTGTTGCTGGGTGGCCCTCAATTGGCCTGCTGAGCCCGCTGGGCGGGATCAACAAGGTCAATCAAGTGAAAATTGCGTGGGTTGGCCTCCAGTATCAAAATCCAGCCCATTGACTTTGTTTACTATAATTACTGAGTTGCTATAGAACACGTGCAAAGGATTTGTTGATTTCCATCCAGAATTTTTCAAATACTTGGACTGCAGGTACATTTTATAATTAAATTTTGATTGCTTAATGGATGGGGAGAGACAGGTAGCACTAGAGTAAGAAATAGTATTAAGTGGGTTAGACTAAGAGAGAATACAAGAAGGTCTAAGACAGGTTTACAGTGCATGTGTGGAAACGCACGAAGCATGGTAAATAAGGTTCATAAGCTGCAGGCACAAATAGTCACATGGGAATATGATGTCGTGGCAATAACGGAGACCTGACTCAAAAAAGGGCAGGATTGGGTTTTAAATATTCCTGTGTTCAGAAAAGAAATGGAATGAAAGAAAGGAGGTGAGGTGGCAGTATTGGTTAAGGAGAATGTTACAGTGCTGGAGAGAGGTTGTCCTGGAGATGTCAAGGACAGAATCTATTTGGCTTGAGTTAAGAAATAATAGAAATGCCATTACACTACTAGGTGTATTCTATAGGCCACCAACTAGTGGGAAAGATATAGAAGAGCTAATTTGCAGGGAAATTACAGAGAGGTGGAAGAACTATAGAGTAGTAATAATGGGGAAATTCAATTATCCTAATATAGACCGGGATAGTAATAGTGTAAAGGACAGAGAGGGGGAAGAATTTCTGAAGTGTGTTCAGGAGAACTTTCTTGATCAGTACATTTCCGGCCCAACGGGGAAGGAGGCATTGCTGGATTTGGTTCTGGGGAATAAGGTGGATCATGTGGAGCAAGTGTCAATAGGGGAACATTTAGGGAACAGTGATCATAGTATCATAAGGTTTAGATTAGCTATGGAAAAGGACAGGGAGCAATCTACAGTAAAAATACTTAATTGGAGGAAGGCAAATTTCAGTGGGTTGAGAACGGATCTGGCCCGGGTGAATTGGAATCAAAGAATGGCAGGCAAAACTGTAATCGAACAATGGGCTGCCTTTAAAGAGGAGATGGTTCAGGTACAGTCGAGGTATATTCCCATGAGGGGGAAAGGTAGGGCAACAAAAGCCAGAGCTCCCTGGATGACGAAAGAGATAGAGAGTAAGATGAAGCAGAAAAAGAGTGCTAATGGAAGATGGCAGGTTAAGAATACAAGTGCGAATCAGGCTGAATATAGAAAGTTCAGAGGGGAAGCAAAAAGAAAATAAGAGGGGCAAAGAGTGAGTATGAGAGTAGACTGGCAGCTAACATAAAAGGGAATTCAAAAGTTTTCTATACACATATAAATAATAAATGGTTAGTAAGAGGCGGGGTGGGACTGATTAGGGACCAAAAAGGAGACCTACGCATGGAGGCAGAGGGCATGGCTGAGGTACTAAATGAGTACTTTGCATCTGTCTTCACCAAGGAAGAAGATGCTGCCAAAGCCATAGTGAAAGAGGAGGTAGTGGCGATACTGGATGAGATAAAAATTGATAAAGAGGAGGTACTAGAAAGGTTATCTATATTTAAAGTTGATAAGTCACCAGGACTGGATGGGATGCATCCTAGGATGCTGAGGGAGGTTAAGAAGGACATTGCAGATGTACTGGCCATAATCTTCCAATCCTCCTTGGATACGGGGGTGGTGCCAGAGGACTAGAGAATTGCAAATGTTAAACGCTTGTTCAAGAAAGGGTGTAAGGATAAACCCAGCAACTACAGGCCAGTCAGTTTAACCTCGGTAGCGGGGAAGCTTTTAGAAACGATAATCAGGGACAAAGTTAACAGTCACTTGTACAAGTGTGGATTAATTAAAGAAAGCCAGTTGGGATTTGTTAAAGGGAAATCGTGTTTATCTAACTTGATTGAGTATTTTGATGAGCTAACAGAGAGAGTTGATGAGGGTAATGCGGTCGACGTGGTGTATATGGATTTCCAAAAGGCGTTTGATAAAGTACCACACAATAGGCTTGCCAGCAAAGTTGAAGCCCATGGAATAAGAGGGACAGTGGCAGCATGGATACGAAATTGGCTAAGTGACAGGAAACAGAGAGTAGTGAACGGATGTTTTTCGGACTGGAGGAAGGTATACAGTGGTGTTCCCCAGGGGTTGGTATAAGGACCACTGCTTTTCTTGATATATATTAATAACTTGGACTTGGGAGTACAGGGCACAATTTCAAAATTTGCAGATGACACAAAACTTGGAAGTATAGTGAACAGTGAGAAAGATAGTGATAAACTTCAAGAAGACATAGACAGGCTGGTGAAATGGGCGGACACGTGGCAGATGAAATTTAACGTAGAAAAGTGCAAAATGATACATTTTGGTAGGAAGAACGAGGAGAGGCAATATAAACTAAAGGGTACAATTCTGAACAGAGAGACCTGGGGGTACATGTGCACAAATCATTCAAGGTAGCAGGGCAGGTTGAGAAAGCAGTTAAAAAATCATACGGGATCCTGGGCTTCATAAATAGAGGCATAGAGTTCAAAAGCAAGGAAGTTGTGGTGAACCTTTATAAAACACAGGTTCAGCCTCAACTGGAGTATTGTGTCCAATTCTGGGAGCCGCACTTTAGGAAGGATGTGAAGGCTTTAGAGAGGGTGCAGAAAAGATTTACAAGAATGATTCCAGTGATGAGGGACTTCAGTTACCTGGATAGACTAGAGAAGCTAGGGTTGTTCTCCTTAGTGCAGGGAAGGTTGAGAGGAGACTTGATAGAGGTGTTCAAAATCATGAGGAATCTAGACAGAGTAGATAGAGAGAAACTGTTCCCACTGGCAGAAGGGTCGAGAACCAGAGGACACAGATTTAAGGTGATTGGCAAAAGAACCAAAGGTGACATGAGGAAAAGCTTTTTTGCGCAGCGAGTGGTTGGGATCTGGAATACACTGCCTGAAAGGGTGGTGGAGGCAGACTCACTCATGGCTTTCAAAAGGGAACTGGATAAGTACCTGAAGGAAAACAATTTGCAGGGCTACGGGGAAAGGGTGGGGGAGTGGGACTAGCTGAAGTGCTCTGGCAGAGAGCCGGCATGGGCTCGACGGGCCAAATGGCCTCCTTCTGTGCTGTTACCATTCTATGATTCTAATGTAAATTGTTGGTTATGCATGCTACATTATTTCTTGACAAGGTAGTACTAAGAATGGAGGATGAGGTTAGGCTGGGTTTGTTGCAAATGGTTATAGTTCCAGTTAATTTTATCGTTCTATTTGATTCTTGTAACTACAGAGCTATTTTGCCACAAATGTCCAATATTCATACCAAGCAGATATAAGACGGGCTACATTTTGTAAATTAGAAATGAGATACAGTAGAATGTATCATATTATATCCTACTTTGAGTGATTGGATTATAATCGTTGTTTATTGTTTTGAGGTCTTACCTTCATGCAGTGGAATGCAGTAACCCACCTAGGGCTATCAGCACAAGTAATTGCTTAATTTGTGAGAAGCGCAGATGCTGGCTCCTCTGGAGGGGAGTGGTGGTGAGGGTGTCCTCCTCGTGAATCTTAACATTTCAATAAGTGGCCCTTTTATTGCCATTTTAATGTCTTACTTTATTTTCCCCTCCCAGACATTCATGCTACAACATCATTAGGCACCTTTTTCCCCCTCAATTTTTGTATTCCCCTGAATCATTTTCTTAATAAGGCTTCTTGCTGGCTGACCTTTTTTTTCCATTTTGTTTTAACATAGGTATGAGGATCACCATTCCATAGAATCATATACCATCATCAGCTTTAACAACCCCAAAGCCTTTTACAGGTTCTGTACACTTGTAAACAAGTTACCATCATATGATTTTCCACTGTTCTTATAGTTGCATATTCAGTTGAAGTTGAAATGCAGTGGATTTTACCTGTCCTGTAGTTCATGGAGTAGATTTTCAACTTGTCGCCAGGGCATAAAACTGGCTTTGTAGCTCAGCTGTCCATTATAGAAACTACACGATTTTCCTTTCCACTGATTTCAATGTCGCCGGTGTTCTGGCAATTAAATGGCAGCGGGCTAGAATGCGGCGCGAGTCCCCCAACCACCATTTTAATCACCTGCTTTCTCCGTTTGTGCTGAGAGGGCTGAGTTAAAATCAGACCAAAAGTTACACTACCAGCATATGCAAATGCAAGGACCAGCTTCATATGTTCAGCTTCACTCATTACTGTACGATTTCAATAACTGCGACCCTTGCAATCTAATTGGTGTATGCGGAGATACCCATATGTATTCTGCTTTCTGTGGATTTATTTGTTTGGCAGGCCAACGTACATAATAAAAGTAAATGTTAGCAATGTGCAATAGGTTGATCAGCTTCTAAAAGAGAAAGATAACATTTCAGGTGTAACTGTTCTTCAATGTACATCAACAAGTCTGTATAAGTGTATGATCTTGTAGGAAAGGAGAAAGTTATACCTACTGTTAGTGATATTGGGGCACACAGTCAGACCAACATCTATTAAGGCACAGTTTCCCTGTTTAAAGTACATAGCCTTACAGAAAGCCGTTGAGGCATTTTCAAATCCACTGCACTTCAACTTCAATTGAATATGCAATCAGATAGAATTCAAAGTTTCCCTCGCAATAGGTGGATATGAGTTGGCTGACCTGTGCTAATAGATATGTAATGGTGGTGGTAAGAAAGGATGGATAACAGACATGACCATCTTTCTCTGAAATGGAATTGTTTATATTAGTGATAAAGTAAAAAAAAGTGATTCAATCCTGGGAATTAAGTCAAGATTGCCAGCAACAGATGGTCATCAAATAGTATTGTAAAAATTGGGAATTGATAATCTGAATTGCCCAGAATTGCAGAGGACCTTAAGAAATGGCAAAAATGAAAATATGTCCAAGACAGCCACTAATTACCCAGGAAATATGTAACAGTGCATGAAAAGTATTCCAGTATTTATTTGCTTTTTCTTACTTAGCTTTATGCAGAATGGAGCCTTTTGAAACAGGTCAAATGTGTATTAATGAGTTTAATTCACCATGCAACTTACCCTGGCAGCACTGAGTAATAATCTGTATTCCATGTCATGATAAACTGTGTTTTACATAAGAAATAGGAGTAGAAATAGGCCACTTGGCCCCTCGAGCCTACTCCGCCATTCAATAAGATCATGGCTGATCTTGGGCTCAAAGCCACTTCCCCGCCTGCTCCCCATAACCCTTCACTCCCTTATCTTGCAAAAATCTGCCTATCTCTACCTTAAATGTATTTAATGACCCAGCCTCCACAGCTCTCTGAGACAGAGAATTCCACAGATTTACGACCCTCAGAGAAAAAATTCCTCATCATCTCAGTTCTAAAAGGGCGACCCTTTATTTGAAAACTGTGCCCCGTGTTCTAGATTTCCCCACGAGGGGAAACATCCTCTCTGCATCTACCTTGTCGAGCCCCCTCAGTGTATGTTTCAATAAGATCACCTCTCATTCTTCTAAATTCCAAAGAGTATAGGCCCAACCTGCTCAACCTTTCCTCATAAGTCAACCTCCTCATCCCTGGAATTAACCTACTGAATCGTCTCTGAACTGCCTCTAATACAAGTATATCCTTCCTTAAATAAAGAGACCAAAACTGTACACAGTACTCAAGGTGTGGTCTCACCAATACCCTGTACAGTTGTAGCAGGACTTCCCTGCTTTTATACTCCAACCCCTTTGAAATAAAGGCCAACATTCCAATTGCCTTTTTGATTACTTGCTGTATCTGCATGCTAACTTTTTGTGTTTCATGCACAAGGACCCCCAGGTCCCTCTGAACTGTAACATTTTGTAATCTCTCTCCATTTAACTTTTTTATTTTTCCTTCCAAAGTGGGAGACCAGAGGATTGGGAAATTTTTAAAAAGCAGCAAAGGATGACTAAAAAAATAATAGAGAAGATTAATTATTCGAGTAAATTGGCAAGAAACATTAAAACAGATAGTAAGAGCTTCTACAGGTATATAAAAAGGAAGAGGGTAGCTAAATAACCTTGCACTTTCCCACGTTATACTCCATCTGCTAAATGTTTGCCCACTCACTTAGCCTGTCTATATCCCTTTGCAGGTTCTTTGAGTCCTCTGCACAACTTGCTTTCCCACCCATCTTTATATCATCTGCAAACTTGGCTACATTACACTCGGTCCCTTCATCCAAGTCATTAATGTAGATTGTAAATAGTTGAGGCCCTAGCATCGATCTCTGTAGCACCCCAATAGTTACCGTTTGCCAACCGGAAAATGATCCATTTATCACGACTCTCTGCTTTCTGTTAGTTAGCCAATTCTCTATCCATGTTAATATATTACCTCCAATCCCATGAGCTCTTATCTTATGCAGTAACCATTTATGTGGCACCTTATCGAATGCCTTCTGGAAATCCAAATACAGCACATCCACTAGTTCACCTTTGTCCACCCTGCTCAATACCTCCTCAAAGAACTCCAGCAAATTTGTTAAACATGATTTCCCTTTTATAAAATCATGCTGACTCTGCTTGACTGCCTTATGATTTTCCAAATGCCCTGCTACTGCTTCCTTAATGAAGGAATTAACGACAGATGTTAGGTTAACTGGTCTATAGTTTCCTGTTTTCTGTCTCCCTTCTTTCTTAAGTAGGGGTGTTACATTTGCAGTTTTCCAATCCGCTGGGACCTCTCCAGAGTCCAGGGAATTTTGGTATATTGCAGCCAATGCATCCACTATCTCTGCAGCCACTTCTTTTAAGACCCTGGGATGCAGGCCATCTGGTCCAGGGACTTGTCATCTTTTAGTCCCATTATTTTACCAAGTACTATTTCCTTAGTGATAGTGATTGTCTTTAGTTTCCCCCTCCCTGTGGCCCCTTGATTATCCATTATTGGGATGTTGTTAGTGTCTTCTACCGTGAAGACAGATAGAAAATATTTGTTCAGAGTCTCTACCATTTCCCCGTTCCCCCTTATTAATTCCCCAGTCTCATCCTCTAAGGGACCAACGTTTACTTTAGCTACCCTCTTCCTTTTTATATACCCGTAGAAGCTCTTACTATCTGTTTTAATGTTTCTTGCCAGTTTACTTGAATAATTAATCTTCTCTCTATTATTTATTTAGTCATCCTTTGCTGGTTTTTTAAAATTTCCCAATCCTCTGGTCTCCCAACAATCTTGGCAACATTGTATGCCTTCATTTTCAATTTGATACCATCCTTTACTTCCTTAGTTAGCCACGGATGGTACTCCCTTCTCTTAAAATCTTTCTTTCTCTCTGGAATATATTTTTGTTGAGAGTTATGAAATATCTTCTTAAATGTCCGCCACTGCATTTCAACTGTTTTACCCTTTAATTTATTTTTCCAGTCCACTTTAGCAAGTTCTTCCCTCATGCCATTGTAATTGCCTTTGTTTAAGATCAGGACAGTGGTTTGAGATACAACTTTCTCACCCTCCAACTGAATTTGAAATTTAACCATGCTATGATCACTCTTTCCTAGAGGATCCTTTACTATGAGATTATTTATTAATTCTGTCTCATTACACAGTACCAGATCCAAGATAACCTGCTCCCTGGTTGATTCCATTACATACTGTTCTAGGAAACTGTCCCGGATGCACTCTATGAACTCCTCCTCAAGGCTACCATGGCCAATTTGATTTGTCCAATCAATATGGAGATTAAAATCACCCATGATTATTACCGTACCTTTTTTACAGGCCTCCATTATTTGTTGATTTATACTCTGTCCAACAGTATTGCTACTGTTTAGAGGCCTGTAGACTATGCCCACCAGAGACTTTTTCCCTTTATTATTTTTTATCTCCACCCAAACCGATTCTACATCTTGATCTTCTGAGCCAATATCACTTCTCACCACTGCACTGATTCCATCCTTTACCAACAAAGCCACTCTACCTTCCTTTCCTTTCTGTCTATCCTTCCGAATTGTCAAATACCCTGGAATATTCAGTTCCCAGCCCTGATCACCTTGCAACCACGTCTCTGTAATGGCGATCAGATCATACCCATTTGTATCTACTTGTGCCATGAACTCATCTATTTTGTTACCAATGCTGCGTGCATTCAGATATAGAGCTTTTAACTTTGTCTTTTTACCATTTCTCCATGTTTTGGCCCCATTTTCTGTTGCATTCTTATTTTTAAACATTCTATCCCTTCCTGTCACACTCTGGTTATTATTTCCCCCATCTCTATCCTGCTCTATTGCTTTCTCATTTCTCATTTACTTTTTAAATTCCCGCTCACCTGGATCCTCCCCCCCCCCCCCCCCACTATTTAGTTTAAAGCCCTCTCTACAGCCCTAGTTATTCGATTCGCCAGGACTCTAGCCCCAGCTTGGTTTTGTTTTATCTATCTGTGTCTGTGACTCCATCCAAACAAGGTAGGTAAAAAGAGTCCGGTACAGATGCTGTGAGGATCCCTGCTACACTTGTACACATGCGTGCCTTTATAAAGTTTGCTTTTATCCTTATATAAGTTACTGGGCAAAATGCCACATATGTGCAAATAGCGTAAAGATGAAGGAAAGTGAGGAGAGCAGTTTTTATTCAAAGTACTCCTCATTTTATAGAAGAAGAAAATTAGCTTTTTAAAAATATTTTAGTAAAAATTTCTTACAGGCTTGGAAATCTTCAAGTTGAGTTTCTCTCTCAGCCATACCAGTTCATCCAGGGAAACTTAAGCCTAGATTTTAACCTGGCACACCCTTTTGCAGAGATAGGGGCAGGTCAGGCCATGGAGGGATTTAAACACAAGGATGAGCACTTTAAGTTTGAGGCATTGGGGCACTGACTTTAAACGAGAAAAATAGTTTGCAGGCAGATCTGAATGCAATGAGGGAATGGACCTGTGTCTGGTGGATGTCAATTAATATTGATAAATGCAGCGTTATGATAGTTAGAGCTAACACCAAGCATATGCACACCATGCGAATATAAGACCTATGTGTCATAGTACTTGAATCTCGGAAGGCTCACGGTGGTACCGCAAAGATATTATAAAGTAAAATAGAGTGCTAGAATTAATAACCAGGATGGTCAAACACAAAACAAGTAGCGCAATAGTATCTTTAATTAAGTTTCATCTAGAATACTGTGTCCAGATTTGATCTCCTCACATGGTGGGTGATACAGAGGCCCTGGAAAAGGTTCAGAAAAGGGCCACTAGATTGATATCTAATTGAGAGCTCCCTAGTTACCACACTGTGCTTAGAGAGTTAGAGAATTTTACTGTAGAAGAGTGTAGCCTTCAACGAGATTTGATTGAGGTTTTTTTGAAGGAATTAGATTCAATCCATGTGGATAGCTTATTTGAGTTACATAGGTTAGGGAGGACCAGGGGGTATGTGAGCATACGTTACGTAAGCATAGAATTAGGCTAGATGTCAGGAGGTATTCCTTTTCACAGAAAGTAGTCGACAATAACAACAACAACTTGTATTTATATAGCATCTTTAAAACGCCCCAAGGTATTATAAGATAAAATACATTGACTCCGAGCCACTTAAGGAGAAATTAGGGCAGGTGACCAAAAGCTTGGTCAAAGAGGTAGGTTTTAAGGAGCATCTTAAAGGAGGAAAGAGAGGCGGAGAGGTTTAGGCAGGGAATTCCAGAGCTTAGGGCCGAGGCAACAGAAGGCACGGCCACCAATGGTTGAGTGATTCTAATCAGAGATGCTCAAGAGGGCAGAATTAGAGGAGCACAGATACCTCGGGGTGGGGTTTGTGGGGCTGAAGGAGATTACAGAAATAGGGAGGGGCGAGGCCATGGAGGGATTTGAAAACAAGGATGAGAATTTTGAAATCGAGTCTTTGCTTAACCAGGAGCCAATGTAGGTCAGCGAGCACAGGGGTGATGGGTGAACGGGACTTGGTGCAAGTTAGGACACGGGCAGCCAAGTTTTGGATGACCTCAAGTTTATGTAGGGCAGAACGTGGGAGGCCAGCCAGGAGTGCGTTGGAATAGTCAAGTCTAGAGGTAACAAAGGAACGGATGAGGGGTTCAGCAGCAGATGAGCTGAGGCAAGGGCGGAGAAGGGCGATGTTATGGAGGTGGAAATAGGCGGTCTCAGTTATGCTGCAGATACGTGGTCGGAAGCTCATTTCAGGGTCACACCAAGGTTGCGAAAAGTGTGGTTCAGCCTCAGACAGATGTTAGGGAGAGGGATGGATTTAGTGGCTAGGGAACGGAGTTTGTGGCAGGGACCGAAAACAATGGCTTTGGTCTTCCCAATATTTAATTGGAGAATATTTCTGCTCATCCAGAACTGGATGTCGGACAAGCAGTCTGAGAATTTAGAGACCGTGGAGGGGTCGAGAAAAGTGCTGGTGAGGTAGAGCTGGGTGTCGTCAGCGTACATGTGGAAACTGACACTGTGTTTTCAGATGATGTCACCAAGGGGCAGCATGTAGATGAGAAATAGGAGAGGGCCAAGGATAGATCCTTGAGGGACACCAGAGGTAACATAAAAACATAAGAAATAGGGAGCTGGAGTAGGCCTTTTGGCCCTTCGAGCTTGCTCCACCATTCAACAAGACCATGGCAGATCTCCTACCTCAACTCCATCTTTCCGCAGTATCCCGATATCCCTTAGATCCCAAAAATGTATCTACCTCTGTCTTGAACATACTCAATGACTGAGCATCCACAGCTCTCTGGGGTAGAGAATTCCAAAGATTGACAACCATTTGAGTGAAGAAATTTCTCCTTATCTCAGTCCTAAATGACTGACTCCTTATTCTGAGACTGTGACCCCGTGTTCTAGATTCCCCAGCCAGGGGAAACATTTTCTCAGCATTAACCCTGTCAAGCCCCTTAAGAAATTTATGGGGGGAAAATTCAGTTGTTAAGCCTCCCCTTAGCGTCTTAAGAGGGCGCTAATGGGGCGCAAAGCAACTAGCGCCCGGGCGTGGTGATTTTTGCGCCGCTCACGAAATTAATTAGACATTTTGCGGCGGCGCTAAACAATACCGCCCGATCTCCTGCACACACAGATCTTGACATCATTCGAGAGTGCAACGCCCTTGTGACGCCCCGGAACGGAAATTGAGTGGCGCCCCCCTCCTTTCCGCCTGGCGCAACCAAGGACAGGTAGACTGGAACGCTTCCCAGTTGCTGTGGGGCTGGGGGTGGCGCTATTTAAAGGGGGCCTCTTCCTGGCTTTTGTGTGGTAGCCATTTTTGCACCACTCGTTCTGAGAGAGAGAGAGATTTTGAGAGACAGAGAGAAAGAGAGACTTCTGAATTGAGTCAATGCTGTCTGAGGTAGTTTTGGCTTCTGACCATAACTTTGCAAGTACTTTGGTTTTTGACTTTCATAACTTTGATTGCCTAGATACTATGGGGGCTGCAATGGATGGGGGCGTCGTCCTGCTCCATCACATTCTGAGGGCACAGTGACGCAGAGAGAGAGTGGCAATCATGGCCAGACGGAGGAGGGCCAACAGGCCTCTGTACAGGAGACCTTACCCTCCCAGGGTATTTCGCCAACAGTTCTCCTACATTAATATATCTGAGGAGCAGTGTTTGCGAAGGCTGTGCTTCAGCAAGGAGCTGGTCACTGAGCTCTGTCACCTGCTTCAGCCAGATCTGCAGCCTCAACTGAGGAGCAGGACGTCTCTGTCGGTGGCAGTGAAGATAACAGTGGCTCTCAACTTTTATGCCACCGGCTCATTTCAATCAGCTACTGGGGACGTCGCCAATATCTCCCAGTTCACGGTGCATTGCTGCATCCGTCAGGTCACAAATGCCCTCTTTAAAAGGAGACGAGAGTACATCTCTTTCCCCATGACCCCGGACAAACAGCAAGAACGCGCAATGGGCTTTGCTAGGATAGCGGGCTTCCCCATGGTGCAGGGCGCCATTGACTGCACGCATGTGGCTTTGCGTGCGCCGCATGAGAATGTCGAGGATTTCCGCAACCGAAAGGGCTTCCATTCCTTAAACGTTCAGTTGGTCTGTGACCACAGACAGCTGATACTCGCTGTCAATGCCCACTTTCCTGGCAGCAGCCACGATGCCTTCATGCTGCGCCAGACTTCTGTGGCAGACCTTTTCCAGGCACCGCATCACCCAGGAGGTTGGCTTCTCAGGGACAAGTGTAAGATTCGCAAAATTTCTACATTTCCCCAAAGGTTATCTTCAATCTATCTATATATATAAACCGGTCCGTCCTTCTGTCTGTCTGTCTGTTTGTCTGTCTGTTTGTCTGTCCGGCTATACAATCAAAAGTTATAGAGCGTACCTACACATATGTTATATCAAAAGAAAGCTTATCATTAGGGGAGAATTTACTTTTTGGTCAGACAAAAATTGTTCCGACAGTATACAAAAAAGGTTCAAAAAACGGCAACATTCCGCTCATTAGCGTTGACTGACGTGATGGTTGACCAATCGTACAGGGGATTAACCTGATGGTTGACCAATCAGTGCGTCACGGGGGGGCGTTTCATTGTGTGTGTGGGCGGGCCTAATCCTTCTGAGCTGAGGTGAGTGGCCGCCATCTTGATTCCTAACTATTCATTTATTTTTCCCACTTTCTGCGTGTTTATTTTCAAATCTAGATTCCCAGCAAAAAAAAAGTTGCTTTTAAAACACAATTAAATTGTTTTAAAAAAAAGTTAATTAATTTGTCAATATTTTCTCTAACCTCATTAATATTCCTACCTTTCACCCTTTTTTTTTCCTCTTGACTCGCTACCTCTGCCGGGCGCCGCAACCTTCCAGGGTTACCCTGCCTGCAGGCCTCGAAGCCTCGGCCTCTCCTCCCCAGCCACGCCCGAGCTAGGCACCTCCCGTCCCGCTCAACAAGCGGCCCGCGATCGCCGCCATATTTGTAAAGGCTGGCGGGGCGGGCCTGAGCCGAGCGTAGCCACTGCCGCCATCTTTGTAAAGGCTGGCGGGGTGCTACGGAGCTCCGCGGAGCCATCGCCGGCGCTGGGCTCGGGTGCTTTGTGGCCTGCGGCCGAATGGCGGCTGCGGAGCTCGGGCTGCCCGGGACGCTGGGGTCGGCTGGGCCATGTCAGTGCGGGTGCCCGAGGCCACGGGGCCTAGCCTTCTCCAACCGCCACCAGCAGCGCAACTCTCAACACTGGCAGAGGGGAGAGGGTCTGCTGGCTCCCCCCATCCCTTTCCCCTCCCCTTCCCCCCTCCTTCCTCCCTTCCCCCCACACCCCCTTTCCTCCCCCACCCCCCTTTCCCCCCACCCCCCTTCCCACCCCTCCTTTCCCCCCTCCCACACACCCCCTTCCCCCCCACACCCCCTTCCCTCCCCCCTCCCACACACCCCCTTCCTCTCCCCCCTTCCCTTCCCCCCTCCCCCTCTTCCCCTTTCCCTTCCCCCCTCCCTTCCCCCCCATATTCTCCCCATTCCCCCCCTCCCACCCCCCTTCCACCTCCCCCCCACCTGCCCCTTCCCCCCACCCCCTTTCCCCCACCCTTTTCCCCCCAACCCCCCTTTCCCCCACCCCCCAACCCCTTTCCCCCCGCCCCTTCCCCCACCCCTTTCCCCCCACCCCTTTCCCCCCACCCCTTTCCTTCCCTCTCTCTCTCCTTCCCTCTCTGTCTCTCTCTCTCCTTCCCTCTGTCTCTCTCTCCCTCTCTCTCTCTGTCTCTCTCTCCCTCTCTCTCTGTCTCTCTCTCTTCCCCCCAGTCTCTGTCTCTCTCTCTCCCCCCAGTCTCTCTCTCTCTCCCCCCCAGTCTCTCTCTCCCTCCCCCCGCAGTCTCTCTCTCTCTCCCCCCCCCATCCCACTCTACTTCCCCCAGTCTCTCTCTTCCAACTCTCTCTCTCTCTCTTCCAACAACAACATGCCCTCAAAAAACCCTCGGCACCGCCGGGCACTCCAGCTAGTTATTAATAAAAGTGACCCTGCATGGACATTTAAAAAAAAGGGTACCCAAAGATGGCGTCCACACCTCGTGGCCAAAAGCCTGCAAGATTTTAAAAGCTTGGACACTGTGGCACAAGCAGCTTTTGGGAAATCGAAACCAAAGCTGCAGTTTCTGTGAAGAGAGATTTTTGTATTTTGAAAAGCAGACAGGACTTTGAATATGCATTAAATCAGATCGGAAACAGATCAAAAACCAGTTAGGCCTATACTTAAGGCCATCAAGTTGTTTGCATAAATAATCGAAAACAGCTTAGGGAAGCCATCAAGGCTGGTCAGGCCGATTAAGATGTATTAATAACAAAACAACTCAGACATCGGGTCAGTAGGTGCGATCACCGGCCATCTAAAAACAGTTAGTTTAGATTGCTACAATTATTTAAAACTAGCCCGCCAAGATTGGGACAAAGAACTAACTTGATTTGGCGTGCAGATAAGGGCCATCCGAAGGCGTATAATTATAGGCCCACTAGCAACCGACTCTCTCTCTGCTCTCTGCCCTTGCTCTTGGCTCCGGCTCCTCGCCCTCGTGGCTGCTGCTCTTCCCCCGTTCCGCGCTTACCGCCTGGCCACTGCCCGTGCCTTTCCCATCTCATCAGGAATGCCCGGCCTTGCACCAGGCAGACACGGACAAACCATCCCCTACACAAGGGATATCCTCTGTGCACCTGGCTGATGACACCGCTCCATATGCCCAACACCCCTGCCGAGCTGCGATACAACAAGAGCCATCAAGCCAGGAACATCGTTGAGCACACAATCGGCATGCTCAAGCAACGATTCCGTTGTATGGACCATTCTGGAGGAGCCCTTCAGTACTCGCCTGAGCGAGTCTCCCATTTCGTTGTTGTGTGCTGCATGCTGCATAACCTTGCAATCCTCAGGACCCAGCCAATGCCACCAGGCATTGGAGCACCACCAGAGGAGGAGGAGGAAGATGAGGACGATGATCATCAGCAGCACCAAGGCGGGAGGGAGGCACACAATGTACAAAGTGGAAGGGCCGTCCGTCAAAGGCTCATAGCAAGTCGCTTCTAGGCCCCTTCTGAGGAAATGGCTTCTGCCATCGAGAACAACCTGAATGAAACCAACCCGCAACCCCTAAGCCGGTCAAGGCAACAATGATTGCAAAGACCAAACATGTACATTTTGAATACAAAAACGTATTTATTTTACAAACTCTGTGTGTCTCATTTCCGCATGACCAACTAATAGAGAGAAACACAAAAAAAAACAGTCATTAACATAACTGGCTCTCACAACCTGGAGACAATGTCCAAAACAGTAAAAAAAAATTGACCACGAACCTTGGCCTTTAATAAAACAATGAACAACATTTTGTCACACCTCCTTTTTGCCCTTCGAGGGTGATCTCCTTCCCTTGCGCACTTCCCCCCTTCCCACCCTGCAGCTCCTCCGTAATGGGACCCCAGTGGCTGCAGCAAGGCTGTTGGAAGGCTGCTGATTGTCACAACTTGAGACTGCAGATGCCCTTGAAGGACGGCCTCGACCAGCTCTGGGCCTGGAGGGCCCGGCTGCAGACTGCACCAACTCTGCATGGGCGGCAGCAGTCTGTCCTACAGGCGGTGGCAAGTGCAGTGGAGAAGTGACAGTGGTGGCAGCAGGAATGCTGTCATCTTGAGAGAGGACAGCAACTCCCTGCTCGACCGACACACTGGCACTCCCATGGGGCAGCACTTCAGCATCCGGAGCAATCTGCTGGAGCACAGATTGCTGGCCTGCTGCGGCGCGGTGTGAGCCCCGGGGAAATGTGTCTGAACCAGCGAGGATGGCAGCAGTCAGTGCTCGCGTGGCCTCAATCTGAGTCTGCATGAGAGCAGTCTGAGATGGGCTCATAGCAGCCAGTGACTGCATTGCAGCACTAAGCATTTGCGTGGCATTCGTATGTGCTACAGCAAAGTGCTCCACACTCCTTGCCAGTGATCCAAAGTGTCAAAGGCTGGTGTTGTGAGGAACAAGTGGAAGGAGAGAGGACAAGAAGGTGATGACTTTACCATTGCTGTCCAGAACGGGGTCGGCGTCTCCAGTGGCGACGGGACCAATCACCCGGCTTGCCACAATTCTCTGGACGCGCACCTCAAGATCGCTGAGGGGTTGCAGCTGAGGCCGCCCTCCACCCGTCTGTTGCTGCTGTCTCCTATTATGAGATAGCTTGGTTTGCAAGAAAAAGGACGGTGTCTGAGTAAATATACAGCCATGGTCTTGCCTGATGTGCCTCACACAGTTGAATAGCCCTTACTGTATGCAGCCATGGTCTTGCCTGATGTGCCTCTCATAGTTGAATAGCCCTTTCTGTATGCAAAGTGTGGAATGTGCGTGTGTGTTTGATGAAAGGGCCATAGGTGTTGGATGAGTGTTGGGCATTGGGGCTTTTAAGACCCCCTGGCCATAGAGTGAGGTTGAGATGGAGGGATGGAGAGGTTTTGAAAAAAATCTGCTCACCCTGACGACCCGAGTGAGGTCATTGAACTTTTTTCTACATTGAATATGGGTCCTGGGCACCATGCTGCTTGAGGAGACGCTCTGAGGCACCTCCCTCCACACTCTTCTGTACTCGCGTGGCAAAGGCCACCTGCCACTCTCTGGGTACAGTATACATCTTCTGCGCTCCACCGCGCCAACCAGAGCATCCAAGGCCCGCTCGCTAAAGCGCTATGCTCGCTCCCTGGCCCTCTCCATAGTCCTTGGCTGGAAGATTTAGGCACAGGTCTATCCAGGCCGAGATTCAAGGCTCCAATGAGCAGGGTGTGGCTGGAGAGCAAGATCGACCCCTTTAAGAATTGACTGGCACCAGCGTGTCTGTTCAATCGGTAACTGACAGCACCTGCGCTGCGCCTGCACTCTGAGGTAGCGCCTCGCTCCTCGGCCTTAGCGCCTTAAGAGAGGTGTGTGATTTAGCGCTCCAATCACCTCCAGGGGCGATAAAAGCCAAGTATGCAGTCGGAGCTGTAAAAGATAGTTCCCCCCTTAAAGGTATACACATTACAATTCCTCCCCTTTTAGATTAACAGTACCATAACACTCATTTAACAATTAAATATCAAACTAATTACAATTAACACTTTTAACATGCAACATTAGCTGAAAATAGTCTATTTATATATTCAGTCTTTGGGGAGGCTTCCTGATCCTTTCTGGATAGCGCCTTTCCTGAGTGTCTTGCTCTTGGTGCGGAGGCGATTCTGGCCCCTGTCGTCGGTTGGTTCATCAGCTTCCGATGCTACTGTTTCTGGGGTAGATGCGACCTGTACGTCGGGTTCATCACCAGGTACGTATGGGCGAGGCATGGGGTTGAATTGTTCCTGTGACTCTAGGATCTGGTCAGCATGGCGTCTCACGATGCTCTCCCCAACGTCCACTGTGTACATTAGTGGGCCCTGCCGTGTGCATATCGTTCCTGGCTGCCATTTTTCTGTTCGGTAGTCGCGGGCCAAGACTGGTTGCCCTACATTGAAGCTCCTTGTTGGCTTCTCATGGATGTGCTGGAATTGCTTACTCTCAACATCTCTTCGTACGTTTGGTCTGAGCAAATCCAGGCGAGATCTTAACCTTCGGTTAAAGAACATCATGGCTGGGGCCTGGTTGGTGACTGCATGTGTCGCATTCCGGTAGGCGAACAGGAAATTGTTCACCTTGTGCTGCAGCGGAATGTTGTCATTGTACATAGCCTTTATTGCCTTCTTAAAGGTTTGTACGAACCTCTCAGCCAATCCATTTGTGGCTGGATGATACGGGGCGGATGTGTAATGCCTTACCCCATTCTTTTTCAAGAACCTCCGGAACTCTTCGGACACAAACTGTGGTCCGTTGTCGGAGCAAATCTGTTCTGGCAAGCCATTCCTGGCAAAAATGGTCCGTAGGACTGCAATAGTTTTCTCCGTGGTGGTGGAGGACATTTTGATGACCTCAGGCCATTTCGAGTGCGCATCCACGGCTATTAAAAACATTGAGTCCATGAATGGACCAGCAAAATCAATATGCACCCGTTGCCATGGAGATGAGGGCCACTCCCATGGGTGTAGAGGGGCCTGTGGTGGTGCATTTTGGACTTTCTGGCATCCTGAGCAACTCTTGGTCAGGTCCTCGATTTGTTTATCGATTCCCGGCCGCCACACATAAGCCCTGGCTAGGCTTATCATTTTTACCCCTACCAGATGACCCTCATGAAGCTCATTGAGCACTCTATCCCTTAACTTGGGTGGAATTACCACGCGAGATCCACACATCAAGGTCCCCTGGCACACTGACAGCTGTTCTCTCCTTGTCGAGAATGCTGGCAACAGTGAGTCGCCATGTGCTGGCCATCCCTTCACCGTCAAATCATATACCCGAGACAGTGTCGGGTCATTTCGGGTTTCCTTTTCGATACAAGCGTTAGTTACCGGAAGGCATTCAACAATAGTCGAATGGAATATTTCGACAGGATCCACTGCTGGTGCTTCCTCCGCAGTAGGTAGTGGCAGGCGTGATAGCCCATCAGCATTTCCATGCTGTTTCGTGCCCTTATATTCAATCTCATAGTGGTGCGCCCCTAGAAAAAGTGACCATCTTTGTAGTCGTTGCGCAGTCATCACCGGAACGCCCTTCTTCGGATTAAAAATGGAGACAAGAGGCTGGTGATCAGTCAGCAAGGTGAATTTCTGCCCGTGCAGATAGTGATTGAACTTCTTCACTCCCCACACTAGGCTGAGGGCCTCCCTGTCAATCTGGGCGTAGTTACGCTCGGCTGAGGTTAGTGATCGTGACGCGAAGGCTATTGGCCTCTCTGAGCCGTCCGAGAATTTGTGCGACAGCACCGCTCCAATGCCGTAGGGTGACGCATCACATGCCAACCGAATTGGTAATGCTGGGTTGTAATGGGCCAATACCTCTTTTGATGTGATTAGTGTTTTCCTCTTCTGGAAAGTTCACCTACATTCATCACTCCACTTCCATGGCACCCCAGTTTGCAGTAGGGTGTTCAGTGGGTGTAGTATTGTAGACAAATTTGGCAAGAACTTATGGTAGTAGTTTACCAGCCCGAGGAACGACCTCAGTTGTGACACATTTTCCGGTGCTGGAGCCTTGACTACTGCCTCAATCTTCTCTGGGGACTTATGTAACCCCTCTTTATCGATAACATGGCCACAATACGAGATCTGTTTTCTAAAAAACTCGCATTTGGGGCGGTTAGCTCGGAGCCCATATTCCTGCAATCTAGTGAGCACCTGCTCCAGGTTGGCAAGGTGATCACTGTCATTTTCGCCCGTGACCAGGATGTCGTCCAAATAACACTGGGTCCCTGGGATCCCTTGCAGGACTTGTTCCATTGCCCTCTGCCAAATAGCCGGAGCTGATGCTACCCCGAATACCAGCCGGTTGTATTGGTAGAGACCTTTATGGGTGTTGATTGTGAGGTATTTTTTTGATGCTTCTTCTACCTCCATTTGCAGATACGCCTGGGCCAGATCAATCTTAGTGAAGCGTTTCCCTCCAGATAGCGAGGCGAAAATATCTTCAATCCGCGGAAGTGGATATTGTATGGTGTGAAGGACCGGGTTCACTGTTACCTTAAAGTCCCCACAGATGCGAACCTTCCTTGGTTCCCCAGGCGTGCTGCTCAACGACTTTTTCATCACAGGGACGATGGGTGTATTCGACTCGCTCCAGTCTACCTTGGACAGTACACCTGAACGTTCCAGACTCTTCAGCTCTGCTTCGACGGCTGGGCGGATCGCATAAGGTACCGATCTGGCCTTAAAAAATTTTGGGCTTGCGTTTTCTTCAATTTTAATCGTCGCTGTCATGCCTTTTAGTGTTCCAAGTCCTTGCTGGAACACTTCTTTTGCGTCAGTTAGGATCTTTGACAGTCGCCCAGGTATGACGTCGTCATCCTTTTTGTCAGCCACAGTCAGTGCCTGTATGGAATGCCAATCCTGTTGTATTTCCCGGATCCATTCACGTCCCAGTAATGGTGGTCCTCCATCTTGCAATACATACAGGTCTAGTTTTGGTGTTTCCTTACCGTTATATATAACGGTCACCCTTATTTTTCCTTTGGGGTAGACTTTTTGCCCCGTGTACGTCTTCAAAATAATTTTTGTGTCTCTCAAGGGTATGTGTGAGAATAGCCCCTCGTAGTCCCGTCGGTTTATGACTGTTAGGGCTGATCCTGTGTCCAATTCCATCTTTACCTGGACTCCTGCTATCTTGAGAGTGACCCAAATGGTTCGGTGATCCTCCGTTGTGATCACCTTATGTAGTTTCAGACAACTCAGTTCCCTGCTTTCGGAGTCATTATCACTCTTTTGTTCGTCTGAACTATTCTCCGTCATCTTATGTACCTTCTTGTACTTTCCTTTGGTAGGTTTCTTATTGCTGGTTTTCTTTCCCGACCTGCAGACTCGTGCTATGTGTCCTACTTTTCCACACTGTCTGCACACTTTGTCTTTGAACCAGTAATCATTCTGGTCGTGTGTTGTTCTGCCGCAGCGATAGCACTTCTCTGTTCCATATGACATTTCGTTTGTGCCATATTCTTACGGTCTCTGTTGTATCTCTGCAGCGCCCCGTGCTGCTGCTTCATATGATACCGCAATGCTGAAAGCCTTTTCCAGCGTAAGGTCCTTTTCAGATAAAAGCCGTTTCTGGGTTCCTTCACTTTGAAGCCCACACACAAACTTGTCCCTTAAGGTATCTGCCAGTCCCGCTCCAAACTGGCAGTGTTTCGATAGTTTGCGCAGTTCTGTTAAATAATCAGCATTGCTTTCATCCTTATGCTGGTTCCGTTTGTGAAACTTGAATCTTTCTGCTATCAGCAGCGGTGTGGGGTTTAAATGTTCCTGTAGTATCGTTATTATGTCTTCAAAACTCTTTTCCATTGGCTTCGTTGGGGTTACTAGATTTCGTAATAAACCATACGTCTTTGCACCCATTAAATTTAACAATACCGACGCTTTCTTGTCATCTGACACCTCATTTGCCTTGCAGTACACCTCTATTCGTTCGACATATGTAGTCCAATCTTCGACTTCATTGTCAAATGCGGTGATACTGCCACTCTTCGGCATTTTGGGTGTGGTTTAAAATGGCATCTCCCAATGGCTTAAAATGGCGTCTCCCGCGCTTTCCTTCCTCCTCCGCTGCTGCCAACGCCGCTTCCGGCGGTACTCGTGGCAATGGCGGCGCCCTGTAGGTTTCGCGCGCTTCTCCTGCGCTGCTGCCAACGCCGCTCGCGGCGGTCCTCGTGGCAATGGCGGCGCCTCACGGGTTTCTGCGCGTCTCTCTCTTCGACGCTGCTCGGCCCCTGAACACCGGCTGCGCCCTGTGCGCTCTGCCCTCTCTCTCTCTCCCCTGTCGACGCTGCTCGGCCCTTTGCTGTGCCGCTCGGTCGGGCTCTAGCCCGCCGCTGTCCGGGAAGGGTCTGCGCACTTCCTGTTGCCAGCCCGTTTCGCTGGGCCACCTCGACTGGAAAGCCAAGCCTGGCTCTCGACAGCCTCCCCCGCAATTCTCGAGTCTCTGCTGGATGACTGGGCGGTTGGCCGTGGTCGACGCCCGAGTCTCTGGCCTTGACCTCCAATCCACTGATCTCCAGGAACGAATCCCCGGGGGGTGATGCAGAGTTGCAGGTAGGTTCGAACTTGCCTTGTCGCCAATGTTGTGTTCGTGTATAATAAGACACAGACTGCAGGAGAACGGTACAACAGGTGTTTACTCAACGTGGCTCACACTGGAACTGATCTGTACAGATTACTACTCAGTGCTATATACAGGTGTGGTCACTGCCGGTACTGCAGTATACATGAGCTGTAAAAGATAGTTCCCCCCTTAAAGGTATATACATTACACCATGAGTCCTAATTTTGTGTAATAACCTCTTGTGTGGCACCTTATCGAATGCTTTTTGAAAATCCAAATACACTACATCCGCTGGTTCCCCCTTATCCATCCTACTAGTTACATCTTCAAAAAACTCGAACAGATTTGTCAAACACAATTTCTCTTTCATAAAACCATGTTGCCTCTGCCTTATTACTATTTTCTAAGTGTCCTGTTACCACGTCCCTAATAGGTTCTAGCATTTTGCTACTACTTATGTCAGGCTAACTGGCCTATAGTTCTCCATTTTTTCTCTTCCTCCTTTCTTAAATAGCGGTGTTATGTTTGCTGCCTTCCAATCTTTGCGGACTGTTCTAGAATCTAGGGAATCCTGGAAGATTAATGCCAGTGCATCCACCATCTCTGCAGCTACCTCTTTTAAAACTCTAATGATGCGGCAGTGGTAAGAGAAGCCATTGTAGATGATTCTCTGGTTACGATTAGATAGATAAGAATGGAACCAGGCGAGTGCCACCCCACCTAGCTGGACGACGGTGGAGAGGCGTTGGGGGAAGATGGAGTGGTCAACCGTGTCAAAGGCTGCAGACAAGTCAAGAAGAACGAGGAGGGATAGTTTACCTTTGTCACAGTCACAAAGAATGTAATTTGTGACTTTGAGAGCCATTTCGGTACTGTGGCGGGGAGGAAACCTGATTGGAGGGATTCAAACATGGAGTTGCGGGAAAGATGGGCACGGATTTGGGAGGCAACAACACGTTCAAGGACTTTGGAGAGGAAAGGGAGGTTGGATCGACATGTGGAACAAGTTGTGCAGTGAGTGCACATTCGCTGCAAACATTCAAAATCGAGCTGGATGAGTTCCTGACTGTTTTACATCACTAGTATAAAAGGTAGGGTATTGGTGGATTTGTCTTCCAGTCAATGTGGTCTCCTGGAATTTTTTTTTATTCATTGGGCATCGCTGGCAAGGACAGCATTTAGTGCCCACCCCTAATTGCCCTTGAGAAGGTGGTGGTGCGCCGCCTTCTTAAACCGCTGCAGTACGTGTCTTGAAGGTACTCCCACAGTGCTGTTAGGGAGAGAGTTCCAGGATTTTGACCCAGCGATGATGAAGGAACGGTGATATACTTCCAAGTCAGGATGGTGTGTGACTTGGAAGGGAACTTGGAGGTGGTGGTGTTCCCATGCACCTGCTGCCCTTGTCCTCCTAGGTGGTAGAGGTTGCGGGTTTGGGAGGGGCTGCCGAAGGAGCCTTGGCGAGTTGCTGCAGTGCCTCTTGTAGATGGTACACACTGCAGCCACGGTACGCCGGTGGTGGAGGGAGTGAATGTTTAAGGGAGTGAATGTTTAAGGTGGTGGATGCGGTACCAATCAAGCGGGTTGCTTTGTCCTGGATGGTGTTGAGCTTCTTGAGAGTTGTTGGAGCTGCACTCATCCAGGCAAGTGGAGAGTATTCCATCACACTCCTGACTTGTGCCTTGTAGATGGTGGAAAGGCTTTGGGGAGTCAGGAGGTGAGACACTCACCGAAGAATACCCAGCCTCTGACCTGCTCTTGTTGCCCCAGTATTTATGTGGGTGGCCCAGTTAAGCTTCTGGTCAATGGTGACCCCCAGGATGTTGATGGTGGGGTGTTCGGCGATGGTAATGCTATTGAGTGTCAAGGGGCAGTGGTTGTTGCAGATTGTCATTGCTTGGCACTTGTGTGGCGCGAATGTTACTTGCCACTTATTAGCCCAAGCCTGAATGTTGTCCGGACCTTGCTGCATGCGAAGATGGACTGCTTCATTATCTGAGGAGTTGTGAATGGCACTGAACACTGTGCAATCATCAGCGAACATCCACACTTCTGACCTTATGATGGAGGGAAGGTCATTGATGAAGCAGCTGAAGATGGTTGGGCCTAGGACACTGCCCCGAGGAACTCCTGCAGCAATGTCCTGGGGCTGAGATAATTCACCTCCAACAACCACACCATCTTCCTTTGTGATAGGTATGACTCCAGCCAGTGAAGAGTTTTCCCCCCGATTCCCATTGACTTCAGTTTTACTAGGGCTCCTTGATGCCATACTTGGTCAAATGTTTCCTTGATGTCAAGGGCAGTCATTCTCACCTCACCTCTGGAATTCAGCTCTTTTGTCCATGTTTGGACCAAGGCTCTAATGAGGTCTGGAGCCGAGTGGTCCTGGAATCCAAACTGAGTATCGGTGAGCAGGTTATTGGTGAATAAGTGCCGCTTGCTAGCACTGTCGGCGACACCTTCCATCACTTTGCTGATGATTGAGAGTAGACTGATGGGCGATAATTGGCCGGATGGATTTGTCCTGCTTTTTGTGGACAGGACATACCTGGGCACTTTTCCACTTTGTTGGGTAGATGCCAGTGCTGTAGCTGTACTGGAACAGCTTGGCTAGAGGCGTGGTTCGTTCTGAAGCCCAAGTCTTCAGCACATCAGCCGGGATGTTGTCGGGGCCCATAGCCTTTGCTGTATCGAGTGTGCTCAGCTGTTGCTTGATATCATGTGGTGTGAATTTAATTGGTTGAAGACTGGCTTCTGTGATGGTGGAGACCTCAGGAGGAGGCCGATATGGATCATCCACTCGGCACTTCTGGCTGAAGATGGTTGCAAACGCTTCAGCCTTGTCTTTTGCACTTGCTGGGCTCCGCCATCATTGAGGATGGGGATATTCATGGAGCCTTCTCCTCCTGATAGTTGTTTAATTGTCCACCACCATTCACGATTGAATGTGGCAGCACTGCAGAGCTTTGATCTGATTCGTTGATTGTGGGATCGATTAGCTCTGTCTACAGCATACTGCTTCCGCTGTTTAGCATGCATGTAGCCCTGTGTTGCAGTTTCCCCAGGTTGGCACCTCATTTTTAGGTATGCCTGGTGCTGCTCCTGGTATACTCTTCTGCATTCCTAATTGAACCAGGGTTGGTCCCCTGGCTTGAAGGTAATGGTTGAGTGAGGGATATGTCGGGCCAGGAGGTTACAGATTGTGGTGGTATACAATTCTGCTGCTGCTGATGGCCCATAGCGCCTCATGGATGCCCAGTTTTGAGCTGCCAGATCTGTTCTGAATCTATGCCATTTAGCACGGTGGTAGTGCCACACAACACGATGGAGGATGCCCTCAGTGTGAAGACGGGACTTCATCGCCACAAGGACTGTGCGGTAGTCACTGCTACCAACGCTGTCATAGACAGATGCATCTGCGACAGGTAGATTGGTGAGGACGAGGTCAAGTAGGTTTTTCCCTCATGTTGGTTCTCTCACCACCTGCTGCTGGCCCACGCTGGCAGCTATGTCCTTCAGGACTCAGCCAGCTCGGCCAGTAGTGGTGCTACCTTGGTGATGGTCATTGAAGTCCCCCTCCCAGCGTACAATCTGTGCCCTTGCTATCCTCAGTGTTTCTGCCAATTGGTGTTCAACATGGAGGAGTACTGATTCATCAGCTGAGGGAGGGCGGTAGGTGGTAATCAGCAGGAGGTTTCCTTGCCCATACATGACTTGAAGCCATGAGACTTCATGGGGTCCGGCGTCAATGTTGAGCACTCCCAGGGCCACTCCTGACTGTATACCACTACCTCTGGTGGGTCTGTCCTGCCTGATGGAGGAGTCTGAGACATTGGCTGAAAGGTATGATTCTGTGAGCATGACTATGTCAGGCTGTTGCTTGACTAGTCTGTGGGACAGCTCTCCCAATTTTGGCACATGTCCCCAGATGTTAGTGAGGAGGACTTTGCAGGGTTGACTGGGCTGGGTGTGTCGTTGTCGTGTCCGAAGCCGGTGCCTAGTTTGATGCAGGGTGATCTTATTCTTATTATTGTTTCTTGTATCGGTTTGTTACAACTGAGTGGCTTGCTAGGCCATTTCAGAGGGCAGTTAAGAGTCAACCACATTGCTGTGGGTCTGGAATCACATATAGGCCAGACCAGGTAAGGACGGCAGATTTCCTTCCCTAAAGGACACTAGTGAACCAGATGGGTTTTTATGACAATCTGACAGTTTCATGGTCACCATTACTGATACTAGCTTTTTATTCCAGGTTTATTTAATTAACTGAATTTAAATTCCCCAGCTGCCACGGTGGGATTTGATCTTATGTCTCTGGATCATTAGTCCAGGCCTCTGGATTGCTAGTCCAGTAACATAACCACTATGCTACCGTTCCCATGTAGGAGAGGAATTTTCCAGAGTTTTTTCCCCCTAAATTAGGCCTGAAATGTTTTCTCTTTTTTTGCCTCTTCCAGAAAATAGCGTATGTGGCTGGTGAGGGGGTAGGTGGGGGTGGGGGATGGGGAACATGGTGCATATAAGTTGCGCCTTGACCGTAACGAACCGGTTTGATGGATCAGCAGGTCTTTTTCTGTCTGTCATTTTCAGATGTTTTGTATGTTTGTAACTGACCAACCAGGCAATTCCAGAAAAATAGTCGCTGCCACTCTTGGATCTGCCATTCCTGTCACTTCCTCACCAACTCTTTCATGCCATCCTACCTGTGAAAACTCCAGCACAGAGACACCTACTCATGAAGAATTACTTAGTGCATCAGAAAGGTTGCCGTTGGGAGAAGAGGAGATGTGATGCAGAAACCAGGTAGCATTGCCTCAGTGAGGGAAAAGCAGCAAGGGGGTTGACCATGGGCTAGTTTCATGCACCTTACAGTTCACAACAGCATTTGCAGATGCCTAGGAGCTAATGGTGAGAATGAGAACTTGGGAGTGGAAGAAAAGGAAAAGCTGTTCTTCCACGGAGTGGGGAGCAGATGACCACTCTTGCTGAGGGGCCATGGGATCTAGATTTTAAGGGCCCAATCTTCAAAAGAGCAATGATTAGGAATCACAGGTCTCATGTGGAGGGAGTGGAGATGGGTTCCATGCATATGATTTGAGATGACGGAGAATGCTGTTGCAGCTTTTTACGGCAGGTTTCAGACGATTGCCTTAATGAACCCATTCTGCTCTTTTTAACCACCTAAAAGCAAATGGTGATTCAAGGGAGAATCCCCCGCCTCCTCCTGTGACTGCATGAGACAGTAACCTGCTCCTAGGCATCTGCAAATGCTGTTCTGAACTGTAAGGTGCATGAAACTAGCCCATGGTCAACTTCCTTGCTGCTTTTCCCTCACTGAGGCAATGCTACCTGGTTTCTGCATCACATCTCCTCTCAGCAACCTAAAACTGGGAACTCTGCAAAGTGAGTCAAAACTACATTCTAATGCTCCATGGCACAGTGCCTTCAATTCTACCTATGACTTGCTTTCTACAGCATTTCTATTGCATCACGTAAGTACTTTATTTCCAAAACTGCATTTGACACTCACAGTTATATACAGCACACTTTGAAAGATGGACACAAAGTACCCTTTTAATAATTGCTCATTGTGAAATAAAGAACATTCAGAACACTGTGTTCCAAAATCAGTCATTAAATTTAAACCTTGATAAGGTATTTCCTGAGTAAATAAATAGTTTTGAGAGCTATAAATCACCTGAAACTTTGACCATCAGCTAACCTTGGTATTCTCACTGGATGTTGGCCAAAAGTATAGCAAAGGTTGTAATTTATCTTAACTAAGCTCTCCCCATGTGAGCATACTAACACCGGTTATAAAATGTACCCTGTTGCCCACCGTTGTTTACTTAATAACACATTTTATGTGTTGTGTAAGCTGCTGTGTCATAGAGTTATACAGCACAGAAAGAGGCCCTTCGGCCCATTGTGTCAGCGCCGGCCTTCAAGCACTATCTATTCTAATTCCATTTTCCAGCACTTGGTCCGTAGCCTTGTATGCTATGGCATTTCAAGTACTCATCTAAATGCTTCTTGAATGTTGTGAGGGTTCCTGCCTCTACCATCCTTTCAGGCAGTGAGTTCCAGATTCCAACCACCCTCTGGGTGAAAAAGTTTTTCCTCAAATCCCCATCAAACCTCCTGCCCCTTACCTTGAAACTATGCCCCCTCTACTAAGGGGAAAAGTTCCTTTCAATTTACCTTATCTATGCCCCTCATTATTTTGTACACCTCAATCAGGTCCCCCCTCAGCCTTCTCTGCCCTAAGGAAAACAACCCCAGCCTGTCCAGTCTCTCTTCATAGCTGAAGCGCTCCAGCCCAGGTAACATCCTGGTGAATCTCCTCTGCACCCTCTCCAATGCAATCACATCCTTCCGATAGTGTGGCGACCAGAACTGTACACAGTATTCCAGCTGTGGCCTAACTAGCGTTTTGTACAGCTCCATCATAACCTCCCTGCTCTTATATTCTATGCCTCGGCTAATGAAGGCAAGTATCCCATATGCCTTTTTAACCACCTTATCTACCTGTCCTGCTGCCTTCAGGGATCTATGTACATGCACACCAAGGTCCCTCTGATCCTCTGTCGTTCCTAGGGTCCTACCATTCATTGCGTATTCCCTTGCCTTGTTAGTCCTCCCAAAATGCATCACCTCACACTTTTCAGGGTTAAATTCCATTTGCCACTGTTCTGCCCATCTGACCAACCTGTCTATATCGTCCTGTAGCCTGAGGCTTCCCTCCTCGCTATTTACCACTCCACCAATTTTCATGTCATCTGTGAACTTACTGATCATACCTCCTACATTCATATCTAAATCATTAATGTACACTGCAAACAGCAAAGGACCCAGTACCGATCCCCGCGGTACACCACTGTACACAGGCTTCCAGTCACAAAAACAACCTTCGACCATCACCCTCTGCCTCCTGCCACTGAGCCAACTTTAGATCCAATGTGCCAAATTGCCCTGGTTCCCATGGGCTCTTACCTTCTTGACCAGTCTCCCGTGCGGGACTTTGTCAAAAGCCTTAATTTATCTTAACTATGCTCTCCCCATGTGAGCATACTAACACCGGTTATAAAATGTACCCTGTTGCCCACCCTTATTTACTTAATAACACATTTCATGTGTTGTGTAAGCTGCTGTGTGTTGCCAGCTCATAAAAGCAGTTTACTTCTTGGTCATGAATATGCTGCACGTATAGCACAATGGGAGACACTACCTGTGGGTTTTTAAATCTATGGACACTGCAAATGCTTATTTATTTCCTTAACTCACAGAACTCACTCACAGAAACCCCACAATGCAGATAGAGGCCATTTCGGCCCATCGAGCCTGCACCGACACATATCCCACCCGATCCCCGTAACCCCTACACCAACACATATCCCACCCTATCCCCGTAACCCCACGTATTTAATCCCCCTAACACTAACGGTCAATTTTTATCATAGCCAATCAACCTAACCCGCACATCTTTGGACTGTGGGAGGAAACCGGAGCACCCGGAGGAAACCCACGCAAACACGGGGAGAATGTGCAAACTCCACACAGACAGTCGCCCGAGGCCGGATTCGAACCCGGGTCCCTGGCGCTGTGAGGCAACAGTGCTAACCACTATGCCACCGTGCTGCCCACTTCTTTATTGATGAAGGATTTAATTTGTGTGCTGTGTTGCAAAGACTCTTTTATTCTCATGTACAGTTATATAACTTATCGGGTCTGTTTTTGGGTTTATTTTACTCAAAGTTAAAATAACGGCCACTGTTTTCAAGAAGGGAAACAAGTAACACTTTAATTTCTTACACTTTGTAAGAATAATATATTAATACTTTTTTACAAGCTATTGTTTTCGATCCCCGCCACAAACTCCGTTCCCTAGCCACTGACTCCATCCCTCTCCCTAACATCTGTCTGAGGCTGAACCACACTTTTCGCAACCTTGGTGTCATATTTGACCCTGAAATGAGCTTCCGACCACATATCCGTGGCATAACTAAGACCGCCTATTTCCACCTCCGTAACATCGCCCATCTCCACCCTTGCCTCAGCTCATCTGCTGCTGAACCCCTCATCCATGCCTTTATTACCTCTAGACTTGACTAGTCCAACGCACTCCTGGCTGGTCTCCCACGTTCTACCCTACATAAACTTGAGGTCATCCAAAACCCAGCTGCCCGTGTCCTAACTTGCACCAAGTCCCGTTCACCCATCACCCCTGTGCTCGCTGACCTACATTAGCTCCTGGTTAAGCAACGCCTCGATTTCAAAATTCTCATCCTTGTTTTCAAATCCCTCTGTGGGCTCGCCCCTCCTTATTTCTGTAATCTCCTCCAGCCCCACAACCCCCCGAGATATCTGCGCTCCTCTAATTCTGGCCTCTTGAGCATCCCCTGATTACAATCGCTCAACCATTGGTGGCTGTGCCTTCTGTTGCCTGGGCCCTAAGCTCTGGAATTCCCTGCCTAAATCTTTCCACCTCTCTACCTCTCTTTCCTCCTTTAAGACACTCCTTAAAATCTACCTCTTTGACCAAGCTTTTGGTCATCTGTCCTAATTTCTCCTTATGTGGCTCGGTGTTAAATTTTTAATCTTATAATACTCCTCTGAACGCCTTGGGACGTTTTACTATGTTAAAGCCGCTATATAAATACAAGTTGTTGTTGTTGTTTTAATCTAACCTATTAATTTTTTTTAACTCAGAAAACATACGTAGGCAACATATGGTAGTAATTGTAACATATACTGAGCAGGAGAAGGCCATTGGCCTATTTAGGAGGGATGTCAAGGAATTGAAGTCGACTGCAGAAGTGATTCACTAAGATGGTACCAGGGATAAGAGATCTTTGTTGCCTAATATGCAGTCACGCTATTGTATGACTAGATATTAGGCCATAAAATTAAACTTTTGATGATAAGTGGTGTGGATCCACTTACAAAAGAGGCTGGTGATGCTAAACCCAATAGAATTCTAGTGCAGACCTAAAATTGCCTGCCAGCCCACATTACGTTAATGACTCCTGATATAAAGCAATTGTTAAGACAGTGGAGAGGTTCAGCATAGAGCAGAGTAGGAGGCCCTGTAAAGAACAACTCAGTTGTTTCAGTGCACCCAGTAGCAAGAGTGCATCAGCAAGTTTTAGAGGAGGACAAGCAGCAGAAGATAGGTGAGGAGCTACGAGACCATAGGAGGAGCTTATACCTCATGCAGCACATTACATCTACCTTGACTTCACTGAGGAGCAATGTATGGGGAGGCTACACTTCACCAAGGAAGCCATAAATGAACAGACCATAGAACCATAGGGCTGGACTTTGATACTGGACGCGTGTAGGAGGCGGGACTACAACTTTCGGGGTTGTAGGCCCGCCTCCATCGAGTTGTGGCCAACCCATGCGATTTTCACTTGATTGACCTTGTTGAGCCCGCCCAGCGGGCTCAGCAGACCAATTAAGGGCCACCCGGCAACAGGTGACGTCACAGATTGACATGTCATCTGTCAAGAGCTTTTGACAGATGAAATATCAGCGTTTGACAGCTCTTTGAAGCTGTCAAACACTGACAATTTGTACTCCAAGTTAATTCCTTCCTCTCAGGCTGATTTAGAGATCTCTTCAGAACAGAAAGCTGAATGCTGCAACTTTTGACAGCTAGCGGCCATTCTTCTTTCTGTGCCGGTGAGATGAGGGACTCCCGAGACCTGAAGGAAGGAAGGCTGTAAAGGTAAGTAAAACTTCTTTAAACACTTTACACACACCAAACACACTTACCTCTGCACTCATGCACCCATCACTCACCTGAACACCGGACATCTCGAACCCTCCAAGCCCTTCAGCCTGACGGTCCGCCTCGCTAACTTGGCGTGGTTTGGAGCCGTCGGGAATCCCATACTTCAGGAAAGAAATAGGGATTAGGCTAAAAACTGCCTGTTAACTACCTGTTAACAGGCAGTTAATTGGCACTAATCCCCGTCCCGCCTCGGGGAGGCGGCTCCCAGCACAGGTCGGGTATCCGCCTCCTTTGAAACTGGCATGGAGGCGGGTTGGGGGCGGGATGGGTTCGTGCCCCCCGATTTCGAGGTTTTAACCCCCCACACACCTCCAATCCCGCCTCCACGGCCCAATGAAAATCCTGCCCATAGAAGCTGACAGCACAGAAGGATGCCAGTTGGCCCACTGTGTCTGTACTGGCACTTTGCTAAAGCAATTCAAAACGAATCCCACTGCTCTGCTGTCTCCCTACCTGAAACCAAGGAGCAACATGAGTACTGTGCTGCCAGTGAGGTTAAAAGTGACAGCAAACAGACTTCGTCCAGGCAGTGACAGGAGACTTGAAAAGGATCAGCAAGTTTGTAGTTTTCTGTTAACAGATACCTGTTTCGACATGTTGCTAGATATATTAAAATTAGTGGCAGCATCCAGCAGCAGAAGAGGCTGACAGGGTTTCATGTGGCATTCCCAGGATACAAGGTACCATCAACAGTACCCATGTGGTTATTCAAAAATCTGTGCAGCATGTCATGGTATTCATCAGCAGAAAAGAATACCATTCAATAAATGGTCAAATAGTATGTGACTACTGCCAAAGAATTATGTACGTGAATGCACAGTTTCCAAGGAATAGGGACAACTGCCCTACATTAATAGATCATGGATTCCTCACCTATTCTCGGTTGAAAACAAGTTGAATAGTTGGCTCCTTGGAGTTGCAGGTTATCCATTCAAGACACCTTTATTAAAACCTCATCCTCTATGTGCCAAGACTTTTTTAAAGAACAAGCCAATCCTAAACTGATCTGCACTGGGCAATTGTTGGGTAGTTACAAAGGTTATTCGAAACAGTACCACTCAGGTCCTTTGTATGTTTTTGCAGTTTGTTTGTTGTTTGTCCGTAATAATGTACTTTACCTGTGAGGCCTTTTGTATTTGCATTATATTTCTAATCATTCACTTTGTTTTCACAGTAGTATCACATCAGCTTATTTCAATGTTGTAGCCATCCACTTTATGGTAAGAGCTGTTATTAAAATGCCTATATTATTAAAAAAAACTTTTTACTACAAACCAATGCTGCCTTAGGCATACTTTCTGATTATTTAAATGCTTCAGTAATTACTACAAAGTCTGCATAGCTGTAGGGTGTCTTAGCGATTACAAGTACAGTCAGTTTCACATATATGCAATGCTGATATGAGCAAATTCCTGCTCTTTGTATTGTAATGGCCTGTTCTATGTGCAAGCTATAATTTTATATGTGAGTCTGGTTATGGGCACTTTTTCTTCACTTCCCTCCCCGCAATCTGTAACATATGTCAGGGCTGCTGTAGCTAAGATTTCATTGATTGAAGTGGAGTAGTAATACATACAGACCAAAACATGCAAAGTTCAATCCCCTGTCGGTCCTGAATTAGCTCCTGATACAACAATCCCTGCTAAAAATGCATATCTATGGACATCAGGCAAGGATAGGATTTGGCTCAGTTGAGATAGCCTGCTGACATTCACTATCAAGGTGAAAGGTTTTCAAATTAGGGGATCCTTAGGGGTCTCTCAGTCCATCTGTCATCAAATTTCTTATTTGTTGACTTACTAGAAAATTAATTCAGTTGTACTAATAAAAAAGATTTTCAAAATAATTGCACTGCCTTCCAATGGATAACTGAATGCTGTCTTTCAGGAATCAGAGCAGGGGATTCTTGGGAACGTGTTGATATTTCCAATGATCCTCCACATAGAGGAGGATCTGTGGAAATGTATGCCAATACGAGTCAACATTTTCAGGAGAGGAGGCAAGAACACCAAAGAAATATCAATGTACAAAATCGAGCCTGCGCCACACCATGATGGCCGGAGAGTCACGACTAAACACTCTCTCCCTCCCTCTCTCCGCCTTCACATTAAGAAGTGCTTCATATTATGCTTCAATTACTTTTTTGAACCGTAATGATTATTGTTATGTAGGCAAACTATAAGGTGTGTGTTCAAATAACAGAGGGGTTAATGGAAAACCCAGTCAAGCAAGAAATCACCAAAACTGGAAAGAGAAGAGAAGGTCAGATGCATCAAGGTATTGAAAAAAGGCATTTCATTGTGTGAAGTGCTTTGATCTGTTTCAACATGATAAGGTGCTGAATAAATGCAAGTATTTTATTTATTATTGTTTCTGGTAGGATAAATCAGCGAATACATTGGCCAGAATTTTCTGGGGTCCGTGCAGGCATGATTGGAGGCGGGTCGGGTGGGAAATTTGAAAAACCTTGGAGTGGGTCGGGAACCCGCCGTCATCCCACCCCCATGCGCCTTTCCCTCGGGCGTTTTTGCCAACGCGACAGCGACCCGAATGGCAGAGGCGGCCGAGGTAATTTAAATCATTATGAGGTACGTGTCAGACCCTTAATTGCCTTTTTAACCTACCTTTCAAATTTCCCTGGATGAGCACGGAAATCGCGCAGCTCGGGAACCACGTCTGTGAACCTGAGGCGGAAGTTGAGTGGCCATTGATCCACCTCATTAGTGCACAGCATGAAAAGTACAATAAAAACTCCCACCTGACAGCTGGCCACTTTCTTAAAGCAGATGCTGCACAGGACAGAGCGGGTTGCACCACGCCGGAGGCGATACCCCCAACACAGGGTATACAGGCAGAGGATGAGCTTCCTCAACATGACTGAGCAGCAGTGCCAAAGGAGGCTCAGGCTATCGCGCCAGGTCATCGCAGACATTTGCAATTTGCTGGAGCAAGACCTGCAGCCCAGAGGAGCGGGTGGACACGCCTTACCAGTGGCTGTCAAAGTCACCAGCACCCTCAACTTCTTCGCCTCAGGCTCCTTCTAGGGATTTGCAGCAGATATTTGCAGCATCTCGCAAACGGCCGCCTACAGATGCATCACACAGGTGACTGATGCCCTCTTTTACAAGTCAGCCAATTATATCAACTTTGGCACTGATGCAGCCAGTGTTACTGTGCAGGCGCTGACCTTTGCCGCTCTGGCTGGCTTCCCGCGGGTGCAGGGTGTCATCGACTGCACACATGTGGCCATCAGGACACCTCATCATCACCCAGGAGTCTTTGTCAACCGCAAGGGCTTCCACTCCTTCAATGTGCAGCTTGTCTCCAACCATAGTAAGATTATCATGCCTATGTGTGCCAAATTCCCTGGCAGCTGCCATGACTCTTTCATCCTGCATCAGTCCACTCTCCCTCAGCTCTTCGCTCCTCCAAACAGACTTTCTGGCTGACTGCTTAGAGACAAGGACTATCCACTGAAGACATGGCTCATGACACCCTTGAGGAGGCCAAGTACTGAGGTCCAGGAGAGATATAATGAAAGCCACATTTCCACCAGATGTGTCATAGAGCTGACAGTAGGCATGCTCAAAATGCACTTCAGATGCCTTGACAGATCTGGAGGAGCCCTTCATTATGCACCAGCCAGGGTCTCCAGAATCATTGTGGTCTGCTGTGCCCTGCACAACATAGCGCAGAAGCGAGGATTAGCGTTGCATGAGGAGCAAGGCACTGAGCAGGAGGAGCAGGAGCAGCATCAGCTGGAAGATGAGGAGGAGGAGCAGGAGGAACCTGCAGTCCAGATCCCACCAGCACCTGAGCACATTGCAGACTGGGAGGCCAGGGATGGCCGCATCAAGTCCAGATTTACTTCACGCAGTACACCCATATGGCTGCCACATGCTGCGCCAGGTTTGCACCACCCCACAGCAACACCATAAAGCATCCCTACAATGACCAAGACATTACATAGGATTACATAGGATATACGGCACAGAAACACACCATTCGGCCCAACCAGTCCATGCCAGCGTTTATGCTCCAATTATGCCTCTTCCTGGCTTTCCTCATCTAAATCTATCAGCATAACCCCCTATTCCCTTCTCCCTCATATGCTTGTCTAGCCTCCCCTTAAATGCAACTATACTATTTGCGTCAACCACTCCCTGTGGTAGCAAGTTCCACATTCTCACCACTCTGGGTAAAGAAGTTTCTTCTGAATTCCCTATTGGATTTCTTGGTGACTATCTTATATTGATGGCCTCTAGTTATGCTCTTCCCCACAAGTGGAAACACTCTCTCTGTATCCACTCTATCATAACCTTTCATAATTTTAAAGACCTCTATTAGGTCACACCTCAGCCTTCTTTTTTCAAGAGGAAAGAGACCCAGCCTGTTCATCCTTTCCTGATATATATACCCTCGCATTTCTGGTATCATCCTTGTAAATCTTCTCTGCACCCTCTCCAGTGCCTCTATATCCTTTTTATAATATGGCGACCAGAACTGTACGCAGTACTCTCCGCGTGGTCTAACCAAGGTTCGATACAGGTTTAGCATAACTTCCCTACATGCCTATCACACTGACCACCATTGCTGGAGGTAACGTTATGTCTCACCATTCACTCCAACTCACTAAGCCACTTCCAAAGTTGCACACAAATTTGTCCATGGTGAAAATAAATAGTTTTATGCGTGACATCACAATAATGTAAACTTTACAGAAACAGTTATTAAAACACTCAAGTGGCTACCCTTGTACATCTACTTGTGTTTCATCTTTCTCTTGTGCGTGCTTCTATGAGATGCTCCGCCTGTGGCTTCAGCAGAGGTAGAGCCAGCCTGCTCACTTCCCTGCTGTGACTGTATAGACACTTTTGGCAGATGTCCTCTGGGTTTTGGAGCCTGTGAGGTCCCCGCCAAAGTCTGCTCCTCCTGCGACTGTGCAGGGGCAGACTCAGCCATCGCGATCCGAGAAGCCATCTGGGGCTCTGACTGAGGTGGGGCGGGGAAGGCAACGGGGGAGAAGTGTGAGCACTTTGAGAGGAGCCCCCACTTCCATGTCCCCTCTTAACATCATCCCTCTCATGGGCCACCCACACTTCCCTGCTAGCAAGGAGCTGGAGAGCACTATGCTGCACAGCAGTGGGGCCATGAGGACCCACGTCTACATTGACATCCCTCCTAGACAGGAGGTCTATGAGCATCTGCCATCTATTCTCCATAGATTCCATGTGCTCCTGTGAGTAGCGCATTAGCTGCTCCATGCAGGTGGCCATCCTTTCCATGGAAGAGCATACAGTCGCCATTGCCTGTGAGACGGTGGTGCTCGTGTTGGAGATGGACTCCTCCATTCTCTGCATATTTGCAGACATCGCGGTCGCAAAATCTGTCAAAGCCTCCTGCACTTCTTGCTGCACCTCCAGGATTGCCCTCATCCTGGATGGCCCCTGAGACTCAGCGTCTGCATGCAGCTTAGCAGAGCTGGGAGCGTCCTGTGCCCTCCGGCAAGCAGTCTCCACTGCTGTACCTGTCTCCACCATCTGCTCTTGCTCACTTGTGAATTGTGAGACACCAGGTGACAACACTACTCTATCTCACGTTGCACCCACCGAAGTGTGCATATCTGCGCTGGTGCTGGGTGCGCTTATGTCCTGGACAGTGGGGGGGGTGGTGCTCTTGATGGATCTGTGAGAGAGTAAAGAGATTTGTCCTTTCAAGAATGGATACAGATACCATTATACACATGATGAATATTCACTGGCTGCTGACATCAGTCCCCATATGAGTGACTGCTGTATGCCATGTGGCTGTATGAGATGTAATTCTGTCACCAGGTTGCTGAGATGTTCCCCTCTTTCCGTCTCCCACTTCCAGCTGCTCTGCGACTCCAGACACTTCCAAGGCAACCTCATCTGCTGCTGTTAAGGTGGCCAGTGATGAAGGGCCACCTCCGGTTCTCTCCCTCTCACTCTCCTTCTCCCTCTTATTGTGGGCTCTCTTTTCCTGCAAGAAGGGAAAGAAGGGAAGGTTGAGTGAGAGTGATGGAATGAATGTAAGGAATGGATGGGTTACATCTTTAGAGGGCAACTATGATGGAGTGGGGTGGCAATGCCATGTATGTTGTTAGTTGGTCTGATTGCATTAGGATGAGGGTGAGTGTGAGGGGTGGTTAGTCAGATGGGGAGTTGATAATGTAGATAGAGAGAGGGATGGGTGGACGTGCAAGGTATGTTGGTGTGAGTAAAGATGTGCAGGAATAGGCTTGGGAAGGCAGAGTGATTGGGATGTGATGAGAGGCACAGCAGGATGAAGTTGAGTGTGGCTTTGCACTCACCTTTCCTGATCTAATGAGATAATTGAAATGTTTGCGGCACTGTACCCAGGTCTTCCTGACCACATTCCTGCTATTGACCTCCTCTGCTATTTGGAGCCAGGCTCCTTTGGACTGCTGGGGAGGTCTCTTCCGCCCACCGGAAGGGAAGAGGACCTCGCTGTGTGCTCTCACTCCCTCCACAAGCATATGAAAGAATCATCTGAGAACCTGGGTGCAGCCCTCTGCCTCTGTGCAGTCATGTTTGCCACTCTTTGCAACACTCCAGTGATGCAGTGCAGTGCCTGCACGATCCTAAATGAACCTTCAAATGCAATGTGGCATGGCTCCTTTAAATATCCCGGCTGAAGACGCGTCATCGATGACATCATCAGACCTGCACCATTTAATAGGGCCGGGCAACGCGCAGGCCTGCCTTAACAGGCGCCATTAAGGGAAAATAGATCTCAGGAGTGGGATGGAGTGAGTAGTGGGGTCGCGACCCGCCACAGCGACCGCCCGCACCCGACCCGCCCAGGTACAGAAAATTCCGGCTATTATTTTATGACAACAGGAGCATAATATCATGAAAGACGCAATGTATTATTATTTTATGTCTTTCATAAGATAGTTACAGTGAGGAAGGCCATTCAGCTGATCTAAATTCATCCATCCAGAAAGATCCTCAAGTGCCCCCATTGCAGCATCTAGCTGTTGCTTAATTGCTTCCAAAGTTTTTGCCAACGCTACTCAATCCTGGAATTCTATTCAATATGTTAATCAGTGTCTGTGTGAAGAAAAATGTCCTGATATCAGTCGTAAAGCGTACCCTTTACTAGTTTGAACCTGTGTTCCCGTGTCGTGCTCTCAGAAGTTAATTAAAGTAATACACTGGATTTACCTTCATCCTTCCCCTTCATTAAGTTGATCTTCTGTGCTGTTGCTCACAGGCAAACGTTTAAAAAAATGATGTCTCTCTCTTTCTGTAACTGTCTCTATACGTATCCTGATCTTTAAGTCTTTCTGTATCTCTCTTTCTGTTTTTGTCCTCCACTTTTTCTGTTCTTCACTCCCTTTCTCACACATACTTCTCTGTATCTCTGGCTTTGTCTCAGATACTTTTTTTTTACTCTTTTTCCTTTTGCACATTTGTCCATTTGACTGTTTCTTACCTTTACTTTCTATCTCGCTGGATCTGTATCTCTCTCTCTGTTTCTATGTGACTTTAACTTTCTTTTTTTTTTCTAGTTGTCTGTTACTCTGTAAGCCTCTCCTTGTATGTAATTTTTTTGATTGTATGCCTATACTTTTCTTATCACCTGCCATTGAAATCCAAAGACAGGCTACAGCCTCCAAGCCTCTGAAAGCCATAGAAATAATCTTGTCTCTCTTCAGAAGTAGAGGTCTAGGGTGTGTGTCATCTTGTCACATATGTCTGATGGAGTTGGGAGTCAGGGTATGGAAGGGGCCTGGAGTTCAGATTGGGAGGGACTGTGTCCTAAGGATATACCTTTCTTTGGCTGGATTATTATTTAATATTAGTTGAACTCCTGTTTGAAATGTAGAGTCAAGACCAAGTATAGTCTTCAGGTGAAGCAGGTTTAAAGGGTATGGGATATTTGGACTAGGGCAAGCAGAAATATATTAGATTTAAATTCATGTTTTTGGGGGATACCTGTGACTGGAGATGGGAAAGGGGGTGGAGGGTCTGTGGGCAGGTGATGGCAGAGGAGGCCATTATGGGGCATGAATGATTAGCCTGAAGTTTCACTGAAACCAGGCAATTACTTTAAATAGTACATAAAGAATTAAAAAACTGGGGCGCCTGAGACGCAAATAATATTGGGCCTCGAGCCTCATTATCAACGACCCAGAGAGCTGCAGACACCTAATGGCTCAGATCGTGGATGGTAGTGGCGGTCAGGATTGGGGAGTGTGGCGGCGGCCGGAATCAAAGGGAATGGTGGCATCGAAAATCAGATGGGAAGGGTGTCAAGGCCACAATCAGATGGTGGGGGTGCTGGCTGTGAGGCGCCCTCCTGCTGTATTTTTAAAAATATATACCTTTTTAGTGCAGCGGTCCCTTTATGGATCACATGTTTGGCTGCATGTAGGCCTGCTTTTTCTCAATAGCAAAATACTGCGGATGCTGGAAATCCGAAATAATAACAGAAAATGCTGGAAACACTCAGCAGGCCAGGCAGCATCCGTGGAAAGAGAAACAGAGTTAACATTTCAGGCCTGTGACCTTTCGTCAGAACTGGAAAAAGTTAGAGCTGTAACAGATTTTAAGCAGGTGCAGAGGCAGGAAAAGGGGAGGGGAGGAAAGAACAAATGGGACGGTCTGTGATAGACCTCTACTGTGCGGAGGCTGAATGCCTACTCTCTGACACCTCCCCCTGGACCATGACACCACTACCAAACATCAAGCCGTTGTTTCCAAGACTGTCACTGACCTCATCTACTCTGGAGATCTTCCCTTCATGGCTATTAACCTCATAGTCCCCCAACCCTGTACAGCCCGCTTCTACCTCCTTCCCAAGATCCACAAACAGGACTGCCCTGGTAGATTCATCGTTTCAGCTTGTTCTTGCCCCACGGAACTGATTTCTTCCTATCTCGGCTCTATTTTTTCTCCCCTTGTCCAGTCTCTTCCCACCTACATTCGCGACTCTTCCGACGCCTTCCGCCACTTTAACAGTTTCCAGTTTCCTGGCCCCAACCATCTCCTTTTCACTATGGACGTCCAATCCCTCTACACCTCCATCCCCCACCAGGACGGCCTGAGGGCGCTCTGCTTCTTCCTTGAACAGAGGCCCAACCAGTCCCCATCCACCACCACCCTCCTCCGCCTGGCTGAACTTGTTCTCACATTGAACAACTTCTCCTTTGACGCCACTCACTTCCTCCAAATTAAAGGTATTGCTATGGGAACCCGCATGGGCCCTAGATATGCCTGCCTTTTCATGGGATATGTGGAACATTCTTTGTTCCAGTCCTACTCGGGTCCCCTCCCTCACTGTTTTTCGGTACATTGATGACTGTATTGGTGCCATTTCCTGCTCTCGCCCTGAACTAGAAAATTTCACTCACTTTGCTTCCAAGTTCCACCCTTCCCTCACCTTCACATGGTCCATCTCCGACTCTTCCCTTCCCTTCCTCAACTTCTCTGTCTCCATTTCTGGGGATAGGCTATCGACAAACATCCACTATAAGCCCACTGACGCCCACAGCTACCTGGACTACACTTCCTCACACCCCACTTCCTGTAAGGACTCTATTCCATTCTCCCAGTTTCTCCGTCTCCGCCGCATCTGTTCTGACGATGCCACCTTCCATACCAGTGCTTCCGATATGTCTTCCTTTTTCCTCAACCAAGGATTCCCCTCTACCGTGGTTGACATGACCCTCAACTGTGTCTGTTCCATTTCCCGCACTTCTGCTCTCATCCCTTCCCCTCCCTCCCAGAACAACGATTGGGTTCCCCTAGTCCTCACCTTTCACCCCACCAGCCTACACATTCAGCAGATCATCTTCCACCATTTCCGCCACCTCCAGCGTGATCCCACCACCAAACACATCTTCCCCCCCCTCCCTTTTCAGCATTCTGAAGAGACCGCTCCCTCTGCAACACCCTGGTTCATTCTTCAATCACCCCCAACAGTCCCTCCCCTCCCCACAGTACCTTCCCATGCAAGCGCAGGAGATGTAACACCTGCCCTTATACCTCCTCCCTTCCCACTGTCCAGGGCCTCAAACACTCCTTCCAGGTGAAACAGCGATTTACTTGTACTTCTTGCAATTTAGTATACTGTATTCGCTGCTCACGATGCGGTCTCCTCGACATTGGGAAGACCAAACGCAGATTGGGATCACTTTGCGGAACACCTCCGGTCAGTCCGTAAGGGTGACCCTCGAGCTTCCGGTCGCCTGTCACTTTAATTCTCCACTTCACTCCCACTCTGATCTCTCTGTCCTCGGCCTATTACATTGTTCCAATGAAGCTCAACGTAAGCTCGAGGAACAGCACCTCATCTTTCGATTAGGCACTTTACAGCCTTCTGGACTCAACATTGAGTTCAACAATTTCAGACCATAACCTCTGCCCCTATTTTTTTCAGATAGCAGCTGTTGATGATTCTGCCGTCCCCATTTGCAACATTTAATCACTTGCCTTCCACCCTATCACAGACCGTTCCTTTTGTTCTTTCCTCCCATCCCCCCTTTCCCTGCCTCTGCACCTGCTTAAAATCTGTTACATCTCTAGCTTTTTCCAGTTCTGACGAAAGGTCACAGACCTGAAACATTAACTCTGTTTCTCTCTCCACGGATGCTGCCTGACCTGCTGAGTGTTTCCAGCATTTTCTGTTATTATTTCTGCTTTCCCTCAATGTAGCTGATGCCACCGCTGGCTACCTCACAGCAAACCTGTATTGCAGAGGGGGCCTCAGACAGGCCCTTTACTGTTTCAGGCCCTGGACGCCTATTTATTTTACTTTACCAATGTGGCGGGCGACACAATTTTGGCTGGTAATGAGCACCTGCTTCCTGCCTGCCATATTGAAGGCTTAGTTGCCCGTTTCGCGCCAGAAACACAGGTGTGGCACCAACCAATTTTTAGGCCGATATGTTAAAGGAAAAACTGAACAGTTAAAATTTTAAAAAATTTGAAAGTTAAAGCTTATAGACTATTTTACATCTACCTTGTTGAAGCTCAACAAAATAATCTAGACAGCAGCCGAGTTGGCACAGGCAGCTCAGAAGCTGCTTCATCCACGATTGTGCAATCAGCATGACAAGTTTGAATAGGCGGTTTCCATAAATATGAGCATAGGAATTTATAATGGAAAAAGTTGACGCAAACATGACAACAGGAAGTCATGTGGCTTAGAGAGGAAAAGTGCGCAGATATAAATGGTCTGGATTTTGCGGTCGGCGACATAACTAAGGATTGCACCACCGGCATCCGAACGGAGTGCTCACTTAGCTGCTGCAAACCTTCCTTCGAGAAGTTGCTGTCAGACGCTGCGGTGTTGAGCGCAGCTTAGTGACCCACGGATCCCAGGGGCGCACGTTGTATGTAAGTGTACCTGGGATCACATGGGCTGGTGATCCAATCAGCAAACAGAAGATCTCTCATTACCCCCAGTCTCTCACTCATGGGCCAAGAGGGTATAATTTTTATCGTGGGAAATTCTTGAGATTTTTCTCCAGAATCGTCTTCTGTACATTTCCAGGATAATGAACAACTAATGCTATTAGTAACTGTCTTTGTGTGCTGCGCAGAAACATTTTTTTTGTCTCCGATCTCTACCTTTTCTCTTGTAATAAAGAAGTGCAGATCTGATATGTAGTTTGTGATGTCGATTTATTAGTACTGTATTCCTTCCAAAGCGATAGGAATGCATAGGGCTAGGCAGTGAAATGATTTAGCTGAGCTTTTGGTGCTGCAGTCCATAATGCTGTCAAAATAAAGTTTGTAAGTATGAATAGCCAGAACCGTGGAGGTTCTTGGTTTTAGGTTGAGCCCAGGCACGGAAATTCTGTCTAGTAAGTTGCCAGTCCAACACATTTACTTGGATTTGTCAGGAGCAATTGTGGTGAGCAATATATTACCAAAAGGTATCTCCTTATAATAGCAAAATACTGTGGATGCTGGAAATCTGAAATAACAACAGAAAATGCTGGAAATACTCAGCAGGCCAGGCAGCATCCATGGAGAGAGAAACTTTTTCCAGTTCTGATGAAGGGTCCCAGACTTGAAACGTTAACTCTGTTTCTCTCTCCACAGATGCTGCCTGGCCTGCTGAGTATTTCCAGGTATCTCCTTATGCTGTGCACCTGTTTGCGCCAGCCGTAAAATTTTCATGCATAATTTCTGGGCAGTTGGTGGGCAATTAGCCCAACTCTGCGGCAACAATTAGGATTTCAATGTCGGAGCAGATGATCTGTCAATTTGGAACTTGATAGATCGCAAGTTTGGGATTTAGAAAGGTGGTATGACGGCGCACTCTGAGAGTACGCCGTCATTGCGGCCACAAATACTGCCCCAACATTTTCAGTAAGATATACATAGATTAATAATATTGCTGCTGAGTGCCATCTGCATTAATTATTGCTACACGATTGAAGTGCTGCCTGTAATTTTAGCTGTATTTTTTTATATTATTATTACTGTTGCTGAGTTTTATTTGTGTGTATATATATAAATTTTAGTGGTAGGATACAGTTTTACTTGTACTTACTGTATTATCGCTACTCTCTGCCTGCATCATAATGAGCTTAATAATAATAATTAATTTGGCTATTTTTGCCCAGGAGGGGCCATGTTTAGTACCTGAGGTGCATCTGTTTGGGTCAAAGGACTGGGAAGCTGGGCTGAGAACAAGCTTAGAAGCTGGAAAGTGAACTGCTTAGGGCTGAGACCAGAAGCCAGCAGATTGCTGATGAAACAAATGAATAATATTGGAATTTTGTGCACAATGTAGTTTTCCTTCTACTGACTATTAACTTCAAAACACACTCCAATCATTTACCAGTGTAATGTTTTGTTCAGTACAGGCACACGCCAGTTTTACAAAATCTCCGCTATAGTTCTGCCCAGCAGGACCAATGCTAGTAGGCTAAACACCACCTACATTACTGCAATGGTGCCTGACTAGCCTTTTCTTTTGCTTCTTGCAGAAAAGATCTCATTAGTGAGTAAAATCGGGGCGTGTGAACTCCCAACTTTATTTATTACAGCAATCGAGTGAAAATTTTCCAGAAGTAAGATGTTGCCAGGTCTGAAAATAGCAGCCTCTTATTTATCCCAGACTACAAACTGAGATGAAGCATACTCAGAGCCTGGGAAAAAAGCAAGAAAGCCTTGGTAACCACTGCTAAAACAGGGAACCTAGTCGAACTCCAGCCTCAGGTCCCATAGAAAAAGACAGATCTCTGACCGTAGGAACGTTGCTATAGGGATTTCTAAGATAAAATAGGGTTGTGGCTAAGTTTAGTAGTATGTTTGAGAATTTTTTAATGTGTTTACTTTGCTATAATATTTCATTTTTAGACAAAAATAACACGGCCTCCCACAGAAGTTGGAGCAAATTCTGGGTGATTTGAGTGGTTGATTCTGTAATGGTTTTTAGTTTGTGAATGATAGCTTTGGAAAAAAATAATGTAATTTAATTAGTTTTTTTTTGCTGGTGCTCATTGCTGATTGGTAGCTTTTTCTGCAAGGCCAGTGAATGGAACTATTTTTCTTCATATTAGCCAGTCGAATATTCGAACTAATGAACATTTTAAATTAACAGATGATTATTTCAGCCAATTATAAAGTTCACCCCTGCTGATGTGCAATACTTTGAGGTGTGTTGCTTTTGAGTGTGTGATGCTTCAGATGGATGCTAGACACAAGGCTTTTCACTATATAGATTATTGCAACACACATTATCCGGCTAGGCTGGAATTCCTGTCCCCTCAATCCCACTAGTTCTGGTTGTCCTTCCTACTGATTACTACAAGTATTGGAAATACACAAACTGTAATGATCAATAACATGTCATTCTATAGTGGACACTAGGTGGAGCCGTAGAGCTTTGTAGAGCTGTATATAAGACTACACTACCCAGCTGTATATATATTAAGACTACATTACCCATGAGGCACTAGGCTACCCACAAGGCAGCAGTCAAGATGGAAGCCTCTACAGATACTGTACCTAGTCCACATGTGCTCAATAAAAGTGTCTAGCAAAAGCTAGCTGTGTTCATAATAAGAATGTCTATTTATTAATGAACATAAGATGGTACCAGGGTGGTGAAGATCTGCTGAAAATTGTGAAAAGCGACATGGAGAATTTGAAGCCACCAGAGCGTTTGAAACTCACAGGAAACATCGACTACAATTGGCAGACTCTTAAACAACAATTCGAACTCGATATTGCAGCCATCGGATTCGGTACGAAGCCAGACACAAGGAAGATAGCGTTGCTGCTTACGGTTGCAGGCCCACAGGCGATAGAGGTATTTAATACATTTGTATTTAATCCAGAGGAGAACAGAGAAAAATTAGAAGATGTGCTAAAAAATTTGATGCACATTGCTCTCCCAAAAAGAATGAGACCTATGAAAGATACATGTTCTGCTCAAGGACACAGCAGCAAAATGAGACTTTTGATAGCTTTATAACTGATCTGAAACTGAAAGCACAGACATGTAATTTCTCTGAGCTCAAAGCATCCATGATTCGTGACCAGATTGTGTTTGGTATTCATGATAAAAAAGTCAGGGAACGTCTGTTGAGAGAAACCGAACTAAATTTGGAAAATGCGGTGAAAATATGCCAAGCCAGCGAGCTAGCTCGAAAGCACGCGAAGACTTTCAGTGAAATAAATAATGATGCGATTGTAATGAGTGATAATGCTGCTGTCGGTGCTGTGTCCTATAAGGGGAAGAAACATGGGCAGAACAGAAATGAAAAGCAATCGGAGGATGAAATTTTTAATTGTAAACGCTGTGGTTACAAACACCAGTTAAGACAATGCCCAACGTTTGGAAAAATGTGCACAAAGTGTAATGGAAAGAATCACTTTGCCAAACAATGCTTTTCAAAAGTACAAACTAAGAAAGGGCAATGAGTTAATGTAATTGAGGACACTGATTTAAGTGAGACATTTTTTGTACGAATGGTGTCATGTGACAATATCAAAAAGGATACAGAAAATGTGCAGCCCTCAGAAATGGACAATGCTGAACATAAAGTTAATGCAGTAAAAGAGGACAAATGGATGATCCCACTGCAGGTAAATGGAGCATTAGTTACCTTGAAACTAGACACTGGGGCAAAAGCAAACTTAATCAGTATGAGTGACATTAACAATATGAAAGAAAAGCCCAAAATACAGAAAAAGTCAGTACTACTGAAGGACTATAATGGACAGAAAATAGATAGCTTAGGTGTATGCAGACTTAAAGTGACAGTCAAAGACAAAGTGAGGCCACAGCTGGAGTACTGTGTGCAGTTCTGGTCGCCTCACTATAGGAAGGATGTGATTGCTTTGGAGAGGGTGCAGAGAAGATTCACCAGGATGTTACCTGGGATGGAGCGCCTCAGCTATGAAGAGAGGCTGGACAGGCTGGAGTTGTTTTCCTTGGAGCAGAGAAGGCTGAGGGGGGACCTGATTGAGGTGTACAAAATAATGAGGGGCATAGATAGGGTAGATAAAGAGGAACTTTTCCCCTTAGTGGGGGGGTCAATAACAAGGGGGCATAGATTCAGGGTAAGGGGCAGGAGATTTAGAGGGGATTTGAGGAGGAACTTTTTCACCCAGAGGGTGGTTGGAATGTGGAACTCAATGCCTGAAAGGGTGGTGGAGGCAGGAACCCTCACAACATTCAAGAAGCATTTGGATGAGCACTTGAAATGCCATTGCATACAAGGCTATGGACCAAATGCTGGAAAATGGGATTAGACTGGACAGGGATGGATGGGCGGCGCAGACACGATGGGCCGAAGGGCCTCTTTCTGTGCTGTAAAACTCTATGACTCTATGACTATGACTGATCTCATGTTTTCTGTTGTGGCTGAAAGGCTTGATTCACTACTGGGTGACAAAGCTTGTGAGGACTTAGAACTGGTCAAAAGAGTCAACCGTATAAACTGTGCCATAAGCAGACCAGTTGGCTCGGTGGATTCTGTAGTGAATAATTTCCAGGATGTGTTCAAAGGATTTGGAGTTCTACCATTCACTTACAAGATCCAGCTAAAGCAGGATGCTCAGCCAGTGGTACATGCTCCACGAAGAGTTCCAGCACCCCTGCGTGACCGGCTCAAGAATGAACTGGACAGAATGACCACACTAGGAGTCATCAGGAAAGTCGAAGAGCCAACAGACTGGGTTAACTCCATGGTATGTGTAAAGAAAAAGAACAATGATCTAAGAATATGCATGGATCCAAAGGACTTAAATGCAAACATAAAACGTGAACACTACCAGATTCCCAAGCGAGAAGAAATCACCAGTGAAATGTCAGGTGCCAGATACTTTACAAAGCTCAATGCCTCACAAGGATTTTGGCAACTAAAACTGGATGAAGAGAGCACCAAATACTGTACCTTCAACACACCATTTGGCAGGTATTGTTTCCTCAGAATGCCTTTCGGGATAATATCTGCATCTGAAATCTTTCATAGAGCGATGGAACACATAATTGAAGGTCTGGAAGGAGTTCGGGTCTATGTTGATGACATCATCATCTGGGGCTCCACACTGAAAGAACACAATGAGAGACTGACTAAAGTGCTACAGAGCATACGCCGGAATGGACTGAAGCTCAACAAAGCCAAGTGTCAGTTTGGCGTCCAGGAAGTCACTTTCCTAGGAGATAATCTATCTGGTAAAGGAATAGAGCCAGATATGGAAAAAGTAAACGCCATACTCAAAATGCCCCGACCCACTGACAAAAAAGGAGTGCTACGCATCATGGGGATGATAAACTTCATTGGAAAGTTCATTCCTAACTTGTCAGCCAAGACAGCCTGTCTGCGAGACCTGCTACATAAAACAAATGAGTTCGCATGGACAGAAAGACATGAACAAGAGTGGATAAACCTCAAAACAGTGCTGACAACCACACCTGTACTCCCCTTCTTTGACCCAACCAAAAGAATCAAAGTGGCAACAGTTTGCAGCACATTATGACTTTCAGCACATCACATCCAGTCCTTTGTATGCTCAGTCAAATGGTAAGGCAGAGAAAGGTGTTCAAGTTCTCAAGCAGCTACTGAAGAAAGCGACAGAAAGCAAGTCTGATCCTTATCTCGCCCTGCTGAGCTACCGAGCCTCACCTTTAGACTGTGGTTCTTCACCTGCTGAACTACTAATGAGTCGGCAGTTGCGCACCATGCTACCCTGCTGTGCAAAAGAACAGCAAAGTGAGGAACTGAGACAGAGACTTCAACTGTTAAAGCTGAAACAGAAATCATACTATGACAAGTCATCCAAAACTCTAAAATGATTGACAAGGGATGATGTTGTCAGGATTGAGGATCCAGATGCATGGAACAGGAAAGCTACAGTTCTTGAGGAAGTAGGACCAAGGTCATACACTTTTAGAACTGAGGAAGGACAGATTCTCAGGAGGAACCGCCGTTCCCTCCTAAAAACACAAGAGACTATTCAAGACCAGATTGATGACAATGCCACAACTGCATCTTGTCATTCACCGCCAGAACAATCTCATGAAGACACATCAGACTTACCCGTGTTGAGAAGATCCACACGTGAAGTAAAAGAGCCTGATAGACTTCATCTTTGAGTACAATGTAAAGCTTTGAAAATGTGTTGACTGTTTTGAAAATGTTTATGTTTATAGAGCACTAACAAAAGTGTCACTGATATTATCTTTATTGTTTTCTTGAAAGTTGATTGATATTGATTTTGTTAAACCTCAAAGAAAGGGGGATGTAATGATCAATAACATGTCATTCTATAGTGGACACTAGGTGGAGCCGTAGAGCTTTGTAGAGCTGTATATAAGACTACACTACCCAGCTGTATATATATTAAGACTACATTACCCATGAGGCACTAGGCTACCCACAAGGCAGCAGTCAAGATGGAAGCCTCTACAGATACTGTACCTAGTCCACATGTGCTCAATAAAAGTGTCTAGCAAAAGCTAGCTGTGTTCATAATAAGAATGTCTATTTATTAATGAACATAAGACAAACCAGTCAATAAAATCTCTGAAACACGTGGATCACTTTAGATTTTACTGAATCCAAAGTAATTTCCAAACACAATAACATTCCAAAGTTCATGAAATACAGTGCCACATACAATTAATAGAGTAGAGAATCGGGACGAAGGAAATTCTTTTATTTTTATTTTTATTACTTCTAAGCCTTATTATTTAGTAATCTTAAACCTTTCCTAGAAATTCAGTGATTATAACAATGTACTAAACTTAAAAATCCTTTCAGCAATGATTTCTAGTACATTTTTGTGAGTCAAGGCACGCTGACTGACCTGATTTCATTGATGTAATCTGCCTCAAAGGTTCAGCTTAGAATTTATGTTTGTTGCATGTGCTGTCATGATTGTTTTTACACTTTGAGAACTATGCCCAGCTGAGCTTATAAAACAGCAGTATCCCTTTCCCATAAAACTGGAGTACTTGCCAATTTGGGGATTATTGCACAAATTCCAATTAACCAGTCAGTGATCTCTGTGCATATGGGCTGTTTTTCAAGCATCGATCCTGATGTGGAGCTTCACTTGGCAGGATCGCACTTGGGGGAATTGGATACAGTGGTCAGCATACCCAATTTGCGACTCGCCCGATTATCTGGTGATTTTTCAGTGTGTCATTTTTTTCACAGCCGTCCTGTATCTTTTTAAATGGCAGTGTCAGTGAGGGACAGTTTTTGTGCCACATTCCGATGTTCCCCAGGAATCTATTAAGATTCCCTAAACTCACTTTACATACCAGCATGCACACAGAGGAGAATTTCATTCCATCAATCTGAACTAGGTCAAGCCCAGGTCCCAGAGGTGAAAGGCCGGTTAGTTAGTTTTAAATTATGGGGGGAAGGAGTCTTTAATGTATGTCAAATGAACAAACTGCAACTTAAACCTGTAATAAATATTTAGTTATAAAATAAGACAGATAGATGATGTTCATCATATTTATTTCATATAAGGAGTGATAGTTTCTGAGTCAGAGGGGGTGAATTTGGTCTATGGCAGTGGCATGAAATGTGCTGCCAATTTTACACTCCACTCGATTTTCCATGACTCTGTGACAGCACTCTCGCCTCTGAGTCAGAAGGTTGTGGGTTCAAGTCCTACTCCAGAGACCTGAACACAAAATCTAGGCTTACACTGTAGTGCAGTACTGAGAGTGTGCCGCTGTTTTTCAGATGAGATGTTAAACCGAGGCCCCATCTGTCCTCTCAGGTGAACGTAAAACATCCCATGGCACTATTTCAAAGTAGAGCAGGGGAGTTATCCCCGGTCAATATTTATCCCTCAATCAACATCACTAAAAGAAATATAGATTATCTGGTCATTATCACATTACTGTTTGTGGGAGCTTGCTGTGTGCAAATTGGCTGCCACATTTCCTACATTACAACAGTGACTACACGTCAAAAGTACTTCATTGGCTCTAAAGCACTTTGGGATATCCTGAGGTCATCCTAAGCGCTATATAAATACAAGTTATTTCTTTTCCATGGAAACAAAAATTAGACGCAGTGTAAAACAGACTGACCATTCATTTTCAGCCTGTTTCGCCCTACTGGTGCAGACCAATTCCACCCATAAAATCTTTGACAGGCAGACGAGTGAAGAGTTAGGAGATTTGAAATAGTCTAATTTCTGTCTGGTTAAAAGGCCCTTTGATTATTTTTTTTGTAGTAAATGACATTCATAGTCTCTGCAAGTCAAATACCATCTGTCATACAAGTGCATTCAAAAGAAGAATCTGTGATACTAGAACAAGTTGTAGCACATTTCCTTATCAGCTGTCATGTTCCACTCTGCGAATCGGGGTGCATAATTGAATTATGATGGGGTTCACTGGACTAAGAAAGAATATGACTGTGAGCCACAATTTCTTTCTGTATTACAACAATATCACGATGGCACTTTTAGTGAGTTCTTTAAACACAATGCAATTCTTGATCTAATGAAAAAAAAAACATAAGAAGTTGCAACGCTTCCTGGAATCTGGGGTGATTACAAATAACTGGAATGTGTAAGTCATTAGAAATTTTGCAATTAAGTCTGCTTGTATAGATATATTTTGGCAATCACAAGAAAGGACTGGAGGTCTACGTTTGAATCCAGGTGCATCATCTGTCATTTTGCAATCTACTAGTCTATATTTTTATATATATATATTATGACATCATTTAGAGACAGCTCATTAATTTCGAAAGAGTTTGAAATATTTGAAAATATATCACTATTGTTTGAAGTATTCTGAAGGTAGTACAGTTTAAAGTCTTCAAATGCAGCATTATTTGAAAAATTGTCCTGGGCACACAGTCTGCTACTGTCTTGAAATGCGGACATTTTATTACCTGCGTTCAAAGTTCGATTTCCCGGACTGAAACCCTGATATAATGCTCCTTCAAAGATGTGTGATACTGGGAGTAACCATGTCACGTTTTTGAAAGTAATAGTTTTCCAATTTTTTTTTTGGAGAAGGTATAATGAATTATATATAAAACTATGGGGTAAAAATTATTGCTGCCAGTAAAAATCACTGATCAGAAAACCTAGGGTCCAGTTATTACGATTTGAACACACTTATATTTCAACCTGATGAACAATTTATGGTGCCATGATTAATTAAGTTATTCCTGTTGAAAACATAAGGGCCATGTATTTCCGTGGGGTTCTCCTGATCGCTCAACATATTTTTTCTTAATTAATTCTCGGATAGGGTGTCACTGGCAAGGCCGGCATTTATTGCCCAAAGCTAATTGCCCTGAGAGATTGGTGATGGGCCTTCTAGTGGTTTGATACAACTGAGTGGTTTGCTATGCCATTTCAGAGGGCAGTGAATAATCAATCACGTTAGTGTTGGACTGGAATCACATATAGGCCAGACCAGTAAGATGGCAAGTTTCGATTCCTAAAGGACATTAGTGAAACAGTTGACTTTTTACAACAATCCAACAGCTTTATTGTCACTTTTACTGATACCAACTTTTTACTTCTAGCGGCTAAAATAATTATCAGAAAAGCTTCCTGTTCTTTACCTTGGGTACTGTACTGAACCTTACCTAAACTGGTGCCTGGCGAAGATACTTTTGATGTCATAGAGAGTTGCAAGTCACCTCGGAGAGTAATCTAAAATACACAAGCCATAAAATCTAGAAACAGTAGAAAAGACCCATAAACAATAACTGCCATGTTTTGGGATTTTGACCATTTTTCGACAGAAAGGCTTTTGAAAACAGTTACATTTAAATTTGGGGTTTTTGAAGAAAATTGTGTTCACACAAATTTTAAAAAAAGCATTGAGATTAAAAGTGGTTGAAAAAGACTGTAAGCAATAAGCAATTTGTTAGCCTGTCTCAGAAATTGATAAACACCTCACACCCTTATTTTAAGAGGTCCCTGGTCCTGAATGCCCAGCAAGGGTTGTCTAGCAGAAGAACGTCTCCTCAGGTTGTGAACACAGGGGGATAGAAACAGAGGCATAATCACTCACTGACACTTAAGGGGGGTGATTTTCATTCAGAAGTCGAGAAGGAGGCGGGACTACAACTTTCGGGGTTGTAGTCCCGCCTCCATCGAGATGCGGCCAATCCACGCGATTTTAACTTGATTGACCTTGTTGATCCCGCCCAGCGGGCTCAGCAGGCCAATTAAGGGCCACCCGGCAACAGGTGACGTCACAGACTGAAATTTCATCTGTCAAGACATTTTGACAGATGAAATATCAGTGTTTCACAGCTGTTTGAAGCTGTCAAACACTGACAGTCTTACTTCTAACCTGAGTCCTTCTACACAGACACAGTTGGAAATCTCACCAGCACAGAAAGCTGCAGGCTGTCACTTTTGACAGATCGCAGCCATTCTGCTTTCTGTGCCGGCTGAATGATGGACTCCCGAAACCTAGAGGAAGGAAGGCTGTAAAGGTAAGTACAGGTAATTTAAACTTCTTTAGACACACCAAACACACTTACCTTTGCACTCATGCACCCATCACTCACCTGAACACCGATATCTCGACCCCTCCAAGTCCTTCAACCCAACGGCCCGACTCCTCTAACTTGGCGTGGTTTGGAGCCGTCGGGAATCCCACACTTCAAGCTTTAAAATAGGGATTAGGCTAAAAACTGCCTGTTAACTACCTGTTAACAGGCAGTTAATTGGCACTAATCCCTTCCTGCCTCGGGTAGGCGGGTCCCAGTGCGGGGCGGGTACCCGCCTCCTTTGAAACTTACATGGAGGCAGGTTTTGGGCGGGATGGTGTCGGGACCCCCGAATTCAGGACTTTAACCCCCCGCACGCCTCCAATCCCGACTCCACGGGTCAATGAAAATCGACCCCAAGGTTTTTAAACAGAAAGCTGCTGGGGCAAGTTTCTGCCATATTCAGAAGGTTAGAATGCAGGAAGGTAGTTAGAAGTTATTGGTAATTTTAGCTTTTATCACTGGGCAAAAAATGGGTGCAATCTAATTAGCAGCCTGTTTTACACCTCACCGGAATTTCTAATGGATTCACTATCACCTGTTTTTCGTCCAGCAATAAAAACTAAAATTACCCCCATTTTGTTTAAGTCAAGCAAAATGATCCAGTGATGTGGGCACGCATAGTGTGTTTATTATTTTGTATTATTATGCAAAAACAAGATGTACTGTTTCTCTTTATGTTCACTTGGTGTGAAATAAAGCCACTTAAATTATTCATATTTTGCCTCGTGTTACCAAGCATTCCACCGAGTGTGGGGTTAAAATTTCCCCTTTAAGTCAAGATTCAAACTGGCAACAGCATCTTTAGTTGCTTGTTACTTATAAACCAAAAAAATGACTTTGTGATTTCTAATAAGATACTGATAGATCTTTAATAATTGATGCAGTCATTAATTGAACAATGTTTGATAAACACTCTGCAATCAGGAGGCTTATTCTTGGAAACTGTGTTATGAAATTGCTTCTTGTCTGTACAGACAACTCATTGTTTTTTGGTCTTTGCATGTACAGTCAAATTCCTTGTAACCTATATTTAGGTGTTTGTGACATTCTTGAATCGAAAACTATGCTCCTGTAATATGATAACTAATATTTGTTCCCAACTATAATCATCTAAAAAGAGGTCAACTCCATATCAATGAGCTGCAGAACCTTGCTGCAATGCAGGAAGAGGTTTCATGACCTTCTCTGCACAGGAAAAGTGAGTATGACTTTCCCATCACCCTCAATCTGATCCCCATCTCCTCTCCTCACCAGCACTCTGCTTTGCCAACCTCTTCCTCCACATGCCACTTCCATCCCTGCACCCTCACTCATTCCCTCTCTCAACAACTTACAACACACAGGGAGGATCCTTTGTCTCCTTCTAAGCATCTATGCTATGGATTCTCTACACTCACTCCTTCGTTCTCACTCAAACTCCACTTGTGTCCCTCATTGCAGGAAAAGAGTGCCCACAATAAGAGGGAAAGAGCCTAGACAGGAGGAGGGCCACCCTCAGTAGCCCAGCTCACTGCCTGGGAGGAGGCGGCCCTGGAAATTGCCGGGATCGAGGAGGATTCTCAAGTGGGGGACGGATAGACGGGCGCATCACAGTAAGCTGGTGACAGAATAATTTGGCATCTCTCTCATTGACATTGCATGAGTCACTGATAATGAATCTGATGCTCTAACAGATTGACTTATGATCATCTGCACTATTTAATGTGCATGTAACCTTGACCTCACATCTCTAACTCTTTCCTTTACTCCCCCACAGGACCATCGAAAGCCCCCGTCCCCACTGTCCAGGAGGAAGAGCCTGAGCTTCCAGACTCCTCAGAGGAAGCTGCAACCTCTGAGGGCGCAGCATCAACAGAATTCAGCGCACCCAGCACCAGCGCAGACACTCACACCTCGGTGGGACCTTCGCGAGATAGAGTAGTGTTGGCACCTGGTGTATCACAGCTCATAAGTGAGCATCAGCAGATGGTGGAGACAGGGACAGCAGTGGAGAGTCCTCGTCAGAGGGCGCAGGACTCTGCCAGCTCGGCTCAGCTGCACGTGGACCCTGTGCCTCCGGGTCCATCCAGAAGGAGAGCGGTGCTGGAACTCCAGGCATAGGTGCAGGAGTCTCTGGCAGGTTTTGTCTCCAGGGTCGCTGCGAGTGTGGAACGAATAGAGGAGTCCATCGCGAACATGAGCAGAGCCTTTGTGGAGGCATTGGCGCATGAACGCATCACCGCAGAAAGGATGGCAACCTCCGTGGAAAGAATGGCTACCTCCATGGTAAGGCTGGCTACCGTAGAGGAGAGGATGGCTATGGTAGAGGAGAGGATGGCTATGTCCATGGAGGAGCTTAGTCACCAGGGTATGGAAAACATGGTAATTGTTCAGAACAGAATGACATCTCCTGAGGAGCGATGGTCAGCTATTGAGCATACAAACCAGACCTTCATGGAAGTCCTCTGGAGTAGGACTTCCTGTGCAGAAATGGGTCCTCATGGCCCCCCTGAAGTGCAGCAAGGTGCTGCCAAGCCACTTGCTAGTTCTGAAGTGGGGTTGACCCATGAGAGGGATGTTGGTGTCAGAGAACAAGAAAGTGGGGCTCGTCTCCAAGTGCTCACACGACCATGCCACTGCAGAGACCTCGGTCAGAGTCCTCATCCAACTGAGATGGGTGTCTCAGCCCCTGCACAGCTGCAGGAGCAGCAGACTGTTGCCGAGCCCGCACAGATTCACCACCCCAGAGAACGGCCGCCAAAGGCGTCGAGACAGGAGCAGCAAGAAAGTGAGCAAGAAGCCTCCACATCTGCTGAAGCCACGGGGGAAGCACCACATAGGAGCACGCGTAAGAGGAAGATAAAGCACAAGTAGTCACAAGGGTAGTCACTTGGGTGCTGTGATGTTTTGTATTTGGACCAGCCATTATTGTCATTGTATTATAAACAGATTTGATGGCAAACTGTTGAAGTTGTGGCCTGTGTCATTTCGCAAATGGGACTTTCACATTGAGGGTTTAGGGCGCCTTGCAATTGTCAGTATGGTGGTCAGAGTGATAGGAATCCGCAGGTTCTTGTCCATTGTGAATGCTGTGGTAAGAAGGTGCGAGACAAAAGTGTTTGATTGTGCAGGCTCACCAAATCTGACCAAGATGAGTGCGTCCCTTGCATCCCGGGCAGCAATGTTGTCGCGCGCTGGCGCCTTCTGGCCTATGCAGCTTCAGGTAGGTGACTAGCAGCTTGGCGCTCCTGTTGATGCTCCTGCTGTTGGTGCTGTTGTTGTTCATGGTTCTGCTGCTGCCGCGGCTGGTCTTCGTCCGAATCTGATGTCCAGGAGGAAAGGAATTAAATGGTCGTCATGCTTCTGGTATATGCCTCAGTTGAGGAAGCGCTCAGTCAAGGTGGGGAGAGGGGTTTCCCAGGAGGTCACACTGGAGATGGGTGTCAGGCTCCAAACTTCCACAACAATGAGTAGGCCTGCTAAAAGTTCACCCAGACCTGAGACAACAAAGTTCTGCCACCTGCAAATGATCATCGGTGAAAACTCCTTTGTAATGGTGGAGCTGCAGCTGGTAGTAAGCAATCCAATTGTGAGGCCACCAGGATTACCTGGTGTGTTCCAGAGGAGGCATGTAGGATGGGGGGGAATGTCTAAAAATCAGAAAGGCCTCTGAAAATGGGATGATAGAGGCAATTAAGTAGTTGTTAATGGCCTTAAGGGCCTATCCCACCTCTTGGGGGCGGGATGGCAACGGGGTCAGAAAACACGCATGTGGGAAATTGCTCGGAGGCAGGATGAAGGCAGGATTGGGCCCGCCAGCCATTTTTTGCGATTTTACCACCTCACACGCCTCTAAATCCACCTCCTCGTGCTTGGCAAAATCGAGCCCATAGTTGAAGAGGTAGGCTTTGAGGAAGTTTTTGACAGTGGGGGAGAGGCAGTAAGGTGAATGGGTTGAGGGAGGGAATTCCAGAGTTAAGGACCAGATGACTGAAGGTCCTTTCACTGAAGCTGATGCTGATGCAGGGGTATGCAAAGGAGGGCAGAGTCGGAAGAGCGGAGGGCTCCCCTTGGTGCATAGGGTTAGAGGAGATTGCAGATATGGGGAGGAATGAAGGCATGGAAGGTTTTGTAGACAAGGACAGGATGTTGGTAGTAGAGTTGCTTGAATGGCCTTCCCAATTGCATACTCCTGCTCTTCCTAATAAGGGGAAGAGGAAGAGGAGGAGCAGAGACAAGAGGCCCTGAGAGTGAGGCACCATGGCAGAAGATAGCACACATTTTTAAAATATTCACTCTTTACCCCTATTGGTGATGCTGTATTTGTGCTTGTTTTATGTCAATTTTTAGGTTCTCACATAGGCAAGTGAGCTGCGCATGAAATTTGGGCATAAGTTCCTGTTGGCAAGATCGTTGTAGAAACAGGCGTTTGTTAGATCCGTGATTCTGAGGGTATGCTGTTTTTCAATAACCACACGGATGCTGTAACTTAACAATTAAACAGGTATTTACTGGAGGAGGGTAGTCTCAAGACTGGGGGTACAGAGGCATGCGCAAAGCTTATATACAGGTGTGGTCACTGCCGGTACTACAGTATACAGGAGCTGTAAAAGTAGTTCTGTCTTAAAGGCACATACACTACAATTCCTCCCCTTTTAGATTAGTAGTACCCCTAATATTCAAATAACAATTAACACTTTAACATGTACATTAAACAACAATAGTCCATTTATAGATTCAGTCTTTGGGGCGGCTTCCTGACCCTTTCGGGATAGCGCCTTTCCAGAGGTTCTTGTTCTTGGTGCAGAGGCGATTCTGACCCCTTTTCATCGATGACGTGGCCACAATACGAGATCTGTTTCTGGAAAAACTCGTCTACGTTCGTCATCCCACTTCCATGGTACCCCTGTTTGCAGTAGGGTGTTCAGTGGGTGTAATACCGTGGACAAATTTGGTAAGAACTTGTGGTAGTAGTTTACCAGCCTGAGGAACGACCTCAGTTGTGACACATTTTCCGGTGCTGGAGCCTTGACTACTGCCTCAATCTTTTCAGGGGACTTATGTAACCCCTCTTCATCACAGGAACGATGGGTGTAGCCCACTCGCTCCAGTCCACTTTGGACAGTACTCCTGAATGTTCCAACCCTTCCAGCTCTGCTTCAACAGCTGGTCTGATCGCATAAGGCACTGGTCTGGCCTTCAGAAACTTTGGGCTTGCATTTTCCTCTATTTTAATCGTTGCTGTTATGCCTTTTAGTGTTCCTAGTCCCTCCTGGAACACTTCTTTTGCATCAGTTAGCATTTTTGACAGTCGTCCAGGTGTGACGTCGTCATCCTTTTTGGCCTCAACCTTCAGTGCCTGTATGGAATGCCAATCTAATTGTATCTTCCGGATCCATTCACGTCCTAGCAGTGGTGGTCCTCCATCTGGCAATACATATATATCCATTTTAGGTATTTCCTGGCCTTTATACATCACTTTCGCCCTTATTTTTCCTTTGGGGTAGACTTTTTGCCCCGTATACATCTTCAAGACAATCTCTGTAGCTTTCAAGGGTATATGTGAAAATAGCCGCTTGTAGTCCCTTTGGTTTATGACTGTTAGGGCTGATCCTGTGTCCAATTCCATTTTCACTTGGACTCCGTCTATCTTGAGTGTAACCCAGATAGTCTGGTGATCCTCCATTTCGGTTAGTAGTTTCAGACAACCCAGCTCCTTGCTTCCGGAGTCTGTGTCACTTTTCTGTTCGTCTGAACCATTGTCCATCACCTGGTGTACCTTTTTGTACTTCTCCTGTGGAGATTTCTTACTGTTGGTTTTCTTCCCAGACCTGCAGACTCTTGCTATGTGTCCTGCTTTTCCACACTGTCTGCACACTTGGTCCTTGAACCAACAATCCTTCTGGTCATGTGTTGTTCTGCCGCAGCGATAGCACTTCCCTGTTCCATAGGACATTTCATTGGTGCCGTATTCTTGCGGTCTCCGTTGTATCTCTGCAGTGCCCCTTGCGGCTGCTTCGTGTGATACTGCCATACTGAAAGCCTTGTCCAGTGTAAGATCCTTTTCTGATAGAAGCCGTTTCTGGGTTCCTTCACTTTGTAGCCCACACACAAACTTGTCCCTTAACATATCTGCTAGTCCCGCTCCAAACTGGCAGTGTTTCGATAGCTTGCGCAGTTCCGTTAGGTACTCAGCATTGCTTTCGTCTTTGTGTTGGTTCCTTTTATGGAACTTAAATCGTTCTGCTATCAGCAGCGGTGTGGGGTTTAAGTGGTCCTGTAGGATTTCTACTATGCTTTCGAAATTCTTGTTCACCGGCTTCTCTGGGGTTATTAGATTTCGCAGTAACCTATAAGTTTTTGCACCCATGGAATTTAACAAAACCAGTGCTTTACTAGCATCTGGCACTTCATTCGCCCTGCAGTACACCTCAATACGTTCCACATGTCACCCAATCTTCGACTTCATTGTCAAATGTAGAGATACTGCCACTCTTCGGCATCCCTGGGTGTGATTTAACTGTCAAAAATGGCATCTCCCGCACTTCCCCTTCTTCTCCGCTGGCACAAAATGGCGTCTCCCGCGCTTTCCTTCCTTCCCGCGCTCGTCCTTCTTCTCCGCTGCGGCTTCTACAAATGGCGTCTCCCGCGCCCTTCCTTCTTCTCCGCGGCTCAATGGTGTCTCCCGCGCTCTCCCTTCTTTTCCCCGCGGACACTGTTCAGCCCGTGAGCCCTGGCTGTGCTCTGCGCATTCTTCTTTTTATTTTTTATTTTTATTTTTTTCTCGACGTCGCTCGGTCTTGAACCCGGCTGTTGCTTTACCCTCTCTCTCTCCGGTTTTATTTATTTATTTTTTTTTTTTCCGACGCCGCTCGGTTTTCAACCCCCGGCTGCGCCCTGTGCGCTTCACCCTCTGTCTTACCCCGTCGACGCTGCTCGGCTTTCTCTCCGCCGTCGGTCGGCTCCAGCCGCCGCTGCTCGGGAAGGGTCTGCGCTGGACCTGTCGTCAGTCTCTTGCTGATCGTCGTGGCTGGGGAACCAAGCCCGGCTCTCCACAGCCTCCCCAGCGATGTTCACTCTCTGCCTGACGACTGGGCGGTTGCTCGTGGTCGACGCCCGTGTTCCTGGCCTCGACTTTTTTTTTAGTTGCAGGTAGATTCGAATCAACACTCGTCGCCACTGTTAGATCCGTGATGCTGAGGGTATGCTGTTTTTCAATAACCACACGGATGCTGTAACAACAATTAAACAGGTATTTACTGGAGGAGGGTAGTCTCAAGACTGGGGGTACAGAGACATGCGCAAAGCTTATATACAGGTGTGGTCACTGCCGGTACTACAGTATACAGGAGCTGTAAAAGTAGTTCTGTCTTAAAGGCACATACACTACAGCGTTAATTTTGGCGTAAATGAGATTGAGGAAATTGGCCCAACTAATCTAAGTAGGACAGAACCTACATTGGTACATTTGCAACACTACACTGTCTGTGGACCTGCAATGGGCAGCAGACCTTAATTGCAGAGAAGATTATGGCACAAGGGCTAACCGAGTAGCACTGAAATCTGCACAGCATTGACTTGCAAATTCCAGAATATCCAACTTTCTTCACTCAACTTAAGTTTAATATTGTTGACCGGCTCAGAGCACTATTTACACCCTCTACTGGAAGCTTGCCTCTGTGGGGAAGGGAAATCCAATGCTACTGCATTGTTAATTGTCAGCTTGGCTTGGTGGTTTCAATCTCATTTCTGAGTCAGAAGGTCATGAGTTCCAACCCTGCTCCAGGACACTTCACTGTGACACAGTACTGAGGGAGTGCTGTATTGTCAGAGATGTTGGGGGTGATTTTAATGGTTTCTGCTTGTAATGTAGATACCTTTAAGGGGGGAACTATCTTTTACAGCTCATGTATACTGCAGTACCGGCAGTGACCACACTTGTATATAGCACTGAGTAGTAATCTGTACAGATCAGTTCCAGTGTGAGCCACGTTTAGTAAACACCTGTTGTACCATTCTCCTGCAGTCTGTGTCTTATTATACACGGACACAACATTGGCGACAAGGCAAGTTCGAAACTACCTGCAACTCTGCATCACCTCCCGGGCATTCGTTCCTGGAGATCAGTGGATTGGAGGTCAAGGCCAGAGACTCGGGCGTCGACCACAGGCAACCGCCCAGTCATCCAGCAGAGACTCGAGAATTGCGGGGGAGGCTGTCGAGAGCCAGGCTTGGCTTTCCAGTCGAGGTGGTCCAGCGAAACGGGCTGGCAACAGGTAGTGCGCAGACCCTTCCCGGACAGCGGCGGGCTAGAGCCCGACCGAGCGGCACAGCAAAGGGCCGAGCAGCGTCGACGGGGGAGAGAGAGGGCAGAGCGCACAGGGCGCAGCCGGTGTTCAGGGGCCGAGCAGCGTCGGAGAGAGGGAGAGAGAGACGTACAGAAACCCGTGAGGCGCCGCCATTGCCACGAGGACCGCCGAGAGTGGCGTTGGCAGCAGCGCAGGAGAAGCGCGCGAAACCTACAGGGTGCCGCCATTGCCACGAGAACCGCCGGGAGCGGCGTCAGCAGCAGCGGGGGAGGAAGGAAAGCGCGGGAGATGCCATTTTAAGCCATTGGGAGACGCCATTTTAAACCACACTCAAAATGCCGAAAAGTGGCAGTATCACCGCATTTGACAATGAAGTCGAAGATTGGACTACATATGTCGAACGAATAGAGGTGTACTGCAAGACAAATGGGGTGTCAGATGACAAGAAAGCGTCGGTATTGTTAAATTTAATGGGTGCAAAGACGTATGGTTTATTACGAAATCTAGTAACCCCAACGAAGCCAATGGAAAAGAGTTTTGAAGACATAATAACGATACTACAGGAACATTTAAACCCCACACCGCTGCTGATAGCAGAAAGATTCAAGTTTCACAAACGGAACCAGCATAAGGATGAAAGCAATGCTGATTATTTAACAGAACTGCGCAAACTATCGAAACACTGCCAGTTTGGAGCGGGACTGGCAGATACCTTAAGGGACAAGTTTGTGTGTGGGCTTCAAAGTGAAGGAACCCAGAAACGGCTTTTATCTGAAATGGACCTTACGCTGGAAAAGGCTTTCAGCATTGCGGTATCATATGAAGCAGCAGCACGGGGTGCTGCAGAGATACAACAGAGACCGCAAGAATATGGCACAAACGAAATGTCATATGCAACAGAGAAGTGCTATCGCTGCGGCAGAACAACACACGACCAGAATGATTGCTGGTTCAAAGACAAAGTGTGCAGACAGTGTGGAAAAGTAGGACACATAGCACGAGTCTGCAGGTCGGGAAAGAAAACCAGCAATAAGAAACCTACCAAAGGAAAGTACAAGAAGGTACATAAGATGACGGAGAATAGTTCAGACGAACAAAAGAGTGATAACGACTCCGAAAGCAGGGAACTGAGTTGGCTGAAACTACATAATGTGATCACAACGGAGGATCACCGAACCATTTGGGTCACTCTCAAGATAGCAGGAGTCCAGGTAAAGATGAAATTGGATACAGGATCAGCCCTAACAGTCATAAACCGACGGGACTACGAGGGGCTATTCTCACACATACCCTTGAGAGACACAAAAATTATTTTGAAGATGTACACGGGGCAAAAAGTCTACCCCAAAGGAAAAATAAGGGTGACCGTTACATATAACGGTAAGGAAACACCAAAACTAGACCTGTATGTATTGCAAGATGGAGGACCACCATTACTGGGACGTGAATGGATCCGGAAAATACAACTGGATTGGCATTCCATACAGGCACTGACTGTGGCTGACAAAAAGGATGACGACATCACACCTGGGCGACTGTCAAAGATCCTAACTGACGCGAAAGAAGTGTTCCAGCAAGGACTCGGAACACTAAAAGGCATGACAGCGACGATTAAAATTGAAGAAAACGCAAGCCCAAAATTTTTTAAGGCCAGATCAGTACCTTATGCGATCCGCCCAGCCGTCGAAGCAGAGCTGGAGAGTCTGGAACGTTCAGGTGTACTGTCCAAGGTAGACTGGAGCGAGTCGAATACACCCATCGTCCCTGTGACGAAAAAGTCGTTGAGCAGCACGCCTGGGGAACCAAGGAAGGTTCGCATCTGTGGGGACTTTAAGGTAACAGTGAACCCGGTCCTTCACACCGTACAATATCCACTTCCGCGGATTGAAGATATTTTCGCCTCACTATCTGGAGGGAAATGCTTCACTAAGATTGATCTGGCCCAGGCGTATCTGCAAATGGAGGTAGAAGAAGCATCAAAAAAATACCTCACAATCAACACCCATAAAGGTCTCTACCAATAAAACTGGCTGGTATTCGGGGTAGCATCAGCTCCGGCTATTTGGCAGAGGGCAATGGAACAAGTCCTGCAAGGGATCCCAGGGACCCAGTGTTATTTGGACGACATCCTGGTCACGGGCGAAAATGACAATGATCACCTTGCCAACCTGGAGCAGGTGCTCACTAGATTGCAGGAATATGGGCTCCGAGCTAACCGCCCCAAATGCGAGTTTTTTAGAAAACAGATCTCGTATTGTGGCCACGTTATCGATAAAGAGGGGTTACATAAGTCTCCAGAGAAGATTGAGGCAGTAGTCAAGGCTCCAGCACCGGAAAATGTGTCACAACTGAGGTCGTTCCTCGGGCTGGTAAACTACTACCTAAGTTCTTGCCAAATTTGTCTACAATACTACACCCACTGAACACCCTACTGCAAACTGGGGTGCCATGGAAGTGGAGTGACGAATGTAGACGAGCTTTCCAGAAGAGCAAAACACTAATCACATCGAAAGAGGTATTGGCCCATTACAACCCGGCATTACCAATTCGGTTGGCATGTGATGCGTCACCCTACGGCATTGGAGCGGTGCTGTCGCACAAATTCTCGGACGGCTCAAAGAGGCCAGTAGCCTTCGTGTCACGATCACTAACCTCAGCTGAGCGTAACTATGCCCAGATTGACAGGGAGGCCCTCAGCCTAGTGTGGGGAGTGAAAAAGTTCAATCACTATCTGCACGGGCAGAAATTCACCTTGCTGACTGATCACCAGCCTCTTGTCTCCATTTTTAATCCGAAGAAGGGCGTTCCGGTGATGACTGCGCAACGACTACAAAGATGGTCACTTTTTCTAGGGGCGCACCACTATGAGATTGAATATAAGGGCACGAAACAGCATGGAAATGCTGATGGGCTATCACGCCTGCCACTGCCTACTGCGGAGGAAGCACCAGCAGTGGATCCTGTCGAAATATTCCATTCGACTATAGTTGAATGCCTACCGGTAACTAACGCTTGTATCGAAAAGGAAACCCGAAATGACCCGACACTGTCTCGGGTATATGATTTGACGGTGAAGGGATGGCCAGCACATGGCGACTCACTGTTGCCAGCATTCTCGACAAGGAGAGAACAGCTGTCAGTGTGCCGGGGGACCTTGATGTGTGGATCCCGAGTGGTAATTCCACCCAAGTTAAGGGATAGAGTGCTCAATGAGCTTCATGAGGGTCATCTGGGAGGGGTAAAAACGAAAAGCCTAGCCAGGGCTTATGTGTGGTGGCCGGGAATCGATAAACAAATCGAGGACCTGACCAAGAGCTGCTCAGGATGCCAGAAAGTCCAAAATGCACCACCACAGGCCCCTCTACACCCATGGGAGTGGCCCTCATCTCCATGGCAACGGGTGCATATTGATTTTGCTGGTCCATTCATGGACTCAATGTTTTTAATAGCCGTGGATGCGCACTCGAAATGGCCTGAGGTCATCAAAATGTCCTCCACCACCACGGAGAAAACTATTGTAGTCCTACGGACCATTTTTGCCAGGAATGGCTTGCCAGAACAGATTTGCTCCGACAACGGAGCACAGTTTGTGTCCGAAGAGTTCCGGAGGTTCTTGAAGAAGAATGGGGTAAGGCATTACACATCCGCCCCGTATCATCCAGCCACAAATGGATTGGCTGAGAGGTTCATACAAACCTTTAAGAAGGCAATAAAGGCTATGTACAATGACAACATTCCGCTGCAGCACAAGGTGGACAATTTCCTGTTCGCCTACCGGAATGCGACACATGCAGTCACCAACCAGGCCCCAGCCATGATGTTCTTTAACCGAAGGTTAAGATCTCGCCTGGATTTGCTCAGACCAAACGTACGAAGTAAGCAATTCCAGCACATCCATGAGAAGCCAACAAGGAGCTTCAATGTAGGGCAACCAGTCTTGGCCCGCGACTACCGAACAGAAAAATGGCAGCCAGGAACGATATGCACACGGCAGGGGCCACTAATGTACACAGTGGACATTGGGGAGAGCATCATGAGACGCCATGCTGACCAGATCCTAGAGTCACAGGAACAATTCAACCCCATGCCTCGCCCATACGTACCTGGTGATGAACCCGACGTAGAGGTCGCATCTACCCCAGAAACAGTAGCATCGGAAGCTGATGAACCAACCGACGACAGGGGCCAGAATCGCCTCCGCACCAAGAGCAAGACACTCAGGAAAGGCGCTATCCAGAAAGGATCAGGAAGCCTCCCCAAAGACTGAATATATAAATAGACTATTTTCAGCTAATGTTGCATGTTAAAAGTGTTAATTGTAATTAGTTTGATATTTAATTGTTAAATGAGTGTTATGGTACTGTTAATGTAAAAGGGGAGGAATTGTAATGTATATACCTTTAAGGGGGGAACTATCTTTTACAGCTCATGTATACTGCAGTACCGGCAGTGACCACACCTGTATATAGCACTGAGTAGTAATCTGTACAGATCAGTTCCGGTGTGAGCCACGTTTAGTAAACACCTGTTGTACCATTCTCCTGCAGTCTGTGTCTTATTATACACGGACACAACACTGCTGGGCGAGTAGGTAGTTAAAATGACGCATTACTTACCCGTCCTGGAGCAACCAGGATCCCACTATCTGCGATTTAAACCTGTGGTTTAAATTTGAAATAGAGGTTCGGTGATGTGTTTTAGATCCCAACTCAGTTTTAACTGGCTAGGTCAGAAATCCTAACCAGCGGCATACCTGCTGAGTAAAACCTAGCAACATTGGCTTCACAAACTGACTGACATAAATGGAAGCAGCATTTAAAGGGACACTCATCTACAAGTACTTAGGTCATTGGGACCTGTGAGCCATTGTGAGTGGTGCATTTTAAGCCAGTTTTGAGCTTCCAGTTTGCTTCTTTCTGATTATTTTCCAATTTACATATCCTCATTAAGCACTCATTGCTTATCATGGGTGCTGTTTTTGCTTCACTCCTTTGAATGGATGAACAGTTGGAGGAAGAGGAGGAGCAGCAGCAGTAACAGCAGCCAGAAGAACCTGGGATGAGCAGTAGCTGGGCCTGTTAGACAGCAGGTGAGGGGCTGGAGATGTTGCTCATAAAAGGCCTTACCCAGTTCACAGGGTCTTTCACTTCCTTGGCTATTTCTGAAGAGTATTGCAGGAGCAGTCAGTGCTTCATCAGACAGGCTGTTGTTGACCTATGCAGATTGTTCCAGCAGGACCTACTGCCTTCTAGACTAGGGGGTCATACTTTGCCAGTGCTGTCAAAGTCACCACTGCCCTTAACTTTTTTTGCCACAGCCTCCTTCCAGGTTGCTACAGAGGACATCATCTGCATCTCCCAGTCTGCAGTTCACAGCAGCATCAATCAGGTCACCAATGTCCTCTTTGTCAGAGCAAACCTTTGCGATGGATGCCAACAGCCAGAATGAGAGAGCTGTGATCACCACAGAAGGATAATGCAAGTTCTGCCTCAGTTTTGCTGGCAGCTGCCATGACACTTTCATTCTGCAGCATTCATCCATCCCCCACTTTTCCAACAATCCAGGAACAAAGATGTGCGGGTTAGGTTGATTGGCTATGATAAATTGACCCTTAGTGTTAGTGGGGTTACGGGGATAGGGTGGGATATGTGTTGATGTAGGGGTTACGGGGATCGGGTGGGATATGTGTCGGTGCAGGCTCGATGGGCCGAAATGGCCTCTATCTGCACTGTGGGGTTTCTGTGATTTCTGTGATTTCTGTGAACATCAAAAGATGGCTGCTCTACACCTCGCTGATGACACCCTACCGCAACCCCACCACGCCTGAGCAACACTGCTACAATGAGAGCCATGGTAACACCAGGAACATCACAGAACATACCATTGGCATTTTGAAGCAAAGATTCAGATGCCTCAATTGTTTTGGGGCTCCCTACAATATGGTACAGACAAAGCGAGCAGCACCATTCTGCACAACTTGACAATGCAAAGAAGTTGGAAGAGCCACAGTAACAAGAAGAATTGGATGACGGTGAGGGAGAACCACAAGGAGGAGGGCTAGAAGAATACATTTTAACTAGATAGGCTAGGGAGCAGTTAATAGAGCAGAACTTTCGGTGACTTCCTCAATCCCTTTACCTGCAAAATCAGAAAAGCCCCTCAGCATTAATAGTCCTTGTTACCCCTTCACCACTCCCTTGATTCTCCATTGAAGAAAATTGAAACCATTCAGACACCTCTATTTCAATGACTTTCTAACAATGCGGACCAAGAAGCTTCATAGCCACTGTCAGAACCATCCCGGAATCCAAAATCTGTATAGTTCTGATGTACCTCCTTTATAACACAATTAAGCAGACTTTGGAACTACTGTATTTTTTTATATCAGGCTCCTTCCAATCAATCATGGGAAAATTCTTTCACATCTCAATCCCCAGTACACACTTACATCATCTAGGTCACTGACTCATTGTTTGTCAGGATCAATGGATACATCAGTTTTCCTTTGGAAAGCAGCCAGCAGCAAGAAAGAGCCCTCTATACGTAACATGTGGCAGGATTCGCCAGAGTGCAGGGCACAACTGAATGTAACCATGTGGCCATACACAGCCCTACCCTCAATGCCATTCCATTCATAAACAGAAAGGGCTGTCACTGTATTAAATGTAGCTGGTTTCCAACCATAGGAACAGAATTATGTAAATGAATACCAATTGCCCTGACAGCTCCCATGATTCCTTTATTGTTTGGTAGTCAACAGTGGCAGCGTTATTTGACAGCCTATGGAGACTAGGGATGGCTGCTGCGGGACCAAGAATATGTCCGTGGCTCATGAAGCCACTACTTAACGCAACAAAACCTAGGGAGATGTACATTGTGTTGCACACTTGCTTCAGGGGCTTAATCGATCATACTGTCAGCATCCTCCAGCAACAATTCAGATAGATAAACATATTGTGGGGGGGAGGGGGTGGGGGCTACAGTCCTGAGGGTGACTACCAGGTCCCCCTCAAAAAGAATTTGGAACTGCCCCGTTGTAAGGGAGCTACATTTAAGTCCAGACCATGATCCTGGTTTGAATCCCGATTAGAGACCTAGTACGCTGCCAATGATATGCTGGGTCCCTCTGAGAAGCAAGACATGGAAACTCCAAGGGGTGGATGCCCTGCCCCTCTAGTGTGGCTGGCCTTGCAAGTAGTGTTCTCCGTAGGTATTGTGAACACAGAAATTTGCATCATGCAGATGCTGATCATGGAAGGAGCTCTGCTGAAACATAGAAACATAGAAGATAGGAGCAGGAGTAGGCCATTCGGCCCCTCGAGCCTGCTCCGCCATTCAATGAGATCATGGCTGATCATCCAAATTCAGTACCCTGTTTCTGCCTTCTCACCATATCCCTTGATCCCTTTAGCCTTAAGAAATATATCCAACTCCTTCTTGAATATATTTAATGAATTGGCCTCTACTGCCTTCTTTGGTAGAGAATTCCACAGGTTCACCACTCTCTGGGTGAAGAAACTCCTCCTCATCTCTGTCCTAAATGGTTTACCCCTTATCCTTAGACTGTGACCCCTGCTTCTGGACTTCCCGACCATCGGGAACATCCTTCCAGCATCTAGTCTGTCTAGTCCTGTTAGAATTTTATAAGTTTCGATGAGATCCCCTCTCATTCTTCTAAACTCCAGCGAGTACAAGCCCAATCGACCCAATCTCTCCTCATACGTCATTCCTGCCATCCCAGGTATCCGCCTGGTGAATCTTCGCTGCACTCCTTCCATGGCAAAACATCCTTCCTCAGATAAGGCGACCAAAACTGCACACAATACTCAAGATGTGGTGTCACCAAGGCCTTGTACAACTGCAGCAAGACATCCTTGTTCCTGTACTCAAACCCTCTCGCTACAAAGGCCAACATACCATTTGCCTTCTTAACCGCCTGCTGCACCTCCATGCTTACTTTCAGCGACTGGTGCACAAGGACGCCCAGGTCTCGTTGCACTTCCCCTTCTCCCAATCTATTGCCATTCAGATAATAATCTACCTTCCTGTTTTTGACACCAAAGTGCATAACCTCGCATTTATCCACGTTATATTGCATCTGCCATGCTTCTGCCCAATCTCCCAACCTGTCCAAATCATACTGGAGTTTCTCGGCATCCTCCTCACAGCACACACGCCCACCCAGCTTTGTGTCGTCTGCAAACTTGGAGATATTACATCTAGTTCCCTCGTCCAGATCATTAATATATATTGTAAATAGCTGGGGTCCTAGGACCGATCCCTGCGGTACCCCACTAGTCACTGCCTGCCACTCAGAAAAAGAGCCGTTTATTCCAACTCTTTGCTTTCTGTCTGCCAACAAGTTCTCTATCCAAGTCAATACCTTGCCCCAAATCACATGTGCCTTAATTTTACACGCTAATCTCTTATGCGGGACCTTATCGAAAGCCTTTTGAAAATCCAAATACACCACATCCACTGGTTGTCCCTTATCTATTTTACTAATTACATCCTCAAAAAATTCCAGTTGATTAGTCAAGCACGATTTACCTTTTGTAAATCCATGTTGACTTTGTCCGATCCTGTCACTGTTTTCCAAGTGCTCTGCTATTACATCCTTTATAATGGACTCTAGCATTTTCCCCACTACCGATGTCAGGCTTACCGGTCTGTAATTCCCTTTTTTCTCTCTACCACCCTTTTTGAACAGTGGGGTAACATTAGCTACCCGCCAATCCATGGGTACTGTTCCAGAGTCTATAGAATTTTGGAAGATGATCAGCAATGCATCTACTATTTCTAGGGCCACTTCATTAAGTATCCTAGGATGTAGATTATCAGGCCCTGGGGATTTATCGGCCCTGAATCCCATCAATTTCCCTAACACCATTTCCCTACAAATACTGATTTCTATCAGTTCCTCCCTTTCATTAGACCCTATGTTACCCGACATCTTTGGGAGGTTATTTGTGTCCTCCTTTGTGAAGACAGAACCAAAGTGTGTATTTAATTGGTCTGCCATTTCTTTGTTCCCCATTATAAATTCCCCTGATTCTGACTGCAAAGGACCTACGCTTGACTTCACCAATCTTTTTCTCTTCACATATCTATAAAAGCTTTTACAGTCAGTTTTTATGTTCCCTGAAAGCTTACTCTCATACTCTATTTTCCCCCTCTTAATTAATCCCTTTGTCCTCCTTTGTGGAATCGTAAAGTGCTCCCAATCCTCAGGTTTACTGCTATTTCTGGCCAATTTATATGTCCTCTCCTTGGATCTTATGCTACCCCTAATTTCCCTTGTTAGCCATGGTTGAGTCACCTTTTTTGTTTTATTTTTATGCCAAACTGGGATGAACAAATTCTGTAGTTCATCCATGCGATCTTTGAATGTTTGCCATTGCCCATCCACCGTCAACCCTTTGAGTGACATTCCCCAATCAATCCTACCCAACTCGCACCTCATACCATCGTAGTCTCCTTTATTTAAATTCAGGACCCTAGTCTCTGAGTCAACTATTTCACTCTCCATCTTAATGAAGAATTCTATCATATTATGATCGCTCTGACCCAAGGGGCCTCGCACATCAAGATTGCTAATTAATCCTTTCTCATTACATAATACCCAGTCTAAGATGGCCTGATCTCTAGTTGGTTCCTCGACATATTGGTCCAGGAATTCCTCCTCCACAGTATTGTTACTAATTTGGTTAGCCCAATCTATATGTAGATTAAAGTCACCCATGATAACTGCTGTGCCCTTATTGCATGCTTCTCTAATTTCCCGTTTAATGCCATCCCCGACCTCCGCATTACTGTTTGGAGGTCTATATACCACTGCCACTAATGAAAGAGATGGGAATGGGCAAGGGAATTGCTGGAAATTGCACATTGCAGCCTAATGGTCATCCAGAGGAAGACGCCGACAAAGTGAAGGAATGCTTGAGTAGGAAGGAAAAATTCAGGTAGTAATAGTTGGTATATTGCAGAAATATAAGATGATCGTGAAATCCCCTACCCTGCCACTTTTGGTGAGGTCACTGAATTTCTCCTGACACTTGACCCAAGTCCTCTTCCTTGGTGGAATCCTTTACCTCCTACCAAGCTCATAACCCCACCATCTTGGTCACCCAAAGCCCTCCTTGTGGAAAGAGGAGGTTCCTCCTAAGCTGCAAGATACCAATTGACTCCTCATCAAGCTAGACACATCTTCAGCTACATAGCTTGTTTTTGCAGGTAGCCTTTAAAAATTACCATTCCTCTCTTAAGTGGCATACAAATTCCTTTCCACTATTGGATGAGCACCCAATCCCAGGAGCTAGGTCTTCCTGACACTCACTTACCTTATGTTGATGATCTGAACCCAGAAGTACAGGTGGGTTCAGGTCTGTTCTCATTAGGGAGTTTCCAGCAGCACACTGCCTGACTTACACTGGGGCAGAGGAGAAGGAGGAAGCCTCATTCAGGTGTACAATGCTGTGGTTTACAGTGACTTTCTATAAGGGTGCTGTTAACTTTATCCTTTTCCTTATGAATAAACAATAGAACCTGGATATGAAAAGGTGTGGTTTTACATACCTATTTATCATTACTACTTTGGGCAGCATGCAGTAGTTCTGTGTTAATCATTAATTGATCAATATAGTTCTTAGCATATCTGAGGCATCTTATCAAAAATTTGGCAACTGTCATGCAGAGTATTATTAAACTTTTATAGACATAGCAAACACCTTTCATGATTTTTCAGATCCTTCTAAAGTGCAAAAAATTATCTTCTGAGCACGAAATGGGTAACTTTCATGACAAAAGCCCCCTAATGCCATAGGTGGAAGATTGTGGTTGTCAGACACTTTATTAGGCTAATCTGGCAGTAAATCAGTCACTTTCTCTTGCATAAATCTATTCAGTTTTTATATTCATTCTCCCAGTCATCAATAAAAAGAACTGGCATTAAGAAATATAGCATGACTAATATTAAACATATAATGCAAACTCAAGCCATCAGATCAACATGTAAAAAGAAAACTCCATCAGATTTACTGGCAGGTTAAGCTGTTACAGTTTAGATGCATGACATGAAACAGATGCTTTGATTGCAAACTGTGCCAAATTTGGACTTTGATCTTAATATTAGAGCTATTAGACTCTTTCAACATTGTAGTTACCTTTTGCTTTAAGTTGAAAGAATGTAGTTAAAAGTTTCATCCATTGCCTCCTTAGGTATATAAGGCTTTGAAGGCTTCAATGTCTCTAGCCCTGGATATCCCACTGAACAAATCGACCTTTTAATAGTCTGTGATCTGAAGTGCAGCTTCAGAAAAATAGCCTATTTTTGATTATATCGCAAGGACTCTGAATTATAATTGAACTGAGAGTTTTTTTTTCTCTTTACTGACCAATTTCCTCCCACTTTCCACCCCAATATGATGTTCACTCCTTGCTGGGGTCAGGCAACCTTTTATACCTTGCGTAAGTGGGCATGCTTCATTTGTGAACCTTGATGGTGAGTGCCAGCCAGTTAATTGACCACAGGGGACATCACAGCAAAGCCAATCCTGTCCTTACCCAGTGTCCACACATGCTGGATGGTGATCAGGAGTGGAATTTTTCCTCTCACTAATCAATGAGTGCTGAAGTCATTTATAGTGCTCTACAATTGCCCTGGGATGAGATCAGCTAACTTGGCGCAGCCCAAGGATTGAGCCAAGGAACTTCTTGGTAGCTCAGCTACATACCAGATAGTTTCACCGAGTCATTCTGGGAGACCACACAGAGAAATGTTTAACTTAAATAAGAGGTAAATAATGGTAAATAGTAGAATACTCAGTTCTTTCCACAAATCATAACATCGTAGTAAATACAACACAGAAACAGACCATTTGGCTCATCAAGTCCTTACCAATGGTTATCTTCACATGAGCCACCCAATCTAATTCCACTCTCCGGCTGACTCCCCGTAATTTTTAATATTTGTCAAACAACTAATAAATCCTTTTCAGAGAATTTAGGGAATCTGCTTCAATGATGTTTGTGGGGGAGAATTCAACATTCTAACCACCCTCTGTGAAATAAATCTTTTCCAACCCTCCCTTTAATTCTTTTTCTGATTATGTTAAAATTGTGTCCTCTCACTACTGTTTCACCAACCAGTAACAATTTACCTTGTCATAACCCTTCATAATGTTGAAGGCCTCTATCAGGTCACCCTTCAACCTTTTCAGCCCCAGTGAAAAAATCCATAACTTTTCAAGTGTCCCTTCCCCAGTGAATCTACACTGCACCTTTCCCATTCATTTTATATCATCATTGCTATAATGGAGTTCACAAAACTGTACACAATACTCCAACATGGTCTGTACAAGTTCAATATCACCTCCTTGCTTTTATATTCAATGCCTCTAGACACAAAACCAAGGATTCCGCTTGCCTTTTTATGACCCTGTTAACTTGCACTACCACCTTCAATGACCTGCAGACCAAGGTCCCTTTGCTCCTCTACTTAATTTAAAATCTTACTTTATAAAATATATTTCTTTTCCCTATTCTTACTTATAAAATGTATCACTTTTTTATCTGAATCTACCACCTATCTGGTCATCCTGCTAGCCTATCCACGTCTTCCTTTCACAATCCTCATCGCAATTGACCATTTTAGTCTTATCAGCAAATTTTTACATTGTTTCTGCAATTTCTAAGTCCAGATGATTTATATTTGTAGTAAATAAAAGTAGCCCCAACGCAGAACCCTGTGACACATCCCTCACTGCATCTTTCCAACCCAAGAAAATTCTATATCTCTATCCTATGCTTTCTGCCCTCGAACTATCTCTCTATCCATTTGCCGATATTCCCCTTAATTCTATGTGCTATTACCTCTGTCATAAGTCTTTTACATAGTACCTTATGATATGCTTTATAAAATCAATTTACTGCAATTCCTTTCTCTATCCTCAAAGAATAAGGTTTGTCAAGCACAATCTACCTTTTAGAAATTCATGGGCCGGTAATTTGCGGTCAACGGGGATGCGACGGCGATTGCCGCTGCCCTTGAAGAGAGCTGCCCACAAGAGATCTCGCAATCTCTGTGGCGAAAACTAGGCTTCTTGATGTGTAATTGATTGTAGTTTCTAGTTTAGTGTACCAGTAACGTCATCAAGCTGTCTAAACAGACAATCACATTGAAGAATTCTCACAAACAAGGAAATGAAAAGCACTGATTAGCTGCACTTTTAAAGTGTTACAGAGAGAAAACTGAAGATTGGGACATACACATGGGGTTAAGGTAGAAGCTGAAATATCGTGAACAAACTTTTAAAAAAATTCTTTAAAAAAGTGGTGATTTTTAAAATCAAAATGGAGAAATTTGACATTCCACAAATATAAAAATGAGTTTTCCAGGGCCAGAATGGTTGTTTAGCAGTCAATATGCTGTTTAAACCCCAGTTACACCTATTCCAACAAGGCTTAACATTTAATGGGGTGTTTAACAACGCCATCAGTGCGGAAAAGCTCAAGTTTTCGTCAGTTCCTCTGATTTCACTGATTGCCGGCTATGGGGGCAGGGTCCACAGCGCAGCCAGTGTCAGAGCAGTGAATGACTGACCGCAACTTCAGGATATCTGCGTTTAGATGCGCATGCGCTAAATCCTGAAGTTACGGTCAGTTTCAACGGGGTAATGACAGCGAACGCTGACAGTTCGACATCATTACCCACCGCAAAATCTGGGCCAATATGACTGACCATGACTAATGTTTGACTTTTCAAGTGCTTAATAATTTTATCCTGCATTATAGACCATAGTAGATACATTTTCTGTTTACAAACTCCCAGCATAGAACCTTGCCAGTGGGAGCACTAATGGGGAAATCATGCACGCCCAGCCGACGATTTTCCGTCCATTGCACTCCTGCTGGGTGGAGGGTTGTTGAACTGCTCACCAGGAGCACACCAATGGAAAATTTACACCCAATAGTTTACCAGCAACTAAAGTAGGACTAACTGGCTGATAATTTCCTAGTTTAGCCTTGTCTCCCTTTTTGAAGCGGGATGTCATGTTTGCCACCCAGCAGTCATCAGGGACAATTTTCCTTTCTGCAGAGTTTTAGAAAATTATGGTCAGAACCTCTGCTGTTTGTCCTTAACTCTCCTCAGGATCATCAGATGTGAACAATCAGGTTCCGGTGACTTACCTAGTTTGAAGAGCTTCTTTGGTACCATTTCTCTATGAATATTAACTTTCAATAACTGTTCTACACCTAATTCTGGTAGTTCTACAAGCCCAATACCCACTCCCTCTAAAAACTGATTACTAAATATTTATTTAGTTTATGCCATTCCAGTACAAACTTGCCTCCTTTATCTCTTAGCCACCTTACTTCCCTTGACTATTCTCTGACGACAAATTGCCTATAAAAAGCCTTTTTATTGCTCTTTATGTTTTTTGGCTTTCTAATTCCTCTTTTTGTTTATTCCTTATATTTGTCCCAGCTTCTGGTTTTATCATCTGCTCTGTAAACATTAAAACCTTTTTTTTAGTTTCAAATTTGACAAGTGAGACAGATTATGAGCGAGGAAGGTTTTTCTCACAAATATGAAATAAATGGACTAGTCCACTGTTCTCTATTTTATTCTGTTTATACCTTAGTTCTAAGGTACAGTTAAATGCAAACAAAACAATGTTTTTTTTGGTTTAATGAAGATTGTTACCAATACAGATGGTGCTTTAATATTACAGCATGTGAACTTCTTTGTGTATCTCTCCAGATGATGTGACAGCAATCTTCAAAATCTCCTGAATGGTAACTAAGGGGGCAATTTTTTGGGGGGTCAGCAGGGATGTTTGGTAGGCAACCCACTGTCAACCCGCCTCCACGCTAGTCTCCCAGATGGAGTCTCCCAGATGGCGGGTCTGTCATTGCTGAACAGACCCGACACCAAGCGGTGGGGAAGGCAATTTACATCATTAGAGAGATTGTTAAGAGGCATTGTTAATCATTGCTCCAAGCACTTGCAAGCTGCATAAAGCTCAATCTGTCTTCCAAATGCGGTAAGCAACAGCTTCTAACCTTGCAAAGTGAACAGCTGTGAGATGGGAGCTTTTATAGACCAGTTGCAGCAGTCAAGTTTAGAAATCATCACATGCTGACACAACTCCCGACCTCCTTACCTGACGTGATCCCCGAGCAGCGGGGAAGCCGTTGACGAACTCTAAAAGCCTAAGGGGTCGATTTTGTCGAACCTGTCGGGAAGAAGGCAAGACTTCCCCTTTCGGGTTTCTGACCCGCCTACTTCGACGTCCAGCCAATCTGCGCGATTTTCCCTTGATTGACCTTGTTGAGCCCGCCCAGCAGGCTCAGCAGGCCAATTAAGGGCCACCCGGCAACAGGTGACGTCACAGACTGAAATTTCATCTGTCAAGATTTCTGACAGATGAAATATCAGTGTTTTACAGCTGTTTGAAGCTGTCAAACACTGACAGTCTGATTTCTAAGATGAATCCTTCTGCGCAGACTCATTTAGAAATCTCAGCAGCACTAAAAGCTGAAGGCTGTCACTTTTGACAGATTGCAGCCGTTCAGCTTTCAGTACCGGCTGAATGCTGCGCTCCCGACGGCTACAGGAAGAAAGGCTGTTAAGGTAAGTAAAGGTAAGTAAAAGTTCTTTACACACTTTAGACACACCAAACACACTTACCTTTACACTCATGCACCCATCACTCACCTGAGCACCGACACCGCGACCCCTCCAACTCATTCAACCCGACAGCCCACTGCTCTAACCTGGCATGGTTTGGAGCTGTCGGGAAACCCACACGAAACCCCTCAAAATGGGGATTAGGCTAAAAACTGCCTGTTAACTACCTGTTTACAGGCAGTTAATTGGCACTAATCCCTTCCCGCCTGGTTTTGGTGGGTCCCAGTGCGGGGCAGGTACCCGCCGCCCCTGAAACTTACGTGGGGCGGGGTTTTGGGCGGGATGGTGTCAGGACCCCCAAAGTCGGGAACTTCCCCCCCCCCCACACGCATGAAACCCTGCCTGATGGCTCCCCGAAAATCTAGCCCTAAAGGTGAGCTTAAAATACTAGTTAATTGCCTCTTAACAATCTCTTTAATGATGTAAGTTGCCTCCTCCGTCGCTTGGTGTTGGGTCTGTTCTGCGATGACAGACCTGACATCTGGGAGACTAACGTGGAGGCGGGTTAACAGTGGGTTCCCTAACACCTGTCAAAAAGAAACGTGTTTTCCCAGCCGACCCGCCACCAAACGCGACCGCTGACCCCCGAAAAATTCCCCCCTTATACTTTGATCAGTTATTCAGGGAACTACTATGAAAATTTAGCATTGTGATTCCATATAATTGGAATCATCTAAAGATATCTTGACAAATGTTCTGTCAGCTTCTGTAAAGAAGATGTCAAAAACCACTCTTACCTCTTCCATATTCTTCTATACGGCAGGCTATTAGTGTGACACTACTGACTTTGATGGAATATGTCAAATTTGCGGAATAAGAAGGAGGGAGAGCCCATTTGGTTGCAATGTTATCACACCACATGATAAATTGGGTTTATAGCATAGCATTGCTATTTTCTGTTGTATAAAGTTGCCTGTAATCTTCAGGTGGCAATAGATTGTTTCTAATATTCTGAGTGCCTTACTGAATAACAAGACAAATTGAGTAATACTTATTAAATCCTGTATATTTTCAGAAATAGCAATTTAACATACATTAGTAATAAAGGGAAGGGAGTGAATCAATGGTTTATATTCACAAATATTTACTTTATTGTTCAATATTGTTGTATTTGTAAGTTGGTGCCATTCGGAGCTTTTAGAACTTTGATTAGTTTATGTACTTGCCAACTTTTGGTCCTTTTGGTCATGACAGTTGAAGGGATCAGATGGATATAATTTCCAATAATTCCCAATAAGAACATAAGAAATAGGAGCAGGAGTAGGCCATTCGGCCCCTCGAGCCTGCTCCGCCATTCAGTAAGATCATGGAGGACACGTACGAACCGGTGTCAAGCAAGGCTGTGTCATCGCACCAACGCTCTTCTCAATCTTCCTTGCTGCAATGCTCCATCTCACCCTCAGTAAGCTCCCCACTGGAGTGGAGTTAATTTACAGAACAAACGGGAAACTGTTCAACCTCCGTCGCCTCTAGTCCAGATCCAAGGTCGTCCCATCCTCTGTCGTCGAATTACAGTATGCAGATGATGCTTGCGTCTGCGCTCACTCGGAGGTCGAACTCCAAACCATTGTAAACACCTTCACTGAAGCATGCGAGAGCATAGGCCTTACACTAAACATCCGTAAGACAAAGGTCCTCTACCAACCTGCCCCCGGCACACAGTGCTGCCTCCTGATTATCAAAATCCACGACAAGGCCTTGGACAACGTGGACCACTTTCCATACCTCGGGAGCCTACTGTCAACAAGGGCAGACGTCGATGACGAAGTCCAACACCGCCTTCAGTGTGCCAGTGCAGCCTTCGGTTGCCTGAGGAAGAGAGTGTTTGAAGACCAGGACCTCAAACCCGGCACGAAGCTCATGGTCTACAGGGCAGCAGTGATACCCGCCCTGCTGTATGCCTCAGAGACATGGACCATGTACAGCAGGCACCTCAAAGCACTGGAGAGGTACCACCAACGCTGCCGCCGCAAGATCCTGCAAATCCATTGGCAGGATAGGCACACCAACGTCAGTGTTCTTGCTCAGGCCAACATCCCCAACATCGAAGCTCTGACCACGCTCAATCAGCACCGATGGACGGGTCACATTGTCCGCATGCCCGATATGAGACTCCCAAAACAAGCGCTCTACTCGGAGCTCCGGCAAGGCAAGAGAGCCCCAGATGGGCAGAGGAAATGCTTCAAGGACACCCTCAAAGCCTCCTTGAAAAAGTGTAACATCCCCACCCCCGGGCAGCACGGTGGCATAGTGGTTAGCACTGTTGCCTCACAGCGCCAGGGACCCAGGTTCGAATCCGGCCTCGGGCGACTGTCTGTGTGGAGTTTGCACATTCTCCCCGTGTTTGCGTGGGTTTCCTCCGGGTGCTCCGGTTTCCTCCCACAGTCCAAAGATGTGCGGGTTAGGTTGATTGGCTATGATAAATTGACCCTTAGTGTTAGGGGGATTAAATACGTGGGGTTACGGGGATCGGGTGGAATATGTGTCGGTGCAGGCTCGATGGGCCGAAATGGCCTCTATCTGCACTGTGGGGTTTCTGTGATTCTGTGATTCTGTGACACCTGGCAATCCCTGGCCCAAGACCGCACAAAGTGGAGGAGAAGCATCCGGGAAGGCGCCGAACACCTCGAGTCTCTTCGCCGGGAGCAAGCGGAAGCCAAGTGCAGGCAGCGCAAGGAGCGCACGTCAACCCAAGCACCCCACCCACCTGCCCCTTCAACCACCGTCTGCCCCACCTGTGACAGAGACTGTAGGTCCCGCATTGGACTCATCAGTCACCTGCGAGCTCATTTTTAATGTGGAAGCAAGTCATCCTTGGTTCCGAGGGACTGCCTAAGAGAAGAAGGAGGACACAAATAACCTCCCAGAGATGTCGGGGAACATAGGGCCTAATGAGAGGGAGGAACTGAAAGAAATCAGTATTTGTAGGGAAATGGTGTTAGGGAAATTGACAGGATTGAAGGCCAATAAATCCCCAGGGCCTGATAATATACATCCTAGGGTTCTTAAGGAAGTGGCCCTAGAAATAGTAGATGCTTTGCTGGTCATCTTCCAAAATTCGATAGGCTCTGGAATAGTTCCCATGGATTGGAGGGTACCTAATGTTACCCCACTATTCAAAAAAGGTGGTAGAGAGAAAACGGGGAATTATAGACCGGTAAGCCTGACATTGGTAGTGGGGAAAATGCTAGAGTCCATTGCAAAAGATGTAATAGCAGAGCACTTGGAAAACAGTGACAGGATCGGACAAAGTCAACATGGATTTACAAAAGGTAAATCGTGCTTGACTAATCTACTGGAATTTTTTGAGGATGTAACTGGTAGAATAGATAAGGGAGAACCAGTGGATGTGGTGTATTTGGACTTTCAGAAGGCTTTCAATAAGGTCCCGCATAAGAGATTAGCGTGTAAAGGTAAGGCACATGGGATTGGGGGCAAGGTACTGACTTGGATAAAGAACTGGTTGGCAGACAGGAAGCAAAGATTTGGAATAAACGGCTCTTTTTCCGAGTGGCAGGCAGTGACTAGTGGGGTACCGCAGGGATCGGTCCTAGGACCCCAGCTATTCACAATATATATAAATGATCCAGACGAGGGAACTAGATGTAATATCTCCAAGATTGCAGACGACACAAAGCTGGGTGGGCATGTGTGCTGTGAGGAGGATGCCGAGAAACTCCAGTATGATTTGGACAGGTTGGGTGATTGGGCAGAATCATGACAGATGCAGTATAATGTGGATAAATGCGAGGTTATCCACTTTGGTGGCAAAAACAGGAAGGCAGATTATTATCTGAATGGCAATAGATTGGGAGAAGGGGAAGTGCAACGAGACCTGGGTGTCCTTGTGCACCAGTCGCTGAAGGTAAGCATGCAGGTGCAGCAGGCGGTTAAGAAGGCAAATGGTATGTTGGCCTTCGTAGCGAGAGGGTTTGAGTACAAGAACAAGGATGTCTTACTGCAGTTGTACAGGGCCTTGGTGAGACAACATCTTGAGTATTGTGTGCAGTTTTGGTCGCCTTATCTGAGCAAGGATGTTCTTGCCATGGAGCGAGTGCAGCGAAGATTCACCAGACAGATACCTGGGATGGCAGGAATGACGTATGAAGAGAGATTGGGTCGATTGGGCTTATACTCGCTGGAGTTTAGAAGAATGAGAGGGGATCTGATTGAAACTGAAAAAATTCTAACAGGTCTAGACAGACTGGATGCAGGAAGGATGTTCCCGATGGCTGGGGAGTCTAGAACCAGGGGTCACAGTCTAAGGATAAGGGGTAAGCCATTTAGGACAGAGATGAGGAGGAATTTCTTCACCCAGAGAGTGGTGAACCTGTGGAATTCTCTACCACGGAAGGCAGTGGAGGCTAATTCATTAAATATATTCAAGAAGGAGTTGGATATATTTCTTAAGGCTAAAGGGATCAAGGGATATGGGGAGAAGGCAGGGACAGGGTGCTGAATTTGGATGATCAGCCATGATCTCATTGAATGGCGGAGCAGGCTCGAGGGGCCGAATGGCCTACTCCTGCTCCTATCTTCTATGTTTCTATGGCTGATCTGATCTTGGCCTCAACGCCACTTTCCTGCCCGCTCCCCATAACCCTTGATTCCCCTGTTGTTCAAAAATCTGTCTATCTCTGCCTTGAATATATTCAATGACTCAGCATCCACAGATCTCTGGGGTAGAGAATTCCAAAGATTCACGACCCTCTGAGAGAAGAAATTCCTCCTCATCTCCGATTTAAATGGGCGACCCCTTATTCTGAAACTGTGGCCCCTCGTTCTAGATCCCCCCACGAGGGGAAACATCCTCCCTGCATCTACCCTGTCAAGCCCCCTCAGAATCTTATGGAGAAAAAATTTGGTTGCTTTGCGCCTCCCGTTAGCGTCCTAAGAGGGCACTAACAGGAGGCGCAAAGCAACTAGTGCGAAATTCAACGGGAGGTTAGCGGCGGCGCTAACCGTTAGTGCCCCGCGGTGCTGCGCCGCCGGCGATGATGTCATCACTGTGCACAGCGCCTCCTCGCGCCCCAGCCGCAATCTTCGGAAGCACCCCCTGACTTACTGCCGGACGCTATGTCCAACGGGATCAGGGGGGGCCTACCTGCGGCTATTTAAATGCGAGGTGCTGGGCGGCCATTTTTGTTGCTGGCCGCCTGCCAGCACCTGCCTCCACTCCCGTCCCCAACCTCCTGACCCACCTCCCCCCCGCCGCGGAGTGCCGGATGCGCTCCATGAGCCCGCCACTTCTCTTGAGTGCCGGGCTCTTTTGCCGGCACTCCAATCCAGGGTGGCCCAGTTGGGCCCCGGGTCGCGCTGCGCAAGGCCCCTCCCATTTCAGAAGGGGAGGAAGGCCTGCAATACCGCGGCGTGACGTGCCGCGATATTCCCTCGCAGCGCCCCAAGAGGGAGGTGGGGCGCTTCCAGTAGTGCCCCGCTTCCCTCTTGGGGGGCTACCACTCAATTTCGGCTACGGGGGCGCTAATTTTTCCAGGGCGCTAAAAGTAGCGCCCCGGCGAAGTTAGTGCCCCAAAGAGGGCGCGACTCAATTTCTCCCCCATATATGTTTCAATAAGATCACCTCTTATTCTTCTAAACTCCAATGAGTATAGGCCCAACCTGCTGATCCTTTCCTCATAAGACAACCCCTTCAACTCAGGAATCAACCTAGTGAACCTTCTCTGAACTGCCTCCAATGCAAGCATATCTTTCCTTAAATAAGGAGACCAAAACTGTACGCAGTACCCCAGGTGTGGTCTCACCAACGCCCTGTACAGTTAATGATAATAAAAGGATAAAAAGAATAAGAACAATCACAGGTGCTTTATAGATGTAATAGCAGTCATTGCAAAAGTATATTTTATCAAGACGAGTTACAGAAATGCCTCATCCATTTCACATGATTGTTTTACTAGTAAGCATTTAATAAATAAAGGTGACTGATCAGGACTTGGTGATGATGTTATAAACTGCTTTAACAGAATACTAAAACTGAAGTATCATATTAAGTTCATCATTGGCTATTAGTTAGTCTTGGTACTAATACATGGTGCCCAGTTTATTTAGTTTACTACCATTATGAGATGGTTATGCTGAGTGGTGTGGCTTATGAGAAAAAAATATAAAGAACCAAAGATAGGCAATAATTTTTGACTGGCACTATAGTATCGTAAGGTTATATTTTTTGTGAAGAGCAACTATATTATAGAATGGTTTGCAATTGTTATTGATCATAGATTGTGTAACATTACTCCAATGTGTGCTTTGGTGTACAGCTGATGGATATAATTGCTATCAGTTATACATTTAATAATACTTGTAAGCATGCAGCTATAAACTTAAAGACTGCTTTACACTGGAACATCTGCCACGGTGTGTAAATATACCAGACAAACTGGAATTTTTATAGCAGCACATACTCATTGCCCCGGTCATTAAAGGAATGCAGCTTCTTCGTATCATGTGTTCTGCCCACCTATTTGTTTGCAAAGGATTGGCCAACGGGGACAAGGACACAGAAAGTGATCTGCTGCTACATGCTTTGGGAAAGTATGGGAGCTGATTGAGATTTGCCCTCAGGACAACATACAGTTACCTGGGATATGAAATTGGTCACATACACATTTTCGATGATGGAGTATGTAAATACTGAAGCCAAATACCAGCACAATATCAGATATCTATTTAGCTGTTAACTACAAAAACAGGATCAAGAGACAGTATGATGTAAAGTGCTGGGTGTAGGTTGAGAAAGCTCGATACATAGGCCTGGATTTATTTGCTAAACTGCCCAAAATCAACTGATATGGCAGCAGAAGAAGAAAGAAAATAGGATAGGGAGGCCTACCATTGAATCCCTGCCCCTGAGAGTGCTGCCAGAAATTTTCACTCCACCCCGACCACCCCACCCCAGCAGGGAACTCAACAACCCGTCCTTTACTCTGTTGCAGTTTTGACAGAGCAGGGCAAAGCCAGAGAAATTGGCTAATTTTAATGCTTGTTGGCTGAAATACTGCCATCCGAAGCTACTGATATAAGAAAGGTGATGGTACATAATGGGGCGGTGGCACTAAGCCTGCTATTGACCCTATTAGAATAATAGTGGACATCGCTCCCTTTTTTTGCCCCCATGCCTGTTCCCAAGGAGGCCATGGCTCAGTAGAGAGATTTCCTTTTAAATTTCTGAAAGAAATCTCAGGATACTCCTGCCTCCTTTAATGTGGCCTCCTGCTCTTTTTGGTACTGCAGTGAGTGTCTGTAAAGTTTTCTCTGTCGCAATTGAGGGCATTCTCTACAACAACAACTTGCACTAGTGTAGCACCTTAAATGTAGAAAAGCATCTCAAGACACTTCGCAGAGGCATAATATCTATCTATATATATAAAACGGTTGGTCCATCTGTCTTTCTGTCTGTCTGTTTGTCTGTCTGCCTTTCTGTCTGTCCGGCTATACAATCAAAAGTTATAGAGCGTACCTACACATATGTTATATCAAAAGAAAGCTTATCATTAGGGGAGAATTTACTTTTTGGTCAGACAAAAATTGTTCAGACAGTATACAAAAAAGGTTCAAAAAACAGCAACATTCCACTCATTAGCGTTGAGTGACATGATGGTTGACCAATCGTACAGGGGATTAACCTGATGGTTGACCAATCGGTGCGTCACGGGGGGCGTTTCATTGCATGTGTGGGCGGGCCTAATCCTTCTGAGCTGAGGTGAGTGGCCGCCATCTTGATTCCTAACGATTTATTTTTCCCACTTTCTGTGTGTTTATTTTTCCCACTTTCTGTGTGTGTGGAGGGGAAATTGTTTTTAAAAAAAGTAAATTAATTTGTAAATATTTTTTCTAAGCTGATTAATTTTCCTACCTTTCACCCTCTTTTTTTCCTCTTGACTCGCTACCTCCGCCGGGCGCCGCAACCTTGGAGGCTTACCCCACCTGCAGGCCTCGAAGCCTCGGCCCCTCCTAGCCAGCCACGCCCGAGCTAGATACCTCCCGCTCTGCGATCACCGCCATCTTGGTAAAGGCTGGCGGCACGGGACTGAGCCGAGCGTAGCCATCGCCGCCATCTTAGAAATGGCTGGCGGGGCAGGAGTCAGCGCGCGCGTCAACGTCGGCCCGGAGCACGACCTGAGCTAAGGTGAGTCCGGCCGGGCCTCACGCACTAGGCCGCGCACCGGCCGGCCCTGAGGCGCTGATCCGCGGAGGGGGAGGGAGGGAGAGGAGAGGGGCGGAGGGAGGGAGAGGAGAGAGGGAGGGAGAGGAGAGTGGGAGGGAGAGAGGGAGAGAGCTAAGGTGAGTCCGGCCGGGCCTCACGCGCTAGGCCGCGCACCGTCCGGCCCTGAGGCGCTGATCCGCGGAGGTGGAGGGAGAGGAGACGGGGTGGAGGGAGGGAGAGGAGAGGGGGGGAGGGAGGGAGAGGAGAGGGGGGGAGGGGGAGGAGAGGGGGGGAGGGAGGGAGAGGAGAGGGGGGAGGGAAGGAGAGGAGGGAGGGAGAGGAGGGGGGAGGGATGGAGAGGAGGGGGGGAGGGAGGGAGAGGGGGAGGGAGGGAGAGGAGAGGGAGGGAGGGAGAGGAGGGGGGGAGAGAGAGGAGGAGGGAGGGAGAGGAGAGGGAGGGAGGGTGAGGAGAGGGGGAGGGAGGGAGAGGAGAGGGGGAGGGAGGGAGAGGAGAGGGGGAGGGAGGGAGAGGAGAGGGGGAGGGAGGGAGAGGGGGAGGGAGAGTGAGGAGAGGGGCAGGGAGGGAGAGGGGAGGGAGGGAAACAGTGAAGGGGTGGGACAGGGAGGGAGAGCTCGCCTTCTTCCTTCCTTCCTTCCTTCCTTCGCAGGGGTCGATCGGGCCAGGCCTGAGGCGTTCCTTCCCCCCCTCTCTCTCCAGGCTAATCCCGAACGAAATCCACCAGTCTCTCTCTCTCTCTTCCCCCCCGTCTCTCTCTTCTCCCCCCAGTCTCTCTCTTCTCCCCCCAGTCTCTCTCTCTCTTCCAACAACAACATGGCCTCAAAAAACCCTCGGCACCGCCGGGCACTCCAGCTATATATATAAAACAGTTGGTCCGTCTGTCTTTCTGCCTGTCTGTTTGTCTTTCTGTCTGTCTGTTTGTCTTTCTGTCTGTTTGTCTTTCTGTCTGTCCGGCTATACAATCAAAAGTTATAGAGCGTACCTACACATATGTTATATCAAAAGAAAGCTTATCATTAGGGGAGTCTAATAGGCGTATTTACTTTTTGGTCAGACAAAAATTGTTCAGACAGTATACAAAAAAGTTTCAAGAAACGGCAACATTCCGCTCATTAGCGTTGAGTGACGTGATGGTTGACCAATCGTACAGGGGATTAACCTGATGGTTGACCAATCTGTTAAGTCTGTGTGTTCCAGTTGTATTAAGATTAATTACTGACACAGACTACAAGAATAAAGTTCAACAGGTCTTTACTAGTTGGAGGTCAGGACTATACTAAATACAATATCACTACACAGTACTTATATGCCAGTGGTCACCACCAGTATTACGTATACAGCAGCCAGAGAAAGTAGTACATCTCTTAAGGTGGAACAGGCTTAAGTTCTCTTAAGGTGGAACAGGTTATATACACCACAATCCTCCCTTTTTAGCTTAACAGTCATATCCCCATTTAACATAACATAATAACATATATACATATATAACTTCAGGTATAAACAGTTCAAAGGTTCAGTCTCTCAGGAGGCCTTCTGATTCGGTTTGGATAACGCCTTTCAGTAGTCTCTGATTCTTGTTGCTGAGGTGACTCTTCTTGTTGGTTTCCTATGTATTGGACGTCATCATCAGGTACAGTCCCTGCTGAGGTAGATGCTTCAGGTTCATTAACGTCTTCCACAGTTGTCTCTGTCGCAACCATGGGTTCGACCCTTGCTCTTGATTCTACCAGTTGATCCGCATGACGCCTTATCACATTGTTACCAATATCTACTGTGTACATCAGAGCTCCTTGTCTGGCCCGAATTGTTCCGGACTGCCATTTTTCGTTTCCATAGCCCCTTGCCAACACTGGTTGTCCTACGTCGAAACTTCGAGTGGACTTGTTATTAATATGCCGGAACTGTTTGTTTTCCACTTCCCTCCGCACATTTGGTTTTAACAAGTCCAACCTGGACCGCAACCTCCTGTTATAAAACATCATGGCAGGACTTTGGTTAGTCACTGCATGAGCGGCGTTTCGATATGCCATTAGGAAATTGTCCACCTTGTGTTGTAACGGAATCTGATCATCGTTCATGGCCTTTATTGCCTTTTTGAATGTTTGGACAAATCTCTCGGCCAACCCGTTTGTCGCCGGATGATATGGGGCAGAGGTATAATGTTTCACCCCATTCTTCTTTAAGAATTTTTGGAATTCTTCCGACACGAACTGTGGTCCGTTGTCCGAACATATCTGTCCTGGCAATCCGTTCCTTGCGAATATTGTTCTTAACACCGCAATTGTCTTTTCTGAAGTAGTGGTATTCATCTTGATCATTTCTGGCCATTTGGAATGTGCGTCCACCGCAATTAGGAACATGGAGTCCATGAATGGACCAGCAAAGTCAATATGTACGCGTTGCCATGGGGCTGAAGGCCATTCCCATGGGTGTAGCGGTGCGATCGGAGGTGCATTTTGCACTTTTTGGCACCCAGCGCAGCTTTTTGTCAACTCCTCTATCTGTTGGTCAATGCCCGGCCACCATACATAAGCCCTAGCAAGACTTTTCATCTTAACTCCCCCCAGATGACCTTCATGCAGTTCCTTTAGAACTCTTTCCCGTAACTTGGGAGGAATAATCACTCTTGTCCCGTACATCAAAGTACCATGGCAGACGGACAGCTGGTCTCGCCTTGCCGAGAATGCCGGTAACAGAGGATCACCATGTGTTGGCCATCCTTTCACTGTCACCTCGTAAACTCGGGACAGTGTCGGGTCGTTCCTGGTTTCTCTTTCAATACTTGCATTGGTGACACTGGTAAACACTCGATGATGGTCGAATGAAATAACTCAACAGGGTCAACTTTCGTCGTCTCTTCTGCTTCAGGTAGTGGCAGGCGCAACAGCCCATCAGCATTGCCATGCTGCTTTGTACCTTTGAATTCTATTTGATATTGATGTGCCCCTAGGAAAAGGGACCATCTCTGGAGTCGCTGTGCTGTCATCACCGAAACACCCTTCTTAGGGTTAAAAATGGATACCAACGGCTGATGGTCTGTCAGAAGTGTGAATTTTTGGCCCTGCAGGTAATGATTAAACTTCTTCACTCCCCATACAAGGCTGAGAGCCTCCCTATCGATCTGCGCATAGTTGCGCTCAGCGGAGGTCAGTGATCTGGATGCAAACGCGACTGGCCTTTCCGTGCCATTTGGCAACTTGTGTGAGAGTACTGCCCCAATACCATATGGAGAAGCATCACAAGCCAACCGAATAGGCAGTGTCGGGTTGAAGTGAGCCAACACTTCCTCTGAGGTGATCAATTCTTTGCTTTTGCGAAATGCCTTCTTACAGTTTTCGCTCCATTCCCATGGTACCCCCTTCTGTAAAAGAGCGTTCAGCGGGTGCAGTACCGAGGATAGATTCGGTAGAAACTTATGGTAATAGTTAATCAATCCCAGAAACGACCTCAACTGAGAGACATTATCCGGAGCGGGAGCCTTTACAACTGCCTCTATCTTGTCAGGAGACTTATGAAGCCCCTCACGGTCAATGACATGACCACAGTACGAGATCCGCTTCTGAAAGAACTCACATTTCTGCCGATTAACTCTAAGTCCATACTCTTTCAGTCTGTTGAGCACCAGTTCCAAGTTTGTGAGGTGTTCTTCATCATCATCACCTGTAATCAGAATATCGTCCAGGTAACATTGTGTGCCTGGAATTCCCTGTAATACCTGCTCCATGGCCCTCTGCCAAATTGCCGGAGCCGATGCCACTCCAAAAACCAGCCTATTATACCGGTACAAACCTCTATGCGTGTTGATCGTGAGGTACTGGCGTGACTCTTCTTCAACCTCCATCTGCAAGTACGCCTGCGCCAGGTCTATCTTGGTGAAGTGTTTCCCGCCAGACAACGAAGCAAAAATATCCTCAATCCGCGGAAGCGGATACTGCACCGTGTGAAGCACCGGATTAACTGTGATCTTGAAACCTCCACAGATGCGAACCTTCCCTGGTTCTCCTGGCTTGTTGCTCGAAGGACGTTTCATAACGGGAACAATGGGCGTAGCCCACTCACTCTAATCTACCTTAGACAGTGCACCTGAACGTTCTAGCGCTTCCAGTTCCGCTTCTACAGTAGGTCGTATTGCACAGGGTACCAGTCTGGCTTTGAAAAATTTTGGTTGTGCATGTTCATCAATCTTGATGTTTGCCATAATTCCTTTCAGTGTTCCCAGTCCTTGCTGGAACACCTTCTTAGCATCATCCAATATTTTGGACAATCGTTTAGGTTTGACATCTGTTTCCCCGGAATCTACCGTTAGTGCTTTTAAGGAGTGCCAGTCCATATTCATTTTCCTAATCCACTCCCGTCCCAGTAGTGGTGGACCTCCTTCAGGTAGCACATATAAGTCCATTACTTGGCTTTCTTCGCCCTTGTGGACCACTTTTACGTCTATCTTTCCGATGGGGTACACTCTTTGCCCCGTGTATGTTTTCAATATAATCTCCGTATCCCGTAGGGGAATATGTTGGAATAACCTTTTGTAATCTTTCTTATTCATGACCGTCAATGCCGATCCAGTGTCCAATTCCATCTTTACTTGGACTCCTGCTATCTGAAGAGTGACCCAAATTGTCTGGAGATCTGCATCCTTACCAACGTTGTGTACTCTTAAGCTACCCAGTTCATTACTGCTAGCGTCTGAATCTGACTTCTGTTCGTTCGAACTGGTCTTTGTCACCTTGTGCACCTTTATGTATTTTCCTTGCGGTGACTTTTTGTTGCTGGTCTTCTTTCCTGACCGGCATACTTTAGCTATGTGGCCAAGCCTGCCACACGTTCTGCATTCTTGGTTTTTAAACCAACACTGGTTCTGATCGTGTGTTGTCTTTCCACAACGATAACATTTTACAGTACTCAAACCCAATTTATTTGTACTGAGTTCCGGTGACCGTAGCTGCATTACTGCCGTGCCTCTCGCTGCGGCATCGTGTGCTGCTGCCATAGTGACCGCTTTCTCAAGCGTCAGCTCATTCTCCTCGAGCAGTCGCTTTTGTGTATCTTCTTTTAATAATCCACACACAAATTTATCTCTTAGCGCTTCTGTCAGTCCCGTTCCAAACTGACAGTATTTTGCTAGCTTACGCAATTCCATTAAATATTCAGCATTGCTTTCATCCTTCAGCTGCCTTCTGCTGTAAAATTTAAATCGTTCCGCTAGCATCAGCGGCGTGGGGTTTAGATGATTTTTCAGGACAGTAACAATCTCCTCGAACGTCTTATCCGCCGGTTCATCTAGTGATAAAAGGTGTTTTAATTGCCCGTATGTCTTTGCACCCATTAAGTTCAATAAAGTTAGTGCTTTCTCTGCATCTGGGATTTTATTTGCTTTACAATAATTTTGTATGCGTTCTACATACATGGCCCAATCCTCGATGTCGCTATCAAAGGTATCAATGTTCCCATGTTTAGGCATCGTTGCAATTTATTTTATCCCAAGATGGCGGCTTCCCGCTCTTGTCTTCGTCCTCCGCCTACAAAATGGCGGTTTTCCCGCGCTTGGCGGTCTTCACCCACTGGCTGCAATGGCGTTTGGCGTGCTGCTGCTGCTCCCCTTTCCCAGCGGTTAGTAACTCCCCCGACGCTGTCTCCGCTTCACCGCGGCTCCCTCGGGCATTCGCGCTTCCCCGATGTCGCGCCTCGCAGCCCTTCTTGCAGCCCGGTTATTAGCACCGGCTGCGTTCGCCTTCACCGCGGCTCTCGCGCCTTCAGTCGCCCCAGACGCTGCGCCTTTTTGGCCCGAAAGCGGCCCGGCCCTTATCACCAGCCGCGATCGATGTCCCCGCGCTGCGCCTTTCGGCCCGAATGCGGCCCGGCCCTTATCTCCGGTCGCGATCGATCTCACCGCCCTTATTCCTCCGTCTTCCTCCCCCCGTCTGTACAGCCAACGCGGCCGACTTTCTGCTCGCGTCGCTGACTGGCTTACCCACCGAGGTAGAAAGAAGATAGCTGACTGCCGCTGATGGAGGCTTCGAGTTCAGGATGTCTTCTGCACTCCGGGTTCTCGATGCCTGCCGCACGATGTGTCTTCCAGCAGGGTGATGAGGGTGGATGCCTCTCTTCGACGCCCGTTCTGTGGACGAAGCTGCCGTGGATATAAACTGCCGCAGGGTAAGAATCGGACTCGTCGCCACTGTTAAGTCTGTGTGTTCCAGTTGTATTAAGATTAATTACTGACACAGACTACAAGAATAAAGTTCAACAGGTCTTTACTAGTTGGAGGTCAGGACTATTCTAAATACAATATCACTACACAGTACTTATATACCGGTGGTCACCACCGGTATTACGTATACAGCAGCCAGAGAAAGTAGTACATCTCTTAAGGTGGAACAGGCTTAAGTTCTCTTAAGGTGGAACAGGTTACATACACCACACAATCGGTGCGTCACGGGGGGCGTTTCATTGCGTGTGTGGGCGGGCCTAATCCTTCTGAGCTGAGGTGAGTGGCCGCCATCTTGATTCCTAACGATTTATTTTTCCCACTTTCTGTGTGTTTATTTTTCCCACTTTCTGTGTGTGTGGAGGGGAAATTGTTTTTAAAAAAAGTAAATTAATTTGTAAATATTTTTTCTAAGCTGATTAATTTTCCTACCTTTCACCCTCTTTTTTTCCTCTTGACTCGCTACCTCCGCCGGGCGCCGCAACCTTGGAGGGTTACCCCACCTGCAGGCCTAGAAGCCTCGGCCTCTCCTCACCAGCCACGCCCGAGCTAGGCACCGCCTGTCCCACCCCGCGATCGCCACCATCTTGGTAAAGGCTGGCGGCGCGGGACTGAGCCGAGCGTAGCCATTGCTGCCATCTTAGTAAAGGCTGGCGGGGCGGGAGTCAGCGCGCGCGTCAACGTCGGCGGCGGCCCGGAGCACCTCCTCAGCTAAGGCGAGTCCGGTCGGGCCTCACGCGCTAAGCCGCGCACCGGCTGGCCCTGAGCCGTTGATCCGCACACGGTGGCTTCGGCTCACCGCGGCCGGGCTCTCAGGAAAGGCAGACAGAGAGGGGGAGGGAGGGACAGATAGGAAATCAGGGAGAGATGGGGAGGGGGAGGAGAGGGGGAGGGAGAGGAGAGGGGGGAGGGAGAGGAGGGGGGAGAGAGGGAGAGGGGAGGGAGGGAGAGGAGAGGGGGGAGGGAGGGAGAGGAGAGAGGGAGGGGGATGAGAGGGAGGGAGAGGAGGGGGAGGGAGAGGAGAGAGGGAGGGAGAGGAGGGGGGGAGAGGAGAGAGGGAGGGAGGGGGGAGGGAGAGGAGAGGGGGGGAGGGAGAGGAGGGGGGGAGGGAGAGGAGAGGGGGGAGGGGGAGCGAGGGGGGAGGGAGAGGAGGGGGAGGGGGAGCGAGAGGGGGAGTGAGGGGGGGAGGGAGAGGAGGGGGGAGGGGGAGCGAGAGGAGGGGGGAGGGAGGGAGAGGAGGGGGGAGGGGGAGCGAGGGGGGAGGGAGAGGGGGAGGGAGAGGAGGGGGGGAGGGAGAGGAGAGGGGGGAGGGAGAGGAGAGGAGGAGGGAGGGAGAGGAGAGGAGGAGGGAGGGTGAGGAGAGGGGGAGGGAGGGTGAGGAGAGGGGCAGGGAGGGGAGGGAGGGAGAGAGAGTAAAGCAGGGAGAGACAGGGGGAGGGAGAGAGAGAGGGTGAGGGAGGGAAAGAGTGAGGGGGTGGGACAAGGAGGGAGAGCTCGCCTTCTTCCTTCCTTCGCAGGGGTCGATCGGGCCAGGCCTGAGGCGCTCCTTCCCCCCTCCAGGCTAATCCCGAACTAAATCCAGCAGTCTCTCTCTCTCTTCTCCCCCCGTCTCTCTCTTCTCCCTCCATTCTCTCTATTCTCCCCCCAGTCTCTCTCTCTCTCTCTTCCAACAACAACATGCCCTCAAAAAACCCTCGGCACCGCCGGGCACTCTAGCTAGTCAGAAATAAATGGATGCTGAAACAAAGAACAAGATATTTGGAGGACCGCTGAAAGCTTGATCAAAGAAGTGGATCCAAAAGAGGGTCCTAAAGCAGAAGAGAGAGGTGGAGGGGCTTAGGCAGGGAATTCCAGAGTGGGGGGCGGGGGGGCGTACACGGTTGTAGGCACAGCTGCCAATTGTAGGACAAAGGAGCGGGGGGGGAGTGCACAAAAGGCCTGAGTTGGAGGAATGGAAAGTTTTGGTGGGGGGAGGGGACGGGGGGAATGTAAGGCTGGTGGAGATTATAGAGATAGGGAGGGGTGAGGCCATGAAAGGATTTAAACATGAGGATGAGAATTTTAAATTGGAGGTGTTAGGGGACCAGGAGTCAATGTGAGGGCGATGGGTGATAGGCCGCACCTAAAGTGCAGAATTATGTACAGTTGAAACTGAGCAGTGTCAACATTCTATTTGTGCAGCTAACTGCTGTTTCACTATCTTTAGTAAATTAGAGGGTGTCATTTCACCATCTCACTTTACTGCAGACCAATCACATGTGATATTTTGCGCAACTGAAGGCCAAATATTCTCTGCAATTATCAGCTTTAAAAAAAATAAAAGCCCACCGCACCGCAACCATACACCAAAATGGAATCCTAATTATAAAGCTGATTCATTTACTCATCCATGATTACATCATCAAATTAGTTAGTGTTTATCCATAAAAGTCGCCATCAGAACTGTTTAACTTGCTTCAGAATTCCTGCTGAACTCATTTGCTGAACCTAGTTAACAAACAGTACAATAATTCTGAAATGCTTAATTTTTTTGTTGCCACTAATAAATAAGTTTGAATAAAGCTTCAAATACAATCCATGCTGGCAGAATCCATGCACCGCGGTACAAAGGCAGCATTTTCCTGAACTATATCTGGGCACAGTGTAAAGTCTGTGGGTTGTGCAGTTAATAAATACACAGACTTCAGAAGTAACAAACAAACAGGTCTTTACTATTCGAAGGTCCGGGCGAATCTGCCCCAGCAATCATGCCACAACACTTATATACTGGTGTGGTCACTATCGGTATTACAGTATACAGAAGCCAAACAAATAGTGCCACCCGAAAGTAGTCCTCTTAAAGGTGAACGGTTACATTCAATAGTTCCCTTAAAGGTAGACGGGTACATACACTACAATCCTCCCTTTTTAGCTTATTACTTACTAAGTCCATAGTGAACATACATTCTAACATATATACAGGTTTATGTAAGACAGTTCATAGATTCAGTCTTTCCGGGGGTTTCCAGATTCTGTCAGGATAACGCCGCAGTGGTGTCGTCATTTCAGGTGGGCTAGGAGGTGCTTCTGGCAAGGTCGATTCGGCTTGAAAAGCCGTGTCAGGTTCAGCAGACTCCAGTATCACTAGATCGGAAGTAGGTGTTCTGGGTATCTCAGTTTCAACATCACCCGGATAAGGTGGTGAAGTCGGTGGCCTATTTGTGGCGGACCCTATGATTTGGTCAACATGGCGCCTTATTATATTGTCTCCAATGTCCACGGTGTACATCAATGGCCCCAGCCTTTTCCCAATAGTTCCAGGCTGCCATTTCTCAGTACGGTAGTCCCGGGCCAAAACTCGTTGACCGATCTGGAAAGATCTAGTGACCCTGTCGTTCATGCCCTGGAATTGCCGGTTCTCTACGTCTCTTCTGACGTTTGGTTTTAGTAAATCCAGCCGGCATCTTAGGCGTCTATTACAGAACATCATTGCGGGAGTTTGATTTGTGACCGCATGTGTCGCATTTTGGTATGCCAACAAAAAGCTATCCACCTTATGTTGCAGACTTATATTTTCATTACTCATGGCCTTTACGGCCTTCTTGAAGGTCTGGACAAACCTTTCAGCCAATCCATTTGAGGCGGGATGGTATGGGGCTGACGTGTAATGTTTAACCCCATTGCTCTTTAAGAATTTCTTGAATTCTTCGGACACAAATTGTGGTCCATTATCAGAACAGATCTGTTCCGGCAGGCCATTCCGAGCAAACATAGTCCTTAACACAGCGATGGTTTTTTCCGTCGTGGTGGTGGTCATCTTAATTACTTCCGGCCACTTGGAGTGGGCATCCACCGCTATTAGAAACATCGAGTCCATAAATGGACCAGCAAAGTCGATGTGTACTCTTTGCCAAGGCGATGAGGGCCACTCCCATGGATGCAGAGGAGCCTGGGGTGGCGCGTTCTGAACCCTCTGACATCCTAGGCAGTTCTTCGTGATCTCCTCTATGTCTCTATCAATGCCTGGCCACCACACAAACGCTCTTGCTAGATTTTTCATCTTTACTCCCCCCAGATGTCCTTCGTGCAGCTCCTTTAGCACCTTCTTTTGGAGTTTGGGTGGAATCACCACTCTAGATCCACACATCAGGGTTCCTCGACACACTGACAGTTGTTCTTTCCTCTGTGCAAATGCTTGCAGTGTTGGTTCGCTCTGTGCTGGCCATCCCTCCACCGTTACATCATAGACTCGTGAAAGAGTCGGGTCATTCCTTGTCTCATTCTCAATCATTGAGTTTGTTATCGGTAGACACTCCACTATGGATGAGTGGAACAACTCTACTGGGTCCACTATACTCGCTTCTTCTACCATCGGCAATGGCAAGCGTGACAGCCCATCAGCATTTCCATGCTGTTTAGACCTTTTGTACTCAATTTCGTATTGGTGTGCCCCAAGTAACATGGACCACCTTTGTAACCTTTGTGCTGTCATGGTGGAAACGGCCTTATTTGGGTTGAATATGGACACCAACGGCTGGTGGTCTGTCAGCAATGTGAACTTTTTACATTGTAGGTAATGGTTGAATTTCTTCACGCCCCACACAAGACTGAGGGCCTCCCTATCTATTTGGGCGTAATTTCGCTCCGCGGGTGTCAATGATCGGGACGCGAAAGCCACTGGCCTTTCCGAGCCATTTGGTAGCCTATGCGAGAGTACTGCCCCAATTCCGTACGGGGAAGCATCGCAAGCTAGACGAAGGGGTAATGCTGGGTTGAAATGAGCCAACACTTCTTCAGAGGTAATCAACTCCTTGCTTCTGCGAAAAGCCTTTTTGCATTCCTCACTCCACTTCCATGGTGTTTCTTTCCGCAACAGGTCATTCAGCGGATGCAGTACCGTGGATAAATTTGGCAGAAACTTGTGATAGTAATTAATCAACCCCAAGAATGATCTTAACTGTGATACGTTTCCTGGGGCGGGGGCCTTCACAACCGCTTCTATCTTTTCGGGTGACTTATGCAGTCCCTCTCGGTCAATGACATGACCGCAGTATGAGATCCGTTTTTGGAAGAACTCACACTTCTTGCGATTAACCCGAAGGCCATACTCCTTCAACCTGGTGAGTACCAGTTTCAAATTCGTGAGGTGTTCTTCCTCATCTTTTCCCGTGATTAAAATGTCATCTAAGTAGCACTGCGTGCTTGGAATTCCTTGTAACACCTGTTCCATGGCCCTCTGCCAAATTGCTGGTGCCGAAGCTACCCCAAAGACCAGTCTATTGTAGCGATACAAGCCTCTGTGAGTGTTGATGGTGAGGTACTGGCGTGACTCTTCCTCGACCTCCATCTGTAGATATGCTTGAGCCAGATCTATTTTCGTGAAATGTTTCCCTCCAGCCAACGAAGCAAAGATATCTTCAATCCGCGGAAGCGGGTATTGTACCGTGTGAAGCACCGGATTCACAGTAATCTTGAAATCTCCGCAGATACGGACCTTCCCCGGTCCCCCAGGCTTATTACTCGGTGAGGACTTCATGACGGGAACAATGGGCGTGGCCCACTCACTCCAGTCCACTTTTGACAGAACCCCTGATCGTTCAAGTTCTTCCAGTTCTGCCTCCACAGCTGGTCGTATTGCGTAAGGAACTGATCTGGCCTTAAAAAACTTTGGGCTTGCATTTTCTGCAATCTTAACCTTTGCTTTAATACCTCGCAGCGTTCCCAGTCCTTGCTGGAATACCTCCTTAGCTTCGTCCAATATTCTGGACAACCGTTCAGGTTTGACATCCTCTTTTTCGGAATCCACCGTCATGGTGTTTAGGGACTGCCAGTCCAATTTTATTTTTCGGATCCACTCCCGTCCCAGAAGTGGTGGTCCTCCCTCAGGCAATACATACAGGTCCAACCGGTGATGATCTTTATCCTTGTATCTCACCTTGACTTCTATCATTCCGATGGGGAATACTTTGTGCCCCGTGTATGTCTGTAGTACTAGTTCCGTATCCCGTAGTGGAATATGCTTGAAAAATTTCTTATAGTCATGCTTATTCATGACCGTCAACGCCGATCCGGTGTCCACTTCCATTTTTACTTGGACCTTTGCAATCTGTAGCGTTATCCAGATAGTTTGTCGGTCAGCTTCATTGCTCACGTTGTGAATTCTCAGACTGTCCAGTCCTTTGCATTTGGAGTGTGAGACCGACTTCTGTTCCCTCAGACTCTTCTTAGTCACCTCTTGTACCTTTCCGTACCATTTTTGTGGTGACTTCTTATTGTTGTACGTTGCTCCTGACCGGCATACCTTAGCTATGTGCCCGATCTTGCCACATTTCCTGCATTCTTGGTTTTTACCCCAGCATTGATTCTGGTCGTGTGTTGTCTTCCCACAACGGTAGCAGTTTGTTGTGCTCGAAGTAATTTGGTCCACCCCTAGTGCCACCGCCTTTAGCTGCATTTCCGCCGTTCCTTTCGCTGCGGCTTCATGCGATGCAGCTATGAGGACAGCCCTGTCCAGTGTGAGGTCATTTTCTTCCAGTAGTCGCTTCTGCGTTCCTTCTTTGGACAATCCGCATACGAACTTGTCACGCAGTGCCTCTGTCAGATTCCCTCCAAACTGGCAGTATTTCGCTATCCTACGCAGTTCGACCAAGTATTCCGCATTGCTTTCGTCTTTCCTCTGCGTTCTTGCGTAGAATTTGAATCGTTCAGCCAGCATCAACGGTGGGGTTCAAGTGATCCTTCAGCGCTGCTACAATATCATCGAAAGTCTGATCTGCCGGTTTAGCTGGTGAGAGAAGATTCTTCAACACCCCGAATGTTTTCGCACCCATCATGTTAAGTAAGGTTAAAGCTTTTTCCTCCTTAGCTATTTTGTTAGCCTTACAATGTATCTCAATACGTTCTACGTACGTGGCCCAGTCTTCTATCTCCGAATTGAACTCGTTGATGTCCGCCCGCTTAGGCATCTTTCTTTCCTTGGGTACAACACAAGTATTTCTTCAAGTATTCTTATTTATTTGTTTATTTCTAAGATGGCGGTTTTCCCGCGAAAATGGCGATTTCCCGCTCTTTCCTTCTCGCCCCGCCCACTTCAATCGTCTTCCCCGCCTAATGGCGGCTTCCCGCGTTTCTTCCCTGGTGGAAGGGGTACGCTTTCCCCACAGCGGACAGGTTCAGCCGCTGGGCTGGCTTCCGCACAGCTCCCCTTACTCGGCTCTGTCTTTTCCTCCCGCCCGCACGGCTCTACCGGCGCTGGGTACACCCCGTTAACGGAGGACAGTTCAGCCGCTGGACTGGCTCTCGCGCAGTCTCTCACCCCGTTTTCGGCTGTGTCTCTCTCTCACTTCCGCACGTTCGGTTTTGCTGGCTCTGAGTACCCCGTTGGTGGAGAACAGCTCAGCCGCTGGACTGGCTCCTCGCAGTCTCTCTCTCCGCACCCGGCTCTCACCCGCACGGTTCCCGTTCGCCTCCCCAGCCCTCTCGCAGACCGGTGTTTCCCTCCCCGGCTGTGGCTGGGTTTCTCTTCCCGCGCCTACTCGCAGGCTCAGCGCTTCGTGGCTGCGGTCGCTGCCCGGAGTTTTCCCGCCGATCGCGGTCCGGCTGTCACCCGACGCCGTTGGACCCGACTTTTGGCCGGCACAGCTCCCCCTCGACCGAGGTCGAGTGCTCTGCCCTTATCCTCCGGATACTTCTACACCTTCCCCTACTCACAGTTTCGTCGGCCGCCTTGTTTCTTGCTGGTCGGCTCACTCCGCACCGTGGCAGAAGGGTAGTCAGTGCCTGTTGCTGATACAGCTTTTGTTGTTAGTCTTCCTGCTTTCTGTTGTTGCAGCCTCGTGTTTTCTTTTGGTAGCACGACGAGGGCGGTTGTCTCTCTTCGACGCTCTTCGTTGCTTTTGGTAGTCTTGCCGCAGGGTACGATCGGACTCGTCGCCACTGTAAAGTCTGTGGGTTGTGCAGTTAATAAATACACAGACTTCAGAAGTAACAAACAAACAGGTCTTTACTATTCGAAGGTCCGGGCGAATCTGCCCCAGCAATCATGCCACAACACTTATATACTGGTGTGGTCACTATCGGTATTACAGTATACAGAAGCCAAACAAATAGTGCCACCCGAAAGTAGTCCTCTTAAAGGTGAACGGTTATATTCAATAGTTCCCTTAAAGGTAGACGGGTACATACACTACACACAGGGATTAAATTTAAAATATTACCAATTTTTAACAATGTGCTCTTGCCCCTCCTGTGACTGGGCAGAAATCTGCTTTTTTAAGATAAATGTAAATATGTGCTCTAAAACTCTGATTTGAGGTGTGCAGGCAAACAAATTAATTAGCATTTTTCGCATGAGGAAGCAAACGCTGGTGATCAGTGTGTAGCCTACTTTCCTGCATCTGATAGATTCATGATGAAGTTTTGTAGTATTGGTGGAACAAATCTAGTTATTTAATAAATGGGAAGCAGTCGCTTAGGATTCAATGGGGGGACTTCTAACCCCCAAAAATGGGCAGGTTTGGTTTTGGGTGGGAGGTTAAAAAGCTAAAAATCTGAAACAGGAGCCCAATCCACCTTGAACCCACCCACTTCCGGTTTTAACGGAGGCAAGATGCGAGGCGGGCGACCAATCCGCTCGTAAGAGGCGGGTTGGTCATTTAATTATTTTAATGAGGCTGCGCGCCTTCATTTTAACTGATTCTATTTTTAACCACAGTTGGCCAGGTTTCCCTGGCGTCAGGAAACCCAGCAGGTAAAAGGAGAAGGGCTGGCTCCATAAGGTAAGTGCCTTTACAGCACTGCTTGTGGGCCAGGAGGAGCAGGAGTGTTTCCTCCAGGCCCAACGAACTACTCAGTAAATCCCCTACCCCACAATATCTCTGTCCCCCGCGATCGGACCCACCCTGACCACCATCTGCTCCCCTGGGAATCCGCTGTCAACCTGCCCCCCACGCTTTTGTCATCTGTACTTCACCTGCCATCTATTCCATCAACATGGGTGCCATTTATACTGTCTCACCTTGGTGCTCAGAATCGGACCACGATGAGCTCCAACACCAGCAGCACCAACAACAACACCAACCTTCTTCGCAATCACCTAATGCTGCACAGGACAGAGAGCATCAGCACCCAAGCACATTGCTGCACGGGAGGCCAGGGATGCCCTCATCATGGCCAGATTTCGTTATTTTACACTGTACACCCATATGGCTGCCACATGATGTGCCAGGTTGGCACCACCCCACACCAACACCATAAAGCATCCCTACAATGACCAAGCCATTCCTTTCACACTCATCACCATTGTGGGGGTACCGTTATGTCTCACCATTCACTGCAACTCACTAAGCCACTTCCAAAGGTGCACACAAATCTGTCCAAGACTGTAAAATGTTGAAAATAAGGGGTGAGAAGTTCATTTTCGCCCCATTTGACGGCGGTAACTTTTGAAAGCTGGGAAACTTAGTGCCAGGCACTATTGATTCCCAGCTTTCACAAAATTGGGTTTAGCGCTCCAGGAAGGAAGTGGAGGGCTAAATCAAGCGCTCCACTTCCTTCCTGGAGCGTTAAAGGATGCAGGCGGAGCGGTAGTGGTGCAGCGCTGCACGATGTCCTGTGCAGCACTGCCGCGATCTGAGGCTCCTTCCCGCCCTTAAAGGCAAGGGCCATCCATTACTGCAGGCTGTGCATTGGGACCAGTTAGCTGGTCCCCAACGGTGGCTGCGATCCGGCCCGATCAGCCCCATGCACTCCAGCAGAGTGCTGGGCTGATCGATTGCAGCCCAGGAGAATTTTTAAAAATTGCAAGAAGAATTTTTAGAAATGTTGCTACTTAGCTCGGCAACCTCTCCTTTAACTTCCATCCCCAAAGCGCCAGGCCTCCTGAACAACACCTCCTGCAGTTGTCGGTGTTTTCGCCTGGCTATGCTGCAGGGGGCGGAACCAAAGTTCAGGTCCGGGGTGCTACTGGGACGATGCGCATGGCAATGACGTCACGATCTCCAAGCGCAGGAAATCGTGGCGCAAAGTGTTAACGCGCCGCAAACCTCCCGGTCAAGTTAGCGGGAGTCACTCATCCCGCCACACCCGGACGGTAAGTCGTTAGCGCCCCATTATCACTTCCGGGGGCGCTGACGGGAGGCGCTAACCCACCGAATTTCTCCACCAAGGATTTTTATGTTTGACACCACATTAACAGAACTTAACATAAACATTGGATAAAACACCCAAGTGCCTACCCTTGTGTGTTGTTTGTTGGCATGATTGCAGTAGGATGAGGGTGAGTGTGGGGATGGCTAGTGAGATGGGAAAGTGATAATGTAGATAGCGAGGGATGGGTGGAGGTGCAAGGTATGTTGGTGTGAGTAAGGATGTGGAGAAGTAGAGTAGGAAAGGCAGAGTGATGGGGATAGGATGAGAGGCACAGCAGGATGAGGTTGAGTGTGGCTTTGTACTAACGTTTCCTGATCTAATGAGATCATTGAAACATTTGCAGCACTATACCCAGGTCCTCCTGACCACATCCCTGCTTGTGTCCTCCTCTGCAATCTCCAACCAGGCTGTCTTGGTCTCCTGGGGAGGTCTCTTCCGTCCATCGGAAGGGAACAGGACCCCCCTGCATGCTCTGACTCCCTCTATAAGCATATGGAGGGAGTCATCGGAGAACCTGGGTGCAGCCCTCTGCCTCTGTGCAGTCATTGTCAGCGTTTGCAGCATTCCAATGCTGTAGTGCACTGACAGCACTATGTTAGATTAAACTTCAAATCTAAAATAACAACAGAAAACGCTGGAAACACTCAGCAGGCCAGGCAGATCTGGGACCCTTCATCAGAACTGGAAAAAGTTGGAGATGTAACAGATATTAAGCAGGTGCAGAGACAGGGAAGGGGGGGCAGGGTATGGAGCATGAAAAATGGGAGCAGGGATTATAGTTTGAAATTGTTTTACTCAGTGTTGAGACCAGAAGGCTGTAAAGTGCCTAATCGAAAGATGAGGTGCTGTTCCTTGAGCTTACGTTGAGCTTCATTGGAGCAATGTAAGAGGCCAAGGACAGAGAGACCAGAGTGGGAGTGAAATGGAGAATTAAAGTGACAGGCAACCGGAAGCTCAGTCCACCCTTACGGACTGAACGGAGGTGTTCTGCAAAGCGGTCGTCCAATCTGCGTTTGGTTTTCCCAATGTAGAGCAGACCGCATCGTGAGCAGCGAATACAGTATACTAAATTGCAAGAAGTACAAGTAAATCGCTGTTTCACCTGGAAAGGGTGTTTGGGGCCCTGGACAGTGGGAAGGGAGGAGGTAAAAGGGCAGGTGTTGCATCTTCTGCGCTTGCACGGGAAGGTGCTGGGTTATGGGTGATTGAGGAGTGGACCAGGGAGTCGTGGAGGGAGCGGTCCCTTCGGAATGCTGAAAGGGGAGGTGAGGGGAAGATGCGTTTGGTGGTGGGATCACGTTGGAGGTGGCAGAAATGGGGGAGGATGATCCGTTGAATGTGGAAACTGATGGGGTGAAAGGTGAGGACAAGGGGAACCCAATCGTGGTTCTGGGAGGGAGGGGAAGGGGTGAGAGTAGAAGTGTGGGAAATAGAACGGACACGGTCAAGGGCTGTGTCAACCACAGTAGAGGGGAATCCTCAGTTGAGGAAAAAAGAATACATGTCGGAAGCACTGGTATGGAAGGTTGCATCGTCAGACCAGACGTAGCGGAGACGGTGAAACTGGGAGAATGGAATAGAGTCCTTACAGGAAGCGGGGTGGGAGGAAGTGTAGTCCAGGTAGCTGTGGGAGTCAGTGGGCTTATAGTGGATGTTTGTCAATAGCTGATTGCCAGAAATGGAGACAGAGAAGTCAAGGAAGGGCAGAGAAGAGTTGGAGATGGACCATGTGAAGGTGAGGCAAGGGTGGAAATTGGAAGTAAAGTGAATGAACTTTTCTAGTTCAGGGTGAGAGCAGGAAACGGCATCGATACAGTCATCGATGTACCAGAAGAAGAGGTGAGGGAGGGGACCTGAGTAAGATTGGAACAAAGAATGTTCCACATACCCCATGAACAGGCAGGCATAGCTAGGACCCATGCGGGTTCCCATTGCAACACCTTTAATTTGGAGGAAGTGAGTGGAGTCAGAGGGGAAGTTGTTCAATGTGAGAACAAGTTCAGCCAGGCAGAGGAGGGTGGTGGTGGATGGGGACTGGTTGGGCCTCTGTTCAAGGAAGAAGCGGAGCGCCCTCAGGCCGTCCTGGTGGGGGATGGAGGTGTAGAGGGATTGGACGTCCATAGTGAAAAGGAGACGGTTGGGGCCAGGAAATTGGAAACTATTAAAGTGGCAGAGGGCGTCGGAAGAGTCGCGAATGTAGGTGGGAAGAGACTGGATAAGGGGAGAAAAAATAGAGTAGAGATAGGAAGAGATAAGTTCCATGGGGCAAGAACAGGAATGATGGGTCTATCAGGGCAGTCCTGTTTGTGGATCTTGGGAAGGAAGTAGAAGTGGGCTGTGCGGGGTTGGGGGACTATGAGGTTGGCGGCCATGGAGGGAAGATTTCCAGAGGAGATGAGGTCAGTGACAGTCTTGGAAACAATGGCTTGATGTTTACTAGTGGGGTCATGGTCCAGGCGGAGGTAGGAGGAGGTGTCAGAGAGTTGGCGTTCAGCTTCCGCATGGTAGAGGTCGGTTTGCCAAACAACAACAACTCCACCCTTGTCAGCAGGTTTAATGATAATGTTAGGGTTGGATGAGAGAGAACGGAGTGCTGCAAGTTCAGAGGGAGGTAGCTTGGTGTGAGAGAGGGCAGCAGAGAAATTGAGATGGCTGATGTCATGCCGGCAGTTAGCAATGAAAAGATCTAGAGAGGGTAAGAGGCTAGAGGGAGGGGTGCAGGTAGAACGAGAATTCTGAAAGCAGGAGAAATGTGGCCATGGTCCCTTTAAAGATCCCAGCTGAAAATGCGTCATGAATGACGTCACCAGACCCGCTCCATCTCATTGGGCGGGCATAATAGGTCCCATTAAGGTAAGTTAATTTTCAACAGCAGGATGGAACCCACAGCGGGGTCGTGACCCCCCACAGACACCGCCCGCGCTGGACCCGCTGAGGTAGGCAAAATTCCGGCCAATGTGTTTGATTTCAAACAATGACACTTCTCTTGGCACATGTCCAAATTATTCTAATGACTTTGACTCCAGATTTGGCAGGATCAGGGATTTGGCCATGTGAGAATAATAGTCCCACCTACTGAAGTTATGTCACCATTGCAACAGGTGGGAAAATCTTCCCTTCTATATTCCTTGAAATGTGGACTTGTCTGGCAACATCATTTGCGACTTTATGCACCATCTGTATGAATTGTCATCAGATTTGGGACTATATTAGATACTGGCCTTTCTAGCTTAATTTCTATACTCAGCATTATGCTATTCAATATTTGGTGATTGTTCGAGGTTAGTTGACAGTTTCTGTTTACAAAAGTTAAAGTCATCTGATTAGTAAAAAGTGCAGTTCTGATAAACACACACAAATGCATAGTCACACAGATTGTATATTAATGTGCACTAATGTTAAGACAATACGATTCCATGTGGGCTGGGAATTCTACAAGTTCCCCATCCCCCTGCCTGCATCATCTAAAAATGTGCACAATTTACAATAGTGATGGCATTAAAGAACTAAACATAATTTGCTGTCTTAAAGTAGAATTTGTATGTTTATCAGTTTTAATTTAAGGTTTGCTATAAAGGGAATTTAAATGATAATATAGTCAATTCACACAGCTTGATAGTAAATTTTTTAGGAGAATGAAATTAAAACCATGAATTGAGAGAGGTGCACGTTAAGTATGGCAGAAATCTGATTCCTTACCATTTGACAGATCCCATTACAGACCCTGTGAAAAGTACAGTCCATAATTAAAAGAGACTGGAGTAGACTTGTTTGTGCTGAGTACTTTGCATCTTAGTAAGTAGAGCTGGAATGAAGGTTGACCACAATTGAAAGTTTTTCTGCAGTAAAACATTTTTTTCTTATTTTGTTGCCAGTACTATATGTGATTTACATCCTGAGTGTCTGTGAAGTGCCTTGGACCTTTTTGCTATGTTGATATGCGCTATGTAAATACAAGTTGTTGTTCTTGTTTTGGTGAGTCTGATTGTTGCACAAAGTTATTTTTAGTTATTTACTATTCAGAAATAACCTCAGTTGCAGTTAGCAGGTAACAATCACCAGCCACTTCATTGGGAATTTTCTGTTTTGTCAGATCCTGGCTTGAAAAGGCTTCTTTACCAGGGTTACCATTAGAAGTAATCTGATCTTCCACTTACTTCTAGGGATAAAAATGTACTACTGGGACGAATTCAGCTCCTACTTTTCGGAATGGCAGAATTTGGAAGCAGTGACCCGGGAACTGGCCATGCACCCTGACATGAATCTTGTCATTCTTGTGGAAATGACTTGTGAAGTAATACTGGGCGGCCTGCTGGTGGCGCTGTCCAGGGAGAGTATAAATACTCGGGCATGGGCCCAACTTGATCAGGACATTCTTTAACAGGAACTAGTGAAGGACACAACTAGATCTCCATGTTAAAAAACAGTTGATTAAAGCCTTGTTTAATACTCAGACCAACTGCCTAGTAGTTTTCTTATGTCACACTCTATCCCCATTTCCTTCAGGTGTTTGTGGCCCAAGTAGGGAAGAGGAATCTGATGGGGAAAGAGGGTGTGTTCGTAAATGAAGTACAATTTTATTTGAGAAATACAAATAAAAATTCATGTTGATAGTGCAGGCGTCACCAAGTATAAAAATAGTAAAAGATAAGACAAGATAAATCAAGAAGTACTGATTAGGTAAGCTTGAGTTTAAAAACTTGAAGATTGTAAGAAGATGTACATACTGAGGGAGGTAAGGAATTTCACAGGTCTTGGGAAACCATGAATCACAGAATTCACAATGAAGCTTGGGGCTAGAAATTTGGCTGCTTTACGCCTCCCATTAGCGCCTGCGGGGGGCGGTAACGGGGCACTAAGGGGTTACCGACCGGGCGCGGCAAATTCAGCGACGCCCGGGAAATTCCCTGGCGGTTTTGCGCTGGCGCGAACACTTACCACCCCGGTCTCTAGTGCCCCGTAGATCGTGATGTCATTAAGTGCGCAGCGCCCCGTTACCGCCCCGGGTGTGAAATTGACTCTCGCCCCCTGCGTTATCGCCTCGCGCTGACAACGGCAGCGAGAGGAGGCGTTCTGAAGTCGGATGGCTACCTTGGGAGCGGTAATTAAAGGGAATGCTTTTCAGATCGTTGAACCTTTATTATTTGCACCAGTCTGGTGCCTGCGCAAAGTTTTCACTCTTTCATTGTTGCAGGATGTCCAAGCCCTCCACTTGGTGACAGTGTTTGGGGCTGTATTGGCAGTTGCCTTGCAAGACTGCAGTGCCAAAAAATAGCTTCTGGTGCAGTATTGTCCCTTCCCTTTAAGCGAGGGAAGCAGCCTCTGTGATTGAAGAGTGCCATCTGGAATGTGCTGCAAATTGTCTCAACATAATGGTGACATGGGGAGGAGGAAAAGCACGTAAGGCAATGTATTTGGAGCTCAGACAGAGAAACAAGAAGGGTTATGATGGAGGCTATTGGTAGGACAATCTATCAGTTAACATATTTTTCCTGTATTATGTTGAGGTGTGTGAGAGAGGCTTTAGAAGAGTTTTCCTAGATATAAAGAAAGTCCCTGCATTGATATAGTGCCTTTCACATCCTCAGAATGTCCCAAAGTGCTCCCTAGCCAATGAATTACTTTTGAAGTGCAGTCATTGTCATTTTGTAAGCAAACACAGCAGCCAATTTGCACACAGTAAGGTCCCAGCAATGAGATGAATGACCAGTTAATCTGTTTGTGGTGGTGTTGGTTGAGGGATGAATGTGGACTGGGACACCAGGTCAGCACTCCTGCTCTTCTTTGAATAGTGCCAGGGAATCTTTTACATCCAGTGAGAGAGCAGATGGCGTCTTTGAGATCTTCAGCAGTGCAGCACTCCCTCAGTACTGCACTGGCACATCAGCCTAGGTTAAGTACTCAAGTCCTGGCGTGGGGCTTGAACCTTAACCTTCAGACTCACAGATGAGAGTGCTCCCAACTGAGCCACGATAATACTTAAGAGATGTGAGAATATGACAACAATATTCTCATCTTGGACTGACTTGAACATATGAAAATGTCGGACAGCAAAAAAACAAGCTGGTCCATTTAGCTATCCCATAAAGGCGTGATGCCTTATGCATCACAAATCAGACACTTCCTAACTACCAAGAGTCATGTAATCTATTGAGAGAAGTGAAAAACCTGGAAAATTGCTCTCCGACCCCCCTGCCCCCGCCCCCGCCCCTCATACCACCTCCAGGCGATCAAATCTAGCCCAGCAGACCACATTGCTCATGACTTATATTACTTGACACCTACCTTTTGTATGATGTGATCTCTGCCCCAGCCAGGAACTTTATAGAGATCTAAGAATTATTGAGAAGGGAAAAGAAATGTTTAATACAAACAAGGAAGCTGAACTTAATGGACGGAACTATTAAAAAAAAGGTTTGTTTCTCAAGTTAAGTATTGTTAGTGCTGGGGGTTGAAGACTTTCCATTATTATTTTTTTCCTGCTGGCACTTAACTTCTCATGATTTTTTTTTGCCATTGACATAAAATATTTATATTTTGCTCCCACACCTTAACTAGCACCCTCATGGGACTCCCCTATCTCAGGTGGTTTGAAGAAGGTGAAGGCCAGTGAATCGATGCCAGGCAGTTCAGGCTGCCATGAGGGATGCTGTCTGTTCACATGTTGGTGCTTTGTTTTGATAGACAATTAGTGCAGCGTCCTATTCCCAGAGGAAGCTAGGACAGTAGATCCAATGCAGCACAAACATTTCTGAATGCCAGAGTAACTGAACTTTTCACTGCTTTCTCAGAAGCATGTCAATCACAATAGGTCATGCTTCCAGTGGCACTGTATGAAAGAAAGCACGACAGGGTGATCAACAGCCAACATACTCTATTTGACCTCATCCACCAAGATGAATCAGCCATATATGAAGGCCAGGCACACCTACCTGATAATGACTATAGGGAATTACCTTCAAAGGATCCAGGTCAACAAAGAGTCAGATGCAAAGCAGTAACATGTGCGGCTACCATATAACATAAGGCTGGCACATCCATTGACCCTAACAGTCAGCTGTGGTCTGTAACTTGGCTCTACCTCCTTGCAGGCATGCCACAATGCTGACCTATAGTGATGATGCCATGAAGTGGCACAAAGGACCACCATCCTCATAACCACCTCATGCAGCATCACCTTGACTTCAGTAGCCGTCAAACAGCGGTCAGGTGCTGGGTTGCTATGTCACATGCCTGCAGCATGCCTGCATTTTGGGTTCCTTGCCCTTCATGTTTGTTGGGCTCTTCTTAATCCATTTCCTGTTCAACCTCAGCAAAAGCTGATAATGGATTAAGATGCCTTTTGAAATTCTCCAAAAGTTGGCAGAAAATTTGTCCCTCTATTGTGACACTTCTATTTAATTGTCCACATCCATTAACGTTGTATTTACACACTATTCTCTGCTCCCAACACCCATCTGCATCTGTACCTGAAACAATGCTACTGAGCTGACCTCAGAAAATTGGTGCAACAAGCAGTCTATTTCAGTCTAACTAAAACCCACCAAAAGCTATCCAGGTCTAAACCATGCCAAAAGTCTGGGCCCTAGTCTCAGCTATCCTAGATTAGGTATCGAATAGCTAGATGCAAAGTAAAAATCCTGTAATTATCCCCCAACAATGCATTTCAGCTGCAACCACAGAAGAATTGCTACTATAACATATATAGATAGTAAAAGGGTAGTCAGAGGAAGGGTGGAAGCAGAGGGCGTGGCTGAGGTAGTAAATGAGTACTTCGTATGTCTTCACGAAAGAAGAGGATTCTGCCAATGTCACAGTAAAGGAGGAGGTAGTAGACAAATTGGATAGGATAAAAATAGATAAAGAGGAGGCACTTAAAAAGTTGGCAGTACTCAAAGTAGAAAAATCATCCTGTCCGGACGGGATGCATCCTAAGTTGCTGAGGGAAGTAGGGGTGGAAATTGCAGAGGCTCTGGCCGCAATCTTGCAATTGCCACTAGATATGGGAGTGGTGCCTGAGGACTGGAGAATTGCAAATGTTACACCTCTGTTCAAAAAATGGGAGAGGGATAAACCCAGCAACTACAGGCCAATCAGTCTAATGTCGGGAGTGGGGAAATATTTAGAAACAATAGCCGAAACTAAATTAATTGGCACTTGGAAAAGTATAGGTTAATAAATGAAAGCCAGCACAGATTTGTTAAAAGCAAATCATGTTTGACTAACTTGATTTGAGTTCTTTGATGAAGGGTTGATGGGGGTAGTGCGGTTGATGTTGTGTATATCAACTTTCCAAAGGCGTTTGATAAAGTACCACATAATAGACTTGTTAGCAAAATTGAAGGATTAAAGGGACAGTGGCAGTGTGGATATGAAATTGGCTAAGGCACAGAAAGCAGCGAGTAGTGGTGAACAGATGTTTTTCAGACTGGAGGGAGGTATACAGAGGTGTTCCCCAGGGGTTGGTATTAGGACCACTGCTCTTTTTGATATATATTAATTACCTGGACTTGGATAATAATTTCAAAATTTGCAAATGACACGAAACTTAGAAATGTAGTAAACAATGAGGAAGTTAGTAATAGACTTCAGGAGGACATAGGCAGATTGAAATGGGCAGACACATGTCAGATGTAATTTAATGTAGAGAAGTGTGAAGTGAAATATTTTGGTAGGAAAAATTAGGAGAGGTATTGGCCTGTATTTTCTGGGGCCTACGGGTGCGTACGTGGTGCGTACGCGCCCGTAAGGGGCCCGCAAGTTCTGGGTTTTCGCGCGCAAAGCGCATGCGCGGAAACCCGGAACTTGCCATCTGGCAAGAATCTTCTTGACAGATCATAGCCATCCCCAGGAAAAGGGCATCCGTGGGCGGGGAGTTGGGCTATTTGCGAAAGGCCTGCTTTTACCAGCATAAGAGTTTAAATGAACATAAAAATATTTTTTTTCAATTATTTAAACATTAAAACACCTGTAAAATAAATTAAGGTTATTTTTAGCCCCTTTAAAACATTTTAATTTATTTTTCAAAAATTAAATTTTTGTTTCAAATGTTGAATTAAATTGTATTTTAATTAATTTTAAATATGTAATTTTTTTTATTTATTTGGTACGTAAATATGTTTTTTATGTGATCCGCATTCATGCTTATGGGGATTACGTACGCATTAGCATGAATGGGGATCCCCATTCTTTACAAAAGCAAAATACTGCGGATGCTGGATATCTGAAATAAAAACAGAAAATGCTGGAAATACTCAGCAGGTCAGGCAGCATCTGTGGAGAGAGAAACAGAGTTAACGTTTCAGGTGGATGACCCTTCGTCAGAACTGGAAAAGGTTAGAGATGTAACAGATTTTTAAGCAAGTGCAGGTGTAGGGAAAGTGGGGAGGGAATGACTCTGTAAGGACTCTATTCCATTCTCCCAGTTTCTCCATCTCCGTCGCATCTGTTCTGATGATGCTACCTTCCATACTAGTGCTTCTGATATGTCTTCCTTTTTCCTCACCAGAGGATTCCCCTCTACCGTGGTTGACACGGCCCTTGACCATGTCCATTCTATTTCCCGCATTGCTGCTCTCAGCCCTTTTCCTCCCTCCCAGAACTACGATAGGGTTCCCCTTGTCCTCACCTTTCACCCCAGCAACCTCCACATTCAAAGTATCATCCTCCGCCATTTCCGCCACCTCCAGCGTGATCCCACCACCAAACACATCTTCCCCTCCCCTCCCCTTTCAGCGTTCCGAAGGGACCGCTCCCTCTGCGACACCCTGGTCCACTCCTCAATCACCCCCAACATCCCTTCCCCTTCCCAGAGCACCTTCCCGTGCAAGCGCAGGAGATGCAACACTTGCCCTTTTACCTCCTTCCTTCCCACTGTCCAGGGCTCCATACCGTCCTTCCAGGTGAAACAGCGATTTACTTGTACTTCTTGCAATTTAGTATACTGTATTCGCTGCTCATGATGTGATCTCCTCTACATTGGGGAGACCAAATGCAGATTTGGTGACGTCTTTGTGGAACACCTCCGTTCAGTCCGTAAGAGTGACTCCGAGCTTCCGGTTGCCTGTCACTTTAATTCTCCCCTCCACTCCCACTCAGACCTCACTGACCTCGGCCTCTTACACTGTTCCAACGAAGCTCAATGTAAGCTCAGGAAACAGCACCTCATCTTTTGATTAGGCACTTTACAGCCTTCTGGGCTCAACATCGAGTTCAACAATTTTGGACCATAACCTCTGCCCCTATTTTTTTTTTCACATGGCAGTTGTTGATGTTTCTGCCATTCCCATTTATGCTTGCACCATCATCCCTTTTGTCTTTTAATCTCTCCTGCCTTCCATCCTATCACAGACTTTCCCTTTTGTTCTTTCCTCCCCTCCCCCTTTTCCCTGCCCCTGCACTTTCAGATCCCCCTTCTTTCATTGGTTGGGCCAGCCCATGTGATCCCAGGGGTGCTTGCGAACCGCCTGCGCCCCTGAAATACGTGGGCCTCTACACATTTCTATGCATAAAAGCCCAGGAGCGTGAGTGTTACATCGTTATATTATTACATCATTAAATGGAACTACTTGTTACATCGTTATATGGAACTACTTTGGTTAGTGTATTTATATTGCTATGTGGCACACTGTGAAAGGCAGTGCGCAGTGCAAGGTCGGACATCTTGTATCACTCCGCACCATGCGGCAGCAACATCATAAAAGCAAGAATACAACTGAGTGAAAGTCGTAAACTAAATGAGTTAAAAGTGTCTGTATTACATAGTAATAAGAACACAAGGAGACACAACATGGTGGTAGTGGTATAAGTGAGTACAACTTGTGCCATATGAACTACGAATAAGACGAAAAGTGCATATATGAGTTGATCGTGAGTGACGGTGTCTGTGGTGATTGAGCGTGAATCGTATGGGCAACTAAGATGGCGGCTGCCGCTGCACTGACTGCGCAAATGCAACCCCTCATGAACTGGGAAGCCGACGATATAGTGGAGGCATTCTGCAAGTTCAAACAGAAATGTGACCTTACATTGAAAAGCTTCCTGAAGGGTACTGCCAACGAAGAAAAGGTTAGTTACATTCTGTTGTGGACAGGAGAAAAAGGTCTAGATTTGTATAATAGCTGGAGTTTGACTGAAGAGGAAAAGGAAAACCCTGCGACAATCTTTGAGAAATTCAGCAACCATCTAGAGCCTAAATCCAATCACCGTATACACAGATACAAATTCCAGAGTCTAAGACAGGAACCCGGTGAAACAGCTGACAATTTCCTGACAAGGCTGAGAAATGAATCCAGCAAGTGTGCATTTAAGGAAATGGAGGAAAGGCTTGTGGACCAGCTGATATGGGGGTCAGCGCATGCAGAGGTACAAAAAGCCCTGATAGGGAAAGAAAAGCTCGAAATAACAGAGGCTATAGATACTGCGAGAGCTCATGAAGCCATGAAGCAGCAAATGAGAACGCTGATTTCTCAAACGGCTGACATGCGGACGGCTTCTGAGACGGACAACAGAGTGGATACAGTGAGAGAAAAGTACAACACACAAAGACATGCACATGACAACGGGAGAAACGTGCAGAAACTGTGGAAGACCGCATGATTATACAGACAGGAGGAAATGTCCAGCATATGGAACAAGCTGCAATGCATGTGGCAAACTAAACCACTGGGAAAAGAGGTGTAGAACGAAGAAAGAAGGAACATACATCAAAAACAAAGGCGGACAGCAGAACCAGAGAAAGAAACACAATATCCATGCTATGGATGAACAGGATGATGATGATTATGGTCATGACAATACACTAAACATTGAAACCATAAAGGTACAGCTTCACGAGATGTCCAGAGCGGAAAATACTCCGAAGAGAGAATTGCACACCATCATCCAAATCGAAAAGAGGGTCAAAGGTCAGCCCACAACCATCAACTTAAAGTTGAAGCTGGACACAGGGGCTCAGAGCAACATTCTCCCATTGTGACTGTACCAGCAGGTCTTTCCCGAAAACTTGAGAGAAGATGGCTACCCGAAAAAGGGTTGCTTAAAGGCAAGTAATGTCATGCTGACAGCATACGGGGGGAGTGAGATTAAACAACTCGGAACAACCTTTGTCAAAGGGACACATAAAAGAAAGAACATCAACTGCATGTTCTATGTCACCGACACTGAGGGGCCAGCGATCCTGGGATTAAACAGCTGTGAGAAGTTGAGATTGATCTCAGTGAATCACGAGCTGACGGAAACATCACTGAGGATAGACAGCAACACCCCGCTGGAGAATCGCCCACAAATCAAGAGTAAAAAAGACTTGATAGACATGTATCCGGAATGTTTCGATGATACAGTGGGATGTTTCGGAGATTTCCAATACCACATCACCATCGATCCAGAGGTAAAGCCCGTTATCCATGCTCCACACAAAGTACCCATTGAGCTGAAGACAAAGCTTGAAATAGAGCTAAAGGAGATGGAAGAAAAGAGAGTGATTGTAAAGGTCACTGAACCCACAGACTGGGTAAACTCAATTGTGGTACAAGAAAAGCTAAACGGGCGTCTCAGATTATGTTTGGACCCCAAAGATCTAAACCAGGTGATAAAGAGGGACCACTATCCCACCCCAACGCTGGAGGAGATTACGCCATCACTGGCAGGAGCCAAGGTTTTCTCAAAACTAGATGCCAGAAATGGATATTGGAACGTGAAGTTGGATGAGGAATCAACAACACTGACAACATTCAACACACCATTTGGGCGTTACGAATTCCTGCGGCTACCATTCGGGTTAAAGGTCAGTCAAGATATCTTTCAACAGAAAGTAGACAAGACATACAGAGGCTGTGGAGGAGTTATAGGAATAGCTGATGATATTCAGATCTATGGAGCAGATGAAAGAGACCATGACATGCACCTACATGAGGCCATGGAGCGTACCAGGAAGGCTGGCATCAAGTTAAATGCCGATAAGTGCATAGTTGAAGTCAAGGAATGCCAATTCTTTGGTATGATTTACACACTAGAGGGAGTCAAGCCAAGTCCTGAGAAGATTGCGGCGATTGCTGAAATGAAACCACCCAAAGATAAGAAAGAGCTGAGGAGTTACCTCGGCTTGGTCCAATACATGAGTTCTTTCATCCCAAACATGTCAGAACATACAACAAATCTCAGAGAGCTAATGAAAGAAGATGCCGAATACCAGTGGTCTGAATCACATGAAAGGAATTTCAAACAACTTAAAGAATTGTTGTGCAAAGAAACAAGTCTGTCATATTATGACAGAAGAAAACCAGTCACTCTACAAGTAGACGCTTCTACCAGAGGACTAGGGGCAGCTCTTGTGCAGGAAGGAAAGCCAATAGCTTTTGCATCAAAGGCCTTGACGTCAGTCGAGACGAGATACGCCAACATAGAAAGAGAACTATTAGCAGTAGTGTATGGATGCGAGAAATTCCATACATACCTGTATGGAAGGCAGTTTACAATAGAGAGTGACCATCGTCTACTAGAACAGATCTACAAGAAGAACTTGTGCAAAGCACCTACAAGACTGCAAAGACTACTTTTAAGGCTCCAAAGCTACGACTTCATGCTTAAATATAAGCCAGGAAAGGAAATGGTGCTAGCAGATGCGTTGTCTCGATTGTCACCATATGAGAAACACGAGGTGGAGGGTCTAACAGTAAAATCCACCACCTAGTAAGTGTTACCCCTACAAAGCTCAGTCAAATCAGAGATGAGACTAGCAAAGATGAGGAATTGCAACTACTCACACAACAAATGATACAGGGGTGGCCGGAGAGAATCCAGCAGGTACCGGCGACAATTCGTCAATACTGGACGATTAGAGATGACATCGCAATAGAAGACGGTATTCTCCTTGCTGGATCGAGGATCATCGTGCCAAAGACGATGCAGACAGAACTTCTCCATCTAATACATGAAGGCCACATGGGAATGGAGAAATGCAAGCTGAGAGCCAGATCAGCTGTATACTGGATGGGCATGTACAAAAATATCGAACAGATGGTTTCTGCATGTGGTATATGCCAGAAATACAGAAATGCACAACAGAAAGAGGAGATGATACCTAGTGAAATACCATCAAGACCATGGCACACTGTTGGGGCAGATCTCTTCATGTGCAATCAAGAATGGTACCTCATAGTGACAGATTACTATTCCAAGTTTCCCTTTGTGAGAAGGATAAAAGATCTGAGAGCCACAACTACCACCAGAATTGCAAAGAGCTTATTTGCTGAACAAGGAATCCCGGAAAAGGTAATCTGTGACAATGGAACCCAGTTCACATCGAGTGAATTCAGAGCTCTGGCAGAAAAGTATGGGTTCAAAATAGTAACCTCATCCCCACATTTCCCAAGAGGACACGGGCTCATTGAAAGACAGATCCAGACTGTCAAGAGAACTCTCATCAAAAGCAGTGAGATGGGGGAAGACCAAGACCTTGCCCTCCTATCACTCAGATCAACACCACTGAAAGCAGACATGAAATCACCTGCGGAATTGCTGAATGGGAGGAAGTTTAAGACTACCCTACCAGCAAAAATACGTCCTCCCCAGGACCAGGAGGACTTCAGACAGAAGCTGGCAGAAGCACAAGTCATAGGGAGCAAACATTACGACAAACATGCAAAGATGCTACCAGAATTGCTGAATGGGCAATCAGTGCATGTGCAAGACCCGGTGTTGAAAACCTGGAATCCAGCCAAGGTCATTGGAAAAGCTGATACTCCAAGATCCTACTTCGTAGGGACCGAACCTGGTAACCAATACAGACGGAACAGACTCCACCTCAGACCTTCACCTGAACTGGTTAAGCAGCAGACAACATCAGCAACATCAACAACATCAGCTACCACAAGCAGTACAATGCCAGAAACAAGCGCCACAAATCAAACAACCACGAGCATGCACACTCCAACCCCAAGTGCGACAGCAACAACAACAAGAGCGAAACACACCAAAACACCGCAGAGAGGAGTGGTCACCACCAAATCCACAAGATGGAGGGACAACATCCAACCACCTGAGCGATATCACGAATAAGAAAAGAAAACTCACGATTCTTTATATTTGATAATAATAGTTTAGATATAATATTTTTTAAATTAAATTAAATTTCATGTTTTAGTTTTTTTTGAGAAAGAGGGATGTTACATCGCTATATTATTACATCGTTAAATGGAACTACTTGTTACATCGTTATATGGAACTACTTTGGTTAGTGTATTTATATTGCTATGTGGCACACTGTGAAAGGCAGTGCAAGGTCGGACATCTTGTATCACTCCGCACCATGCGGCAGCAACATCATAAAAGCAAGAATACAACTGAGTGAAAGTCGTAAACTAAATGAGTTAAAAGTGTCTGTATAACATAGTAATAAGAACACAAGGAGACACAACAGTGAGTCTCCGTGGATCCCGAGGCAGAAGGTAGGCACGGTTTTTATTTGCGGATCGGAGGCATTTCCCCGAGGGAAGCCTCTGACCCAAATTCAGGCCCAATATAAGCTAAATGGCACAATTTTAAAGAAGGTGCAGGAACAGAGAGACCTGTGGGTGTATGTGCACAAATCTGTGAAGCTGGCAGGACAAGTTGAGAAGGCTGTTAAAAAAGCATATGGGATCCTTGGCTTTATAAATAGAGGCAAAGAGTACAAAAGCAACAGTTATGCTAAACCTTTATAAAATGCTGGTTAGGCCCCAGCTGGAGTACTGTGTCCAATTTTGGGCACCACACTTTAGGAAGGATGTCAAGGCCTCAGAGATGGTGTAGAGAAATTTACTAGAATGGTAACAAGGATGGGGGACTTCAGTTACATGGAGAGACTGGAGAAGCTGGAGTTCTCCTTAGAGCAGAGAAGGTTAAGAGGAGGTTTGATAAAGGTGTTCAAAATCATGAAGAGTTTTGATAGAGTAAATAAGGAGAAACTGTTTCCAGTAGCAGAAGGTTCAGTAACCAGAGGACATAGATTTACGGTAATTGGCAAATAAACAGAGGTGACATGAGGGAAAAAAAATTACACAGCGAGTTGTTATGACCTGGAATATACTGCCTGAAAGGGTGGTAGAAGCAGATTCAATAGCAACCTTCAAAAGGAAATTGGATAAATACTTGAAGGGGAATTTGCAGGGTTATGGGGAAAGAGCAGGGGTGTGGGACTAGTTGGATAGCTCTTCCAAATAGCTGGCACAGGCATGATGGGCCAAATGGTTTTCTTCTGTACTATATCATTCTATGATTCTACTGCGGCAGAGTGGCACTTTTTCATTTCCCATACCAACAATTCTTAAACCTGCCTAAGTGGCATTGCTAATTAGTTCCAATTTAGGGGTAGTTTTGGGTGTTGGATTGAGATTGCCAAGCTTATTTCATATTGGGGTTTTGTAGCCAGCAGCAGAGGAGACTTTCATACCATTAGTTTGTACTGGATTTAAATTAGGTCTCAAAAGTGAAAAGCCAGTGTCTAACCCACTGTGCCACCTACATAGCTTTTGCAATGGGGGCGATGTGGTCAGAAGAAAAAGTGAAGTTGAGAATGGGGATAGCGAAGAATGACGAATGATGGAGGCATCAAAGAGGTAATAGCTGTTGAGTACATTTGCAATACATATGTAAAGATGTTCACCGCTTTTTGAAAGGTATGAAGGAGCAAATTGTAGTGATTGAACCATTGCATTGCTAAAGGATTGGAGGTGGTGTGTACTGAGGACATGCAATGTGAGGAAAGTTTATGACTGTTGAGTGGAATTGTCAGTAAAAGAGTGAACGTGGTTGAATGACGAGTGGAGGAAGTCATTGATATGAAAAAGGAACAGTGCATTAATGGAAAAATTGTCAGAGGATGAGCTATCAACTGCAGCATAGATAAAGCAATTTGAGAGGAAACTAGATAACCGTAACATTAGTGGGAGTCTTGTTTAGAAGTGCACCAGGTCAGATCTTGTCAAAGCCTTTGAAGTTGTGAAAGGCAATGATAAATGATTCTTCAAAGTATTCTCAGCCCTAACGAAAATACACACCATTGGGTCGTTTTTTCTTTCTCTCTCTGTTTCACTTACTTTCTGTCTTTCCTGTCTTAACTCATTTCATTTTACCTTTTTCTCTTCCCCTTTTCTTACTCCTTTGTTTTTACCCTTCACTCCTCTTTGTTTCTACACCCTTTTAGTTTCACCCCGACAGTGTCAGCCAGTGGCTCAGTGGGTAGCACTCTCGCCTTTGAGTCAGAAGGTTGTGGGTTCAAGTCTCACTCCAGGGACTTGAGCACTAAAATTTAGGCTGACACTCCAGTGTAGTGCTGAGGGAGTGCTGCACTGTTGGGGGTGCCGTCTTTCAGATGAACTGTTAAACCAAGGCCTAGTTTGCTCTCTCAGGTGGATGTAAAAGATCCCATGGCATTATTTCAAAGAAGAGCAGGGGAGTTATCCCCAGTGTCCTGAACAATATTTACCCCTCAATCAACATCACTAAAAACAGATTATCTGGTCATTATCACATTGCTGTTTGTGGGTGCTTACTGTGTGCATATTGGCTGCCGTGTTTCCCACATTACAACAGTGACTGCACTCCAAAAGTACTTCATTGGCTGTAAAGCACTTTGAGAGGTCTGGTGGTCATGAAAGGCACTATATAAATGCAAGTATTTCTCACAATTGTGAGCATGGGAAGCAGTTCAGGCAGCTGAAGTGCCCCAGAGGGGAAAAAATAAAGGGGCCGTTGGCTGCTGTTGCATCACTGCAGATTTTTTTGTGAGAAAATGATTGCATATGGATTTTTTTTCATGAAATGTAATTTGGGAGAAGGATTTTGTGTATTATCGAATAACAAAGCTAGACATTCAGAGGGGGGAGGGTGAACAGCCAGAGGTCGTAGTCCATATTGGTACCAACTGCATAGGTAGAAAGAGGAATGAGATCCTGCAGGCAGATTTTAAGGAGCTAGGAAAGAGATTAAATAGCAGGATCTCAAAAGTAGTAATCTCCAGATTGCTCCTGGTGTCATGAGTGAGTGAGTACAGGAATAGGAGGATAGAGCAGATGAATGCATGGCTGGAAAGATGGCACAGGAGGGAGGGCTTCAGATTCCTGGGACATTGGGGCCAGTTCTGGGGGAGGTGGGACCTGTACAGGCCGGACGGGTTGCACCTCAACACGGACAGAATCAATATCCTCACAGGGAGGAGTGCTGTTGGGGAGAGTTTAAACTAATTTGGCAGGGGGATGGGCACCAGGATGTAACATTAGAAAGGGGAAATAAAGTGCTCAAAGGATTGGGAGGGGCAGAGAGCACTAAAGTAAGAAATGGTGAGGTATTAGGTGGGGTCAGACTAAGAGAGAATACTGGATGGTCTAAGATGGGTTTACAGTGTATGTATGTGAATGTACGAAGCGTAGTAAATAAGGTTGGTGAGCTGCAGGCACAAATAGCCACATGGGAATATGATTTTGTGGCAATAACTGAGACCTGTAATAGTGTAAAGGGCAGAGAAGGGGAAGAATTTCTGAAGTGTGTTCAGGAGAACTTTCTTGATCAGTACGTTTCCGGCCCGACGAGGGAGGAGGCATTGCTGGATCTGGGTCAAGTGGAGGAAGTGTCAGTAGGTGAACACTTAGGGATCATAGTATCATAAGATTTAGATTAGCTATGGAAATGGACAGGGAACAATCTAGAGTAAAAATGTTTAACTGGGGGAAGGCCAATTTCATTGGGATGAGAACGGATCTGGCCCGGGTAAACTGGAATCAAAGATTGGCAGGCAAAACTGTAATGGAACAATGGGCTGCCTTTAAAGAGGAAATAGTTCAGGTACAGTTGAGGTACATTCCCACGAGAGGGAAAGGCAGGGCAACTAAAGTCAGGTCTCCCTGGATGACGAAACAGATAGAGAATATGATGTAGCAGAAAAGGAGCGCGTATGACAGATGTCAGGTTGCAAATACATATGAGAATCAGGCTATATGTAGAAAGGTCAGCGGAGAAGTGAAAATGAAAATAAGAGGGGCAAAAAGAGGGTATGAGAATAGAATGGCAGCCAACATAAAAGGTAATTCAAAAGTCTTCTGATATACCTTAAATAGCTACAGAGACTGGTAGTTATAACTCAAACAGTTGGCCTTTAATAGCTTAGAACTGGACAGAACAGAACACACATGTTAGCCTTCTGACCAGCTTCTCAGAAGTGAACTAGGAGGCGGAGCCAGGGGCGAAGTAACAGATCAGGACAATCAATGGCACAGCAGAGTGGTATACAGTACATCAGCATTCCTGGCCAACCAAGAAAACAGCAGAGTTACAATAGATTACAATAGGAAACTATACACAGGTAGAATAAGGTATATACTTATAAGACTTATTTCACCACATTCACCCCTCCTATAAGTTAAGTCTGACCGGGGGTTTTACAGTTGGTAGTGAGCGACGTAGCGTCGGCCGAGGAACCTCTTGGGGGACTTGCTCAGGTTCCTCCGCCGTCCCGGCGTCTGCTGGGTTTTCCAAAACGACGTTTTGTACGTCTTGTACCTCCGGGCATCCCACCCCCACAGGCGGCGCATCACGGTGCTCCACACCCGCATCTTCGCTAGCAGCATCACTCTCTCTCTCTTCTCCTGCCGGAGCCAGGTCCTTTATTGAAACAGTATCCTCACGTCCATCAGGGTATTGAATATATGCGTACTGAGGTTTGGCGTGGAGGAGCTGTACTTCCTCCACTAGGGGATCAGTCTTATGACCTCTCACATGTTTTCGTAGCAGTACAGTGCCCGGGGACATCAACCACCCGGGTAGTGAAATACCTGAGGAAGATTTCCTGGGGAAACCGAACATCCTCTCATGAGGAGTAGCATTTGTTGCGGTGCACAGCAGAGACCTTATGGAATGCAGTACATCGGGAAGAACTTCCTGCCAGCGAGAGGTCGGTAGGCCTTTCAATTTTAAAGACAGAACGACTGCCTTCCACACTGTCGCATTCTCCCTCTCAACCTGCCCATTGCCCCGGGGGTTGTAGCTAGTGGTTCTACTAGTAGCAATCCCTTTTGATAGTAAGAACCGGCGTAACTCATCACTCATAAACGACGTCCCTCTGTCGCTATGGATATAGTTGGGCATACCGAACAGACAGAATAAGTTGCAGAGGCTTTTGATTACTGTAGCACTGGTCATGTCCGGGCAGGGAATGGCAAAGGGGAAACGAGAGTATTCGTCTATAACGTTGAGGAAATAGACATTACGATCAACCGATGGGAGAGGACCTTTGAAATCAAGGCTTAGGCGCTCGAATGGCCGAGTTGCCTTGATGAGGTGAGCTTGTTCGAGCCTGTAGAAGCGGGGTTTGCATTCCGCACAAACGCGGCAGGCTCTGGTCATCGTTCGGACCTCCTCAATGGAGTAGGGTAAGTTGCGAGACTTGATGAAGTGATTCAATCGGGTGATTCCTGGGTGGCAGAGTGCGTCGTGGAGACTTTGGAGCTTGTCAGTACTAAGGCTGGCACATACCCCTCGAGATAGGGCATCGGGTGGCTCGTTGAGTGCTCCTGGCCTGTACATAATATCGTAGTCGTAAGTGGACAGTTCTATCCGCCATCTTAGGATCTTGTCATTTTTTATCTTGCCTCTCTGCTTCGTGTTAAACATGAAGGCCACAGACCGCTGGTCAGTGAGGAGTGTGAGACGTTTGCCGGCGAGATAATGTCTCCAATGTCTGACCGCCTCGATAATTGCTTGTGCTTCCTTCTCAACGGAAGAATGCCTGACTTCAGGACCCTGTAGTGTACGGGAAAAGAAGGCTACCGGTCTCCCGGCCTGGTTGAGGGTTGCAGCCAACGCGAAATCAGAAGCATCGCACTCTACCTGGAAGGGTATCCTCTCATCTACAGCACATACCACGGCCTTTTCAATGTCCCGTTTGATGTTGGTGAATGCCTCCTGCGCTTCTACTGATAGAGGGAAGGACATCGACTTGATAAGGGCTCGGGCTTTGTCCGAATAGTTGGCCACCCACTGAGCACAATAAGAGAAGAATCCCAGACACCTTCTTAAGGCCTTAGGGTTATGTGGCAGTGGTAGTTCTTTAAGCGGGCGTAATCGTTCAGGGTCTGGCCCGATTACCCCATTCTCTACCACACAGCCGAGAATACACAGACGAGTAGTGTTGAAAGTACATTTGTGCTCGTTATAGGTCAGGTTTAGCTTTTGGGCAGTCTCTAGAAATTTAGCGAGATTCCGGTCATGCTCCTGTTGGTCGCGTCCACAGATAGTAACATTGTCCAGGTACGGAAATGTTGCCTCCAACGCATTCTCATCTACCATACGGTCCATTTCCCGTTGGAAAACGGAAACTCCATTCGTGACCCCGAAGGGTACCCTAAGGAATTGGTACAGGCGCCCATTTGCTTCAAAAGCCGTATAAGGACGGTCATCTACTTTTATGGGGAGCTGGTGATAGGCAGACTTTAAGTCAATAGTGGAAAACACACGATACTGGGCAATCTGGTTCACCATCTCGGAGATGCGAGGCAAGGGATAAGCGTCTAGTTGCGTATATATGTTGATGGTCTGGCTGTAGTCGACCACGAGCCGTTTCTTTTCGTTAGTTTTAACCACCACTACCTGAGCACGCCACGGGCTATTACTATTTTCATGATACCCTCCCGCTGTAGCCTTCCTACTTCTTCTTTTATAAATTTTTTATCTTCCGAACTGTACCGTCGACTTTTGGTCGCGATAGGTCTACAGTTTGGGGCGAGGTTCGCAAACAGGGATGGCGGGCTTATCTTTAAAGTGGAGAGGCCGCAAACTGTGAGCGGGGGCTGGGATCCGCCATATGCAAGTGTGACGCTCTCGTGGTGGCACTGGAAATCTAGGCCTAGAATTAGTTTCACGCAGAGCTGCGGCAACACAAGGAGTTTAAAATCTTTATACTCTGTGCCCTTAACAGTCAGTGTTACTTTACAGAAACCGATTACCTCCGAAGTGAGGGACTTAGATGCCATCGCGATTTTGCTCCGGGTAGGGTACACCTTTAGTGAGTACGGTTTGATGAGGCTAGGGTGAATAAAACTCTCAGTACTCCCGCAATCAATTAAACACTTCGTCGGGTGTCTGTTTACCTTAACGTCCATCATAGACTTTGATAGTGGATGCGGTCTGGATTGGTCAACCGTGACTGAGGCTATCGTAGATCGGTAGGCGGCCGCTGAGACGGTATCAAATTCTGGGACCACGTGTAGGGCCGCGGAGACTGTATCAGGTACGGGATTCCCCTTACATACCTTGCTGAAATGTCCCCATTTCTTGCACTTGAAACATGTGGCGTCTCTCGCAGGACATCGGTGTCTGGGGTGCTTGAGCTGGCCGCAGAAGTAGCATCTTGGTCCGCGGGACATCGCTGCAGTGGTGGGGCTGGGTGGAGACTCCCGTGGTGTAGGGCTGGTCCAAGGCCCAGGCGGAGAGGATGGCGCCTCCTCGCTCGGCGCGCACGAGGCTGAGAGGGCCGCATGGCCTGACGCATAGGTCTCGGAGTTCTTCTGCGCCACATCCAGCGATCGAGCTGTAGCCACGTCCGTCTTTAGATCCAGAGTGTGCCTTTCAAGCAACCTCTGCCTAATGTAATTCGATCGAAGGCCCGATATAAACGAATCGCGAACCGCTTCTTCCTGGTACAAAATGGCCGTCACGGCCTTGTAGTTGCAGTCCTTCGCCAGGGCCTTTAGATTCTGTAGAAAATCATCCAGCGATTCCTCCGGTAGTTGCCTGCGGGTAGCCAAGAGATGCCTGGCATACACCTCGTTAACAGGCTTCAGGCATTGGGCCTTGAGAGTCGCGAGTGCATCCTCGTGTGTAGAAGCGTCCTCGATTAGCGAGTAAGCCCGATGACTTACTAGGTTAGTCAGTAGGCCCAGTTTGTTGGCCCCATCATCGAGCGATGCAATGAAATGTTCGAAACACCGGAGCCAATGTGCGAATTTCTTCGATGCGTCCGCCGAATGTGGATCACTGTCTAGACGCTCCGGCTTCAGGAGCCTGTCCATCCCTGGAAGTAATAAACTATTAAAATTGATATACCTTAAATAGCTACAGAGACTGGTAGTTATAACTCAAACAGTTGGCTTTTAATAGCTTAGAACTGGACAGAACAGAACACACATGTTAGCCTTCTGACCAGCTTCTCAGAAGTGAACTAGGAGGCGGAGCCAGGGGCGAAGTAACAGATCAGGACAATCAATGGCACAGCAGAGTGGTATACAGTACATCAGCATTCCTGGCCAACCAAGAAAACAGCAGGGTTACAATAGATTACAATAGGAAACTATACACAGGTAGAATAAGGTATATACTCATAAGACTTATTTCACCACATCTTCTATAGGCATATAAATAGTAAAAGGGTAGTAAGAGTGGGGCCGATTAAGGATAAAAAAGGAGAGGGTATGGCTGAGGTACTAAACGAGTACTTTGCATCTGTCTTCACCAAGGAAGAGGATGCTGCCATAGACATAGTGAAGGAGGAGGTAGTGGAGACAATTGATAGAATAAAAATTGATAAACAAGAGGTATTAGAAAGGCTGGTTGTAATTAAAGTAGACAAATCACCAGGAGCGGATGGGATGCATCCTAGGATGCTGAGGGAATTGAGGGTGGAAATCGCGGAGGTACTGGCCATAATATTCCAATCCTCCATAGATACGGGGGTGATGCCAGTGGACTGGAGAATTGCAAATGTTACACTATTGTTCAAAAAAGGGTGTAAAGATAAGCCCAGCAACTACAGGCCAATCAGTTTAACCTCGGTAGTGGGGAAGCTTTTAGAAACAGTAATCAGGGACAAAGTTAACAGTCACTTGGATAGATGCAGATTAATTAAGGAAAGACAGCATGGATTTGTTAAAGGCAAATCGTGTTTTGATCGAGTTTTTTGATGAGGTAACAGAGAGGGTTGATGAGGGTAATGCGGTTGATGTAGTGTACATGGATTTCCAAAAGGCGTTCGACAAATAGCCTTGCCAGCAAAGTTGAAGCCCATGGAATAAAAGGGACAGTGGCGGCATGGATGCGAAATTGATTAAGTGACAGGAAACAGAGAGTAGTGGTGAACGGTTGTTTTTCGGACTGGTGGAAGGTGTTCTCCAGGAGCCGGTTCCAGGACCACTGTTTTTCTTGACATATATTAATGACTTGGATGTGGGTGTACAGGGCACAATTTCACAATTTGCAGATGACACAAAACTTGGAAGTATAGTGAACAGTGAGGAGGAGAGTGATAGACTTCAGGAAGACATAGACAGGCTGGTGAAATGGGCGGATACATGGCAGATGAAATTTAACGCAGAAAAGTGTGAAGTGATACATTTTGGTAGAAAGAATGGGGAGAGGACATATAAACTAAATGGTACAATCCTAAAAGGGGTGCACGAACATAGAGACTGAGGGGTATGTGTGCACAAATCGTTGAAGGTGGCAGGGCAGGTTGAGAAAGCAGTTAAAAAGGCTTACGGGATCCTGGGCTTCATAAATAGAGGTATAGAGTACAAAAGTGTGGAAATTATGATGAACCTATATAAAACACTGCTTCAGCCCCAACTGGAGTACTGTGTCCATTTCTGGGCACCGCACTTTAGGAAGGATGTGAAGGCCTTAGAGAGGGTGCAGAAAAGATTTACGAGAATGATTCCAGGGATGAGGGACTTCAGTTACGTGGATAGACTAGAGAAGCTGGGGTTGTTCTCCTTGGAGCAGAGAAGATTGAGAGGAGATTTGATAGAGGTGTTCAAAATCATGAGGGGTCTGGGCAGAGTAGATAGAGAGAAACTGTTCCCATTGGCAGATGGGTCGAGAAGCAGAGGACACAGATTTAAGGTGATTGGCAAAAGAACCAAAGGCGACATAAGAAAAAAAAAATTTACGCAGCGAGTGGTTAAGATCTGGAATGCACTTCTTGAAAGGGTGGTGGAGACAGACTCAATCTTATTTCTCAAAAGGGAGTTGGATAAGTATCTGAAGGAAAAAAAATTGCAGAGCTATGGGGAAAGGGCGGGGAAGTGGGACTAGCTGAAGTGCTCCTGAAGAGAGCTGGCATGGGCTTGACGGGCCAAATAGCCTTCTTCCGATTCTATGACAATAGCCAATTAGAAATGTGAAAACACAAATCCTTAACCAACGAGGAAGTAGAACGACACTTAACTAATGAGAAAAAAAATTGATAGATTCGATGATTATGACATAGATAGTAGACGTGACACAGATGATAGTTACAAGAAAATCTGTTATAGACAAGTACAGCAACAACTTGCATTTATAGCACCTTTAGTGTAGAAAAATGACCAAAGTGATTCACAGAGGTGTAAGGAAAAAATGGAAAGTAAGTCAAGAAGGAAAGATTAGGATGTATTACCAAAAGTTTCATCAGAGGTAAATTTTAAGCAAGATCTTAAATGAGGAGAAGGAAGTGGAGAAGTATAAGGACTTAGGGAGAGAATTCCAGATCATGGGGCTCAGGCGGCTAAAGGCACAGCTGTCAATGGTGGAGCAAAGGGAGGGGGGAGGAACAAGATGGCAGAGTGAGGGGAACAGAGGGCTGGATTTTGCTAGCCCTGAGGAGGCAGGTTTGAAGGCGGGTCAGGTGGGAAAGTTGCAAAAAATGGCGGTGGGCTCCGATCCCGCCTTTATCCCGCCTGTGCGCTGATGTGCCTCAATAAATCCGAGACTCGATGTTAGCGAAACAAAACAAGGCTTTTATTGACTTAGAAGGTAACACACAGGAGAGAGGTATCTTCCATCCAGAGCTCTGCCGTACTGGATGTGCTGCAGGCTGGGCCAGCTTACATAGGGGCCAGGTATGGGCGGAGCCCTACACATAGTACAATACAATGGTGAGGAAACGGAACAGAGGTAAGGGAAATGAAACTGAAACCAACCACAGTCACAGGCAGTGATGAATGGAATATTTCATCACATGCGCAACTTTCCCAAATGCGGGCTTGCAGACTCCGTTTCGGTCCCTCAACGTGCAGCTGGTGTGTAACCACAAGAAGGAAATTTTGCATGTTTGCACCAAGTACCCTGGCAGTTGCCATGACTCGTTCATCCTGCGGCAGTCTAGTGTGCCTCCGCTCTTCAGTCCGTCAAACCAACTTTGTGGATGGCTACTTAGAGACAAGGGCTATCCCCTGAAGACGTGGCTAATGACGCCGTTCAGGAGGCCATCCAACAAAGCTGAGGAGCGCTACAACTCCAGCCACATTTCGACCAGATCCATTATTGAGCAAACCATCGGCTTGCTGAAGATGCGATTCAGATGCCTTGATAGATCAGGTGAATCCCTGCAGTACTCAGCAGCCAGGGTCTCCAGAATCGTCGTGGTCTGCTGTGCACTTCACAACATGGCACAGCATCGTGGCTTGCAGCTGCCTGAGGGACAAGTGGCTCAGCTCATAGCCTCCTCAGATGAGCATGAAGATGAGGAGGATGAGGATGAGGAGGAGAGTGAGAACGAAGACCTTGCGGAGGCGCATCAACCAGTGGCAGCAGCACGTGAGAACATTGCTGGCCGGGACGCAAGGGATGCACTCATCTTGGCCAGATTTGCTTAGGCTGCCCAATCAAACACATTTGGCTCGCACCTTCTTACCACACCATCGACAATGGACAAGAACCTGCGGCTTCCTATCACTCTGACCGCCATACTGACAATTCCAAGTCGCCCCGAGCCCTCAATATGGAACTTCCATTTGTGAAATGACACAGCCCAGAACTTCAACAGTTTGCCATCACTTCATTTTATAACATTCAGTAAAGGATGGCATTTCACAATTAAACACAACAGAACAACCAAGTGACTACCCTTGTGACTACTTATGCTTTATCTTCCTCTTACGCGTGCTCCTATGTGGTACTTCCCCTGTGGCTTCAGCAGATGTGGAGGCCACTTGCTCACTTTCATGCTGCTCCTGCCTCGACACCTTTGGTGGGCATCCTCTGGGGTTGCGAGCCTCTGAGGGCTCGCCAACAGTCTGCTGCTCCTGCGGCTGTGCAGGGGCTGAGACGCCCATCTCAGTTTGTTGAGGACTCTGGTGGGGCTCTGACCAAGGGCTCCGCAGTGGCATGGGAGTGTGAGTGCTTGAAGAGGAGCCCCCACTTCCTTGTTGTCTGCCACTAACATCCCTCTCATGGGTCAGCCCCACTTCAGAGCTAGCAAGTGGCTTGACAGCACCTTGCTGCACTTCAAGGGGGCCATAAGGACCCATTTCTGCACTGGCAGTCCTACTCCAGAGGACTTCCATGAAGCTCTGGTTTCTCTGCTCAATAGCTGCCCATCGCTCCTCCAGAGATGTCAGTCTATTCTGAACAATGACCGTGTTTTCAAGACCCTGGCGACTTAGCTCCTCCATGGCCGTAGCCATCCTCTCCTCTACCATAGCCATCCTCTCCTCTATGGTAGCCATCCTTTCCACGGAGGTTGCCATCCTTCCCGTGGTGATGCGTTCATGCGCCAATGCCTCCACAAAGGCTCTGCTCATGTTAGCAATGGACTCCTCCATCCTCTCCACACTCACATTGACCCTGGAGACAAAATCTGCCAGGGACTCCTGCACCTGTTCCTGGAGTTCCATCACCGCTCTCCTTCTGGATGGACCCGGAGGCACAGGGTTGACATGCAGTGGAGCCGAGCTGGGAGCATCCTGCGGCCTCCGATGAGGACTCTCCACTGCTGTCCCTGTCTCCACAATCTGCTGAGGCTCACTTGTGAGCTGTGATACACCAGGTGACAAAACTACTCTATGTCCCAAAGGTCTCACCGAGGTGTGAGTGTCGGCGCTGGTGCTGGGTGCGCTTAATTCTGGTGACGCTGCGCCCTCAGAGGTTGCAGCTTCCTCTGAGGAGTCTTCTGGCTCAGGCTCTTCCTCCTGGGCAGTGGGGAGGGGGGCTGTCGATGGTCCTGTGGGGGAGTAAAAGAAAGAGTTAGACATGTGATATAAACATTGCATGCACATGGAATTGTGCAGATGATCATAAATCAATCTGTTAGAGCATCAGAATCAATATCAGTCACTCATGCAATGTCAATGAGAGAGATGCAAAACTATTCTGTCACCAGCTTGCTCTGATGCGCCCGTCTGTCAGTCCCCCACTTGCACATCCTCCTCGGCTCCCACGATCTTGAGGGCCGTCTCCTCAGTGCTGGTGAGCTGGGCTATTAAGGGTGGCCCTCCTGTCTTCGCCCTTTCCCTCTTGTTGTGGGCTCTCTTTTCCTGCAATGAGGGACACAAGTGGAGTTTGAGTGAGAATGATGGAGTGAGTGTAGAGAATCCATAGCATATGCTTAGAAGGACACAAAGATGGAGTGAGGTCCCAAGACCAAGGGCCCTCCCTGTGTGTTGTTCGTTGTCATAGCATAACAATGATAGGGAGTGTGAGGGCAGTATAGTTGAATAGTTAAGTGAATGTGTACATAGAGAGAGAGGGAATGGTTAAGGGTGCAAGGGATGTAAGGGTCAAGTGGGATGTGGAGGAGGAGGTTGACAATGCAGAGTGCTGGTCATGAGAGGCGATGGAGATTAGATTGAGGGTAATGGTGATGTCATACTCACTTTTCCTGTGCGGAGAAGTTCATTAAACCTCTTTCTGCACTGTTCTGCTGCACATTGATCTTGAACTGACCTCCTGTGCCACTTGCAGCCACACAGCTTTGGTCTGCTGGGGAGGTTTTTTCCTCCCAGAGGAAGGAAACAGCACCTCTTTCTGAGCTCTGGCCCCCTCCTCCAGAGCATGAAGGGAGTCCTCATCAAACCGGGGTGCGGCCTTGAACCTTGAAGTTGACATATCAGCAGCATAAATCCCTTAGAAGTATCCCAAATAAAAGTTCTAAGGCAGAAAATGAACCAAGGCTGCTTGCAGCCCTTAAATGCAGCTGCATAAATGACGTCATCAGAGGCGAGTTTCAGGACCAAAAGACTCATTGGGCCAGGGGTTCGCACACGCTGGGAATCAATTGCCCAATTAGGGCAAAATCGCTAAATTATCCTGCCTGACATCGGAGGCGGGAGCAGGAACCGCCGACCACCTCACCTGCCCCCAATGGCAAACTCCAGAGTGTTTGTGTTGGGGGGAGGGGAATAGTAGAGCTGGAAGAAGTTAGAGATAGGGAAAGGAGAGACCATGTAGTGATTTAAACACAAGGATGAGATTTTTAAATTTGAGACGTTGGGGGACTGGGGGCCATTGGAGATTTTTAAATTTGAGATGTTGGGGCACAGGGGTGATGAAGAAGTAGGTCTTGGTGAGGGACAGGATACAAGCAGCAGAGTTTTGGATAAGATTAAATTTACAGAGGGTGGACAATGGGAGGGTGGCCAGAAGATCATTGGAGCAATTGATGAGAATTTCAGCAGAAGATGGGCTGAGATAGGGAGAAGATATAGTGTCAGAAATTCAGGTCAGAATTGAACTAGACACCAAAGTTACAAATAGTATGGTTCAGCCTGCGACTGTAGTCGGCAAGATAGGATGGAGCTGGTGGTGAAGACATAGATTTGTGATGGGGGCCAAAGACGACAGCTTCAGTCTTCCCAATGTTCAGCTAGAGGATATTGCGGCATATACAAGACTAGAGAAACAGTTTGACAGTATAGAAGTAGTGGAGGTCTTGAGGGAGGTAGTAGAGAGGTACAGCTGGATGTCATCAGCATACACGTGGAAGCTGACGACATGTTTACAAATGATGTCGTCAAGGGGCAGCATATTGATGAGGAAAGAAGGGGGCCAAGGAATCTTTGGGAAACTCTGGAGGGATGGTACGGGGGTGGGAAGAGACAGATTTACATGCAGCAAAACCTTGCTACTACATCTCTCATATTAATAAACTCTACAATCCCAGTGGAAGTTTAGTATAATCAGTGGAGGCGTTTGAGAGCAGGAATTTCCACAATAATTTTGCCATTTTAATTGCAGACCACGGAAAATTAATCAGAGAGCCATTCCACTAGCTCCATGCTGATTGCTGGCACTTCTGAGATTTTCAACCTGAAGTTACGACAATCGAATATGTCCAACTAAATATGGGTGGGCATATTCAAAGTAGGTGGGAATGATGCGGTGACACCACATATCATATTTCCTGCCATTCCCACCATGGCAACACAGGACGCAAGTTACAGCAGTATGTTACTGGCATTCAGTGTTTCTAAGTCCAGTAGAAGGCCTATTGAAAATGGCTATTGGAAGGCCCATCGAAATGTAATTTTCCCCTCTGCAGGAATTGGATAGATCACAGAGCAATCAATACACTCCATGCAGTACAAAAACACATTTTTTTAAATACAGTGCCTTTCTGGAAATGTAGTCCCACAGGCAGCTGGCCCATCAACACTGCTGCAGGACGGCTGTGGCCATTTCCCCTTCTTCTTCGCCTCCTCCCCCACCCCCCGAAGTACACTACCTGGCACGAACAAGACCTCATCTGCTAATGAAACTGACCTCAGAAAATTCACCACGGTCACTGGCAGAAAAGTCAGGTGACCACAAAACTTGCCATGCCAACTTTACACCAGGTATATGCTACTTTTTATAAAGAGGTTTGGCTGTACTTCCAGTTCTTTAGGTGCAAATTTCTGCTGTTCTACTAATTTCTACATTTTGTCCCTTACACGTAACTGATGGTACAGTGAGTCAAGCTATAAGTATGTCCAATTATTCGTGTCATTCTTTTACTCTGTTTTGACCCAATGCAGATCAAGTGACGGGACTCTGTGCAAAGGTAGTGAGTAATCTGGTAATGCACTGAAACATAATAACCTTGTGCTACCCTTGTAACTCTGTGTGATCAGCGATGGTTCAGATAATGCCTGCTTTCACAGTTCGTGTTGTCTCACCTCATTGACTGAGTTAGTGTTTAGTATCTTTCTTCTGTCTATAATTCTGTATGATGGACAGGATGTTCTGCTAGCAGTAAATTCAAATCTTTCCCGCCGCGGGTATTTCACTACCTTCACTTATTTCCGATTGTGAATACTTTCATTGCCTAACAGTGGTAATCTGTCATTTGCCGTTTGAACAATAATTCTGGCAGAATGGTATGGGTAAGACCCACCGCCCTCAAACTCAGTGAAACCTGGAGAAAGAGAGAGTGTTCTGGGCTGCACATTGGCAATGGTTGTACTTAATAATGTTGTTTCACCAATAAAGGGCAATCAGTTCATAGTTCCATTGAATCTCATCCGAATATGTTGGTGGTAGCCCATAATATCAGAAGGAAAGTGTCTTTACTCACTAGATGTTCTTTCCTAATAATAAAAATGAAGGAAGTAAGCGATAAAGTGAAAAGGTAATGGAAAATCCAGCACTATATATTTTTTTAAAGTTTCAGAGGAAATACAGCACTGGATGGGTTAACATAATGACATGTAAGCTTTATCTTATTTGCTCACTGGTACACCAGTTTGGAACCTCAAACTGAGGTGACCTTCACCTTCTGAGTCTTGGACTATCTGTAATTGTTATTGGCCAGCTGCTAGTTATTATGAAGTAACCCAGTGTAGGCCATCCTTTAAACTCCTAGCAAGTGGCTTTTAGGGTGATTTTTTTTTTGGAATCGTTGGACTTTTGAAAATGACGTGCACCAGAACGTAGTTATAAATCGGTGTTCCAGTTCATGCTGAAGGCGCAGTGAGTATTTATCAGCTGCTGAGATCTCAGCTGTGCTACTGTGTTGATCTCATATAATCCTTATATTATTTTTCAGCAGCTACACGCAAAAATTGAAGCGATTTCCAAGTGGTATTTGATATCAAACACAATGTGAGAAAGGATAGAGTATTTACAATCTTAAAAGGGGTAACCTGGCAGAACATTCAGTGCAGATTTGGTTGCATATGTTTGTTTCTAACACAGCTAACTCCTGCTGAGTGTTAACTTTTACCACAATATTTTACTCATTTACCAGGAGCTTAAAAGGAATCATATTTGTTTTGTGTGCAATATCTGGAATGATCTTACATTTAGAATTTCATGCTGTTAAGTTTTAAACTTGCTGTAACTTGTTGAAATGGTGATTGTGTATAATTTGGGCTGTAAAACATGGTAATTCAGGCATAAAAGGATTTACTTAATAGGTGCAAACATCTGAAATCATTCAATTAACAGGGTGAACACTGGCTGGGGATCGTATGCGGTTTGGTAATCTGTTCATTTAACAGAAATATTCTTTGATCAGATTTTTGCTTCAGTGGAGATGATTGTAATGACTTGGGCTTGGATTTTGCCCTGGGCACCTGGTAGCCAGCTACCCCTGGTGCTACATTCTCTCAGTAATCACGATAATTGATAATTGAACATTTAAAGGGGAACTGTACCCTGCTGCATTGTAATCATAAAGATTATTATGGAAGATGTCTATACAATTACTAATGAGCTTTGGTCACTTTTTCTTAACTTTGTTTTAAGCTTTAGAATTCTTGGTTAGAGGCAGCCTGTGAGTAGGCATTTTGTGCAGAACTCTACCAAATTTGAACCTTTGGAACTATGAATGTACTGGGTTTTGTGGGCAGCCGTGTCACTGGAGCAGACTTTATGATGCCAGTTAAAGTGAATTTGCACACAAAGGGGCTGATTTTCATCCCCTCCGGCAGGCAAGAACGGGGCGGTTGCTCGATTAAAATAGCAGCACAGCACTTACTGTGCTGTTCCCACCGACATCCAGGTCTCCGTGACTTTGATTGGGGCTTTGAACTAGGAGGCCCAGGCACCTGCCAGAAACAGGTAGGAGCCTCATTTGCACAAGCAAATCAGGGTCCTGTGACGTCAGTCGGAGTCAATGTAATGTTGAAGTACCAATGGGAAGAGCATGCACCACGTTCACTCTACCCACAGGTACTTGGGATTCTGCGGCCTAACAAGCTGTCTTTAAAGGGCCACTCATAAAAAGGGACAAACAGGTTTGTAAATGATTTTTGTGGGGCCAGGAGGAGCATTAATGCACGCCTGGCCCCACAAAAATCACCCTCATGATGCCCGAACCTCTGTGGCCTTCCCTCGGGATCACCTCTCCCCATTCCCCTGAACTTATATGGACCAGCTGGGCTCCAGGATAGGGCATCCAGATTTTCGGCCGCCTCCAATCGGCGAGCCCCTTCAAATGGATGAGCAGCTCGCTGACGGAATGGTAATGAGGCCATACCATGAAAGTTGGTCTGGCCTCGGACTGCTTCAATTGAGTAGACAGTGGGCTCTCTCTGCCCGCCTTCTGCCCGATGCAAGCAGTCATGAGAAAATCCACCCAAAATATCTGTGCCCAGATTGTCTTTAACCGGCAATTCTAACACATAGAACAGAGTAACTAGGGGTAACTAAGAGATACCAGTAAGTGTGCGGGTGTCTCTCCTCATACTATCTATTATTATAGGACTATTCAGTAGAATATACTTCCTCCTAAAATATCTAAAGGTTAAGATGTGCCCAAAAATCTAGGGGTATATTTTCCTCCATACTTAGCAAAAGTAGGCGTGAGTACAAAGCATTTTATGCTCACATAAAATGCTCTCATAGTTTCCCGTTTAATTCTTACATCTACTTTTTCATGAAATTATTGAACAGAAGGAAAACTAGCCCCTAGAGGTAACTCTATTGCAAGCTACTGGCAAGAGCAAATTCCAGGCCCTTCAACTGGAGCATTAGCTTTGGCACTTACAGTCTTTTGTGAACAGCTTCAGATGCAATTTCTTTGCAGAACGCAGTTCAATAAAGCATCAGCCAAACATTAAAGGTAATAAAAACTGTTTTATGGTGTCGCAAGGAAGCTGCCTGGATACAAGAGCACTTTCTGGGACATCATAAGGCATTTTATCAATTATCGAAAATGTTCTACAGTGCGAACAAATAGGTTAACGGACAACAAATTTGACCCGCCTAAACGGGCATGTAGTTGGTGGGGCAACAGCTCCCCCTTCCAGTTCATGCTAGTGTGAAACCTGAACCAAATTGGGGTGCGGGCCTCGCTTAATACCACTGGCGAACTGTAGGTGCCAAACAGATGTCCCACTGCAGCTCGCTGGTTGTGGAAGGGTAGTACATCGTCTGGTCCCGACACTTAGCCAGCCAGCAGCTCAGGTCTAGGGGCGGGGGAGGTGGTAGAAAGTGGTCCCAGGGGAGGGGTGGGGCCTCAAATGGGCCGGCAGTGGGCCTCAGTCTTTTTGTGGGCCCAGGATGAGCATTCCTGCTTGTCTATGGCCTACAAAAATAAAACTCAACATTTTCTGGGCTGTTTTTAGAGCCTGGTACAGCTAGGTGAAGTGTGCACAATGCATGACTCGTCCACTTGTACCTGAACTTTGCAATTGAGGTCCTACAACTGGTGTAGCCATTTATTGTTTGCCACCAACAAATTGGGATAATGGCTGACCCCGTGGCAATCCCTTTTTACTTATGTTATGTGTAGGAAGAAGGGGCAAAGAAATTGAATGATGCCAGTCTGATCAGAATGTACCAGAGAAAAGAAAAAAAACTTGCATTTATATAGCACCTTTCATGACCTCAGGATGTCCCAAAGTACTTTACAGCCAATGAAGTACTCTTGAAGTGTAGTCACTGTTGTACTGTTGCAGCCAATATGCACACAGCATGCTCCCAAAAACAGCCAGGTAATCTGTTTTAGTGATGTTGGTTGAAGTATAAATATCGGCTAGGACACCAGGGATAACTCCCCTGCTCTTCTTCAAAATAGTGCCATGGGATCTTTTACATCCACCTGAGAGAGCAGACGGGGCCTCGGTTTAATGTCTCATTTGAAAGAGGGCACCTCTGACAATGCAGCACTACCTCAGTACTGCACTGGAGTGTCAGCCTAGATTTTTGTGCTCAAGTTTCTGGAGTGAGACTTAAACCCACAACCTTCTGACTCAGAGGCAAGAGTGCTACCCACTGAGCCACGGCTGACTGGAGCACTGTACACAACTGGAAGGGCTAGCACTCCACCAGTGTACACCTGTCTGTGACCACCTGCACAGGTTCATACAGGTGAATGCAACTTTTATTTTAAGGCAATCCACCATGCCCCCATTATTTAAAAATGCAAAATTGGCTCCTAAGAGACTTCGAAGGTAACACCAACTTTGTCAGGGACGCATAATCGGGCAGATATAGATTGGCTACCTGTAAAAACAAAATCCCACTCGATTTTTCCATTCCGTTGCCTTTAGTAGAAAGGAAAATTGGGCAGGGGGTGTAACAGATCTGCTACCTCCCATTTTGTGTCCCAGCCGAAGTTGAATTTTTCCCCCTAGAGCTATTCTCTGCAGCCTTGGGTCATGGCAGAGCCTTGTAAAATAAAGTGCATCTATCCGCCAGATATCGAGACTGATTTGAGGGCATTGTACAATATAGCCCAATATAGCCCAATAAAAGTTTTGTACATCATCATCAGTTTTCTGCATGTTTCTCAACTTTGCCTTCCAATGAGACATCAGTATGGATCAGGAAGGCAATGAACAGCTTCAAGGAGATTTCCCAGTTAAGCAGGAAGAAGCTGAAGATGCAGCTACTGAAACACCTTAGCCAGCTCCTGGAGCCATTTGCTACGTTCTCATTGAGGAGACCTACTCCTGAGTACCCACTGCATCAGCAGTACTCTGTTAATCTTCACCATGCTCTCAACTACCAAACTGCCACCTGCTAATACATTATCCAACCTCATAACAATACACTCTGGACACAGTACAGCTTCAGTGCAAACAAATGTTATTACCATAAATGCAATGTTTCCATCTAACTAATGTTTAGCATTTCTCTATTTCCCTTTGCTGACAGTGTGTGACTGATGTGCACCCTAACCTGGTGCTTCTTCCATGTGCTCCCCAGTGGCAGGAGTATGTCAGCTGGCTGGCTGCTGTTTGTCAGTGAGAGGCTCTTGGAATTGAGGTGGCCCTTGAACTCTGCGCACTGGATCCTGAAATGGCCCAGCTAATTGCTCTGCTCCTTCTGCAGATGTGGAGGGTGGTCAAGCTTCCCCAGCTTTATGGAACATGCACAGTTATCAAAGGGCCTAGACATTTTGTCATCATGATGAATAGTAATGAATATCTACAAAAGTTATCAGGCTCAAAATTCCGTCGGATTGCTGCTGTTGCCAAGAGTCTTCTCTTTTTCCCTTGTTAGAGGCAGAACTTCCATCCACCCTTTTACAAGTGAAATGATGGCCAGGGGCTGATCCAGGGGCTGGGATTCCTTTAGCCAGGAGTTGCCACTCCTCAGACTGGCGATCCAGTGTAGTAGCAGTGGCTGGTGTTGTGTATGTACCTTTAAGAGAATAACTGGTCTCAGACTGCAGTACCGGCAGTGACCACCCCTGTATAAAAGGCGCTAGTGAGCCTCTGTTGTTTTCAGTTTCACTATTGACTTCCATCAGTAAAGACGTGTTTTGTTCAACTCCTGCTGTCCGTGTCTCAATCATTCATGGACGTAATACTGGCGACGAGCAGATACGAACCTACCTACAGTCTGCACCACCTCCTGGGATCCATTCCTACAGCGAAGTGAGCAGAGGTCGAGGCCGGAAAGAAAAGAAAGTAAGAGGCAGTAGAAACGGGCGTCGACCGTGGGCATCCGCCCTGTGTTGCGGAGTTGAAGATTGCTGGAGAAGCTGTCGGAAGCGGGGCCTGGTTCCTGTCGACGGTGCTTCAGCTAATCGGGCTGGTGGCAGGTAGTGCACTGATCCTTCCTGGGCTGCGGCAGTCGCGAACTCGAGTGGGTGGTTTGCAACGGGGCCGAGCAGCGTTGTCGGGAAGAAGAGAGAGAGAGGGTGGAGCACACAGGGCGCGGCCGGTGCTACGAAGCCGGGCTGCATATAGATCTGCGAAGAGGGAGGCAAGAGTCCCACAGGGTTGTTCCATGACGGGAAGATAATAAACAAAGCAAAAAAAAAAGAAATATTAAACGCGCAAGAAACCGCGAGGAGCTGCAGGTTGCAACAGAAAGCAGCGCTAACAACAGCGGGGAAGAAGGCAAAGCGCGGGAGGCGCCATCTTAATCAGCGGGGAAGAAGGCAAAGCGCGGGAGGCGCCATTTTGTTAAATCGGGGAAGAAGGCAAAGCGCGGGAGGTGCCATTTTAGATTTGCAAGATGCCGAAGACTGGCTGTATCACTGCTTTTGATAATACAATAGAGGACTGGACCACGTATGTGGAAAGAGTCGAGGTATATTTCGAGGCAAACGAAATAGCGGAGGAGAAAAAGGCATCGATATTGCTAAACTTAATGGGCGCTAGAACGTACGGCCTATTGTGGGACCTGATTACTCCAGCCAAACCGAAGGCGAAGAGTTTTAACGAAATTGTTGCTGTCCTACAGGAACACCTAAACCCTGCACCGCTGTTGATAGCAGAAAGATTTAAATTCCACAGGAGAACTCAGCATAAAGATGAGAGCAATGCTGAGTACCTTACGGAACTACGCAAGCTATCAAAGCACTGCCAGTTCGGAGCAGGACTGGCAGATACCCTACGGGACAAATTTGTCTGTGGACTCCTGAGTGAAGGAACACAGAAGAAGTTACTCTCAGAGAAAGAGCTGACGCTAGATAAGGCTTTCAGCGTGGCAGTATCGTATGAAGCAGCAGCCAGGGGAGCTGCAGAAATTCAACAAAAACCACAGGAATACGGCACCCACGAAATGACACGGGGATTTGCAAAATGTTATCGCTGCGGCAGAACTAACCATGACCAGAAGGACTGCTGGTCCAAAGACAAAATATGCAGGCAATGCGGGAAGATGGGACACATTGCACGAGTTTGCAGGTCTGGGAAGAAGACCAGCGACAACAAAAAGCTACTAAGGAACCGTACAAGAAAGTACAAAAGATGACGGACAGTAGTTCCGAAGACCAGATGAGCGATAGTGAATCCGGGAACAGGAGACTAAGCTGTCTCAAACTTCACAATGTAATCGCAAAAGAGGATCACTGAACCATTTGGGTCACCCTCACGATAGCAGGGTCCCGAGTTAAAATGGAATTGGATACAGGATCAGCGCTAACCGTCATGAATCGACGAGACTACGAGCGGCTATTTTCACACATACCCTTGAGAGAGACATCCATCGTCTTGACGACGTATACGGGGCAAAAAGTATACCCCAGAGGAAAAATAAGGGTGCCTGTCGAATACAACGGCAAGAAAATACGGAAATTGTATCTCTACATACTGCCAAATGGTGGACCACCGTTATTGGGACGGGAATGGATCAGGAAGATAAACTTAGATTGGCACTCCATTCATGCAATGACGGTGGACGGTAAAAAAGATGAAGACGTCACTCCTGGACGATTGTCAACAATCTTAGCTAACGCCAAAGAGGTATTTCAACAAGAACTGGGCACGCTTAAAGGCGTAACCGCCTCCATAAAAATAGAAGAGAATGCAGTTCCCAAGTTTTTCAAAGCAAGACCGGTACCATATGCAATTCGCCCAGCCGCCGAGGCAGAGCTGGAGAATCTGGAGAAGGCGGGCGTGTTGTCTAAGGTCGACTGGAGCGAGTGGGCGACACCCATCGTTCCTGTCATGAAGAAAACGTTAAGCAATAAATCCGGGGAGCCAAGGAAGATTCGCATCTGTGGGGATTTCAAGGTGACGGTGAACCCAGTCCTTCACACAGTACAATATCCTCTTCCAAGGATAGAAGACATCTTCGCCTCATTGTCAGGAGGGAAGCGTTTTACAAAAATTGACCTAGCACAAGCATATTTGCAGATGGAGGTTGAAGAGTCCTCTAGGAAGTATCTCACGATAAACACTCACAAAGGTCTTTACCAGTATCATCGATTGGTATTCGGAGTAGCATCGGCTCCGGCGATATGGCAAAGAGCGATGGAACAAGTCCTGCAAGGGATTCCGGGGACTCAGTGTTACTTGGACGACATCCTTGTGACAGGTGAAGATGACAGTGAACACCTTAACAACCTAGAACAGGTGCTCACTAGACTACGGGAACATGGGCTGCGAGCCAACCGCCCCAAGTGCGAATTTTTTAAGAAACAGATATCGTATTGTGGCCACGTAATTGATGAAGAGGGGTTACATAAGTCCCCTGACAAAATTGAAGCGGTTGTTAAGGCCCCAGCGCCTGAAAATGTGTCGCAACTGAGGTCATTCCTCGGATTGGTGAATTACTACCATAAGTTTTTGCCGACTTTGTCGACAATTCTGCACCCACTGAACGCCCTGCTACGAATAGGGGTAGCATGGAAATGGAGCGATGATTGTAAGCGGGCCTTTCAGAAGAGGAAGGACTTAATCACTTCAAGGGAAGTATTGGCTCACTACAACCCAGCACTGCCGATCAGACTGGCGTGTGATGCGTCTCCCTACGGCATTGGGGCGGTACTGTCTCATAAATTCCTTGATGGTTTGGAGAGGCCGATAGCTTTTGCGTCACGCTCGTTAACTTCTGCCGAGCGTAACTACGCCCAGATTGACAGAGAGGCCCTCAGCCTAGTGTGGGGGGTGAAGAAGTTCAATCACTACCTGCCCGGTCAAAAATTTACTCTACTAATCGATCATCAACCTCTTGTCTCCATTTTCAACCCTCAGAAGGGCGTACCGATAATGACAGCACAACGGCTGCAGAGGTGGTCCCTTTTCCTAGGGGCACACCAATATGACATCGAGTACAAAGGAAAAGGAACTAAACAGCATGGAAATGCTGATGGATTTTCACGCCTACCGTTGCCGACGGTGGAAGAAGAAGACCTTGCAGTGGATCCAATGGAGTTATTCCACTCGACCATAGTCGAATGTCTCCCTGTGACGAATGCAAACATAGAAAAGGAAACACGGAATGACCCGACACTATCACGGGTCTATGATTTAACGGTGAAGGGATGGCCAGCACATGGCGAACCACTGCTGCCAGCATTCTCGCCGAGAAGAGAACAGCTGTCGGTGTGCAGAGGAACCTTGATGTGTGGATCCAGAGTAGTAATTCCACCTAAGTTGACGGATAGAGTGCTCAATGAGCTTCATGAGGGTCATCTGGGTGGGGTAAAAATGAAGATCTTAGCCAGAGCGTTTGTGTGGTGGCCGGGAATCGATAGAGAAATCGAAGAGATGACCAAGAGCTGTGCAGGATGCCAGAAGGTCCAAAACGCCCCACCACAAGCTCCTCTGCATCCATGGGAGTGGCCCTCATCTCCATGGCAAAGGGTGCACATTGATTTTGCTGGTCCCTTCATGGACTCGATGTTTTTAATTGCGGTGGATACACATTCAAAGTGGCCAGAGGTAATAAAAATGTCCTCAACCACCACGGAAAAAACTATCACAGTTTTATGAACCATATTCGCCAGGAATGGGCTGCCTGAACAGATTTGCTCTGACAATGGACCACAGTTTGTGTCTGAAGAGTTCCGGAGGATCTTAAAGAACAATGGTGTTAAGCATTACACATCTGCCCCATATCATCCAGCCACTAATGGATTGGCCAAGAGGTTTGTCCAAACATTCAAGAAGGCTATCAAGGCAATGTGTAATGAAGATATACCCCTACAACACAAGGTGGACAACTTCTTGTTTGCCTACCGGAATGCGACACATGCGATTACCAACCAAACTCCAGCCATGATGTTCTTCAATCGAAGACTACGATGCCGCTTGGATTTGGTTAAGCCAAACGTCCGAAGAGATGTGGAGAACAGGCAGTTTCAGAATATGAATGAAAGGCCGACCAGGAGTTTTAAGATAGGTCAACCAGTTTTGGCCCGGGACTACCGCACTGAGAAATGGCAGCCAGGAACGATTTGTACACGACAAGGACCTCTCATGTATACCGTGGACGTTGGGGAGAGCATTGTAAGATGCCATGCTGACCAGATTCTAGAGACACGGGAAAACGTCAACTCCACACCACGATCTGATACAGCTGGTAATGAAATCGACGTTCCAATTGCGCTACCGCAGAACCGGTAATATTGGAAGCAGATGAACCACACAACGACATTGATCCCGACTCAACATTGCCAGAAGAACCTGATACCCCAAAGAGGCGTTATCCAGACAGAATCAGGAAGCCTCCTCAAAGACTGAACTTATAATTGCTTAAACTTAACCAATGTATCTAGCAACCGTAATTGTGATTGTAATTAGTTATCATTTAGTTGTTAAATGAATGTTATGTACTGTTCATCTAAAAGGGGAGGAATTGTTGTGTATGTACCTTTAAGAGAATAACTGGTCTCAGACTGCAGTACCGGCAGTGACCACCCCTGTATAAAAGGCGCTAGTGAGCCTCTGTTGTTTTCAGTTTCACTATTGACTTCCATCAGTAAAGACGTGTTTTGTTCAACTCCTGCTGTCCATGTCTCAATCATTCACGGACGTAATAGCTGGTACACCGTGTCATGGGCAGAGATTCACCCAATTTCCCCCACCTGTCCCATACAAATGAGGTGCCCTCGCACTGACTCATCCGATTCATTTCTGAGGTGCATGAGCTGAGCTAGAGAATCCTAATTTGACTCGCTCCCCATGTGCCCCCCCGCCCCCAATTCCCCTCCTTCCCTCCCTATTGGCAGAACCTGACATTTGTTCAGTGTCTTCCCAAACGGATCAATTTTTGAATTACTGATGCAGATCTGGGTAATATCATGACAAGAGGCTGCATGTTAATACAGCAATGCTCTGTGTCACTCTCATTGATCAATCTTTTGAAAGCTTGCATCTCAGCATTTTATAGAAACAACACAACTTACAGATTAGAGCCAAATCTTGCTGTCAATGAGAAAAATTGATTTGGCAGCTTGACAATTTGCTGCCTACAGTATCTAAATCAAAGGGCTTAATTCTCAAAACATTTGCTGGTTGATTCGATTCAGATTTCTCAGTACTTCAGTAGCTATTCCTAATTGCAACACATACTGTAAAATATTCAGTAGTTATGATTTGCTGCAAGTGACCAGATCTGCTTCTTGTATCTAAGCTTGTTTGTTAGCGCAACAATGACAACAACAACATTTTGCATTTATATAGCGCCTTTAACGTAGTAAAAAGTCCCAAGGCACTTCACAGGAGCGTTAACAGACAAAATTTGACACCGAGCCACATAAAGAGGTATTAGGACAGGTCATGACAGGATCAGAAGCTTGGTCAAAGAGGTAGGTTTTAAGAAGCAACATAAAGGAGGAGAGAGAGGTTTAGGAAGGGAATTTCAGAGCTTAGAGCCAAGGCAGCTTAAATGACGACTGCCAATAGTGGAATGATGAAACTCGGGGATGCGCTAGAGGCACCGAGATCTCGGAAGGTTGTAGGGCTGGAAGAGGTTTAAGTGATGATGATCCATATCGGCCTACTCCCGAGGTCCCCACCATCGCAGAAGCCAGTCTTCAGCCAATTCAATTCACTCCACATGATATCAAGAAACAGCTGAGCGCACTGGATACAGCAAAGGCTATGGGCCCCGACAGCATCCCAGCTATCGTGCTGAAGACTTGTGCTCCAGAACTAGCCGTGCCTCTAGCCAAGCTGCTCCAGTACAGCTACAACACTGTCTTCTATCCGACAATGTGGAAAGCTGCCCAGGTATGTCATGTCCACAGAAAGCAGGACAAATCCAACCCGACCCATTAATGCCCCATCAGTCTACTCTCAATCATCAGCAAAGTGATGGAAGGTGTCATCGACAGTGCTATCGAGCGGCACTTACTCACCAATAACCTGCTCACTAATGCCCAGTTTGGGTTCCGCCAAGACCATTTGGTTACCGACCTCATTACAGCTTTGGTCCAAACATGGACAAAGGAGCTGAATTCCAGAGGTGAGGTGAGAGTGACTGCCCTTGACATCAAGGCAGCATTTGACTGAGAGTGGGATCAAGGAGCCCTAGTAAAACTGAAGTCAATGGGAATCGGGGAAAACGCTCCACTGGCTGGAGTCATACTTAGCACAAAGGAAGATGATTGTGGTGATTGAAGGTCAATCATCACAGCCCCAGGACATTGCTGCAGGTGTTCCTCAGGGCAGTGTCCTAGACCCAACCATCTTCAGCTGCTTCATCAATGACCTTCCCTCCAACATAAGGTCAGAAATGGGGATGTTCGCTGATGACTGCACAGTGTTCAGTGCCATTCACAACTCCTCAGATAATGAAGTTGTCCATGCCCGCATGTAACAAGACCTGGACGACGTTCAGGCTTGGGCTGATAAGTGGCAAGTAACATTCGCGCCACAGAAGTGCCAGGCAACGACTATCTCCAACAAGCGAGAGTCTAACCACCTCCCCTTGACATTCAACGGCATTACCATAGCCGAATCCCACACCATCAACATCCTGGGGGTCACCATTGACCAGAAACTTAACTGGACCAGCCGCATAAATACTGTGGCAACAAGAGCAGGTCACAGGCTAGGTATTCTGCGGTGAATGTCTCACCTCCTGACTCCCCAAAGCCTTTCCACCATCTACAAGGCACAAGTAAGGAGTGTGATGGAATACTCTCCACTTGCCTGGATGAGTGCAGCTACAACAGCACTCAAGAAGCTCGACACCATCCAGGACAAAGCAGCCCGTTTGATTGGCACCCCATCCACCACCTTAAACATTCACTCCCTCCACCACTGGCGCACCGTGGCTGCAGTGTGTACCATCTACAAGATGCACTGCAGCAACTCGCCAAGGCTTCTTCAGCAGCACCTCCCAAACCCGCGACCTCTTCCACCTAGAAGGACAAGGGCAGCAGGCGCATGGGAACACCACCACCTCCAAGTTCCCCTCCAAGTCACACACCATCCTGACTTAGAAGTATATCGCTGATCCTTCATCGTCGCTAGGTCAAAATCCTAGAACTCCCTACCTAACAGCACTGTGGGATCACCTTCACCACACGGACTGCAGCGGTTCAAGAAGGCGGCTCACCACCATCTTCTCAAGGGCAACAAGGGATGGGCAATAAATGCTGGCCTTGCCAGCGACGCCCAGATTCCATAAAAATGAATTTAAAAAAAAGATGGAGTGGCGAGGCCATGGAGGGATTTGAACACCAGGTTGAGAATTTTAAAATCGAGGCGTTGCCAGACCTGGAGCCAATGTAGGTCAGGAAACACGGGGTGATGTGTGAACGGGACTTGCATACATAGGATTACATAGGATATACGGCACAGAAACAGGTCATTCGGCCCAACCAGTCTATGCCGGTGTTTATGCTCCACTCGAGCCTCCTCCCGTCTTTCCTCATCTAAATCTATCAGCATAACCCTCTATTCCCTTCTCTCTCATATGTTTGTCTAGCCTCCCCTTAAATGCATCTATAGTATTCGCTTCAACCACTTCCTGTGGTAGCAAGTTCCACATTCTCACCACTCTTTGGGTAAAGAAGTTTCTTCTGAATTCCCTATTGGATTTCTTGGTGACTATCTTGTATTGATTGCCTCTAGTTAAGCTCCTCCCTGTGGTGTATGTAACCTGTTCCACCTTAAGAAATGTACTACTTTCTCTGGCTGCTGTATACGTAATACCGGTGGTGACCACCGGTATATAAGTACTGTGTAGTGATATTGTATTTAGTATAGTCCTGACCTCCAACTAGTAAAGACCTGTTGAAACTTTATTCTTGTAGTCTGTGTCAGTAATTAATCTTAATACAACTGGAACACACAGACTTAACAGTGGCGACGAGTCCGATTCTTACCCTGCGGCAGTTTATATCCATGGCGGCTTCGTCCACAGAACGGGCGTCGAAGAGAGGCATCCACCCTCATCACCCTGCTGGAAGACACGTCACGCGGCAGGCATCGAGAACCCGGAGTGCAGAAGACATCCTGAACTCGAAGCCTCCATCAGCGGCAGTCAGCTATCTTCTTTCTACCTCGGTGGTGGGTAAGCCGGTCAGCGACGCGAGCAGAAAGTCGGCCGCGTTGGCTGTACAGACGGGGGGAGGAAGACGGAGGAATAAGGGCGGTGAGATCGATCGCGACCGGAGATAAGGGCCGGGCCGCATTCGGGCCGCAAGGCGCAGCGCGGGGACATCGATCGCGGCTGGTGATAAGGGCCGGGCCGCTTTCGAGCCAAAAAGGCGCAGCGTCTGGGGCGACTGAAGGCGCGAGAGCCGCGGTGAAGGCGAACGCAGCCGGTGCTAATAACCGGGCTGCAAGAAGGGCTGCGAGGCGCGACATCGGGGAAGCGCGAATGCCCGAGGGAGCCGCGGTGAAGCGGAGACAGCGTCGGGGGAGTTACTAACCGTTGGGAAAGGGGAGCAGCAGCGGCACGCCAAACGCCATTGCAGCCAGTGGGTGAAGACCGCTAAGCATGGGAAAACCGCCATTTTGTAGGCGGAGGACGAAGACAAGAGCGGGAAGCCGCCATCTTGGGATAAAAATTTTAAAAAAATAAATTAAAAAAATAAATAAATTGCAACGATGCCTAAACATGGGAACATTAATACCTTTGATAGCGACATCGAAGATTGGGCCATGTATGTAGAACGCATACAAAATTATTGTAAAGCAAATAAAATTCCAGATGCAGAGAAAGCACTAACTTTATTAAACTTAATGGGTGCGAAGACATACGGGCAATTGAAACACCTTTTATCACCAGATGAACCGGCGGATAAGACGTTCGAGGAGATAATAATAATAATAATAATAATTCAACTTTATTGTCATTGTACAATGCATAACGAAATGTGATCTTGCAAGCTCCCATGAGTCCAGTACAAATAACATTAACATTAAACGTAAATAGCACCGTCCTGGGAGAAGCAAAGCCGCTGCGCCTGTGCGCGCCGCCATTCCATTTCCACCATTCCTCCTGTCCGACAATCTTCAGCCCAACGCCCGGGCCTGCTCACCAGCCGCCCCGCCCGGGGCTCCTTCCGTGACCTTCTCACCAACCGCCCCTCCTCGGGGCTCCTTCCGTGACCTTCTGCACCTGGTCTTTCCTGATGGTCACTCCTCCAGGTACTAACCGGGCCTGGCTCTGCTTAGCTTCCAAGCCTTGCCAGTGACCTGAGATTGTTACTGTCCTGAAAAATCATCTAAACCCCACGCCGCTGATGCTAGCGGAATGATTTAAATTTTACAGCAGAAGGCAACTGAAGGATGAAAGCAATGCTGAATATTTAATGGAATTGCGTAAGCTAGCAAAGTACTGTCAGTTTGGAACGGGACTAACAGACGCGCTAAGAGATAAATTTGTGTGTGGATTATTAAAAGAAGATACACAAAAGCGACTGCTCGAGGAGAATGAGCTGACGCTTGAGAAAGCGGTCACTATGGCAGCAGCACACGAAGCCGCAGCGAGAGGCACGGCAGTAATGCAGCTACGGTCACCGGAACTCAGTACAAATAAATTGGGTTTGAGTACTGTAAAATGTTATCGTTGTGGAAAGACAACACACGATCAGAACCAGTGTTGGTTTAAAAACCAAGAATGCAGAACATGTGGCAGGCTTGGCCACATAGCTAAAGTATGCCGGTCAGGAAAGAAGACCAGCAACAAAAAGTCACCGCAAGGAAAATACATAAAGGTGTACAAGGTGACAAAGACCAGTTCGAACGAACAGAAGTCAGATTCAGACGCTAGCAGTAATGAACTGGGTAGCTTAAGAGTACACAACGTTGGTAAGGATGCAGATCTCCAGACAATTTGGGTCACTCTTCAGATAGCAGGAGTCCAAGTAAAGATGGAATTGGACACTGGATCGGCATTGACGGTCATGAATAAGAAAGATTACAAAAGGTTATTCCAACATATTCCCCTACGGGATACAGAGATTATATTGAAAACATACACAGGGCAAAGAGTGTACCCCATCGGAAAGATAGAGGTAAAAGTGGTCCACAAGGGTGAAGAAAGCCAAGTAATGGACTTATATGTGCTACCTGAAGGAGGTCCACCACTACTGGGACGGGAGTGGATTAGGAAAATGAATATGGACTGGCACTCCTTAAAAGCACTAACGGTAGATTCCGGGGAAACAGATGTCAAACCTAAACGATTGTCCAAAATATTGGATGATGCTAAAGAGGTGTTCCAGCAAGGACTGGGAACACTGAAAGGAATTACGGCAAACATCAAGATTGATGAACATGCACAACCAAAATTTTTCAAAGCCAGACTGGTACCCTGTGCAATACGACCTACTGTAGAAGCGGAACTGGAAGCGCTAGAACGTTCAGGTGCACTGTCTAAGGTAGATTGGAGTGAGTGGGCTACGCCCATTGTTCCCGTTATGAAACGTCCTTCGAGCAACAAGCCAGGAGAACCAGGGAAGGTTCGCATCTGTGGAGATTTCAAGATCACCGTTAATCCGGTGCTTCACACGGTGCAGTATCCGCTTCCGCGGATTGAGGATATTTTTGCTTCGTTGTCTGGCGGGAAACACTTCACCAAGATAGACCTGGCGCAGGCGTACTTGCAGATGGAGGTTGAAGAAGAGTCATGCCAGTACCTCACGATCAACACGCATAGAGGTTTGTACCAGTATAATAGGCTGGTTTTTGGAGTGGCATCGGCTCCGGCATTTGGCAGAGGGCCATGGAGCAGCTTTTACAGGGAATTCCAGGCACACAATGTTACCTGGACGATATTCTGATTACTGGTGATGGTGATGAAGAACACCTCGCAAACTTGGAACTGGTGCTCAACAGACTGAAAGAGTATGGACTTAGAGTTAATCGGCAGAAATGTGAGTTCTTTCAGAAGCGGATCTCGTACTGTGGTCATGTCATTGACCGGGAGGGGTTTCATAAGTCTCCTGACAAGATAGAGGCAGTTGTAAAGGCTCCCGCTCCGGATAATGTCTCTCAGTTGAGGTCGTTTCTGGGATTGATTAACTATTACCATAAGTTTCTACCGAATCTATCCACGGTACTGCACCCGCTGAACGCTCTTTTACAGAAGGGGGTACCATGGGAATGGAGCGAAAACTGTAAGAAGGCATTTCGCAAAAGCAAAGAATTGATCACCTCAGAGGAAGTGTTGGCTCACTTCAACCCGACACTGCCTATTCGGTTGGCTTGTGATGCTTCTCCATATGGTATTGGGGCAGTACTCTCACACAAGTTGCCAAATGGCACGGAAAGGCCAGTCGCGTTTGCAACTATGCGCAGATCGATAGGGAGGCTCTCAGCCTTGTATGGGGAGTGAAGAAGTTTAATCATTACCTGCAAGGCCAAAAATTCACACTTCTGACAGACCATCAGCCGTTGGTATCCATTTTTAACCCTAAGAAGGGTGTTTCGGTGATGACAGCACAGCGACTCCAGAGATGGTCCCTTTTCCTAGGGGCACATCAATATCAAATAGAATTCAAAGGTACAAAGCAGCATGCTGATGGGCTGTCGCGCCTGCCGCTACCTGAAGCAGAAGAGACGACGAAAGTTGACCCTGTTGAGTTATTTCATTCGGCCATCATCGAGTGTTTACCAGTCACCAATGCAAGTATTGAAAGAGAAACCAGGAACGACCCGACACTGTCCCGAGTTTACGAGGTGACAGTGAAGGGATGGCCAACACATGGTGATCCTCTGTTACCGGCATTCTCGGCAAGGCGAGACCAGCTGTCCGTCTGCCATGGTACTTTGATATACGGGACAAGAGTGATTATTCCTCCGAAGTTACGGGAAAGAGTTCTAAAGGAACTGCATGAAGGTCATCTGGGGGGAGTTAAGATGAAAAGTCTTGCTAGGGCTTATGTATGGTGGCCGGGCATTGACCAACAGATAGAGGAGTTGACAAAAAGCTGCGCTGGGTCCCAAAAAGTGCAAAATGCACTTCCAATCGCACCGCTACACCCATGGGAATGGCCTTCAGCCCCATGGCAACGCGTACATATTGACTTTGCTGGTCCATTCATGGACTCCATGTTCCTAATTGCGGTGGACGCACATTCCAAATGGCCAGAAGTGATCAAGATGAATACCACTACTTCAGAAAAGACAATTGCGGTGTTAAGAACAATATTCGCAAGGAACGGATTGCCAGAACAGATATGTTCGGACAACGGACCACAGTTCGTGTCGGAAGAATTCCAAAAATTCTTAAAGAAGAATGGGGTGAAACATTATACCTCTGCCCCATATCATCCGGCAACAAACGGGTTGGCCGAGAGATTTGTCCAAACATTCAAAAAGGCAATAAAGGCCATGAACGATGATCAGATTCCGTTACAACACCAGGTGGACAATTTCCTAATGGCATATCGAAACGCCGCTCATGCAGTGACTAACCAAAGTCCTGCCATGATGTTTTATAACAGGAGGTTGCAGTCCAGGTTGGACTTGTTAAAACCAAATGTGCGGAGGGAAGTGGAAAACAAACAGTTCCGGCATATTAATAACAAGTCCACTCGAAGTTTCGACGTAGGACAACCAGTGTTGGCAAGGGGCTATGGAAACGAAAAATGGCAGTCCGGAACAATTCGGGCCAGACAAGGACCTCTGATGTACACAGTAGATATTGGTAACAATGTGATAAGGCGTCATGCGGATCAACTGGTAGAATCAAGAGCAAGGGTCGAACCCATGGTTGCGACAGAGACAACTGTGGAAGATGTTAATGAACCTGAAGCATCTACCTCGGCAGGGACTGTACCTGATGATGACGTCCAATACATAGGAAACCAAGAAGAAGAGTCACCTCAGCAACAAGAATCAGAGACCACTGAAAGGCGTTATCCAAACCGAATCAGAAGGCCTCCTGAGAGACTGAACCTTTGAACTGTTTATATCTGAAGTTATATATATGTATATATGTTATTATGTTAAATGGGGATATGACTGTTAAGCTAAAAAGGGAGGATTGTGGTGTATGTAACCTGTTCCACCTTAAGAGATGTACTACTTTCTCTGGCTGCTGTATACGTAATACCGGTGGTGACCACCGGTATATAAGTACTGTGTAGTGATATTGTATTTAGTATAGTCCTGACCTCCAACTAGTAAAGACCTGTTGAAACTTTATTCTTGTAGTCTGTGTCAGTAATTAATCTTAATACAACTGGAACACACAGACTTAACACTCCCCACAAGTGGAAACATTCTTTCTGTATCCACTCTATCAAAACCTTTCATAATTTCATAGACCTCTATTAGCTCACCCCTCAGCCTTCTTTTTTCAAGAGAAAAGAGACCCAGCCTGTTCATCCTTTCCGGATATGTATACTCTTGCATTTCTGGTATCATCCTTGTAAATCTTCTCTGTGCCCTCTCCAGTGCCCCTATATCCTTTTTATAATATGGCGACCAGAACTCCACGCAGTACTCCAAGTGTGGTCTAACCAAGGTTCGATACAGGTTTAGCATAACGTCCCTACTTTTCAATTCTATCCCTCTAGAAATAAACCCTAGTGCTTGGTTGACATTTTTAATGGCCTTGCTAACCTGTGGCCCAACTTGATGCAAGTTAGGACACGGGCAGCAGAGTTTTGGAGGAGCTCAAGTTTACGGAGGAGGAGGTTGGGAGGCAGGCCAGGAGAGCATTGGAATAGTCAAGTCGTAGACAATTGCTGGTGCTAATGATATTTGTAATAACTGTTTTTAGCATACAGAAATGGGGACTGCATCTCTCCTTTTACTTTACCAGAAATTTTAATGTGCAAGCTGCTCTTGCAGTGCTAAAAGCCTATCAGTCAGCGCAACGTTACAGTCCTTAATTACTATAGGTAAGGCCAGTCAACCCAATGGCAGGAGGGCTTTTAAAGAGAACTTCATCATCTGTAAACAGAGGCTGCAAAATGTTGGGAAAGTCACCCAAGCACAATTTACATGGGTAAGATTTGCAAAGGATACAGTACTGCTTCAGCTCAGCAGTATCGTGTTTATGATTAGAGTAAATAAATGTCCAACAAGAATACTGCTTTCTGCACACAAAGCAATGAAATGGTTGTATATAATATACCTCAAGTCTTTGATTGTCTATTACTTGCTGGAACCCAATAATAACTTGTGCCAGCAGCATTGCGCCATAGTGAGGATCTCTTTAAGGATTGCAAGGCAACTGGAAATTCATTTCTTGGATTTTCTTATGATCTCTAATTAGTGCTCTTGCTGACTGTGCCTCAGTTAAACTGTGTTAGAGATTAGTAGGGAGCTGTAGCAAGAGTTGGCAGGGCAGTTCTAACATATGATAAGCTTGCATAGCCTCGGAGCACAATGAGAGAGTGTTTGCTGATTGATTCAATTGGTAACCTAGACAGAGTAAAGAAAGAGGAAAGCTTGGTCAGCCTTCTTGAAAAATTCTTCAGCGAGTTGACGATTTGTATTTTCCACCATTCTTATTTCCATGTTCTTTGTTCGTGCTCTTCGGCCTCTTCCCTTTTTAATTACAGTACCTGTATTACAATACAGTGCTTAGAGAGGATAAAACCTCTTTACCCAGAGAGTGGGTAGAATCGCTACCACAGGCAGTCATTGAGGCGAATAGCATAGATGCATTCAAGGGGAAGCTAGATAAGCACAAGAGGGAGAAAGGAATAGAAGGATATGGTGATGTGGGAGGAGGCTCGTGTGGGGCATAAACACTGGTATAGACCTATTGGGCAGAATGGCCTGTTTCTGTGCTGTAAATTCTTTGTAATACTTGGTCTCAGCATTAAACAGGCTGTAAATCCTGAAATCGGTGTTACTGAAATTCTGCAGTGTTTCATCAGTGATTCCCAAAGCCATGAGAGAAGAAGTAGGCCCAGGATTTTCAGATGTTCTTGTCAGCCATAGAGTGAAAGTCATTGGCCTAGAAATTCAGTTGGCTGCGCCAGCCGTTAGCGCCTTAGGAGGAGTAGATCTCGAGCGCTAGGCGCTTAGCGCCCGGGCGCAGTGCAATCTGCGCCTCGCCCCAACTTCAGTAGACATTTAGCGCCGGTGCAAAGTCATTGCGCGCACAGATCATGACGTCATTTCGTTGTGCAACGCCCTTTGTGCGCCCGGAACCGGAACTTCACTCGCGCCGCCCCATTGTGCGCCTGGCGGCCCGAACGACTGTGAAGTGGAACGGTACACAGCCGAGGCGGGCTGCGGGGAGCGCAAATTAAAGGGCACTCCTGCAGTAGAAAAGGCAGTCTTTGGGAGGAGGAGGAGGAGGAGGAATAATGATGATCGATGATGATCTGCCGGCTGCCCAACCTCCCGGCTTAGCACCTAATGATAGTCGTGCATCGCCTGTTGTAGCGCAGCAGCAACCTCTTAGGGCGATGCAACTGAATATCGGCGAAGTGGCCTCGACTTGGCGCCCTTACCACCCCAAAAGTGGCTATAATGAATTTCTAGGCCATTACTTTTTGCCTCAGTAGTCAATTGGTGTTCTTACTCATTAAACTTGGTAGCCTGTGAAAATGTTTGTAGCTTGAGTCTATTCTATTCTACTTGGATCTAACTCTAAAGCTAGTAATGATTAACACATGAAACAAATGAGGTATATTTCAGTACTTCGTTGCATGTGGAGGCCAAAAGGCACTTTTACACCGCAGATCAGTTTGGGGAGAGCAGGCCCTATCAGCCTCTTAGTGCCATCCTCCCTCCCGTTTACATTTCCATCCTTGTCGTTCTCCATCAGCCATCATATAGAAATGGAGCCAGCAAATCAGGAAGTAGCTCATAAGATCTCTGAAAAATGTAGGTCACCACTACTGCCAGAACAAGGCAAATTAGGTAGCTTATATCGTAAGAGAATTGTACATTTGTAACTGGCTTCCGTTTCTAAATGTAAAAGTGTTTTTAACCTTGTTTTGTTCGGAAAGTCTGCTTTAATCTTCACATGAACTATGACATACTTCAGGAAGTGTATTCCATGAGGCATCTCAAATAGATATTCACATGGAATCTTTTGAGTCACTTTGCACCGTAGGGAAAGAAGAAAATATACATGATGCACAAATCCTGAAATGAGAAAGGTAGAGAGAGAAAAGCCAGAAATAAGGGCAATCAAATCCCTACCCCCACTCCAAAATATCTTGTCGAGTTTAAAATGTTCGTAAATTTGTCGAGTGATAAATTCTGTCCTTTTAATCAGATATTATGTACATGGGGGAGGACAGGAGGCCCTCTCTGTTCATATTCAATCAGCTCATAAAAAATGCAATCTTTGAAGTCTCAAGATAAAAAAGCAGAACAAAAGACCTTCTCTGATTCAGTTAATTTACTGATTAGCCTTTTATTTATCTTCTCAAAATAATCCTAGAATAGTGTCTGAGGCTGACCTTAGGTCTCTGCATACCTCTGAGTGCAAAGGGTGTGCTTTTATTAATGCTAACAATATTACAGTAGTAATACATGCCTTAAACTACTGCTGATTTTCATCCTTTATTAAAGTAAATATTGAAATGTTAATGATTATTAGAATATTTAATAGCCTTCAAAAAGGCCTTCAGTCTGTAGAGTATTTTAAGCGAATCACAGTATGGTCTTTCTGTTAAAGAATGGGATTGTTTCAGATAAATATAATCTTAAGGGTTGTGGCTAAAGTAGGAGGCGCGCAATTTCAGCAGCAGGTAAATGCAGACTAGTTCCCTCTACTCTCGAGAGGTTCTGGAAAAAAAAACAGCAAGTAGAAAGCAAGAACATCTTTGCAATTCACAACAGAGTAAACAAGGAGAAACTGTTTCCAGTGGCAGAAGGATTGGTAACCAGAGGACACAGATTTAAGGTAATTGGCAAAAGAACCAGAGGCGACACGAGGAAAAAGAATTTTACACAGTGAGTTGTTATGGTCTGGAATGCAGTGCCTGAAAGGGTGGTGTTAGCAGATTCAACAATAACTTTCAAGAGGGAATTGGATAAATACTTGAAAGGGAAAAAATTGCAGGGATGTGGGGAAAGAATAGGGGAGTGGGACTAATTGGATAGCTCTTTCAAAGAGCCGGCACAGGCATAATGGGTTGAATGGCCTCCTTCTGTGCTGCATGATTCTATGATTCTGTGAACAGTAAAAGATATGGAAACTCTGGTTGCTGTGATGGGATGTGACTGTTCTTGATGGTATGAAGTTGTTGACCAGGTAACATTATATTGTGGAACTGAGATTGGGTTTGCATTTAAACCTACAGTTGTTGCTATGTTGTCAGTTACTGTTTTGGGCTTTAAGAAAAACATAGGGATGTAAATTTAACATTTTTTGCAACCATTTTATGGGCCTAAACCAGGTGCAACGATAACTAATTTAACAGGGCAGAGGCCCGATCTGCATGGGCATTCGGGCTACTGCTAAATTGGTTGGGGCCTTTTTTAGGCAACCCTGGCAGCTGCCTGAAATGAGTGCAAGCCTCATTTCTCTATTTAAATAGGCTCCTGTGTCCACTTCAGACCTGGGTTGTTAAATTTGTTTGGACTAGTCGAGGTCTTGCGCAGCCTAACCAGCAGTCCTTAATGTTATGTTCATTAATAACTAGTCGTTTTTATTAAGAACAGCTAGCTTTTGCTAGACACTTTATTGAGCACATGTGGACTAGGTACAGTATCTGTAGAGGGCTCCATCTTGACTGCTGCCTTATGGGTAGCCTAGTGCATCGTGGGTAGCCCACTCTTATATACATACAGCACCACCTAGTGTACCATTCCAGAATGACAGGTTACTGATCATTATATCCCCCTTTCTTTGAGGTTAAACAAAATCAGTATCAATCAATATCAATCAATAACAACATAAGCATCTTCAACAGTCAATACATTTTCAATGTAGTTTTCTTTGTACTCAAAGATTAAGTCTATCAGGCTTTTTTACTTCACGTGTGGATCTTCTCAGCACAGGTGAGTCTGATGTGTTTTCATGAGAGCCTGTATGTGTATTTGTGTTAGATTGTTCTGGTGGTGAGTGACAAGATTCAGTTGCGGCATTGTCATCGATTTGCTCTTCGATAGTCTCTTGTGTTTTTAGGAGGGAACGGCGGTTCCTCCTGAGAATCTGTCCTTCCTCAGTTCTAACAGTGTATGACCTTGGTCCTACTTCCTCAAGAACTGTAGCTTTCCTGTTCCATGCATCTGGATCCTCAATCCTGACAACATCATCCCTTGTCAATGGTTTCAGAGTTTTGGATGACTTGTCATAGTATGATTTCTGTTTCAGCTTTAACAGTTGAAGTCTCTGTCTCAGTTCCTTACTCTGCTTTTCTTTTGCACAGCAGGGTAGCGTGGTACGCAACTTGCGACCCATTAGGAGTTCAGCAGGTGAAGAACCAGAGTTTAAAGGTGAGGCTCGGTAGCTCAGCAGGGCGAGATAAGGATCAGACTTGCTTTCTGTCGCTTTCTTCAGTAGCTGTTTGAGAACTTGAACACCTTTCTCTGCCTTACCATTCGACTGAGCATACAAAGGACTGGATGTGATGTGTTGAAAGTCATAATGTGCTGCAAACTGTTGCCACTCCTTACAGTTGAAGCACGGACCATTGTCACTAACGGCAATCCTGGGAATTCCATGTCTGGCGAAGATGGATTTCACATGCATTATGACACTGCTTGCTGTGGTGCTTGAGAGCAGCGCCATCTCAGGATAGTTAGAATAGTAGTCAATCACTATTAGATAGTCTTTACCATTTAAATGAAAAAGGTCCATACCAACCTTTTGCCATGGTGCTGTTGGTATGTCAGCTACTATCATTGGTTCCTTTGCTTGTTTGTTTTGGTGTTTCTGACATGTCTCACATTTGCCTATCATGTTCTCAATGTCCTTATTTATGCCAGGCCAATAAACAGTGTCTCTTGCTCTCCTTTTGCATTTTTCAATTCCGAGGTGTCCCTCATGAATCCTTTTGAGCATGTCTTGACGTAGAGCCTGTGGAATGACTATTCTGTTCTGTTTTAGTAATAGTCCACTTGCGACTCTCAATTCTGACCTTATGTGAAAATATTTTGGACAGGAACCTTTTGGCCAACCATGATGAATGTTCTCTATTACTGTTTGTAATACTGTATCTTTTACTGTTTCTTCTGCTATTTGCTTTGATTTTGTGTCCGACACGGGCAGCGCAGCAGTGACCATACTCACATGAACATCCACGTCTTCTTCAGTAGAGCTCACATGACTCATTGTGGGTGCTCGGGATAGTGCATCTGCTAACACTATGTATTTGCCTGGTGTGTAGATCAGTTCAAAGTCATATCTTTGCAGCTTCATCATGAGTCGTTGAATCCTTGGAGACATCTCATTCAGGTTCTTTTTTATGATGGCAACCAGTGGGCTGTGGTCTGTCTCAACTGTGAAGGTGGGAAGTCCATATATGTAGCCATGAAACTTTTCTAGTCCAACTACCAAGCCTAGACATTCCTTTTCAATCTGGGCGTATCGACACTCAGAATCAGTCATAGACCTGGAGGCATAGGCAACAGGCTTCCAATCTTCACCCTCTGCTTGTAGCAAGACCGCACCTAGGCCATCTTTTGATGCATCCGTTGCCACTTTGATTCTTTTTGTTGGGTCAAAGAAGGTGAGTACAGGTGTGGTTGTCAGCACTGTTTTGAGGTTCATCCACTCTTGTTCATGTCTTTCTGTCCATGCGAACTCATTTGTTTTATGTAGCAGGTCTCGCAGACAGGCTGTCTTGGCTGACAAGTTAGGAATGAACTTTCCAATGAAGTTTATCATCCCCATGATGCGTAGCACTCCTTTTTTGTCAGTGGGTCGGGGCATTTTGAGTATGGCGTTTACTTTTTCCATATCTGGCTCTATTCCTTTACCAGATAGATTATCTCCTAGGAAAGTGACTTCCTGGACGCCAAACTGACACTTGGCTTTGTTGAGCTTCAGTCCATTCTGGCGTATGCTCTGCAGCACTTTAGTCAGTCTCTCATTGTGTTCTTTCAGTGTGGAGCCCCAGATGATGATGTCATCAACATAGACCCGAACTCCTTCCAGACCTTCAATTATGTGTTCCATCGCTCTATGAAAGATTTCAGATGCAGATATTATCCCGAAAGGCATTCTGAGGAAACAATACCTGCCAAATGGTGTGTTGAAGGTACAGTATTTGGTGCTCTCTTCATCCAGTTTTAGTTGCCAAAATCCTTGTGAGGCATTGATCTTTGTGAAGTATCTGGCACCTGACATTTCACTGGTGATTTCTTCTCGCTTGGGAATCTGGTAGTGTTCACGTTTTATGTTTGCATTTAAGTCCTTTGGATCCATGCATATTCTTAGATCATTGTTCTTTTTCTTTACACATACCATGGAGTTAACCCAGTCTGTTGGCTCTTCGACTTTCCTGATGACTCCTAGTGTGGTCATTCTGTCCAGTTCATTCTTGAGCCGGTCACGCAGGGGTGCTGGAACTCTTCGTGGAGCACGTACCACTGGCTGAGCATCCTCCTTTAGCTGGATCTTGTAAGTGAATGGTAGAACTCCAAATCCTTTGAACACATCCTGGAAATTATTTACTACAGAATCCACTGAGTCATCTGGTCTGTTTATGGCACAGTTTATACGGTATACTCTCTTGACCAGTTCTAAGTCCTCACAAGCTTTGTCACCCAGTAGTGAATCAAGTTCTTCAGCTGCAACAGAAAACATGAGATGATGCACTTTGTCTTTGACTCTCACTTTAAGTCTGCATACACCTAAGCTATCTATTTTCTGTCCATTATAGTTCTTCAGTAGTACTGACTTTTTCTGTATTTTGGGCTTTTCTTTCATATTGTTAATGTCACTCATACTGATTAAGTTTGCTTTTGCCCCAGTGTCTAGTTTCAATGTAACTAATGCTCCATTTACCTGCAGTGGGATCATCCATTTGTCCTCTTTTACTGCATTAACATTATGTTCAGCATTGTCCATATCTGAGGGGCTGCACATTTTCTGTATCATTTTTGACATTGTCACATGACACCATTCGTACAAAAAATGTCTTACTTAAATCAGTGTCCTCAATCATATTGACTTGGACTTGTTGCCCTTTCTTTGTTTTTACTTTTGAAAAGCATTGTTTGGCAAAGTGATTCTTTCCATGAAGTTTTGTGCACATTTTTCCAAACGCTGGACATTGTTTTAACTGGTGTTTGTAAGCACAGCGTTTACAATTAAAAATTCCTTCCTCCGATTGCTTTTCACTTCTGTTCTGCCCATGTTTCTTCCCCTTGTAGGACACAGAACCGACAGCAGCACTTACTGCAATCGCATCATCATTGATTTCACTGAAAGTCTTGGCATGCTTTTGAGCTAGCTCGCTAGCTTGGCATATTTTCACAGCAATTTCCAACATTAGTTCAGTTTCTCTCAACAGATGTTCCCTGACTTTTTTATCATGAATACCAAACACAATCTGGTCACGAATCATGGATGCTTTCAGCTCAGCGAAATTACATGTCTGTGCTTTCAGTTTCAGATCAGTCAAAAAGCTATCAAAAGTCTCATTTTGCTGCTGTGTCCGAGAATGGAAGATGTACCTCTCATAGGTTTCATTCTTTTTGGGAGAACAATGTGTATTAAACTTCTTTAGCACATCGTCAAATTTTTCTCTGTTCTCCTCTGGATTAAATACAAATGTATTAAATACCTCTATCGCCTGTGGGCCTGCAACCGTGAGCAGCAACGCTATTTTCCTTGCGTCTGGCTTCGTACCGTACCCGATGGCAGCAATGTAGAGTTCGAATTGTTGTTTAAAAGTCTGCCAATTGTAGTCAACATTTCCTGTGAGTTTCAAATGCTCTGGTGGCTTCAAATTCTCCATGTCGCGTTGCACAATATTCAGCAGATCTTACCAATCCTGGTACCATGTCATGTTCATTAATAACTAGTCGTTTTTATTAAGAACAGCTAGCTTTTGCTAGACACTTTATTGAGCACATGTAGACTAGGTACAGTATCTGTAGAGGCCTCCATCTTGACTGCTGCCTTGTGGGTAGCCTAGTGCATCGTGGGTAGCCCACTCTTATATACATACAGCACCACCTAGTGTACCATTCCAGAATGACAGGTTGCTGATCATTACACTTAAGAGAGTGCTGGAGACAGCTCTCAAGAAAACATCCCAAAACTTTCAAGAGCATGGTTTTAGTGGAGTCAGAAGGAGCAGGAGGAATCCTTATGGCTCCACTAAGAAACTGCTGGCACACCCTTTCCCCCCCTCCCAATCACCTCCCCCACCTCCTAGACTTACCTGTGGGCCTCGGTGAGGACAAAATTGGGAAAGCCCTGACAAGCTAGCTGTGTTAGACCATATGATTGGCGTCCATAGCTTGGCTGCATTATTATGATGAGGCCCGAGGACGAATTTAATTCGGTGCTCGGGCCTCTTCATTCTTATGTGCCGTCGCTGCTGGTTTGGGGCATGAATGAATTTAGGCCGCCTACTTTCCTGATCTTTTACAATAGGAATTTTATATTCATGTTACATGAAAAGCTACAGGCAAGAAATGATCTGGATGTATACTGCAGAAATAAGTACTGTCACACATAATGGGCCAATATGTAGATACCTTGGCCTAGATATTGGGCTGCGTAGCACCCGTTTTCAGCTACTATGTGGACAACTAAGGCCCCAAAATGGTGGGCAGGAAACGTGCGTACACTTTTGGCCGGACGTGCATCGCCCGCCAAATTGCATAAGGAAAAACAAGAGGCAACCTTTGCCCATGACTGAAGCAGGAGTTAGCTCCTTTGCAAATGCAAATGAGTGGCCTATCGCCCACCCACTGCAACATTGATTTACCCTGAGGCAGCCATCGCTAGTTGCACTCATGGAAACCAGCCCTACATAATGCCTGCAGCTAAAAAGGTATCTTACTTTCCTCTGAATTTGAAGTCGGGAGGAGCATGGCTCTTCCCCCCCCTGGGGATAACACCCTCCCCCCGGCCCACCCCCCGAGTCACCGATCCCTCCCCGGCCTTCACGTACCTAACGGTCACTGGTGCTAGCAGCGGACCGATCTTTGTACCGTCTTCTCTGGAAGGCTCGTCCTGCAGCACTGCAATATCCGGGGCTCCTCGGACTGCTCCATTTTGCCGTAGGGCCCCATTCAGAGGCAGCTGTGCCTTTTGAAACATGTTCTGGTGCATAAGCAAACAGTCATTTTTGCCAGCATGATCTACATGTACAATGCCAAAAGCTTGCCTCTGGTCTAACATCAATAGCACCCGAGTTTGGTCAATGGCTGGTGAACAGATGGTGTAGGAGCTGTAGATAATGATTTCCTTCTGAGACTTCAATGTTCTTGGCAGTCCGAGGATGAGCATTCATGCTACCTGGTGACTAATGTGTGGATGCCTCTGTGTTTTACAGATGTAAAAACTTGGCAAATTATCTATTTGGCTTGGTACTAGGCAGCAGAAGGTAATGATAAATGTAAAAAAAAAGCGTCTCGGGCAGTCACTAGATAAATTCCGCAGATGTAAAAAATGGACCGAGGGATGGCAAATAGATGTTAATAAAGATAAATAAAAACAATATTTATTAGAACAAGGAAGATTAAATGGGAATTAGGCAGACAGACGGCAGATGAAATTCAATGTCGAGAAATGCAAAGTGGTTCACAAAATCCAGGAAAGGACTATTACTTAAATGAAAAGAAAATAACATGTATGGAAAACAAAGGAGATCTGGGGGTCCTGGTTGATAAAAAAATTAAAGCAATCTCAACAGTGTTCAGCAGCAGTGAGTAAAGCAAATCAGATGTTGGGATGTATTAAAAGGTAATACAGCTGCCAAAAACAAGCATTAGACCCCTTACATATGTCAGTGACTGGCGTAACTCCTGTTTTATGCCCCTGGCAGCAAAGGTGGAAGAGGCTATGAGGTAGTGAGAGATATAAATAATGTTAGAAAGAAATAATTTGCACTTATATAGCGCCTTTCACAACCTCAGGATGTCTCAAAGCGCTTTACAGCCAATGAAGTACTTTTGAACAGTAATCACCGTTGTTATCCAAGGAAACATATAAGATTGTGAAGGGGTTGGATCAGGTGGATGCGGGGAGAATGTTCCCGATGATGGGTGAAACTAGAACTAGGGGGCATAGTCTTAGAATAAGGGGCTGCTCTTTCAAAACTGAGATGAGGAGGAACTACTTCACTCAGAGGGTGGTAGGTCCATGGAATATGCTGCCCCAAAAAGCTGTAGAAGCTACATCATTAAATAAATTTAAAACAGAAATAGACAGTTTCCTAGAAGTAATGGGAATTAAGGGTTACGGGGAGCGGGCAGGAATTTGGACATGAGTCTAGGTTCGGATCGGTCATGGCTCTGTGGGTAGCGGAGCGGGCCCAGGGGCCGTGTAGCCTGATCCTGCTCCTATTTTGTGTGTCTAATTCTGTTAGAGTCAGGAGATGGTTCTGTGATAGTGGATTGGCGGTTAGGATCAGATCAGCCATGATCTTATTGAATGGCGGAGCAGGCTCGAGGGGCCGATTGGCCTACTCCTGCTCCTATTTCTTATGTTTCTTATGTTCTTAAACACATCAATCTTGTGGATAGCAAGTTCAAACAACAACAACTTGCCTTTATCTCTAACATAGCAAAATGTCCCAAGACGCTTAACAAGAGTGTTAACAATAAAAACATCTTTGACACCGAGCCACAGAAGGACATATCACGACAGATGACCAAAAGTTTGGTCAAAGCGGTAGGTTTTAAGGAGCATCTTAAAGGAGGAGAGCGGAGAAGAGAGGTGGAGAGGTTTATGGAGGGAATTCCAGAGCTTCGAGCCAAGGCAGCTGAAAGCACGGCCGCCTGTAGTGGAGCGATTAAAATCGAGGATCCACAAGAAGCCAGAATTGGAAGACAGCAGAGATCTCGAAGGCTTGTAGGGCTGGAGGAGGTTACAGAGAGAGGGAGGGGCTAGGCCATGGAGGGTTTTGAAAACAAGGATTTTAAAATTGAGGTGTTGTCTTGGGGGCCAGTGTAGGTCAGCAAGCACAGGGGCGATGGGTGAACGAGACTTGGTGCGAGTTAAGACACGGGCAGCAGAGTTTTGGATGACCTCAAGTTTATGGAGGGTGGAAGATGGGAGGCTGGCCAGGAGAGCATTGAAATAGTCAAGTCTAGAGGTAACAAAGGCATGCATGAAAGTTTCATAGAATCATAGAAAGTTACAGCATGGAAGGAGGCCATTTCAGCCCATCATGTTCGCGCCGGCCAACAAAGAGCTATCCACCCTAATCCCACTTCCCAGCTCTTGGTCCGTAACCCTGCAGGTTAGAGCATCCCAAGTGCACACCCAAGTACTTTTTAAATGTGGTTAGGGTTCTTGCCTCTACCACCCTTTCAGGCAGTGAGTTCCAGACCCACACAACCCTCTGGGTGAAGAAATTTCCCCTCAAATCCCCTCTAAACCTTCCACCAATTACTTTAAATCTGTGCCCCCTGGTTTTTGACCCCTCTGTGAAGGGAAATAGGTCCTTTCTATCCACTTTATCTCAGCCCCTCATAGTTTTACACACCTCAATAAGGTCTGCCCTCAGCCTCCTCTGTTCCAAGGAAAACAGACCCAGCCTATCCAGTCTTTCCTCATAGCTAAGATTCTCTACTTCTGGCAACATCCTTGTAAATCTCCTCTGTACCCTCTCTAGTGCAATCACATCTTTCCTGTAATGTGGTGACCAGAACTGCACGCAGTACTCTAGCTGAGACCTAACTAGTATTTTATACAGTTGAAGCATAACCCCCCTGCTCTTGTATTCTATGCCACGGCTAATAAAGGCAAGCATTCCATATGTCTTCTTAACCACCTTATCTACCTGGCCTGCTACTTTCAGGGATCTGTGGACACGCACTCCAAGGTCCCTTTGTTCCTCTACACTACTCAGTGTCCTACCATTTAATGTGTATTCCCTTTCCTTGTTAACCCTCCCCAAATGCATTACCTCACACTTCTCCGGATTGAATTCCATTTGCCACTGTTCTGCCCACCTGACCAATTTATCGTCCTGCAGTCTACAGCTTCCTTCTTCAGTATCAACCACACAGCCAATTTTAGTATCATCTGCAAACTTCTTAATCATACCTCCTATATTCAAGTCTAGATCATTGATGTATAATCCAAAAAGCAAGGGACCTAGTACTGAGCCCTGCGGAACCCCGCTGGAAACAGCCTTCTAGTCACAAAAACACCCATCAACCATTACTCTCTGCTTCCCGTTTCCGAGCCAGTTTTGAATCCAACTTGACACTTTGCCCTGGATCCCATGGGCTTTCAACTTCGTGACCAGTCTGCCATGTGGAACCTTATCAAAAACCTTGCTAAAGTCCATATACACCACATTAAATGCACTATCCTCATCTACCCTCCTTGTTACTTCCTCAAAAAATTCAATCAAGTTTGTCAGACACGACCTTCCCTTAACAAATCCATGCTGACTATCCTTGATTAATCCATATCTTTCTAAATGAAGATGTATCCTGATGAGGCAGGGGCGGAGTCAGGCGATGTTATGGAGGTGGAAATAGGCAGTCTTGGTGATGGAGTGGAGATGTGGTCGGAAGCTCATCTTGGGGTCAAACACAACACCAAGGTTGCGAACAAACATCAATGAGTTAATGACCAGATAATCTGTTTTGGTGATTTTGGTTGAAGGATAAATTTTACTGGGATACCGGGGAGAACTTCAAATAGTGCCATGGGATCTTTTACATCTGAAAGACAGCACCTACAACTCAGAGCAGCTGAAGGCAGTTAACAAGGGAAACTGGAGTAATCTGGTTAACCTGGTTCTCCTGTAGCTGGGCTCAGCAAGTCTTTGTTTCAGGGCCTGTAAAAACAGGCATTGAAGTGCGATTTTGCACTGAGTGCGGTTTTCAACAGAGTGCTGAGAGTTGGGTGAGTCAGGGAGTTAGGTGAGGCAAGGCCTCAGAGCTTCGGCGGGTGCTTCAGCGGTAGAGCGGGCCTACAAAGGGATCCAGAGACCAGGTAAGGCTTACTTTACTGGTGGTATTGAATTAATTTAATTTAAATTGATTAAAGGGGTAGGTCATGCCAGGAGAGCCCAGCCCCGTGATATGCTCCTCTTGCTCTATGTGGGAATTCAGGGACGCTGCCAGTGTCCCTGACCAACACGTGTGCCAGAAATGCATCCAGCTGCAGCTACTAACGGGCCGTCTTGGGGCGCTGGAGCTGCGGGTGGATGGGTTGTGGAGCATTCACGATGCTGAGAGGGTCGCGAATTACTCGTACAGTGAGTTGGTCACACCGCAGGGTAGGGCTGCACAGGCAGAGGGAAATGGGTGACCACCAGGCGGAACAATAGAAGCAGGCAGGTAGTGCAGGGGACCCCTGTGGCCATCCCCCTTTCAACCAGGTATACCGCTTTGGATACTGTTGGGGGGGATGACTTACCAGGGGAAGGCAGCGGCAGCCAACTTCCTGGCACTGGGGGTGCTCCTGCTGCCCAGGAAGGGAGGAAAAAGAGTGGGAGAGCAATAGTGGTAGGGGATTCTATAGTAAGGGGAACAGATAGGCGTTTCTGTGGCCGTAGACGTGAATCCAGGATGGTTTATTGCCTCCCTGGTGCCAGGGTCAAGGATGTCACTGAGCGGCTGCAGGGCATTCTGGAGGGGGAGGGCGAACAGCCAGAGGTCGTGGTCCACATTGGTACCAACGACATAGGTAAAAAGAGGGATGAGGTCCTGCAGCAAGAATTTAGGGAGCTAGGTAGAAGATTAAAGAGCAGGACCTCAAAGGTTGTAATCTCTGGATTACTCCCGGTGCCACGTGCTAGTGAGTATAGGAATAGGAAGATAGAACAGATGAATGCGTGGCTAAAGGGATGGTGCAGGAGGAAGGGCTTTAATTTCCTGGATCACTGGGTCTGCTTCTGGGAAAGGTGGGACTTGTACAAGTTGGACGGTTTACACCTGAACCAGAGGGGGACCAATATCCTTGCGGGGAGGTTTGCTAGCACTGTTGGGGGGGGTTTAAACTAACTTGGCAGGGGGATGGGATACAGAGTGGAGCTATAGTAGGGGGTGATTTACAGCCAAATACGGAGGAAACAACAAGTCAGCTGGGAAGGCAGAGCAAATATGTGAAGGCAAAAGGGAATATGGCAAGGCTGGAAGGCATTTATTTTAATGCAAGGAGTCTTGCAAATAAGGTGGATGAACTGAAGTTGTTGTTGAACACATGGGAGTACGATATTGTTGCTATCACGGAGACATAGTTGAGGGAGGGTCAGGACTTGCAGCTCAATATTCCGGGGTATAGAATCTTCAGGCGAGACAGAGGGGGGTGTAAAAGGGGAGGGGGTGTTGCAATATTAATTAAGGAGTCAATTACTGCTGTAAGGAGGGATGATATATTAGCGGGTTCCTCTAATGAGGCCATATGGGTAGAACTTAAAAACAAAAAGGGGACAAGCACTTTGCTGGGAGTGTACTATAGGCCCCCAAACAGTCAGGGGGAGATAGAGGAACAGATATGTAGGCAAATCTCAGAGAAGTGCGAAAATAATAGGGTAATAATAGTGGGGGATTTCAACTTCCCCAATATTAATTGGGATAGTCAGAGTGTGAAAGGCTTAGAGGGTGCAGAATTCTTAAAGTGCATCCAGGAGAGCTTTTTGAGCCAACATGTAGAAAGTCCTACAAGAGAGGGGGCGGTACTGGACCTAATTCTAGGGAATGTAGCCGGGCAAGTGGTGGAAGTGTCAGTAGGAGAGCATTTTGGCGACAGTGACCATAATTCGGTGAGATTTAAGGTGGTCGTGGAAAAAGACAAAGACGGCCCGGAAATAAGGGTTCTAAATTGGGGGAAGGCCGATTTTAATATGATAAGGCAGGATCTGGCCAAAGTGGACTGGGAGCAGCTACTTATAGGAAAATCCACATCAAAGCAGTGGGAGACTTTCAGAAGGGAAATAGAGAGAGTACAACGCCAACATGTTCCCGTAAAGGTCAAGGGTGGGACCAACAAGCAAAGGGAACCTTGGATGACAAGGGATATACAAAAATGCATTAGGAAAAAAAGGGGGGCTTTTGGCAGTTACAAAAGACTAAAGACGGAGGAAGCCCTAGAGGAGTATAAAAAGTGCAGGGGCATACTTAAAAAAGAAATTAGGAGAGCGAGGAGGGGCCATGAAATAACACTGGCGAGCAAAATAAAGGAAAATCCTAAGATGTTTTATAAGTATATTAAGGGCAAGAGGATAACCAGGGAAAGGGTAGGGCCCATTAGGGACCAAAGTGGCAATCTGTGTGTAGAGCCAGATGATGCAGGCGGGGTTTTAAATGAATTTTTTGCATCTGTGTTCACTATGGAGAAAGACGATGTAGACATAGAAATCGGGCAAGGGGACTGTGATATACTTGAACATATTAGCATCGAGAGGGAGGAGGTACTAGCGGTTTTAGCAGGCCAAAAAGTGGATAAATCCCCAGGCCCGGACGAGATGTATCCCAGGCTGCTGTGTGAGGCAAAGGAGGAGATTGCAGGGGCTCTGACACAAATTTTCAGAACCTCTCTGGCCACAGGGGATGTACCAGAGGACTGGAGAACAGCTAACGTAGTACCATTATTCAAGAAGGGTAGCAGGGATAAACCAGGGAATTACAGGCCAGTGAGCCTAACATCTGTGGTAGGGAAATTATTGGAAAAAATTCTGAGGGACAAAATTAGTCTCCACTTGGAGAGGCAAGGATTAATCGGGGATAGTCAGCATGGCTTTGTCAAGGGTAAATGATGTCTGACCAATCTGATTGAATTTTTCGAGGGGGTGACTAGGTGTGTGGATGAGGGAAATGCTGTGGATGTGGTATACATGGACTTCAGTAAGGCTTTTGACAAAGTCCCGCATAGGAGACTGGTCAAGAAGATAAGAGCCCATGGGATCCAGGGTGCCTTGGCACGTTGGATCCTAAACTGGCTGAGTGGCAGGAGGCAGAGGGTGATGGTTGAAGGTTGCTTTTGTGACTGGAAGCCTGTGTCCAGTGGGGTACCTCAGGGATCGGTGCTGGGTCCCTTGCTGTTTGTGATCTACATAAATGATTTGGATGAGAATGTAAAAGGTATGATCAGTAAGTTCGCAGATGACACGAAAATTGGTGGGGTGGTAAATTGCGAGGAGGAAAGCCTCAAGCTACAGGACGATATAAACGGGTTGGTCAGATGGGCGGAAAAGTGGCAAATGGAATTTAACCCTGAAAAGTGCGAGGTGATGCATTTTGGACGGACAAATAAGGCAAGGGAATACACAATGAGTGGTAGGACCCTAGGAAGTACAGAGGGTCAGAGGGACCTTGGTGTACATGTACATAGATCCCTGAAGGCAGCGGAACAGGTAGATAAGGTGGTTAAAAAGGCATATGGGATACTTGCCTTCATTAGCCGAGGCATAGAATATAAGAGCAGGGAGGTTATGATGGAGCTGTACAAAACGCTGGTGAGGCCACAGCTGGAGTACTGTGTGCAGTTCTGGTTGCCTCACTACAGGAAGGATGTGATTGCTTTGGAGAGGGTGCAGAGAAGATTCACCAGGATATTACCTGGGATGGAGCGCCTCAGCTATGAAGAAAGACTAAACAGGCTGGGGTTGTTTTCCTTGGAGCAAAGAAGACTGAGGGGGGACCTGATTGAGGTGTACAAAATGATGAGGGGCATAGATAGGGTAGATAAAGAGGAACTTTTCCCCTTAGTAGGGGAGTCAATAACAAGGGGGCATAGATTCAAGGTAAGGGGCAGGAGGTTTAGAGGGGATTTGAGGAGGAACTTTTTCACCCAGACGGTGGTTGGAGTCTGGAACTCACTGCCTGAAAGGGTGGTAGAGGCAGGAACCCTCACAACATTCAAGAAGCATTTGGATGAGCACTTGAAATGCCATTGCATACAAGGCTAAGGACCAAATGCTGGAAAATGGGATTAGATTGGACAGGGCTTGATGGACGGCGCAGACACGATGGGCCAAAGGGCCTCTTTCTGTGCTGTATAACTCTATGACTCTATGACCTCCGACAGTGTAGCACCGGAGTGTCAGCCTAGTTCTTGTGCTCAAGTCTTTGGAGTGGGATTTGAACTCACACCCTTCTGACTCAGAGGCAAAAGTGCTACCACTGAGCCAAGGCTGACATTTGAATGTTGTAGAAGAATCAAGAGATATCAAAAAAATTAAATGAGCAAACCATGAAAAAGCGTAAGGGCTAATGGTCCAAAAATTTGGAGTTAGAATTGAGTGGTATATATGTAAATCACCAAAGCATTGGAAACAAAATTTAAGAATTAAAAGCATTAATGACTATGAATGGATATGATATTGTACCTATAATGGAGATGCCGCTTTGAACAGGACTCTGGGACTTAATGGCCTCAATATTAACCCACCCATCACAGGTGGGAGAGAGTTGTGAGGGTGGGGTTAAAAAGTTAAATTTACAGAACCCGACCTAAAAAATAGGACCTCAAAGGTAGTAATCTCAGGATTGCTACCAGTTCCACGTGCTAGTCAGAGTAGAAATAGAAGGATATTTCAGATGAATACGTGGCTAGAGGAATGGTGCAACGGGGAGGGATTCAAGTTCCTGGGACATTGGAACTGGTTCTGGGGGAGGTGGGGCCAGTTCAAACCGGACTGTTTGCACCTGGGCAGGGCAGGAACTGATGTCCTAAGGGGAGTGTTTGCTAGTGCTCTGGGGGAGGGTTTAAACTAAAATGGCAGGGGGTTGGGAACCTGAGCAGGGAGACAGAGGAAAGGGAAACAAGGATAAAAGCAAAAGATAGTAAGGAGAAAAACAAAAGTGGCAGTCAGAGAAATCAACGGTTTAAATCAAACGTGGCCACAGTAAATAATAATTCTAATAGGTCTAAGAGCGTTAAAAAGACAAGCCTGAAGGTTTTGTGTCTTAATGCAAGGAACATTCATAATAAGGCGGATGAATTGGCTGCGCAAATAGAGGTAAATGAATATGATTTGGTTGGGATTACGGAAACGTGGCTCAAGGATGGCCAAGGCTGGGAACTCAACATCCAGGGGTATTCGATATTCAGGAAAGATAGGCAAAAAGGAAAGGGAGGTGGGGTAGCATTACTGGTTAAAGAAGGGATTAACACAATTGTAAGGAAGGATATTAGCTCTGATGATGTGGAATCTGTATGGGTAGAATTGAGAAATACTAAGGGGCAGAAAACGTTAGTGGGAGTGGTATATAGACCTCCAAACAGTAATGCAGAGGTTGGGAATGGCATTAAAAGGGAAATTAAAGAAGCGTGCAATGAGGGCACAGCAGTCATCATGGGTGACTTTAATCTACATATAGATTGGGCTAACCAAATTAGTAACAATACTGTGGAGGAGGAATTCCTGGAGTGTTTACAGGATGGTTTACTGGACCAATATGTCGAGGAACCAACCAGAGATCAGGCCATCTTAGACTGGGTATTATGTAACAAGAAAGGGTTAATTAGCAATCTTGTTGTACGAGGCCCCTTGGGTTGGAGCGATCATAATATGATAGAATTCTTCATTAAGATGGAGAATGAAGTAGTTGACTCAGAGACTAGGGTCCTAAATTTAAATAAAGGAAACTACGATGGTCTGAGGCGCGAGTTGGGTAGGATTGATTGGGGAATGTCACTCAAAGGGTTGACGGTGGATAGGCAATGGCAAACATTCAAAGACCGCATGGATGAACTACAGAATTTGTTCATCCCAGTTTGGCAAAAAAATAAAACAAAAAAGGTGACTCAACCGTGGCTACAAGGGAAATTAGGGATAGCATAAGATCCAAGGAGGGGACATATAAATTGGCCAGAAAAAGCAATAATCCTGAGGATTGGGAGCAGTTTAGGCTGCAACAAAGGAGGACAAAGGGATTAATTAAGAAGGGGAAAATAGAATATGAGAGTAAGCTTTCAGGGAACATAAAAACTGACTGTAAAAGCTTTTATAGATATGTGAAGAGAAAAAGATTGGTGAAGTCAAGCGTAGGTCCCTTGCAGTCAGAATCAGGGGAATTTATAATGGGGAACAAAGAAATGGAAGACCAACTAAATACATATTTTGGTTCTGTCTTCACAAAGGAGGACACAAATAGCCTCCCAGAGATGCCAGGGAACATAGGGTCTGATGTAAGCATGGAACTGAAAGAAATCAGTATTTGTAGGGAAATGGTGTTAGGAAAATTGATGGGACTGAAGGCCGATAAATCCCCAGGGCCTGATAATCTACATCCTAGGGTACTTAAGGAAGTGGCCCTAGAAATAGTAGATGCATTGCTGGTCATCTTCCAGAACTCGATCGACTCTGGAACAGTACCAATGGATTGGAGGGTAGCTAATGTTACCCCACTATTCAAAAAAGGTGGTAGAGAAAAAGCGGGGAATTATAGACCGGTAAGCCGGACATCGGTAGTGGGGAAAATGCTAGAGTCCATTATAAAAGATGTAATAGCAGAGCACTTGGAAAGCAGTGACAGGATCGGACAAAGTCAACATGGATTTACAAAAGGTAAATCGTGCTTGACTAATCTACTGGAATTTTTTGAGGATGTAACTGGTAAAATAGATAAGGGAGAACCAGTGGATGTGGTGTATTTGGACTTTTAGAAGGCTTTTGATAAGGTCCCGCATAAGAGATTAGCGTGCAAAATTAAGGCACGTGATTGGGGGCAAGGTATTGACTTGGATAGAGAACTGGTTGGCGGACAGAAAGCAAAGAGTTGGAATAAACGGGTCATTTTCCGAGTGGCAGGCAGTGACTAGTGGGGTACCGCAAGGATCGGTCCAAGGACCCCGGCTGTTTATAATATATATTAATAATCTGGACGAGGGAATTGGATGTAATATCTCCAAATTTGCAGAAGACACAAAGCTGGGTGGGAGGGTATGCTGTGAGGAGGATGTCGTGAAACTCCAGTACGATTTGGACAGGTTGGGTGATTGGGCAGAAACATGGCAAATGCACTGTAATGTGGATGTATTGGCCTCGCTAGACGTGCTCCTATCTAGTTATCCAGCAAGTTAAACACTTATTCAAATAATTCCTCGTGAAGCCATTTCGCTGTTTGAAGCTTTACTTGAACAAATTTGTGAAACTGTAAACAAAGACAAAGTATGTTTTGTACATAAACTGAGTACTATACATTCGATATTACATAAGATATAAACATATTTACATCAGTAGAATAGACTAATTGTATAACTAACTAACATTTGGACTGTACTTCTGTAAATATCAACTATTACTTCTCATAAACATAGTATTGTCAAAATACTACACTGACAAAGTTGCTATTATGCTAACAAACAAAGATACTCACAGATATTGCGCCTGGCCTAACATATGAGATCAGATTACATTGGATTGAGGATCCCTCATGGAAGATCCTCCACTACTCAGTTAGGTTCTTCCTGGAATTCTACTTCCTGGGTCAAACAGGAAGAAAGGTAGAAAGGTCAAATGACCTCTGCTGCATACAAACACTGCTAACACAATAACCACCACCAGAGGGTGCTATCTGCATGTAAAATGTCCATAATGTCCATAAGTCCAGAACAGTGGATAAATGTGAGGTTATCCACTTTGGTGGCAAAAACAGGAAGGCACATTATTATTTGAATGGCAATAGATTGGGAGAAGGGGAAGTGCAAAGAGACCTGGGTGTTCTTGTGCACCAGTCGCTGAAGGTAAGCATGCAGGTGCAGCAGGCGGTTAAGAAGGCAAATGGTATGTTGGCCTTCGTAGCAAGAGGGTTCAAGTACAGGAACAAGGATGTCTTGCTGCAATTGTACAGGGCCTTGGTGAGACCGCACCTTGAGTATTGTGTGCAGTTTTGGTCACCTTATCTGAGGAAGGATGTTCTTGCCATGGAAGGAGTGCAGCGAAGATTCACCAGGCTGATACCTGGGATGGCAGGAATGACGTATGAGGAGAGATTGTGTCGACTGTGCTTATACTCACTGGAGTTTAGAAGATTGAGAGGGGATCTCATCGAAACCTATAACATTCTGTCAGGTCTGGACAGACTAGATGCAGGAAGGATGTTTCTGATGGCCGGGGAATCCAGAACCAGGGGTCATAGTCTAAGGATAAGGGGTAAGCCATTTAGGACAGAGATGAGGAGGAATTTCTTCACCCAGAGAGTGGTGAACCTGTGGAATTCTCTGCCACAGAGGGCGGTGGAGGCCAGTTCATTAAATATATTGAAGAAGGAGTTGGATATATTTCTTAAGGCTAAAGGGATCAAGGGACATGGGGAGAAGGCAGGGACAGGGTACTGAATTTGGAAGATCAGCCATGATCTCATTGAATGGCGGAGCAGGCTAGAGGGGCCGAATGGCCTACTCCTGCTCATATCTTCTATGTTTCTATGTTTCAACACACTGCGCATGGAAACGCCGCCATTCATTACAATGGCGGATATCGGGGTGTCCAAGAGTCCTGCCGTAAAAGCGGCAGGACGCTTATTAATAGATTTAAATCGGGCTCCTACAGTGCAATCAGGAGCACAATTTGAAATTAATTTGTGCTGCATGGATTTCCTGGGGGTCGGGAAACTCAGCAATGAAACAGAGGTGGGAGCTGCTGGCTCTCCAAGGTAAAGCTCTTTCAACACTCTTTGTGTGCCAGAAAGAGCAGGAGTGACCTCCATGGACCCGTCAAGGAAGCCTTCAGCCACCCCAAACCCCTCCATCCCGCTCCCGATTGCTGACCGTAGCTTCCTCCCACCCTGCCTACTCCCGATTGCCAGGACCTTCCCCAAGGATCCCTGGGTGCAGCCCTCTGCCGCCCGCGTTGTCTCTCGTCTGCTGGCCAGACTGTCCATGTGGCCAGCGGCTGGCAGGAGCCAGAGCTACATGATGAAGATAAGGCCCTGCTGTTAATATTGGCAGGACCTCCACGTCCCAAGCCTTACCAGGTTCTTAGGCCATTTTTGGCCTCATCCACCCCTACCCCACCTCCCCGTAGATATCAGGTTTAAACATTTTCAGGAGAGAGAGGGAGGGAAGGAAGGACGGTGGGGTGCCAGTGTTAGTGAAGGATTCTACTGCATAGCCATTATGTAAAGATGTTCTAAGGGGTTGCACTTAGACTGAATCCATATGGACAGAGTTAAAAAATGGGAAAGAAATGGTACAATTGTTACTGTGCATTATGAGTAACTAAACAGTTGAGATGCACTGTATTTCTGGTTTTGTATTTCACTGCAGTAGCTACATATCCTAACACAGTAAATCCTTCCCACCAGGGCAAAAGCAGGCGTGTGGGTAGTTAAAAACGAGGCGGCTACTTACCCGCTCGTAACTCAACCTTTCCCGACATTGACAATTTTAACATGAGGCGCCTGTCCAATTTCTGCAAATTGGGGTCCTATTGTGTCAAAAGGACCCCGATTGCATGTTATCTGCGGCCTGAGCAGGGAAGACGGCGAGATTTTTCCACCAGGCTGAAGCAGGTCTGGAGCTGGTTTGCAGAGAGAAGAGGCAAGAAGCCCCCCTTCAAGGTAAGTGAATTCTTTGTGATGCCAGGAAGAGCAGGAATGCTCCCCTGGGCTCCACAAGGAAAGTTAAGGCATCCACCGCCCCGGACTTCCCCCCCACCCCCCTACCTTCCTTCCTCAAGACCCTCCCAAAACTTTCTTCCCATGATTTACTTGCTTACTGGCGAACCTTCCCCCTCCTGCCCACCAGCCAGCTACTGCTTTCCACCTGTTACGTTAAGCAGCTAACCGGCAGCATGTAGATGAGGCTCAGGAGTTAAAATACCCCAGGCCTCAAACATAGGCCAGCCTGTCTCCCCAACTACCCAAGACCCACTCGGAGTTCAAATCGACTCGCAACACTGGTCATGGACCTTCAGCATTTCATGTCTAATAACTTCCATGTTTCTCTCCTGTTCCACCACCGTTAGAGGATAACCCTGCATGATATGCGCCTGGAATTCCCATGACCAGAATGCATAATGCTGCAGTTATTGATATTGAACGACGTCTGTGACATCCAGGCCCATTCCCCAATGTATCTAAATCAGCCTACTTATTTTGTAAAAGTCCTAATTCCCACGCACGTTTTTGTGTCATCGGAAAACTTAAGGATTGTACTACAGATACTTTCGTCCAAAGCATTGATCATGATGGTGAAGATTGCTACCACTAACAAACATCCTCTGCCTACATGAATATAGCCAATTCACAATCCATCAACCCAACAAGACTCAGCCTTATTGAGCAGCCTTTTTGTGCAGTACTTCATCGAAGGTTTTCTGACTGATGACGTCATACTGCCAGTCCCGTCCCTTTCAGTGACATCTGCACGGACCGAAGCAGAAACAAAAAGTGCCCAATTCTACTTCCAGCAGAAATGTCAATGGAGAAAAAAGGAGGGGGCCTGGTGTAACCTGGACACTTCCCAAATTCTGCCCCACCTATCCAGATTATAGGAAGTCAGCACCTTGAAAATGTTAGGGGCTAAAAATTGAGTAGCGCCCCCTTTGGGACGCTAACTTCGCCGGGGCGCTACATTTAACGCCCCGGACATATTAGCACCCCCACGACAGAAATTGAGTGGTAGTGCTCCAAGAGGGAAGTGGGATGCTACTGTAAGCGTCCCGCCTCCCTCTTGGGGTACTGCGAGGGAATATCGCGGTGCTACGTGGCGCTGCAGCACATCGCGCCGCGGTATTGCAGGCCTTCCTCCCCTTCTGAAAGGGGAGGAGACTTACGCAGCGCGACCCGGGGCCTAGCTGGGCCCCCGGGGATCGGGAGTGCCAGCAAAAGAGCCCAGCACTCAAGAGAAGTGCCGGGCTCCTGGAGCGCAGCCGGCACTCCGCGGGGGTGGGGGGGGCGGGTAAGGAGCCCGGGGATGGGAGCGGAGGCAGGTGCTGGTAGGCGGCCAGCAACAAAAATGGCCACCCCGCACCTCGCCTTTAAATAGCTACCCCGGCCGCAGGTAGGCCGCCCTGACCCCGTTGGATATAGCGTCCGGCGGTAAGTCAGGGTGCGCTCCCGAAGATCGTGGCTGGGGCACGAGCAGGGCGCTGCGCACGGCAATGACGTAATTGCTGGCGGTGCTACCGTTTACCGCTGCTGCTAAACTCCCGCTGAATTTCGCGGGAGGCGTAGGCGGCGCCGCACCCGGGCGCTAGTTGATTTGCGCCCCGTTAGCGCCCGGCACTAACAGGAGGCGCAAAGCAACTGAATTTTTCCCCCTAGAACATCAGGGCTAACTTTATTCAGGAATATCACTGTTGAAATAATCTGCCAGGCAGGGTGGTCGAGACTAAAACGTTAGGAATGCGATAATAGGAGAGAGAGATATGGAGGCTTGTTTTGGGTGCTGTGAAAGTGATGGTCTGTTTTATAGTGCTGTGCCTGCTCTGGAGATGTTTGTTTCTTTACATTGATGCAATTGCTGTGGATGTGGCAGTCTGCTTGATGACAGTGTGAGTAGCATGACAGAGTGCATTGGAATACCAATATGCGGCACTACAGCGTGGGTGGGTGCAAGTCTGATCTTGCCACTCTACTGGGTTGTCAATCTCTGTTGCTCTGTGCAATGAAATCTGTTAGGATCGAGGCATTGCCCTGGGAGGGAGGGATGGTAAATCCTGTGGGCTGTCTGCTGCAGGATGCTCTTCCTGTGAGCTGTCAGAATATAAAAAGGATATCGTTTGTTTGAGAAGTTACTTTAAATAGAGGCAACATATTGATGCACTCAATGAATTTCTGATCACATTAAATCAAATCATCTTCGTGCTTTATCAAAATGATTTATTGGCTGATATACTTAAAAAAGACCATTCAAGTCAGAGGGGTTGATTTTATCCTAGAATGGGTTTCAGGCGGGTGGGGTGAGAAACGTACTCACTGGCTTAAGTTTCAGTTCCAGGATATTTTAACACCCGGCCATTTAGGACTGAGATGAGGAGGAAATTCTTCACTCAGAGGGTGGTGAATCTTTGGAATTCTCTACCCCAGGGGGCTGTGAAGGCTCAGTCGTTGAGTATATTCAAGATAGAGAGCAATAGATATTTGAATATTAAGGAAATCAAGGGATATGGGGATAGTGCAGGAAAGTGGAGATGAGGTAGAAGATCAGCCATGATCTTATTGAATGGTGGAGCAGGCTCGAAGGGCCAAATGGCCTACTCCTGCACCTATTTCTTATGTTCTTATTTAAGTGATGTCGATCCACTTCCTGCCCGGTATGGAGAGTGGGTGCTTGCAGGGAAAGAGCTGGCTTGCAGATAAGTGGTGCAGAGGGGTATTCAGGAGGTTCTCATGGGATGTAAGGGAGGAAATCTAGGCAGGGGAGGCAGTGGCTTTCCTTAGGGACCCTCCTGCTCCTCCTGGTCCCCCGAAAGGAAATGTTTTCATCTACCTGGAGGACCTTTTTATCCTTCGCACCAACTACTGACCTACTTCAGGAAAGGTGCATCGGCTGACCCACTCAGGCCGCAGTCAGAATGCAATCAGGGTCCATTTGACATAATAGAACCCCGATTTGCATAAATTCCAAGCTTTAGGCAGGCGTAGAGTTGCCAGCCCGCCAGGATTGCCCTGGAATCTCCAGGAGTTGAAGATCATTCTCCAGGACACTGCTGCGAGCAACCCAGGAGAAAAATCACAGGGGCAGTAAAAAAATAGGTGTCTGTTTCATTTTCTTTGAACATTTTCATTTATTAATTATAAAAATATTGGAGATGGGGGAAAAAGGCGGTTTGACACACAGAATCCAATCTGGTATCAAAGAGTCTGTTCGCTTTCCAATTGGCGTGGGAAGGCAGTGTATCTGGACGATGGACCAGTGGTGGGAGTGTGGGGGCAGGGCGGTTCAAGGCGGGAGGTCATGTGATAAAACCTCCAGCAATACACCCAACCAGAGTTGGCAGCCCTAAGCAAACACCTCATCCACCCTCAGAGCCCAGCAGGTTAAAAATGAAAATGGTGGGAAAGGATCAAATTCAAAGCAGGTAAATAAACTGCCTGTTTTTTAACTTTTCACCCGTGCAGTTTCCGTCGGGCGGTTAGGGTTAAAAACCAACCCCCGAATTGCAGCAAACCATATGGCAGCAGGCAGGGGCCCTGTAGCTGCTGATTGTGTTATGAAGGTGAAGGGACTTTCTGTCATCAACCTCCATGATGAGTTGTACAGCAGTTGCCTTCCACTATCCAGCATACTGAGAATGGACATACCAATCATGATGTCTGGGACCATAGAGGTAGTTTATTTATTTAATCTATTATCATTCCCCTTTTGCCTCCGTGGGTTGTTCAACAGCAAAGCGGGCGCATAGAGATGATTTAACACAATGCATTGTGCTGCAGAGCCCAGTTGCCACTCAACTGCATTATCAAACATGCTGCCACATTAGCAGGTAACCTACTCCCTCACCTCTGTTGGTAGCGTTACTGAGAGGACCAGCAGCTCCATGGAGAGTCGAGGTGACTTGTGCTCCGTTTTTTTTTCTCCCTTTGTGGTCTCTGCATGGCACTTGCCCTGACAGCATGACTGAGACTGGAACTCACTGTGTGACAAAATAAACCTTTGTGGTATGGGAAGTTAACACTGTAGTGCACTTCGTCGCCATATTAATATGTTACAATGCAGTGCACTTACAGCTCGATTTCTTCATAAACACGCATTTTCCTTCTTTCCAATTAACACTTGATGTGATCACAAACGCTTATGGAAAATAATAGTAATTGAATGATCATTTTAATAAAAGTATCACGTTTATCTATATATATAAATCGGTACTTCTGTCATTCTGTCTATCTGTCTATCTGTCTGTCATCGCGTGTGCGTTGCGGGTATGCACTCGAAAGTTACAGGGCGTACCTACGCGCGCGTTACCTCCAAAGAAAGCTTACGCTTCCGAGACGGTTTTAAGCGTATTTACGTTTTGGCCGGGCTAAAATTGCGCCCGCGGTATCCCAAAAACCTTCAACATTCCGCTCATTAGCATCTCATTATCCGCTCATTAGCGACAGAGTGACCTCGAGCTCGACCAATCGTACGCCGGGTTGCTGGCGTGTGCCGCCGGGCCAATCGGTGCGCGTGTGGCCGGGCTTTATCGTTCTGAACCGAGGTGAGTCGCCGCCATCTTGATTCCAAACTTTTCCTTTCTTTTTCCCGCTTTCTGCGTCTTAAAAAAAAAACGTTGCTTTTAAAACACATTGTTTTTTTAAAAAATGATTTAGAAAGTAATTAACTTATCTAATCTCATTAATTTTCCTACCTTTCCCCGTTTTTCCAGGTAGGCCTAGAAGCCTCGGCGTCTCCTCCGCACCCACGCCCGAGCTAGGCACCTCCCGGCCCCACTCGAAGGCTGGAGGGCCGAGCCTCAGCCCAGCACCGCTAGGGTGCGCGCGCAGCAGGAGCTGAGACGTCTCTCTGCCGGGGCTTGCTGAGCGTCCAGCGTTACCCTGGCAACCGGGCCCGCCGGACGTCTCACACAGCCGCAATCGGCGGTCTTCACCTCGGGGGGAGGGGGGGGCGGCCGCGACCCTCGGGGGGGGGCCGCGACCCTCGGGGGGGGGCGCAACCCTCGGGGGGGGGCCGCGCGCGCAGCAGGAGCAGCTGAGACGTGGCGTCTCTCTCTCTGGCTTGGTCAGCGTCACGGTTGCCCTGGCAACCGGGCCCGCCGGCCGAGAGAGACGCCGCGTCTCAGCTCCTGCTGCGCGCGCAATCGGCGGTCTTCACCTCGGGGGGGGGCGCGACCCTCGGGGGGTCGCGACCCTCGAGGGGGGGGCGCGACCCTCGGGGGGGGCCGCGACCCTTGGGGGGGGCGCCCCCCGCCCTCCCTCCCCGCCTGCCCTCCCTTCCCCCCCCGCCCTTCCTCCCCCCCGCCCTCCCTTCCCCGCCCTCCCCCTCCCCTCCCCCCCGCCCTCCCTTCCCCTCCCCTGCCCTCCCTTCTCCCCCTCCCTCCCTTGCTTCCCCCCTCCCCCCGCCCTCCCTTCCCCGCCCTCCCCCTCCCTCCCTTCCATGCCCTCCCCCTCCCCCTCCCTTCCCCTCCCCCTCCCCTCCCTTCCCCTCCCCCCCTCCCCTCCCTCTCTTCCCCCCAGTCGTTCTCTCTCTTCCCCCCAGTCGCTCTCTCTCTTCCCCCCAGTCGCTCTCTCTCTTCCCCCCAGTCGCTCTCTCTCTCTCTTCCAACAACAACATGCCCTCGAAAAAGCCTCGGCACCGCCAGGCACTTCAGCTAGTCTATATATATAAATCGGTACTTCTGTCATTCTGTCTTTCTGTCTATCTGTCTGTCATCTCGTGTGCGTTGCGGGTATGCACTCGAAAGTTACAGGGCGTACCTACGCGCGCGTTACCTCCAAAGAAAGCTTACGCTTCCGAGACGGTTTTAAGCGTATTTACGTTTCGGCCGGGCTAAAATTGCGCCCGCGGTATCCCAAAAACCTTCAACATTCCGCTCATTAGCATCTCATTATCCGCTCATTAGCGACAGAGTGACCTCGAGCTCGACCAATCGTACGCTGGGTTGCTGGCGTGTGCCGCCGGGCCAATCGGTGCGCGTGTGGCCGGGCTTTATCGTTCTGAACCGAGGTGAGTTGCCGCCATCTTGATTCCAAACTTTTCCTTTCTTTTTCCCGCTTTCTGCGTCTTAAAAAAAAAACGTTGCTTTTAAAACACATATTGTTTTTTAAAAAAATGATTTAGAAAGTAATTAACTTATCTAATCTCATTAATTTTCCTACCTTTCCCCGTTTTTCCAGGTAGGCCTAGAAGCCTCGGCGTCTCCTCCGCACCCACGCCCGAGCTAGGCACCTCCCGGCCCCACTCGAAGGCTGGAGGGCCGAGCCTCAGCCCAGCGCCGCTAGGGTGCGCGCGCAGCAGGAGCTGAGACGTCTCTCTCTGCCGGGGCTTGCTGAGCGTCCAGCGTTACCCTGGCAACGGGCGCAATCGGCGGTCTTCACCTCGGGGGGAGGGGGGGGCGGCCGCGACCCTCGGGGGGGGGGCCGCGACCCTCGGGGGGGGCCGCGACCCTTGGGGGGGGCCGCGCGCGCAGCAGGAGCAGCTGAGACGCGGCGTCTCTCTCTCTGGCTTGGTCAGCGTCACGGTTGCCCTGGCAACCGGGCCCGCCGGCCGAGAGAGACGCCGCGTCTCAGCTCCAGCTGCGCGCGCAATCGGCGGTCTTCACCTCCGGGGGGGGCGCGACCCTCGGGGGGGGGGGGGTCGCGACCCTCAGGGGGGGCGCCCGCCGCCCTCCCTCCCCTCCCTCCCCCCCGCCCTCCATCCCCCCCTCCCCTCCCCCGCCCTTCCCCCCCTGCCCTCCCTCCCCCCCTGCCCTCCCTTCCCCCCTCCCTCCCTTCCTCCCCCCCGCCCTCCCTCCCCCTCCTCCCTCCCCCTCCCCCCCGCCCTCCCTTCCCCGCCCTCCCTTCCCCTCCCTCCCCTCCCCCCGCCCTCCCTTCCCCTCCCCTGCCCTCCCTTCCCCCCCTCCCTCCCTTCCTTCCCCCCTCCCCTCCCCCCGCCCTCCCTTCCCCGCCCTCCCCCTCCCTCCCTTCCCCGCCCTCCCCCTCCCCTCCGCCCTCCCTTCCCCTCCCCTCCCTCCCCCCTCCCCTCCCCTCCCTCTCTTCCCCCCAGTCGCTCTCTCTCTTCCCCCCAGTCGCTCTCTCTCTTCCCCCCAGTCGCTCTCTCTCTCTTCTAACAACAACATGCCCTCGAAAAAGCCTCGGCACCGCCGGGCACTTTAGCTAGTTCTAATATAACTCTGTTAAAAAGAAGTTTTGACAAACATTTAGGCCTAGAAATTCAGTATAGCCACTTTTGGGGCGGTAAAGTCGGGCGGCCGCTAAAGTTTGCGCCCGCCGGAAAGTGGAGGGCAGTTCGCCGAAATTCAGTAGCTTTGGCCAAGGAGTTTGCTCGAGCGCTAAAACTGGCGATGCACGGCTATCTTTAGGCGCTAAGCCGGCGGTGCAGACTGATACCGCCGAGGCCGGGCGCAGCGCAGGTGCGGTCATGTTTTGATTGACAGCAGACACCCTGGCGCCGGCCAGCTCTTAAAGGGGGAAGGGTCGACTTGGTCTGCTGCCACGCCCTGGATACTGCAGCCCTCCAGCTAGGCCTAAACACTGCTGCTGGAGAGAAATAGCGCCAGGAAGGATGCAGAGGGCCCGTGAGCGAGCGCAGCGCTTCTCTGGCCATGATTTAAAGGTGCTGGTTAGGGCTTTGGAGAAGAGAAGCCATATCTTGTTCCCGGACAGTGGCAAGAAGCCTCCCGACAGGGTGTACAGGAGAGCCTGGAGGGATATCGCCCAGAGGGTCACAGCCACCTGCGATGTCCCCCGGACTGTTGTCCAATGCCGGAAAAAGTTTAACGACCTCACTCGGATTGTCAGGGTGAGTACCCTTTCCAGTGTCCTCCTCATCCTTGCATGTGCACCTCACATTATGGGCAAAGGAACCTCAAAGGCCTAATGGCCAGCCCTCATCCAGCAGCTACGGCACTGGCATGAACATCAATTGCACTTTCTGCACTTTACACACTGGCCAAGCTATTCGACCATGGGAGGGAGTGCACACAACAACAGGGCACCACACTGGCCAAGCTATTCGACCATGGGAGGCAGTGCACACAACAACAGGGCACCACACTGGCCAAGCTATTCGACCATGGGAGGCAGTGCACACAACAACAGGGCACCACACTGTACTTAGAGGCCGTCCTTTCTCTTGCAGGCCAAGCTGGCCCAGAATCTGAAGAGCCGGACTGTCACCGGGGGAGGCCGTCCCCAGTTCCAGCAGCTTAGTGACCTTGAGGAGCGCGTGGGTCGACTCATGGGTGCCCGGGTGATTGGCCCCGTTGCAATTGGAGATGCCGACCCTGTGCTGGGCCCCAATGGTAAGGACATGACCTTTTGGACCTCTCTCGTTCCCCTTGCGTTTCAGATCTACATCCTTTGCCACTGTCCGACCAATGCGCAGAATGCCACCACTCATGCCTCCCTCGCTGACGCCCTGTCCTCACTCTAAAGCTACTCTTGTGCCTTCCTGCTTTCAGCTGGTGAGGAGGAGGTCCCTGAAGCTGCGAGTGTCAGTCCCTCGGAAGAGGAGGACGAGGAGGAGCAAGAGGAAGGCGGCCCATCGGGGGAACCCTCATCCATGCCAGGGGATGGCAATGGAGGGGACACGTCTTCCCTGGAGGAGAGCCAGGGGGAAGTGTTGCAGGGGGGTGTAGCTCCTGTGCCCAGTGGCGTCCAGCCACGCGGGAAGGGTCGGGCAGCACGGCTGCCTTCTCCCCAGAGAGGGGAAGTGTTGCAGGGGAGTGTAGCTCCTGTGCCCAGTGGCGTCCAGCCACGCGGGAAGGGTTGGGCAGCTCGGCTGCCTTCTCCCCAGAGGGGGGAAGTGTTGCAGGGGAGTGTAGTTGCTGGGCCCAGTGGCGTGCAGCCACGCGGGAAGGGTCGGGCAGCTCGGCGGCCTTCTCCCCAGAGGGAGAGTCCGGCCTCCAGTCCGGAGACGGTCCTCGCCCAGGAGGTGCGCCTCCTTGATCAAATGTCCGCGGACTCGGATCGTCGGCACACCGAGTTCATGGGGGTTGTGGCACAGTTGCCTGAGGCCATTGAGTCCCTGGCTCATAGTGTGTCCGATTTCGGGGCCTCACAGGCCAGGGGTTTCGAACAACTCGCGGCAGCACAGGCCAGGGGTTTCGAACAATTCAGGGCAGCACAGGACGCGAGTCGGGACGAATTCAGGGCAGCAGAGGCAGCGAGTGGACAGTTGATCAGTGGTGCCGTGCAGTCACTGGCTGGTCTGATGCGGGCACAGACCAGGGCAGTACGGGCACTCACTGCTGCCACACTCGCTGTGTCAGGCAGGCATCGCCAGGGCACCCGCCGCGCTGCAGCAGCACAGCGGTCTGGCCTTCACCAGATTGCTGCGCTTGCTGCAGTGCCAGCCCGGCCGAGTGCCAGTGTCTCAGGCGAGCAGCGAGCGCCTGGCATCAGCCAGCTTGCCCCCATTGCTGCAGCCGCCACTGCCACTCCCCCAGCGAAGCTGCGACGAGCTGCTGGAGGGACTGATGCTGCCCAGCCACAGCTGCAGCAGTCAGCAGCCGGCCCCTCGAGGGCCAGAGCTCGTCTAGGCCGACCCCCAAGGGCATCTGCCGTCACGCAATGTGCCCCCAGGAGCCTTCCCCCAGCCTTGCAGCACCCACAGGGCCCAGGTTGAGGCGGAGCAGCAGGTCGGCCAGGGGCCGGAAAAGCCTGGACAAGGACTCGCCCTCTCGGCACACAAAGTAGAGTGTGTTGGCAAATGTTTTTTTATATGGGGGTGGCTGTGTTGTCTATGGGGGGGGGTTCTTTTGGTAAGGCCGAGGATGAAGGCCATTTGGATGGACAAGTTTTGTTATTCCTCCCCAGGTTGTGGGAGTGAGATATGTTTTTGACTGTTTTTTGGGGGTGTTGTCTGTTTTTGGGTTTCATGTGGGAAGGGCCCTGAGTTTGTTCAATAAAGCTTTTTCTTTATTCAGCTTGTCCATGTGTGATGTTTCAAGTGGTTGTTGCGTTAACCGGCTGAGGGCTTGCGGAGCGGCTACATTCATGTGCCTTCATTTCCACAAGCCATTCCCTGACAGGGGGCCTAGAAGTGTCGTTCAATAAGCCGCCGACGGACGGCCCTTGGACCTTGTGGTTCCCTCCTGGGCTGGTACTCCTCCTCCTCCTCCTCCTCATGGTCCTCCTGCTCGTCCTCCTGAGGTGGTGGTCCAACGTGAGGTGGCAGTGCCTGAGTCCTGCGGATAGCCAGGTTGTGCAGCATGCAGCAAACGACGACGAACTGGGAGACTCTATCCGGCGAATACTGCAGAGATCCGCCGGAGCGATCCAGGCAGCGGAACCGTTGCTTGAGGACGCCAATCGTTTGCTCTATGATGTTCCTTGGGGCTTGATGGCTTTCGTTGTATGCCTCCTCAGCAGGGGTCCTGGGCGCGCGGAGCGGGGTCATGAGCCATGTACACAAAGGATAGCCTTTGTCCCCGATAAGCCATCCTCTTGGGGGAGGCTGTGCCTGGAACATGTTAGCCACAGTAGTCTGGCGCAGGATAAATGCATCGTGGCTGCTGCCTGGAAAGTGGGCATTGACAGCTAGGATGCGCTGCCTGTGGTCACACACCAGCTGTACATTGAGGGAATGGTAGCCCTTCTGGTTGCGGTAATCCTCGGCATTGTCGATAGGTGCCCGCAAAGCCACATGCATGCAGTCAATGGCGCCCTGCACCATGGGGAAGTCGGCGATCCTCGCAAATCCGACTGCACGCTGCTCCTGCCTCTCTAGGGTCATGGGGAAGGAGATGAATTGGTGTCTCCTTGTGAAAAGGGCATCGGTGACCTGCCGGATGCAGTGATGCACGGCGAACTGGGAGATGTTAGCTATGTCCCCAGCAGCGGCTTGGAAGGAGCCGCCTGCATAAAAGTTCAGAGCCACCGTGACCTTCACTTCCACCGACAGAGACGTCCTGCACATCAGCTGTGGACGCAGATCTCTGTGAAGCAGCTGGCAGATCTCTGCAACCACCTCCCTTCTGAAGCGCAGCCTCTTAACACACTGCGCGGCAGTCATGGTGAGATAGGACACCTGCTGGCGGTATTCCCTGAGTGGGTAAGGCCTACGTTGCCGACGCCTGATGCCCCCTCTGCGTCTAGGCATGGCTGCCCCTCTCACACAGCGTCTGCGAGCCCTTCGCACATAATGCTGGAACTGAGGGTTGGAACCCCATGCAGCCCACATAATATACTTGCAAACAATGAAATCACAATGAGGCAAATTTCCAAGCTCTGGCCAGAAGCCAAAAATACCTCTCCTATGTTGGGCCAAATCAGTAAGGTCTCTTCCTTGGTCTCTGTCCAGAAATCCGTTGCAGAAAAGTCATTGCAGCAAAATGGCTGGCCTTTATAGTTCAGTGTAAGTGCCCTTTAATTAGCGCTCCCCGAGGCCCGCAGGGCCTCTGCTGCGTTCCACTTCACAGTTCTTAACACCGCCACGCCCACATTGGGCGGGCGCGACTGAAGTTCCGGTTTGGGGCGCACAAAGGGCGTTGCACGACGAAATGACGTCATAAGTTGCGCGCGCAGCTGAGCGCGCGCAAACACTTTGCGCCGGCGCTAAATGTCTACTGAAGTTGGGCGTAGGCGCAGATCGTCCTGCGCCCGGGCGCTAAGTGCCTAGCGCTCGAGATCTACCCCTCCTAAGGCGCTAACGGCTGGCGAACGCAACTGAATTTCTAGGCCTTAATGCCTTGCACACATTTTATAGCCATTGTTTTTTTGAAGAGGTAACAGAGAGAGTAGACAAGGGTAGTGTGGTAGATGTAATTTTATCTAGATTTTCAAAAGGCCTTCGATAAGGTACCCCATAATAGACTAATGAATAAGGTCAGAGAATGCGGAGTCAGGGGACAAGTAGCAGAATGGATTGCTGGCTGGCTTCAGGACAGAAAGCAGAGAGTGGGAGTAAAGGGTAGCTATTCATAGTGGCAGAAGGTGGCTAGTGGTGTTCCAGAAGGATCAGTGCTGGGACCACTGTTGTTCACAATTTATATTAATGATTTAGACTTTGGAATCAAAAACACAATTTCTAAATTTGTGGATGACACCAAATTGGGGGGAATAGTCAACACCGAGGAGGACTGCAACAAATTACAGGAGGACATTAATAAACTTACAGAATGGGCTTATAATTGGCAAATGAATTTCAACACAGATCAATGTGAGGTATTACATTTTGGTAGGAAGAATAGGGAGGTCACTTATTACTTGGAGGGTGCGAGTCTAGGTGGGGTAGAGGAGCAAAGGGATCTCGGAGTACAAATGCACAAATCACTAAAAAGTAGCAACACAGGTTAACAAGGCCATAAAAAAAGCAAACCAAGCACTAGGGTTATTTCTAGAGGGATAGAATTGAAAAGTAGGGAAGTTATACTAAACTTATATCGAACCTTGGTTAGACCACATGGCGTACTGTGTGCAATTCTGGTCGCCATATTATAAAGAGGATATAGAGGTACTGGAGAGAGTGCAGAGAAGATTTACAAGGATGATACCAGAAATGTGAGGGTATACATATCAGGAAAGGATGAACAGGCTGGGTCTCTTTTCTCTTGAAAAGAGAAGGCTGAGGGGTGACCTAATAGAGGTCTTTAAAATTATGAAAGGTTTTGATAGAGTAGATACAGAGGGCTCGATTTTCATTGAGCCATGGAGTCGGGCTTGGAGTTGTGCGGGGGGTTAAAATTGCAAAAACTGGCGTGCGGGACTGCCCCCCCCGCCTGGTTCCCGACTCCGAGCAACTTTAACTCAGGTGTGTCTGATGGTCCCGACTCTGTCCCGCATCCAACAGGCGGGACTGGTCTTTAAGGCCCTTAATAACCACTAACTGACCTCTATAATCCTATTTTAACAGGCCCTTGCAAATTTAACCCTTTTCCCATGTAAAGCACGCCTGGTGGGAAACACGAATGTGAAACCTGGCGGGAGCACTATTGGATTACTGACTATCAACTGCAGGTCAACCATTAAAAAGGAGATTTGATCAGTCATCATTTGCAGGTGGCAGGACTTAGTGGTCTCAGGCCTGGGGCAACTTTTAGAAGGCTTAACCACACCTGTGGAAGGTTGGAGCCTCACACCCATCTCCAGTGTGGCCTCCTGGGAAACCCCTCTCGCCACCTTCACTCAGCGCTTCCTCAACAAAGGCATATACCAGAAGCATGGGAGCCATTTATTTCCTTCCCATCTGGGCATTAGAGGAGCTCGAGCACCAGCCACGGCACCAGCAGAACCAGGAACAACAGCAGCACCAGCAACAGCAGCAGCAGCAGGAGCGCCAGGCTACTGCTCGCCCACCTGAGGCTGCACAGGCCAGAAGGGGCCACTGCCTGGAAGCCCGTCGGCGCAGGAGATACCCCCCAAACAGGGTCTACAGACACAGGGTCAGCTACCTCAACATGTCTGAGCAGCAGTGCCAAAGGCGGCTCCGACTTTCGCGAGAGGTAGTGACTGACATCTGCGCAATGCTACAGCAAGACCTGCTGCCCAGAGGACCAGCTGGACAAGCATTACCAGTGGCTGTCAAAGCCACCACCGCACTCAACTTTTTTGCTTCAGGCTCATTCCAGGGATCAGCAGCAGACATCAGCGGCATCTCCCAGGCGGCCGCACACACTTGCATCATGCAGGTAACCGATGCCCTCTTTGCCCTCGCGCATAATCACATCCATTTCACAAATGATCGAGCAAGTGTCACGGCGCGAGCGGTTGGATTAGCTCATCTGGCAGGCTTTCCAAGGGTGCAGGGCATCGTTGACTGCACACATGTGGCCCTTAGGGCACCCCATCGCAATCCAGGTATTTTTGTCAAACGCAAGGGCTTCCACTCCCTCAACGTTCAGCTGGTCTGTGACCACAAGAAGGAAATTTTGCACGTTTGTGCCAAGTACCCTGGCAGTTGCCATGACTCCTTCATACTGCGCCAGTCTAGTGTGCCTCTGCTATTCAGTCCGCCAGACCAACTTAACGGATGGCTACTTGGAGACAAGGGCTAATCCCTGAGGACGTGGCTAATGACACCGTTGAGGAGGCCAGCCAATGAAGCTGAGGAGCGCTACAACTCCAGCCACATTTCCACCAGATCCATTATCGAGCAAACCATCGGTTTGCTGAAGATGCGCTTCAGATGCCTGGATAGATCAGGTGGAGCCCTGCAGTACTCAGCAGCCAGGATCTCCAGAATCGTCGTGGTTTGCTGTGCACTTCACAACATGGCACAGCGTCGTGGCTTGCAGATTCCTGAGGACCAAGTGGCTCCTCACATATCCTCCTCAGATGAGGAGGAGGAGGAGGAGGGCGAAAATGAACATCCTGCAGAGGCCCATCAACCAGCGGCAGCATTACGCGAGAACATTGCCGCCCGGGATGCAAGGAACGCACTCATCCTGGCCAGATTTGCTTAGCCTAGTCAATCAAATACTTTTGCCTCACAGCTTCTTACCAGAGCATTGACAATGGCCAAGAACCAGAGGATTTCTAGCGCTCTGACCACCATACTGACAGTTGCAAGTATTCCTAAGGCCTCAATGTGGAAGTCCCAATACCGAAATGACAGACGCCACAACTGCAACATTTGCCATCAGAATTTTTATGTACAATTACGACGTGATGGCATTTTTACACTAAACACAAAATTCCACCCAAGTGACTACCCTTGTGACTACTTGTGCTTTATCTTCCTCTTACGCGTGCTCCTACGTAGTGCTTCCCCTGTGGCTTCAACAGATTTGGAGGCCCCTTGCTCACTTTCCTGTTGCTCCTGTCTTGACACCTTTGGCGGGCGTCCTCTGGGGTTGCGAGCCTGTGAAGGCTCGTCAACAGTCTGCTGCTCCTGTGGCTGTGCGGGGGTTGAGACTTCTATCTCACTTGGGTGTGGACTCCGGTAGGGCTCTGACCGAGGGCTCTGCAGTGGCATGGAAGTGTGAGCGCTTGGAGAGTAACCCCCACTTCCTTGAGGTCTGCCACCAACCTCCCTCTCATAGGTCAGGTCCCCCTCAGCGCCTGCAAGTGGCTGGAGAGCACCTTGCTGCACATCAGGGGGGCATGGGGACCCGTATCTGCAATGGCAGTCCTACTCAGAAGGACTTCCATGAAGGTCTGGTTTCTCTGTTCAATAGATGCCCATCGCTCCTCAAGAGATTTCATTCTATTCTGAACAATGACCATGTTTTCCATACCCTGGCGACTAAGCTCCTCCATGGCCGTAGCCCTCCTCTCCTCTACCGTAGCCATCCTCTCCTCTACGGTAGCCAGCCTTACCACGGAGGTAGCAATCCTTTCCATGGAGGTAGCCATCCTTTCCGTGGTGATGCGTTCATGCGCCAATGACTCCACAAAGGCTCTGCTCATGTTCGCTATGGACTCCTCCATTCGCTCCACACTCGCAGCGACCCTAGAGACAAAACCTGCCAGAGACTCCCGCATCTGTGCCTGGAGTTCCATCACCTCTGATCTTATGGATGGACCCAGAGGCAGCGGGTCGACATGCTGCTGAGCCGAGCTGGCAGAGTCCTGCGCCCTCCGACTAGGACTCTCCACTGCTGTCCCTGTCTCCACAATCTGCTGATGCTCACTTGTGAGCTGTGACAACACTACTCTATGTCCCGAAGGTCCCACCAAGGTGTGAGTGTCTGCGCTGGTGCTGGGTGCGCTGAATTCTGGTGACGCTGTGCCCTCAGAGGTTGCAGCTTCCTCTGAGGAGTCTGGCTGCTCAGCCTCTTCTTCCTGGCTAGGGGGGATGGATGCTTGTAATGGTCCTGTGGAGGAGTAAAGGAAAGAGTTAGAGGTGTGATGCAAAGGCTACATGCACATAGCTTTTTGCAGATGCTCATAAGTGCATCTGTTAGAGCTTCACAATCATTATCAGCGACTCATGCAATGTCAAGGAGAGAGATGGGAAACTTTTCTGTCACCAGCTTGCTGTGTTGCACCCGTCTGTCCGTCCCCCACACGCGAATCATCCTCAATGCCCGTAATTTCCAGGACGGCCTCCTCCCAGGGGGTCAGGTGGGCTATTGAGGGTGGCCCTCCTCCTGTCCTCATTCGCTCTCTTTTGTTGTGAGGTCTCTTTTCCTGCAATGAGGGTGACAAGTGAAGGTTGAGTGAGAATGAAGGAGTGAGTGTAGAGATTGCATAGCATAGATACTTAGAAGGAGACAAAGATGGAGTGAGGTTGCAAGACCAAGGGCCCTCCCTGTGTGTTGTCAGTTGTGTTCAAAGCATCAGAGTGAGAGGGAGTGTGAGGGCTGCATGGTGGCATAGTTCTGTGAATGTGAGCATAGTGAGAGAGGGAATGGGTAAGGGTGCATGGATGTCAGTGTCAAGTGGGATGTGGAGGAAGAGATTGCTAAAGCTGAGTGCTGGTGAAGAAAGGCAATGGGGATCAGATTGAGGGTGATGGGAAATTCATACTCACTTCTCCAGTGCGCTGAAGGTCGTGAAATCTTTTCCTGCACTGTATCCAGGTTTTGCGGGTGACTCCCAAGGAGTTGACCTCCTCAGCCACCTGCATCCACACTGCCTTGGTCTGAGTGGGAGGCCTCTTCCTCCCTGATGAAGAGAACAGGACCTCCCTGTTGGCCCTAGCCCCATCGACTAATGCCTGCAGTGCCGCCTCGTCAAAGCGAGGAGCTGCTCTTGCCCTCCCGCTTGTCATTTTTGCTGCAGCTCTCTCACACTGCACAGTCAAGAAGTTTGGCAGTCTGCAGAAGAAGCAGGTTGTGCTGTGGACCTTAACTGCAGCAGCAATGATGATGTCATCGGAGGGGACTTTCAGTCATGAAAACCCATTTGCAAAGGCTTCCTACACGTTGGAAATCAATTGGCCACTTAAGTTAAAATTGCATCAATCTCCCACATCCATTTTGATTCGTGTGGGAAACACGAAATTCGGATAACACAACACCATCCCGCACCTGAGTTAAAATCCTGCCCAGAGAGAGTGTTTCCACTTGTGGGGAAGAGCATAACTAGAGGCCATCAATATAAGATAGCCACCAAGAAATCAAATAGGGAATTCTGCAGAAAATTCTTTACCCAGAGGATGGTGAGAATGTGGAACTCGCTACCACAGGGAGTAGTTGAGGCAAATAGTATAGATTTAAGGGGAGGCTAGACAAGCATATGAGGGAGGAGGGAATAGAGGGTTATGCTGATAGATTTAGATGAGGAAAGACGGGGGGAGGCTCGAGTGGAGCATAAACGCTGGCACGGACTGGTTGGACCAAATGGCCTGTTTCTGTGCCGTATATTCTATGTAATTGCGGTAATTATGTTTTTTTTTGAAGACGTAAATATTCAGACTGAGTAGTACATATGCAATAAAAAAACAGACTTACTTTGTTATAGTATTTTGTATATGTTTTTAAAAAATCTGTGTAAACAAATCATTGCACAAAGTGGGTGAGCAGCACAATCATAGGTTTGTATGACACTTAACACAGTCAAAGTTTATTACCCAGAGGCAATCGTTTGTGTAGACTAATTGCCTCCCTTCAGAAGTTTAGAGGATGGTTTTTTTCTGAAATGAAAAAGGGGGCGGGAGAACATTAATCACAAATATGCAAATAGAGACAAAATATCCTGTTCAATCACAGTCGGCAGCTTTAACTTGTTCCGCATGCTTCTTGCTGCACATCAGACCCACAAGAAGATACTGTTCACGCATAGAAAAGCATAGGATAAAATAAAGGTCGCTGGTTGAGAGGATGAACTAAGGGGAAGTGTTCTCTTTTATCAGACATTTAACTGTGAGTGTTTTCTGTGATATTTCCTTTTTCTGCTCTAAATATTTGAAGTATTTGAAAAGTCTATTTTTTTGTTACCACTTTAAATGCAGCTGGAATGTAATGTTTTGGCAGACACTGTAAACCCGTTCTGATTATTTAAACGTGGAATGCTGAGAAAAAAGCTGTTTTTCTTGGCTTTTGCCTCTAAATGTAGTTGCTGTGACAGAAGAAGGATTATGGTCTACAGTGACAGCACCATAGCACTGACATTAATTCAATCTGACAGTACCTCATGTGTGGAAACAGATACAGAATGACTGACACTTATGTTTGATCAGTGTTGCTATATTTCAATGTGCTGTATGTAGCATGATTTGTTGAAAAATGCTGGGTATATTTTTTGGTCTTTAAAAAGCCAGTATCTTAAAGTATTGAGTCAGAATGTGCCCTAGAATTTTAAACTGTATTTTTGCCCCTTTTAACATTTGATGTCATGCTCAACCTCTCACGCACATATTAGCCACAAACCAACTGTGTGCCTTTGTAATACCATACAAATCATTATTATCTTAATATATAGTTTTATAAAATACATTGGGCAAAGGAAGATCATTGTCATTGGCTGCTAATTTTAAATTCTTCAGTGACACATAATTACATAGAATTACATAGAAATAATAACATAGAAACAGGCCATTTGGCCCAATCAGTTTGTGTTGGTGTTTATCCTCCACAAGTGCAGTCATTCTAGTCTCATGTGCCTGCCCTGTACTCATAACCCTTTATCCCCCTTTCCTTCAATCACCCATCTAACCTATCCTTAAGTGTTGATGTGGTCATTGCTTCAATCACTAACTGCATTAGTAAGTAAACCACTTTCAAGGCATTATATTTTCCAAATGGGGGTCCAAACTGCATACTGTCACACACAAACTGGCTGAGAAACATGTTACGGCAATGTGTCTTGTAGTTTTATAAAGTGCACTCTCCTGTCTGCATGTACCTGGAGTCCAGATCCAGTCAGTTCAGCAAAGCTTCCAAAGACCAGTCTACACGCCCCCCCCTCAACCTCCCACCACAAGTTGGTCTGCAGTTTTAAATTATTATTATCTTAACAAGCACAGTCCCAAAAGTGTCAGGTTGCTTCATTTAAAAAGAGAGTTGAACACCAATTAATAAATATAAACTAACGCCACCAATCACCGCCTTATTTTTAAAGCATGATTAAAATGATACGATTTGTTTAAGCAGACTCTAGGTACATTTATTTCTGAAATAGAATTATTTTAAATGGTCACTAACTTTACTGTTATTGCTACTGCCACTTGCCCTGATAACTAGCCATATGTGGAAAGATTCCTATCAAAACCTACCATGCTTTTTGCTTAAATGACTTTTAAAAAGAGCTAGATGGCTATCAGGTTAAATATAATGACGTCTGTAAAGATAAGTGTAGATAGATGACCAATAATCAGTGGATCACTGTGATTTCAGTCCTGCTGAGAGTATTGAAATGCCATCTGGGCAATGTAGCTAGCCAGCAATGAATAATGTAGATTGCAATGTTGGACTGACATATTGGAACCTTTGCTTGATTAACTTTGAGAATAAGGGAGAAATTTGAAAGACTCTTCTTCTTGTACACTTCACCTTCACTTCCATCAGGAGATTAAAGGAATACTTTCCTGAGACTCTGTGGCTGGTCAAAGCCTTGCTAGACACCAGCATGGGCCAGAGATAGAGCTGTAACACTATAGTCCCTATTCTCTGACCTATGCTTGCCATTAGTGAGGCTCTGTGCCAGTAGTAGTGCCTTACAAAATTACTCTCTGTGTCAGGTAAAGTTGATGATAGCGTAAATTGCAAATAGTCTATTGGAAGTAATGGGCTTGATAGGACAATGCATAGTTCTTATTCCATAATTTTTAATATTCTTACATATTCGCTCTCTCCCCTCCCTCTCCCTTTCCCTCCCACACTTTCTCTCTCATTTCACGTCAGTTCTGCTATTTCTTGTTTGAATTAGTCTTCACTGCTGTAGAAACTCCATGACCTCACTTTCTGCTCTGATCACTAGATCGCAGCATTCACCTGCAGATCGCTTAATTTATCAACACACATTTTTAAAAAGATGAGATATGTCCCCAGACATTTGATTTATGTGAGGTGATAGAAAATATTACATTATATTTTGTGCTTACTAGTTCCCAGGGAGGGAATACTTCAAAAGTAAAAACACAAATTTATAATTCTGTTTTCAAATTGTTATTTTGAACCTACATCTGTATGAATAGAATTATACATGAGACGGTGTGGATCACTTTGCTTATTGCTCTTGTGAAGTGACATAACTCATGAGTAAGACCTTCCTCACGCATGGAATGAGCTGAGAATTCTATATCATTCCACTCCATATGCTTTCTTTAGTAAATGTACACAGGGTATCAACTATCCTGAGGAATCTCCTACATATGTTCTATTTAGTTACAACAGAAGCATAATTAGGTCTGCTATAAAAGCTTGGAGCTATAAAGTTTATGAAAATAAAACAAGTTCTTCAAGCATTACTGTTTGCTACCTCTATTATTTAAATGAGTCATGCACTTGCACATTGATCTTTAGGAGTTCCTCAGAAACTCTATTTGTGATTCATTAGAGTATTGAAGCAGTTATTATCACTCAGAGAGTCTGAATGTTGCTGTAAAACATACTGTATATGAATTACTTCAATAACTGCCACAACAAAGAACTTTTAGAGTATAAAGGTGGCTTTTATCGCGATGCCAGAATAAACAGATTGCCACAGTGAAGGTGCAGCCATGTGCTTGACCATGTCAAGCTACCTTGGAATGACCCAACATTACACTTTGGATGTCTACACTAGTTAAGAAAAATTGCATGGCCAGTGTGAAACAAAATTTTCCACAAGTTGAGTGTTCTTGCAGTAAACAATTTTGTAGAAAAAGGAAGGAAAAAGGAAGCTTGTAGGATATTCATGAAAACACAAATGCTTTAAGTTTTCATTAACAGCACTTAACCCGCCATTGCCATGTCCAGAATTCATTTATCTTTATTCCTGGCAGTCAGACCATCTGGGTCTCATTTGGTTTGGCTCATTTCCCAGCATTTTAGCTTAGCTGTTAACTTAACAATCTGAATTTTACTCTGACAAGAGGAAGCAAACCCTCCTATAACAGAGCCTATCAAGCTGCACAATTAGTATATTTATTAACTTCTAAAAGATTTTATTTAGACAATTCTGACTGATCTGGGATGTATTTCCATTATCGTAAGTTCCAGTGTAGACTTTGAATATCACATGGGGCTCCCATACATTTGTAGCAGTGTAAGCTGTTCAGAATGAGCACCCAAGTTAAACACATCACATGTGGGTGGTGGGCAAGAGAGAAAAAATAATACTCTTTTCTCCTGAAAATGCTTGTGTTTTACACGTGTACAAGAGCCACTGCCAATAAGCAATGAGGTGTAGCAGCAGGTGGGATAATCTTTTTTTATATCAATACTAACTGGGGAGCCCGGCGTTGCCAGGGCTGTTTTGCGGCAGGTGGTTTAAATCGAGTGCCAGGCTTTGGGGCCCTGTCTGTGTCCCTTTGTGAATCTGGTGCTGGGCAACATTTTAAATCGAGTGGCAGGCTTTAGGGCCCTGTGTGTGTCCCTGTCTGTCTACCTTTTAAAAGCTTGAAAAATGAAAGTGAAAGTACTTATAAAACGTTTTTGGTAAATCTTATGTTATTTTTAAAAGAGATACTAACTTTGAAAGTCGTTTTAGCTGGAAGCTGAAGTCATTTGAGCTGGAAGCTGAACAGAGCTGGTAGTCAAACAATGGCTGGCAGATCCCCGAGATGAAAACGAATAGTCCCGCCCACACACACACCGATTGGCCAACCATCAGGGGACCGTACTGTAGGATTGGTCAATCGTGACGGAACAGGATTGGTGGAACCTTGATGTCAGTCAATCAATGCTAGCAGATAATGAGTTTAATTTTGAAGGTTTTTTGCATAAGGCGCGAACAATTTTCGTCCGACCGAAAAGTAAATACGCTTAAAACCGTCTCTGAAGCGTAAGCTTTCTTTGGAGGTAACGCGCGCGTAGGTACGCCCTGTAACTTTCGAGTGCATACCCGCAAGACGCACAGGTAATGACAGACAGAATGACAGAAGTACCGCTTTATATATATAGATACCGCATGTACTATGCAGTTCAAGGCTTGAATACTCCAAGAGCAATGGCAGTTACTTACGGGGGTTCCTTTCAGTCAGACTCGAGCCCCATTGCAGGGCTTGAGCACAAGTCCAGGCTGACATTGTAGGGCAGTACTGAGGCAAGACTTATTGTTGGAGGTGCTATCTTTTAGATTAGACGTTAAATTGAGGTCCCATATGCCTGTTCAGGGGGATGTTAAAGATCCCATGCATTTTCTGGCTGCCCTGGCCAACATTCATTGCTCAACCAACAGATTAACCGGTCATTTATCTTGGGATTTCGCCGTGTGCAAACTGCTGCTACAAACGACGGCTGCCTTTGCCTACATAACAACAGTGACTGCATTTCAAAATGTATCTATTGGAACATCCTGAAGACATGAAAGGATACTTTCTGAAGTAATACCATTCTCTCAAATAGGTAATACCCTGTATTGATGTTGTTTCACCATAGACTGCCATTATGTTCAGTCCATCCTGTAAAACAACCCATAGTATGAGTAAATGGGTTACATTTTTCAATTATGCTCTGATTTCCAATCACCAGTACCAGCAGATAACACTGCTGCTCCACAACTTCAGAATTTTTCTTCCTTTATAGTGCATATTAAATAAATGATTCCCCCAACTCAGGTTTTGTGAAATAAAAAAAGAAAATGCTGGAGATACTCAGCAGGTCAGGCAGCATCTGTGAAGAGAGAAACAGAGTTAACGTTTCAGGTCGATGACCTTTCGTCCTGAAACGTTAACTCTGTTTCTCTCTCCACAGATGCTGCCTGACCTGCTGAGTATCTCCAGCATTTTCTGTTTTTATTTCAGATTTCCAGCATCTGCAGTATTTTCTTTTTGTATCAGGTTTTGTGATATCCATTTTACCACAGGAGCTGCTGGTAGCATGGAGGGGGAAAAAAACTTCTCCCTAGTTTAACCGACTGTGATTAGAGCACATGACTGGAATGCCACTGCACCAAAAATGGAGGTTTTCTGGTTGTGATTCATGATGAGGTGCCCTTTACATTAAAAATAAAATACCGTGAATGTTAGATCCGTGGTTCAGTGGATAAATAATTACACGGATGCTGTACATTAACAAATAACAGGTCTTTACTGGAGGAGGGCAATCTCTAGACTGGAGTACAGAGGCATGCGCACAGCTTATATACCGGTGTGGTTACTGCCGGTACTACAGTATACAGGAGCTGTAAAAAGTAGTTCTGACTTAAAGCACATAGGCCTAGAAATTCAGTTGTTTGCGCCAGCCGCTAGTGCCTTAGGAGGAGGAGATGTGGGGCGCTAGGCGGCTAGCGGCCGGGCGCAGCGCGATCTGCGCCTCTCCCCAACTTCAGTAAAGATTTAGCGGCGGCGCAAAGCCTTTGCGCGCGCTCAGCTGCGCGCGCAGATCCTGACGTCATTTCATCGTGCAACGCCCTTTGTGCGCCCCGAACCGGAAATTCAGTGGCGCCGCCCTTCTTTGCGCCTGGCGCCCCCAGCGACTGGTAGAGGGGAACGGTTCCCAGCCGCTGCGGGGCGTGGGGGGCGCCATTTAAAGGGGACTCCTCCTGCAGTATAAGTGGCAGCCATTTTGTGCCAATCCCTCTGTGTGAGAGACGGATATTTGGAGAGAGACAAAGGCAGAGAGCTTTCTGCTTTGACTCAGCGTTTGCACAGGTACTTGCGGCTTCAGGCCAGAGCTTTGCACTTGGATTTCACTTTCAGTGCCATAGCCTTGAGTCGCCACATATAATGGGGGCTGCAATGGGTGGAAACGTTGGCTTTCTGCATTGCATTCAAAGGGATCAGAGACGCCGTGAGAGAGTGCCAGTCATGGCCAGACGGAGATTGGCCAACAGGCGTCGGCACAGGAGGCCTTACCCACCCAGGGTATACCGCCAGCAGTTCTCCTATCTGAACATGTCTGAGGAGCAGTGTGTTCGGAGGATGCGATTCAGAAGGGAGGTGGTCACTGAGATCTGCCACCTGCTTCGCAGAGATCTGCAGCCACAGCTGAGGAGCAGGACGTCTCTGTCAGTGGCAGTGAAGGTGACGGTGGCTCTCAACTTCGATGCCACTGGCTCCTTCCAATCCGCTACTGGGGACATTGCCAACATCTCCCAGTTCGCGGTACATTGCTGCATCTGCCAGGTGAACAATGCCCTTTTCAGAAGGAGACGTCAGTACATCTCCTTCCTCATGACCCTGGACAAGCAGCAAGAGCGTGCAATCGGCTTTGGAAGAATAGCGGGCTTCCCCATGGTTGAGGGCGTAGAACTGATGAGCCAGCAATGGTCAGGCCTTGCTTCAGGGCTGCAGTGTGCAGGGCATGGCAGCCAAACAAGTCGACCCTTCCCCTTTAAGAGCTGACCGGCACCAGCGTGTCTGCCTTCATTGAGCAACTCGCCGCACCTGCGCTGCGCCCGTCCTCGGTGTTAGCGCCCCGGATCGCTGGCTTAGCGCCTAATGATAGTCGTGCATCGCCTGCTTTAGCGCAGCAGCAACCTCTTGGGGCGATGCCACTGAATATCGGCGAAGGTGGCGTGAAGTTGCGCCGGGCGCAAAGTTTAGCGGCCGCCCGGCTGTAGCGCCCCAAACGTGGCTATACTGAATTTCTAGGCCATACACTACAATTCCTCCCTTTTTAGATTAATAATACCCCCTTAATATTCAAATAACAATTACATTTTTACATGTACATTCAATAACAAAAGTCCATTTATAGATTCAGTCTTTGGGGCGGCTTCCTGACCCTTTCGGGATTGCGCCTTTCCGGAGGTTCTTGTTCTTGGTGCAGAGGCGATTCTGACCCCCTTTCATCGGGTAGTTCATCGGGTTCCACTGCTACTGGGTCTGAAGTAGATACTACCGGTATGTCGGGTTCATCCCCAGGTACTCGAGACATGGGGTTGACGCATTCCTGTGATGCTAAGATCTGATCGACGTGGCATCTCACAATGTTCTCCCCGACATCCACTGTGTACATTAATGGCCCCTGCCTTGTACATATTGTTCCGGGTTGCCACTTCTCTGTTCGATAGTCCCGGGCCAAGACTGGTTGCCCTACATTGAAGCTCCTTGTCGGCTTCTCGTTGATGTGCTGGAATTGTTTGTCCTCAACATTTCTTCGCACATTTGGTCTGAGCAAGTCCAGACGAGATCTCAACCTTCGGTTAAAGAACATCATGGCCGGGGTCTGGTTGGTAACTGCATGTGTCGCGTTTCGGTAAGCTAATAAGAAATTGTCCATCTTATGCTGTAGTGGAATTTCCTCGTCACACATGGCCTTTATCGCCTTCTTAAAGGTTTGTACGAACCTCTCAGCCAATCCATTGGTGGCTGGATGATACGGGGCGGATGTGTAATGCCCTACCCCATTCCTTTTCATGAATTTTTGGAACTCATCGGAAACAAACTGTGGTCCATTATCAGAGCAGATCTGCTCTGGCAACCTGTTTCTGGCAAATATGGTCCGTAGGACTGCAATCATTTTCTCTGTAGTGGTTGAAGACATCTTTATCACCTCAGGCCACTTTGAATGAGCATCCACTGTTATTAAGAACATTGAGTCCATGAATGGACCAGCGAAATCAATGTGCACCCGTTGCCATGGAGAGGAGGGCCACTCCCATGGGTGTAGAGGGGCATGTGGTGGTGCATTTTGGACCTTCTGGCATCCTAAGCAGCTCTTAGTTAGGTCTTCGATTTGTTGATCGATTCCCGGCCACCACACATAAGCCCTAGCTAGGCTTTTCATTTTCACTCCCCTCAGATGACCTTCATGTAGCTCATTTAGCACTCTCTCCCTTAACTTGGGTGGAATCACCACTCTGGATCCACACATCACTGTCCCCTGGCATACTGACAGCTGTTCTCTTCTGGATGAGAATGCTGGCAACAGTGAGTCGCCATGTGTTGGCCATCCCCTCACCGTCAATTCATATACCCGTGACAGCGTCGGATCATTGCGGGTCTCCTCTATATCCGCGTTTGTTACTGGCAATCGTTCAATTATCGATGAATAAAATATCTCGATAGGGTCCACTGCTGGTGCTTCCTCCACAGTAGGCAGTGGCAGGCGCGATAGCCCATCAGCGTTCCCATGCTGTTTCGTGCCTTTATATTCTATTTCATATTGATTCGCCCCTAGAAACAGGGACCATCTTTGTAACCGCTGTGCAGTCATTACTGGCACGCCCTTCTTAGGATTAAAGATGGAGACAAGTGGTTGGTGGTCAGTCAGCAAGGTGAACTTCTGTCCATGCAGATAGTGGTTGAATTTTTTTACTCCCCAAACTAGGCGGAGGGCCTCCCTGTCAATCTGGGCATAGTTGCGCTCGGCTGAGTTTAGTGACCGAGACGCAAAGGCTACTGGCCTCTCCAAACCGTCCGGGAATTTGTGCGACAGCACCGCTCCAATGCCGTAGGGTGATGCATCACATGCCAAACGAATTGGTAGTGCTGGGTTGAAATGGGCCAACACCTCTTTTGATGTGATCAATTCTTTACACTTCTGGAAAGCTCGTCTACGTTCATCATCCCACTTCCATGGTACCCCTGTTTGCAGTAGGGTGTTCAGCGGGTGTCATACCATAGACAAATTTGGCAAGAACTTGTGGTAATAGTTTACCAGCCCAAGGAACGACCTCAGTTGTGACACATTTTCCGGTGCTGGAGCCTTGACTACTGCCTCAATCTTGTCAGGGGACTTATGTAACCCCTCTTCATCGATGACGTGGCCGCAATACGAGATCTGTTTCTGGAAAAATTCGCACTTGTGGCGATTAGCTCATAGCCCATATTCCTTTAATCTGGCGAGCACCTTCTCCAAGTTAGCGAGGTGATCACCGTCATTTTCGCCCGTGACCAAGATGTCGTACAAATAACACTGGGTCCCTGGAATCCCTTGCAGGACCTGATCCATCGCCCTTTGCCAGATAGCCGGAGCCGAGGCTACTCCAAACACCAGCCGGTTGTTTTGATAGAGACCTTTATGGGTGTTGATCGTAAGGTAATGTTTCGAAGCTTCTTCTACCTCCATTTGCAAGTACGCCTGGGCTAGATCAGTTTTGGTGAAGCGTTTACCACCAGATAGCGAGGCGAAAATATCCTCAATTCGTGGAAGCGGATATTGCACCGTGTGAAGGACTGGGTTCACTGTCACCTTAAAATCCCCACAGATGCGGACCTTCTTTGGTTCCCCAGGCATATTACTCAACGACCTCTTCATTACAGGGACGATGGGTGTAGCCCACTCGCTCCAGTCCACTTTGGACAGTACTCCTAAACGTTCCAACCCTTCCAGCTCTGCTTCAACCGCTGGTCTGATCGCATAAGGCACTGGTCTGGCCTTCAGAAACTTTGGGCTTGCATTATCCTCTATTTTAATTGTTGCTGTTATTCCTTTTAGTGTTCCTAGTCCCTCCTGGAACACTTCTTTTGCGTCAGTTAGCATTTTTGACAGCCGTCCAGGTGTGACGTCGTCATCCTTTTTGGCCTCCACCTTCAGTGCCTGTATGGAATGCCAATCTAAATGTATCTTCCGGATCCACTCACGTCCTAGCAGTGCTGGTCCTCCATTTGGCAATACATATATATCCATTTTAGGTATTTCCTGACCTTTATATGTCACTTTCACCCTTATTTTTCCTTTGGGGTAGACTTTTTGCCCCGTATACGTCTTCAAGACAATCTCTGTAGCTTTCAAGGGTATGTGTGAAAATAGCCGCTTGTAGTCTCTTTGATTTATGACTGTTAGAGCTGACCCTGTGTCCAATTCCATTTCCACTTGGACTCCGTCTATCTTGAGTGTAACCCAGATAGTCTGGTGATCCTCTATTTCGGTTACATTATGTAGTTTCAGACAACCCAGCTCCTTGCTTCCGGAGTCTGTGTCACTTTTCTGTTCGTCTGAACCACTGTCCATCACCTGGTGTACCTTTTTGTACTTCTCCTGTGGAGATTTCTTACTGTTGGGTTTCTTCCCAGACCTGCAGACTCTTGCTATGTGTCCTGCTTTCCCACACTGTCTGCACACTTGGTCCTTGAACCAACAATCTTTCTGGTCATGTGTTGTTCTGCCGCAGCGATAGCACTTCCCTGTTCCATAGGTCATTTCGTTGGTGCCGTATTCTTGCGGTCTCCGTTGTATCTCTGCAGCGCCCCTTGCGGCTGCTTCGTGTGATACTGCCATATTGAAAGCTTTGTCCAGCGTAAGGTCCTTTTCTGATAGAAGCCGTTTCTGGGTTCCTTCACTTTGTAGCCCACACACAAACTTGTCCCTTAACGTGTCTGCTAGTCCCGCTCCAAACTGGCAGTATTTCGATAGCTTGCGCAGTTCCGTTAGGTACTCAGCATTGCTTTTGTCTTTGTGTTGGTTCCTTTTATGGAACTTAAATCGTTCTGCTATTAGCAGCGGTGTGGGGCTTAAGTGGTCCTGTAGGATTTCTACTATGCTTCCAAAATCCTTGTTTACCGGCTTCTCTGGGGTTATTAGATTTTGCAGTAACCCATAAGTTTTTGCACCCATGGAATTTAACAGAACCAGTGCTTTATTAGCATCTGGCACTTCATTCGCCCTGCAGTACACCTCAATACGTTCCACATATGTCGCCCAATCTTCGACTTCATTGTCGAACGTAGAGATACTGCCACTCTTCGGCATCCTTGGTTGTGCGTTATCTATCCCCAATGGTGCCTCCCGCGCTTCCCCTTCTTCTCCGCTGGCACAAAATGGCATCTCCCGTGCTTTCCTTCCTTCCTGCGCTCGCCCGTCTTCTCCGCTGCGGCTTCGCAAAAAGGCATCTCCCGCGCTCTTCCTTCTTCTCCGCGGCTCAATGGCGCCTCCCGCGCTCTCCCTGCTTCTCCGCGGCTCAATGGCGTCTCCCGCGCTCTCCCTGCTTCTCCGCGGCTCAATGGCGTCTCCCCTTGCTTCGCCCCGCGGACCCTGATCAGCCCGTGATCCCTGGCTGTGCTCTGCGCGTTCTTCTCTTGATATTTGTCGACGCCGCTCAGTCTAGAACCCGGCTGTTTCTTACCCTCTCTCTGGTTTTGCAGTATTTTTCCTCGACGCCGCTCGGTGATCAACCCCCGGCTGCACCCTGCGCTCTTCACCCTTTTTCTTACCCCGTCGACGCTGCCCGGCTCTCTCTCTCTGCCGTCGGTCGGCTCCAGCTGCCGCTGCTCGGGAAGGGTCTGCTCTGGACCTGTCGCCGGTCTCTTACCGCTTGTTGTGGCTGGGGAACCAAGCCCGGCTCTCCACAGCCTCCCCGGTGAAGTTGGATCTCTGCCTGACTGCTAGGCGCTTGCTCGCGGTCGACGCCCGTGTTCCTGGACTCGACTTTTTTTTTTTGTTTGTTTGTTTAATGTTGCAGGTAGATTCGCATCAACACTCGTCGCCACTGTTAGACCCGTGGTTCAGTGGATAAATAATTACACGGATGCTGTACATAAACAAATAACAGGTCTTTACTGGAGGAGGGCAATCTCTAGACTGGAGTACAGAGGCATGCGCACAGCTTATATACCGGTGTGGTTACTGCCGGTACTACAGTATACAGGAGCTGTAAAAAGTAGTTCTGACTTAAAGCACATACACTACAGTGAAGGAAGCATGAGTAGGGTCTAGATGATTTTATCCATGCAACTGACAGTACTATAACATAAAGGGGAAAGTCAGATGGGGCCTAAATTCAACATCGTTGCACCTTTTTCACACCAATAACTAATTTAGCAAGGCAGAGGCCTGCGCCCGATCTACATGGGCATTTGGGCTAAATTGATCGGGCCTATTTCTAGGCGACCCTGGCGACTGCCCGAAATTAGCGTAGGCGTTATTTCAATATTGAAATGAGGCTCCTGTGCTCATTTCAAACCCGGATCCCTAAATTCCTTTACACTATTCGAATCTTGCGATACAAAAGCTCCGACCAGTATTTCCACATCTTGAGTGGCCTAACCTGGGATCCTTGTGTTACTTGTGGGCCTTGGGACCAGCGGAAATTGGTTAGGCCCCAACAGACGAGCTGAGTTGGTGCGTCTGCAGCTCACCTGAATTATGATGATGAGGCCTGAGGACGGATTTTGCTCTGTCCTCAGGTCTCTCCGTTCTGGCATGACATCGCTGTGCGTCACCAGAATCAGGTTTGGGTCGCTGACGAATTTAGGCCCCAGGCCCCCAGACGATGGAGAGGTAGTTCCATAACCCCAATTAATTTGGAGGCTGGTCATTCTCTAACAGAGCCTTGACAAGATTTCCCTGCTGCCAGTACAAGAAAATAGGGAACTGAAACTTGGTGGGTACTTTAACCATTACTAGAAAGTTGAAATTCTATGACTACTCTAACAATTCCTCTCTAACAGGAACTAACAGCAACAAAATCCAACATTCTGACTGGCAACCGGTAAGATACTTAGCACAGTATCTTGCTTTAGAATGCACCCATTCACATTGTCTGCTCTTAATAGGGGTACTTTTGCTTTTTTTTCTGGAACTTTTCCTTTTCTAAACAAAAACACAGTATTCGAGGAAGCGAATTATAATAATATGTTATAGAAAATAATATTTACAAATCAAGAAAAGTATCTACTTATACATTCTGGGTTGGAATCGATTTTAATAAGTCTATCAGCCCTACAATTCCATTTGTCAGTTACTTAAGTCAGTGTTTCACAGATAATGATGGTGGTTAATGCAGTTACTGTAATTATATCTTGAAACAGATCGAACAAACTAGACCATTTCAGTTGACCAGAACACAGGCCGGCATTTTCTCATTGCTGAGCGTGCAGGTTTGGGGGCAGGTCGGCAGTTAAAAGCGCAGAAATTGACAGCGTGTCGGGAACCCACCGACGTTCACATTTAACTCTGGCGCGTTTCAATGGGTGCCACAGATCTGCTTGGGCGACCTCATTGAGGTACTTAACTGCTTGTTGAGAGACCCTCAACTGCCTTTTTAACATTAGGTTTTGGCTTTAACTTGTTGCGCACGGGATTCACGCATCTTGGGAACCTTGCGTGTGAAGGGGAGGCAGAAGTTCAGTGGCCATTGTGCGAGTCCATTAAGTGATAGCTAGAAAAAGCATTAAATACTCACCCCTTACACCTGCTTCCTTACCTAATGGAAAGGCTCTGGCTGACACCATTTTGTGCAGAGATTTAGCTGTCAGGAGTTTGCAGGTCATTTCTGCAACGTCAGAAGCCACTCTCACCATATTGTTAGTCACTATCACAACATTGAGGGATTGGGCCTCTGATCTCCACTTTACCTGCCATCTATTACATCAGCATGGGTGCCGCTTATGCTGCCTCACCTTGGACCTCAGAATCGGACCAAGATGCGCCCCAGCACCAGCCACACCAGCAGCAGCAGCCACAACACCAGAAGCAGCAACCACAACAGCAGCCTTCTCCTCAACGACCTGATGCTCCACAGGCGAGAAGGGGTCAGCACAGGGGTGCACCACGCCAGAGGCGGTACTCCCAACACAGGGAATACAGGCAGAGGATGAGCTTCCTGGACATGACTGAGCAGCAGTGCTTCAGGAGGCTCAGGCTATCGCGCCAGGTCATTGCAGACGTTTGTAGCTTGCTGGAACAAGACCTGCTGCCCAGAGGACCTGGTGGACATGCCTTACCAATGGCTGTCAGTCACCACCGCCCTCAACTTCTTTGCCTCAGGCTCATTCCAGGGACCTGCAGCAGACATTTGTAGGATCTCGCAGTCAGCCGCCCACAGATGCATCATGTGACCGATGTCATGTTTGACAAGTCAGCCAATTATGTAAACTTTGCCACTGATGAAACCAGTGTTACTGAGCGGCACTTGGCTCTGCGGCCCTCGATGGCTTCCCACAGGTGCAGGGCATCATCGACTGCACACCTGTGGCCATGAAGGCACCCGTCATCACCCAGGAGTGTTTGTGAACTGCAAGGGTATCCACTCCCTCAATGTGCAGCTCGTCTGCAACCATAAAAAGATCATCATGTATGTGTGTGCCAGATTCCCTATCAGCTGTCATCCTCTTTTGTGCTGCGCCAGTCCACCCCCCCTCAGCTCTTTGCACCTCTAAACAGATTTACCGGCTGGTTGCTTAGAGACAAGGGCAATACACTGAAGACGTGGCTGATGACACCCTGGAGGAGGCCAAGTAATGAGGCCGAGGAGTGCTATAATGACAGCCACATGTCCACCAGATGTGTCATAGAGCAAGCAATCAGCATGATGAAGATGCACTTCAGATGCCTTGACAGATCTGAAGGAGCGCTTCAATACGCACCAGCCAGAGTCTCCAGAATCATCGTCGTATGCTGTGCGCTGCACAACATTACGCAGCAACGAGGATTGGAGCTGCAGGAGGAGCAAGGCACAGAGCGCACAGCCTCTTCAGAGGAGGAGGAACAGGTGGAACATGAGCAGGAGGAGGAGGAATCTGAGGTGGAGATAGCACCAGCAGCGGCACACATTGCTGCCCGGGAGGCCCGGGATGGCCTCATAATGGCCAGATTTACTTAACTTGCACCAGTGCACCCATATTGCTCTCAGATGCTGTACTAACTCCGCCCTCCCCCACCAACAACACCACAAAGCAGTCCTGTCACCCAAACCCCCATTGTTCGAGTTTAAGTAATGTCTCCCCATTCACTCCAAGTGACAAAGCCACTTCCCAGGCAGGCAAAAATGGACACGGTGGGAAAGTTGTGCTAAGAAATAAATTTATATGCGTCATAAATATAACTGAAACTTAACATTAACATTTTTTCATATACCCATGTGCAAACCCTTGTGCATCTAGGATTGTTTCTTTTTTCTTTTGTGCGTGCTTCTATGAGATGCAACCCCTGTGGCTTCAGCAGAGATAGAGGCAGGCTGTTCACTTCCCTGCTGAGACTACTTAGACACTTTTGGTGGCTGTCCTCTGGGTTTTGGAGCCTGTGCGGGCCCCGCCAAAGACAGCTCCTCCTGCAACTGTGCCTGGGCAGACTCGGCCATCGGGATCCGAGGCAGCATGTGGGGCTCTGACTGAGGGGGAGGCAATGGGGGAGAAGTGGGAGCGCTTTGTGAAGAGCTCCCACTTCCATGTCCCCTCTCACCATCATCCCTCTCATGGGCCACCCGCACTTCCCTGCTAGCAAGGAGCTGGAGAGCACCTTGCTGCACAGCAGTGGGGCGATGAACACCCAAGTCTATGTTAATATCCGTCCTTGAGATGAGGTCAATGAGCGTTTGCAATCTGTTGATCACAGCAAGCATGTTCTTGTTGGACTGGTGCATTTGCTGCTCCATGCAGGTGACCATCCTTTCCATGGAACAGCACATCATTGCAATCGCCTGCAAGATGGTGCTGCTCATGCTGGAGATGGACTCCTCCATTATCTGTACAGTCGCACACGTCACGGCTGAAAAAGCTGCCAGAGCCTCATGCAAATGTTGCTGCCCCTCCAAGATCGCCCTCTTTCTCGATGGCCCCTGAGGTTCAGCATCTGTATGCAGCTCAGCAGAGCTTGGAGCGTCCTGCGCCCTCCAGCGAGGAGTCTCTACTGCTGTCCCTGTCAACACCATCTGCTCTTGCTCACTTGTGAGTTATGAGACACCAGGTGCCAACACTACTCTATGTTTCGCTGGACCCACCACGGTGTGCATATCTGCACCGCTGCTGGGTGCGCTTGGGTCTGCTGACGGTGCACCCTCAGAAACTGGAGCTTCCTCTGAGAAGTCTTTGGCTGGTCTTTTTCTGCCATCCGCAGGGAAGAGGACCTCCTTGCGTGCTCTTACTCCCTGGACCAGCACTTCCAGGGAGGCATCTGGGAATCTTGGTGCTGCCCTCTGTCTTTGTGCCTCTATGACCCACAGAATTTTCAATCATATTCAGCAATTTTTATCTCTTGAAAGCGCCTTGAACACTCCTACAGCAACCTTCAAATGAGATATGTGCAAGGCTGCTTTAAATATCCATGCTGAAAATGAGTCATCAGTGATGTCATCAGACCTGCTCCATTTAATTGGGCCGGGAAACCTGCATGACTCTTTAAATTGGTGCCATTGAGTTAATCGCGTAGTGCAGAATGTGCTGTTTAAATCTCCAGCATGTCGACCCGCTACACACCCTGCACACACCCAACCCAACTCCAAGGTAAAGATTCCGGCCAAAAAGCTTTCTTATGATGTATGGCAGTGGTTGCAGGAAGAAATAAAATGCGGAATGTATAACTAGATACATAGAATGCAAATTGTCTAGCAATACTGAGGAAACAACAGAAAGGAATAGATATAGCACAGATAAAAGTTACAGATATGATTTAGAGAATAACTGCAACATTTTTATAATAATGAATAATATTCTTAGGAAGGATGCAGTGAGGTGGAGTAAATACTGATTCACAGAAAGCATTTGGAAGGGATATTGTTTCTTGATTCAACAGAGTTGAGAGGTGTGGGCTTGTGGGAAGAAAAAATGATGGCATTATGTCTGGAAGTTGACAGTGAGTTGAGTGGGCTAAATGGTCTTCTCTATTTTTTAACATTCTTGCGTTAATTTTTGCTCTGTTTGTGTGTGTGTGATTACTGGTACCAACTGGATTAATACAAGTCTGTGGTGATGTCTGCCTCTTCCAGTCTTCTACTCTTTCTCAGTATGTATACCTCTCACTTTGGTTACACATGAGTGCAGTTCCATGCTCCCACTTTCTTATTCATTTGTTATTAATCACATCCCTTTGAAATTGCCCTACTAGGTGAACAAACTAAACCATCTAAGTTATGCTCAGATCATTCCTCCACAGAGATATAGTATGCACATATTAATTCAATCAATGCCACAAAGTGCCAGCTGCAACTGACTTCCTCTTTCTACTGTACCTCATTGCATAGACCAAAAACAACTGAGAATCGCCACAATGAATGCCGGAATTCAATTTAGCATTAATTCTAGAAGATATTAGAGGGCGAAATTCCCCTCGTTTGTGTCTCCGGTGGGAGGTGCTAATGGGGCGCAAATGGCTTTTCGCCCCCTCCCGAGGCGATAGCTGCGCCTCCTGCGAAATTCCGCGGGAGGTTAGTGGCGGCACTACTGGGTATCACCCCGATCTTCTGCACTCGGAGATCATGGCGTCATCTCCGGGTGCAGCGCCCCGGTAGCGCCTCAGAAGAAAAATTCCCCCTCGCGCCCTGCAACAGCGCTGGGCAATGTTACCGACTGCCACAGGGGTCGCAAACAGTGAGGCCGGCCGCTCGCGGGGCACCACTTAAAGGCACGGTGCTTGGCCTACATGAAAAAAATCATCGCTCGGTCAGCCCGGCACTCAGCTGATCGCGAGGCACTCCCGCACCCTGGAGCTCCTGCAGATGCCAAAAAAAACAGAGCTCGCAGCGGGGAGCCCTTCCCTTTAATTGAGGGAAGAGCCCCTGCAACGCGGCAGCACCACACGTGGCCACACGTGGCGCTCCTGAGCACATCGCCTGGATCGGGACATTGCCTGCCTCTTGTGCGCCAAGAGGCAAGTGGAGAGCTTGATTTAACACTCCATTTCCCTCTTGGAGCAAAAAATGGGAATTTCTCAAATGTTTAAAAAAGTTAGCGCCTGGCGCTAACTTTTCAAACATTTTTCACTTAGCGCTCCAAATGGCCCTCTAGGGGAATTTCTCCCCCTTAGAAACTATTCCAGACACATTGATAGATGGGTGGGCAGTGGTATTTCAGTGGTGAATCCACTCGGAGTGCATAAAATGTAAAATGTTGCTGGATGTCTGTTCAAATACAACTGTTCTATGCAGTTAACACAGAACCAGCAAATTGGCTTTCTTTGCAGGTTAGGTTTTAAGCTCTTTGTTATAATTTATTTTAAAACACTGATTTAACTACCTGCATCAACACAATAAACGTACCTGAATTGCCAGGTGTGACAAATCTCACAGGGAGGCAGAGTGTTATATCTCAATACAGTACAATGACGATGATTATAAAGACAAATGAAGGATTGTGCATTTCTTTTCAGGAGTGAAAGATTAGAAAATCTGGAGAATTTTTCTGAAAGTACTTTGGTGTAAAAAAAAAATTAGTGTCATTATCCTGTTACAAATCGAATAATAGAGTCCTGGGAAGGAGTTAAAAAACTGTAATCCAATCAAGGAGTTCAGATGATGTCACAAACCGTGAGAACGAAGCTCAAGTGGTTCATCAACATAAGCTGAACCCCAAGATTGAATTACAGCCTTCAGGTTGCTCATGAATATCTGTTATCATTATAATACCTACTGCTTGCAATATTCCAGAGGGGCAAAAAAACACTCATTTAAAATGTGTTGCATTACCTTTAGCTTCACAGCTGGCTGGCTGAGATCTGCGGTACATGCAAAGCGCTGTTAGCAGGATTAAAGCATTGCATGCCGAGTAGAGAAGCATTATTATTTCAGTAATCTATTGGGTTATTTACTCTACAGTATACATTATAGGATAATAGGTATCTCGGATGTATTGCAAGAACATAAGAACTAGGAGCAGGAATAGGCCACTTGGCCCCTCGAGCCTGCTCCGCCATTCAATAAGATCAGGGCTGAGCTTTGGCTCAAAGCCACTTCCCAGCCCGCTCCCCATAACCCTTCACTCCCTTATCTTGCAAAAATTTGTCTATCTCCACCTTAAATGTATTTAATGACCCAGCCTCCACGGCTCTCTGGGGCAGAGAATTCCACAGATTTACGACCCTCTGAGAGAAGAAATTCCTCCTCATCTCAGTTCTAAAAGGGCGACCCTTTATTCTGAAACTATGCCCCCCCGAGTTCTAAATTCCCCCACGAGGGGAAACATCCTCTCTGCATCTACCTTGTCGAGCCCCCTCAGTATCTTATGTTTCAATAAGATCACCTCTCATTCTTCTAAATTCCAATGAGTATAGGCCCAACCTGCTCAACCTTTCTTCATAAGTCAACCCCCTCATCTCTGGAATTAACCTAGTGAATCATCACTGAACTGCCTCCAATGCAAGTATATTCTTCCTTAAATAAGGAGACCAAAACTGTACGCAGTACTCAAGGTGTGGTCTCACCAATATCCTGTACAGTTGTAGCAGGACTTCCCTGCTTTTATATTCCAACCCCCTTGAAATAAAGGCCAACATTCCATTTGCCTTTTTGATTACTTGCTGTACCTGCATGCTAACCTTTAGTGTTTCATGCACAAGGACCCCCAGGTCCCTCTGAACTGTAGCATTTTGTAATCTCTCTCCATTTAAATAATAGTTTGCTTTTTTATTTTTCCTGCCAAAGTAGATAACCTAACATTTTCCCACATTATACTCCATCTGCCAAATGTTTGGCCACTCACTTAGCCTGTCCATATCCCTTTGCAGATTCTTTGAGTCCTCTGCACAACTTGCTTTCCCACCCATCTTTGTATCATCCGCAAACTTGGCTACATTGCACTCGGTCCCTTTATCCAATCATTAATGTAGATTGTAAATAGTTGAGGCCCCCAGCACCGATCCCTGTGGCACCCCACTAGTTACCATTTGCCAACCGGAAAATGACCCATTTATCCCGACTCTCTGCTTTCTGTTAGTTAGCCAATTCTCTATCCATGCTAATGTATTACCCCCAACTCCGTGAGCTCTTATCTTATGCAGTAACCTTTTATGTGGCACCTTATCGAATGCCTTCTAGAAATCCAAATACACCACATCCACTGACTCACCCTTGTCCACCCTGCTTCTTACATCCTCAAAGAACTGCAGCAAATTTGTTAAACATGATTTCCCTTTCATAAAACCATGCTGACTCTGCTTGACTGCATTATGATTTTCCAAATGCCCTGCTACTGCTTCCTTAATGAAGGACTCCAGCATTTTGCAAATGACAGATATTAGGCTAACTGGTCTATAGTTTCCTGCTTTCTCTCTCCCTCCTTTCTTAAATAGGGGTGTTACATTTGCGGTTTTCCAATCCGCTGGGACCTCTCCAGAGTCCAGGGAATTTTGGTATATTGCAACCAATGCATCCACTATCTCTGCAGCCACTTCTTTTAAGACCCTGGGATGCAGGCTATCTGGTGCAGGGGACTTGTCATCTTTTAGTCCCATTATTTTCCCAAGTACTATTTCCTTAGTGAAAGTGATTGTCTTTAGTTCCCCCCTCCCTGTGGCCCCTTGATTATCCATTATTGGGATGTTGTTAGTGTCTTCTACCGTGAAGACAGATAGAAAATATTTGTTCAGAGTCTCTGCCATTTCCCCGTTCCCCATTATTAATTCCCCCCAGTCTCATCCTCTAAGGGACCAGCGTTTACTTTAGCTACTCTCTTCCTTTTATATACCTGTAGAAGCTCATACTATCTGTTTTAATATTTCTTGCCAGTTTACTCTCATAAATCATCTCTCTCTTTATTATTTTTTTAGTCATCCTTTGCTGGTTTTTAAAAATTTCCCAATCCTCTGGTCTCCCACCAATCTTGGCAGCATTGTATGCCTTCGTTTTCAATTTGATACCATCCTTTACTTCCTTAGTTAGCCACAGATGGCGCTCCCTTCCCTTAAAATCTTTCTTTCTCACTGGAATATATTTTTGTTGAGAGTTATGAAATATCTCCTTAAATGTCCGCCACTGCATTTCAACTGTCTTACCCTTTAATTTATTTTTCCAGTCCACTTTAGCCAGTTCTGCCCTCGTGCCACTGTAATTGCCTTTGTTTAAGATCAGGACAGTGGTTTGAGATACAACTTTCTCACCCTCCAACTGAATTTGAAATTCAGAGGATCCTTTACTATGAGATCATTTAATAATTCTGTCTCATTACACAGTACCAGATCCAAGATAGCCTGTTCCCTGGTTGGTTCCATTACATACTGTTCTAGGAAACCATCCAGATGCACTCTATGAACTCCTCCTCAAGGCTACCATGGCCAATTTAATTTGTCCAATCAATATGGAGATTAAAATCACCCATGATTATTACCGTACCTTTTTTACAGGTCTCCATTATTTGTTGATTTATACCCTGTCCAACAGCATTGCTACTGTTCGGGGGCCTGTAGACTATGCCCACCAGAGACTTTATCCCCTTCTTATTTTTTATCTCCACCCAAACCGATTCTACATCTTGATCTTCTGAGCCAGTATCACTTCTCACCACTGCACTGATCCTATCCTTTACCAAAAAAGCCACCCCACCTCCCTTTCCTTTCTGTATCCTTCCGAATTGTCAAATACCCTGGAATATTCAGTTCCCAGCCCTGGTCACCTTGCAACCACATCTCTGTAATGGCGATCAGATCATACCCATTTGTATCTCACAGAAATCACAGAAACCCCACAGTGCAGATAGAGGCCATTTCGGCCCATCGAGCCTGCACCGACACATATCCCACCCGATCCCCGTAACCCCTACACCAACACCAACACATATCCCACCCTATCCTCGTAATCCCACGTATTTAATCCCCCTAACACTAAGGGTCAATTTATCATAGCCAATCAACCTAACCCGCACATTTTTGGACCTGTTTGTGCCGTCAACTCATCTATCTTGTTATGAATGCTGTGTGCATTCAGATATAGAGCTTTTAACGTTGCCTTTTTACCATTTCTCCTTGTTTTGGCCCCATGTTCTGTTGCACTCTTATTTTTAAACATTCTGCGGGAGAAATTCAGTTGTGAGCGTCAGCCGTTAGCGCCTTAAGAGGGTGATAAGTGGGGCGCGAAGCGGCTAGCGCCCGGGCGCGGCGAGATCTGCGCCTCTTACGAAATTGAGTGGACATTTAGCGGTGGCACAAAACCGCAAAGCCCGCTCAGCTGCGCGCGCAGATCCTTACGTCATTTCATGGTGCAACGCCCTTGGTACGGCCCAAACCGGAACTTCAGTGGCGCCCCCCTTCTTTCCGCCTAGCGCTCCCAGCGACTGGTTGACTGGAACGGTTCCCAGTCGCTGTGGGGCTGGGGGGGGGGCGCTATTTAAAGGGGGCTCTTCCTGGCTTCTTAGTGGTAGCCATTTTTGGACCACTCCTTCTGTGAGAGAGAGAGAGATTTGCAGAGAGACAAAGGGAGAGCGCTTTCTGCATTGAGTCAGCGCTTGCACAGGTACTTCTGGCTTCAGCCCAGAACTTTGCAGTTGGATTGATTTTTCAGTGCCATAGCCTTGAGTGGCCACATATTATGGGGGCTGCAATGGGTGGAAACGTTGGGTTTCTCCATTGCATTGAGAGGGCTCAGAGATGCCGAGAGAGAGTGCCAATCATGGTCAGACGGAGGAGGGCCAACAGGCGTCGGCACAGGAGGCCTTAACCTCCCAGGGTATACCGCCAGCAGTTCTCCTACCTCAACATGTCTGAGGAGCAGTGTATTCGGAGGCTTTGATTCAGAAGGGAGGTGGTCACTGAGCTCTGCCACCTGCTTCAGACAGATCTGCAGCCTCAGCTGAGGAGCAGGACGTCTCTGTCGGTGGCAGTGAAGGTGACAGTGGCTCTCAACTTCTATGCCACCGGCTCCTTCCAATCCGCTACTGGGGACATTGCCAATGTCTCCCAGTTCGCGGTGTATTGCTGCATCCGCCAAGTCACGAATGCCCTCTTCAAAAGGAGACGTCAGTACATTTCCTTCCCCATGACCCTGGACAAGCAGCAAGAGCGCGCAATGGGATTTGCAAGAATAGCGGGCTTCCCCATGGTCCAGGGCGCCATTGACTGCACGCATATGGCTTTGCGGGCGCCTCAAGAGAATGCCGAGGATTACAACAGGAAGGGGTTCCGTTCGTTGAACGTGCAGTTGGTGTGTGACCACAGACAGCTGATACTAGCTGTCAATGCCCGCTTTCCAGGCAACAGCCACGACGCCTTCATCCTGCGGCAGACTTCTGTGGCAGACCTTTTCGAAGCCCCGGCTCACCCAGGAGGCTGGCTTCTTGGGGACAAGGGCTATCCTTTGTGCACCTGGCTGATGACCCTGCTCCGTGCGCCCAGCACCCCTGCTGAAGAACGATACAATGAGAGCCATCAAGCGACCAGGAACATCATTGAGCACACAATCGGCTTGCTAATGCAACGGTTCCGCTCTCTGGACCATTCCGGGGGAGCCCTTCAGTACTCGCCTGAGCGAGTCTCCCATTTCGTTGTAGTGTGCTGCATGCTGCACAACCTGGCTATCCTCAGGACTCAGCCACTGCCAGCAGACATTGGAGGACCACCAGAGGAGGAGGGGGAGGAGGAGAAGCACCAAGACGGGAGGGAGGCACAAAGTGCAAGGGCCGTCCGTCAGCGGCTTATTGCAAGTCGGTTCTAGGCCCCCTCTGAGGGAATGGCTTGTGCCATTGAAAGAACATGAATGGAACCGTTCCGCAAACCCTGAGCCCATCAAGGCAACAAATAGTTCAAAGAGCAAACATGCACACATGCACAATCTGAATAAAGACAATATTTATTTAACAAACCCTGTGACAAACAAATACAGAGAAACCCCCCAAAAAAACAGACACATAACTGGCTCTCATAACCTGGAGACAATGAACAAAAGAGTTAACAAAAATGACCATGATCCTCGGCCTTCACTAAAAAAATTCACAGCATTCTGCCACACATCCTACTTTTTCCTGCGAGGGTGATCTGCTTCGCTTGCGAGATTGGCCCCTTCCCACCCTGCAGCTCCTCCGCAATGGGACCCCAGTGGCTGCAGCAAGGCTGGGGGAAGGCTGCTGAGTGTCAGAAAGTGAGTCAGCAGATGCCCTTGGTGGACGGTCTGGTCCAGATCTGGGCCTGGAGGGCCCGGCTGCTGACTGCTCGAACTCTGCATGGGCGGCAGCAGTCTGTCCTACGGGTGGTGGCAGCTGCAGTGGAGGAGTGACAGTGTTGGCAGCAGGAATGCTGCCATCCTGACAGAGCACAGGCACTCCCTGGTCAGACGACACACTGGCACTTGCACGGGGCAGCACGGCAGCATGCGGAGCAATCTGCTGAAGCACAGACTGCTGGCCTGCTGCGGCGCAGCGAGGGCCCCGGCGAATCCTACCTGATCCAGCGAGGGTGGCAGCTGCCAGTGCTCGTGTGGCCCTAATCTGTGTCTGCATCAGACCAGCCACTGACTGCATGGCACGACTAAGCACTTGCGTTGAAGCCGCCTGTGCTGCTCTGAAATCCTGCAGACTCCTTGCCAGTGCTGCACCGAAGTCCTGCAGACTCCTTGCCTGTGCTGCACCGAAGTCCTGCAGACTCCTTGCCTGTGCTGCCCCAAATTCCTGTACACTCGTTGCCAGTGACTCTATGGAGTCAGGCATCCTTGCCACTGCAGCCATGAGCTCAGTGTGCCTGTGCTCCGCCTGGGCGCCCATTTCAGTGAGGAGCCGCACCTCCTCTGCGCTCACTGTAGCAGGACTGGAGGCCAGACTCTCCCTCCGGGGAGAAGGCCGCCGAGCTTCCCTACCCCCCCCCCCCACGTTGCTGCAGCCCGCTGGGCCCCGGAGCATCACCCTCCTCGGACCCTTCTCCCCTGCTCCCCTCCAGGGAAGACGTGTCCCCATTATGGCCATGGGCTGCCTCGGCTGAGGGTGGCATTGATGGTCCGGCTTCCTCTTCCTCCTCACCTTCAGAATCACTCACAGTGGCAGCTTGAGGGCCTGCCTCCTCACCTGGCGAATCAGCATCTGAAAGCAGGGAGGTACAAGAGTTTATTTAGCATGAGGACAGGACGGCAGCGAGGGAGGCATGAGTGCTGCAATGCACTGTATTGGTTCGACAGTGGCAAAGGATGCTGGTGTGAGGAACAAGTGGAAGGAGAGTGGTCAAAAAGGTGATGACCTTACCATTGCTGTCCAGTACGGGGTCAGCATCTCCAGTGCCGACGGGGCCAATCATCCGGCCTGCCATAATCCGTTCCACTCGCTGCTCCAGATCGCTGAGCTCTTTAAAGTCAGGACGGCCTCCCCCGGTCCATTGTTGCTGCATCCTATTGTGTGCCAGCTTGCCCTGCAAGAGAAAGGACGGGCTCTGAGTACAGTGTGAAGCCCTGGTCTTGGCTGCACTGCCTCCCATGGTGGAATAGCCCTTACAGTGTGAAGCCCTGATCTTGGCTGCACTGCCTCCCATGGTGGAATAGCCCTTACAGTGTGAAGCCCTGATCTTGGCTGCACTGCCTCCCATGGTGGAATAGCCCTTACAGTGTGAAGCCCTGATCTTGGCTGCACTGCCTCCCATGGTAGAAAAGCCCTTACAGTGTGAAGCCCTGATCTTGGCTGCACTGCCTCCCATGGTGGAATAGCCCTTACAGTGTGAAGCCCTGATCTTGGCTGCACTGCCTCCCATGGTGGAATAGCCCTTACAGTGTGAAGCCCTGATCTTGGCTGCACTGCCTCCCATGGTAGAATAGCCCTTACAGTGTGAAGCCCTGATCTTGGCTGCGCTGCCTCCCATGGTGGAATAGCCCTTACAGTGTGAAGCCCCGATCTTGGCTGCACTGCCTCCCATGGCCGAATAGCCCTTACAGTGTGTAAAGTGGTGAATGTGCATGTGAGTTTCATGAAAGGCCCATAGGTGTTGGATGAGGGCTGGGCATTGGGGCTTTCAGGACCCTTTGGCCATAAGGTGAGGTGCACATGCAGGGATGAAGAGGATACTGGAAAGGGTACTCACCCTGACAACCCGAGTGAGGTTGTTGAACTTCTTCCTGCATTGCACAGGGATCCTAGGCACCATGCTGCTGGAGGTCACTCTGTGTGCCACCTCCCTCCAAGCTTTTCGATATTCGTTGGGCAGCGGCCTCCTGCCACTGTCCGGAAACAGGATAGATTGCCTGCGCTCCACTGCGCCAACCAGAACCTTCAGGGCCCCCTCACTGAACCGCTGTGCTCGCTCCCTGGCCCTCTCCATGGTCCTAGGCATTAGAATGTGGCAGCAGGTCTGTCCAGGCCGAGAATCAGGGCTCCAATGTGCAGGGCGTGGCTGCAAGCCAAATCAATCCTCTCCCTTTAAGAGGTGACCGGCGCCAGCGTGTCTGCCTGCAATCGCTAACTGGCCGCACCTGCGCTGCGCCCACCCTCGGTGGTAGCGCCTCGCCTGTCCGGCTTAGCGCCTTAGGACAGTCGTGCAGCGCCTGCTTTAGCGCACCAAGCACCTCTTGGGGCGATGCAAGTCAAGTTCGCTGAAGGTGGTGATAATTTGCGCCGGGCGGTAAATTTAGCGCATGCTCGACTATAACGCCCCAAACGTGGCGATACTGAATTTCTAGGCCTCTGTCCCTTCCTGTCACACTCTGGTTATTATTTCCCCCATCTCTGTCCTGCTCTATTGCTTTCTCATTTTTCATTGACTTTTTAAATTCCCGCTCACCTGGATCCTCACCCCCCCCCCCCCCCCACTCCCCTATTTAGTTTAAAGCCCTCTCTACAGCCTAGTTAATCGATTTGCCAGGACTCTAGCCCCAGCATGGTTCAAGTGAAGCCCGTCCAAACGGAACAGCTCCCTCTTATCCCAGTACTGGTGCCAGTGCCCCACAAATCGAAACCCATTTCTCCCACACCAGTCTTTCAGCCACTTGTTCATTTCTCTGATCTTATTTATCCTGTTCAAATTCGCTTGTGGCCCAGGTAGTAATCCAGAGATTATTACTTTTGTGGTTCTGCTTTTTAATTTAGCCCCTAGCTGCTCATACTCTCTGAGCAGAACCACTTTCTTTTTCCTACCTATGTCATTAGTACCTTCGTGGACCATGACAACTGGATCTTCCCCCTCCCACTCCAAGTTTCTCTCCAGCCCAGAGGAGATGTCATTAACCCTGGCAACACAGCCTTCGGGACTCACGCTCTCGGCTGCAGAGAACAGTATCTATCCCCCTAACTCTACTGTCCCCTACCACTGCAACATTTCTTTTTACTCCCCCCATTTGAATGGCCCCCTGTACCACGGTGCTGTGGTCTGATTGCTCATCCTCTCTGCAGTCCCTGTCCTCGTCCACACAGGGAGCAAGAATCTCGTACCTGTTGGACAAGGCCAAGGGCTGAGGCTCCTCCATCACTACCTCCTGGATCCCAATACCTGCCTTGCTTGTAGTCACACCCTCCTGTCCCTGACCATGGGTCAAATTGGAAGTAATTACTTTAGTGGGTGTGACTGCCTCCTGGAACTTAGCGTCCAGGTAACGCTTCCCCTCCCTAATGTGTCGCAGTGTCCGAAGCTCGGACTTCAGCTCATCAACTCTGAGCCGAAGTTCCTCGAGCAGTCAACATTTGCTGCAGATGTGGCCGCCCTGGACCTCAATGGGGTCCACCAGCTCCCACATGCAACAACAACAACACATTGCCTGGTCTCCCATCTCAATTAATTAATTAGCTTTAAAATTTGGAACACTTATATCTTTTAATCTACACCAAGGCATTTAACTTTGGACGTCCAAGTTTGGAAAAAAGCGAGAAATATAGAAATATTCACCAACCAATCACTTACCTGCTTTCTGGTGACGTCACACTTCGATTACTTTTTACTTCTTTACACTCACCGGTCCGTTGTAGCTCCGCGTGCTCCCGCTGGTTAACTACTGACGAGGTCTCGCGTTCTCCTGGGCTCCCGCTGCTTTAACTACTGCCGAGGTCTCGCGCTCTCCAGCCGCTCCCGCTGCTTTAACTACTGCCGAAATCTCGCGCTCTCCTGGGCTCCCGCTGCTTTAACTACTGCCGAGGTCTCACGCTCTCCTGGGCTCCCGCTGTTTACTGCCGAAGTCTCGCGCTCTCCTGGGCTCCCGCTGCTTTAACTACTGCGGAGGTCTCATGCTCTCCTGGGCTCCCGCTGCTTTAACTACTGCCAAAGTTTTGCGCTCTCCTGGGCTCCCGCTGCTTTAACTACTGCCAAAGTCTCGCGCTCTCCAGCCGCTCCCGCTGCTTTAACTACTACCGAGGTCTCACGCTCTCCTGGGCTCCCGCTGCTTTGTTGACTTTGTCCGATCCAGTCACTGCTTTCCAAGTGCTCTGCTATTACATCTTTTATAATGGACTCGAGCATTTTCCCCACTACCGATGTCAAGCTTACCGGTCTATAATTCCCCGCCTTTTCTCTACCACCTTTTTTGAATAGTGGGGTAACATTAGCTACCCGCCAATCCATGGGTACCGTTCCAGGGTCTATTGAGTTCTGGAAGATGACCAGCAATGCATCTACTATTTCTAGGGCCACTTCCTTAAGTACCCTGGGATGTAGATTATCAGGCAGGCCCTGGGGATTTATCGGCCTTCAGTCCCATCAATTTTCCTAACACCATTTCCCTACAAATACTGATTTCTTTCAGTTCCACCCTTTCATCAGACCCTATGTTCCCCAGCATCTCTGGGAGGTTATTTGTGTCCTCCTTTGTGAAGACAGAACCAAAATATGTATTTAGTTGGTCAGCCATTTCTTTGTTCCCCATTATAAATTCCCCCGATTGTGACTGCAAGGGATCTACGCTTGACTTCACCAATCTTTTTCTCTTCACATATCTATAAAAGCTTTTACAGTCAGTTTTTATGTTCTCTGCAAGCTTACTCTCATATTCTATTTTCCCTTTCTTAATTAATCCCTTTGTCCTCCTTTGTTGAATCCTAAACTGCTCCCAATCCTCAGGATTATTGCTTTTTCTGGCCAATTTATATGCCCTCTCCTTGGACCTTATGCTATCCCTAATTTCCCTTGTTAGCCACGGTTGGGTCACCATTTTTGTTTTATTTTTATGCCAAACTGGGATGAACAAATTCTGTAGTTCATCCATTCGGTCTTTGAATGTTTGCCATTGCCTATCCACCGTCAACCCTTTGAGTGCCATTCCCCAATCAATCCTACCCAACTCGCTCCTCAGACCATCATAGTTTCCTTTATTTAAATTTAGGACCCTAGTCTCCGAGTCAACTACTTCATTCTCCATCTTAATGAAGAATTCGATCATATTTTGATCGCTCCGACCCAAGGGGCCTCTTACAACAAGATTGCTAATTAATCCTTTCTCGTTACATAATACCCAGTCTAAGATGGCCTGATCTCTGGTTGGTTCCTCGACATGCCGAGGTCTCGCGCTCTCCTGGGCTCCCGCTGCTTTAACTACTGCCGAAATCTCGCGCTCTCCAGCCGCTCCCGCTGCTTTAATTACTGCCGAGTTCTCGCGCTCTCCTGGGCTCCCGCTGCTTTAATGACTGCCGAGGTCTCGCGCGCTCCAGCCGCTCCCGCTGCTTTACCGCCGAAGTCTCACGCTCTCCTGGGCTCTCGCTGCTTTAACTACCGCCGAAGACTCGCGCTCTCCTGGGCTCCCGCTGCTTTAACTACTGCCGAGGTCTCACGCTCTCCTGGGCTCCCGCTGCTTTAACTACTGCCGAAGTCTCGCGGCCGCTCCCGCTGCTTTAACTACTGCCGAAGTCTCACGCTCTCCAGCTGCTCCCGCTGCTTTTACTACTGCCGAGGTCTCACGCTCTCCAGCCGCTCCCGCTGCTTTTACCACTGCCGAGGTCTCGCGCTCTCCTGGGCTCCCGCTGCTTTAACTACTGCCGAAGTCTCGCGCTCTCCTGGGCTCCCGCTGCTTTCACTACTGGCGAGGTCTCGCGCTCCCCAGCCGCTCTCGCTGCTTTAACTACTGCCGAGGTCTCGCGCTCTCCTGCCGCTCCCGCTGCTTTAACTAATGCCGAAGTCTCGTGCTCTCCAGCCGCACCCGCTGCTTTAACTACTGCCGAGGTCTCGCGCTCTCCTGGGCTCCCGCTGCTTTAACGACTGCCGAAGTCTCGCGCTCTCCAGCCACTCCCGCTGCTTTAACTACTGCTGAAGTCTCGCGCTCTCCAGCCACTCCTGCTGCTTTAACTACTGCTGAATTCTCGCACTCTCCTGGGCTCCCGCTGCTTTAACTGCTGCCGAGGCCTCACGCTCTCCTGGGCTCCCGCTGCTTTAACTACTGTCGAAGTCTCGCGCTCTCCAGCCGCTCCCGCTGCTTTAACTACTGCCGAAGTCTCGCGCTCTCCTGGGCTCCCGCTGCTTTAACTACTGCCGAAGTCTCACGCTCTCCAGTCGCTCCCGCTGCTTTAACTACTGCCAAGGTCTCACGCTCCCCTGGGCTCCCGCTGCTTTAACTACTGCCGAAGTCTCGCGCTCTCCAGCCGCTCCCGCTGCTTTAACTACTGCCGAGGTCTCGCGCTCTCCTGGGCTCCCGCTGCTTTAACTACTGCTGAGGTCTCGCACTCTCCAGCCGCTCCCGCTGCTTTAACTACTGCCGAGGTCTCGCGCTCTCCTGGGCTCCCGCTGCTTTAACTACTGCCGAAGTCTTGCACTCTCCAGCCGCTCTCGCTGCTATTACTACTGCCGAGGTCTCGCGCTCTCCTGGGCTCCCGCTGCTTTAACTACTGCCGAGGTCTCGCGCGCTCCAGCCGCTCCCGCTGCTTTAACCACTGCCGAGGTCTCGCGCTCTCCAGCTGCTCCCGCTGCTTTAACTACTGCCGAATCTCACGCTCTCCTGGGCTCCCGCTGCTTTAACTACTGCCGAGGTCTCGCGCTCTCCTGGGCTCCCGCTGCTTTAACTACTGCCGAGGTCTCGCACTTTCCAGCCGCTCCCACTGCTTTAACTACTGCTGAAATCTCACGAGCTCCAGCCGCTCCCGCTGCTTTAACTACCACCGAAGTCTCGCACCCTCCTGGGCTCCCGCTGCTTTAACTACTGCCGAAGTCTCGCGCTCTCCAGCTGCTCCCACTGGTTTAACTACTGCCGAGGTCTCGCGCTCTCCAGCCCCTCCCGCTGCTTTAACTAGTGCCGAAGTCTCGCGCTCTCCAGCCGCTCCCGCTGCTTTAACTACTGCCGAGGTCTCGTGCTCTCCAGCCGCTCCCGCTGTTTTAACTACTGCCGAAGCCTCGCGCTCTCCAGCTGCTCCCACTGGTTTAACTACTGCCGAGGTCTCGCGCTCTCCAGCCCCTCCCGCTGCTTTAACTACTGCCGAGGTCTCGTGCTCTCCAGCCGCTCCCGCTGCTTTAACTACTGCCGAAGTCTTGCTCTCTCCAGCCGCTCCCGCTGCTTTAACTACTGCCGAAATCTCGTGGTCTCCAGCCACTCCTGCTGTTTAACTACTGCTGAAGTCTCGCGCTCTCCTGGGCTCCCGCTGCTTTAACTACTGCCGAGGTTTCGTGCTCTCCAGCCGCTCCCGCTGCTTTAACTACTGCCGAAGTCTCGCGCTCTCCTGGGCTCCCGCTGCTTTAACTACTGCCGAAGTCTCACGCTCTCCAGCCGCTCCCGCTGCTTTTACCACTGCCGCGGTCTCGCGCTCTCCTGGGCTCCCGCTGCTTTAACTACTGCCGAAGTCTCGCGCTCTCCTGGACTCCCGCTGCTTTCACTACTGGCAAGGTCTCGCGCTCCCCAGCCGCTCTCGCTGCTTTAATGACTGCCGAAGTCTCGCGCTCTCCAGCCACTCCCGCTGCTTTAACTACTGCTGAAGTCTCGCGCTCTCCAGCCGCTCCCGCTGCTTTAACTACTGCCGAGGTCTCGTGCTCTCCAGCCACTCCCGCTGCTTTAACTACTGCCGAAATCTCGCGCTCTCCTGGGCTCCCGCTGCTTTAACTACTGCCGAGGCCTCACGCTCTCCTGGGCTCCCGCTGCTTTAACTACTGCCGAAGTCTCGCGCTCTCCAGCCGCTCCCGCTGCTTTAACTACTGCCGAGGTCTCGCGCTCTCCTGGGCTCCCGCTGCTTTAACTACTGCTAAAGTCTCACGCTCTCCAGCCGCTCCCGCTGCTTTATCTACTGCCGAGGTCTCGCGCTTTCCAGCCGCTCCCACTGCTTTAACTACTGCTGAAATCTCACGCGCTCCAGCCGCTCCCGCTGCTTTAACTACCACCGAAGTCTCGCACTCTCCTGGGCTCCCGCTGCTTTAACTACTGCCGAAGTCTCGCCCTCTCCAGCTGCTCCCACTGGTTTAACTACTGCCGAGGTCCCGCGCTCTCCAGCCACTCCCGCTGCTTTAACTACTGCTGAAGTCTCGCGCTCTCCAGCCACTCCCGCTGCTTTAACTACTGCCGAGGTCTCGCGCTCTCCAGCCACTCCCGCTGCTTTAACTACTGCTGAAGTCTCGCGCTCTCCAGCCACTCCCGCTGCTTTAACTACTGCCGAGGTCTCGCGCTCTCCAGCCACTCCCGCTGCTTTAACTACTGCCGAAATCTCGCGCTCTCCTGGGCTCCCGCTGTTTTAACTACTGCCGAGGCCTCACGCTCTCCTGGGCTCCCGCTGCTTTAACTACTGCCGAAGTCTCGCGCTCTCCAGCCGCTCCCGCTGCTTTAACTACTGCCGAGGTCTCGCGCTCTCCTGGGCTCCCGCTGCTTTAACTACTGCCAAAGTCTCGCGCTCTCCAGCCGCTCCCGCTGCTTTAACTACTGCCGAGGTCTCACGCGCTCCAGCCGCTCCCACTGCTTTAACTACTGCCGAAGTCTCGCGCTCTCCAGCCGCTCCCGCTGCTTTAACTACTGCCGAGGTCTCGCACTCTCCAGCCGCTCCCGCTGCTTTAACTACTGCCGAGGTCTCGCACTCTCCAGCTGCTCCCACTGCTTTAACGACTGCCGAGGTCTCGCGCGCTCCTGGGCTCTCACTGCTTAAACTACTGCCAAAGTCTCGCGCTCTCCAGCTGCTCTCACTGGTTTAACTACTGCCGAGGTCTCGCGCTCTCCAGCCCCTCCCGCTGCTTTAACTAGTGCCGAAGTCTCGCGCTCTCCAGCCGCTCCCGCTGCTTTAACTACTGCCGAGATCTCGCACTCTCCTGGGCTCCCGCTGCTTTAACTACTGCCGAAGTCTCGCGCTCTCCAGCTGCTCCCACTGGTTTAACTACTGCCGAGGTCTCGCGCTCTCCAACCCCTCCCGCTGCTTTAACTACTGCCGAGGTCTCGTGCTCTCCAGCCGCTCCCGCTGCTTTAACTACTGCTGAAGTCTTGCTCTCTCCAGCCGCTCCCGCTGTTTTAACTACTGCCGAAATCTCGCGGTCTCCAGCCACTCCTGCTGTTTAACTACTGCTGAAGTCTCGCGCTCTCCTGGGCTCCCGCTGCTTTAACTACTGCCGAGGTTTCGTGCTCTCCAGCCGCTCCCGCTGCTTTAACTACTGCCAAAGTCTCGCGCTCTCCAGCCGCTCCCGCTGCTTTAACTACTGCCGAAGTCTCGCGCTCTCCTGGGCTCCCGCTGCTTTAACTACTGCCGAAGTCTCGCGCTCTCCTGGGCTCCCGCTGCTTTAACTACTGCCGAAGTCTTGCGCTCTCCTGGGCTCCCGCTGCTTTAACTACTGCCGAGGTCTCGCGCTCTCCAGCCGCTCCCGCTGCTTTAACTACTGCCGAGGTCTCGCGCTTTCCAGCCGCTCCCGCTGATTTAACTACTGCTGAAATCTCACGCGCTCCAGCCGCTCCCGCTGCTTTAACTACCACCGAAGTCTCGCGCTCTCCTGGGCTCCTGCTGCTTTAACTACTGCCGAAGTCTCGCGCTCTCCAGCTGCTCCCGCTGGTTTAACTACTGCCGAGGTCTCGCGCTCTCCAGCCGCTCCCGCTGCTTTAACTACTGCCGCGGTCTCGCGCTCTCCTGGGCTCTCACTGCTTAAACTGCTGCCGAAGTCTCGCGCTCTCCAGCTGCTCCCGCTGGTTTAACTACTGCCAAGGTCTCGCGCTCTCCAGCCGCTCCCGCTGCTTTACCGCCGAAGCCTCACGCTCTCCTGGGCTCTCGCTGCTTTAACTACCGCCAAAGTCTCGTGCTCTCCTGGGCTCCCGCTGCTTAAACTACTGCCGAAGTCTCGCGCTCTCCAGCTGCTCCCACTGCTTTAACGACTGCCGAGGTCTCGCGCGCTCCTGGGCTCTCACTGCTTAAACTACTGCCGAAGTCTCGCGCTCTCCAGCCGCTCCCGCTGTTTTAACTACTGCCGAGGTCTCGCGCTCTCCAGCCGCTCCCGCTGTTTTAACTACTGCCGAGGTCTCGTGCTCTCCTGGGCTCCCGCTGTTTTAACTACTGCCGAAGTCTCGCGCTCTCCAGCCACTCCCGCTGCTTTAACTACTGCCGAGGTCTCGCGCTCTCCTGGGCTCCCACTGCTTTAACTACTGCCAAGGTCTCACGCTCTCCTGGGCTCCCGCTGCTTTAAGTACTGCCGAAGTCTTGCGCTCTCCTGGGCTCCCGCTGCTTTAACTACTGCCGAGGTCTCGCGGTCTCCAGCCACTCCTGCTGTTTAACTACTGCTGAAGTCTCGCGCTCTCCAGCCGCTCCCGCTGCTTTAACTACTGCCGAAATCTCGCGGTCTCCAGCCACTCCTGCTGTTTAACTACTGCTGAAGTCTCGCGCTCTCCTGGGCTTCCGCTGCTTTAACTACAACCGAAGTCTCACGCTCTCCAGCTGCTCCCACTGCTTTAAGTACCGCGGAAGTCTCGCTCTGACCTATCAGGAGGTTCAAATGACACAAATCGTGAGAGTGAAGCTCAAGCACTTTATGAATGTTGTCCTGACCACAAGACACGTTACTGCCTAGAAAGATGCCTATTTATGTGTTGCGCTCCATTTTTTTTTTCAATTGAGAAACCAAGGTGAATGACCAGGTCACCGAGTGTATATGACAGCTGAGATGAAAATAATGGGAGAGTAGGTAATTCAAAAACTGATTAGATGATAGGTGGTGGCGTAGTGGTTATGTCACTAGACTAGTAAGCCAGAGGCTCAGTCAAATGCTCTGAGGATATGGGTTCAAATCCCACCACGGCAGCTGGTGGAATTTAAATTCAATTCAATTTAATTCTGGAATTAAATGTTAGTCTTAGTAATGGCGACCATGATACCATTGTCGATTGTTGCAAAAACCCATCTGGTTCACTAATGTCCTTTAGGGAAGGAAATCTGCCGTCCTTACCTGGTCTGGCCTACATGTGACTCCAGACCCACAGCAATGTGGTTGACTCTTAATGCCCTCTGAAATGGCCTAGCAAGCCACTCAGTTGTAAACAACCGCTACGAATAACAATAAGAATAAAACCGGACGGACCACCCGGCATCGACCTCGGCACCGGAAACGACAACGACAACGGCAAACCCAGCCCTGTCGACCCTGCAAAGTCCTCCTTACCAACATCTGGGGGCTTGTGCCAAAATTGGGAGAGCTGTCCCACAGACTAGTCAAGCAACAGCCTGACATCGTCATAATTACCGAATCATACCTTACAACCAATGTCCCAGACACCACCATCACCATCCCTGGGTATGTCCTGTCCCACCGCCAGGACAGACCCACCAGAGGTGGTGGCACCGTGGTATACAGTCGGGAGGGAGTAGCCCTGGGAGTCCTCAACATTGACTCAGGACCCCATGAGGTCTCATGGCATCAAGTCAAACATGGGCAAGGAAACCTCCTGCTAATTATCACCTACCGCCCTCCCTCAGCTGATGAATCAGTACTCCTTCATGTTGAACACCAATTGGAAGAAGCACTGAGAGTAGCAAGGGCACAAAATGTCCTGTGGGTGGGGGACTTCAATGTCCATCACCAAGAGTGGCTCGGTAGCACCACAACTGACCGAGCTGGCCGAGTCCTAAAGGACATAGCTGCCAGACTGGGTCTGCGACAGGTGGTGAGGGAACCAACAAGAGGGAAAAACCTACTTGATCTCATCCTCATCAATCTACCTGTTGCAGATGCATCTGTCCATGACAGCATTGGTGGAAGTGACCACCGCACAGTCCTTGTGGAGACGAAGTCCCGTCTTCATGTTGAGGATACCCTCCACCGTGTTGTGTGGCACTACCACCGTGCTAAATGGGACAGATTTCGAACAGATCTGGCAACTCAAAGCTGGGCATCCATGAGGCGCTGTGGGCCATCAGCAGCAGCAGAATTGTATTCAACCATAATCTGTAACCTCATGGCCCGGCATATCCCTCACTCTACCATTACCATCAAGCCGGGAGATCAACCCTGGTTTAACGAAGAGTGCAGGAGAGCATGCTGGGAACAGCACCAGGCATACCGAAAAATGAGGTGTCAACCTAGTGAGGCTACAACACAGGACTACTTGCATGCCAAACAACGGAAGCAACATGCGATAGACAAAGCTAAGCGATCTCACAACCATCGGATCAAATCAAAGCTCTGCAGTCCTGCCACATCCAGTCGTGAGTGGTGGTGGACAATTAAACAGTTAACAGGAGAAGGAGGCTCCAAAAATATCCCCATCCTCAATGATGGTGGAGCCCAGCACGTGAGTGCAAAAGACAAGGCTGAAGCATTTGCAACTATCTTCAGCCAGAAGTGCCGAGTGGATGATCCATCTCGGCCTCCTCCTGAGGTCCCCAGCATCACAGATGCCAGTCTTCAGCCCATTCAATTCACTCCACGTGATGTCAAGAAATGACTGAAGACACTGGATACTGCAAAGGCTATGGGCCCTGACAACATTCCGGCAATAGTACTGAAGACTTGTGCTCCAGAACTAGCTGCGCCCCTAGCCAAGCTGTTCCAGTACAGCTACAATACTGGCATCTACCCGGCAATGTGGAAAATTGCCCAAGTATGTCCTGTCTACAAAAAGCAGGACAAATCCGACCTGGCCAATTACCGTCCCATTAGTCTACTCTCAATCATCAGCAAAGTGATGGAAGGTGTCGTCGACAGTGCTATCAAGCGGCACTTACTCAGCAATAACCTGCTAACTGACGCCCAGTTTGGGTTCCGCCAGGACCACTCAGCTCCTGACCTCATTACAGCCTTGGTCCAAATATGGACAAAAGAGCTGAACTGAGGAGGTGAGGTGAGAGTGACTGCCCTTGACATCAAGGCAGCATTTGATCGAGTGTGGCATCAAGGAGCCCTAGCAAAACTGAAGTCAATGGGAATCAAGGGGAAAACTCTCCATTGGTTGGAATCATACCTAGCACAAAGGAAGTTGGCTGTGGTTGTTGGAGGTCATTCATCTCAATCACATGACATCACTGCAGGAGTTCCTCAGGGCAGTGTCCTAGGCCCAACCATCTTCAGCTGTTTCATCAATGACCTTCCCTCCATCATAAGGTCAGAAGTGGGGATGTTCGCTGATGATTGCACACTGTTCAGCACCATTCGAGACTCGTCAGATACTGACGCAGTCCGTGTCCATATGCAGCAAGACCTGGACAACATTCAGACTTGGGCTGACAACTGGCAAGTAACATTCGCACCACACAAGTGCCAGGCAATGACCATCTCCAACAAGCGAGACTCTAACCATCTCCCTTTGACATTCAATGGCATTACCATCGCTGAATCCCCCACTATCAACATCCTGGGGGTTACCATTGATCAGAAACTGAACTGGACCAGCCATATAAATACTGTGGCTACAAGAGCAGGCCAGAGGCTGGGAATTCTGCGGCGAATGTCTCACCTCCTGACTCCCCAAAGCCTTTCCACCATCTACAAGGCACAAGTCAGGAGTGTGATGGAATACTCTCCACTTGCCTGGATGAGTGCAGCTCCAACAACACTCAAGAAGCTCGACACCATTCAGAATAAAGCAGCCCGCTTGATTGGCACTCCATCCACCACCTTCAACATTCACTCCCTCCACCACCGGCGCACTGTGGCTGCAGTGTGTACCATCTACAAGATGCACTGCAGCAACTCGCCAAAGCTCCTTCAACAGCACCTTCCAAACCCGCGACCTCTACCACTTAGAAGGACAAGGGCAGCAGACGCATGGGAACATCACCACCTACAAGTTCCCTTCCAAGCCACACACCATCCTGACTTGGACCTGTATCGCTGTTCCTTCACTGTCGCTGGGCCAAAATCCTGGAACTCCCTTCCTAACAGCATTGTGGGTGTACCTACACCATATGGACTGCAGCGGTTCAAGAAGGCGGCTCACCACCATCTTCTCAAGGGCAATTAGGGATGGGCACTAAATGCAGGCCTAGCCAGCCAGCGACGCCCACATCCCATAAATGAATTTTAAAAAAAAGACTTGGGTTTTAAAAATCCTATGCATTGTAGGAATAAGTGGAGACTGAGGTAAGTTAGGTGTTCTACAATTTCAAGTCATGGGAAAGAATCAGAGATAGCAGTGTTGATTGAACACAATGAGGATGGAATATGAAGGAATACTGTAGGTTCTAGAGCTTAGAAACCCAAGAGCAATAACACAAGAAACTTCAAAGCAACAACGATGACATTAGTAATAATATCAATAAATTAAAGACAGACAAATAAGGTTGAAGTGGAAAGAGGTTTGAGACTGGGGTAAGAGGATTGCCTATCAGATCACAAAGCATGATTAAAAAATGTATTGGTTTGGATAATTTTAAGAAAGAACTTGCATTTATATAGCACCTTTCACTACCTCAGGATGTCCCATGGTGCTTTACAGTCAATGAAGTACTTTTGAAATGTATGGGGGAGTTTTCCAGGGGGTCAGTGGGCGCGATCGGTGGTGGGTCGCGTGGGAAAGTGTTTTTTTTTACAGCCTGTCAACCCACCACCATGCGCCTTTACCAAATGTCAGGTCTGTCAGCGTTGAGCAGACCCGACACGCAGCGGCGGGTCAGGCAATTCAGGTCATTATGACCTTGTTAACAGAGGATTAACAACAATTTTGAGATCACTTTTAGAGTTTACCAGTTCACCCACGCTGCTTGGGATCACGTTTGTTAAACATGGCTGGAAGTTGAATGGCCATGGAATCATCTCATTACTTGACAGCTTGAAATGTGCTATAAAAGCTCCCATCTCACAGCTGTTTACTTTCCAAGCTCAGAAGCTGTTGCTTACTGCATTTGGAAGACAGATTGAGCTTTATGCAGGTTGCAAGTGTTTGGAGTAAACTCTCTATCCAGTGTCACCTCATTGGAACAACCTCTCTCACCATCGCTTCTGTCATCTGAAGTTCACCTGCCATCTATTCCATCAGCATAGGTACAGTTTATACTCTCTCACCTTGGTCCTCAGAATCTGAGTATGGTAGGGAAGGCAGGTTGATGGGGATGTGATGAGTGGCACAGCAGGGTGAGGTTGAGTGTGGTTTTGCAGTAATGTTCCGTGATCTATTGAGATCATTGAAAGGTTTATGCCACTGCAGCCTGCTCCTCCTGACGACATCCTTGCTTGTGCCCTCCTGTGCAATGTGCAACCAGGCTGTGTTGGTCTCCTGGGGAGGACTCTTCCGCCCATTGGAATGGAAAAGAACCTCCCATGAGGGAGTCATGGGAGAGCCTGGGTGCAGCTGTGCACCTCTGTGCAGTGCTTGTCAGTGTTTGCAGCACCTCAATGCTGCAGAACACTGACAGCACAAATGTCAAAGTAAATTTGCGTATGGTCCATTTAAGGAAACCGGCTGATGACGCGTCATCGAATGGCGTCATCAGACCCGCTTCCTTCAATTGGACCGGGAAATGCGCAGGGCGGGCTTAACAAGCCCAGTCAGGGGAAAGTCATGTCGGAAGCCGGTATGGAGCCAGCAGCGAGGCTGCGACCCGGCACCGACCTCGCTCGCCACGGATCTGCCAAGGTCGGGAAAATCGCGGCTGTAGTCACTGTTGTAATGTAAGAAATGCAGCAGCCAATTAGTGCCTTGGGATCTTTTACATTCACCTGAGAGGGCAGACATTTAACATTTCATTGGTTTAACGTTTCATCCGAATGACGGTAGCTGTGATGGTGCAGCACTCCCTCAGTACTGCACTGCATTGTCAGCCTAGATTTTGTGCTCAAGTCTCTAAGGAAGAATATAAAAATGGAGGAGGGGTATAAAAGATAATTGACACAGACAAAAATATTTAGCATGTGACTCAAATTGAAGTGATATGTAGATTTGCTTGGCTGCTAGGAGGACATGCTTGGCAATCCACTGTATATTTTATAAAGAGGACACCAGATGATTCTCACTAATCTATAGGGCAATAGGCCAAATAAAGAGTTCAGGGGGGAGAAATTCCCCATGAGGGCCATTTGGGGCGCTAAGTCAAAAATGTTTGAGAAGTCAGGTGTTAATCTTTTCAAACATTTGAGAAATTCCCATTTTTTGCTCCAAGAGGGAAGTGGCGCGCGAAATCAAGTGCTCCGCTTGCCTCTTGGGGCACAAGAGGTGGGAAATGTCCCGATCCGGGGCGATGTGCTCAGCTGCCGCGTGGCAGGGGCTCTTCCTTCAATTAAAGGGAAGGGCTCCCCGTTGCGAGCTCTGCCTTTTTTTTGGCATCTGCTGGAGTGCCGCGCAATCAGCTGAGTGCCAGGCTGACCAATCGCAGCACTCAGCCCGCGACCGGTGCTCAGAACTTTTTTTTTAAATGGCGATTTTATTCATGTCGGCTGGCCACCGCGCCTTTAAATGGCGCCCCGCGAGCGGCCGGCCTCAATGTTTGCGACCCCTACAGCAGTTGATAACATCGCCCGGCGCTGCTGCGGGGCGCGAGGGGGAATTTTTCTCCCAGGGCGCTGCACCTGGAGATGATGTCATGATCTCCGGGTGCAGAAGATCGGGGCGATACCCAGTAGTGCCGCCACTAACCTCCCGCGGGAGGCGCAGTTAGCGCCTCGGGGGCGCTAACGATGAGAATTTCGCCTCCCAGATATTGTCAAAAACCACAAAAGTGAAGCCGACATAAATTCCTTTCTAGCAAATCAGAATTAATCATATTCTAGTAAAATATATTTTTGCACTTTTGAACTTCCTTCGGTTCCTCCACGTCTCCTACTTGCAACACATTTCTTTCTCTGGAAGAAATCAGGCAGCTGGCGTGCTCTCAGGCCTTTGTCCACCTATAAATAAATTGGCCAATGCCTGCCTTAAAGTAGTTGTCACAGGAATGTTGCCAACAGTAACCTCTAGCCTATAGCCACCAAAGGATATCTTTCCTTGTGGAGTCTTGTTTACATTTTAGAAATTTCAAGACAGCTACTCAAAACCTGAGTGTGTCTAAATTAGTGTTATTGTGCAGAAATCTAAATATAGAGAACAAAGTTACATCATTCAGTACTGTTAGAAGGAATTTCAAAGAATATAATTAGAAAATTTGGGGGAGTGAATTTTAGAAATCTTACTGCAGTCCTCAAAGCCCTGATGAAGAATGAAATGACTACATAAGAACATAACAAAAAAGAGCAGGAGTAGGCCATTTGGCCCTTTGAGACTGCTCCGCCATTCAATAAGATCATGGCTAATCTTCTACCTCATCTCCACTTTCCTGCACTATCCCCATATCCCTTGATTCCCTTAATATTCAAAAATCTATCGATCTCTGTCCTGAATATACTTGACAACAGCCTCCACATCCCTCTGTGGTAGAAAATTCCAAAGATTCACCACCCTCTGAGTGAAGAAATTTCTCCTCATCTCAGTCCTATATGGCCGACCCCTTATTCTGAGACTGTGACCCCTGGTTCTAGACTCGCCAGCCAGGGGAAACATCCTCCCTGCATCTACCCTGTCAAGTCCTGTAAGAATTTTGTATGTTTCAATGAGATCACCTCTCATTCTTGTAAACGCTAGAGAATATAGGCCTAGTCTACTCAATCGCTCCTCAAAGGACAATCCTCCCATCCCAGGAACCAGTCTGGTGAACCTTCGGTGCACTCCCTCTATGGCAAGTATATCCTTCCTTAGGTAAGGAGACCAAAACTGTACACAATACTCCAGGTGTGGTCTCACCAGGGCCCGATATAATTGCAGTAAGACGTCTTTACTCTTATACTCAAATCCTCTTGTAATAAAGGCCAACATACCATTTGCTTTCCTAATTGCCATCTGTACCTACATGTTAACTTTCAGTGATTTGTGTACAAGGACATCCAGGTCCCTCTGAACACCACATTTCCCAATCTCTCACACAGATGCAAGGGAAATGTGTAAAAGTCATTTGTTTATAGTTGGTGTGGTGAAGTGCTTTTGCTGTGGCATGGTGTGATGGGGTGTAGATTTATGCTTTTGACTCTTCACATAATGAGCTCCCAATATGGGATGCACAGACCAAATTCATGTCACTTACTATTGGAGGCTGGCTAAAGTTCATGTACATTTCCTAACCGGTAGTTACAGAGTTCCATTGGTAAAGGCTAGGAACTATTCTCATATCCTCTTGGCCAGGGAATTGTGCATCTGACCCTAAATACGGGTAAAGAAAGAAAACCAAAAATGGAGAAAAAGTACATTACAAGAAAGTAATTTCAATACACACTTTAGCAATCAAGGTTACAATGACATTCACAGGTTTGTGTATTTAGCTGGTTTACTTGATTAACTTGAAAACAATTGGCTTGGACTACAAACAGAACTGTACGATAATTTGTCCCTACAATGGGTTGAGTTGGCAACATTCCCATGTTATTTTGTTGTTTTCTTACCGCATCCCTTCCAACTTTCTAGAAGACCTATGTTTCCATGATGAATGCTGCCCTATCATATAGATAGGTCAACCAGAATGCCTGTTCCCAGACGATCCTACAGGATACATTATGGCTGAAGAACACCTCCATTAAAAACAAAAGCACCACTTCAGGCCACGTGGCAGCTGCCCACATAACCTATATGGCCTAAGAGGGTGGGGCAGAGAGCCAAAAACAGCAGGTTTCCAATATTCTGGCAAGATGCCGTTGAAATTAAAAGAACTCCATCAGGAAATATCTTTGCTGGGAACTTCCTTAGGGCTTCTCCTACTCCGCTGCTGTAACTTTGGCAGAAGTTAAACAGAAACTCTGTTTATGCATGTAAACGGAGTTTCCGCCAGAGTTACATCAATACAGCGGGATATACAAGGAGATCCACTGCACAAAAATACAAGAGATGGAAATCTAGAGATGGCTGAATTAGTTTATCCAGTGAGCAGCTGAGCAACAAGGGCCAGGAAGATCCCAGATTTGACGCTCGATCTATGCTGAGTTAGCTGATTATTGGCCTGTGGTCTCAGGTTATGGAAGGAAAATCTGGCCAATGTATCTAAATGTTGGATAAAGAAGAAGATATTTCACATTCTATATTTGTGTAAACGAATGGATTTAAAATGGTATTACCCTCTTTTCCTCCAGCTTATTCACTCGAGGAGCTCAGCACATAATCTCAGCTGATACTCCAGTGCAGTACTGCAGAGGTAGTGCTGCAATGTCAGTGGTCATTTACCTCATTTCTGCTTGTGGGACCTTATTGTGCACATATTGGCTGCCACCTTTACAACTGTGACTACACTTCAAAAGTACTTCATTGGCTGCAAAGTCCTGAAGTCATGAAAGGTGCTATATAAATGCAAAGTTTTTTTTTCAGTCTTATCTTGCTCTTTTGAGTATCTCTACTTCCATGTTATCTGTTCCAGACAGGACGATGGCACCAAACACGTGACTGCACATTAAAGTTTTGGCAGGGTCTGAATGACATCATCAGACCCTGACTTTTGTATTACAATGAGGCCCTCACCTGCTGCGAGCGGGGACCTCTAACGCAAATGCACCTGTTAAAATAGTGCGTGGCGCTTGTGCGATGTGGACAAGGTGAGTACCTTGCTGACGATATTTTAACCCCTCCCCTCGCTCTGCACGCCCCGTTTACATTGGCGGGGTTAAGATCAGCCCTATAAAATCAGAAATATAAATGGGGTCTTACTCTAATAACATGTATTTGTGAAAGAGAATTCTAGTTTAGTGGGTAGTATAAAGAAAGACTTGCATTTATATAGCACCTTTCATGATCTCAGGACATCCCAAACCACATGACAGCCAATGAAGTATAGTCACTGTCGTAATGTTGTAAAAACTGTGGGTCTTTACATTTGGCGCAGCTTCCATGTTGCTGTTGTACTGCTACATTTCAGGATTATACCCGACAGCTTGTGCTAGCTTATGACTTTTCATTCAAGCTGTAACCTTGAAGGTTACCACCTGAAGCATTTCCTCCACAAATCCCCCGACCCTTGTATTCAGTGTTTTTCCAAGCGATGTGTGCGCTTCTCCGTCCCACTAGCAACCTCAATGGTTTCATTTTGACCTCGTGATCAGGGCCACACAAGCAGGGAGGATCTCCCAACAAGTGCAACTCCGAGCACAAAGGTAGGTGTACATCTGGTGTTCTTGTTATGACCTCTTTATACTCGAATTAAAGGGGCATGTTGACATATTAGTGAGTGACAGTCCCTGGAACAGCCTGGTCCAGTAAATAACCAGCCTGTAGTAAAAATCACATGGAAGATTGCAAAGTTTTACTGTTGCATAAAACTTTGTACAATACAGATTTTGTAACTTTATTTGAGTTTCACTAAAACAAAAGATTAAATTCAAGACATTTCCAGTACCAGACACAAGCACTGACATGCAATTGCCATAATTCAGTTATTTTACTAACATTCATGAATAAATACACTAATATATTGAAAAATTGCAAGGATCCCCCTGCAATTCTAAAATATTGAGAGCACCCAGGTAGTGTAAGGAATAGATACAATCCCCAACTCTGCTAAGTTGTGTGACAGTGGAGAAGCATTTGAGTGCAGATCGATTACTTCCCCATACAAGAGGCACGGTGTAGTGTAGTGTAGTGATTCTGTTACTGGACTAATAATCCAGAGAATGTGAGTTGAAATCCTGCATGGCAGTTTGAGATTTTGAATTCAGTTTAAAAAATCTGGTACAGGAAACTTTGAGTTATCCGGGGGCGAACCGTCTGGCAAGCTGGAGCCACCGGCAAAAATAAGGAGCCGTTTTTTATTCTTTTCGTTTCTTTTCTTTGCTTTTTTTGAACAGTCAAGCTGTGCAAGGTCTGTAGCTAAGCAACAGCTTCAGCTAGAGACGCTACAGAGACACTTGCCGACTGTTTAGAGGCTGTTGCTAAGCAACAGGGTTTGTTGATTCATACGGAGATGAAAATCTCTGTATGTTTCAACATTAGCTCTGCAGTGTACGGCAGTTTGGAGGGAACGGCAGCAGCTCGGTCCCGTCGGTGCCGGATAGCACAAAGTTTCCTGTATCAGTAAAAGTGACCACAAAGCTGTCGGATTGTCATAAAAACACAACTGGCTCACTTTAGGAAAGGAAACCTGCCATCCTAACCCAATCAGGCCTATACAGACTCCAGTCCTACACCAACGTGATTGACTCTTACTTTCCCTGTGAAGTGCATCGAACCGCTAGGAAGAATATCACATGGACTACAGCAGTTCAACAAGGTAGCCCACCACCACCTTCTCAGGGCAACTAGGGAATGGCAAAAAATGCTGGCTTTTCTAGCAATGCCAACATCCCATGAAGGATAGCATAGAAGGAGGCCATTCGGTCCATTGTGCCTGTGCTGACTCTTTGAAAGAGCTATCCAATTAGTCCCACTCCCCTGCTCTTTCCCCATAGCCCTGCAAATTTCAATAAAAGAAAAATTTTGTTTCAACACTTCTGGTGCATATGGATGGAACATCACGGGCAGAGGGGATGCAATTTCCTGATATGCTCTTCCAGCATGTAGAAAATCCCCTTATTGAATTTTCAATGGACTGATGTCACACTGTTCTCATTCACCTCCTGGCAGCTAGCCTGGAAGTAGGTTTCCTGCCCCACTTTCATAGACACAGGACACATGGCCTGGAATAGAAAAAGAGGAAAAAATAATTAACAAATATAACACTTACTATGCTGTTTGATAAGGTGTGACTTGTGATTTTTTTCATTAATTTACCTATATTTGGATGCACACATAATAGCAAACCTAAAACTCATTCAAATTCAAACTGCATATTCTACTGGGTGACACAGTAGGGTAGATTTTCAATTTTCCGCCCAGACATAAAAAACTGGCATTGTGGATCGGCTGCCTGTTATAGAAACGGCCTGATTTTTATTTCCATTGCTTCCCTGCCTGCTTGGGTGCTCCCCAGACATTGGGGAAGGTCCACGGCGAGAAATATAAGTCACGATTCAGAACTGTCAAAGAAGTGCGCAAATGTGAACTTGTCTGCGGACACTGGTGCTGTAAAATCTGTCCCAAAGTTTAAATGAGGTGGGACCCCCAACACCGACAACCACGATTATTATAGAACCAGTTCAAGTTGCAATGTTTCTACAATTAAAATATTGGAACATGTACCTGTTCGAAGATGCAGTTCAATACTTAGTCGTTGCTCAACTTGAACTGAATAAGGAAGCTCACTGAGGGAACACAAGCTGCAATGTTTCTAGTTCAAATGTAGAAATAAACAATGCTTGGAATTCATCTTCTCTGAGAAGGGGAGAGTGACCAGGAATCTATCCTGCCATCTATCTACGATTCCTTAGGGACTTTACATTGAAATCTTTTTTAGTTTGCCAAAGTGCACCGTTGTACTATCCCAAAAGGATATTTAATTGGCTGCTGCAGTCTCCAGAACTTGCTGTCACAAACAGTTAGGATTCTTAGAATGGACAGTAGTAATGATAGATGTAAGGGAGCAAGGACCTAGGATGTTACATTTCGATGTGCTCGCATGCATTGCAGGATGTGAGACACTTGACATGAGTGCTGCCAAGTGAATTTGCTCCTGGGACAAGGAACCTTGCGATACCGGAAAGGACAATGCTTGACTACTGATCTAGGGAATACCCATGTGCTTCACTGTGATCCAGTTATCTGCCCTGTTATTCATTGAAAAACACTTACCTTTACTGACCTAGTGAGATCATTAAATTTCTTTCGACACTGCAAGGGTATCGTTGGGGTTGTGGAGGTCCCACTCACAACCACTTCCATCCACATGTCCCGTGCTGCTGCATCCCTCAATTCTCTAATTTGGACCAGCAGCATTTCTACATAAGCCTCTGACAAGTTAAATGCTCAACTTTTCTATTCTTTAGCACTAGTGCCTCTTCCAAGAGTCTGCTCAGCCCTTTAATTGCATGCAGCCCATTAAATATGAAGGTTGCGCCCATGTTCCATCCCCTTTCTGCATGTCCCCTGAAATATCTGGCCTCTGCTGGTCCCGCCTACAATAATTGAAATTAACAGACCCCGGGATTTCTGACGGGATTGCCAATTTTGTGGCTCAGTAGCAGTAGGCTCCCTCAGTGGCAGACATCCTGCTGGGAGACTGCCCTACCTAGCCAATGAGCCCCGGCCTAGTAAAGTGGGCTGGGGTCACAGCAGGGCCAAGATGGCAGGTGGAAGTCCTGCCCTGGCCCACCTCTGGTGGAAGGAGAAAAATCCAGACTATATTGTTTTCATACAAATACCCTGATGGATCAGAGTGGTAGATTTTCCTCTTATTGTGCTTGAGCATAAAGGATCGCCTAGGTGCAATCAGACGGGGAGCCTTGCAGGCATATAATGGAGCTTGCCCAATTTTCTGTCCGTTTAAATTAATAGGAGCAAAGTAAGGGCTGGCTCTGTTACAGGTGTGTGAACCCGTCTGTCTGATTTTCCTCTATATGTTGTGCCAGGTGAACCTTTCCACCAAGGGCAACAGTTTTTGTTGTTGTTGTTTTTCCCAATATCGGTACAGGATAATCTGTCTCTGTGTTCCTTGAAGGATCACAAGGAGATACCCTAGACAGTATCCCTTTTCTGGTCAGCAGCCCATTGTTCTAGTGTCACCAGGCCCTGTAAAGCTTATAACAATTATTATGGAGACTCAGCAATACAATTTTTCACAATATAACTTCAAATTACTTTTGAGTCAATCAACTGAATCAATCATCCTTTATTTGAAAAGTTAAAAGGATAGATCAAATTGGAGCTATCTGTTTGAGATTGATAGCAAGAAAACTTGTGTGATCTGTGTGGAACTGCAAGGCTGACACCAGGTGCTACAGATGATGAAATGAACCACAGTCCTGAGGCCCAGCATAGCATGAGGCACAGCTCACAATGTATTTATAGAAGAGCTTAGTTTTTGATGGCAGCTCTCTATGCATGACTTGGCCAGTGCTTGCAGAAGGCTGTTTTGCCCCAGGGATCCTTGCACATAGTTTTGATGACAAAGTTTTAGGCAGCAGGCTGAAATGCTTGGTGTTTGGGGGGGGAGGGGGGAGGGGGGAGGGGGGCTGTTATTCTGGTCTTCAGATGTAACCTCATTGTACTGTCTTATCAGCTCGAGTTGTGAATGAGTATTTTTTGACCATGTCCACACTCACTTTGAATTAGGATCATGAACGGAGCTAAAAGAATGTGGAATAATCTTATTAAACAGGTAATGTGCTTGGCACAGAGGGAGCCATAAAGTTTGGTTTATTTAAAAATCTTCAATGAATTTCCTTTGCAAAACTGGCTAGGTCACAGATACCATGGGTTCTAGGAGTTAATAATAGCATAAGATTTAATGAGGTTTCATTTTCAAGTATAGCAAGCAAATCCCCAGTGCTGCATAACATCAACTTCACTATTGTTATGTTGTCAACGTAAAGAAAGTGCTCTCTTGGCAATTGTTCCTAAGGTATGTGTTAGACGTCTAAGCATTTTGTAAAGGAAGTTTCCAGCCATTTTAGCAATTTTCTGCTCTTTTAAAAAAAAAATTAGTCTGGAGACAAAAATTTCATGAGTAATGTTTGAATGTGGAAGTTAAATTTTAATTATCACAGGTTGAAATGGAAATTTTATGGAATTAAACATTAAAATAGTCTCCATCTGATTTTAAAATAGTGAAAATAACATGAAAATCCAAAAGTTGTAAACCGGCGTTGCCAACTTCGTTAGTTTTTCTAATCATCTGCATTGTTCAATTTGAAAACAGATTAAAGTTTAAACCCCTCCTGAATGTGGACAATAGATGCATTCTTTTCTAAGTTCGAAATTGTGTTCAGTATAATCACCTGAAATGAGATTTGAATATTGCAATGATTGTTGTTTGTAATTATCCCGTATGCAAAGATAGAGGGTTAATTGTTCATTGATTTATCTAAAACAAACAGTGAAATTGTTGCTATTTTCCAGCTCAACTCTTTGGACTGCTGATATGAACTGAGATTGCATTGCCCGGTTACTGAGTCCTTGGGCTGATATCAGTAGCATTTAGCTGCAAAATTGTGGCAGTGCAAAATCCTTCTACTTCTTTTAGTAAAATTTTACATTAATTCAGTTTTTGTAGCAAAGTTTGATATACACTGCCCGTACTTTGCTTACTCAATATGCCCTTTAAAAGTATTTTCCAAATATGTTAGATTTTCTTCTAAAATTTATTGCAACTTTCCATAAAAAGCCCTCCATGTTTCTCAGATATGTCTGAATGGAATTCTGCACAATGGCAGTGGGCCATTGCACCTTTGATGAATTAGCATTGCTGTTCTGCATGAAATCTGTAAATGTGTGTATGGATTTTAAGCATACAATGGGTTTAATGCCTTTTTTTCTGTTCATTGTTTTTTCAGTAGTGGAAACAGCCTCTGTGTTTTGTTGATTCTTCAAGAATGGGATAGTTTATTAATTTGTACATGAATTTGAATCATTTTTGTAAGACCTGAAATGACAATTAATGATTGGTTAGCTGCATGTTAAACATGGTATTTGAGGCATTTGAACTGCTGTTTAATAGGAAGGGTTGCAGTAAAACACTGACCACTTCTTAGGTAGGGGATTATTTCTGCTGTATAATGTCAGTGAGATAAATTCTGACAAACAAATTCAGGTACAAATCTGAAATACATTTATACCTCACATTGTTCATCATGTCCAGAAACTTGAGTAACTATGTAATTAAAAAACACTGGATTGTATAGCTCAATATTAGTGCAGTACATCCTAGATGAGGATTTTTACTCTGCGTTACGATATGCATATATCAAACGTACAATTTAGAAACCCTCTTTTATAATGCCGCCTTTGTTAAGTATAGAAAATGCATATTATAGGGGGTATGCCTAATAATTGAAGGTATTTAGTATGGCTTCTCCATTACAGGGGTCACAACGTGTCAGGAAGTGCGACAAAAACATACTTAGAGAAATTATGTAACTGTAATTCAACTCCAGTGGTCCATTCTAATGTGTCTGCCTTACAGATCATTTATTGTGTCCTTTAGCTGTCAGTGTGAAGCACAATCAGTCTCTCTCAAGAGCAAATTCTATTTTCTTAAAAAATATATTGGCCACGAAATTCCTCTGGATTCATTCCCGGCGGTTCTGAGGGTGTCCGCCAGTGCTGACCCCATTGGAGTGTACGGGGTCAGTGGGTGCGAACCTAATTAGTATGGCGCAGGCGGGTGCAAGCGCTACTATGAGCTCATCTCCAGCACTTGGCTGCCCCACACACGGTCCCTGCCATCTTACGATCAGCCCCCTGAGTAAGATGGCGGATATGCCAAAGATTTTGAATGAAAATCAGTTGGGCTCTATAATGGGCAGGCGATCTGCTCTGATTACCGCCCATGTGGTGAAGGTGAGAATTTACCCCAGTATTTTGAATGACTATAGTCAAGAGAAAACTATACTTTTAGAGTCCTTTTTTAAAACACAATGCAGTGAATTTCAGTTTCTGAATTAGTGTGCCAATTATGCCAGGATCACATGATCGCTGCAGTTTCACCTTTAGACTTCAAGACGTATTGTGCATATGTTCCCATGATAACATGTTAATCAGTAGTGCTATTAACATATGCACATTTACATTTTGTTAGCTTTTTAGGGATGAGTCAATATTCTGTGTCTTTGATTAGTTCTTGCTTAATGAAGGAAAACGTGAATTAATAACGAAGTTTGGTTATGGCAGTCATGCTGTTGTGCAGACGTAAGCACAGGCACTCGGCTCTGTGCATACTGAAACACACGTGCAGAGCTGTGTGCCTACGTAAACACCAAGCTCAATGTGTGTCTTTAAGTGTGCACAGAGCTTCCTGTGTGGGTTTAAGTCTGGACAGAACTAGATACCTGTGCTTAAATATGCACAGAGCCCTGCACATATGCTTAAGTGTGCACTGAGCTCACTTAAACACATGTGCAGAGCCCTGCTCAAACTTGAATCATGCACAAAGTGTAGCTTGCTGATCTTAGAAAAGTGCTGATTGGACAATTGGCTCCTTTCTAACAGAAGCAACTTAAAGGTATACCATTTGGGTTTTTTGTAAACTTTAATATTAGAGATGCCTTTAAAAAGATGTCTCTGCTCCAATTCCAGTTATACTAACTGCTGCAAAGGTGAAACGGCAGTGACTACTTCCATCACGTGATCTCACATCCAACAAAATGTTCAACTGAGAGCCATCACGCTGCTCATCCTGGGGATACTTTCCTCTTTGCGCATTAGGATTCCCTGCTTTATATTCATGTCTACTTTGTTACTAATTATAACAACCAGAGGAAAATATACCCACTGCAATGTGGAAATTATATTCCAGCAATTTATGATGTGCATTATAACTGCAGTTCTTTTGTAATATTCCACTGACTCAGTTCAGCACAGGTTGATTATTTCAGATCTTCCCCCCTTTATATAACATAAAATGTGAGTTAATTCGTAATGACAACACCTCTAAACTTCTTTACCCAAAGAGTGGTGAGAATGTGGAACTCGTTACCACAGGGAGTGGTTGAAGTGAATAGTATAGATGCATTTAAGGGGAGGCTAGAGAAGCACATGAGGGAGCAGGGAATAGGGGGTTATGCTGATAGATTTAGATGAGGAAAGCCGGGAGGAGGCTCAAGTGAGCATAAACGCCGGCACGGACTGGTTGGGCCGAATGGCCTGTGTCTGTGCCGTATATCCTAGGTAAAGGAATTTTATCGATTTTAAAATGACAGCCTTCCATTTTATAAAGTCACAGATAAGTGCTATCTGACCAGTTGTGTAATTGTAATCTAATTCTATTTTTCTCTTTTTTCTGAAAACATTAATATAAAAGACATTCCCAGTACCCAGAGAAACTCTAAATAACATTATTTACTCCAAAAATGCCAATTTGTGTTTTATTGTGGGCAGGTTAATGGCTTTCCTCCCAGATTAGAAGTGAACCCATTCTAGACAACTCCCTCCATTATAAATGTTACAGTGAAATTAATGCCTTTTTAAAAAATCTTGTTATGTAGGTATGTGGCTGATGTGGTGACGCTTGGGAAAGGCTAAGACCATTGGCTCTTAATGGTTTGTACATCAAGACTCTCAGCAACATGGAAAAGTCAGACATCAAGACCTCGGTTTAATATAAAATGCAGTGCTGCTCGTGGTTCCTGCAGACTGGTGGACGCTTCTACTAACGAAACTGGAATGGAATCAGCATACAGTGCAAATCATCAGAAGTTACCCAGTTCTACAGCTGTCATGTGTTTGGAGGCATCGACATATACCCCAGAAGAAGAGTGTTTGACTGGGTGTAAACAAGAAGGGTCAGACAAGATAAACAAAGCTGACAGTAATGATCCCAAGGGAGATGGTGGTGAAAGTTCAGAGAATGAGAGTTCCCCTCCACTGTTCTGTGTAGAGGGGCCATTGGGATTCTGCAAGGTGTCCGAACACACCGGTAGGATTACTGAGCTTGATGGAGGCTGGCAGTATGGAGTCTTGCTACACTCCGCAGAATGGAATTTGGAAAGTGGTGACGAGGAACCAGATTATGCCTCGATTCCTGAGGTAGCATCTTCCGTTTCTTCTCCGTATAAAAATGCATGCAGTGCAGTAAGTTCACCAAGTGAGCTAAAAGTCAAAAAGCTCAGATCGAGTATTATTGCATTTTCTGACTATGGGTCTCAAGCTGAACATACACCCAGTGAAACCACTGAACTCTATATTTGTGAAGCATCAGATGAGTTATATGGACCTACTTCATCTGAAGATAATTTCACAGAGTTGCCGCACAATGTGGGATATTTTATGAGAAAAAGAAAGCGAGCAGCCAGTGGAAAACAGACTAACAGTCTTTCTAGTGGGAATACAACTCTCTGCCAGCTTGCGAAATACACTGAGAAGGTTGAGATCCCTGAAAAAGACAGTCAACGGGAGCAAGAAGAAATGGGAAAAGAGGTAAGAATTGCAGTATTGTGTTTTTTTTTTAAGAGGTTTAAATTGCGAGTTAAATCATTGCATTGGATGGTTCAGTAAATGTGTGTATATAATATTGAATGTCACAAATTGAAACATATTAGAATGGTTCATTCTATAATGGACAGCCAAATGTGCTTTTGGTGTCCTTAGAATAAGTGGTGAAGCCAAAGTGGTCTGTATTGGACTAACATTTAGAAACATTTGAATTTTGGCCTTATTAAAAGTGAAATGACCTTTTTTATAAATGTCACCTCAGACGCACAGTTGAAGGACTCTATCATAGTTTGAGAAATTGTGACATAAGTTTCTCAGCGGATTGCAAAACTTTCAAGCCTTTGGCGTCACTGTGAATAATGGGTTGGTATTGGTGGAGTTAGGTCTGACAAAGTTGAAACCTTCTGTCTATGACATATCACATTGTTCGCTTATTTCTTACTCTCATGGTACAAATGGGGATTAAGTAAAACGCAGTACTGTTTGCAGAAAATTGCTGAGCTATTAATACACAATAGTTCCAGAAGAGATGTTGGCCGGAATTTTGCCTACCTGGGTGGGTCTGGTGTGGGTGGTGTCCGTAGCGGGTCGCGACCCTGCTGCTGGCTCCATCCCGCTGTTGAAAATGAACTTACCTTAATGGGTAACCCTCATCCTAGATCTCATTAGATCAGGAAATGTTACCTTAATGGGGCCTATTAAGCATGCCTAGCGCGTTACCCGGCCCAATGAGATGGAGCGGGTCTGATGATGTCATTTATGACGCGTTTTCAGCCGGGATCTTTAAAGGGACCGTGGCCACATTAGATTTGAAGTTTAATCTAACATAGTGCTGTCAGTGCACTACAGCATTGGAATGCTGTAAACACTGACAGTGACTGCACAGAGGCAGAGGGCTGCACCCAGGTTCTCCGATGTCTCACTCCATATGCTTATGGAGGGAGTCAGAGCACGCAGGGAGGTCCTCTTCCCTTCAGATGGGTGGGAGAAACCTCCCCAGGAGACCAAGACCGCCTGGTTGCAGATTGCAGAGGAGGGCACAAGTAGGGATGTGGTCAGGGGGACCTGGGTGCAGTGCCGCAAATGTTTCAATGATCTCATTCGATCAGGAAACGTTAGTACAAAGCCGCACTCAACCTCATCCTGCTGTGCCTCTCATCACATCTCCATCACTCTGCCTTCCCTACCCTACTCCTGTACATCCTTACTCACGCCAACTTACCTTGCACCTCCACCCGTCCCTCTCTCTCTATCTGCATTATTACATCCCTATCTCACTAGCCACCCCTCACACTCACCCTCATCCTAGTGCAATCATAACAAACTAACAACACACAAGGGTAGCCACTTTGGTATTTTATCCAATGTTTATGTAAAGTTTCTGTTAATGTGGTGTCAAACATAAAAATCTTTATTTTCAATATTTTCTGGTCTTGGACAGATTTGTGTGCACCTTTGGAAGTGGCTTAGTGAGTTGCAATGAATGATGAGACATAATGGTACCCTCCATAATGGTGATGAGTGTGAAAGGAATGGCTTGGTCATTGTAGGGATGCTTTATGGTGTTGGTGTGGGGTGGTGCCACTGGATGGAGACTTTGCTGGAAAGACTTGCAGCCTGCAGAATCTGTGCTGGAAATGGACTGAGCAACAGCTTCTGCCTGAGGAAATTGATCATCTGTCAAGTGGGAGCTTTTACTGTACATTTGATGCTGTCAAGTAATCAGCTGGAGCAATGGCCACGGAACTCCCGCCTCAGGTTGACAGACGTGGTTCCTGAGCTGCGTGAATTCCGTGGCCATGCAGAGAAATTTAAAAAGTAAATGAAAAAAGGCTCGTAAGTGCCTGTAAACTACCTGATAATGATTTCAATTGGGTCGCCCACCGATGCCGGTCGGGCCGGGTCGGCTCCGCGATCACCGATGCGCCTGGGGGAAAGGCATGTGGGAGCGAGATGATAGCGGATTCCCGATCCACTCCCAAAAATAACAACTTTCCCACCCGACCCGCCACCGATCGTGCCTGCTACCCGTTATATCTGCTACGGCTATCTGAGGAAAGGACCAAGCCATTCCATACAAATACAAGCACCCTGTGGGTATTGTGGGAATATATGTCTGATTGGCAGTACCATTTTGGTTTAACAAGCACATTTGTTCCAGATAAATTAAGAAACTGTAGCCCAGATATTGCATGAATTGGAAGTGGGATGTTTTACATGTTGGGAATTGAACTTGCTGAGGGTTAAATTTGGGGGATTGCCCCGCACAGGATTAATTCCCTGCATACAAATGATGAGGCCCAAAGAGCCCTGGATATTGGGCCGCATCACAATGAGGACAGCGCTGTGGGAGCAGGCAGCACGTGGTCGGAGCTACTGACTGAGCCACGGCTGACGCCCGTTTGTAGAGAACAAGGGGTTGCCTTCAGGGCTAGTCTGAAACACGGAATGCAAGCAAAATATCTGGAATAAAACCCACAAAACATAACCAGAAGCAAGACAGGACAGATTCAGGCTGGGTGTCTGCATTATAGATAATTGTTTTATTTCTAAGGAGGGTTTAAATTTTATCACTGATCTGCGGACGCCAAACGGAGGCTCCACTGTAGCTCACCAAATTCAGAGAGCGGAAAATGGGTCAGTCTCTGTGCAGATCCGGCCGGCAGGTAGGCCTGATGGGGTGGCGGGAGGGTGTGGGCATGGATCCTGGGATGAGGGGTGGGGAGAGGTAGGGGGCAAGAATGGGCTGGCAGCAGGCTGGAAGATTTTTGTGGGGTGAGGAGGAGCATTCCTGCTTCTCCTGGCTCACATTTGAATTAGGATAAGATGGCCAATGTAATTTCTCCTCTGTCTTCTCCCTCAAACAAGAGCATTCCATTTCCACAAAGCATTCCACTTGGCATCCCCTCAGACAACTGACATAAAATCAGACCAAATGGCTGGTGGAATTGCTCTGGGACATATAGCCATGCTCATTTATGTCATGCGAATATCTGTTGCTTGTTGACCATAGAATCATAGAAAGTTACAGCACGGAAGGAGGCCATTTCAGCCCATCATGTCCGTGCCGGCCAACAAAGAGCTATCCAGCCTAATCCCACTTCCCAGCTCTTGGTCCATAGCCCTGCAGGTTACAGCATCCCAAGTGCACATCCAAGTACTTTTTAAATGTGGTTAGGGTTCCTGCCTCTACCACCCTTTCAGACAGTGAGTTCCAGACCCCCGCAACCCTCAGGGTGAAGAAATTTCCCCTCAAATCCTCTCTCAACCTTCCACCAATTACTTTAAATCTGTGCCCCCTGGTTTTTGACCCCTCTGCTAAGGGAAACAGGTCCTTTCTATCCACTTTATCTCAGCCCCTCATAATTTTATACACCTCAATAAGGTCTCCCCTCAGCCTCCTCTGTTCCAAGGAAAACAAACCCAGCCTATCCAGTTTTTCCTCATAGCTAAGATTCTCTACTCCCGGCAACATCCTTGTAAATCTCCTCTGTACCCTCTCTAGTGCAATCACATCTTTACTGTAATGTGGTGACCAGAACTGCACGCAGTACTCTAGCTGAGGCCTAACTAGTGTTTTATACAGTTGAAGCATAACCCCCTTGCTCTTGTATTCTATGCCACGGCTAATAATGGTAAGCATTCCGTATGTCTTCTTAACCACCTTATCTACCTGGCCTGCTACCTTCAGGGATCTGTGGACATGCACTCCAAGGTCCCTTTTTCCCTCTACACTACTCAGTGTCCTACCATTTAATGTGTATTGCCTTTCCTTGTTAGCTCTCCCCAAATGCATTACCTCACACTTCTGCAGATTGAATTCCATTTGCCACTGTTCTGCCCACCTGACCAATTTATTGATATCTTCCTGCAGTCTACAGCTTCTTTCTTCAGTATCAACCACACAGCCGATTTTAGTATCATCTGCAAACTTCTTAATCATACTCCCTATATTCAAGTCTAGTTCATTGATATATACCACAAAAGCAAGGGACCTAGTACTGAGCCCTGCGGAACCCCACTGGAAACAGCCTTCCAGCCACAAAAACACCCATCAACCATTATCCTTTGCTTCCTGCCTCCGAGCCAGTTTTGAATCCAACTTGACACTTTGCCCTGGATCCCATGGGCTTTTAACTTTGTGACAGTCTGCCATATGGAACCTTATCAAAAGCCTTGCTAAAGTCCATATACACCAAATCAAACACACTACCCTCATCTACCCTCCTTGTTACCTCCTCAAGGACCAAGGAGTCTTAATTATGTTGGTTTTTAATTCAAATCAGTAGTTATGGTACTTAGATTTACCAATAAAGCCAAATGAACTTTTGCAATTTTAAATCCCGAAAAACAATCATGATTTCCATAGCAATGAAACACTTGGTGATGGTGTTAGCAACACTTTCCTGCAACTCTGAACACTCTCTCCATCATTCTCACTGTCATTAACATCTAAATACAGTGAGACTGCTGCAGTGCAGTGTAGCAACCTTTATACTAGGATGACAAAAATAGATCTGTTAAATGAAAGTTAGAGAAAATCAATGGTATAATCCACTCAAAGATATAAAGCCCTGCAACAGCCATTGCTATGGTCTCCCCAAGAGCCCAGTTAACGCTGAACCATACACGGGTTCATGCTGTAATTCTACCAATAAACATTCTTGTTTATTTGGCCCTTGGCTTCAGAAGGCCCAAGATTAATTTGTTTAAGAAAGAACTTGCATTTATATAGTGGCGTTCACATCCTCAGGATGTTCCAAAGTCCTTCACAGCCAATGAATTACTTTTGAAGCGTAGGCACTGTTGTTTTCTAGGCCAATGCAGCTGCCACTTTGTACACAGCAAGGTCTGACAAACAGCAATGAGGTAAGTAACCATATAATTTGTATTGGTGATGCTAGTTGAGGGATAAATGCTGGCCAGGACACTGGGAGAACTCTCCTGCTCATCCAATGGTACTATTTACGTCCACCTGAGCAGGTAGATGAGACCTCATCTCACCTATCTGTTGGATCCTCTTTGCCTTGCTGCCGGGCCTCCTCAGACCCTCTGAGTTAACACAAGAACCACTGCCTGTTTCTTGGGGTGCCTCACCAGAAGATGAGGCGTGAGGACCCGAAATGCCCTATCTTGCATTATTTAAATGAGTTGACGGGCCTGTGCGTGTTGCAGGGGTAGAGTAATGTTGGGAAAATTTGGAGTAACAGATCTCTGCCCCATTTCTCTTGACTTTTGTGCTCAATTAATAGGTGTTTTCTGGGGGAAATGGTGAGGAAAATCAGCCCCATGATGCCTTGACTTTATGTTGTCCCCAAGGCATAGCTGGTCAGAACAGTTGTTACATAACTTGTTCTTTAGCCAATCAATCATTTTCTTCCCTTCTTGGGTCTAGCGGTTAGCTAGGTAATAAAAAGCAGCACACAGTCCTCACATTTAAATAAAAGATGTCCATGGTTTGTGATTCTACTGCCAGGACCAGTGAAACTCATGGGCCAAATATAGCATGTCAGATGTTGGCCACAGCTTTAGCTAGCTGTAGAGCTAGTTCAGCTCCAGCGGCTTAATTAGTAGACAGGATATGATTCAATGTATCCCACAGCGCAGATCCATGGTACACTGTACTGATGGCATCTTGTGCCTGCGCTTGCTTCCAAACTGTGTCAACCCCCAATCCACCAAATGTGCTCATAGGATGTCATTTCAAAAGGCAACTTCAAATTTATACGGAGGTACTTTTTAAAATATTAATTAGGTTGAAGGGTGAAAATGTATTTTGGATAATCGTTTTTTATGTTTATTGCAAAGAATTTAAATTTAGCAGCATTGGAATTTGCTCCACCTATTCTTAATCTGTTCAATGGTTTTATAACATTAAGATGCAATGGTTGAAAAAAAATCAAAGTTATAAGTAACTGAGAAAAGTAATTGGGAAGCTGACCAATTGTGGCACTAGGAATGTATTCACGGATAGAGTTGGATTCATTCTCTGGGTGTTGTTGTTGGAGTGATGTGCCATTTCACATCATTTAAGAAATATAAATCTTCTAATATGAATCTATTATGTGTGTTAAGGGAATCAAAAGCCTCCCACAAACAAATTTTGTCCAACAAATGGAAAAAAAAAGAACACTGTATAAAAGAAAGCAATCGTGATATTTTTGGGTTACCTGACCCACTGGAGCGAGACATATGCAAGTAAGTTATTTTTAAATTGCAGCAGAAACGAAATACTAGAACTGCCCTGCTCATGGAATGTTGTGTGGTCGCTTCAAGTTTGCCCTTAATTCTGATAAAATTCAGCCAGAGGCAGTTGGACAGAGTTAATGGTCTCTGCTCCATTTTTCACAATTCACTATTATAAATAGAGGAGGAGGCAGAACTGATCAACTTATTTGTGTCACTGTAAAATGATTCCCGTCATTAAATGTGCCACAAATGCATTTCTGCCTCAGTAGAAAGTGAATAAAATCCGTTTTCACAAGATTTAACTAGGGGCCACCTTCTGTCAATATTTTAAGGCCTAATTGTGTTGAGGCCTGAAACCACTTGACTGGGTTATCATTAGTCAGTCAAAGTAAGACTTGCCTTCTCCACACATGCTGCCATTCATCTGGCTGCATAACTACCCTATCCTGACCTTCACTGAAACTGTTCATAGTTTGGCTGATAGGGAATTCTTTCCTTTCTTTACACTGAGGTAGTTATTTCAAGTGATGCAGCTGGGAAGGGAGTGCGCTTCAACTAATTATTATTTTTAGTTTATGGTATTTCCAACAACATGTTTCAGCATCTTTACCTATTTAAAATACAAATAAATAACTTGTTCTAAATGCTGAGTGATTCAGAGTGCTCTTTATTGTTAGAATCAGTTGGTGCTTGCTCAGTTGCAATACACTTAGCAGTATAACATTTACAGATCCATTGCTCAAGGTGTTGCAAGATATCTTCACACTGCTTCAGTGCTGCTTGTTTAATCCTGTGACTTCCAAGGAAACCTGTTTAACCAAATACAATTCAAATCACCAGAAATATTGAACAGAGTGGTTCAATAAAGGTATTTGGTCAGAAGGTGGATAAGCAAATGGAATGTTATTATTAGTAAAGAGACAGAAAATTGAACCAGAATATAAACCAGAAGCCAACGTTACTTAGATTAACGTTTTCTCTTTGTAATTCCATACAAATCTTGATGGGCAATAATCGCTTTGCTGAATCAAGGTGGAAAAATATTAAAAGCACAGCATATGTTAAATTTCCTTTGGCATTTATTATTTTTTCCAAACAGTGAAGATGAACATAATACACTAAGGGGGAGAAATTCAGTATCGCCCCGTTTGGGGCGCTATTATTGGAGGTGCACAAAGTTTAGCGCCTGGCGCTAATTATCGCCTCCGACAGCAAACTTGGCTTTTATCATCCCTGGAGGTGATTGGAGCGCTAAATCAGACGCTACACACCTCTCTTAAGGCGCTAAGGCAGAGGAGCGAGGCGTTACCTCATAGCGCTGGCGAAGCTCATGTGATTTCAGTCAGCAATGGAACACAGACACACTGGCACCATCCAGTTCTTAAAGGGGAGTTCTGACGAATGGTCATCGAACTGAAACGTTAAATCTGTTTCTCTCTTCACAGATGCTGCTTGACCTGCTGAGTTTCTCCTGCATTTTCTGTTTTTATCTTAAAGGGGAGGGTTGATCTTGCTCTCCATCCACATCCTGCTCATTGCAGCCTTGAATCTCGGCCTGAATCTCGGCCTGGAGAGACCTGTACATCAAATCTGCTGGAAAGAACAATGGAGAGAACCAGGGGAACAGCTCAGAGTGCAGACCCCATAGTCTCTTCTAAATCGATACAAGGAAGGGCAAATCAAAACCAACCTGCAAAGTGCTGCTCAGTACCCAAAACTCCTTCACACAGCGTTGAATCTCTCTAGAAGTCTCTCTCTCTCTCTCTCAGAATGTGTGGTGCAAAAATGTCACCGACCAAAAAAGGCAGGAAGTGGTCGCCTTTAAATAGCGCTCCCCTAGTCCCTTTCTGACAGCAGAACGCTCCCCTCAACCTGTCGTTGCTAGCAGCAGGCGGTAAGGCAGGGGGCGCCACTCAATTTCCGGTCCGGGGCGCTAACGTGGCGTTGCGCACTCGACTGACGTCACGATCAACTGGCGCAGGAGATCGTGGCGGTATTGTTTAGCGCCGCCACAAAATGTCCGGTCAATTTCGCGAGAGGCGCAGATATCACCGCGCCCAGGCACTAGTTGCTTTGCTCCCCACTTAGCGCCCTCTTAAGGCGCGTTAGCTGGCGCTACCAACTGAATTTTTCCCCCTAATAATCTCCATAGATGCTAGCCTAGAAAACCGGCAAAAGGTGACTTGCTGTTTCAAAAAGACTGAAAAAGCCAAAAAAACTGATAAATCAACAATAGCCCTGCTATGTAAAAATAAGTAGTTACATGGGCTTTGTAACTTAAGTTAAAGGAGTGAGCAAAGCATCAACTGAGTAACTATAGACCAGTTTGTCTACCATCAGTTTTGGGAAAACTCCTGGAATCCATAATTTAAGATAACATGAGTGAATATTAAGAAACGTATGGGTTAATCAAGGCCAGCCAGCATGGATCTGTTAAAGGCAAGTCATGTTTGACAAATTTAATAGAGTTTTTTTTGAAGAAATGACCAATTGGATAGCTAAAAGGAATGCAGTAGATGAAGTGGATATGGATTTTCAAAAAGTGTTCGGTAAGTTATCTCACAAGATGCTTGTTAGAAACCTTTGTGGGGGGGGTGGAAATTGAGTCGCGCCCCCTTTGGGGCGCTAACTTTGCAGGGGCGCTACTTTTAGTGCCCTGAAAAAATTAGCGCCCCACAGCCAAAATTCACCGGTAGCGCCCCAAGAGGGAAGCGGGGTGCTACTGGAAGCGCCCCACCTCCCTCTTAGAGCGCTGCGAGTGAATATCGTGGCACTACGTGCTGCAGCGCAATGCTCTGCGGCACGTCGCACAGCGATACTACAGGCCTTCCTCCCCTTCTTAAAGGGGAGGGACCTAGCACAGCACGACCCGGGGCCCAGCTGGGCCACCAGGGATCGGAGTGCCGGCAAAAGAGCCCAGCACTCAAGAGAAGTGCCGGGCTCACGGAGCGCAACTGGCACTCCGCAGGGGGGCTGCAGAGGAGGCCGGGGGCAGGTGCTGGCAAGCGGCCAGCAACAAAAATGGCCACCCAGCACCTTCCCTTTAATTAGCACCGCCCTGGCCGCAGGTAGGCCCCCCTGACCCCGTCGGACATAGCGTCCAGTGGTAAGTCAGGGGGCGCGCCCGAAGATCGCAGCCGGGGCGCGAGTGGGGCACTGTGCACGGCGATGATGTCATCGCCAGTGGTGCAACGCTGCGGGGCGCTAACTGTTACCGCCACCGCTAATCTCCCGCTGAATTTCGCACCACGCCCAGGCGCTAGTTGCTTTGTGCCCTAACGGAGGCACAAAGCAACCGAATTTTTAGGTCCATGTGTATAGTATAAGAGGAAATGTAGCAGCATGAATAAAAAGTTGTTTGACAGACAAGAAATAAAGAGCTAGGGTAAATGGGTCTTGCTCAGCTTCGACAATGGTTGCAAGTGGTGTACCCCAGGAGTCAGTACTCAGTCCACTTTGTTCTTGGTATATAGATGATTTTGACTTGGGTATAGGGAGCACAATCTTGAAATTATTTGCCAACTGAAAAGCAAGAAATTTGGTAAACAGTGAGGTAGACTGAAAAAGACTTGACAAAGACATAGGTTAGCAGAATGAGCAGGCAGGTGGCAAATATAATTTAATGTGGATCAATGGGAGAAAAAAATCAAGGGATGAGAGTATACACTCAATGGAAGGATTCTGAAAGGTGTGGATGAACAGAGCGACCTAGAGGTTCCAATACATAATTCCTTGAAAGTGCAAGTGCAGATAGATACAGCCATAAACAAAGGCCAATATAATTTTGGGATGAATAGGAGCATAAAACGCAAGAGTAAGGAAGGAATTATTATAACTTTATACAAAACATTGGTTAAGCCACAGAACTATGTGCAGTTTTGGAAGCAACATATATAGCGCCTCCCCCCCTGGACTTTCCAGGCCTCATTTCTATTGGTTCAATCCCCATCCAGTATTTACGCCAGAGAAATGCCTGGGGCCTGAACGGAATTTCAGGACCAGTTTTGAGAATTCCCTCCAACCAATGGAATGAGATAGTGATATAATTCACTGGCAGCAAGTAGAATTTTAGGTCATAAGAATTAGCTCTTTACTGAAATTAGTTTTAGGAGAGTTTTACTTTCCTATTGTTATTGTTTAATCCACAAATTGGTACCAGGGTGTAAATCACTGTTAATGGATTCCTAAGTGATGTTTGAAGTATATGTCTATAAATGTATGGCATCAAAATAATATACACAGAAAAAACGACTGAGTATAATAGTTATTTAGATTAGAGATATTATGTTTACTACAGCAAAACTTCAATCAGTGATATGTCTGGAAATAAATGGCAGTTTCAATATTTTGACATTAGAATTGATTATGCTAACATTTTTCCATTTAGTAATGGTCTTTAAGTTGAGTAAAGATATGGCTAATTAATGGCCCAGAAATTCGGGTCTCCACGGGTGAGTACGCACGGGGTACTCACGCATGGGCCCGATGGAAGTGCCGGTTTCTTGCATGCACTGCGCATGCGCGGGAAACCGGCACTTCCGTTCCTCTGAACGAAGGGGTTCAGAGGTCGAACGCGTGCGCGCGGGAGTCTGCACGTGCACTTTGAACTTACGTTTTTTTTACAGGTTTTTCCGTGAGGGTAAGTCTTTAGATTTTAGAAATGTAAAAACCAGGCGTAAGGCCTGCATTTTAAAAGGTAAGTGGTCAATTAATTAAAATTAAAACATTTTTTCCACAGGTTTATTATTTTTAAATACTTTAAAGCAAGGTAAGTTTAGTTTTGAATATAAAATTATTTTTTTCAAAAATTTAAATTATTGTTTAAAATAGTTATTTAATGTAATTTATAGTTTATTTAAAAAGTGTGATGATTTTTAAAAATTTATTTGAAGGTTTACTACTATTTTGGGGCCGTAGTATTTATAAGTTTTGACAGGTCTTCCTGTCACTACTTATGAATGGGCTTTTCCCTGCGCCGATTGGCTGCCCATGGCCCACGTGATCCCAGGGGACGCATCGCACTAACTACGCCCCGGGACACGCAAGCACAGCGCGCTGGCAGCTGGGCCAGGCCCCGGAGCGGAATTCCAACGGGGTCCTACAGCTCAACTGCCGGCGCGCAAGGTAAGTGCAGGTCGGGGGCTTGCACCTGCGGGAAGCCCCCGACCCGAATTTCTGGGCCAATAGTACATTTCTAAAGTTACTTAAGGAGGCATTCACTTTATGAAAATGGGTTTGGCAAACTTTGTTTGATGAGAAGAACTGTACATCAAGTTTGTTATGATGCATTAATGGTGGATTTCACTGGTATGTTTAAAAAAAAGTTTGCTGATCAGGACAGATTTTCCTCTTTGCTGCAATGGTGGTGGATCATCGGCGGGGTGAGACTTCCGCCTGCTCCCTGCCTATACCTCCAACCCTGGCAGATTTCCTGGGGGTCAGTGTAATTATTTATCATTTGCAAGGATGTTGGAGCTGTTTAAAGTGCCACTGGTTTATCCTTCTCAGATGGGAGGGAGAGAGATCGCTGAGGCAATTATTCTCAACAATTACATCTAATTCTAAAATTCCATATTTGGGCAAATATATTGCGAGTCTGACGTCACTTCCAGAAGAAAATCCTGAGAGTGGTATCGGATGGCAGGTAGTCCACTGACGTAACCTCGGAGGAAATTTGACTCCGCCATTCCTTTAGTGTATAGTGATTGATAATTCTGAGAAATGTTCCTGAAGGTTTCTTGGATGTATCTAAAAAGAACTTACATTTATATAGCGACTTTCATGTCCTCAGGACATCCCAAAGTGCTTTAATGAGGTACTTTTGAAGCAAAAGCAAAATACTGCGGATGCTGGAAATCTGGAATAAAAACAGAAAATGCTGGAAATACTCAGCAAGTCAGGCAGCATCTGTGGAGAGAGAAACAGAGTTAATGTTTCAGGTCGATGACCTTTCATCAGAACTGGAAAAAGTTAGAGATATTACAAATTTTAAGCAAGTGCAGGGTCAGAGAAAGGGGGGAGGGGAGGAAAGAACAAAAGGGAAGGTCTGTGATAGGATGGAAGGCAGGAGTGATTGAAAGGCAGGAGTAATTGAATGACAAAAGGTATGATTGTAAAAAGCAAAAGGAGATGGTAATGGGCCAGGTAAAGAAGCAAAAAATGAGTCTAGAAGAGGTATAAATGGAAATGGCAGAAACATCAACAGCTGCCATCTGAAAAAATAGGGACAGAGATTATGATCTGAAATTGTTGAACCTGATGTTGAGTCCAGAAGGCTGTAAAGTGCCTAATCGAAACATGAGGTGTAGTTCTTCGAGCTTGCGTTGAGCTTCGTTGGAACAGTGGAGGAGGCCGAAGACAGAGAGGTCAGAGTGGGAGTGGAGCGGTAAATTAAAGTGACAGGCAACCGGAAGCTCGAGGTCACACTTACGGACTGAATGGAGGTGTTCCGCAAAATGGTCACCCAATCTACGTTTGGTCTCCCCAATGTAGAGGAGACTGCATCGTAAATAGTGAATACAGTATATTAAATTGCAAGAAGTACAAGTAAATCGTTGTTTCACCTAGAAGGAATGTTTGGGGCCCTGGATAGTGGGAAGGAAGGAGGTAAAATGGCAGGTGTTGCATCTCCTGCGCTTGCACGGGAAGGTGCCATGGGAAGGGGAGGGGGTGCTGGTGATGATTGAGGAATGGACCAGGGTGTAGCAGAGGGAGCAGTCCCTTCGAATGCTGAAAGGGGAGGGGAGGAGAAGATGTGTTTGGTGGTGGGATCATGCTGGAGGTGGCGGAAATGGTGGAGGATGATCCGTTGAACGTGAAGGCTAGTGGAGTGAAAGGCAAGGACAAGGGGAGCTCTATCGTGGTTCTGGGAGGAAGGGGAAGGGATGAGAGTAGAAGTGCGGGAAATGGAATGGGCACGGTCGAGGGCCATGTCAACCATGGTAGAGAGGAATCCTCGGTTGAGGAAAAAGGAAGACGTATTGGAAGTACTAGTATGGAAGGTGGCATCGTCAGAACAGATGCGACGGAGACGGAGAAATTGGGAGAATGGAATATAGCCCTTACAGGAAGTGGGGTGGGAGGAAGTGTAGTCCAGATAGCTGTGGGCATCAGTGGGCTTATAGTGGATATTGGTCGATAGCCTATCCCCGGATATGGAGAGAGAGAAGTTGAGGAAGGGAAGGGAAGAGCCAGAGATGAACCATGCGAAGGTGAGGGAAGGGTGGAAATTGGAAGCAAAGTGAATTAAATTTTCTAGTTCAGGGTAAGAGCAGGAAACGGCACCAATACAGTCATCAATGTACCGGAAAGAGGTGAGGGAGGGGACCTGAGTAGGACTGGAACAAAGAATGTTCCACATATCCCAGGAAAAGGCAGACATAGCTAGGACCCATGCGGGTTCCCATAGCAACACCTTTAATTTGGAGGAAGTGAGTGGAGTCAAAGAAGAAGTTGTTCAATGTGAGAACAAGTTCAGCCAGGCGGAGGAGGGTGGTGGTGGATGGGGTCTGGTTGGGCCTCTTCAGGGAAGAAGCGGAGAACCCTCAGGCCATCCTGGTGGGGGATGGAGGTGTAGAGGTGTAATGATCAGTAACATGTCATTCTAGAATGGTACACTAGGTGGAGCTGTATGTTTAGTAGTGGGCTAACAACAAGGCAGTAGTCAAGATGGATGCCTGTACACTAGTCCACATGGCTGAATAAATGACTAGCTCAAGCTAGCTGTTCATAATGAAAACGTCTATTTATTTATGAACATAACATGGTACCAGGATTCGTAATATCTGCTGAATATTGTGAAACGCGACATGGAGAATTTGAAGCCACCGGAGGGTTTGAAACTCACGGGGAATGTCGACTGCAATTGGCGGACTTTCAAACAACAATTCGAACTCTACATTGCTGCCATCGGGTTCAGTACGAAGCCAGACGCAAGGAAAATAGCGTTACTGCTCACGGTTGCAGGCCCGCAGGCAATAGAGGTATTTAATACATTTGTATTTGATCAAGAGGAGGACAGAGAAAAAATGGACGATGTGCTAAAGAAGTTTGATACACATTGTTCTCCCAAAAAGAACAAGACCTATGAGAGGTACGTGTTCCATTCACAGACACAGCAGCAAAATGAGACTTTTGATAGCTTTGTGACCGAGCTGAAACTGAAAGCACAGACATGTAATTTCTCTGAACTGAAATCATCCATGATTCGTGACCAGATTGTGTTTGGTATTCATGATAAAAAGGTCAGGGAACGTTTGTTGAGAGAAACTGAACTAACATTGGAGGATGCTGTGAAAATATGCCATGCCAGTGAACTAGCTCAACAGCACGCAAAGACTTTCAGTGAAATTAATAATAATGCGACTGTAGTGAATGACTGTGCTGCTGTCGGTGCTGTGTCCTACGAGGGGAAGAAACGTGGGCAGAACAGAAATGCAAAGCAATCGGAGGATGGAACTTTTAATTGTAAACGCTGTGGTTACCAGCACCAGTCAAGACAATGCTCAGCGTTTGGGAAAATGTGCACAAAATGTAATGGAAAGAATCACTTTGCCAAACAATGCTTTTCAAAAGTAAAAACAAAGAAAGGGCAACAAGTCAATGTGATTGAGGACACTGATTTAAGTGAGACATTTTTTGTACGAATGGTGTCATGTGACAATATAGAAAAGGATACAGAAAATGTGCAGCCCTCAGGAATGGACAATGCTGAACATAAAGTTAATGCAGTAAAAGAGGACAAATGGATAATACCACTGCAGGTAAATGGAGCATTAGTTACATTGAAACTAGACACTGGGGCAAAAGCAAACTTAATCAGTATGAGTGACATTAAAAATATGAAAGAAAAGCCCAAAGTACAGAAAAAGTCAGTACTACTGAAGAACTATAATGGACAGAAAATAGATAGCTTAGGTGTATGCAGACTTAAAGTGACAGTCAAAGACAAAGTGCATCATCTCATGTTTTCTGTTGTGGCTGAAGGACTTGATTCACTACTAGGTGAAAAAGCTTGTGAGGACTTAGAACTGGACAAGAGAGTCTACCATATAAACTGTGCCATAAGCAGACCAGATGACTCCGTGGATTCTGTAGTGAGTAATTTCCAGGATGTGTTCAAAGGATTTGGAGTTCTACCATTCACTTACAAGATCCAGCTAAAGGAGGATGCTCAGCCAGTGGTACATGCTCCACGGAGAGTTCCAGCACCCCTGCGTGACCGGCTCAAGAAAGAACTGGACAGAATGACCACACTAGGAGTCATCAGGAAATTCGAAGAGCCAACAGACTGGGTTAACTCCATGGTATGTGTAAAGAAAAAGAACAATGATCTAAGAGTATGCATGGATCCAAAGGACTTAAATGCAAACATAAAACGTGAACACTACCAGATTCCCAAGCGAGAAGAAATCACCAGTGAAATGTCAGGTGCCAGATACTTCACAAAGCTCGATGCCTCACAAGGATTTTGGCAACTAAAACTGGATGAAGAGAGCACCAAATACTGTACCTTCAACACACCATTGGGCAGGTATTGTTTCCTCAGAATGCCTTCGGGATAATATCTGCATCTGAAATCTTTCATAGAGCGATGGAACACACAATTGACGGTCTAGAAGGAGTTCGGGTCTATGTTGATGACATCATCATCTGGGGCTCCACACTGAAAGAACACAATGAGAGACTGACTAAAGTGCTACAGAGCATACGCCGGAATGGACTGAAGCTCAACAAAGCCAAGTGTCAGTTTGGTGTCCAGGAAGTCACTTTCCTAGGAGATAATCTATCTGGTAAAGGAATAGAGCCAGATATGGAAAAAGTAAACGCCATACTCAAAATGCCCTGACCCACTGACAAAAAAGGAGTGCTACGCATCATGGGGATGATAAACTTCATTGGAAAGTTCATTCCTAACTTGTCAGCCAAGACGGCCTGTCTGCGAGACCTGCTACATAAAACAAATGAGTTCGCATGGACAGAAAGACATGAACAAGAGTGGATGAACCTCAAAACAGTGCTGACAACCACACCTGTACTCACCTTCTTTGACCCAACAAAGAGAATCAAACTGTCAACGGATGCATCAAAAGATGGCCTAGGCGCAGTCTTGCTACAAGTAGAGGGTGAAGATTGGAAGCCTGTTGCCTATGCCTCCAGGTCTATGACTGATTCTGAGTGTCGATACGCCCAGATTGAAAAGGAATGTCTAGGCTTGGTAGTTGGACTAGAAAAGTTCCATGGCTACATATATGGACTTCCCACCTTCACAGGTGAGACAGACCACTGCCCACTGGTTGCCATCATAAAAGAAAATCTGAATGAGATGTCTCCAAGGATTCAACGACTCATGATGAAGCTGCAAAGATATGACTTTGAACTGATCTACACACCAGGCAAACACATAATGTTAGCAGATGCACTATCCCGAGCACCCACAATGAGTCATGTGAGCTCTACTGAGGAAGACGTGGATGTTCATGTGAGTATGGTCACTGCAGCGCTGCCCGTGTCAGACACAAAATCAAAGCAAATAGCAGAAGAAACAGTAAAAGATACAGTGTTACAAACAGTAATAGAGAACATTCATCATGGTTGGCCAAAAGGTTCCTGTCCAAAGTACTATCACATTAGGTCAGAATTGAGTGTCGCAAGTGGACTATTACTAAAACAGAACAGAATAGTCATTTCACAGGCTCTACGTCGAGACATACTCAAAAGGATTCATGAGGGACACCTCGGAATTGAAAAATGCAAAAGGAGAGCAAGAGACACTGTTTATTGGCCTGGCATAAGTAAGGACATTGGGAACATGATAGGCAAATGTGAGACATGTCAGAAACACCAAAACAAACAAGCAAAGGAAAGAATGATAGTAGCTGACTTACCAACAGCACCATGGCAAATGGTTGGTATGGACCTCTTTCATTTGAATGGTAAAGACTATCTAATAGTGATCGACTACTATTCTAACTATCCTGAGATGGCGCTGCTCTCAAGCACATCAGCAAGCAGTGTCATAATGCATGTTAAATCCATCTTCGCCAAACATGGAATTCCCAGGATTGCCGTTAACGACAATGGTCCGTGCTTCAACTGTAAGGAGTGGCAACAGTTTGCAGCACATTATGACTTTCAACACATCACATCCAGGCCTCTGTATGCTCAGTCGAATGGTAAGGCAGAGAAAGGTGTTCAAGTTCTCAAACAGCTACTGAAGAAAGCAACAGAAAGCAAGTCTGATCCTTATCTCGCCCTGCTGAGCTACCGAGCCTCCCCTTTAGACTGTGGTTCTTCACGTGCTGAACTCCTAATGGGTCGCAAGTTGTGCACCATGCTACCCTGCTGTGCAAAAGAAAAGCAGAGTAAGGAACTGAGACAGAGACTTCAACTGTTAAAGCTGAAACAGAAATCACACTATGACAAGTCATCCAAAACTCTGAAACCATTGACAAGGGATAATGTTGTCAGGATTGAGGATCCAAATGCATGGAACAGGAAAGCTACAGTTCTTGAGGAAGTAGGACCAAGGTCATACACCATTAGAACTGAGGAAGGACAGATTCTCAGGAGGAACCGCCGTTCCCTCCTGAAAACACAAGAAACTATCTAAGAGCAAATCGATGACAATGCCGCAATTGAATCTTGTCACTCACCACCAGAACAATCTAACACAAACACACATACAGGCTCTCATGAAAACACATCAGACCTACCTGTGCTGAGAAGATCCACACATGAAGTAAAAAAGCCTGATAGACTTAATCTTTGAGTATAAAGAAAACTATAATAAAAGAATGAAAAGCTTAGAGTTCATTCAGTAAAGCTTTGAAAATGTGTTGACTGTTGTGAAGATGTTTATTTCGTTATGATTGATTGATATTGATTTTGTTTAACCTCCAAGGAAGGGGGATGTAATGATCAGTAACATGTCATTCTAGAATGGTACACTAGGTGGAGCTGTATGTTTAGTAGCAGGCTACCCACAAGGCAGTAGTCAAGATGGATGCCTGTACACTAGTCCACATAGCTGAATAAATGACTAGCTCAAGCTAGCTGTTCATAATGAAAACGTCTATTTATTTATGAACATAACATAGAGGGATTGGACGTCCATAATGAAAAAGAGATGGTTGGGGCCAGGAAACTGGAAACTGTTAAAAGTACTATTGAAGTGCAGTCACTGTCGTAATGCAGAAAACGCAGCAGCCAATCTGTTTTTCTGTGTCATTCACTTACAAGTAAGAACATAGGAACAGGAGTAGGCCATTCATCCCCTCGAGCCTGTTCTGCCATTCAGTGAGATCATAGCTGATCTGCAACCTAACTCCATATACCCGACTTTGGCTCATATCCCTTAATACCTTTGGTTAACAAAAAGTTATCAATCTCCGATTTAAAATTAACAATTGATCTAGCATCAATTGCCATTTGTGGAAGAGAGTTCCAAACTTCTACCATCCTTTGTGTGTAGAAGTGTTTCCTAATTTCACTCCTGAAAGGTCTGGCTCTGATTTTTAGACTATGCCCCCTAGTCGTAGAATCCCCAACCAGCGGAAATAGTTTCCCTCTATCTACCCTATCTATTCCCCTTAATATCTTGAAAACTTCGATTTGATCACCCCTAAACCTTCTAAATTCTAGGAAATACAACCCTAATTTGTGTAATCTCTCCTCGTAACTTAACCCTTGAAGGCCGGGTATCAATCTGGCAATCCTATGCTGCACTCCCTCCAAGGCCAATATATCCTTCCTAAGGTGTGGTGCCCAGAACTGCTCACAGTACTCCAGGTGTGGTCTAACCAGGACTTTGTATAGCTGTAGCATAACTTCTACCCGCTTGTATTCCAGTCCTCTAGATATAAAGGCCAGCATTCTATTAGCCTTTTTGATTATTATCTGTACCTGTGCATGACATTTTAATAATCTATGTACCTGGACCCCCAAGTCTCTTTGGACATCCACTGTATTTAGCTTTTTGCCTTTTAGAAAGTACCCTCTTCTATCGTTTTTAGGTCCAAAGTGGATGACCTCACATTTGCTTACATTAAAATCCATTTGCCACAGTTTTGCCCATTCAATTAATCTATGAATACCCCTTTGTAATTTTATGCTTTCATCTATACTGCCTACAATGTTGCCTATCTTTGTGTCATTGGCAAATTTGGATATATGACTTTCTATGCCATCATCTAAGTCGTTAATAAATACGTTGAATAGTTGAGGCCCCAACACAGATCCCTGCAGGATACCACTAGTCACCTCCTGCCAATTAGAGTACCTATCCATTATCCCTACTGCCTGTCTCCTGCCGCTCAGCCAATTTCCTAACCAGGTCAATAATTTGCCCTCAATTCCATGGGCTTCTACCTTAGTTAACAGTCTCTCATGTGGGACTTTATCAGTTGCCTTCTGGAAGTCCATATAAATAAACATCCATAGACATTCCCCTGTCCACTACTTTAGTCACCTCCATAAAAAACTCAGTTTGTCAGGCATGACCTACCTTTCACAAATCCATGCTGGCTCGCTCTGATCAACTGAAAATTTGAGGTGTGTTCAGTCACCCTATCCTTGATTATAGACGCTAGCAATTTCTTGACAACAATTAACGTGACAATTAATCCCCAGACGAATGGATTGATTTTAACACCCTCTTCCCGGCGGGAATGAGATGGAAGCCCCCCAACAATTCCACGCCTGCCCTCCCCCCGCCCCCCCAATTGCCTCCCTTCCTTGCAGATAAAACTTCCGGTTCAGCTGCCGGATTAATTTCCCACCCATCCTAATCGGTGAGCAGCCCGTGTTCCCTTGTTGAGTGCTTACAGTTCGCTAATCTATCTATATATATATAAAAGGATACATCTGTCTGTCTGTCTGTCTGTCTGTCCTTCGGTGTGCGTCTGTCCGGCTGTACACTCGAAAGTTATAGAGCGTACCTACACGTGCGTTACATCAAAAGAAAGCTTACGATTCCAAAACGGTCGTAAGTGTATTTACGTTTCGGCCGGACAAAAATTGCGCCCGCGGGTATCCAAAAAACGTTCAAAATTCCGCTCATTAGCATCTCATTAGCGATAGAGTGACGTCGAGGGTCGACCAATCGTACGCCGGGTTCCTGGTGTGTGCGGGCGGGCCCTCCTACAGTCGAGTGACGGGACGTTTGACCAATCCTACGCTTCGGTGACCTGACGGTCGACCAATCGGTGCGTGTGTGGGCGGGCCAGATCGTTCTGAACCGAGGTGAGTGGGCAGCCATCTTGATTCCATTCTTTTTCCGCTTTCTGCGTTTTTCTTTTCAAACCTACATTTCCAGCAAAAAAAAAATTGCTTTTATTAAATTGTTTTTAAAAAAACTTCATTCATTTGTAAATATTTTCTCTAACCTGAAGATTCTTTTTCCTACCTTTCCCCGTTTTTGTAAGGCCTCAGAACCTAGGCCTCAAAGCCTGGGCTCTCCTGCCCAGCCACGCCCGAGCTAGGTAATTGTCCCACGGCTTCTGCTAAGCTCCTCCCCCCCCGTCACGTTACCCGGGGCAACGGCGTCAGCCACGAGGGTCACGGGACATACACAGGGTGCGCGCGCAGCAGGAGCAGCTGAGACGCAGCGTCTCTCTCTGTTCCCCGCTCGGCTCGGGTGGGGGGGGCGGGGCTCTCGGGAGTGCGGATCTCGGGCGGGGCTTGGAGAGCAGGAAGGGTTAACCCGGCAACCGGGGTCCCGCCGGCCGTCTCTCACAGCCGCAATCGGCGCTCTTCAAGCCAGCTCGGTGAGGGCGGGGCCATGTCAGTGCGTGGGGCGGCACGGAGCTCTGCGGAGCCATCGCTGGCGCTGGGCTCGGGTGCTTTGTGGCCTGCGGCCGAACGGCGGCCGCGGACCTCGAGCTGACCGGGGCGCTGGACTCGGCTGGGCCATGTCTTTGCGGGTGTTCGCCTCGGCCAACGGCATCAGGGTGACGGCTGAGGCCGCCAAAAGCATCCAAGGGAACGCGTTTCATCCAGGTGCCGAGGCCCGGGCCCCGGGGCGGAAAGAGGGATTGGAGCGGGGGGGATGAGGGATTGGAGCGGGGGATGAGGGCTCGGGCAGGGGAGAGGGAGGAGGGAGAGAGGGGAGGAGGAGGGGAGAGGGAGAGAGGGAGGGGAGAGGGGGGAGGGAGGAGGAGGGGGGAGGGGAGAGGGGGGAGGGAGAGGGGGAGAGAGAGGGGGGGAGAGAGAGAGGGAGGAGGAGGGGAGATGGGGGAGAGGGAGGAAGGGGGTAGGGAGGAGGTGAGAGGGAGGGAAGGGGGGTAGGGAGGAGGTGAGAGGGAGGAAGGGGGTAGGGAGGAGGTGAGAGGAGGAAGGGGGTAGGGAGGAGGTGAGAGGGAGGAGGAGGGTGAGAGGGAGGAGGAGGGTGAGAGGGAGGAGGAGGGTGAGAGGGAGGAGGGGAGAGGGAGGGAGGAGAGGGAGGGAGGAGAGGGGGAGGGAGGGAGGAGAGGGGGAGAGGGAGGGAGGAGAGGGGGAGGAGGGGGGGAAAGAGGGTGGAGGGGGGGAGGAGGGGGAGAAAGAGGGTGGAGGGGGGAAGAGGGAGGAGGGGAAAGAGGGTGGAGAGGGGGAAGAGGGTGGAGGAGGGGGGAAGAGGGAGGGGGGGGAAAGAGGGAGGAGGGGGGAAGGGGAGGAGGGGGGAAGAGGAGGGGGGAAGAGGGGGAGGGGGAAGAGGGAGAGGGGGGAGGGGGGAAGAGGGGGGGAGGGTGGGGAAGAGGGGAGAAGAGGGGGAGGGGGGAAGAGGGGGGAGGGGGAAAAGAGGGTGGAGGGGGGAGACAGAGGGAGGAGGGGGGGAGGGGCCAAAGAGGGGGGGGAGGGGCGGACAGAGGGGGGGGAGGGGGGCAAGAGGGAGACGGAGGGGAAGAGGGAGGAGGGGGAGGGGGGAAGAGGGAGGAGGGGGAGGGGGGAAGAGGTAGGAGGGGGAGGGGGGGAAGAGGATGGCGGGGCAGGGGGGGAAGAGGGAAGAGGGTGGAGGGAAGGGGGGGAAGAGGTAGGAGGGGGAGGAGGGGGAAAGCCGGGAGGAGGGGGGAAGAGGGAGGAGGGGGAAGAGGGGGTCGAGGGGGGAGGGGCTGAAGAGGGGAGGGGGTGAGTGGGGGAAGAGGTAGAGAGGGAGTCGGTCGTTTCATCAATTAGGGGCAATTTCCTAATTAAGAAAAAGTCACAGAAACGGATACAGATTTATTGGGCATCATTTCGAACAACCAGCAAAGATTCAGCATCAAACTATGCTCTGACGTTCTCTGCTTCACACAGGCGGTCAGAAGCTGCAACGTAAGACTTCAAGCCATTACTAACTACCACCCTGGATCCCCAAAATATAACCAGAGTTATATTCAATGTTGGAAGTATTTTAAACTACATAAAATTTAAATGTGGAACAAGTAACGTATTTTGAAATTATCTAAATCGCAGATTAAAAGCCTTAAGAAAGTTGGCTCCTGATTCCTCTGGTCAGAAGCGCTAGCTGGCTTCATTGTCCTATAACACAGTCCATCGCAATATAAACCCATGGTAACCGCGGCTGGGCCTCTAAGTCCAAGCCCTTTCCCCCGCGTCTCAACCGTCCCCCGCCGACCCTCACAAAATGGCGGCCCGCCCCTCTTCACCCACCGGGCCTCTGAGTCCAGCCCCTTCCCTCACTCTCACCTTCCCTCTCTGTCTTTCTCTCCCTTCCCTCTCTCTCTTTCTCTCCTTCCCCCCCTCTCTCTCCTTCCCCCCCCAGTCTCTCGCTCTCTCCTTCCCCCCAGTCTCTCTCTCACTCTCTCCTTCCCCCAAGTCTCTCTCTCACTCTCTCCTTCCCCCCCAGTCGCTCTCTCTCTTCCCCCAGTCGCTCTCTCTCTTCCCCCCCAGTCGCTCTCTCCTCTTCCCCCCCCAGTCGCTCTCTCTCTTCCCCCCCCCCAGTCGCTCTCTCTCTTCCCCCCCCCAGTCGCTCTCTCTCTTCCCCCCCGCCAGTCGCTCTCTCTCTTCCCCCCGCCAGTCGCTCTCTCTCTTCCCCCCCAGTCGCTCTCTCTCTTCCCCCCCAGTCGCTCTCTCTCTCTCTCTCCAACAACAACATGCCCTCGAAAAAGCCTCGGCACCGCCGGGCACTCCAGCTAGTCTATCTATCTATCTATATATACTATCTATATATATAAATCGGTACATCTGTCTGTCTGTCATTCTGTCATTCTGTCATTCTGTCTGTCATCGCGTGTGCGTCTGTCGGGTATGCGCTCAAAAGTTACAGGGCGTACCTACGCGCGCCGTTACCTCCAAAAGAAAGCTTACGCTTCCGAGACGGTTTTTAAGCGTATTTACGTTTCGGCCGGGTTAAAATCGCGCCCCGCGGTATCCAAAAAAATCTTAACATTCCACTCATTAGCATCTCATTATCCGCTCATTAGCGACACGAGTGACCTCGAGCTCGACCAATCGTACGCCGGGTTGCTGGCGTGTGCCGCCGGGCCAATCGGTGCGCTTGTGTGGCCGGGCCTTATCGTTCTGAACCGAGGTGAGTCGCCGGCCCATCTTGATTCCAAACTTTTCCTTTCTTTTTCCCGCTTTCCGCGTCTTTAAAAAAAAACGTTGCTTTTTAAAAACACATATTGTTTTTAAAAAAAAAGATTTAGAAACGAATTAACTTATCTAATCTCATTAATTTTCCTACCTTTCCCGTTTTTCCAGGTAGGCCCTCGAAGCCTCGGCTTCTCCCTTCGCACCCCACGCCCGAGCTAGGCACCTCCCGGGCCCCACTCGAAGGCTGGAGGTGCCGAGCCTCAGCCCAGCGCCGCTAGGGTGCACGCGCAAGCAGTAGCTGAGACGCGGCGTCTCTCTCTGGCTCGGACCGGGGGGCGTGGGCTTGCTGAGCGTCAAGCGTCACCCTGGCAACCGGCCCCCCCGGCCGTCTCGCACAGCCGCAATCGGCGGTCTTCACATCGGGGGGGGGGGTGCGACCCTCTGCGGGGGCCGCGACCCCTCGGGAGGGGGGGGCGCGACCCCTCGGGGGGGGGGGGCCGCCAAGCGTCACCCTGGCAACCGGCCCCCCGGCTGTCTTGCACAGCCGCAATCAGCGGTCTTCACCTCAGGGGGGTGGGGCGTGACCCTCGGGGGGGGGCCGCGACCCTCTGCGGGGGGCCGCGACCCTCGGGGGGTGCGCGACCCACGGGGGGGGCCGCGACCCTCGGGGGGGGGGGCCGCAACCCTCGAGGGGGGGCCGTGACCCTCGGGGGGGGCCGCGGACACTCGGGGTGGG